>NC_092874.1:334224150-335534650 GCF_028372415.1 Notamacropus eugenii | reverse complement strand
TGGGGAGCCCAACTCGTGAATGGAGGGGAGAGTTGGGATAACAATAGAAAGGCTATACTTATGACCAACAGGGGCCCTTAAACCTCAACCTGAGGCATTGTATCAAATTCCCTGATGTGCTTGAGATCTGCAGCACTCAAGTGGATGACTTATTCTCCTTCGGTGGTTGCTGGTGCATCTTAACGCCAGTTAGCACGTCTACCTATCTCCCTTTTCCCTTCTTCCCACTGTCAGGTCACAGAGCAAAGTTTCTAGTGTTTATTCACAAGGAAAAAGAAAAGTATTCACAGAGATCAAGAAGAGGAATGCAGGCAAGTGAGAATATCTAAAATGATGCTAATAAAAGTATAATAACTGAGTAGTTTAACAGAAACTACCTAGGCTCACTAGATAACTTCTGTTCTGTCTCTCCCCTAAAAAAAATCTTTGGCTCGAGTCTGTCCCAGCATGATTCTCTCCCAGGTTAGAGTCTTGGGAATCTTCCTCACACTTTGGAATGCTTTGGTTCAGTCATTTTCAGTTGTGTCTGACTCTTTGTGACCCCATTTGGAGTTTTCTTGGCAAAGATATTAGAGTGGTTTGCCTTTTCCTTCTACAGCTCATTTTGCAGCTGAGGAAACTGAGGCAAACAGGGTTAAGTGACTTGCCAAGGGTCACACAGCTATTAAGTATCTGAAACCAGACTTGAATTCATGAAGACGAGTCTTCCTGACTCCAGGCTGGGCACTCTATCCACTGTTTCACCTAGTAGTCTCTAAATACTGACATCTTCCTTCTCCCCAGGGAAAAAAGTTCTCATAAAAGATATAGTTGTACCCATCTTTGCCTCCTCCCACCAAAGGAATAAGCTAATGTCACCTAGCTCATTCCCAAAGATAAAAAGGGCAATATCTTTTATTACACAAGCCTAGGTTTATTTAGACACACTAAGAGACAGAGTTTTCTTCTTTGTCCCCTCCCCCTGCCTCTGATCCCTAATAACAAATATTCCAAAGGGAAATACTGGTCTCTTAGTTCCTGTCTCCCTCCCTCCCCACCCTACCCCCATCCCACCCCAGCTGAGAGCTGGGTAGCATGGGCAGGCATACCTGGCTGTAGTGCATGGTGACGTAAAGCTCATTCTCAAATTTGAGAGGCTGTGTCCACAGGATGCGCCGGTACCAGAATGTATAGCCACTGTCCACCTGCTCCATCTCTGAGGCTACATCTAGAATGTAGTCCCGTCGGCTCAAGGGACAGACGTTCTGGCCTGGGTAAGGAGACCACAGAGCAATGGAGCTTTGTGTGTGGGTGTGTGGTGTACATGGGTGGCATATGTAACTTTGTCTATTTCTCTGGTTTTAATGATGTATTCAGCTATGATTTATTAAGCACCTACTGCATGCAGAGTCCTGTGCCCGGTGTTGGTAGAGGGACAAAGTTTAGCTAATCTTGAAGATTGGATTTTTGTATTTGCATTCTCAGCACTATTTGCTTCAGATAAGATATCTAAAGGCTTGTTGGTTGATTAATAATCTCTACCCCCATGGAGTTTACAGGCTAATAGTATACGTGTTTCAGTGGAAAGTGCACTTGGCCTGGAGTCATGAAGATCTGAATTCAAATCTGGCTTCAGACACTTATTAGCTGTGTGACCTTAGGCAAGTCACTTCACCCTGTTTGCCTCAGTTTCCTTGTTTATAAAATGAGCTGAAGAAATGGCAAGTCAATCCAGTATCTTTGTCAAGAAAACCCCAAATAGAGTCATGGAGAGTTGGATACAACCCAAATGACTGAACAATAACAAGAAGTGTATGGGTAAGCCTCTGTCTGTGTGCGTGTGCATGCACATGTGCAGTTATTTTGGTTTTGGTTTATGTTTATAAATATAGACATCATGGCTTAGGAAAGAGTGCTAGACTTGGAGCCAAGAAAATCTGAGTTCAGATTCTACCTCTGGACTAACTTACTAGCTTTTGACCCTAAACAGTCACTGTCCCCCAGTCATGAGATTTCCCTTGCTGGATCATCTTCTAACCTCTTGCCCAACCTTTCCCCTGATGTTTTGGATGTTAAGGCCTCCTGCCACTCAGTCCTAGGAGGTGGTCTTGGGAACACAGGATCATACATAGACACCATCAGGGGGATATACTTTCTGTTCTTAGGTCTTAGATCCAGATCCTGGATGTCCATGTCAAGGGCTTCAGAGCAGAGAGGGGAAACCTCTTAGTTCAAATCCTTCTCTCCCCACCCTATTGCACCCCAGGCAGGATTCCTGAGAAGGAGCTGACCATCAGGGGCCCTGGGGGGATAAAGTGTGGAGAATCAGGTGAGGGCAGCCTTGCTGAGGGGGCTTTTCCCCTTTTTGCCTTGGCCTCGTACCTTGGTTGGTGACAGCAAAGATCACATATTCACTGACAGCCTCAGCCCTTGTTAGACCCATTTCAATACAGATCTCTGAAACCACGTCTAGGGCCACCTGGAGAGACAATCCCCATTAGAGAAGCAAATGAATAGTTACGCCCTGCTAGTCAGATACCTATCAGGAAAGCTGAAAGAGGGTAGCGCCAGAGGGCTAGCCTCTTTTGAATGAGATCCCTGAGGGAAGGGTTCCTTTGTGGGGAAGACATAGAAGGGGTCATGGAAGACCACCTTGAGTATCCCAGATACCAATAACATTAAGTACCCACTGTGGGCCAAGCACTCTGTTGGGTTTGGGGAATAGGTGAAAGAGTCCTTACTCTTACAACACTTAACATTCTACTGGGGGACTAAAGTACATCCAGGTTAGTTTTATGGGGGGAGCGCTAGGAACTGAGGAGATCAGGAAGCAATTCATGTAGAAAGCGATGTTTGAGCTGAGCTTTGAAGGAAGTTAGGGATTCTAAGCGGGGGAAGTGAGGAGGGAAGGCATTCCTTGTAGGGAACGCCCCCAGGGGAGGGGATAACCTGAACAGAGGCATGGAGAATATGGCAAGGATGCTAGATTGACTGGACTCTGGATGGTAGAGTAGGTAAGAAGAATATGTGAAATAAGCCTAGCAATACATGTTGCCTGCTATTCTCATGCCCTCAAATCTTTCCATTCATAGAATCAGGTGAGGTCTTCTGGGAAACCTTCATCTGTGTATCTGATCTGGGGGAGCAAAGGGCTACATCTCTACCAACATCAGATAGGTTTGGGGCCTGGTTATCTCTTTACCGTGCAGGTCTTGATCTTCAGGTGACGTTCAAGCCCTCCAGGAAGGAGAAACAGTTGCCTCTTGGAACTACGGCCAGCCTGTGGGTGAGGAAGGAATGATTGTGGAGGTGGGGAAGATTCAAAGGCGGTGGCTCTTGGAAGGGCAGAAACATGGGAAGTAGATAGAAGTTGCAGAGAGGCAAATCTCATCTTGATGTCAGGAAAGACTTCCTTTTACAACTGTCCAATTACAGCTATCCCAAAGTAGAACCTTGGGAAGTGGTGGGTTCTCTCTCATTGGAGGTCTACAAGAGACTGCAGGGCCACTTTTGGATATGTCCTAGTGGCAATTCCTTAAAGATATGAGTTGGACTAGAAGGTTTCTAAGATCCCTTCCAACTCTAAAATTCTGTGATTCTGGAATCTCATTTCCTTTTTCTTCCTCAGGAGCTCTTTTTATTGAGAGTACTGGGAGCCATGGGGGTGACTTAGCCATGTCAAAGTAGGAGTACCTGGGTAAGATGACTTATCCCAGAGTTCCAGTGAAGGACCATACTTCTTTCCAAGCCACCTTTTTGAGGAAGGTTTCTGATGGTTCTAGGATATATGATTATTTTCTTTTGGACTTCTAAAGTATTTAGTACTGGTCTCACTTATCTTGGCACTTGACCATATACTGTTCTAAGTTGCTCCCCAACTACTTCATATGCATGAGTCTTTCCAATTTTACTACAAGTCCCTTCAGGGTAAGAACTAGATTCTGTACTTTTATGTGCCTGTGCAGGGCTGTTCACAGTAGGAACTTGGTATAGACTGGGTGATTGATGTGATCAGCTAAGTGATCAGCCTCCCTAGATCAGGCCTGGGTGGCAACTCTGCTGCCTGATGACACCTGGAGACTAATCCAGGATATGTCCTGAGCTAGGCTGGAGGAGGAGCCCCCACCTACATTTCTCCCATCTCTCCCTCCCTTCACACCTCCAAGCTTACCAATATGGCCCTCAACTCCATGTTGCTGGGAAGCTCAGTTCGGCCACCAAACTGGAAGGTTTTCTGAAGGTTCTGCTCACAAGCTTTTGCAATCCCTGTCAACATTGCACTATGCTTAATGGTTATTTACTACTCCCCTCCACCCACAAATTTCCTTTCTCAATTCAACAAGCATTTATTAAGTACTATGTGCTAGGCGCTGATGGTACAAAGATAAAAAACTGAAACAGTTCCTATCCTCAAGAAGTTGCTATTCCCTTCCTTGGCCTTCTTTGTCCAGGTTCCCAAAGGGCGTTCCTCACTTGGCCTAGTTATGCCATTGGTTGTGTGGAATGACATTTGCATTCACGTGTATATGCTTAAATGTGTCCTCAGCAAAGAGTAATACTGTAGAACAAAAACAAAAAGTTTGAGAGCTACTGGAGTAGAAGCTCTACCAAACTTATATTTAACTCTCTTGGAAGTCTCCTCCCACCTTACCTCTTTCTCCACTGCTGTCTCAGCTATATGGAATCTTCCTTCTCCTCAGGAGAAAAAGCTCTCATAAAACCCATCAGTCAAACCCATCCCCACCCCACTTC
Source organism: Notamacropus eugenii (assembly GCF_028372415.1). Classification (NCBI taxonomy): domain Eukaryota; kingdom Metazoa; phylum Chordata; class Mammalia; order Diprotodontia; family Macropodidae; genus Notamacropus; species Notamacropus eugenii. The sequence goes on along the minus strand of NC_092874.1, from coordinate 335,529,919 downwards.
TAAAGGCATACTCTAATAATAATAAGTACATCTCCACAGAGCTACCAATGTGATTTTCCTAAAGCACAGGTCTGACCATGTCAACTGATTACTTAAGTGGCTCCCTATTACCTCTAAGCCAAACTCCTTTATTTGGCCCTTAAGGCCTGTCACAATCTGGCTCCAACCTATCTTTCCAGCCTTATTCAGCATTATTCCCCTTCACATAGGCTACAATTCAGTTAAAGAACCTTCTTCCTCTCACATGATGCACTTTTTCTCCTGTCCCTGAACTTTTGCACAAGGCTATCCTCCACTTTCCTTGGGACTAACCAGTTTGTGACTGTATCTGTCTCCCTACTTTCCCTCCCCCTCACTTGGAAAGAGTCAGGAGAAGAAAGAGTTCTCTCCTCTCAAAATATATCTCCCCTCCCATTCCCCTTGTGGCTATAGCAGGAGACTTCTCAGGGATCCTTGGGCATGTCTTCCTCTTATCCTGATCTATCCTTTCACAAAGCTTTACTAAGGAGCTGAAGATACAAACCTAGGCAGAAGAAGCAAGGAGGTGCTAGACCTCACCTGAACTAGGGATAGAGAGAGCTCAGATCTGTGATTCCACTGGATGAAAAGTGCCACAGGTTGACACTTTCTTGGCAATTTATAATCTTAGAGAGTTGCCCAGAGCACTGAGAGGTTAGGCAATTTGCCCAAGGTTACATAGCCAGTATGCGTCAAAGGTGGGACACAACCTACGCCTTCTTGCCTTGAGGCCAGCTTCTTCTCCACTATCTTATGTTGCTTGTGCAATTGAGCTCTGACCCTAAAAGCAGAACAATTCTCAGCCCCTTCTCAAGCTCCCAGCAACATAATATAACATGAAAACTAGAAGGGACTTTGGAGATCATCTAGGCAATAAAATGAGGAGGCTGGACTATACAACTTCTTAATCTGTGGTCCACAAACCTGATTTTAAATAGTTTGATAATTGTATTTCATTAGAATTGGCTTCTTTTGTAATCTATTTTATGCATTTAAAAACATTATTCTAAGAAGGGGTTCATAGTTTCGCTAGACTGCTAGAGAGGAGGAAGGGAGGGAGCGAGGGAGGGAGGGAGAGAGAGAGAGAGAGAGAGACAGACAGACAGACAGACAGACAGACACTAAGGAGCCTTGCCCTAGTCTAACTCAAGAAACAAAAGCCCAGAATGAGGAAGACTTGAATAGTCCATGGAAGAGTCAGGACCAAGGACAGATCCCAGGCCAGGAACAAGTATGACAAGAACCTGGGTCTCTTCTGAACCCCATGCTCTTTCCAATATAGAAAGCTAACCTCTTTCAAATATAATCAAATGGATTTTTAATGGAATCAAAATTAAAATAGAACAAAGTCCTTAGAGACTCAATTTGAATTGGACTGAGCTAAACATATTCTTTGGTGTAATAGATATTGATATAGGCTGACAGAATCAGGAAAACCCCCTCTTATACACTCTGTGTGACCATGGGCAAGTGATTTAGTTTCTCAGAGCTCTAGGAAACTTTCTAAGACTGTAATGAAAGAGGCGGAGATTCCATAAGAGGAATTTCCCATCCCACTCAAGCAGAGGGAAACAAGACCATGATACTGAAATTATCTCTAGTCTAGGGCATTGATAGCATCATAGATTTAGGGCTGGAAGGGACCTTAGATGTCATGTAGTCCAGCCTCTTCATTTTAGAGAGGAGGTTTAGAGAGGTGAAATAATTTGCCTAAGGTCACAGGGGGACCTGTTGAGAGAGGCAGGATTTCAACCCAGGTCTTTTGAATCTAAATCTAGCCCTCTTTCTACTGTACCTTTCATTCACATAGCATATGTTTGTTAAATGATAGGAACTGAAACTGAACTAAATCACCGCCTCAAACATAAGCACAATAAATAATCAACTAGAGAGCTGTGAACTGAGAGGAACTGAAAGGCAGAGGAAAGCCCCACCCCCTTCCCCAAGGTATCTCCTCCACCAGGTTCGGTTCATCCTTCAAGGTTAAAGTCCTACCCTTTCCACATTCTTTTTTTTTTTTTTTTTACAATACAAAGCCCTTTGAGGGAAACTCATTCAGTCTCCAACATCTCAATGTCAATGAGACTGTTTCTCTCTCTGGAGGAATCTCTAAATACCTTGAGGACTAGTAGGGTCTGAAGGTGAGGAAGGGCTCTGAAAAAGAGGGAAAAGATCCAGAGGAAGAAATGAGAGCCCTCAGGGACAAATTTAAGCATCATTACAATTTTGCAAAGAGGTACAAGAGGAGAGTTAGTGATTCCCAGTCTTCCTCCCTCAGCCAAAGAAGGTCCCTTCAGAGCATTTCCTTTCCTTCTCTAATGATTCTTTCAGTGAGAAGGTCAATGATCAGCCTATTTGTTCAGATGCCAGATAGCATCTCCAGGAATTAGGGAGGGGGAAGGTGGGCCAGGGTAGGGTTCTTGGAAGAAGCCCACTGATTGGAAGGATCCTGAAGATGTCTTTTTCCTTTTTTCTTCTGGGATGGGATCACAAATATTACCAATTGTGGCTGTCCTACAGCTTAATTTTGAATTAGTGACTGTATTGCTCACGAAATAGAATCCATACTCTAAGGGCTTCTCAGGTTGGCTCCACCCCACCTTTCTGGACTTGGTTCCCTGGTCCTCCCTGGGCACCCACAGGTTGAGTTCTGCACTTTTGCCTGGGTATGGACTAATTATACATCCCTTTCTTTTGACTTTTCCTGTTCATTTACTCTTGGGGTTTGTTTGTTTGTTTGCTTTGTTTTCATATATTTGACAAGCATTTACTGAGTACATACTATATATCCCAGGCACCATGCTAGGCACAAATGAAAAAGGAACTGAGGAGGGCAGGGAGGGTCTATGAAACTGAATGGGAAAAAATATCTATCTTTATTTTCACCAGCTTCTAATTGAACTTAGGAATTCCTTTATTTATTTAAAAACATTATTGTGAGAAGGGGCTCATAAGTTTCATCATACTACCAGAGAATCCATGACACCAAAAGAGTTAAGAATCTCTAGTTTAGGAGAGAGTGGTCAATGGGGTCAAATATTACAGAGTAATCAAGAAAGATAAAGAGTGAGAAAAAAATCATTGGATCATTGGTAACGTTGGAGAGGGAAGTTTTCAACAAGTGTTAGCACAGAAGTCAGATAACCTAACAAATTTGTTGATGATTGGGGTTCCCTGTCTCCTCTGTTCCTACCCCAAGGCTGATAGTGTCCAATGAGTAGTAGAGTCTTAACCAGCAACTTTGGCAGTAGCATAGAGCTCACCCTTAAATAAACTTTTAAAGATAAATTTATTTGAAGAGGAAAGAGCCTCCAGGGCATGGAACCCTACTCCTGGTCACTGGTGGTGTCTAGGCCTTGGAGAATAATCAAGAGAAGGTGTAGGACTAGGCCAACCTGAGAGGTGAATACCTGGCTACAGCTTGGGAAGTAACCCATCTTATAGCTTCCTATGGTAACTGATTATTCTTGCTAACTAGGTGGCAAACTCAGCTGTTTCTAAGTTGCTAAAGGTATGTTAAATGCTTTCAGCACCTTCTAAATTATAGCGCCCTGGGGAAAAGCTGGGGCTGCTTAGTTTTGGCCCTGACTGCCAGTCACAGTTTCCATGAGGTGGCAAATGCTTCCTGAACCCTGGAATGCCAATTTGATCCTCCCATCATTGGTATAAACTCTTAGGAATACTCACCCTGGAAGTGTAAACCAGGACTCCTGCACACATCCTGAAAGAATTGGAAGAGGTATGGCTTAAGGACATCTGAGCACTTGTAGTAGGCTGCAAGGATGTGCAGCAGCCTCCAGCCTCTTTGGCAGCTGTCCCTGTTGAGGTACACAGGAGGATGCCATGATTAGACCGGGTTGCTGCCCCAGATTCAATAGGTGTGTCTTGGAATTGTCAAAGCTCTCTCAGCTCTTGGGTAGAGGTATTTTTCTCCTGGGCATGATAAATTTGGAATCTAAAGCTCTTGGAAAAGATAGAGTGAAAACCTCAGAGAATGAAGGGGAAGAGAGGGAGGAAAGAGGGGAGTGGAAGAGGTGAGGTGTGAGATAAGAATGGAGAGTAGGGTCCAAAGGGCTATAAAAATGTGCCTACTCTTTGGCCCAGCAATATCACTTCTAGGGCTCATACAAATGGGAAAAGATCATACAAATAGATCACACAAATGGGAAAAGGGCCCACATGTACAAAAATAATTACAGCAGCTCCTTTTGTGGTGGCCAAGAACCAGAAATTGAAGGGATGCCCATCCATTGGCGAGTGGGTGAACAAGTTGTGGTGTATGAATGTAATGGAATATATTGTGCTGTAAGAAATGATGAGAAGGCAGACTTCAGAAAAACCTGGAAAGATTTATATGAGCTGATGCTGAGTGAAGTGAACAGAACCAGGAGAACATTGTCCACAGAAACAGTCACGGTGTGCAATGACTGACTTAGCCCTGCTCAGCAATGCAGCGACCTAAAACAATTCCAAAGGATTCATGATGGAAAATGCCTTCCACATCCAGAGAAAGAACTATGGAGTTCCAATGCAAAGTGAAGCAGACTATTTTCTTTTCCATGGTTCCCACTATTCATTCCAATTCTTCTATACAACATGGCTAATGTGAAAATATGTTTGTTGGGAATGTGTATGTGGAGCCAGATTGCATGCTGTCTTGGGGAGGAGGGAAAGGAGGAAGGGGGAGAAAATTTTAAACTTATGGAAGTGAATGTTAAGAACTAAAAATACATAAATTAATAGAAAAAGAATGGAGAATGGGTGAGGAACCAAGGAAATGGGAGGTGGATAGACAAAGAAGGTGGAGCAGTAAATAGGAAAAGGGAAAATCTGAAGATAGAGTGAGGCTGGAACCTCAGGACCACACCAACGTTAGACCACCTCCTGATAAATACAAGTGAGTATTTGTCCAGAAGCCTGTGGGGCAACTCCCATCATCTGGTCTATTTAAAGGAATAGTGGGGGATGAGTTGCTGGTTATCCTGAATAAATCACTCAGAACCCAGAGTGTGCCCTATTCCTCTCCTCATCTCCAACTTTGGACTGAGCCCAGCCTAGAGGCTGGAATGGTTCTCTAAATGAGAGGAACCTGAGGGTATAACATCCCCCCTAATTCTATAGTCACTTCAATTCTAGAGGAAAGAAGTAGAGGGAGGCCAGAAGATTTCTGTGCTCCAGAGTGGGCCAGGGGTCTCACTCACGGCTTAGTGCTGGTGTTGTCTGTGATCTGTTTGATGACCTGGCAGTAGGCTTCATCTCGAAGTACTTCATGGTCCCTGCAGAGCTGGAGAAAAGGACAACAGGCTTATAATTTTAGAGACGAGAGATCATTAAATCTACCCCCATAATTTTACCAGTTAAGAAACCAAATCTCTGGGATATGAAATGATTTGTTCAGGTTATACAGAATTAAGTGGCAGGATGGGATTCAAACTCAGGTCCTTTGACTTCAGATACAATGCTGTTTTCCCCACCCTCTGTCCCACTGGGTCGCTGATTACAAACTAAAAACTTAATATATTACTTGCTTAACTCTTAAAACCAGTTTCTTCTCTCTCCTCCCACAGATACCACCTTAGTTCTGGCCCTTCTCAGCTCTCCCTGGACTATTACAAAAGTCTCCTGATTAGTGTCCCTGCCTCAAGTCTCTCCCCACTCCTCTCCATCCACCCACAGCTGCCAAAGTGACTCTTCTAATGCACAGGCCTGACCAGATCACCCTCCTACTCAATAAACTCTCTATGACTCTTAGGATAAAATACATGATTTTCTTTTGATTTTTAAAGCTCTTCACGATCTGGCTCTAACCCAGCCTTATTATACATTACTCCCATTTTCCACACACCATAGTCCAGTTAAACAGGCCTTCTCTCTGTTACACAGAACTCTGTCTTCCTACATTCACTTGGAATACCCTCCCTACTCTGCCTCATAGAATACTTCCCTCAAGGTTCAGCTAAAACACTTTGAGTTTTAATAGCTTAAAAGTACACTAAGATTTTTGGAACATTCTGTGTGTGTGCGTGTGTGCGTATGTGTGTGTGCACATGCTTATATAGATAAGTGTTGTCTCCAAAAGGATGTAAACCTCTTGAAAACAGATTTTTTATTTTTTTTAGCCAACTCCCTGAATCCCTTTTAGGTAATTAGGAGCTGAGCTATGAAAACAGCCCCAGGTCTTGTTATAGAAAATGTTTAGCATGTTCTCATACTCCTGGTGTAATAATAATATAGCACCTACTACATGCTAAGCACTTTTCAATTATTATCTCATTTGATCCTCACAACAACCCTGGGAGGTAGGGGCCATTACTATCCCCATTTTACATTTGAGGAAACTGAGGGAAACAGTAATTCAGTGATCTGCCCAGGGTCACACAGTTAGTAAGTGTCTGAGGCCAGATTTGAACTCAGGGTAGTTAGGTGGTACAGTGGGTAGAATGCCAGAAATATTTATCTTCATGAGTTTAACTACTTAACCTTGTTGGCCTTAGTTTCCTCATCTGTAAAATGAGCTGGAGAAGGAAATGGCAAACCATCCCAGAGTCTTTGCCAAGAAAATGCCAAAATGGTGTCAGGAAAAGTCTGACACAAATGAAATGATACAACCACAACTTCCAGTGCACTATCTACTGGGCCATCTACCTGCCTTTGTACCTATCTGTTCTCGTATGATGCTTAATATCAGTAAAGCACCTACAGGTGCTCCAAACTCTTCTACATGTCCCCTTGATTCTCTCCTTCTCCTCTTCTGCCATGGATTGTCCCCACCATCATCTTCTTTCTCTTTCTAATCTCCAATCTTTCCCTATCTAATGAAACCTGAGTTCAAATTCTGCCTCAGATTCTTAAGTCACTTAGCTTCTGTGTCCCAGGCATATGCAAACATGCCAGCTGTTTCTATAACAAGATCTGTGGCTGTTTTCTTAGCTCAGCTCTTAATGACCTAGAAGGAGTTGGCAGGGACAAGAGGACTCTACAGCTATAAGGTCTTATTTTGACTTATCTATGTCTAGCTTGGTTCCCATATTGACCTTGAGCCTGTTCTCACCCCAAAGCTACTGTCCTGGGCCCAAGATGGAAAATGGAAAGGGCAGGGAGAGCCAAACAGCCCCACATTAACTCTCCTAAGGACAGAGGACTATCTTAGGGCCTTTCCCCACCTCTGATTCTTTCTACCTCTTTGGTTAGTACAGCTCAATCCCCTAGATGGAAAGACGGTAGGAAATATTACTGGTTAGTACACATTCATGATCCCCCAGGGTAGAGGTGAAAGTCTTCCAAAGATCATCCAAGCATCAGCCCAATGTCTTTTGATGGTAGCTCCAGTCGGAAAAGTGGAGGTATATCATTTACCTTCTACCTTTAAACTCCCCTTTATCTCCATCCTTGATTCTACCCCAGGCACATCACACTAGAGAAACCCAGACCATCCTTTATTTCTTCCCTAGCCATGGGAACCCACACCAATCTCTTCCTCCTTCCTTTGAACTCCTATAACACTGGCAAGGATATTTACTTAGCAAACACTGATATCTAGCTATCTTTTCATCTGTTTGTATCTTCTACCCACAGCTAGACCACAACTTAAGAAGAAGTGTACTGTAGTAAATAGTGTTAGACTTGAAGTCAGGAAGACATGAGTTCAAATTTCACTCCTGACCCACTGAGCACAACGATAAGTCACTTACCATCTCTGAGTCTCAGTTTCCCTATCTGTAAAATGAGGATAATCACACCTGTGGTATCTGCCTACCAAGGTTGTTGTGAGGCGTAAATGAAATAATATGTGCAAAGCACTTTAAAAATGTCAGCTACAAAATGTCAGTTCTTCACAAGCAGGGATGATTTCTTATATATCTTTGTATCCCCCATTACAATGTGGCTAGCACAGGTCTGGGCACTCAGCAGGAGCTAAAAAAAACACCCAACAACCCCAAACTCATCAACATCCTGACTCCTTTACATACCTAGAGGTTCTGTCTATGGATATGGGAAGTGGCCTTCAGGACAGTGGGAGGGGGTGTCGCATGATTTTTGCATTTTTGTAATGAGAGGAACAATAGCTGGACCATTTGGACACTGCTTGGTGTCTGTCCTTCCAAGGTATATCCCTGGACTCCAGATGGGGGGAACTGTACCACTCCTTGATTATGCTCTGGATTTTCCCATGCTACCCTGGAGAGATTGTTCCACCCTCAGTATGCTTCTCCCACAGTCTTAGAAGTAGCAGCCAATTCTTCATAGATCCTGGAGCCATTGACCTGCCCATTAGGACTCCCTAAACTTCCCCATTACTAGTCTCAGAGGGCAGCTTTGAACCATAGAATATTAGCTGGAAGGAGACTTAGAGGTCAGATCCTAAAATGTTATTGTTTTGTAAATAAGGAAAATTAGGCCATAAACGAAGTGAGAAACAAACCTTTAAGAAGGAGCACAGCACATCCAGCTCAGTCTGGGCCTTCATCGGGAAATCACCCATGAATTTCATCACAGCTGCAGGAGGCACATACCCCACCCCACCCCAAAACCCTAAATTAGCTTCACTCCTGTTCTCTGTGCCTTTCCCCTTCACTGGGGGAGAAAGCTTCTTTCTCTGGAGGCAGGAGAGGAGTAAAGCCCCTTGAGAGAGTGAGAGGTAGAGGCTGCCTGGGATGGACAGGTGTGAGCAGGGCAATTTAGCATATAAGCTCCTTGAAGTCAAGGCTGTTTGGTTTTTGTCTTGATATCCCAAGAGTGTAGCTCAGTGCCTAGGACATTTCAAGTACTTAATACATGCTTGTTGATGGAATATTGGAAGGAGGCAAGGTTAAGGATGACATAATAAAGTGGCCATGGCCTGTAGCTAAGGAGAAAACAGCTGGGAGTGGGGGGCAAGCAAGAAGATATCCACAGACATTTCTCTTTGGCATCATTCCTTTGCTAGAATGTTCTCATTTTCTGAGATGGGATAAGAGGGCTTGGTCCCAGAAATGGGGATTTGGTCCCAGGGTTTGGGGTTTAGTCAAAGAGTCGGAGGCTCAGTCTCAGGATGAGAGTTCAATCCTGGGAATTTGAGACAAAACCTTAGGAATGAGGGGGTGAGGAGTAGGGACTCAGACATTAACTAGGGTCAGCAATGCTTTGCTACAGTACCACCTATCCCACCGTCATTGGAGTTCTCAAAAAGAGATACAGAGCCTTGAGTGTGGCTCAGTTTCACAAAGAGATACCCAATAGTAGTTGTTTGGGACATACACACACACACACACACACACACACACACACACACACACACACACACACACACACAGAGTCCTTTCCCAGAAAAGCCCTTATTTCTATCTTATCTCTTGACAGGTTGAGGTTAGAGGCAGAGAAAAAGGGAAAACTGCACTCTTGATGGTGGTGTCCCCAAGTCCCTCCAAGGAAAACCAGCCCCAAGCCAAGAGCCTTGGAAGGTCTCTCTTCCCACCCTCTCCCAGTACCTAGGAACATCTCTGTGGCAATTTTGTTTAGGCTGCCGTTGCTGAACTCGATGAGGGATTCCTGGATTGGTGTCTATGTGAAAGAGAAAAAGGGAGGTGCATGAAATCAGTGCGGAGTGGTGGTGGCGAGAGACCTTCTCTGGGCTGAAGGATCTTCAAAAGTAGTCTAGTCCAACCCTCTTTTTTTATTTTTAACAGAGGAGGAGAGGTCAGGTGATTTGCCCAAGGTCACAAAGATAGCATTACTCTTTCCAAAGCACTGGGATCTAACATTTAGAAGCAGAGGCTTTGGACCATTATATGGAGGGTTGATGAGAACCAAACCCAGAAACCACATCACAGCACAGTGTTTTCTGGGTCAGGGAGTCAGGAACATGGCGATACTGATAAGGACGGCCAAGAACACTGTGAAATGGAGGTGCTACCAATTTAGATATAAAGGTTGATACTAGGAGAGCAAGGAATAGTTTACCTGTCAGATTTATGGAGAACAGAAGAACTTATGACCAAAGAAGAGACAGAGAACATTATGATATGCAAAATGGATAATTTTGATTACATTAAATTGAAAAGATTTTGCACAAAGTCAGTGCAACCCAAGATTAGGAGGAAAGCAGAAAAATGTGAAACAGTTTTTACAACCAGTGTCCTGATAAAGGTCTTTCTAAAACATATAGAGAACTGAGTCAAATTTATAAGAATAGAAGACATTCTCCAACTGATAAATGATCAAGGGATAGGAACAGGAAGTTTTCAGATGAAGAAATCAGAGTTATCTCTAGTCATGTGAAAAAATGCTGTAAATCACTATTGAGTAGAGAAATGAAATCAAAACAACTCTGAGGTAACACATCACACCTATCAGATTGGTTAACATGACAAAACAGAAAAATTATAAATGCTGGAGAAGATGTGGGAAAATTGAAACACTAATGTATTGTTGATGGAGTAGTGAACTGATCCAATCATTCTGGAGAGCAATTTGGAACTATGCCCAAAGGGCTATAAAGATGTGCACACCCCTTGACCCAACAATACTAGGTCTGTATCCCAAGGAGATCATACAAATAGGAAAAAGACCTACATGTACAAAAATATTTATATCAGCTCTTTTTGTAGTGGCAAAGAATTGGAAATTGAGGGAAAGCCCATCTGTTGGGGAATGGTTGAACAAATTGTGGTATATGAATATAATGGAATACTATTGTGCTACAAGAAATGATGAGCAGGTAGATCAGAAAAACCTGAAAAGACTTATATGAACCGATGCTGAGTGAGGGGAGCAGAACCAGGAGAACATTGTTCATAGAAACAGTCACAGTGTGAAATGACTAACTTTGATAGACTTAACTTTTCTCAGCAATGCAAGAACCCAAGACAACTCCAAAGGACTCATGATGGAAAATGCCATCCACATAGAGAGAAAGAACTGTGGAGTCAGTTTGCTCTTTTTTTTTTGTTTCTTCTTTCTCATGGTTCCTCCCATCGGTTCTAATTCGTCTTTACAACATAACTAGTATGAAAATAGGTTCAATAAGAATGTGTATGTAGAAACTATAACAAACGACACATCCTCTTGAGGTAGGGGGAGAGGAGAGATGGGGAGAAAATTTGGAACTCAAAATTTTATGGAAGTGAATGTTGAAAACTAAAACTAAATAAATAAATTTTTTTAAAAAAAGAAAAAAGAAATGGAGGTGCTACAACATACTAAAGACACCTCATGACATGGGCCATGTCACATCATGGGGCATCCCCATACAGGACTCCAATTTTGAGCCAACATCTCTATCAGAGCAGGTTAGTGTTCTGAAGTCTACAAAAACAGACATTTCACAGAAATATTATGATATAAGCTCATGCCTACCTCACTGAGTCACTTTGGAGGTTGGGCAGGCAGTCCTAAGCCCACCAAGAACTCCCCACCCCTCCTGGGCACTGAGAGGACAACTCAAAACTAGAGAGTATTAGAGATGCAAGAAAATATGGACATTGTCAGATAAGAAAAGAGATATTAAGGGGGCTTTTACCTTTTTGACCACTCCATCCTTGAAAGTGATGATATGGGCAAGCCCCCAGTCATGATATCAACTCATGCCATCATTGTGTCAGATATTGTGGCAATGATATCACAATGCTAGATATTATGATGAAGATATGAAATGGAAGCGAGGGGGGAGTCAGTGATGAAGGAAGAAGGTGGGTGAGAGAATGGAGTGTTCAGGGACTCTATGTACTTTTTTTCAGTCTTTTTTTCTAATTTATTTAGAGTTTTCAACATTCACTCCCATAAGTTTAAAAGGTTTTCCCCTCCTTTCCCTCCCCTTTCCCCAAGACAGCATACAATCTGATATAGACTTTATATATACATTCCTATTAAACATATTTTCACATTGGTCATGTTGTATAGAAGAAAATTTGTACATTTTCTCCACTACCTTGTGCATGGGATGATAGCCTCTTCCTGGGGAGAGGGAGAGGGAGAGGGAAAGAAATAGGCAGAAGCTGTGAGGACGATTTTTTGACTCAGTTTCCTCTGTCCAATCCATCCTCCACATGACTACCAAACTGATATTCCCAAAGCACAAGTCAGCCTTGTCACTCCTCTGCTCACAAAACTCTGGTGGCTGCATCTTGTTTCTAGGTTCAAACACAAACTCCTCTGAATTTTAAGGGCCTTCATAATATGGTTCTACTCTCAATTTCCTTTTCTGTGAAACTGGGATAATAATAGCACTCACATCCCAGGGTGGTTTTTTTTAAGGATAAAAATAAGATAATATTTGTAAAGCATTTTGTAAATCTTAAAGTACTATGCAAATACTGCAGCTGCTTCTCCTTCCTCTGTCTTTTTTTCTCCTCTTCCTCTTTTTCCTTCTCTTATTCCTCCATCATTATCATCTTCATCATCATCACTGCTATTAGCTTTCCAGGTTGTTTTGTACCTGATTCTCCTGGTTGAGGCCAACTGGTTTGCTTGATCTTTCCTACATGCAGCATTCCATGTCTGGCTGTTTCCCCTGCCTGGAATGCACTTTCTCACGGGCTTCTTAAAACCCCCGACTTCCTTCAGAGCTGCTCAGCTTAAGGGTTAAATCCTACAAGGAGCCTATCCCCATTCCCTCTGTTGTTAACACCCTCCCCCAGATATTATTTTGTATTTTTTTTTAAACTTACTTGTCTGCGTACTTGCTGTTGACCTCTAATGAGAACGTAAGTTTTTTGAAGGCAGGTACTAGTGTAATTTCTATCTTTGTGTCCCCATGCTGGCATACAGTAGTTGACTAATAAATGCTACTTGAATGAACTCATCAGGAGAATAGGAAATAGCAATGAGGAAGCTGCCCCTTTAGCAGACATTCCCTAAGCTGGTCCTAAAGGCTGGGAAAGAGGTGAAATGGGGATGAGGGGAGAATGATGACTAGTAACTTGGAGCTGGAGCCAAGCACAGGTCAAGGATTTGGGGAGACTCCTGGAGAGTAGAGTGCCGGTCTAAGCCTGGGTGATGACTTCCCTCCCCCTCCCCCTCTGGGCCACAACATACCTTGGAAAATTTCAGCATGTTGCTCACGTCTCTGGATTCTCTTCCTTTCTTGGATTTCTGCCTGAAAGAATCCCTGACACAGGAAACAGGAGAGCTGGTGATTTTCCTACCTCTATGTCTTTGCTTAGGCTTTTTCCCTCCTCCAGGAATTCAGAGGAATATGAATCATCTTTTCACATAAATAAGTCTTTCTCCTGTTATTAGGCTATAAGCTTCTAGTGGGCAGGGACCAGGTTTCTTCCTCCCCTTACCTCCCCACCCAGTGCTGGGCATGTGGTAGGATTAAGTAAATATTGCTTGACTGACAAATCCAAAGGGTAGGTAGGTCTTTGAGGTTGAGGACTGGGATTGCTCCTACTGGGTTACCCAGGCCAGGCATGGCCATTATACAAAGTCTGGGAGGAGCTAATATCACCCCCAAGCCCTCCCAGATCAGGGCCACCTCAGAACCTTTCAAAGGGAAGCCATTTGGCCAAACTTTTCTCCTTCCTGATCTGCCCCATAGCCCATTCAGAACCTCAAAGATTGGTTTCTCCTCCAGATTTGTGATGTCTCCCCAATCTCACCTTTCTCTTTCTCCCTCCCATCCCCTACATAGAATCAGAACTCACATGGATCGCCTTTGTGGATCCCGGAAATACTTTTGAGCAAATTCCAGCATTGTGTACCGATGACTGGGGAGTAGGGATGCCCCATAGACCTCCTGCCCGGAAGTTTCCTCCCCAAATTCCCTGGAGATGTCCCTAGCCAGGGATGCCTGGAGGGACAAGGGAAGGATGGAGACTGGGAGAAGATATCCAAAGGATAAAAATACCTAGTTCTGGATAAAAATATGAGTTCCAGGGAATATTATCTGGAAGTGAGTGAATCAAGAGCCAGTACAGAGCACAGGACTTGGAATTAGAAGACCTCTAATCTCAATTCTCCCACTAACAAGCTGTGTGAACTTGGACAAGTAATTTTACATCCCTGGGCCTCCGTTTCCTCATATGTAGAACAAAGAGGTTGAAGTAAGCTAGATCTAACATTCTCATGGTGTAGGAATGGGGGATAAGAATGAGCAGTGGGACAGATTCTTCCTTCCAATGGCTGAGGGGCCTGGGCTTGCTTTCTTTTCTCTTGGACAATGCCCATGCATTAACAACCTCGTCCCCACCCCCAGCCTTCCGGGTCTTTAAGATCTTTTGAGATGGAATCATTACCTCTGCCTTCCTGCCAAACTCCTGGGCCACGGTTGAAGAAGCCACAGCTACAGCCACAGCAGCTGCTCTGCCTGACTGGTCCCGGGGTCCGCCCACGTCCAGCTCTGAGGGGAGCTGGAGGAAGTCAGGGGCAGCGACAGGCTGTACCAGGTCCATGGGGAATCGGCCAGGCCTCCCGTGAACGGCTCCAAACTTCCATCCTGGGAGGATCAGGCAGAGGAAAGGGGCTCAGAGAACATGCCACAGATTTTCTTCATGCCCTCAGTATCTAATGACCATCTGAAATGAGTTTGCATTCATTGTGCACATATTTCATGTTGCCTGGTATGTTCACGTACTGTTCCCCGATAGCAATGCAGAAACCACAAATGAGGTCATGTGAAAAGCATGCTATAAATGCCAGCTATTTTTATATTATTATTTGTATTTAAGGACAGAAACTTTCATCTTTATTTCCATATCCCCAAGGTCTGGGGATATAGATACTATACAGACAACTCTGTGTAGCAGTGGATGGAGTCAGGGAGACTCATCTTCATGAGTTCCAATCTGACCTCAGATACTTAATAGCTGTGTGACCCTGGGCAAGTCACTTCAGCCTGTTTGCCTCAGTTTCCTCATCTGTCAAATGAGCTGGAGAGGGAAATGGGAAACCACTCTAGTGTCTTTCAAAGAAAACCCCAAATGGGGGTCACAGAGATTTAGCCATGAGAAGTGACTCAACAACAAAATTGTTATCCTTATTAGGCTTATTTCATTTTCAACTCTGTAGCCCTAGTGTCTAGCACGTAGCCTGTGGTTAGCAAATTTTTCTTAAATGAATGAATAAATGGAGATGAGCAGGCTCAGGGTCTGCGTTCCCTTGAGAGGTGGGTGTAGGTTGAGGACAAGAGCTTCAGGGGCTACCCAGAAGACTACCTCATTCCCTCTCTTCCTTCATCTCCACCTCCACTAAGGGACAAAAGGCTAACAACCTAGTATGACAACCAGTGCAATCAGAAAGAAACTCCAGAGGTCTGGCTTCTAACCGCCAACTCTTAAACTATATTTTCTCAAAATTATTCAGTCCATGACGCATGCTTTGGAATGTACTGGGACCCATCAAGGGCATCAAAATTATAAGCAAGCCAATGTGCAAATAAGATCTGGTGTATGAATGTGTATGGTTTTGTGTGTGTGTATGTATGTGTGCGTGTGTGTAAGTTGCAAAGATGACTTTCACTGGGAAAGAACAAAGACCCATCATTAATCTTTTCCACTGTGGGACAGATAATTGACTCAACTTTGGAGTAAACTTTGGGGCAGAGCTGACCTGGATGGTGATTAGCGGGTTAACATCTCAAAAATGCTCATCTCTATGGCCAACCTGGCTCCTGGATTCTATTGAACCCTGCCAGGATCATCGCCCCCCTTTCACCTCTTGCTCAGGAGCTGATAATTAAATCAACATTACCATCACTTCTCTGAAGGTTGTGATCATCTCCAACCCTAGGACTCCATTCAGAATCTCTGTAATTTTGAATCCTAAGCTGTGGAGGCTGGTCTTTCCTTCCCTGACCATGACTCAGTCCCCTTTCTCTCATACCCATCCATGTGAGCTCCCATCCCTCCAGTATCCTTATCCTACTGTCCACTGTCCTTCCATAGTGCTCTCTGGAATCCTCATTCTGTTAACAGAATACCCTTTGTGTTAAATATGTGCCCTCCCTTGGAAAGAAATCATTTTCTCTATACATGTACTTATATATGTACATATTCTTTCCTCCCAATAGAAGTCAAACTCTTTGAGGCCATTTTGTCTTAGTATATGTTATTCCCTGTCCTGCACCCTATGGTCCAAACTGTCCTTATTACTTTTCCTAACACACAACAGTTTGTCTTCAGACTCTGGCTTTGCACGATTATCCCCCATATCTGGAATGCACTCCCTCTGTGTTCACTTCTGCCTCTTTTCCCTTAAGATCTAGCGTAAGCCCTGCTTTCCCAGCTGTGCAGCTTCTGCTGCCAGCCCTCCCCCAATCACCTTGTCTTTATGGATGTCAACAAAATAGAGAAATGGATGTTACTAGCGCTAACTATTAAAAAAAAAAAGGAATCAAAGAAAGGCTTCTGGCCTTTTGGTAGATGCTCTGTCAAGGAGTGA
The DNA here is from genome assembly GCF_028372415.1 of Notamacropus eugenii. NCBI lineage: Eukaryota > Metazoa > Chordata > Mammalia > Diprotodontia > Macropodidae > Notamacropus > Notamacropus eugenii. The sequence goes on along the minus strand of NC_092874.1, from coordinate 335,513,545 downwards.
GGGGACTGAGAGGACAATCTTGATCTAAAAAGGGGTTGTGATCTGTCCCAGTGGAGGTAATACTCACACTGTGATGAGATCACAGAGCCATCTACAGAGACAAACAGCTCTGCTGGCATCCAGGAGGCAGAGCGGTCCACCAAGCACTCCCTGACTGTGCTGTGCACACACACACACACACACACACACACACACACACACACACACAAAATATACATTTAGAAAGACAGACTTAAGAAGAAATAAATATACCAATTTAATTATTATTTATATATATTTTAATTTAATTTATTATTTTATGTTATTTATTTTTACAATATATTATATATAGTCATAATATTATTATCCTTCCTTCTCTTTTTTTTCTCTTTCCTTCTTTCTTTCTTTCTTTCTTAAGAGGACCTGTGCTTTCATTAGATTTAGGGAACTCCTAGACAGGAACTTCTACCAATGCAAATCAACACCTGCTTATATATATATATATTACACATATATTTTTCCCTCTCTCTTTTGTCTCTCTCATTCTTTCTCTCCTCTCATTCTCTTTCTTCTTCCCTCTTTTTCCCTCTCTGTTTCTCTTTCCCTTCCCTCCCATGTGTCTCTATCTCTGTCTTCCCATGTATGTTTCTCCTCTTGTGTCTCTGTTTTTGTCTGTCTCTCTCTCTTCATGAGTCTTTGTCTCTCTCTTATATATATTTATAGATCTATATGTACATATAGATAGATATAGAAAGATTTTCAGGCTAGTTTCCCTTCTTCTCCCTCCCTTTTCCTAACCCTCCCCTCCCCCACTCCCATATACATGTGCACGCGCGTGTGTGTGTGTGAGTGTGCGTGTGTATGTGTGTGTAGCCTTGATAGGCTCAGAAATTTTGATCTGTTTCATTATTGACCTGCTCTTCCCTCCCCGTTCCCCTTGCTCCTGGAGGCTCACCCTTTCGGTGCCAGACTAAAGTTCAGATACCCAATTGGCTACTACAGCTTAGAACTCCCAAAACCTCAAGAGATCCACTGGCCCCCTTCTCCCCTAGCAGCAGAGATTACAGGCCTTTGCCACCATACTAAACAATTTACAGTTTTAAAGAGCTGCCCCTACATGGTGTAGAGGATACGGCAGAAGGATCTGAGTTCAAATAATGCTTCAGATACTTGACACTCACTAGCTGTGTGGCCCTGGAAAAGTCACTTCACCCTGTTTGCCTCAGTTTCCTCACCTATGAAACAAGCTGGAGAAGGAAAGGGCAAACTATTCCACAATCTCTGCCAAGAAAACCCCAAATGGGGTCATGAAGATAATCTACTATGGAGTGAATATACATATGCATGTGCACACACATGTGCCTGCATGCACACACACACACACTCACACAATACACACATATACACACAGAGGATTCTTCCTAGTACTTACCAAAGTCCTGGGTGCCCCTTTTCAGCTCCTCCAGATAGATGACCTTTTTTCTGACTACATAACCATAATTGTATCCTGGGAGGCACAGGTAGGAAAGATGGGAGGCAGAGAGATGTTATCAGCTCATGGTCCTTGAGTTTTCCAGTCCACCCGGGCTACCCGACAGCAAGTTATGCTTTAGGGGCTGACAGAATTATGGCTTTTTGCTACTGAGCAAATCTTAAACATTATAACAGCCAGAAAAAAATCAGGGTCTGGTTGTGAGAAGTCGGAATGAGGTTCAATAAACATTGACAAGTGAAGATAGCCATATAATATGTCACATGCCATCTATTCCTGTCCTGAGTGGTGGTTTAGGGTGAGGAAATTTAAGAAGTCAAGAAGCTTATCAGTGTTGTGCATCCAGGGGTCTGTGGGTGTGGGGCAGGGAGGAACAGTGTCTTGAGGTAATCACTAGTCTAGCATCCACGAGGTTCTGGGATCATTGCTCCTCCTTGGTGCTGAGTTGGGGTTCAGTTGGGGCTCCCCATCAGGCACTGACCCCTCTTGGGCCACTCTGAAGACTGCAAATGGATGATGTCACCCTTGTGGAAGCTCAGGAGATTCGGGTCATCAGGCAGGTAGTTTCTCACAGCAACCACATAATCAGAATCCTAAAGCACAGGGGAGTTTGGAGACACTGAGATCCAACGGACAGATGTCTGCCATTTATACCCAGAATGCTTCCATACTCACAGACCACAACCAGCTTCTTCCATAGTGCTTCCCTCACCCTTAGAGAACCAAGGACCCCTCAAGGCACTTCTACCCTTATTCTTTTTGTTTCTTATCTGTGAGTTCCTTGAGGTAGAAAACTCCTGGTGGGAAAACTCCCTTTCCCAACACAGATGGCAAATCCTTTGTGATTTATAGTCAAAGAACTTCCTAGAAGCACTGAGAAATTAAGTGACTTGTTCACGGTCATGGAGATCATGTCAGAAGCAAGGCTTGAACTTGGGTCTTCTTGACTTCAGTTCTAGCTTCTATCCATTACCCCCATAATGTCCTTTACCCAGACTCATATATACACATGTATGTGTGCACACAATGTATACATATGTATACAGATAAGATGTATGGATATGTCTAATGTGTATATATATACATAGATATATAGATCCACAGTGATATATATTCATACAATTACTGTTTATCCAAACACACACACACACATATTAACCCTAACAACAGGAATTAGACAGGTATTTATTGTTTTCCTTTGCTCTCAAAGAGGACCATGACACCAGGGAGGTGATGTCATGAGTTGCAGGTGAATTGGATTTAAGTGAGGCAGGGCTGTGCAAGGTCACCAGCCTCACTTCTCCTCCAGAGCCATTTGGATCCAGTGACCAGATATTCATCAGGATGACTGGAGCTAGCCCAGGATGCAATGGGAGACCTTGGCCTTTTCAAGTACTCTTAGAGGGAGATAACGAGTGAATAGGCCTCTTTAAGAAGTTAGGGAAGGGTCCTTTTAATGAACCAAAGAAAAAAATAACTAAATCAAGCTGTGAGGGAAACAGAAACTGTTACTACCGATAATCACTCTAAGCCAGCCATTAAGTGGAACTTGGGCAGGGACCTATTGTTGTCCAGTCTATGGGCTTCAGAGTGTACTGGGTTTAAGGTTTTGGGAATGTGAAGGAAGGAAGGAAGGAAGGAAGGAAGGAAGGAAGGAAGGAAGGAAGGAAGGAAGGAAGGAAGGAAGGAAGGAAGGAAGGACAGACATCTAGCCAGTAAACCCCAAAGGAATGGGAGAGTGAGAGAGAAGGGAGCATATGAGCTGGGTTTCAAATTTTAGAATTTAGTCAAAAGGCCACACTTAAAGACCTAGAAGGCCACATGTGACCTTAAGGCCACAGGTTACCCACCCATCCTAAGAGAATTACACTTCCCTCTAGACTAGGTCCCTTATTCCCTGATCTCTTACCTTTTTGAGTTCCAGAATAAAGTCATCCACCATGCTCTTCACCTGAGGAGCTCTGGCTGAGAAAAGAATTAGTTTCTCACTGGCCAGGTTGAATTCCAGCATGTTCATGGAAGGGATGGTCACAAAAAGGATGTCTGTATAGCTGGAAGGGAGAGGGGCAGGGCCATGTGAGGTCCATGTGAGGAACTTGTGTGCCCAGATCCTTCCTAAGTAGGGGAGGGCTGTGAATTGACAATTGATGATAAACTAAGAGTCTTATACATTTATGCAGATCTGTGGATTACATATACTTGGACCAAAGAAAAACCTCGTCTCAGTCCCATTCTCAAATCCATATCATTCCTGACACAGTTAGAAGAAATGACTCCTCTCTGACTTCCTCCAAAAAGCCTAGAGACATATTCTACCTTCTCAGTTTCTGACTGTAGTCTCAGTGGAAGATGAAAGGTTGGAAGATGGGTTATCCCCATAACCCATAATAAGGGGAAGGGGGAGGGGGTGGGCAGAGTTTTGTGTCAGGCACAGGATAGAATTGGCTTTAATAAAGGCTATTAACATAATTCCAAATCATGTGCCTAATATTGGCATACGACCAATGGAGAGATCCCTGAGACAAGGCGAGAGGAGGAAGAAAAGACTGCCCCTGGTTTATTTGTCATAGGAAGATGGTGCCAGGGAACAATGGCTTTTTTTCTTTTTTTAAAAAATTTTATTTTCTTACATTTATTTATTTTTAGTTTTCAACATTTACTTTTATAAGATTTTTGAGTTCTAAATCTTTCCCCTCCCCAAGATGGCATGCAATCTGATATAGGTTATACGTGTAAAATCCTATTAGACATATTTCCACATTAGTCATGTGGAACAATCTCTTTAATACTGTTTAATCTGGGAGAGACCTGTTTTGTTTGATGATGTCAAAATGTGCCAATGTTCCTTTAAGAAAAAACGAGTGGCAAAATGGTCCAAAAACAGAGCAGTGGTGATGGTTCAAGAGGGCCCCTCAGAAAAGAGAACACACCCAAGCTGGAAACTCCTGCAGACCTAACCTGGAGTGCTCAGAAGCGCTAATGCAGTCATTTACACCCGAGCTCCAAATAGCAGCTGAGTAGAGAGGCTATGAGAAAGGAGGCAGAAGCTTGAAAAGACACCTTGGACAACCCAGATATGAGGGGAAAGCTAAGCAAAACAATATTTAGAGAAATTGAAACACATAACAGTTAAGTGAAGTATAAATTGTCATTTGTACTTAGGGGATCTTGGTTCGTTTAATCATTACCCTAACTGGGCTATTTCATGATCTGAAAGTCAAAAGTCAAAGTTAACCCATTTATGTGATGTAATCTAAATAGATTATTTAAAAAAATAAAAAGTAAGTGACAACTCATTATCTAAGGGGAAAGATACTTTGGAAAGGAAACGAAAGACCCTAATCCTGTCCACATACTCAAATTTTATGTTTATTTTTAAAATAATATCATGAATCTATTTGCTTGACTATCATCCAAAACCTGGTTTCTCTTTACAAGATCTGATTCACTGGATTACTTATTGTTATGAACAAAGGGCAGGATGCTATGACTTGGGAAGCTTCACAGCAATCCTAAACTGACTTAGGTTTGAGGTCCCTGCTTTACCAGACTTGTCCTGAAATCTCAAACCCTTTCCATTGATAATAATTAGCAAAGCTTTGCAAAACACTTTGCAAATATTGGCTCATTTCATCCCCACAACATCCCTGGGAGGTAGGTGCGATTATTATCACCATTGTGCAGATGAGGAAACTGAAGCAGACAGACATTAAGTGATTTGCCCAGGGTCACTCAGCTAGTAAGCATCTGGGGCTAAATTTGAATTCAGGTCCTTCCTAACTCCAAGTCACTACTTTATCCACTTGTACCACTGTAATGTTAAGGGAATTTGAAGATCTTCCCTGCCCATTAATAGGCACATAAAGCACTGGCCCAGAGCTAATCAGGTTCTGGGCTAGGGGAAGTTTCCAATTAAGTGCTGGAGCACAAGGATTTTTAAGCTCCTCAGCACTCAGCCAATCGGATGCTGAGTCTTTGTTATATATTCTGGGAGTTGGTATTTTGCTTTGGGGGTTCACTCATGAGAAGGATCTTTTGATTTCCTGGCTGAGACTCTGAGTAGCCATTTGTTAAGAGTCTCTCCACTGCTTAGATGTCTGTGCTCCCTCAATCCAGTGGTGTATATAAAGTGTGTAGCAATGTTGCTGTCAGACAGCTGGAGCCCTGTCTGTTTATCTTTGTGCTAATTTCTCTGCCTGTATTTTCTCTGTTTGTATTTTTTCCATGTTCAGGGTGTTAACCCTTCCCCTCAACTAGTGAATGTAATTAAAGAAGATTGTTGACCCCTTAAAAGTTGTCTTTCCTTTAGGAAAGCCGATTAAAGAACTTGTGCTAGCAGCCATCCTGGATGTGCTAGGGTGTTTGCTAATCACCTAGCTGTGACGGAAAGGTCACCTCTTCTTCCAGCTCAGAGAAGCCCCCTACCGAATGCTCGTCCTTACTTAATGCCTGTTGGCTTTCATCCCACTGAGTATCTGTTACCTGTAACTCCGTAAGACCCGAAGCTGTTCCCCTGATGACCAGCTGCCCTTTACCAAGCGAAGGAGCTTGATGCCTACGTGAGACACAGCCAGGATCTGTACACCTGTGCCCACACTGCCCTGCAGGGGAACCACAGAGCATGGATTTAAGAGCCTGAGGCAGCATGAACAGCAGGGACAAGATGTGGGCCACAGGAAGAGGGAACCGAGAAAACAGGGTCAAGGTGGGGAGGAACACATCTCAGCCTGTCAGTAGTGCCCAGGGACTTTTCTCACCTGCCCTGGCCCCTCTTCTATCCTCACCCTCTGACCTTCTCCTTTTTCTTCCTAGGAAGCAAGAAAATCCTGGTCCCCTGAGATAGGTCTCAGGGGTACCTATCCAGCATCCTCTTCACTTAGGGGAACTGGCCCACCTGGCCAACTGAGAAGAGACCACCCCCATGCCCTCCATCTTCTGGGAATGAAGGAAAAAGCCCTCAGCCAGGATTCGCTCAGATATCTTCCAGTTTTCACCACTCCTGTGCACAGGGGTCCACCTCATCTTAGCAGGAGGGGGAAGGAAGAGAAAGACCTTACCGTGGCAGGGAAGAGTCGGGAGAAATAGACTTCCCAGCCCTCTCGAGCTTCGCTGACCACTGCTCTCTTGATACTCTCATTCACCACTGGATGTAGCGAATCCAACTTGTTCTGGACTAAGAGAAGTAGAACCCTGAGCATCATTTTCCCTTCTTCCCTCTCTCTTCCTTCATCTCTAAGAGACAAACTCCTAGAAATCAAGAGCTAGAAGAGGTCTCAGTGTTCAATTGAACCATCTTTTTACATTTTAGAGATATGGAAACTGAGGCACAAAAAAGACAATGGTCTCTCCAAACTGGTTACTTGCAAAGCTGGGACTAGAACTCTCATGACTTTCCAGATTAGAGTTACTTCCACTGACTATTGGATGCTTTTCCCACTAGACCATCATGGTCCCCTGGAGCTTTCTTCTAGGGGACTGAATCCCAGGGCTTTCTTTACTTTACCTCAGAGGGGCCTAGACAGATCGGATAAACTCAGGGCCCCAGGGCAGTCCTGTGTGTAATGCATCTAAGATACAGTGATTTGAAGAAAAGGAAGAAAGGTATATAGACTCTTTAAAACTGAGATAAAAGAGAATGGGGTTATGTTTAGCTACAATAATGTAAATATCCCAGTCCTAGTAGGGGACACTGAGCCTCAGTGAAAAGGAAATGGGATGGTCCCAGGGGACCTTGTCTAGACTTTGGGTTAGAAGTCACCTGACACCAAGTCCCAGTCCCAATCCCAGGTTGGGCTCTCAGGAGCAATTGGGAGGGGTGTCAGGCCCTAAACCTTCAATGCTCTGATCTGCCTACCCCACCCTCATCCCAAGCCCCTAGTACCAAAGATGGATTTCATCTTCATTCTCTCTTTCTTAGAGATTCTGATGCAGGCTTCAGAGAAGGTGTCATGAAGTATCTGAGGGGAGAGAGCCGAGGCATATTGAGGGGTAGTTAGCCCCAGGGTATGATATCCCAGCACTGCCATCACCCCACCCTCCAGGCAGAGAATGTGCTGCAGTGAGTCCCGATTTCTGAATTTGTCAAGTCGTTCAACAAACATTTATTAAGTACCTTCTATCTGGAAGGCACTGCAGTTCTAGGAAGGACTACTTTCTAGATGACCAGGCTCCTGAGAATCTGGGATTTGCTTTGGGTGGGAGTGGGAATGGGGCAGAGAGAGCACTGGAGAAAGTCTTTACAGGAAGGGAATGTTGGTTCCCTGAGATAGGCCTCAGGGGTACCTATCCAGCATCCTCTTCTCTTGGGGAACAGGCCTGCCTGGCCGGCTGAGAAGAGATTGTCCCCATTTCCTCCATCTTTTGTGAATGAAGGGAAAAGCTCTCAGCTGGGATTCTCTCAGAGATCTTCCTTCTGCTTTTGGGGTTGCAGTAGCCTGGGGTCTTACCTGTCTGAAGAGGAGGTCCAAGAGGACTGGGTGATTGTAGCTGTCCTTGGGGTAGAACACCTGTGGAGGGAGAAGCTCACAGGAAGGTGCTGGGGCTCTTGATCCACACATTCAACCTTATCTCCTGCCCACTACTTCATTCCTTCCATCCCTTCTAAAGAGATTTTTAAGGGTGGACATGTCACCTCCGAGCTCACCAGGGATCACTGAGCCCTCGTGACACTGGTAGCTTAGAGGTAAGCACCCCTCCTAGTTATGCCCATGGACAAGTCAAACTCATGGCATCCCATCCCTCCAAGACAGGGTGGGTGGAGGGACCTAGATGCCAATCCTTTCCAATGGACCTAAGTTCTCCATGCACCCATACTAGCTAGCTCCGTCCTTACCACCTGAGTGTGTGATCAGGGAGGCTGGGCTCAGAGCCTCTAGGCAAACAAAATTCAAAAGATCCCATGAACTAGGAGTGGGAGTTGGGGGGGAGAGGATGAAGAGGGATAAGGAAAGAGAAGAAAATAAGGTATAAGAGAGAAGGGGAAGAGGAAAGAGTTTAGAAAGGGGAGCTCTACAGAAAAATGAGCTTTTGTATTTTTTAAATATTTGACTGTAACATGTGTAAAACCTTGTAGCATAACCTGTTTCTTTCAAAAATATTTCCTGATTTATCATTTTCTTTCTTCTGGCAATTACTTTTTATATTTTACAATTAAGAAAAGTGAGGCCCAAAGCAGGGGAATGATCCAGTGTCACACTCGTGGTAGATCCAGGATTTAAAGTTACATCTTCCCAGACTTGAGTCAGTTTCTAGGACTCTGTCCCCTGGCTTTAGAAAAAGACATTCCCTCCCTTAGCCAGTCCTGTCCCAGATCTGAGCATACATAAAGACTGGGCACCTCTTTTCGGAGGTATATCTTCCAGGGCACTCCCTGGTAGCTGTAGAAGGTCTCGTTGCTCTGTCGATGGAGCTGTGTTTGGATGGGGTCCTCCTCTGGAACAAGTGCCCGCGAGACTGATATTGGAAGGATGAGATAGGTGAGGTTGAGGGGGAAGGGTTTGGAGCCCTGGGTAACATGTCCTGTTCAGCTCAGTACTGTTTGACCCCATATCCATAGTGTAGCCCAGATCAACAGTGGCCCTTGAGAGGCCTGTTGATTCTCCACTGAAGGACCTTGGGTAGGCAGTGGTGCAGAGGTTCTCAGCGATGGACAGTCTGAGCTCTCTAGGGCACATTTTCCTAATCTATCTCCACTGTAGCACAATCACGCTAGGGTAATGGTGCAACACCACCAATCACCCTTGCTAACCCCCTATATTCTCTTTTTCAGTCACATCCCCTTCTCCCATTCAGTCATTCACTAAGCCAACCAAGCAGTCATCATCACACCTCATACCAGAGCCAGTGTGTCATACCGGGATAAAGGCTAATGTTTAGGGTGAACCAGATACCGAAGGTCAGCCCTGGGGAGTATGAATATAACCGCCCATGTCTGGACTGGTCTGGTGAATTGCACAGCCCATCATGAGGAAGTAATTATAACAATATAAATGGCAAACTAGTGTGTAAGGAAGGGAGGGAAAGAGGTGAGAGGGAGACTGGAAAGGAATGGGACTCTACGGGAGGGTAAAGAGGCTTCCAGGTTTCATGCTTGGGTGAATGGGAGGAGAAACAGTGATATTTGGTTTTTGATAGTTTTAGTTTTAGGTTCTGATGAGAAGCCAGGTAGACAATTTCTAGAAGGGTAATTAGACATTTTTCACATAGGGCAAACTGAGTTGAGTGGGAATTGGGAGGGAGAAGACAATCTGAGGGTGGTCCCCATAGCTAGCATTTAAATGACACTTTAAAGTTTATAAAGCACATTACATTTGATCCTCACAACCATCTTGTGAAATAGGTGCTATTATTATCCCCATTTTCCAGAGAAGGAAATTGAGGGTGAGAGAGGGTTAAGTGACTTGTCCAGGGTCATTCTAGCTAGCATCAGAGACGTGATCCGAATCCAGCTCTTCCTAATGGCAATCCAATACTCCATCTACTGAGCCATCGGGCCTGGACCCTGCAGGGGTTGGGGAAAAGGGAGGTGGGTGATACATTCCACAAGCCAACAGAAGATGGAAAGATGCCACCATGGGATTGGCACTCTATGGCAAGTTCTGTTAACCTTGTGTCGTGGAAATAGCAAATGTGCAGCTGGAGTAGAGGACCAGAGCTCAGGTAAGACGAGGAGAAAGGTTATGTAGGGAGAGAGAAGCAGAAGGCCCAAGAATGAACCTTGGGAAATAAATGTCCATAATTAGGGGGGGTAGGGGGAAAGGAAGAATTAAAGTCAGTGAGGACAGCAAAAATAGAGTGGCAAAAGTCAGAGAGGTAGCAGGAAAACAAGGATAAGGTATGGCTGAAGCTAAGGCAGTGGAGGGTTTCTGGAATTTGACAGTCTCAAATGCCTGAATATAAGGAGAAGCACCAGGACACCAGATAAAAGTCCTGGACCCAGAGTCAGGAAGGCCTGAGTTCAAATCCAGACTCAGGCACTTACAAGTTGTGTGACCCTGGGCAAGTCATTTAACCTGTTTATCTCAGTTTCATCCTCGGTCAAATGGAGACCATAATAATATCTACTTCCCCTCCCCCTTACCTGAGGGAGTGCCTAGGGTTGACCTGAAAGCTGAAGTAAGAGGTTTGGCAGCAGGGGTTAGGCCTTGGGGCCTAGTGCTGGTCACAGGCTTCACCAGGGCCACAGTCTGTCTGGGACCTTGACTTCCCTAATGCCAGGGGAGAAAATCAGAGAGAGACTTGGGGGGAGGGGGCAGTAGAGGAGGGGGAGAGGAGGATGCTCAGCAGGGCTAGGCAGCCAACCCCTGGTTATGGGGTTAAAGCCAAAGGCCTTTTAACATGGGGGCAAGAAATTTCTCCAGGGCTCATTTTCCAACGAGCCCTCCCTTATTCTATGTAATGCCCCTGTGTTGTGTGTGTGTGTGTGTGTGTGTGTGTGTGTGTGTGTGTGTGTGTGTGTGTGTGTAGATGCATTGTAGACTGCTTTCATTTTCCAAAGCATTTTCACATCCATTGATAATTTAAAGTATAGCACTGTGAAGGTGTCAAAGAAGAAATTATTAATTGTCCCCATTTTACAGATGAGGAAACTGAGGCCCAGTCACTTCACTCTACATGGTAAGTTAAGTGAAAACCTTTTATAGTATTTACTTGCATCTATGGGTGTGTGTGTGTGTGTGTGTGTGTGTGTGTGTATGTAGGAAATGTATGGCTCTCTATCCCCACTTTTACCATACCCAAGGAGGTGTGGATGAGACCTAGACCTTGGACAATTGCCCCATGGGATAAGGAACTTTCCCGGAGAAGGATAATGGGATTGACCACTACCAGGCTGATGGGGGCTGAGTGTGTCATTTGCTCCTTTAAGATCAGGAGGGCCTCTTCATGAGGGTCTGATTTCTTCACAAACACCTTCCCGCTTTCCTTCCTAGGCAGATGGAGGTTGAAAGTTAGGGCAAAGATGCCCAGGGGAAGGAACCTATGATACCTCTGGATGCACAGAGGCAAGCCAAGAGATGTTTGCACAGCCTGGGTGTGGGGACAGTGTAGATAATGCTTAGCACATAGTAGGACAATAGTAGGTACCTATTGACTTCACTTGATGTGACAATGTCCAGTAAGGGTAAAGGAGACCTTGTCCTACTAGGCCTTTACAGTCTGAGCTCCTGGACACCAACAAGGGTTGGTGCAGGCATCTTGGCCTTGTAGCCTCTGGCTTTGAGGAAAGTTACCCATGTTCTGGACCTAGTTTTCCCCTTTCCTCTCACTCCTCTAAATTGATCATGGCTAAAATTGACTTAATTCCCGATCAGGGGTATTTGTATTTTAAAAGAGGATCTTGTGGAGGACTGTGCTTAAGGACTAAGATGAATGAATAGCAAATAATGCAGTCTAAGGTAATGTTTCCTAGCTGGTGGCCACCTACTTTGCCTATGGTGAAAGGTGGCCTTATAGGGACTTGGAAGCAGGGTGCTAACCTGAGACCATCTGGAGCTCTGGGTGGCTGCTGGCACTGGCGGATTATAGTCTTAATCTGTTGGGTGGGCTGAGGAAAATGCTCCGAGTTGAGGACGGAGTGATGTACAAGCTCCGGGGAGGGTGAGACTGGTGGGGAAAGAAGCATTTTTCAGGCAATGAGTAATGCAGACTGTAACAATTTCTACCTCCCAGGGGACTCTCTGAAGTTAGGGGCAATTTCTCCCAAAAGCTAAGCAAAGAAATGCTGGAGGGGAGAATGGGCAGAGAAGACAGGGGGCATCCAGAATTAAAGTACTCACAGGTTTTTGAAGGAGAATGTTGGTCCTGTATACGGATAGGGGTGGCCACTGGTTTAATAGGAGGGATGGAGCCCCTAGTCTTTGAGGGAGAGCCAGATACTAAGGCCTTGGGCTGGAAGCCAGCCCCTCCAGGGTCTCCCAGAGCCGGGGCTGCATAGATTAGCACTGGCTTGGCAGGTGGACTTCTGTTCTTGGCCTGTAGAGGGGCATCTGCCACTGTTGGCTTCTGCCAAAGAGGAGGAAAATCCTAATGAGGGCTGGTCCCACCTCTGGCCCATGAAAAAGGAGCAGTCACTACCCACGAGGCATCTGAGCTGGAGCAATGACCTTTGTGAGTCCTAGTGAGTAGTCCCTGAGCCCTCAGGGGTAATGGGAAATGGTAAAGACTGTCCCCGTGTTCCAGATGAGCAAACACCCCAAGCCACATGGTCAGCAGCAGAGCCAGAGCCAGCAGTTCAGTTTGTCTGTTCCTCTGTTTGTCTGCCTTCTCTCTCCTCTTCACCCCTCAACATAATCTATCTCTTATCTGTTATTTTTAGCTCCTTGCTCTCTAGTCACTGCATCTTCTTCAAGTGTAGACTATGTTTGTGTCCCTCCCTCCAAGATCCTCTCTCAGGGCCAGACTCACTTTTGCGGGCAGGGGCTGGGAGGAGGCTCCAGCAGAGGGGACTGGATCTGTCAACTGCTGCTGCTGCTGCTGCTGCTGCTGCAGGGCCATGGCCTGAAGGGTCATCTCTCGAGCCTTTGTGAGAGACAAGAAAGAAGGAATTGGCTAGAGAGGAGAAGGAGAAATCCCCTTCCTCCCAGGAGCCTCCTTGCCTCAGCTTCCATTTTCCCTCTGACCCTTTCACTGCCCTCTTTTCCCAGCTGAAGAAACAGGACCCCACTCACAAAAGGAGACCAAACAGATCATCTCCCTTGGGATTTTCTTTCCCTTCTCTATATTCCACCATTTGGGGCCAGCTCCTCAGAGGGAGTGAGTGTGGTTCTGGGCCTAGCTGCAGCCTTCTTGACCCTCACCAGAGACAGAGGCTTTTCAGAATACATTGTAGTAGGTGGGACTGGCTCAGAATTCATCAGAGGGGCAGATGATGACCCACCTACACCTTCTTATTCTGTGCAGCAATTGTCTGTGTCCTTCCATAAAGACTTCACAAAGGATTTACCTTATTTTGGAGCCCTTCCTCTTGGCGTTTTAATATTTCTTGGATATCATTGGAATACCATGCAAACCTTTCATTTTCAAGGCACTAAGCATACAAAAGTAGAAGGGAAAGAGCCCCTGCTTAAAGAGATCTCAGTTTTCCTGGGGAGATATAAGATGTATCTGTGTGCACACACATGTATGTATATACACACATGCACACACACATACTTATACACATACTGTGTGAGCATATACATATATGTACATGCAAAACATGTGCATTTATATGTACACATGTGCATGCACATACACATGTGTGTACACATACAGATGTGTATATATGCATGTGTACACATACACATGTATATAAATATATTATACATCTATAGATACACATATATACATGTGTGCACATACACTATGTGCATATATACATAAATGTAGAGCATGAATAGCTGGAAGAAGAAATCAGGTAAGGCTTCATGTAAAAGAGGGATAATGAGAGCTGAGGCTTAAAGAAAGTGAGGAATTCAAAGAGGCCAAGCTTGGTTCAGGGGATGATTGCCATCATGCCTAATGACCGAGACTAAAGATGGAACATAGAGTGGGTGAAAAGCAGTACTACGAAATCATTGAAAAGGCAAATGGGAGACAGATTGTGGTGGGCTTTAAATGCCAAGCTAAGGAGCTTACATTTTATCTTAGAGCTAAATTGGTCTTCTCTCTCCTCTTTAAACATGGTATCTTTCTTGGTGCCCTTGAACTGCCTACCTGGGGCAGCTAGGTGGCACAGTGGATACAGCACTGGGCTTGGAGTCAGGAAGACTTATCTTCTTGAGTTCAAATTCTGCCTCAGATACTCACTAGCTGTGTGACCCTGGGCAAGTCATTTAACCTTGATTGCCTCAGTTTCTCATCTGTCAAATGAACTGGAGAAGGAAATGACAAACTACTCCTCTATCTCTGCCAAGAAAACTCCAAATGGGGTCATGTAGAATTAGACACGACCGAAATGACTCAACAACAATAAACACATAAGAGGAGGGAAGGAAGCAGATGGGAGGGCTGTTGTGGAGACAAGATCAAGATTTGGTTGTTCCTTGGATATGTAGTGGAAGGAGAGAGAGTAGGAGATGATTGTGTCAGTGTAAATCTGAGTGATCTGAAGGTTCCTCAAAAGGAATAAGGAAGTTTGGGGGAGGGATGAATTAAAGATAGAATTCTGTTTAACCATTTTGAGTTGCTTATGGAACATCCAATTAGAAATGTGCAATAGGTCCTTGGTGATGTGGGATGGAAACTCGGGAGGATTTGAGGCTGTAGAATTCAGTCATCTTCATGGTAAATATGAACTAATGGAAGCTGGTGAGATCACCAAGAAAGAGATGTAGACTCTACACAGAGGTGGGGAACTTGTGGCCTCGAGGCCCTCCAGGTCCTCAAGTTCAGTCCTTTGAATCCAAACTTCACCGAATGCTAAAGTTAGGGGCAGATAGAAAGAAAACCCAGGAAAGCAGCAGCATGTGAACCAAGGAGGATGAGAGTATCCAGGGAGAAGGGGACGTTGATAGTGTTAAGAACCACACAGAGATCAAGTGTTAGGAGAACTAAGAAAAGGCCTCTGGGATTAGCAGCCAATCAATAGATGGCCACCATGAATTGGCCATATTTGCAAAGCTTTTCCCACTTTGCTAAGTGATCATTGGCTCATGTTCTCCTCCCCAGGGAAATAACCACCTGAACCCCTTTCAGTTTTACAATGTTCCTTCCCCACCCCATTCAGCAGTATGTAATTCTGCCCTTAAACAAGTTCTGCTGCCAGTAAGGGTGAAGGAATTTCCCCACAGGCCCCCAAGGTGAATAGTTCTGAGGGGGATGGGTGGGTACTCACCAGAAGCATGGCCTGCTTGTGGATGAAGGCTTGCTGCAGTGCCAGTGTGGAGGGGTCCAGGCCTGGGACTACAGAGTGCCAGGCTCAGTGAGGCACAAGGATCAGGGGGATTAGGGGAATAGGAAAAGCTGGAGTGAGTGGCTGTTGGTTGTCAGGGGATGCCAGAAACAAGGGAACCAGGGAAAATGAGGTAGGGAGTTATCTGGGGCATAGGAGTCAGAATGGACTAGATCAGGGGCCATGGAGAACAAGGAGTAGCTGAGACTAGATTCTGGGGGGCAGCTGGGGCTGCTTGAATTGATGATGGGGAGCTGAGGAAAGCTAGGATCAGGAATGTGATGCTGGGTCAAGGGGCGTGGAAGGAGGCAAAGTTTGAAGAACTTCCTGATATAGACCTCTGACGTCAATCCCAACAGCCAGCCTTCTTTCTTCCTATTTCTAGGGCCCAGTTATCAATCCCCCCAACCCCACCCCAGCTTAATGGGGCTGAGTAGTTGTGAAGGGAAAAGTGGAAGCAGAGGAAAGGATGGGAAGGGGAAGGAACAGAGGAAGGAGGAAGGGAAGGAGGAAGGAGGGAGGAGATGCCAGAGACATTATACCAAGGCCCCAGCACCTGTTCCACAGTTCCATGTCCCACCCTGTGCCTTCTCTATCCAGACCCCTAGGGATGGACCTTCGTGATAAAGAGGTTCAACCCCAGAGGGAACTGAGGGAAAACTAAGGAAACTCTGGGGGTGAGGAGAAGTGGTACTACTGACCTGGTTCTTGGGGTATTCTGGGGGGCCCAGCTGGCTCCTCATCACCTTTGGGCTGACCTCCTCCTTTCATCCTATAGGAGATAGCAGTTGGCTTCTCCAGATCCTAACAACAGGGCAAAAGATGTATACCAGGTCAAGGGTCAAGGAGCAGGGATTGAGGCCCTACCAGGGGTGGGGAACCTCCAACCTCGAGGCTACATGTGGCCCTCTAGGTCCTCAAGTGCAGCCTTTGACTGAATCTAAACTTCACAGAACAAATCTGTTTGGGTTTCAGTCAAAGGGCTACACTTGAGGACCTAGAGGGCTACATGTGGCCTTGAGGCTGCAGGTTCCCCACCCCTGCTATAATCCCTTTTTTCTAGCACCCCAATGATCTCATCTCATGGCAAGAGAATGACCTCAGATGATGGACACTATGGACTGGTGCTGATGGGGATTCCCAGAGCAATTCACTAGCCCTGAAAAGGGAAGCATTAATCATATGGGGACATCTCCCCCTGGAAGGAAGGACTGAGCTGGACCAGCTACCTATGAATGTCTCCACGCAGAGTGTTAAGGGATAGGGGAACAATATGGATGCCAAGGCCTAGCAGGAAGCCTTCTATTTTTTTCTCTGGCATGCCAGTTTAAAGTGTGAGTCTGGAGGGAATTGGCACAGGTCTCTGACCAGAAAGGATAATGGACATCAAGAGACAGGCCCATCCATCACTACAGAGGACTCTGGAAGGAAGAGACCTCTTAGGCAAGGGGGGGGGGTAAACTAGTCTGAAACTGGGAGGATGTAGAGCTGAGGTTGAGGACAGGAAGTGTTCTGAACTATGTCCTCAGTGTGGATTTAGCACAGAGTAACAGCCTGAGGCCAATCAGGGGCTGGGGGGCTAGAGGGTGGGGAGTGGGGAAAATGTGTGTGTGTGTGTGTGTGTGTGCGTGTGTGTGTGTGTGTGTGTGTGTGTGTGTAGCTGGAGGCACCTTGAATTGATGATGTGGAGGCAGAGGGAAGTGGAATCAGAAATATGAAGATCATGTGTGCTGCATCAAGGGGCATGGGAGGAGGGGTAGATTTAAGAACTTCCCGCCCTACACCCCTGACCTCAGTCTCAATAGCCAACCTTTCTTCTTCCCTCCTGTTTTGGGGATCAGTTATTAATTTTCCCCTCTCCCCTGTCCCCAGTTTAATAGGGCTAAGCTCTGTGTATGTGTGTGTATATGTGTGATGGAGCATGTCTGTTGTGGTGTACATTTTTATATGTGTGAGAGTATTCCAGAGGCTCTGTGTATGATGAAGTGTCTATGTATGACGGTGTCTTCTGTGCTCACTGCCCCCTTCCCATTATGGAACCACGAATCACCATCAAGTCACTCTGCTCTTATTACATTCCTGGAAGGGGTATGCCAAGCTACCTCCCTCTGATTCCACTCCTCCCTAGCCACCACTTCCTTCTGTGTATTTGCCTCATTAGAACATAAGCTCCTTGAGGAATCTTACAGTCTGTGCCTTTGGATCTATATCTCCAGAACTTGATGTCAAGACATAGGATTAGGCATACAGTAAGTGTTTAATAAATGCTTTTCCATACGTGGTGCAGTGGACAGAGAGTCTGACCTGGAGTTAGGAAGAATTGGGTTCCAAGGTGACCCTGGACAAGTCCCTTTCTGAATCTGTTTTTTCAGTCGTAAAATCTACAAATTAGTGGTAATTAGGGAACCTACTTCTCAGGGTCGTGAGGATCCAATGAGATAATGTATATGAAACACTGAAAACTTTAAAGGTGAGCTGTTCGGGACTGTGTATTTGTGTAATGGGTTTCTGTGTGTTTACCTGAGCCTCCTCTCATCTCCCTCCCCGTGCACTCCATGTCTGCCCATCACCCCCTCCCAGGAGGCCAGGCATGGGCTCCATACCGTGTTTCCATAGGCAAGCACAGGGTCAAAGAGGCTATCCAGGTAACGATCCAGTCCCTTCTGTGGCGTGGATGGCTCCCGGAAGCTGTCTGAGTCTGCTGAGAAGATGCAGGGGGCAGGGGATAACATGGAATCCAGCCCTGTCAGGGAAAACTCCTCAGGGGAATGTCATGGCAGGCTGGGACTGAGGCAGGAGAACAATTCTCATCCCCAAGCTGGGGAACAGGCTGGTTTGGGGTTAGAGCTAGTACTGCTCCTTTTCTATCCAATCACCTGCTTGAATGCAACATAGTTCAAAAGACTGCTTTAGGAGATCAAGGTTTGACTTCTGGGTCTGACATGGACTCATTGTGCAAGTCACTTAAGTGGAAACAGGATACATTGGTCTGAGGACTTAGGTTTGAATCCTGACTTACTATCTTTGTGGCCTTGGACAAGTCACTGTCCTATTTGGGTCTCAGTTTCCTTATCTGTTAAATGAGAGTCTTAAACTACATGCTCTCTAAAGGTTTCTTCCAGCTGTAAAATCCACTGAGCCTCAGTTTCCCTAAATGTGAAATGGGGATAATGATCAATGTTTTAGATCCCTCACAGTGTTGGGAGGATCCATCATACATAAACTAGGTGACACTATAATGTAAAGGAAAATGCAAGAGAGGAGAGGGAGGGAGTCCTCCATGAGGGGTCAGGAGTGTCCAGAGGGAACCAAGTGATGGCTGTGGGGCTATGGACTGATAGACTTACCATGACTGAAATAACCATCAGAGTCAGGAAGTTTTGTCACCCGAATGGAGCGCCCTCTGTGCCGGGGAAGGACAGGGGTCTCCTCGTCAGAGTCCCAATTATTTCCAAAAACCCTGCAGGGGCACAGGGAACTTTTTACCTGGTTCTAAGTTTCTCCACCTATCCTTAAGATTCAGTATTTGCTGGAGACTATACCATCAAATGGGTTCTAGGAGGGCAACCTGGGCTCTTTCTTCCAAAATACTTTGACTGGAGAGGAGTTCCCTGATCCCCCCAGCCTCTCCAGAGGTCACCACTCCACCCTCTTATTATTTGGAGTATCCCAGAAAGGGTCTATTTATTTAAAAGATAAGGAGTGTCTTCAAACTCTGAACTGTCAACATCCTGGAACCATTATGCCCACCTGCCCAGGACTCAAGGTGAACAAAAGTCACTTGTACTGGTTCCCCCCTCCAATGGTGGATGGGGGAAAAAACAATTCAAGCAGTGTGTGGGGAGCAGACAGACTGTGCGTGATGGAGGCCGGGAGTAAATTAGCTACATACATTCTGGTGCTGCTTCTGCCTTTCTCTGCCCTCTCTGAGGTGATGATAAAGTAGGATTTCTGTTTCGGGAAGTCCCAGATAAGCTCCATGTCTGAGATCAGATCCAGGACGTAATCATGGCCCGCCAGCTCAGCCCATTGGCTACCGTTCTTCAAGGAGACCGTCCAGCCCCTCCAGCCATCGGTTAGCCCCCTAAGGATGTCAGGAGTTCAGGGTTTGGGAAAGTAAAACAATGCACTCATCGCTCCCAGTTCACACTGCGCAAAGGTAGCCCACAAAGATCATCCTTTTAGGTTGAGGAAGGGCTCTTCCCTCCTGGAGGGCAGGTACTGTTTGCCTTTTAATTTTTTTTTTGTTTGTATCCTCAACATTTGGCACAGTGCCTGGAAATACAGTAGGCGCTTAATAAATGCTTGTTGCCATGTTGACTTTTCTAAAGATATTGGTATGGAAGGCAGTATAGTACAGTCGAAGTGCTTTGGTCTCAGCCTTGGTGTGACTTGGCTCTGACACTTAGTAGTAACTAGGAAAAATCACACCTTTTATAAAGTTCAGTTTTCTCATACCTAAAAGAGGTATGATACTAATTGTGCTACCTACCTCACATGGTTGTGAGTGCTTTGTAAATTCTTATGTACCCTCCCTCTCTTCTTTGAAGATGTAGGGGGACGAAAGGTGTGGAAAATTGTACGTGCTACAATTTGTTGTTGTTGAGTCATTTAAGTTATGACCGACTCTTTATCAGCCCATTTTGGTCTTTTCTTGGCAAAGATCCTGGAATGGTTTGCCATTGTGTTCTCCAGCTTATTTTACAGATGGGAAAACTGAAGCTAACAGGGTTAAGTGACTTGCCCAGGATCACACAGCTAGAAAGTATCTGAGACTGAATTTGAATTTATGAAGATAAGTCTTCCTGATTCCAAGTCCACTGCACCACCTCACTGCCCCACACTATAATTAGTTTTGTTGAAATGATTTTTTTTTGTCTTGTTGTTAGAAGGGAGGACTCATTGCATAGGGGAAGAGAGAGGAAATGAAGGTGTTGTAAAAGCAAAATGCAAGGTCTCCCAAAGTCTCAGTGCTATTTTAAATTATTAAAGCTAAACTGAGACTTTGGGACTCTCTCTCTCTCTCTCTCCATATATATATGTATTTTTTTTTTCTTCTCCAAAAAGCCCTTTATGTGCTCCACAAAAGTGGGCTTTTACCATTATCTGGCTACATGGGGAACTCATCGGCCAAATTAGATTTGAAATAGATTACCGTTTTTTGTCTTGCTTTTCAATTTTTTGTTACAAAGGATGATTCACTGGGTAGGGGGAGAAGGGAGATACATTCAGAAATTAAGGTGTTATAAAAACAAATATAGGGTGTTCCAAAAGTCTCAATATTATTTTAAACTTTAATAGCTTAAGACTTTTGGGACACGCTGTATATCATTGGTTTTCCCCCCAAAAAAACCTTTATGAACTTTATAAATGTGAGGTTTTATTAATATCTAGCTGCACAGGGAACTCATCAGTCAAAGAGAATTTGAAAGAGACATGTATAGCAGATGGAAGCAGATGGTAGGTAACCAGGAATGAATGCAAGAAAGGCACAGGTCTTTGAAGAATAATGAATGACCTAAAGAACAGAAGAGCTGAGGCTGCCGGGGAATGCTATGAATTGTTAGCAAAGGGTTTTTTAAAGCTATCTGGGGGAGGGGGGGAATATGGAGATCAAATGAAGAAAAAGATCTTTGCTGGGGATGGTTGAAACTGTAATAACGGACAACGGAGAGGAGGGAGAACTGCCTGACTATGACCGTGTATGCCTTTTCCTCACCAGGAACAATGATCTTCGCACTGGGAAAGATGGAACACAAACAGTTAAAAGGGATCTGAAAGCTATGTTAAGTAAAGAGTTAGTCAGGAAACGCCTGATTATCCTTAAGGAATTCACATCAGGCCAGACACTAGCTCTCTGAGTACTGAAGTAACCTGGAGGTACAAATATTGGGTTACTTGTTAAGAGAAATCTTTGAAAAATCATGGAAAGTGAGTCAGGGAAAGGGAAATATGTCTTCTCTAAAAGGGGGAAAGAAAGAAGGTGAATTCTTTTAGCTCTAATAGACCATTGATTCTCCAAGTCATCATTCAAGGGATGGCTCTTTGGAACTTGGAAAGGGAAATATGAGAACTGTGAATCAACAAGTCATGCTACACTGGAAAAGACCATGGAATTAGCAGTCTGAGGACCTGGGTTTGAATCCTAACTTATTTACTACCTGTGTAGCCATGGGCAAGACATGTCCCTATTTTGGCCTCAGTTTTCTTATCTGTAAAATGAGGGTCTTAGACTACTTCCAGATTAACCTCAGCTTTGCTATGAGGACCATGAGGCTGGCAGAATGATATGGATATAATATAATGATGATGAGGTACAAGCCCAAGCCAAGACTTTTTTCCCTAGGATTGGGAGGGCTTTTGTCCCATTTGGGCCCCCGGAAAGTTTGGCCTTGGTGGGGGGGCTCCTTGGATTCCTCTACCATTTACTCAGCCCAGATACTCCCTATCTTCTATTTAGCATTCTTTTGATATTCCTCCCTTTGATCCTATTACCAGTCATTCCCATCAGGATCCTCCCTGGGTTTGATCTATCAAGACCATCCCTGGGACCCCGGACTACTTGGCAATACCTGAATTCTTTCCTCAGTCTTTCTCTGTGTTTAAGTTCCATCTCGCCTCCATGAAGTCTCTCAGGTTAATCTCAGGTTTAATCCAGCTCAGACTCTGTCTAGCTGAGATTCTATCTGGCTCACTTATGAATATGAACGTTGCAAATGCTTAGGCTCCTTAAGAGTCAAACCACTATGGTGAATCTTTGATAAACTTTGTTTTCCTTTGGCTTTAAGAAGGCTTGTATCGAATTCATTCAAGTAGGACCCGGCATATCAGTATTTTGGGGCCTCCACCACCCTGGACCTCAACAACTAGATTTTATCAGAGTTTGATGTTTTACGGTACCCTCCTGAACAACATGAAAAGATGTTGATGGCAGTTCAATTAGGTGAATTTGAAACTGGCCAGCACCAGGGAATCTGTGACCTTGGGGTCACATGTGGCCCTCTAGGTCCTCAAGTGCAGCCCTATGACTAAATCCAAACTTTACAGGACAAGTCCTCTTAATAAAAAGATTTGTTCTTTAAAGTTTGGATTCAGTGAAAAGGCCACAGGTTCCCCATCCTTGGTCCAGACCCAAAGAGGAATATTTAATGGATCAGTAAAAATCTAGAGATAGATTTCTAAGAGAGGGCAGACGATGTTTGTCCTTGGCTCCTATGTTAGTCGCTATTTTGATCAGTGACCTGAATGAAAGCATAGAGAAAACACTTAAAATTCACGTAAGATACAAAACTAAGATGGATAGATAATATCCTGAATAACCAAATGGAATCCAAAACAATTTAAATGGTCTGGAACAAGGGGACAAATCTAATAAGGTGAAATTATATTTATTCACACACACTGTAGAAGTGTGTTTTTATTATTATCTGGATAGCAGAGAACTTGTCAGCCAGAAAGACAGATGGATAGATAGATATAGATATAGATAGATAGATGGATAGATGAGTCACCACCACACCACAATGCGGCATCAGAGTTGGACTTTACAGACACACATATGTATATATATGGATGGATGTGTATACACACGTGTTTGCATACATATATACATTTATGCATACAGTAGTAGGGTCCAAAGTGACCTAGTATGATGAAATTTGGGAGGGGCATACCACTTCACAAAGACTAAAGTTTTTAGAGGCCACTAGGTGGTGCTGTGGATAGGACGCTGATCTCTGAAGTCTGAATTCAAAGACTGACTCCAGAAGACCTGAGTTCAAATTCAACCTCGGAAACTTACTAGCTGTGTGATCCTGGGCAAATCATTTAACTGCTATCTGCCTTATTTTCCTCAGCTGAGGATACTTAATAGTACCTACCTCTCAGAGCTGTGTGAAAACCAAATAAGATAGTAGTGTATATAGTAAATAATTGCTCTCCCATTTTTAGATAGGGGCTGCTGTCTGCATCAACAGAAAAATGACCTATCCTGATGAAACTGTGTAAAGTCTACACTTAGGTTAAAAAAAATTTCAGATGTATAGATCTGGTGCAGGGGATATATATGCCATATGAAAAAAATCTGGATCACAAGCTGAATATAAATCAACAATGTGAAATGGCAGTAAAAAAAAAAGTGAATAAAACCAAATCCTTCGTTAATAGAAGTAAAATGTTTAAAACAATCCTGCTATATGCTGCTCTGCTCAGATAACCTTTTAGTATTATTAGACCATCACATTTTAGGAAGGGGATTGACCAACGGAGTACCAGGAACGCAAGCAGGATTATGAAGAGTCTGGAAACCATGTCATGTGAGAATTGGCTGAAGAAATTGGAGATATTTTCCTTGGAAAAGAAAAGACTTAGAGCAGAAATTCTTAACCTTTTTTGTGTCTTAGATTCCACTGATAGTCTAGTCAAGTCTATGGACTCCTTCTCAGAATAATGTTTTTAAATGCACAAAATGAAATACATAGAAGTAAGAAGGAAGTGGATTATATTAAAATTCAATTATTAAAATACTAAATACCAATAGTAGAAGTTCTCAGATCCCAGTCTAAGAGCCTCTGACTTAAGGGGAATATTACTGCTTTCTTCAAATGTTTGAAGATATGCAATGTGGAGGAGAGATTTAACTTTTTTTGTTGGATCTAGAAGGCAGAACCCAGAACAAGGTATAGAAATTTCAAGGAGGCAAATAGTAGCTTAGATGTAAAGAAACACTAATAGAGCTTTTCAAAAGTGAAAGGGGCTTCTCTGAAAAGTAGTGACTTCCCTATCCCTGGAAATTTTCAAGTAGACTCTGAATGACCACTTTTTTTGACAGCGTACAGTCATCATGCTTCAGGCAGTGGTTAGACCAGACGACTTTGGATTTCCTTTCAGTTCTGAAATTTTATGATCCATACCTGTGTTTCAAAATGTCTCCAGTCACATCCTCCCCTGTGCTCCATGAATGAATTGGGCAAGAAAACTGGTCCCCTAGAAAGCCAATGGAAATGAGATCTCAAATTTACCAAATTCTAGCAGTCTTCTCACCAAAGAATTCTTAACATCATCTCTTCCTTTCCATTCATTCTGCTCTCATCCCATTTCATAGCCTTTTAACCTTTTTCTCGGACCACTGGAACAGCCTCCCAATTGGCCTTTCTGCCTCCATCTTTTCCATTTTCAGTTCACTTTGCACAGTTGTTGCTGTATTTCCCTTTAAACACAGCTTTTAGTTCCCTGCTTGGAAGCCTCAATCCTGGCAGAACAAAGCCTGATTCCTCACTGTGGTATTCAGACTCTTCTACAATCACCTGTATTCACCTTGCTTCTCTAATCATATCTGTCACTCCTTTCTTACACAGACTTTTTGCTCCTACTAGTCTGATCTTTCACATATCTGCTTCTGTTTTTGCTATTGGAATGTTCTACTGTTTTCTCTCTTATTATCTATGTTGGGGATCTGATTTATACCTTGCCATTGGACTCAGATGCCTCCAGAGGAGAAAGTGAGGCTGGTGTCCTTGCACAGCCCTCCCTCACTTAAATCCAATTCACTTGCCAGTCATGGCATCACTTTCCTGATGTCATGGTCCTCTTTAAGAATGAAGGACAACCTATATTATCTATATTATGCTCATCCTTTAAGGTCAAAATCAAATCCTTCATAAAGGCTTCCTTGATCCCTCTTTAATAACTTCCAATGCACTACTTCCTGGACTAATCAATTTGCAAATTAATCGCATCCTATGTAACCATAACTCTTGTATTCTTAGCTTTTCTTGTGTAAGTTTGTGAGCATGAGGCTAGAAAAAGAGTCATCCTCTACCCTTGTGTCCCCCAACCCAATGACCAACCAGAGGGTTGTCATATAGGAGGAGGTCATAAGCAGACTTACTGAATAGATCTCCCTCCTCCTTCTCTTCCTGAACCTAACCACATAAGGGCTTGGAGAGTAGGGAGTAGGAAAAGGGCCAGGGACTGCCTAACTCAAATCTTTTTTTGGGTCCTGCATCTGATATTGAGAAAAGAACATTGGGCAGGCAGGATACCTAGATCCTAGTCTTTGTTCTGGCACTAACTGTGTGACCTTGGAAAAATCTCTTTACCTCTTTGGGTCACAGTTTCTTCTTCTGTAAAATGAGTAGGTTTTACTAGTGACCGCTGATGATACTTCATACATTTTAGAATTCTACTTATCTGTAAACTCTTATGGAATTATCTCTCCTCTTCCTTCCTCCTTCCCCTTCTCCAAATACTCCCCTCACCCCACTCACCATTGAAGCAGTAGACATCTAGTGCCATATTGGCCTTCTTTTGAGTAACTGTCCACTCAAGTAGGGTTGGAGGGAAGGTTCGGGCAGCTCCAGGACCTTTCTGGGCTTTGGCCATTGCCTGTATGAGTCTGTGCTGACATACAGCCTGGAAGCCATTGTGGGCGTAATCAGAGACAAACCTGGTGAAGGTCAGAGCATAAGCAGAGGTCAGGGACAAAAGGGAACATAGAAGAAACCTGGTACTGATGTGAATTATTATCATGAGAACAATCAATAGTTTCCAGATAATGGAGATGGTTATGTTCCAGAGTCAGTTGCTTAGAACACGGAAATCATTTTAACCTGGAACTAAGGCTAGGTTTCCAGGCTAGCCCAAACTCAGTTGTTTAAAACATGGAAATCATTTTATCCTAGAAATAAGTCAAGGTTTCTAGGCTAGCCCAAAATCAGTTGTTTAGAACATGGAAATCATTTAAACCTAGAAATAAGGTGAGGTTTCCAGGTTCTCCCCTAAAAGCTTTTTTTGCCTATGGTATACCTCAGTTCATAGAAAATATATTTCTAGTTCTAACTATGGACACCTTTGTAGTATTCTGGGTCAAGATGGAAGAGGATGGGAACAACTCTGTCATGCTTGTTCTCTCTAAATACATGTAGTCCCTGGTTCAAATGTCTGTCTAACAGAAAATATGATATTATCATTGTAGCTTTAAGAGCCAGATGAAAATTCAAATGAAATGTTGAGAAAAGCAATTTGTGTTAGTTGTTTAAATAGTCAGTTGAGAAAATGCTAAGAACTTCTCCTTAAGGAGACAAGGAGAAGGTGAGTGTGTCTTATCAGTGATCTATGGGACTTGATGAAGAGTCTGTGATAGGAAGATAGGAAGGAGGTAAGGAGAAACTTTTTTCTTGTGCGAATGATTTTAACTACATTGTCCACAAAGGAACTTTAATTGTGACAGTTTTATGAAGAATTTGTGAGGAACTAGAAAGTATAGTGAATTTCTGAAGGGAAGACAGGAAAAGGACTAATACTGAGGAGACATGCTAAAAAGATTGTCAAAAGACTAATCGGTATCTAGAGTGAACTGAATAATGTAAGATCAAGTTTCCAGACAAGTAAAGAAGACTTGACTACAGTCATTTTGGGGCCATTTAGGTGCCATAGTCTATAGAACATAAAGTATGGAATCAGAAAGACTCCTCTTCCTTACTTCAAATCTGGCTTCAGACATTCACTAACTGTGTGACCTTGAGTAAGTCACTTCACCCTATTTGCTTCAGTTTCCTCATAAGTCAAATGAGCTTGAGTAGGAAATGGCAAACCACTCCAGTATCTTTGCCAAGAAAATCCCACATGGGCCAACTCCACAACAAAAATTTTGAGGGTTTATGGTGTCTCAGGCTGTGACATTGATCATAACCAAAAATGTTGTAAATATATTTTGTTTATTATTTATTTCCTTCATTAATAAAATATACATATTCATTCAGTAATTTTAATATTTGCTTACTTATAGATAAATGAGTAATTACTGTTGGTAAATAGAGGTTTTTCCATTTCACTAAGTAATTAATATTTAATGAATTGGGGTAGGACCTGGAGCTACATAATAAATGGAAAAGATTGAAAGTTTATTAATGAAGAATAAATTATCATAATGTACCCCTAGATCCCTAGAGAGTTTGGGAAGACAAAACTAAATGTATAGTAATGAATCAAGTGACAAAATGAGGATAGTTGACCTACAGTTGGATTTGGTCAGACTTTAGATTTTATAATCTAATAAGTGGAATCACTTTGTTGGAGGTGGGAAATGGTGGTATATCTTCTCAAAATATGCTACATATAAGATGAGTGTCTTTTTACATCTGCACGAGTGATTTTATTCTATCTCCCTCCACTTATATTGAGAAACAAAGAGAAGCTTCTGGAGAAGAGGTAGAAAGAAAAAGTCCTAAGATTTCTCTTGCTCATTTCTATATATGGGTCATTCCTAGAGCCCAAAAAAGTCATCTGGACAGCCTAAGTAAAGTTAGGGAACTGGTCCCTATGTATGTTACAGTCTTCTAGTAGCACATATTACAAAAGAAATGTCGGCTTGACAGGGAGAACTGAATTTCTTTTTTTTTTAAGTTAATTTATTTTTAGTTTTCAACATTCACTTCCATGAGTTTTAAATTTTCTCCCCCTCCCTCCTCTCCCCTCTGCCAAAACGACATGCAATCTTATTTAGGCTCTTTTACATTTCTATTA
The DNA here is from genome assembly GCF_028372415.1 of Notamacropus eugenii. NCBI lineage: Eukaryota > Metazoa > Chordata > Mammalia > Diprotodontia > Macropodidae > Notamacropus > Notamacropus eugenii. The sequence continues at coordinate 335,485,679 of NC_092874.1, read as the reverse complement.
AACGTATTTCACATTAGTCATGCTGTATAGAAGAATTAGAACGAATGGGAGAAATTAGAGCTGCATTTCTTGACATTAAAATATTTAATGTAGCCCAAGTGTCTCTGGGACGAAGAGAAATGCATGATGGGAATAGAAGTCCATGAATGGAATAAAATTTATCCATTGAAAAGACAAAAATGCATGCCAGTACCCCAAGGGGAGGGTGCTGAGCTGAAGTGTCGAGGCGGGAGTTTGGGGTTCAGTTCTGGGGAGGAGCACGGCTATAGCAGCAGCAGCAACCTCCCCAGGCACACTAACAGGAAGACATATAGAGAGACAGGTACACAGGGACGAGCAGACACAGATGGGGCAGTGGGTGGCAGTGTCCTCATTTCCCTACCCAGCATTTAACAAGCTGAGCAGTGAGACCTCCCCCCTAGCTGAGGCAACACACAGCAAGGAAGAAGCCTGGTAGGCAGACTCAGTGCTGCCTCAGCTTTATGTAAGGGAATTCAGATTGAGAACATCAGGTTCCTTTTAAGAGCTGAGGGGAGCTGCAGGAAGATTTATTATAAGCTTTCTTTTTCACTTTCTCCTCCCTTTTCAGTTTTAAAGGGCAGATATTTAAATCCTAAGTCTGTGTTCATTCTAAACTGTTTTCTCCTTCATTTCCCCTTTTTATAAAAGATGTTTTTCTCTAAGTAGAGTTAAAGTTTTATCTCATTTTTTTTCCTCCCATGTATGTAACTGAGTAGAGAGAATATGGATTGTGGAGAGTGATTAACAAATCAAGGATCCTCATTTCTGGCATGGTGACCATTCTAGTCTGGGTGCAAGATTTTTAGATATTTTAATTTCATTTGTATTTTGCTGCTGTTCAGTTGTTTCAGTCATGTCTGACTCTTTGTGACACCAATTGGGGTTTTCTTGGCAAAGATACTGAAGTGATTTGCCATTTTCTTCTCCAGCTCATTTGACAGTTGAGGAAACTGAGGCAACAGGGTTAAGTGACTTGTCGAGAGTCACACAGCTAGAAAGTGGCTGAAGCTGCATTTGAGCTCAGGTCTTCCTGACTCCAAGGGCTGGCACTCTCTCCACTGTGCTACCTCACTGCCCCTCATTTATATTATTATGTTAATAATCTATATTTTAAAACTCTGTGCAAAGAACCCAAGCTGATCCAGACAAACTTTGCCTCTAGAGCTCAGGCTAAGTTTGAGCTCTTTGTAATAATCTGTGTTGCTTAGACATTGGCTACCCTCCAAAGAGAGAGAGCAGACGGTATAACCAGACACAAGGTGACGCCTAAAGCCAGACCCCATAGATGGACACAGGCACAGTCTGGGAGCAATTGGCCCTCCTATTCCCTGATGGGAGAAAAAAAGTCTTTAACCAACTTTGCCCTCCTCAGAGATACTTGGTTACACTGATAAAAAGTCATATTTAAAATTGCCCCACCTCCCCTGCCATCCAGCTCACTGTACCCTAGACAGCTGTCTGTGTCTTCTACCACAAGTTCTTTCTTGGATCACTCTGAAATTGAGTGTAAATGGGAGATTGTCCATATATTTGCTACAGAGAACTGAGGATGAGGCTGACTCATTATATTCTCCATCCAACATGGTCTGGTAATTCTAAGATTTTATTTTCTAAAAACCTTTAAGGAATCAAGAACAGCACAGACCCCAACATTAGTTTTATAAAAGATCCTTAAGGTAGATTGTGCCATGGTTTTGAATAACAACTAACCATTAGGCACTTTGAAAAACTTTCTGTGGATAGAGTGGATAGAGTGCTCATCCTGGAGTCAGGAAGACCTATGTTTAAATTTGACCTCAGAGTTTTGCTAATTGTGTGACCCTGGGCAAGTCACTTAACTTCTACTTCAGCTTCTCCAACTGTAAAATGGGGGTAATAATAGCATTTGTTGCAGAGGGTTATTGTGAGAATCAAATGAGATAATTTTTATTAAGTGTTTGGCACCATGCCTAGCACAGAGTAAACACTTAGTAAATACTTGTTCTTTTTTCTTGCCTCTAATACCTTCAGGATAAAGTTTAAATCTCTTAGCCTCATGTTCAGTAGTCTGGTTCCAACCTACCTTTCTAACTGTAGCCCCTGCTAACCATTTCTACACTAATACCATTAAACTCCCACACGGATGCACGGAGAACCAGAGTTATCCTGAATTCCGTGTAACAAATATTCAGAAAGTCCCCACCTTATACACACTGTACCTCCCTTTCCTTTCCTTCCTTTCTTTTCTCCTCTTCAAGCTGACTGGTAGATGAGTAGAGAGCTTCCCAGGGCTCTTTGTTCCCCTTTCTTTACCCCTGACTCTGAGTTCTGTGCCAGAGATGAACCTACAATGGCCTTTGCTTAGGAAAATGATTCAACCCTTACACACCCCCCCACACACACACACACTTTTGTACTGAGTCATCCACACGTTCAATAATATTCTTCATGTCAAAGAACATCCATTTATGAACTGGCTGGCCAGAGTTATATTTCAGCACGAATACAGGACTGAGCTCAGTGCATGGCTGAGGTTAGGGCTCAGCACGTGTTTGGGGTTAGGACTCACTTGCGGTTGTATTCAAGGTTTAGCATGTGTCTGTGCTCAGGATTCAGTGTATGACTGGGGTTAGGAATTAGTTTGTGGTTGATGTCAGGACCCACTTGTGTCTAGGATTAGTGCTCACTGAATGTAGAACACAGTTAAGGGCCCACGACTCTAATCAATTTGAAAACTGGCTGAATAGGAAAGATTGCAACCAGTAGCATTTAGTGAAAAGTATCTGCTCATTGTGGAGTGGTTCAACCATTCTGGAGAACAATGTAAAGGATGCTCAAAGGGCTATAAAACTCTGCATACCATTTGAGCCAGCAATACCATTGATAGGTCTATATCAAAAAAAAATGGAAAAAGATCTATTTGTACAAAAATATTTATAGTAGTTCTTTTTCTGGTGGCTAAGAATTAGAAAACAAAGGGATGCCCATCAATTGGGGAATGGCTAAAAAACCTGTGGCACATGATTTTAATGCAATATTATTGCGTTATAAGAAATGATGAGCAGGATGATTTCAGAAAAACCTGGAGAGATTTGTGTGAACTGATGCAGAGTGAAGTGACCAGAACCAGGAGGATGTTGTATACAGTAACAACAATATTGTACAATGAAGAACTCTGAATAACTTAGCTATTCTCAGTAATGCAATGATCCAAGACAACCCCAAAGGACTAATGGTGAAGCATACTATCCACCTCCAGAGAAAGAACTGATACTGGTTGAATACAGACTGAAGCATGATATTTTTCACTTTCTTTCATTCTTTTTCTTTCCTTCAGGTTGTCTTGTACAAAATGACTAATGTGGAAACGTTTTTACATAATTGCACATGTGTAACCTATATTTAATGGCTTATCATCTCAGGAAAGAGGGAGAGAAGGGAGGGACAGAATTTGGAACTCAAAACTTTAAACAAAAATGATAAAAAATTGGAAAATGAAATAAAATATTCCGATAAATGGTAAAAAAAAAAAAAAAGTGTTCAAAGCAATATTTGCCAGTTGGGCCCCTAGATGGTGATCTATAGTAGGATGTGCTTCTGTTTAAGACCCTAAATCACCATGGAATCATCCCTCTGTGCCTCAAGTGTCTAGGTCCTACTGGTTAGAGCCTCGGACTTCCCCGACCCCTACTTACTTGAGCAAATACTTGTCCAGGCGAGGTGAAGGTGCAAAACCACTGAGGCAGGAAGCCAACAGCACCCAACCTCGTTCCTTGTTGCTGATGTTGGGGTTTCGCCACACCTGATTGGCTAGCTGGACCAGGATCTCATCCCTCAGCTCAGCTTTTGCTAGCCCCTTCTGGACAATATAGTTCCCAAACAGGTTGTCCTGAGCTCCGTGGAGGTGAGGATCACCCATGAAGCGCAGTATCTATAATTATTGTCAAAATCAGACACAGAGAAGTCCTCCATGACCCCAGTAAAAACAAATAACCCCCTAGTCCCTTCTACTGGCATAGAAGGCCTTCATGTAAAAATTATCCTGCCCAAGTTTATGCCAAATAACTACACATTCATTCCAAAGTGACTTTGAAGGGAGCTTCTCTTCCGTGCTCAAGACTTTCCTGTGGCCAGTTCCCCATTGACTACAGGACAATGTTTACATTCCTTAGTGTGGTATTCAAGGACTTTCAGTACTAGCCCGCCTTCCATAAGATCATAGACTTAAGAGATACAGGAGATCTCCTTGAAGGGAGGTTATTCTTTCTGGTCTTCCACTGCTCCCTCCTATACGGACCTTCTTCTTTACTTTTCCCTATGCCATTCCCCACCTGAGGTGTTCTCCCTCCAAATTACAGTCATCCCCATTTATCAGGTTTTTATTATTCAAATGGCATTTTGTCTGACTAAGGGACAGAGCAGTTGCTGATTTGCATTGATGGGGAGACAGTCTTATCTCAATGAAATCAAAGGTCTGGTCAGAAAAAAAAGTGCCTTGTGTACAACATATTTACTTCATGATTATTGCTTCATTCCCTTAAAAATCTCTAATTTTGTGGCATGGGACACTCCCTCCTTCCACTTAAACAGATTTCAACCCCTCATACCTTAGAATCACAGGGTCATAGAATCTAAAAGCTGGAAGGGACCTCAAGGGTCATCTAGTCTGATGTATACTGAGCAGGAATCTCCTCTACCTGCCTAAAAATGGTTCACCCAAACTCTGCTCCAAGACCTCCAAGGAGGGGATGCCCGCAACCTCCTAAGGCAATCCACACATGTGACTTTGAGATAGCTCTAATCAATAAAAAGTTTTTCTTGACATCAAACCTCAATTTGACTTGCTGAAATCTCCATCCTCTGGGGCTAAGCAGACAATCTAATCCCTCTTCCATGTAACAGCCCTTCAGATGCTTGGAACCAGCTAATATGTCTCCTCTGTGTCCTCTCTTCTCCATTTCCCTCAGCCTACCTTCATATGGCCTGTTCCCCAGGTTTCCCTCCACCCTGGTCATGTTTTAATTTATCTGTGTCGCTGCCAGCCCCTGAGTCCCCTGAGGGACAATGGAAATCTCAATAAGTTCTCTTGAGCTCTGGGGAGCTCGCCATCCTGCGATCAATCTGTCGATGAGCCTGCCTACACTAAAACAAGCTAGGGTGGGTTTTGGAAATGGACATTGAGTTCATCGCCAGGTCTATACTCAAAGGTATAGAATCTATATCCTCTGTAATATCAGACCCAGGTTGTAAAAATAGCTGGTACCATTTATATAATGTTTAAGGTTTGTAAAGACTTTTTGAATACTAGCTTATGTGATTTGCCCAACAACTCTGGGAGGTAGGTATTACTATCATCCCCATTTTACAGATGAGAAAACTGAGGCACAGAGGTTAAGTGACTTGCCCAATTTCACACAGATGGTTAAAAATGTTAAAAGGGGGATTCTTATTCAGTCTTCTGAGAGCCCTTTCAGATCTGTAACTCTTATGTTCTGTCTTATATTTTTCTGTGTTATCTATCCCTCTTGACATAAAGCTACATCCAAAGTATATACCAAGTGAATGAAATGTATTCCATGTGAATGATTGTGTTTCTATATCCACTGTTGCTGTTCAGTTGTGTCTGACTCTTCATGACTCCATTTGGGGTTTTCTTGGTTTTCACGCCTTCTGGCGTGGTTTGCCATTTTCTTCTCCAGCTCATTTTACAGATGAGGGAACTGAGGTAAACAGGATTAAGTGACTTGCCCAGGGTCACACAACTAGTAAGTGTCTGAGGTCAGACTTGAATTCAGGAAGATGAGTCTTTCTGATTCTAAGCCCAGTGCCCTATCCACCACACCACCTAGCTGCCTGTCTATATTTACTAAGTTGGTTCAAATTTCAAGTTAAATGAACACTGAATTTGGCTTGGCCACTCACTAACTGTATAATCTTAGATGAGTCTCCATGTTTTCGAGCTTCAATTTTCTGGTTTTTTAAAACTAATTTTAATAGACAAAAATGGATTTTCTTCCCCACCCCTCCTTAAAAAAAAAAAAATCCCTTGTAACAATTGTACAAAAGTTTCCTTGTTTGTTAAAGGAGATACCCAAGCTGGTTACCTTACGATCACATAAACACACTTATATTCACAAATTACAATAAAAATGTTAGTTATTATTAAAATTGCTAATGGAAGGTTTTTTTTTTAGGCTTCTAAAAGAGCTTAATTGCTATCAGCCCCATCTCAGTTTTGGTGCTGTGGGACAAAACTCTAGTCACCCCACCTTAGTTATAGCTCTGCCATAAAGTACTTTGTAAAATTTAAAGCATAGCAAAGGTCTATATGGTGTCACTGCACCTGGATTTAGAAGAGATCAAGATTCAGATCCTACACACAACACTTGCTAGTTGGGCATCTGTGGGCACATTATTAAACCTCCCTGAGTCTCAGTTTCTCTTTCTATAAAATGGGTCTCTAGTACCTATTTCATGGGGCAGTTTTGAAGATCGAATGAAATAATGTACTACAGAGCTCTGTGAACCTTAAAGGGATATATAGGGTTCCTTTAATATTATTAGATGTATCAATTACATGTCAATAATAGCTTTTAAAAGTTATTTTTAATACAGCTATCTAAAAGCTAGTAAAGCTTAAGTCTGCTTTAAGACTTTTGAGACCCCTTGTGTCAGATTTCCCCGCCAATATTTTATTCTGTCAGACACATCCATAGCTACTTGACAAGTCACCTGCATCCAGGTAGGAGAGGATTTGGACTAGGAATGAGCTGGATACAGGAGATGGAGTAGAATGATCCAAGGATGTCTAGGCAAGATTGTCTCTCAAGTTGAGCAAAGCTAAGACTTGTACCTATAATGCTGACCTATATTGACATGCTGTCCTCCTAACTAGAGTCGAATAACTTTTGTCACCTTCAAGGTAAACAGCAGTAAGGTATTAACCACTAATATTATTGAAGAGAAAAACATGAAAAAGGGAAGGGTTCTATGCCCAAAGCCATTACCCTCTACGTTCTTAGTGGGTGATAGTAGGAATGATCAGACAGACACAAGGTTGGCTGCTCCCCTACTCTCCGTACGTGGCAGGAAATGGAGGGTATGGGGCTTTCCTTATTCACCAATCCTTCAGTGGGCACCAGGAAGCTGGGGAACAGTACAGAGAAAGGAGCCACAGCCTGAGTGCTGCCTCTTTGTCTTAAACTTACCAACTTAAAAATGCTAATGGCCTCTGGATAATGTTCCTTCTCCAGCCTGGTAAGGGGGCTTTGTAGTGGCTCAGTAAGCATCCCAAAGGCCGGATCCTAGGGACAAAGCATGGACACCAACATTTGATAGAGTGACGATGGTGAAGGAGAACCAAGGTGAATAAGACTAGGGGAAGGAAACAGTGGGAAAGAGAATAGGGCTCAGGGGATCACTGTGCAAAAAGGGATGATGGAGCCAGTGGTGTCTTTGGGGAAGGAAGTTAGTGATGACCTCAGGGTAGCCCTGAGGCCCTGTCTCCTCTTCCTCTGTTTCCCTCCTCCTGACACAAACATAGCTTCCCCTGGGCCCCCAGCCCCAGAATGCTGAAGAAGAACCAAGGTTCTCCTTGAGCATAATGACACAGTCCCAGTCTCCCACTCTTTATTTTTTCCAGCCTTGTTACACCCTCTCCCCAATTTTAGAAACATTTAGTTTGTTTCTGTGCCAACTCCCTATGCCTCGACAAAATCCAAAATCTAATCCAAAAACCATTTATTAAGTGCCTACTTTGTGCTAGGCACTGCACTACATGCCTTTGCTGTTTGTCTGGAGAGGACTAGGCTCCATATCACCTAGGTGACATCCTCCTAAGGATTTTAGTAATTGTAGTACAGAAAAATACCTCATTGCAAAGAAATTCAGTTCTAATGGGGGAATTTCAGGCAACACAGAATATGGTATGGGGATGGCAAAGAGATGGGGGAGGAGGAGGTTGAGAACCTTCTCAGAACCCATTAAATCCCATCCCATCAGATCCTCACCTTGAAGTGGACTTGGATGTACTTGACCATTGGATAGTTGTTGATGTCGAGGGGCAGTGCGATCTGAGGATCAATCTGTAGCTTAGGAGTGCGGACAGAAACCACGCAGCCAGCATTTGCTTGTTTGTATACTGTGGGCCAGAGGAAACAGGAGTAGAAAGACACATAGGTTCCTCCCTCGCCCTTGCCACCTCCTCTCCTTAACCATGAGTCTTCCCCAGGCACTAGAACCCCATCCGTCCCCTCTCCCTCTCCAGAGGCTCCATGCAAAACTTGAGTCCTGAAACATTTTCACTGACTGACCCCTACCCCAAGCTGAAACACAGGACTGGGTCAGGAAGTCTCCCCCAGTTCCCATCCTTTCTTGGAACTTCCTCATGTCCTGGCCCTCCCTGGACTTCCCTGCCCATCTAGTAGCCTTTTGGCAGGTACAGGCCCCCTCCCCACCCTTCCAGGGTCCCTTGCCCACCTGTCACCACCTGTAGGAGTCCTGCCAGCTCAGCAGGCACCTCAAGACAGGCCACATTCACCACCTCTCTCTTGGTCAGTTCCTGGGAGACAAAGCACTCGGAGGGAATTCTCTCTCGTCTGCTGGTCCTGGTCTCCTTGGCTCAGGGGACTCCAGGCCCCAGATTAAAGGGACTGGGAACAAAAAGTGGCTACCCATCCAGACTGGACCCCAGTCTATAGGTTTAGGGCTCTGCCATCCCTGTGCCCCTGAAGCTTTCCCTGGAACTTGTACTCACCTGCCTGACTCCCCAAGACCCTTATTCTTAGAAGCAACACTACCATGAGATACCTACAGGGCTTACCTTCCCTTATCCCATTCTGCTTCCCAGTCTGGAATCACTCTCTGCACCTACACTGTCTCCTAATTTGTGTGACCCCTCATTTTTACCTTCAACTTTGATTAGAAGAGTGATCTGATTGCTAGAACCCTAAGATCTAAACCTGGAATAAAGGGAGAAGGGAATATTGAGGGAAATGGGAAGGGGTGGAGTCATGAGAACGGAAGAGATCTCAAAGTGATTCAAAGTTGCAAACATAAGGATGTCAGAACAAAAGATGGGATTTTACAGAGGGCATCAGGGTGATGATGGGAGAGAGTGGACAGGTCCCTCCAACTCAGACTCCCTCATCTGCTTGGTAGAACAATCATGTATTTATGGCATCACCATCATTTTTATTGTGCTCATTGGATCCTGTTTCATTCAGTCACTTAACAAACATTTATTATCTCTCCATCTAGATTATAAACTCTTTGAGGACTGGCATTGAGTTATATATGCCTTTGCATCATCAGTGTCCAGTCCATGGGTCTGTTGAATGAATAAAAGGATATATGAATTATCATTTCCTCCCCCCCACACACCCCACCTCTCTTGGGTCCTCCAGGAGCACCACTGCTCAGACTTGCTTAAAACCTTGGAGGCTAAGGGTAGGGTGTGATGTCATCTGGTTTGTCCATAATTAAGAAAGACAGAGGATGTTCCCCAGAAAAACTATTTATACTCCCAATGCTACCTTTGATAGATTTCTGTTGTTAGATTCACAGGCTCCACTTAGTCCCAGATCTTCCTTCTGCTGCTACCCCTTCAACTGTTATCAGGTCTAAGATTCAGGCTCTGCATTAAGGAAGAATCCAAGCCCCAGGTTTTGGGACAATATTTGTTCCTGGATATGTGGCCGCCACTTTTACATCTTTATCAAAATAGTTACAGGCTGCAAAAACCACTGGTTACCAGTGAAAAGAAAAAGCTGATGTGAACACATCGATGGATCTTACAATTAACTTTGACTTTGTTTTTTGAAGAACTGGGTAGTGCATGATTCTGTTGGTTTGTTTTTGTTAAATCTATTAGTCATGTCTGATTCTTGGTGACCCCATTTGGGGTTTTCTGGGCAAAGACACTGGAGTGGTTTGCCATTTTCTTTGTCTACTTCATTTGACAGGTGAGGAAACTGAGGCAAACAGGGTTAAGTGACTTGCCCGGGGTCACACAGCTAGTAAGCATCTGAGGCCAGATTTTTGAAATTAGGTGCTCCTGACTCCAGAGCTGGTGCTGTATTCATTGTGCCATCTAGCTGCCCCAAGAATGCTGCATTTTGACTTAGAAGACCAAGGTTAGACTCTTAGCTCATCACTTTTATTATCTATATGGCCTTGGGTAAAACAGTTAATTTCTCTGGGTCTCAGTTTCCACATCTGTTAAAAAGGAGGTTGGACCAGGCTATTTCTAAGTCTCTTCTTTAAATTCTATGACACTGTCTTCAAGATTCATTGAGGTCTCAGGGGGCATCAGGCTTCCTTTCCCTATGCCCTCAGCTCAGGCCATAAGGGAAGGTAAACCATTCAGTAAACATTTACTGAGCCAGAGCCAGGGTTGGTATCTTGAGGAGGATACAGAGCAGGCTGATTCACAGAATCATGGCATCTCTGTAGCTCAGTGATATATCAGTTCTACCATTTCCATTTGCCTTCCTCTCTCCTCATTCCCATTTCCACTATAACCCCACCCATCCTTCAAGGCTTAGGGGTTGGACCTTTGCCATGCAGAAAAAGGGAGAGCCTCCTTGAGGAAATGCATCTTCTCTGCAATGTTGCCTAGACCAGGATTTCTTAAACTTTTTCCCTTGTGAACCCTTCAGCACTTCTTAAACTGTGTATCGAGACCCCATAAACTCACCGTATAAAAAGCACTGGAGACAGAATCCTAAGAGGAAAATAACTTGCCAAGGGTCACACAGACAGGGGGAGACTTAAACTTGTCTTTCTTGCTTTGAAAGCAGCTGTCTCCATTATGTAACCTCTGCTTCTCAAAGCCCATCTCAAATGCTACCTCCTTTGTAAAGACTTCCTTGATACCCCCCTCTTAATAATTTTCTTTTTTGTTGTTGTTTTGGAAGGCATTGGGGTTAAGTGACTTGTCCAGGGTCACATAGCTAGTAAATGTCTGAGGGCAGACTTGAATTCAGGTCCTCCTGACTCCAGGGTCAGTGCTCCATCCGCTGTGCCACCTACCTGCTCTCAATAATTTCTTTTATGGACCTCACATACAATCTTCTTTCTGTAGCTTTTAGGCATTTACTTTCCATTTTGTTCTATAGTTACTTACCTATCCATCTTATCTGCCTCAGGTTCTTAACTCTAAACTTCTTGAGGACAGGGATCATCTAGCTGTCTTCACAGTCCCAAGGCATGGACACAAAGAAGACTTTAGCTTCCTGCAGGTTCTCATCTTCCATGAAACCCTGCCCAAGGCCTAGGAATGCCATCTTACTCTATTTCTTCATAACTTTGCTTGATCTTCAGCTCTTGGCTTGGGATTGCTGCATTGTTTGCTTGTCTTTCATTTTCAAAGAGGACCATTGACCTGACAGGGTGTTGATGTCTTGGATTTACTCTGTCTTCCAGAGTCATGGAAGTCCAACACCAGGACAAAAGTCAGGAGGACTGACAATGGCCTGGGCTGCAGTGGATGACCTTGGCATCTTCGATGTCTGACCAAGTTCTAAGGGCTCTACAGCTCCTGCTTTGGTCATCCTCGTAGCCATTGGAACAAATTGTCCTCGTGTCCATTTTGCCAATGGAAATCTTCATATACTTGGGGTAGACATCCCCCTAACTCACCAATAGATTCAAGACCCTCAACCTGGTTTAGTCCATTGGCTGAGATGGTTCACTAGGGTGAGGCCTCTTCACATTTCACATTTCACATACAGTTTCTTGGAGCAGCAGGTGAGAGGTAGGTAAAAGGTAAGCAGCCCTGGAAAGCCTCAGTGAGCCTCCACACCAGAGGTGTAGTCCTCCCTGAACACTCCCTACTCCCTTACATATTGAACTTCTGACCTGCTCAGTCCTTGAGCCAACTTGGCCTGCCCTCTCATCATTCAGAGACCTGATAAACCCAGTCAGTCTCTGATTCTTTCTCTCTTCCTGCTCTTGCCAGACCCTTCCCCTTTCTTTCCCTGATCTGAACACCCTCTAGTCCCCCAGTGTTATTTTCAGTGCTTCCTTCACCAGTGAATTTAGCAATAATATATGTGCTCCTCAAAAACATAGAATCCTAGAACGTCCGAGCTAGAAGTGAATCTTATCGATTCTTTAGTCCAACCCTTTCATTTTAGAAAAGAGGAAACTGGAGAGAAAGGCCTGGCTGATTTCTGAGATATAAATGCTCACGTGGAAAATTTAACAATTGGTTTTAGAGAGCCAGCTTGAGCTGTGTGTGCATTCCTGTGTTTGCTTCTTGTTATCTATTTGCACAGTGGAAAAGGAATAAAAGGGTGGGGTCCTTCCTGCAAGGAAGCTGGGACCTACAGTTGAGCATCAAGGCCCTGAGCTCCCTTAGGCTCTTCCTTCCTCCCCAGATAGTCAGTTTGGGGACCTGGTTTCAGGTGTATTTGGGTGTGGTGGAAAGGTGAGGTGAGGTCAGCCTTACCCTCAGGTACTGCTTTTGGTTCACATACATGTTCACCAGAGATCTGAACTTGACCAAATTCCTCTTCATTTTCCGATACTTCTTCCTAGGGGGAAGGAGGGTGAATGGAGCCCAAGTTTAGGCAACACAGACCCCATACAGTTACTGGTCCCCAAGGACAGGTGTTCCAGAGGCTGTCGGGAAGCCCAGCCCTGCCCTCCCTCCAGTCACTCAGATGTATAGTGTGATATCTCACGTGTGAGCAGTGCTGGCTTCCCATCTGCTTACATGCTCAAGCAGCTGCCAAAAGAACACTTCTAAAGGCCAGATCTGACTCAGTGACTTCTCAGCACTGTAGGGTTCATAGGACCCCATGTCTCTTGACTCAATCACTCGACTCCACTGGCTCCCTATTACATAAACCCCTCCGTGTGATATGTAAAGCCTTTCAAAAGTCCATTAGATCATAAGATCCCTGAAGGCAGGGACTGTCCCCAGCACTCAGCCCAGTGCCTAGTGCATAGTAGGTGCTGAACATATGTTTGTTGATTGATTTATTGACTGAAATGGGGCTCCAACCTGTCTTTCCAGTATCATTTTATGTGACTTCCCTTTTACTCACTCAAACTAGGCTTCTTGCTGTCCATCGTATCTGACACCCCACTGCCTTTGCACATATCGACCTGGGTGCCTGGAATGCACTATCTCCATGCCTTGGCCTGGTGGAATCCTTGCTTTCCTTTGAAGGAGGCTTGAGGCTCAGTGCAGATACCAGCCCCTACATGGGGCCTTTCCTGGTCTCCCCTGGCAACTGCTGGTGCCTCCTCCAAATTACCTTGTGTGTGTATGCACATATAATATGTTTTATATATACATACACATTATATATGTGTGCACACACATACACATACATGTATAACACATGTACACACATATGTGTGCATGTTTGTGTATATGTATATATTGTATATTTGTATATATTTTTCAGTCATGTTTGACTCTTTGTGACCCCATTTGGAATTTTCTTGGCAAAGATAGTGGAGTGGTTTGCCCTTCCCTTTTCTGGCTCGTATTACATATGAGGAAACTGAGGCAAACAGGGTTAAGTGACTTGTTCAAGGTCACACAGCTTGTAAGTATCTAAGGCCAGATTTGAATTCAGGAAGATGAGTCTTCCTGACTCCAGACCTGGCACTCTATCCACTTTACGACGTAGGAGTGTGTGTGTGTGTGTGTGTGTGTGTGTGTGTGTGTGCGCGTGTGCGTGTACATACTGTTTCTCCCATAAACTCCTCGACCACAAGGATTCTTTCATTTTTATTTTTACCCCCAGGGCAGTACCTGGTACACAGTGTGCTTCTAAAAAAGGCTTGTTGGCTAATTGACTGATACAAGACCTTCGAAGGAGGCAGAACAGGGATCATTTATTATTTTTTTATGAGAAGGAAAGAGAGGCAGTGTGGTGTAGTGGATGAAATGCTGGATTTAGAGGGTCAAGAAGGCCTGGTTTCAAATCTCACCTCTGACACTTACTAACTGTATAACCCTGGGGAGGGTTACTTAACTTCTCAGAATCTCAAGCAATTTCCTAAGACTAAATCCTAGAGTGAATTCTATCTGTATCTGTGTTAGTGAAAGGAGTTCCCACACCAGAAAGGTCCTCCCATTGAAACCAGAGGTATTTCACATATGACAAGGAATCAGACTCAGACTTAACTTCTCCCAGTAAACAAGGTTAGAACTGGGCTAGGATCACACCTTTAGTGTCCTGACCCCCCAGATCCATTCCCAGGGCAAACTGTCCTTCAGTTAATCCATGACCCTCAGCTTTTCCGCACAAGGTCCCAAAGGCATGGACAGTTGGCTCTGCTTGGCTCTGAGGTCTGAGTCCAGTTCAAGGCTCTCCCTGCCCAGAGCCTCCCTAGCTGAGGCCATGGATCCCTCGTCTCCACCCCTTCCCATTGCCGCCCATAGCCCTCTCCCACTTAGCAATGGCTTCTGGAATGCCCTAGTTCACCCTTCCTGGGCCCGTACCTGGCAAGGTAGCCCCGAGAGACACTCTGGAGAAGGATGATCTTGCGGCGCAGGGAACGGAAACGCCTTTTGATGAAGAAGCCTCGAAGGCAGCGCTGCAGTGTGAGGACTGCTAGGTGCAGAACTCGGTCCCTCATGCTCTCCAGCAGCTGGTATAGATGTTCCTTCAGGAACAGCTGGGGATGGGATAGAGGAGGACACCCTCGTGTCACAGACCGCATGATTGAACGAAAAGAGCCTTTGCTTTAGAATCAGAGGGTCTGGGATCTAATCCTGGATCTGTCATTTACCAATTTGGGGGCAAATGCCTTAAGGTCTGTGGGCCTCAATTTCCCTATATGTAAAGGGAAGACGTTAGGCTAAGTGATGTGTTACAAGTTCCTTCAGACAACCTGGGTTCAAATTCTGGAGCTGTGCCTTATTTCATGTGTGATCTTGGACAAAGCCTGGAACCTCTCCAGGCCTCAGTTCCTCATCTCCAAAACTGAAGGAGTGGAGTGGACTAGATGGTCTCTAAGGATCCTTCTGACTCTAAATCTGTGATCTCGTCATCGTCATTGCTATGTAGCATCTGACTCTTGCTGACCACGTTTGGGGTTTACTGGGCAGATATACTGGAGTGGCTTTCCATTTCCTTCTCCAGCTCATTTTACAGATGATGAAACTGAGTTGAACAGAGTTAAATGATTTGCCCAGGGTCACACAGCTAGTAAATATCTGGGACTGGATTTGAACTCAGGGAGAGGCCCCCACCCCCACCATTTCATCCACTACTCCACCTAGCTGACCCCAAGTCTATGATCCTATGACTCTAAATATAGATCTATGATCTGGCACCTCCACCCTCAGGACTACAGTCTAAGGTTCGGGTCATTTGGTCACTGAATAAATCTAAAGCCTTTCTACTAAAGCCTTTCCTTTGCTGGTGGAGGAAAGATGTCCCAAAAGTCTTGGGGGCAGTTTTAAGCTTAAAAACTTAAATTATGTAAGTTTAGTTATTTAAGCTAAAAGTTTGAATATATAAGGGGAGTAAAGAAAATCGGTGACTGTTTCTCTGGAGGCAAAAATATGAACTATAGTCTGCCCAAGGGAGAACTGAGGGTAAGTATGCTCTGACAGCAGAATATGGTAGGAGAGACTATGACTGCATGAAAAGCCAGAGGGAAGGATGCCCCAGGGTTTTCATTTAGGCACAATGACTTTGAATTCTTCCCTATCCCAAATCCCCTATCCCCTATCCTCCAGGGAAATGCGTATTTTAAAAGGAAATAATCATAAGCTCACAGGATTGTAGATTAGAACTTGACAAGATCATAGAGGTCTTCTAGCCCAAAGTCCCCTCTTCTTACAAGTGAGGAAACTGACGCTTAAAGAGATCAAGCTGAACTTTAAACCTACGTCTTCTGAGTCTAAATCCAACTTTTCCTTCCTCCTCTCCCTCACTAGTTAATAGAGATTTAATGATGGCACTTTAAGCAAGCATCAGTGGGGATGGCTCAAATTAATGTAAATGACAATTGTTTCTGTTACAGTCAAAAATTCTGAGGGTCTTCCCCTCCCAGACTGATTTTTTTGAGAAGGCAAACTAGGTGACCTTATGCCTCAATTCTACTCTAGCCTTCATTTATTGAATGGGTATTGTCTCAGACAAGTTGAGACCTGGGAAAGACCTTAGCTAAAAAACGCCAGGGTGTCCCATTGCATTGTGGGCCATTGTCAGTCGTCCTGACCTAAGTCTTGCCACTGGACTCTGATGACTCTGGAGGAGAGACTCAGCAAGGCTGATGATTTCACACAGTTCTGCCTCACTTAACTCCCCAATTCACTCAAAAATCAAGACATCATCCTCCTGATGTCATTGATCTTCTTGGAGAATGAAGGAAGGACAAATAACAGTAGGGATGAGAATTGGGGAATGAGGCAGTGAGTGGGGAAGGGGGCAGAGGCATTATCAACACATAAATCGCAAAATAAAACTTAAACATTTATTAAAATGCTAAATCAACTAGGTTAGAAAGGAATAGTTGATAGTCAGCTGAGAGTTTTTCCAGCAGGAACAAAGATAATCAAGGGGGTGGGGTTGGGGGAAGGGGGTGGTGATGAGAGGGTAGGCAAAGGTATTGAGAGGGAGTACAGGAACTCTAGTGGAGTTTTAGGAAGGGGACAAAGCCGGTCTAAAGACTTCTGTTTGACCAGTCAGGTCTTTCTGGAATGTTATGATTGACTACTATCATGAACTAGTCAATAATAGTGTCTATTAAGACGCCTACTATGTGCCAGGCATCACGCTAAGTTCTGTTGATCGGAAGAGGCAAAAGATAGCCCCTGCCCTCGAAGAGCCCACAATCTAATGGAGGAGACAACAAACAAATATGCACAAACAAGCTATATACAGCTTTAGTTGGTTTTATATAGTACCTGAGATTTGGATTCCCCTTACCTTACTGACCCCAATACAGTACATGCGGTGGGTGACTGTGCAAAGTCTATTGAGCACCGAGACACAGGCTTCCCCGGTAGGTGGTATGTCATGTTTGAGAGACACCAGGCATCTGTACCTGAATTTAAGTGGGGAATGCCAATAGTCATCAATCCTTGCTTAAAATAACTATGTTCCTCCTCCACTAACCTGCCTCTTTTTCCCAAGGTTCTTCTGCTCCCTGGCCCAGAGGGAGATGGCAAACACAGAGGGGATCTCCATGATCATACCATACAGCTTCTTGGGCTGCCTGTAGGACCCTGGACGGTCAGCTGTATTCATGGAAGAACATGTGAGAGTTGCCATATTCATCAGTCCATAGGAATTTTAAAAGTAACCCTCTTCCCAAGCATTCCCAGTATCCAGAATAGTCTGAAATTGGTATGGAAAGGAAGAGGGATGGACCAAGAGCTCAGTGTCCCTTCCCCTCCTACAGGGCAAGTTTCTGATTTCCTGACCGTGAGCGGGGAAAGTAGCAGGTTATTCTCAGGTATCAAGGCTGGGTCTTGGATACCTCTGAACTCCCCTCTATGGGGAGTACCTGTCAATGAAGACTTGGAAGGGAATGCGCACAGGGAAACCCTCTTTTCGGATTCGGATGGTCTCCATGACCCCTGAGTATCGGAGTTGTCCCATCACCACATCTGGCTCAAATAGATCAGGTTCCTGTGGTGGGGAGAAGGAGATTAAGACCTCCCACTTACCAGCCTTGGGAGGGTGGGAGGAGGGCAACAGAGTGATGGGATTAAAAAAGGAGGGGGGCAGAGAGAAAAAGTGCCTGTTGAGTCAAATTCAGCCTCCTTTGCCTGACATTCAAAACTCTATCATTTGGTACAATTCTCCTTCCCAGTCTGGTCTCATACTCCTTCCCTCCCCTGCTCCAAACTGTGCCCTGCCCTGCCCCCTGGACTGTAGTGCTTGTATTGTACCAACTCCATGCCTTTGCTCATGCTTTTCCCTGTGCTTGGAATGCCTTCCCTTCACTTAATCAATTTCAATCCATACTCTAAGAACCTATGGAAATGATGACCTCCCCACCTGTCACCTTCTGAACTCTCAAAACATTTCGTATCTCTCTATACACTTACTATATATTATTTGTGTTATGTTTATCTGTGTGTGTATGTGTCATATTCCCTTGCTAGACTCCAGGAGGGCAAGCGTTTCGTCTTATCTAAACCTTGTATCTCCTCCAGTGACTGGCATAGTGCTCTGCATACAGGTTTGTGAACTTGAAATGTTGAGAGAAAGAGAGAAAAGGACAGAAGGGGAGAGGAGGAGGAAGATGAGGGAGGGAGAAGAAAGGAAAGGGGGAAAAGAAAGAGGGAAATAAGAATATTAAGTATTTCTGGGGAATGGGGAAAGGAAAGCCCAGGGTGGCACTTCCTATTCCCTCCCTCTTCCCCACCCTTATCCACCACCTTACCTTTTTGTGGTTGGGTTTGAGGCATCGAACAAACAGAGGGTTGCACCTGAGAGTTGGCAAGAAAGTAGGCATGAGACCCCGAAAATCTGACGTTTTCTTTTCTCTTCCCTCTGAACAAGTGCTTTTCAAACTTTTTGGTCTCAGTATTCCTTCACAATTCCTTATATTTCTATATATGTATATATATTATATTCTACTCTATTCCTATAATTCCTTAAAAATTACTGAGCACCCCAAAGAACTTTTGTTTATGTGGATTACATTTATCACATTAGAAATTAAAATTTTAAAATAAATTATTTTTAAATGAATTTTAAAATATTTGTCTACTAAATAATAGTAAATCTATCACATATTAACATAAATAAGATATTTTTGTGAAAAGTAACTATTTTTAAAATTAATTTTATGTATTTTCAGTGTTCTACAATCACTATCATATAACTTAGATTTTTGAAAAGTAACTATTTTTCCAAAACAAGAAAAGAGTGACATTGTTTTACATGTTTTTGCAAATCTCTTCTCTGTCTGGTTTAATAAAAGATATCTGTTTCTGTATTCAATCTCTTATGCTATATTGTTTTTGTTGAAGTATATGAAGAAAATTGCTCCACACTGCTATGTAGTTGGAAAAGGGAAGAGTATTTTAATAGGCAAGTAATATCTTAATATTATTATGAAAATAGATCTGACCTCACAGACCCCATGAAAGGACCTCTGGGACCCTGAGGGAGTCTGTGGACCACACTTTGAGAAATGATACTCTAGCATTATTCCCTCCACCCTTCCAGTCATCTCATCCTGCCAGAGAATAGCATGGAATTGTTTTGCTAGTCAACCCTAATCAAAGTCTAATAACTACCCATGGGCTAGTCCTGCCTTTACGCATGGTAGTGCTCCTTCACTTCAACAGAATTTCAAGCCATCCTTAGCAGGGCATGATCATAGCTAATCAGTCACTTCTCTGTCCCAGTTGCCTTTGCTTGATGAGAAAGAAGCTATGGCCCAGAAATTTTAGTCTGCCTCCCAGGGTCCCCTTCACCTCTCCATCTTGTCCACTAGGTCCAGGAGAGACTGCTGAAACTTGGCTGCTACAGTGGGAGCCTTGTAGAGACGAGTGAGGGTGTTGTTCTTCCCCAGCCGGTGGTGGGAGGTCAACTGAGCATGGCTGGCAAAGAGGTGAGCCACAACCTGGCACCCACAAAGTCAGAGGGAGAGAGATACAGAGAGTGAAAGAGTGACTTTTTCGTAGAGAAGTCCATTAGCTGTGTGTGGGGTGGGGTATGGGTGTGTGTGTGTGTGGGGGTGGTGGTGGAAGTGTGGTGCAGCCCCAACAACATGAGGGTAGAGGCAGGGAGGGCAGAAGGGACTCCTCAGTCCTCACACCCCATCACCCAAGGGCATGCCAAGAACAGCTGACCATCCCCCTCCCCTCCCAGCTCAGCAATACAGTAAGGACCTTTTTCTGCTGCATGCATGCATCTTTGTGTATATTTCTGCAGCCTTGGACACTTCCATTCATTCATTCAACATTCATTCATTTAGCAGGTATTTATTAAGTAATCCCTGAGCACTTCCAGGTGCTGGACTACATCCTGAGGATAGATACAATGCTAAAAAAAACCAGTTCCTACCCCAACGAGCTTGTATTTTACAAGGGAAATCAACAACTAGATTCATAAGTCAATAAAAATAAAAGAAGCAGAATAAAATACCCAAATTAGAAAATAAATTGAGGGCCAGTGGAAGACAAGTACCTTCCTAGAAGAAAGAATTCTGGGAGGGGTGGGGAGAGTGATGGGAGGAGGAAGGTTCCATAAAGGGGAGGACTCACTTGAGTTTTACTTCGGACGAACAAGTCTAGCACATCCTGTCTCACCTGGTCATAATTTTTGTCTAGGAACTTGTGCACCTAAAAAAGCAAAAAACCAAACCAGACTAAACTGGGGTGGGTCATGGCTGCTTCAATTTGATGGATAAGAAAATCAGTCCAGCAGAGATCAAGCAATTTAAAAATCATAGAATGTTACAGCTAGAAATGGACCTTAGAAATCAATCCCCATTATTTTACAAATAAGGAAACTGAGACCCAGAGACTTGTGACTTGCCTAGTGACTTGTCCAAAGTCGCAAAATATTGTTCAATGGCAATGCCAGTATTCAGACTGGGAACTGCTTGATCATAGAGACCTGGGCACTCTTGAGAGGTAGGATGGTATAATGGATAGAGTTCTGGGTCTGAAGTTAGAACGACTTGAGTCTGAACATTGTCCCAAATACTTACTAGCTGTGTGAATTGGGGCTGTCTTGAGTCTCAGTTTCCTTATCTATAAAATGAAGATGATGATAACGTCTATCTTACAGAGATGTTTTCAGGATCAATGAAATCAAAGGAATCAATGCAATCAATAAAACAATGTATTGGAAAGTGCGTGCACACCTTAAATTCCATAATATGAGCGATTATTTTCATTTTCTAAGTTATCGAGAATCAAAGCCCTAGATAAGGTTAACTTATTGCTTTGAATCCCTAGCATGCAGAATAGTGTCTGGAAATAGGAGAGCTTAATAAATTCTTGTCGAGTTGAATATTAACCTCAGTAGAAATGCCCTAAAGCTAAATATGAAGGCATTTAATGGATCAACAGGCATTTATGAAGCACCCACCACATGCCAAGCACTTTGTTAGGTTCTGGAAATACAGGTGCAAAATGAAATAACTCCTACTCCCCATGAGACCGAGAAGTATCCAGGTAGCTTGGAGATTCCTGGGTTATCGGTCTCCAAGCCTCTCACAAGCCAAAACAGATATAGAGGTAGGGACAGGTAGGTATGTTTGGGGAGGTGAGCCTCTCACCTGGTAGGTGACTTTGCCAGCATAGTGTTTGATGGTGAATTCAGGCAGGGGCATCTTGGGCTTGGAGTAGAGGGGGTTGGAGCCATGGTGGTAGTGACATTTCTGTAGGAAAGTGTGGTCTGTGGCCTGGGGGATAGGGATGCCCAAACAGTGATCAGAAAGGGGAAGAAAAGAGGAGAAGGGAAAGAAGGGAGGAGTCCTCTGCCCAGAGTGACCACAAAACATGAAAATGAAGTAAAATTAAGACAGATCTGCCTATACCTGGATGTTCCACTGTTGCTCAAGCTCAGTATGTCTAACACTGAACTCATCCTCCACCTCTGCCCCAAACTAGCTCTTCTTCATAATTTCCCTATCTTTGTGAATAGACATTCCTTCTCCTCCTCTACCCTACTTATTCCAGCTCACCAGTTATACCTGGCTTTTCCTTCTCCTTTAGGAGTCACCTCAATTTTCATATCCATCTCCTCCTTTCCATTCTCACTGCCATTACTATAGCTCCAGTTCTCAGACCTTCTTAATGGGTCTCCCCAAATGTAATCTCTCCCTCCCCCAATATATCTTACACATCCCTACTAGACTGGGTTTTCCTGGGACATGGGTCACTCCAGTGTTCAAGGATATTCATTGGTTCCCCATTGCCTAGGCAAGTTAATGAGGACTTCTAGGACAAGGTGATTTTCTTTTTGAGAATCCCTATAGTTACAACTATGTTCTCTCTTGGGTATGGTCAGAAGAGAAAGCCTATGAGACTTACCTGGGGGAAGCAACTCTGGTCATCTAGAATCCTGAGGATACCGTAAGGCTTCAAGCAGATAAGGTTGATGCAAGGCTGGTTGTCAGTGAAGGTGATTTCTCTCCAATCTATTTGCTCTCGGATGTACTCGTCCTGGATAAAAGTTGCTCACTTCTAGATTTATGCAAGGTTTTTTTTGGGGGGGGGAGGATGGCACCCCTCTCAGGGACTGAACGCTCATACCTTCAGACATCCAGCAGCCTCACCCAGTCCCAGTCATTTTCTCCCCACAGAATCTACTATAAAATTGAGCATATAATTGGAACTCTATACATAAATCTATGAAAAACATCTGTATGAATGCCATGCCCAGCTTCATACCTACATCCTGTAGGGGACCCAAGGAAGCATGAGACTTTGCTCCTCATGGAGCTCATAATTAGCTGGAGATAAAATGTGTGAGAGAATTAGAAGACAATTTAGTGTCAAATGGTACTATGAGAAATTCAGAAATGGTGGAAAGCCAAGAGGCTCATCTTCCCTGGACCTAGAAGGATGAGTAGGATTTGGAGAGGCAGAAGGGAAGGTGGAGAGCATGGGATGTGAGATATTCTCCCTACTTTAGGGTAGGAGGAATGGTCCAGGGGTGGGGAACTAGCAGCCTCGAAGCCACATGTGGCCCTCTAGATACTTTAGGCCTTCGGTCCCACCCCCCCAACTCCCCTCCCCAGAGAAGCAAAGGCATAGAGGTAAAAATACTTAACAGATTGGTTTAGGAATATTTTCCTTTCCTCTCCTGCACTCCAGTAAGCTCCCCTTTCTGGGTCCCTTACAGCTGAACCCCTGACTTGAGGGCTATGTCCATCAATGAGAGAAGGCCTGGCAATGAACTGACTGAATACTGAAGGAGGTGAGTATCTCTAGGAGGCCAATTCAAATCAAGACAGAAGGTTGGATCAAGACAGCTACCCCCGAGACCATCCCCTCTCCTCCCAGCTCCCTCCTTGGCTCACCTGCTCCTCTTGGAAGACAATCTTGTTGAAAAAGTACTGCAAGTACTCATTGGCATAGTTGATACACAGTTGCTCAAAGCTGTTGAAGCTGAGATCCTGACCACAGAAAGGTCCAATTACAGGCATCGCAAGAGTGGGCAATGGGGGAGGGGGTGAGTATAATCCTAAATCTCTGAGGTCAGTCATCAATCAACAACAAACAATTATTAAGTGCCTCCTTTGTGTCAGTCATAGTGCTAGGAGCTGGGGATATAACTATAAAAATGAAAAAAGTCCTTGTTCCCAAGGAGCTTACATTCTAATGGAAGGATCCTGTTCAGTGAGGAACTTCCTTTTGTGCCTTTACTCAATCATTAACACCCCTCCTTCATCATCTACTCCTATGTGCCCTCCTACTTCATACCAAAGGCTTGGTTCCTGGCATGAGCTAAATGAGACACAGTCAGACAGATTAGACCAAAGAAGAAAAGAGGAGGAGGAAATGAGAACGAATCAGTCAGCCAGATCTATCACACACACACACACACACACACACACACACACACACACACACACACATACAGCAGACAGACAAAAACAGACAGATGTGGGAGACACAGGTACAGAGGACCAAGACATACAAATAGAAAGTTAGGCACACACATCTAAAGTGTGTACTGACCTTTCAGTTCTCCTGATACTCAGCCATGACTGAGATCCAGAAGTACTATGTCCTTGCACAAGACATTCCGTCTTCTGATTTTTTTTCTGGTATTTTCACTGTCTGTGCCCCATTCCTGGAATGCTCTCCCTCTCCCATCTCATCTTTGCCTCCTGGCTTCCCTGACCTCCTTCAAATCTCAGGTAGAACCCCACCTTCCATAAGAAGGTGAGATTCCCTCTAATACTAGTCCTTTTCTCCTTATTGATTATTTCCAATTTTTCCTGCCTATATTTTGACCATACTTAGTTGCTTGCATGTTGCCTCCCCTGTTAGACCGAGGTCCTTAAGAGTAGAGATTATTTTTTTGCCTTTCTTTGTATCTCTGTTACTCAGCATTGTGACTGGCACATAGTGAGACTATCTACTGACTCAGAATGGCAAGGAAATGAGGGTTGGACCTAGAGTCTGTTCTTCCCTTAGCACCCACCTCAAAGCCATAGATGTCCAAGATAGCAATGGAAAGAGCATCCTTCTGGGGGTAAACCAATGTGTTGATCCTGTCGATAAGCCAGCCAAACAGCATCGAATACAGAATCTTGGCAATAGCATCTCTGCAACAGAGAGGATGCTTGGTTGTGATGGGGAGAAGGAAGAAGGGAAGGAGAGCAATCAGGAGCCTGGGACCAACAAGGTATAGTAACATAGGTGGGAGGGGTTGAGTAAACTAACTCGCAACACACAGCCCCTGCGTCTGAGTCCTACTACCCTACCTGGCATCCACGGCACTTTCCACAGTGAGGGGGGTATAAATCTTCTCTCTCATTGTCTCCTGAGGGGAAATGCCAGAAAGATAGAGCCAGAGATGAGTTGAGCCAGACATTTCCTGATAAGCTAATTTGTGGATTTTTAGTTTAACTTCTAACTGACAAGACTGGAGTATGGGGGTTTTCTCCCTTTTATAGATTGAGAAACCAAGACCCAGAAAGATCTAGTGGCCATACAGTATACCAGCAGCAGAAACTATTTAGTAAGACAGTTCAAGACCATCCTATCTTGCCCCATTCCCCTCACTTAGGATGGAGGACTCAGGATTTAAGTTGCTCAAGGACAGATCAAACCCCTGTGAAGCTACAAGGAAGCAGGTATAGAAGGCTCCACTATGGAGAATTTATGAGAAGGTGGGTGGCAAGCCTCCTTGGGTGGTCATTCTCTATCAATAAGATCACAGATCCAGGCAAGTAGGAAATATATGGAGAAACTAGGTCCTGTATTATTTTTGATCCAAGGTTTTGCTTCACTTTATATCTAAGAACTGAGTATCTAAAGACTTTTTTAAAAATTCTTTTCTGGATTCTAACAAAAAACATCAAGTTTTGGGTTATTACAGGAGGAAAGTTAAGATGCTGCATTGGGGAAAGTATGCATTGAGAAGCAGCCTATTGGTTTCCATTAACAGTTGGCATATCATTGACTTCCTCAAACAGAACAGCAAAGAACTTTACTTCAAAGACCAAAAAAAAGTGAAAATTAGGAACAATTAGGAATATTAGGAAAATTAGGAATAGTCATTGAAACAGTAATAGTTGCATCCTTTTACAATACATGATTTCTGGCATTTCCAAACATTACTTCTCTTTATTCACTGTAAGAAGATATCTTTTTTGGCTCATGCATGCCTACTTAATGTTCAAGGTTTTACAGATTTTTTTGAACTATAAAAGTTTATCTTTATTGATTTTACTTGTTTATTTATTGATTTTAGTCATTTAATTCGTTTTTTATCATTTCATTCATTCATTCATTTTTTTCCCCACACTTCTTCCTACTACTGGCAACAGCTGTTCCAGACCTTTCCTTCTCAATCAATCAACAGGCATCTATTAAGAGCCTACCGTATGCTGAGTATATTGTGCTAGGTGATGGGGTACAAAGATAACAGCGAAACAGTCCTCGCCTTCAAGGAGACGAAAATCTGGCTGGTGGAGATAGCATGCCTATCTATGGGAATGTACAAAAGGTTACAGGTAATTTGAAAGGGAAGATATATTGGGCAGTTTTTCCTTTCTTTTCTGTCTTAAATTTTTTAAAAATATTTTTGATCTTATACATCAAAAAAGAAAAGCACTTCCATATCCCTAGAAGAACACAAAAAGGGTATTCTATATTAAACCATGAATTTCCATCACGCCATTACTTTATTTTTATAGGTTATATAAATTCTGCACATTACTTTCAAAACTGTCCCACTTGCCTGTTCTTTCTTAATTTCTATTTTCTTTTGTGTCGGCAGTCTTTCTTTTAATCAGCTAATGCTTTATTTTGGTGACCGTGTTCCCTCTCACTGTGAGAAGTGAGACTGATATGTGAATTTCTACTTGCAGGAAGGAGTCTAAGTCATGAATCAATCTCCAGTAAATTGCATTTGGGGCAGAGAGCCTGGGGGTAGAGGAGGGGAAGATTGACCAGGACTGCTGCACTCTAAAGCTCGAAAAGAAATCCGAAGCCAGCTAGTCCAAACACTCCATTTTACAAATGAGATCATCGAGACCCAGGCAGATTAGTGATTTGTTCAAAGTCACACAAGTGTAGAGGTGGGATCTGAACCCGGTTCTCTGGTTTGGTTTTAGTGCTCTTTTTCCTGCACCAGGAGGAGGAGAGAGAAGAACTGGTCAATGAAATTGAATTGAATTGAAATTTAATTTAATTTAAATGGAATTTAAGTGTCAAGCAGGCAAAAGGACAGCTGCTAAGAGATAAAGCCATGAGAGCCCATCAGAAGATATGGACTGAGTCCTGTGTGGCTGCTAAGCCAGGCAGCTCCAGGGTTGTAAGAGCCAGCCCAAAGGACCTGACAGCTTTGGGTACCTCTTTTACTTCATAGTGAAATGGTCCCTCTGTCTTTTGTT
Organism: Notamacropus eugenii; assembly: GCF_028372415.1. NCBI lineage: Eukaryota > Metazoa > Chordata > Mammalia > Diprotodontia > Macropodidae > Notamacropus > Notamacropus eugenii. The sequence goes on along the minus strand of NC_092874.1, from coordinate 335,459,156 downwards.
TTAGCCAGATGTATAAACTTGTTTATTCTTTGTTTCTATCTTTTCATTAGAGCTCGTTTACTATAAAACCCTGTTGACCTACAGAAATGCTAAGCTGTGTGTATTTTATTTAAATCTTACAAAAAAAGGAGAGGATGAAACATGTTTGTTTGTTTGTTATCCTAGGAAGGTCTGGTCAGTGGGAGCCAGTCTGGGGGCTAGGAGCTTTTAGGACAGAACAGGGAGAGAACAGCATTAGGCAGTAAAAGCCTGGGATATTATGGCTTAGGGATTCAGATGCTCCCAGAAGGAAATCATGATACAGTGATAGGAGTGCCTGGGGTGTGAGTGCATGTGGGTGAGTTTTTCATTTTCAGATTGCTGGCAGTCATTTCTGGTGGGCTGGGTTTCAAAGGAAAGCCATCCCTTTGAAGTAAGAGGAAGCTGAAATCATGCCAGCCTCCACAGAGGAAAGAGCTTTCCTATTCTCCAGCCTTGCTCACCAGCAATACCTTTTACACATAGGGCCGCTAGGTGGTGCAGTGGATAGAGCACCTGTGCAGGAGTCAGGAGGATCTGAGTTCAAATCTCACCTCAGACACTTGACACTCACTAGCTATGTGACCTTGGGCAAGTCACTTAACCCCAATTGCCTCATCCTGGGTCATCTCCAGTCATACTGATGAATATCTGGTCACTGGATTCAGATGGCTCTGGAGGAGGAGTGAGGCTGGTGACCTGCACAGCCCTCCCTCACTCAAAACAAAGTCAAATTCAAGTCATGTCATCATTTCTCTGCTGGCATGGTCTTCTTTGGCAACGAAGGATGAACACATACCATTATTTTTATTATTAGTTATAATTACTATTGTGATTGCTACTACTTATTTTAAACTAAAATTCCAAGTGCGAAACCCATTTTGGGATATTCTTTCCTGTTGTCATCATTACTGATTTTTCATTCTCAAAGAGAACTAATGATATCACAAAGGCAATGAATTGGATTTAAGAGTTGGGCAAAGACAGCCTCATTCTCTCCTCCTAAAGATCTTTCATATCTCTAGCCCTTTGCACCTTGCCTGGGAAGTGCTTAATAAATTCTTATAAATTAAGTAGATGAAAATTGTATTGAGTGTGTAATGTAATCCTTTTCACTTGAATGTTCAGAGTTAAAAGTTTTCTCTAAAATATGGCTGCTTTTTAGCTCTTTTTGTGGTAGCAGAGAATTGGAGATCACAAGGATGCCCATCAATTGGGAAATGGTTAAATAAGCTGTGGTATATGATTGTAATGGAAAGTTATTGCGTTATAAGAAATGAAGCAGGACGATTTCAGAAAAACTTGGAAAGACTTACATGAACTGATGCAAAGTGAAGTGAACAGAACCAGGAGAACACTGTACACAGTAACAGCAACATTGTATCATGAAGAACTACGAATGACTTAGCTACTATTCTCAGCAATACAACAATCCAAAACAACCCCAAAGGACTAATGGTGAAGCATACTATCCTCCTCCAGAGAAAGAACTGATATTGTTTGAATATAGACAGAAGCAGGCTATTTTTTACTTTCTTTCTTTCATTCTTTTTCAAGTCTTCTTATACAAAATGACTAACAGGGAAATGTTTTACATGATTGTATAACCTATATCTGATTGCTTACCACCTCAAGGAAGAGGGAAGGGAGGGAAGAGGAGGCATAGAATTTGGAACTGAACACTTTAATAAAAAAACCCAAACATTAAAAAAATTGTTTTAACCTGTAATTGGAGGGAAAATTATATATATGTAATATATATGATATATATGTGTATATGTGTATATATGCAGTATAGGTGTTTTTAGCCTTGCAAATTTATTTATTTAAAGTACAACAGGCTTTTTCCTTCTAAATTTTGCAAATGGGTTCTGCCCTAAACCCCAACTCCCACTAGCCCATTCTAAGATAGTAGCTCCAATCAAAGTGGTTCTCAGGACATTTATTGGCATCCAGACCCGTCCTGAGATATCCACTACCTCCCTATGTCAATGATTGTGTATCATCCTTAGGTTAATCACAGGGGGCAGTCTATCCCAAGTTTCCAACTAGACAACAGGTACCCGTACCTGAAGCCTCTGAGGGCAGGACTGATAATAAGTATGGGAAGGGCCGTACATAAACTAGGCTCCTATGCTTTGGCCAGTTTGAATGCAGAAAAGCCTGTCTCCCAGCTCAGGGACATGTTGCCTGGTCAATTAGTACTCACAAATCTTTAAGAGTGCTTCCAGAGCGAGGGGCCTCATTTACAAGGACTGCCATCAGAAGAGGAACTTTTTCACTATCTGAGAAAAAGTAATTCAGCCTCAAATTACATCGGCGTATTCTGAAGTCTCATCTTTTAACTCTTACACTTGTATAAGCATGGAGAAAGAGAATGCAGGATCTGAAGAAAGCTTACAGGTCTAGAGAGGGGTATCCCGAGGGGTCCTGGCCGCATTCACCCCTCCTGCACTCACTGGTCGTCTGGGATCTGGATGATTATGTGGACTCTCTAGAACAACTTGTATCCTTCAATAAATCTTACTACCATATGCATGAGTTGTACACTGACTTTTGCTTTTGCTGTTCAGTGGTAAGGAGCAATGTTTGCTATGTAATTAATCTTTCCCCTCTCTGAGCCACCCTTCACAAAGATGCCAAAGTCATTTTCCTAAAGCTCTAATCGGACCATGTCATGCCTCAACTTAATAAACCTCACAGGTTTGTATTTAACATTGAAGTGACCCTAGGCAAGTCACTTAACCCTGTTTGCCTCAGTTTCCTCATCTGTCAAATGAGCTGGAGAAGGACATGGGAAATCACTGCAGTATCTTTCTCATGAAAACCCCAAATGGGGTCACAAAGAGTTGGACATGACTGAGATGTCTGAACAACAACAGAGAAATGCATGTTTGATATTTAAAGGACTTTACAACCTGGCTCCCATCTTCCTTTCCTGGTTTATTACACATTACTGCCTTTCACATGCATTCTTGATAATGGTGATAGTCATGCATTGTACAGTCTAGCTCAACTGGCCTTCTTGCTTGTTATCACACACAATATTCCCTTTCCAGTCTCCATGCCTTTGTACTGGAAGGTGCCCATGCCTGGCATGCACTCCCTTCTCACCTCTTGGCATCCCTAATTTCCTTCAATGTTCTCAAGTGCCACTTTTAGCTGTTAGTCCTACACCCTCAGATTACTTGGCATTTATTTGATATATATTTGATTTATGCTTTTATTGATATGTGCTGTCTCCTCCCATAGTTCTCAGAGGGCATGAATGGTTTTGTTTTTGTCTTTGTATTCCCAGTACCTAGGATAGTTCCTGATTATTTATGGCTTTTTTAATACTTGATTGATCTGTAACTCATAGCTTATACAGGGTTGTAGTATTAGTGATTGAAGAGATTTTTATAGGTATTCATGTCTATCTTGATCTATCTGTGTCTGTATCTCTATCAACTATCTATCTATCTATCTATCTATCTATCTATCTATCTATCTATCTATCTATCCATCTGTCTGTCTGTCTTTTAGGTGAGTAAACAAAGATCCTATCAACATGAAGGAATTCATCCAAAGTTGAGCAGTTAGCACAGAAAGGACAGGTAGGTCCATAATTGGAATTTGACCTCAGGTCTTCCTGAGTCCAAAATTCACACTCCATCCACTCATTTTCTTAAAGGGGAACTTTGTCATGGTCCCACCCTGCTCTAAGGCAGAGGAGGAATTGACCTTCAGATTGCTGGAGAGTTCCTCCCTCTCCCCATTCCACAGATCACTGCCCCGTGACCTGTGCACCAGGACTCACGGTCACTTTGAAGGTGATGGCCTTCTGCAGTCCCTCTGGGGAAATCTGGAGCAGTTCTGCCACAACCTGGATCTCCCGGGCACTCACCACAGAGGCTACTTCCTGGGCATCTGTCTAAGGAATCCAAATTGACCCAATTAGGCTATGAGAGGGAAGCATCTCATCAGAGAGAGCTCCAAGAAGACAGCAAATTCCTGGGAAGGAAAACTGACCCTGAGGAAAACTGAGTCTGGGTTCCTAGTCTTTCCTGGATCAACTTTAACTCCAGGGGTGACGCGGAGATGAGCCTGAATCAAGGGGATGTGCTGGAGTCAGACTGCTCGGGAGAACTGAATGTTACATTTTCAGTGCGTGTGAGCATTTAAACCCCAGAAATCAACCGAAGATCCAAATCTCAGCTTGGTTTTATTGACTGTTAACTTAAGAGAGTGATGGAGAAAATGCTAGTATAATGCAGATTCAACTTAAAAGTGTATTGTGGGTTTTTGAAGAGCCAGTTAAACATTTACCAGCAGCACCCCTCTGCCTGTTCCAGTCTGAGAGAGTTCTGACAGGTATTCTGAACCAGAAGGCTCAAGTCATGACTGATGCTTTCCAAAAGACGAAACATGAGACACCCTGAGGGAAAGCACATCCCGTTCACTTTCCTGGCTGTCTTCCCACTAGGCAGGGAACACTTCTCATTTACTTTGTACTTGTCTTTTAAGAGGATTTTTGTTTGTTTGTGTGCTATATCCTCCAGGGTAGAGATTATTTTTGTCTTTTTTTTTTTTTGTAGCACAAGAGTAGACAGTGCTCTGCACATAGTAAATGCTGAATAAATGTTTGTGAACTAACAGACACAAAGAGCAAACATTATATAAAGATCCAGTCTTGCTGCCTCACTATAGTCTGAGTCCAGTCTGGCTTCCTTTCCTTTTCTCCTTGTCCTGCTACACTCTGCCTAGCTGAACTGTAAGGAGCCAGCAATGATTCCATTACCACTTCCACTTAAATATTTGTAACTTCCTTCTGGATGGGAAGACCATTAAACTCTTCCAATGCAATGGTCACAACTGTTGATTTCACATTTCAGCTGCATGCCCTCCGACATAGAGCTAACAATTGACAAGTAAGCTTTTAGGGGCATGATCAATATCAGTCCCTTTCAGCACCCCACTCCCTCAGGCTCCTCTGTCAGGAAACCCTAGGATAACTTCCTTTGTGAAGGAGGAAGACACTTGGCAGAATCCATACAGAACTTTCCTCTGAACTATGGATGAATCAGACTAGTCCTTTGTGCATCAAATCTGTGACACTTTTCCTTTTTTGAGCTTGGGTCTACGCCACAAAGTCTATGTACAATGGAGCAGGATGAAGGGAGACTTCCTTACTCAAGAAGAGGAGACGCATGAGTGAGTACGGATTCTGGGACCCTACTTGAACTCTCCTTGAATCTGCCCACGTAATCTGACTTTTCATACCCAAATCTGTTACCCTTAACCTACTCTGGTCCTCCATTATCTGTTACCTCTGGAATTCCACACCTGCTTCCCACCCAAACCCTCCATTTGCTGATACCTCCCAATTGACTCCAGTTCTTTCCCCCCTTTGATCAGTCCCCCAATCCCATCAAGAGTACTTGGCCACCTCTAGATCATTCCCACAGTCTTTCTGTATGTAAGTTTTATCTTGCTTCCATGAAGGTGCTCAGATTCTGTCCAGCTCTGATTCTGTCTAGCTGAGATTCTATCTGGTCGGCTTGTCACAAATGGTTAGGCTTCTTAAGAGTCAACCCACTATGGTGAATCTGTAATAAATTTGTTTTATTTTGACTGAAAGAAGGTTTGAGTCGAATTCATTTGGCAGGACCAAGTGTGTTGGTATTTTGGGGTCCTGAGTCCCCCAAACCTCAACATTATGATTCCCTGACCTCATCACCAGGAGTCCCAGCCCAAGGGAATATCAGAAAGGGATAAGGTTCTTTCAGAACAAAAGAGATCCTGGGCATGGTGGTGCGTGACTGTATTCTCTACTACCAGAAAGCTGAGGCTGGTGGAGCACCTGAGTTTGGGAGTTCTAAGCTACAGTAGGGCTCAAACTGATTGGGTGTCCAGACCTACATGTTTGGCACCAATATGGTGAGCCTTCAGGAATAAGAGTCAGGCTGCATAAGGAGGGGCAAACCAGTCTAGGTTGTAAACAGAAAATTAAAGCTCTTGTGTCCATCATTAATTGGATCAGGTTTGTGAATTGGCCACTTCTTTTCCAGTCTGGATGAGACAGGGAGACCTAGTCTCAGAGAAAGAGAGGTGTGTGTGGGGGAATGGAGACAGAGGCGGGGGGGAGGGAGGGAGGGAGGGAAAGAGGGAGAGAGGAGAGGAGAGGGAGGGAAAAAGGAGAGGGAGAGGGAGAGGGAGAGATGGAGAGAAACTGGGGCCAAAAAGCCTAAGAAGCTAAGAAAAAGCAAATGAAGATCTATTTGCTTTGATACTTGGTGGAGCTTTAACTTTATAAATCATCCCACAACTGTTATATGTTTGTGGTTGTTATCAGCAAAAAATCCCTAAGGGACCCTCTGAAAGGTTGTGGTCTACCTTCATGAGAAAGGAGAAGATGGGAAACTTTTTCTGAAAGACTCGGGGAGACAGAAATCCTAAAAGAAGGTAGGTAGCTAAGGAGGTGGCTAAAGAACAACATAGGCACCAGGCTTTTGAACCAGACATTCCTCCAAGGGTTTCTAGCTCCAGGAGGCTCCAAGCCCTCACCTTCTTCCTGACTCAGAATGCCCCCTTGATGCCCAGGGCACCACTTTGCCCAGAGGGGTTGTGGAAATATGCTGCTTTCAACATCAACTGGGGGCATGAAATGGGACACATGGTCTCTGGGGGATACCCCAGGCTGCCCCTTACCTCAATACATACCTGATACTATTGTTGTAGTGGCAGAGAACTAGAATACATCCTTTGGGTAACCTGGTTGTTGTTGTTTTTTATTTGTTTGGTTGTTTTTTTTTTTGCTGGGACCTATTAGAGACAATAACTCCACCTCAGTCATTTACCCCCAAAGAACTGGCCTAATAGTGGGAATCCCAGGCCAGGTTGGGGGCAGGGTTATTGAGAAGAAACAGGAAAGTATGAAAGAGCTTTGTGATTCCCTGGAATTGCACCATAGAAAAGGATATGGGGCAATACCTCAGACTTGAGAGCAAGATTGGAGTGTATGGGGCGGGGGAGAATGGTGAATCAGGCTTCTGAGGAGCATGTTGGGGTTGGGGTTTGGGAGTGGTCTAGAGAAGACAGAGAATTCTTCATCACTGTTTTCAAATATCAACCATTTCCCATGTCATCTGTATAGTTCCCCCCAAAGAGAGAAACAGATCTCTAACAATAGCAGCAGAGACTGTGGTTAGACATAAGGGAAAACTTTTGACTGTCTAAAAAATCAAATGCTGGTCTAAGTGACAAAAGAAGGTGGTTGGAACCCTGTTCCTAGGCACTTTGGGGAGGAAACGAAACACCATCCATGGTGCATATGTAGACATTCACCTTCCTGAAGGCAAGTGAAGTTGCCTGAAGCTGCAGCAGATGATTTCTAGAAGGCTTCCTTCCTCTGAAATTCTAAGCCCACATTTGCTTAACCTGGGGTCCAAGGACTCCCAAGAGGTTTGTGGATAGATTTCAAGGGCTTTCTTAACTCCAGTGGGAAAAATTACACCTACATTTTCATTAACCTCTAACTGAAATAGAGCACTTCCTTTAAGTATGAATTTAAAAACAAACACAAAAATATTAGTCACAGATTACCTCATACTTTTCAAAGTACACATTGCCCAGGTGGAGGATGGAAGACAGGATTCGGAAGATGCTGTCCTGGTCTTCAATGCTAAAGTTTAAGACCTCCATGGCACTGAGGAGTCTTTGAAAGTCGGTTTCGTCACTTTTACCCAGGATCTCACAGTTGCCACCCTATGGAAGACAGGAAGAAAGATAGATCTCTCTCTATTTGGCAGGAAAATTAGATGTCTACTCACTAATGAGCTTTCTGGGCTCGTTTAGTCTCCTTGTTGTGATAAACTAATTACACTGGTTAAATTTTTACATTTACCCTTCCACATTGTGGGGGTTAGGGTGGCAGAGCCCTCTCCCTTTGTGATCTGGAAAATCCTCATAAAGTTTTTGGCCCTCCCTTTGTATTAGCAAGAAGTCTGAATTTTTCTTTTTCTTTTATGAGGTCTTTACAGTACCTTATTGTAAAATTTGAGTTAAGTATTTGCTTATAGGCTATTTGTAGGCCAATGGTAAGTAAAAAATACTACTCTTTGTGTGTTGTCTGCTGGCATTTGTGTTCTTTTCACAAACTTTAACTTTTTACTTATTTTAAGTTTAAAAAAAGAAATTATGTACATTTATGAAATTGAAAGATAAAATATGTTGATATTAAACAATACTATACATACACTTTATGCATTTTGGAGTTTATAAACTTTTCTTTCAGTATCATCTCCTGACCTTTACATGCTGTCTTCAGCTTCTGCAAAACTCCCCCAAAATTCCCATTTATTTTTTTATGCAGACCCAAAACATATTGAAACTGCAATGGGTAAAGTTGTGATGTGGAAGGGATAACTGTATATGACATTATTATAATAGGATTTGTTGCTATTTCTCTTTTCCATCGCCCATTTTTACTGTACCTTTGACAAGTACTGTTGTGCTACATATATACCATATTTTATTATGTATGAAACATACATAAAATAGACATTTTAAAGAATGAGATAAAGACAAAATAAACAGTATTTTTTAAAAGAATATACAATTTCATTTAATCTATTAATTTTATCAAAACTTTTTCTCATTAAAATATTATTAGTGTAAAGATCCATGCCCTCTCTCAATAAGGGCCTCTAGTTTTGTGCTCATATGGCCTGAGTTGAAACCTAGGAGAATCTCAACTCTAGAAGAAGTCATCAGGCCCTTCCTGAAGTCTCTCTTTGCTTCACTGGTTCTCTTGGAAAGTGAAAGTTGAACAGCAATAATAATAATGCTTCTGTGTTCGTCCTTCGTTGCCGAAGAAGACCATTCCAGAAGAGAAACGATGACATGACTTGCACTTAATTTTGTTTTGAGTGAGGGAGGGCTGTGCAGGTCACCAGCCTCACTTCTCCTCCAGATCTATCTGAATGCAGTGACCAGATATTCATCAGTATGACTGGAGATGACCCAGGATGAGGCAATTGGGGTTAAGTGACTTGCCCAAGGTCACATAGCTAGTGAGTGTCAAGTGTCTGAGGTGACATTTGAACTCAGATCCTCCTGACTCCTGCACCACCCTGCTGCCAAATAATAATGCTTAGGGGAGGCTAGGAGGATAATGAGAGGAGAGGGAAAAGGAACCTTGTAAACAAACTAGGATGTCAGTTATTAACCTAACGGAAGCTTCAGTCTGAATTTAGAGTTGTACCTGGAGTCCAACCAGAAAGGACTTTTCTTAAGGACTGGATATAGGAGCTAGAAACTGGCTGGTCAGGCAGTGAAGCCAGAGCAGATCAAGGGAGAAGCTAGACTTACTTCTGAGTTGAGAAAAACTGAATTCTAGAACTGTGCTGGGTATTTATAATTTGCCGATTAGTAAAGGAGAGGAGTTAGAAGAAATGAGAAAAGAGAGATGCGCAAACATAAAAACAAGATTAGGCATAGACTATCTTAGGGAAAGTATAAGTTTAGATATGTATGTATGTATGTGTATACATGTATCTATATATCAATACCTGGATATAAATATATCCATGCTCAGTTGCACCCTTGGGGTGGTGGGTAGGAGGGAGGAAGGAGAGAAAAAATAGCAAAGTAAAAAGTGTACAGTAGAGAGAAAAAGGAAACTTACAAGAAAGCAAAGATGGACAGCTTTCAGCTTAAAGTACAGTATTTAATATTTGGCTTCCCTGAAATGATAAGTTATTCTATATATTTTGAATCCTCTCCTATATTCTGCTGTGCATATATGTTTTTTCTTTTCTTATTTTACATTTGTTTAATATTTTAGTTTATAATGTTTCTTCTTCTTTTCTTATTACATATTTAAGTTTCAGTATTTGTCTAAAATAAATTTTTTAAAAATTTGCCAAACTATTTATTGTTTTTACTCTGAAATGATGTTTATACTGTATTTCAAGGTTTGCAAAGTGCTTTAGAAATATTATCTCATTTGGTAAAATTTTAGAGGTAAAGAGACTGAGGCAGACAGAAGTTAAGTGACTTGTCTAGGGTCACAAAACTGCTATGTATCTGAGACTACATTTGAACTCAGGTCTTCCTGACTCTAGGTCCAACACTCTATCTTCTGTATTACCCAGCTGCCCACACTATGGCTAACCAGGCCTCATACACTAAATTACTTGACGGTATGATATTTCGATGGCTCACTCACCCCAGGGGGCTCAATTAGGTGATAGGGACCAGACTTGTGATTTCATAGGGTATACCCAAAAGAGAAAACGTCTTCTGCCAAGGTAGTTTGAAACCTCTGCAGTTTGTCATCTTAGTAGTGAGGGGTTAGGTAGGACTTAGGATCACAAAGCCAGCATGTGTCCGTAGCAAGACTTGAACCCAGGTCTTCCTGGCTCTAGGGCCAGCTCTCTCTGCACTTTGCTTCTCCAGGGGTATGGAGAGACATGTGGAGGGGGAGGGGGAGAGGAGGCTAGGTTACAACTCAAAGAGGAGAATCTCCCTTTATTCCTTGGATTCTGGCAATGGTTAGGACCAGTGTGGAGGGGATCCTGACATTTCTGTAATAGCCTCACAGGTCTGCCCCTGGATAGTCGTGGTGTTTACCTGATTCAGGTAGTAATAGGTCTCAGCTTCCTGAAGACTGAAGGTCTGCTTCAACTGGGATGGGAGTCCTGCCAACATCTCATAGAATATGTGGTAATTTCGTTCATTCTTGGCCTGTGGGGTTGGGGTGGGGATGGAGAATGGGTGGGGAGGGAATAAAAGGGCACAGCTTAGTAGAGACCAAAGAGAAGGTGACTTCCCCTGGCCAGCCCGTCCAGTCTTCCCTCCCACCTGGTTTATATCCCTTCGTTGTGAGGAGGTACCTGAAACACAATCCGGGATTTTTCAAGGAGGTACTGAGACGTTATGGCACCACAGATCAAGCCGCTGGAAAGAGAGCAATGTTTTAAAGAAACTTCTGACTCCTCTGAGGATCTCAAAGCACATCAGGGTGCATACTAGGTGGGCAACACTGATGCTTAACAACCTTCCTCAGGCCCAGTTCTGAATGTAGCCACGAGGGCTGAAGATAGTAGGAAATGATCATTTGAGTTCAAGAGCTCTTCTGCTCACAGGTCTATTTACTCCTGTCAAACTCCAAGAAAATGCCAGTAGCCAGGGACCCTGTGGGGAGTTTTTTGGACGTTGGACTGGATTTCTGAGAGATGATGCTAGGAATGGGGGGACTGGTGACCTTCATGCCCTTCTCCTTCTCCCACCTCCATTTTCACTTCTATCTGTTCCAGCTCCATACATTCCAGTATATCCATTGGTTTGGCCAGAGAACTGAGACAGGAGAGGGCACACAAGAGGTGACCGATCCCCTTTCCCTCACAACTGCTACCTTGAGTTCATCACAGCCCACAACAGGGAGATGCCCTAGGACTCCAGAGTCCAGGTATTTGGCAGAAGGTAGACAAATCACCAATGTTCAAATGAAGTCCATAGTGGCAAATGAAGCCTGGGTGGAGCTGAGAATGGCGATGTTGAGAGCAGGACACAGGAGTGTGGTTGAGTGAGACTAGTTACCCCAATGTCATAGCTAGAAGCATATTCTCATCAGCAGCTGCCTAGCCAGTCAGTCAACCAGCATTCATTAGATGCTTACTAATTGCCAGTCAATAAGCGTTTCAATCTTATTATATACCAATGAGCAAACATTTATTAAACACCTACTATGTGTAGAGCATAGGAGCATCTGGATGGTACAGTGGATAGAGTACTGGCCCTGAAGTCAAGAGGATGTGAATTCAAATCTGGCCTTAAACACTTACTAGCTGTGTGACCCTGGACAAGTCACTTAACCCTGTTTGTCTCAGTTTCCTCATCTGTAAAATGAGCTGGCGAAGGTAAACCACTTCAGTATCTTTGCCAAGAAAACCTGAAATGAGGTCACAGAGATTTGGATATGACTGAAAAAAATGACTGGACAATAAAAATATACATGTGTACATATACATGTAACTGTATATATAACATATATCCAATGTAAATGAAAGGTAATCTCAGAGGGAAGATATCAGGGGTCAGGGGATTGGGGTCATGGAAAGACTGGGAAAGAACTACTACAGAAAGTGGGATTTGAGCTGAAGCAAGCCATCGAAGCCAAGAGGCTGAGCTGAGTAGGGAGAGCATGCATTCCAGTCCTGGGGGATGGTCAGTGAAAATGCCTGGAATAGGGAGAGAGACTCACATGGGAAGCATCGTGATAAGGCCAGTGTTAAAAGATTGTGGAGTATGTTGAGAAGAGTAAAGCATAATCATATGAGAAAAGTAGGAAGGGACCAGGTTGTGTTAAAAGATGGAAAAGCATGGAGAGACTTGCAAGAAACAATGAAGGGCTATTGCATATAGTAACAGCAATGTTGTTTTAAGAACAACTTTGAGTGGCTAAGTCATTTTGACTGTTATAAATCTCCAAATTAACTACAAAGGACACATGAAAGAAGATGCTATCTGCATCCAGAGAAGTATGTATAGGGTGATTATGTATATATACATATACACACACATATATATACATACATACATATTTGTGTCTAATGGTAGCCATCTCTAGAGCAGGGGTGGAGGAGGAAAAAAGAAAAAAGTTATATAATAACTTTATTATATATTTAAGAGGAAAAGCAAGTTGTCCATAATAGATTTGCAGTTTCATGGGCAATCATCTTTTTTTTCTATTATGTTATGAAAATTCTTGTTTTATTTCTTAAGTTCAGAATAAATAAATAATATTTTTAAAAAGACAGAGAAAAGAAAGTCACTGGGATTTATTGAGTATGTATGTATCTGTGTATATGTTTGTGTGCACATGTACATACGTGTGTGTTAAGGGCGCTGATACAGTCAGACAAGCGCTTTAGGAAAATCACTTCGGCAGCTGAGTGGAGGGTAGATCGGAGGAGGATAGGTCTGAGTCAAGGACTGTCCAGTCATAGTTAGGCAGAAAGGGATAAGGGCCTGCACCAGGTGGCAGCTTTGTGAGTGGAGAGAGAGGATCAAATCTTGGCAAAATATTGCGGAGGTAGAAATGAAAAGTCTTGGCAACAGATTGGATATGTGGATGTGGATGTGGATATGTAGAGAGATATCTACGGGCTTGGGGAGTTGGGAGTAGACATCGTTGGACTGTATCTAACAGCAACTCACAGTTACAGAATCATAGTGTTAGAATTAAAAGGCACCTACAGGTCAAATTGAATCCTCTCATCTTACAGGGCCACACAGTGAGTAAGAGTCTGAAGCAAGATTGGACCCAGGTTGTCCTGACTCTCTCTATATCACGTTGCCCCTACCTCATCTTGATTGCATGATCAGATTGCTAAGAACGCTCCTCCCTTCCGATCCAGAGTTTTTCCTTAGCAGAGAACCCTCAACGCCTCACTCACTCACCTCTCCAAAAAGATCTCTATAAACTTCCCAAAGCGACTGGAGTTGTCATTCCTCACGGTTTTGGCATTTCCAAAGGCCTCCAGCAGGGGTGTGGCCTCAAGGATCTGGCCCCAAGACCACGTAAAACAAAGTCAATAAATCCATCAGAGAAAAGGACATAGGAGACATGTATGGGTTAGTATTTCTGCTGAACCTAGGTGACCTGAAGACCCTCCAAACCCAGAACTTCCCCTAATCCAGGACCTAAGAGCCAGTCTTAGGCAAGACAGAATCCAGCTAGCTTCCTTGAACCTGCTGACTCTTGGCCCCTACAGAAGGGACAGAGGCAAAGACTAGGCAGATTTCAGAGGCTACACGACCAGAGATGTGATGGGGACAGCTAGAGAACCAGAGACAGGCAGGCAGTAGATTGTGGGAAAGGTAGAAATAATTGCTCCCCACTGTCTCAGACTATGTATCAGACTATTTCAGTATGTAGAGGGGAGTAAAGAACATTGGAACGGTAAGAAGGAGCCAGGTTATTTGTTTAAAGGTCCAACAGAGGATCTTAGACTAGAAGAATAGTTTTACTAAAGCTTCTGCTAGACAAAATCTCCCAGGAATTTGGAATAGAACTTTATTTGGAGGGGAAAAGGGAAGTAGGAAAAGGACCTAGTCAATTGCTCAAGGCTGTATTTTATACCATTCTCAGCCCAAATTAGTGTTAGGGCACTGCCATCCCCACAGCACCACCACCAGCCCCACAGCAAACCAGCTCACTGCAAGTCCAATCCACTATAAATGCCTCCATAGTATTTGCTGTTTACTGCACACCCCTGATCACTCCCTTCCCACTGCACACTCTACCCCCACCCGCTATACGTTTCCCATTGCTTCCAAAGGCCTCCACCAAAGTCATGGGCTCTAGGATCTGCCCCCTACTATGAAACCAACAAAACAAACTGAACCAAAGCAAAGCCAATGACTTCTTCAGGAAGGAGGAACCTGGGGGTGAGAGTATATAAAGTAAGGGTTGTATGGGACAGTGGTGGTTGTAGCTGTCATTCTGCTGGACCCAGAAGGCCTGGAGCTTCCATTGACAGCAAACTCCTTACTGCTACCTTTATCTTCCTCCTAATTCACCTCATTCACTGTAAGCTCCACGCACTGGCAATCTCCTCCGTGTAAATCTACCTTCCTGTAACCTCCATTCATGGTGACTGTTCTCATCACAGTTCCACCATCTACCATGGTTCCAGACCCCACCCATGGCTTTAAAGAGCCCTTGTTTTTGTTTGGATCAAAAGGGATGCCCCCCTGGTTTCCTCCTCTCTGTTGCCCACACATGAACACATGCAAAAGACCATGCATACATGCCAGGTCCCATGTACCTTTATCTGCAGGAGCACATGAGTCAGGGAGAAGGATGGGGTCAGGAACAAGTTCTGGGAGTCAATAGCAGGACTGAGCATCATAGTCCCTACCCCACCACCATCGTGACCTGTTACCCCAGTCTCAAAGCTGGACCAACCCACTGCTTCCCTGTCCATCCAAGATGGTCAGTTGCAAACCTCAGAAGTTTTGAGTGACTGAGAAAGGGACTGAAACTCAGAATTCCCTTCCTCTTCAGTCTCCCTAGTTCTGAGCTGACAAGCTGGAATACGTTCATAGATGGCAAGTGAGTATGGTAAATATTCTGAAAGCCTTATAAATTGAGGATCTGTTAATCGATCTGGGGAAATTTAGTCTGAGAAAAGACAACTATCTTAAAAAGTTTGAAAACTTCTCAGTGGGGAGAGCTAGGAAATTTTTCTGTTTGGTTTCAGAAGGCAGAATCAGGACCAAAAAACCCAAAAAGTTTCAGGGAGGCAGATCTAGGGCCAAGGTAAGAATGAGCTAAGTCACGTAGGTGGCAAAGTGACTAGAGAGTTGGGCCTGGAGTTCTGATACTTTTCTCAAGTCTGAACTCTTTTCTCCTGCCCAAATTCCTGAAGCTGGGTCATCTCAGAAAAAGTCAGGATTAGAATCCAGGTCACAGCAACAGCAGTGGCAGAAACAGCAAACTTTTACTGGGAGTGTGGTGCTGGATAAGAGGATAGAGGGGCACTGGATGGAGCACTGCCCTGGAGTCAGGAGGATCTGAGTTCAAATCCAGTCTGAGTTGTGTGATCCTAGGCAAGTCACTTAACCCAGATTGCCTTAAAAAAAGATAAGAAGTCTAAGCTATAGCTCCTTCTTGATGTTTTAGTCTCTGCCTGCCAGGCTCCACATGACCTCAAACAGGGCAGCAGGGAGAGGGGGTGAGCATGGTTATCAACAGGGGCTTCAAAGAGCTAGTATGAGCTTTCACCAACTTCCCCTGGAGCTGTTTTCTCTCAAGAACAATTATCCAGTTTCTTCTACCTCACAGCAAATGGAAGTTCCTGAGATGACCCAGCTTCAGGGGTCTGGGCAGGAGAAAAGAGTCAGACTTAATAAAAAAAATACCAAGCCTGCTCTAACGCTGCTGGAATAGAAGAAAAACAAGATTTCCAAAGAAAGAAAGCTAAAGGAGACTTTGTATAAAAGCACAGCCTTTCTTACCACTTCAAAACAGCTAAAAAGGTAGAAAAGAAGTCAGCAAACCAAATATAGAGATATACTTAATAATTTAAGGACTGAAAGATGGAGATGGAAATCAATCCACAAAAGAAAGATGGGGAAGGGAACAGCACAGAGATTGAGGAAATAAGCAATCAAAACAAGATTTCTGAAAAAGTTTAATTTAAAAATTAATTATAAACAAAATAAATTCCTAATGCTTTGAAGAAAACCTATGGTGTTTGCAGCAGGTACAACTAGAACCCTAGAAAAGAGAATGGAACTATCCCAAGAACAATGAGAATATTTGGAATATTTAATAATCTGAAGGGTTCTTTAGGACTTCTGACTAAAATAGCAACATGTTAGGACCCAGAGGAGCCCAGGACCTCCACAAGGATATCCAAGTAGACTTCTAAAGTTGTACCAGCAGAAACATGACAAAGAAAACCAAGGAGAAAGCATTATAAGCTATAAGTACCCCTCCAAAACAGACCTACAAAAGAAGTTTGCTAGAAACTTACAGAGGCTCTGAACAAAGACAAGTCAGATTAGGCAGAGAAGGCACAGGGATAGACCAATGCCAGGTCAGTGTTGAACTTGAGCTGGGCTCAGGAAGAGGAGAATGAGTCAGACCAGCATCCAGTACCCAGCTCAGAGCCAGGCAGCCTGCACCCAAACTATAGTAGGAGAAAATCAGCTGGGCAGCCCAGCATGCAAATAGCCCACATTCAAGTCACAGCAGGAAACAGAAAAATACAGGTCAGTACCTGGGAATCAAAGAATTTGAGGTGTTGAAGGAGGCCTGCAATCAAAAATATCTGGTTGGGGATATGTCTGGTCACAGCAATGCACAGAGTCAACTCCAAATTTGGTACTATGCAAGGAAAAACAAGCAACTAGGTGGTAAAGTAGATAGAGCACCAGGTCTGGAGTCAGGAAGACCTGAATTCAAATTTAGCCTCAGATACTTACTAGCTGGGTGATCCTGGGCAAGTCACTTAACCCTGTTTGTCTTAGTTTCCTCATTTGTAAAATGAGCCAGAAAAGGAAATGGCAAACAACTCTAGTATCTTTGCCAAGAAAACCCCAAAGAGTCAGACACAACTGTAATAAGTAAATGACAACAAGGAAAAGGAGACAAAGCCAAAACCAAAGACAGACCACCAGGAGACTGAGCCAAAGTCCAGGAATTTCTGTAAAGCCTGGGGTCTAGTCTTAGCCAAGGCATCCAGGACCAGATGGAGTCTGTTCATACCAGAGAATGTATTGGTAAATGCTGAACATCTGGCTCTCTGAAAATTGGAGGTGTGAATGCTCACAATGAGAATTTAACAACTGACTCTCCGGAGCAGGTTTGAGCTGGCTCCAGCACGCGCTGGTTTATATCATTCAGCAGTCTGGGCAAGTCACTTAACCCTGTTTGTCTTAGTTTCCTCATTTGTAAAATGAGCCAGAAAAGGAAATGGCAAACAACTCTAGTATCTTTGCATACTAGAGTCTGATCCAGGTACAAGCTGAGGCTGGAGAAAAGAGCAAACAAAGAGGAAGGGGGAAAAACCACCAAACAATGAAAAAGTGCGATGGCTAAACAGAAGCCCAAGAGGCAAATTCAAAAGAGCCGAATAATTCGAGCAAAGTCTTAGAGAAAAGAATGACCTGTTTAACAACGACTGCAAATAGTACCTAGAAGAAATGAAATGAGATAAATGTAACGTTAAATGAAATGAGCACCATGGAGGAAAGAATGGGAAGGAGGGACTCTCTGAACATTGTAATGGACCAACTAGAAAGCAATGCCTTCATGAAACAAGAAATATTAGACAAAATCAAAGGATGGGGGAAAATAGGGGAAAAAGGATATGAGGCATGTACTATGTATAAAAACAATGACCTGGAAAACAAATCAAGGAGAAAAAAATTTAAGAATCATCGGACTACGTTGTCATCACTATTATTTAACATAGTACTAGAAATGCTAGCTATAGCAATAAGACAGGAAAAATAAATTAAAAGAATAGGTAATGAGAAAACTAAACAATCACTCTTTGTGATGATATGAATACTTAGAGAACCCTAGAGAATCAACTAAAAAACTAGTTGAAACCATTAACAACTTCAGCAAAGTTGTAGGATATAAAATAAACTCACGCAAATCACGAGCATTTCTATTTACTGCCAACAAAATCTAGCAGCAGGAGATAGAGAAATTGTGTTTAAAATAATTTCAGACAATACAAAATACTTGACAGTCTACCTGCCAAGACAAACCCAGGGATTATACAAATAAATTACAAAACACTTTTCACATAAAGACAGATCTAAACAATTGGAAAAATATCAAATGCTTAGAGGTAGGTAGAGTCAATACAATAAAAATTAGAATTCTACATGTTAGTTTACTTATTCAGTGCCATAATAATAAAACTACCAAAGAACTATTTTATAGAGTTAGAAAAAATAATAACGAAATTCATCTGGAAGAACAGAAAGTCAAGGAGATCAGTGGAATCAAAGGGGGAAAATGTACAGGAACATAGCCTTGTACTACCAAATTTCAAACTATTATTACAAAGCGATAATCATTAAGACAGTCTGATACTGACTAAGAAACAGAGTGGTGAATCAGTGAAACAGATTAGGTACACAATAGACAGTAGTAAATTACCACAGTAACTTAGTGTTTGATAAATCCAAAGATCCAAGGTTTTGGGACGAGACCTCACCAGTTGACAAAAATTGCTGGGACATATGTCTCTCATCTCATAACAAGATAAGGTCAAAATGGATAAATGATTTAGACATAAAGGGTGTTATCATACATAAATTAAGAGAGCATGGAAAAAATGTAGCTGTCAGCTCTAAGGATAAGGAAAGATTTTTGTGACCAAAGACATAGAAGGGAACATGAGAAGTAAAATAAACACTTTTGATTTCATGAAATTGAAAAACTTTTGCCCAAACAAAACTAATGCAGCCAAAATTAGAAGGAAAATAGGAAACGGAGAAATTTTACATCAAATTTATCTGATAAAGACCATTTTTGTCAAATATATAAGAAACTGAGGCAAATTTATAAAAATAAGGGTCATTCCCCAGTTGATAAATGGTCAAAGGCTATGAATAGGCAGTTTTTGGAAGAAAAAATGAAAGCTATCAATAATCACATGAAAAAATGCTCTAAATCACTACTGATTAGAAAAATGCAAATTAAAACAATTCTAAGGAGCCACCTCATACCTATCATATTGGCCAACATGACAGAAAAGTTAAATGACAAATGCTGGAGGGAATGTGGGAAAACTAGGACACTAATGCACTCTTGGTGGAGTTGGGAATTGATCCAACAATTCTGGAGAGCAATTTGGAAGTACATCCAAAGGGTTATAAAACTGTGCATACTCTTTGATCCAGCAATACCACTACTAGGTCTGTATCCTAAAGAGATCAAAGAAAAGGGGAAAGGATCTATTTGCACAGAAATATTCATAGCATCTCTTTTTGTTAAGGCAAAGAATTGGAAATTGAGGAAATGCCCAACAATTAGCGAATGACTAAACAAGAAGTAGTATATGGTTGTGATGGAAAATTATTGTGTTATAAGAAATGACAACCAGGATAGTTTCAGAAAAACCTGCGAAGACATATATGAACTCGTGGGAAGAATCAGAAGAGTATTGTACATAGTTAAAGTAATAGTGTAAGAATGGTCAACTGTGAAAGAATTTTCTATTCTGATCAAGGCAATGATCCAAGATAATTGCAAATGACTCAGGATGAAAAGTGCTGTCCACCTCCAGAAAGAAAATCAATTAGCTCTGAATGCAGATTGAAGCATACCTTTTTAAAACTTTATTTTTCTTGTTTTATTTTATGGTATGTGTTTCCTTTTGCAACATAACAAATATGGAAATATGTTTTGCATGACCTCACATGTATAATCAATATAAAATTGCTTACCTAATCAAGGAAGAGTGAGAAATAGGGGAGAGGCAGAGAATGTAGAACTAAAACTTTAAAAAAAAAACAGATTGTTAAAATGGTTTTACATGTAATTGAAAAATATTCGATGAAACAAACTAAAAAAAAATACTAAATAAATACTAAATAAAACGAACAAACAAATAAATAAATAAAATACTAAATGAAAAAAAAATCACTGGACTACATGTAAACCATGACCAAAACAACACCGCTAGCAAAACCGTATTTCAGGCAATTATGAATAAAAGTTACTCAGATCTATTGGAACCAGAGAACAAAGGGAAAACAAGAATCCATTGATCAAAACTTCCCAAAAGGAATCTTAAAATGAAAACTCCCAGGAATATTCTATCCTTCTCTTTTTCTTCTATATTCTTTCACTTAGTGATCTCATCAGTTCTCATAAGTTTAATTATCATCTCTATGCAGATATACCCACTCTAAAATGCCCATCTCTAGTCTCTTTCCTGAGCGCCAGTACCACATCTTTTGGACATCTCAAACTAGATGTCCAGTAGATACCTCAAATTGAACATATCCAAAATAGAACTCATTACATTTCTTTCCAAATCTACCACTTTCCAACATATTTAGAGAAATGGCAATTCCTTTGCTATATAATCTTTCTGAAAAGGTTGAGAAAGGAAACATTGATCTCCTTTCATGAGAAAATATTGTCCTGATGATAGAAGCAGAGAATGAAAACTATAGCTCTGTATTGATCCAAAAATATTAAAATCTCTATTATCAAGAGCTAGTACTATTTGTAAAGGAGAAACACTGGAAATTTTCTGTAACAAGACTTAAATAAAGCAAGGATGCCCTCAGACTCCACTGTCATTACCACTAGAAATATTAGCTATGGCAATGATAGGAAAAAAGAAACTCTAGGAATTAGCATAGCTAAAATAAGAGTTAAATTATCCTTATTCATGGATGATATGATGATTTACTTATAAAACCCAAAGAGTCAATGAAAAAATTAATCAAGGCAATTAATAGCTTCAATCCAGTAATAGAATATTACTGAAATCCACAAAAATTCATCAGCCTTTCTGCAAATTATCCCCCCAAAACCAGAAAAAGAGACAGGAGAGAAATTCCATTTAAGATAACAGCAAAATGCATTAACTCTCTGAAAATTAACCTGCCAAGACATTCCTAGGACTTGTAAAAATATAACTATGAGATGATTTTTTATAGGTAAAAATGAAGTCCTAAATAATTGAATATATAGTACATGTTCATGTCTGGACCATAGTGATATAGTAAAAAGGATTATACCACCCCTATTATTCTACAGATTTAGCACTTATCAATGGATTTACTGAAGATACACTTTATAGAATTAGATAAAATAATAAAAAATTCATTTGGAGGAGTCAGTGGTCAGGTTATATCAAGGCTATAAAACAAAAAAAAAGTTGTAGGAGTCACACTTCGGGCTATCAGATCTAAAACCATAATATGAAGCAGTATTTATCAAAATTGCCTGGTCTTAGATAAAATATAAAAGTCAATGGAATAAAATAGATAAGCAGAACAAAAATGCCCAGCATGCTGGTGCTTGACAAATTCAAGAAAGCAAATTGCTAGGATAGGGATGAGGCTGCCAGGGAAAGTGGTAATTATTTTTGCCCCCCAAATAGGTTTAGATCAGCATTTTATACTTTAGGCAATAAGACATTCCAAATTAATATCATGCAAATATAGCAACTATCAAAACGACAGGAGCATGGAAGGTTAGATCTTTCCTAATTATGAGAAATAAATAATATATTATGAATAATATAATATTTATAATGTGTTTATATAATATGTTATATAATGTTTATTAATTTGTTTATTATTTATAATATTTCTAAATAAATAATTATTTCCTAATTATGAGAAAATGGATGGAGGCCAGGCACAGGGCATAGTCAATAGAGGATCAGCCTCATAACCAGGAAGAACCGGCTCTGACACATACTAACTCTGTGACCTTGCAGAAGGACTTTCACTTCTTAGGGCTTTGGCAAAGTCCCTAAGACTATAAACTGCAGAAAATTGCTAACCTGCAGTAATGGAGGGCATTTCCTCCCCCCATATCAATGAAATCATAGGTCTAGTCTTTATCCCTAATAATGAATAAGGAAAACTATACAACTAAAGAAGGTACAGAAGGAATAATAAAGAATTGACAGTATTCCTTATACTGTATAAAATTAGAAAAAATTTCCAAACATAATCAATGCAGCTAGAGTCAGAGGAAGATATTAGAAGTGGGAAAAAATACATTAAAAAGCTCTGACAAGGGGCAGCTAGTGGCACAGTGGATAGAGCACTGTCCTTGGAATCAGGAGGACCTGGGTTCATATCTGGTCTCAGACACTTGACACTTACTAGTTGTGTGTCTCTGGGCAAGTCACTTAACCCTGATTGCCTTATCCAAAAAAAAACAAAAACCCAACTCTGACAAAAGCTTGGCATCCAAAATCAATAGGGAATTAGCATAAACATACAAGATAAGAATCATTCTCCAATAAAGGATAGGAATAGGTTGGACTGGGTTTTTCTGAGACAATTTGGATTAAATGACTTACCTAGGATCACGTAACTAGTAAGTGTTCAAGGTCAAATTTGAACACAGGTCCTCCTGACTCCAAAAGCCAGTGGTCTATTCACTGTGTCACCTTGCTGTCCTGATATAAACCGTTTTCAAAAGAGACAGCTGATAGCACAGTAGATAGAATGCTGGACCTGTATAATGTTAACATAAGGTTAATGGTGGGTGGGGGAAAAAGTTAAAGATTTTCCCTGTCCATTACTAGGCCTCAATACCTTTTGTCAATTTCTATTAAGGCACTGGGTCAGAGGGTTGTGCCTCCAGCTCTGAAAAGTGTACAAACACTCTGAGGTGAGGTTTTACTTCGGGACTTACTCACTGGAAGTATTCATTTGGCCAGATGAGACTCTGGATAGTCACAAAGGAGCCCCCCCCGCCCCAGCTTTGAAAACCAAGATGTTGGTGTTTCTTTCTGGTAACTATGCATGTATATGGTCAGACAGTTGGATCTGTCTGTTGGTCTGTGATTATATATTGCTTGCTTGTAGTCAGACAGTTGGAAGCCCTGTCTGTTGGTCTTTATTTCTTTGCTTGCATTCTCTCTGTTGGTATATGTGTTTGATTAAAATGATCGTTGACCCCTCAAAAGTTGCTTTCCCTTTAGAAAAGCAGATCTAAGAACCTGTACAGCAAGCCCTCCTGTGTATGCCAGGGTCCTTGCTGCTATAACCTGGAACTGGGAAGACCTCAGTTCAAATTCAGTCTTAGACCCTTATCAGCTATGTGAACCCGGAAAAATCATTTAACTTTTTTTGCCTGTTTCTCAACTGTAAGATGGAGATAATTATAGCACTTGCCTCCTAGGGTTGTTGTGAAAATCAAATGAGACATTTGTAAAGTGCTTAGCACAATGCCTATACATGTAGTAGAAGCTATATAAATACTAGCTATCACTACTACTACTGCTACTACTACTACTACTACTACTAGTACTACAACTTACATATAACAGTAACTACTTTTATTAAGACCCTAAAAGGTGGGAAAACTCATTTTTGGAGGGACACTCGGTGATCTCATGAGCTCTCAGGGTTCAGTCATCATCTCTGTCCTGATGACTTTGAGATCTAAATATCGAGTCTTAGTGTCTCTTCTGAACTATAGCTGTGCATCACCAATTGCCTTTCGAACCTCTCAATGGGATGCCCTGTAGGCACCCCAAATTCAACATGTCCAAAGCACACTAATTTGCTCCTGGTAAAACTGGGAATTAGTTCAAAAACTGGAAAACAATCCCGGAATTATGCAAGAAATGTTACTAAATTCTTCATGTCCTCTAACCCAGAGATTCCATTATTATCCCCATGAGATTATTTACATAAACCTTGCATGCACAAAGGTGTTCAGAGCAGCATTAGGGAAGGGAATAAGCATTGAAATAGTGACGACTATATACCATGCACACTCTAAGTGTTTTTTACAAATATTATCTCATTTGATCTTCACAACAACTCTGGGAGCTAGTTGCTATTATCATCCCCACTTTATAGCTGAGGAAACTGAGGAAGTCCAAATTTAAGTAGTTTCCTCAGGGTCACACAGTTAGTAAGTCTCAGAGACTGGATTTGAACTCAGGTCTTCTTGACTTCAGACCCACCACATCCACTGTGCCACTTAGCTACATGATTTGTGATCATAAAAAGCTGGAAACAAAAAAAGTACCCAAAGGGTAATGGCTAAACAAATAATGATATTGAATTTGTGCAAATTTACTGTACCACAGCGAATGATAAATATTAAGAAATCAGAGAAATATGACAAGGCTTTTTTGAAACAATGCAGAGTGAATAAACAGAGCCAAAAGATCAATAGACTTAAAGTTGGCTACAACAATGAAAAGAAAATCGACATGAAGAAGCAACAAAACTGGTGAAACTCTGGTCATTGCCAGTATCAGACTGCCAAAATTGAACAACATTTTTCTTTTTTATGTAAATGATTTAATAATATTTTTTGTTGAAGAAGGGGGTGGGAGGATGGAGAAAGGATTTTGTATGAGGTGTGAAGACATTCTCCTTGGTAGAATTAGACATACCCCAAGTAACCCTTTACAAAAGAGGGACCCACTCTGTAGCCAGAGAGGCAGCCAAGGATGCTCAAAGGAGCATGACCTTTAGCAGAAGAGAGCCAGCCAAGGATTCAGGAGAGAACTAGCCTTGGATGTCAGATGTCAAGAGATGGAGAGGAGCAGACTCCAGAAGCCCAGATTTAATCAGAAGAGACCTTGGCTACAGCGGAGAGCAGTGTGAAGAAACCATAAGAAAAGAAAGGACATTGGGAACCCAAAATGTCAGAGACGAGAGTTGCCTTGGTCACATGGGTAGCCTGTGTATTTGCTTCTTTATCAGGAAACTTTCTGTACATACCGTCTCTTCCCCCTGAGACTGTCTTGGTTTTATGGAAGGGTGTTGGGCACTAGACTGGGAGTCAGGAAGGCTGACTAAAACACTTATTAATTGTGTGACCTTTAGCAAGTCACTTCATACCTCAGTTTTCTCATCTGTAAAATGGGATGGACTTGCTCGAAGTCACACAGCTAGGGAATAACTCTAAGTAATTCAATTATTTAAGCAATTCAAACATTAGGTCATGGAAGGTAGGTGACATCGTTGGATAGAGTGCCAGGCCTGGAGTCTAGAAGTGCTGAGTTCAAATCTGGCTTCAAACACTCCCTAGTTGTGATCCTGGGCAAGTCACTGAACCATGATTGCCTCAGTTTCCTCATAAGTAAAATGAGCTGGAGAAGGAAATGGCAAACTACTCTGGTATCTTTGCCAAGAAGACGCCAAATGGGGTCATGAAGAGTCAGATACAACTGAAATAACTCAACAGCAATTTGAATTACTAACCTGTGTGTGTGTATGTGTATGTGTGTGTCTTTGGGGAAATGAATCTGAAAGAGGTAACACATGGTAAAGAATATTTTTCTGTGTTGACTTTGAGACCACCATTTCCTTCGTCATATCACTGACTGGAGCTAACAGAAATTAGCTGAGGCTTCAAACTTTGGCTCAGGTAATTAACTGGTTAGTGATAAAATTTCTGGCTGAGTTTTATTATCCCTATTTACTTAAGTTGAGACATCAACTACGGCTCTGTTGCTATCTGGTTAGTTCCTGCTTTGTCAGTTTACAAAACTCACCTTGATATATTAGCTTTAGCTCTGGTGTTTACTGATCAATTTGTTATTTTATCTGATGTGGCTCTTCTGCTGTCATTTTTTTGATGTGTAAATCTTTACCTTCCCCTTTGTCAGTGAAATTCCAACTGTATCCACTCTACTGATGTATTATTTAAAGAGTATATAAGATCGCTGAAATTGTTATCCAGGGCCTGTTGGTTATTGTATATGAGGGGGCTATGCTCTGAATATATAATAAACCAATATTAAAATGTATTTGCCTGTTGATAAGTATGATTGGCAGCACGTCAATGAATACCTGAATATTTTTATATTTTGAGAAACAGATTTTCTACTATAATATTTATTAACCACAGAGAGAGAGAGGTTTTTTTTTGGCCAAATTGCTGGAATTTTACTGGCTCAAGGTGAACAAATAACATGTGTTGATTCACATGTCTATATGCTCCCAAAGGCAAGGAACACTGGATTCCCTGAGGCAAGAAAGTCAGAAGTTGGTAGGGGGCAGATTTGTAAAGGATCTAGAGTAGACTTTTTGAGACAGTTGTCTCAGATACCTCACATTTCCATTGTTTTTTAGGAGCAGGTTCAAGAGAAAAGACATTATCCCCTCCTCATATAGCTGAGGGCATTGTCTAGAGTAAAAAATCAAATGGGATTTGGTTGGAAAAAGCTGGGAAAGAGTGGTACCACTCATAGGAGGATGGAGGCCAGTCAAGATGGAGTAACTAACTGCTCAGCAGCCTACCATCTTTTCTACCTCTACACAACTGTTAGGCATGTATAGTGTTTCACACAACACAACACCTTTACATATTTATGATCTTTCCAGAATTTCACTACAGTTCTATGAGTAAGCAGAGCACTGTGCCTACAGCTTGATACGTGAGGGCTATGTGGTATAGTGGAAACAGGTTTGGATTGGGAGTCAAAGAATCTGAGTTCAAATACTGGCTGTGTGACTGACGCTTGGCAAATCACTCAGTTTCTCTGTGTCCCTAGGGAACTCTAAGACTAAGTTCCAGAACAACTATGAATCTATGCTGATAGAGGGAATTTTCTCACTGGGAGTTTTCTGCACCCAATGAAACTAATGGTCTGAATTTAAAAAAAAAAAAAAAAGGAGTTAAGCTGAAAGACCTCAGAGGTCCCTCCCAGTTCTAAATCTATGGTTCTGAAGTGGGTTGCAAGGTCACATAGCGATGGTGACAGTCCTATGACTAGTACTAGGTCTTCTGATTCCCAGCTCAAAAGTATATTTCCCTTCACCAGCCTTAAAGCATTCCAGGCTGATGTGAAATTATCTGATTTCAGGAGTCCTCCAGGGCAGAAGATCCACAGATTTCCGATCCAGTCATGTTCACTACAATGGGACCGGGGCAGGCTGGAGGAACAGAAAGCACCCTTACCTGCTGCATGATGTCCCGCTTCTGGTTCATGGTGGCCAGGTAGCGTAGGATCAGCTTTGTGGCCTCAGTCTTTCCTGAACCGCTTTCCCCACTAAATCAAAGACAGAGAAAAGAAGCCCAAGTGGAGAGGGAAATCAGAGGGTCAGGGACGGAAGCTGGCTTATTCCTGACAAAGAGAAAGACCAAAATTCACTCCATCTTGGAGCAACCTTAACAATCAACCTTAACAACCTATAGGACAAGCATGTTCCTATGAAATTATGGTACTTATGATAGAGCACTGGACCTGGAGTTAGGAAGACCTGAGTTCAAATCTGGCCTCAGATACTTATTAATTTTGCAAGCCTGGGCAAGTAACTTAAACGTCTATTTGCCTCAGTTTCCACATCTATAATATGGGATTAATAATAGCCCCTGCCCCCCAGGGCTGTTGTGAGGGTCAGATGAGATAAAAATTGTAAAGCATTTAGCACAATACCTCCCACATCATAAGCACAATTTAAATGTTATTATTTCTCTCATCTGTAAAACAAAGCACTTGCACTTATCTCCCAGGGTTGTTGTGATATGTCACCTGGCACATAGGAGGTACTATATAAATCTTAGCTATTATTATTATTAGCTATTAAAGATATAGCAGCTTGAGAAGGCAAACTGCCATCACACCCCTGACATTTTCCACTGTTGTTTAATCCCTTTCCCCCTTTAATCTATATAAATGTAAAAGTGTGTCATGCAGATTTGGAGCAGTGCTCAAAACAATATGACTCAGTTGTCTTATGTGACTTCTACTGGGTATGATGTATTTTTAGGTACTATATTTCTTTCCCAGGAATCCTAGTTTTGGAAGCATGCAACCTCATACATAGGCATACCCTGTGAAGCAAAAGGGTAAGCATCAGAGGAAATGGGAGGGAGATCTGTTTTGACAAATAGAGACAGTGAGTGACATTTCCAAGATCACATAATAATTTGGGGACTAAAACTCAGAAACCTATATTTGACTTTCTGCATAAACTAGACAAATGACAGGTCCATCTGGAAGCTCAGAAATAGAGACTAAACTTAGAGAGCACCCCAACATGTCCTCTTTCCCACTTTACTGGGGTTCTTCCTCTTACCTGATGATAATGCACTGGTTGTGCTGAGCATCCAGCATTTTGGTGTAAGCAAGGTTCGCAGTCGCAAAGAGATGCCTGCAAAGGACAAAACATTTTCATTTTATCCTTCCTGGAAGCATGTATTCTGATAAATTCCCAGGGTAAAGATCATGTGTGATGGGGTTCTGGTGGGAGTAGGGAAGGCAAGGGGGTGGGAGTGTGGGACAAAGAGACAAGGGGAAAGGAAGACTCCAGAAGACTCTGCTTCCATGAACTGAAACCATCTCAGGAATATGGATCTCCTTTACCAAAGGAACTTTCTGAAAATATCACCATTTTTCAATTAGGGTTAAATCTAAACTATCTCAGGGATATGGAGGTCTCTCCTCTGCCTAAGGGGCTTCCTTGGAGGAAATATCACCTTTCAATGAGGGTCATGAGTACATGATTTGGAAAAGGGAAAGGGTGTCCTCTTCTTAGCCAGTGAAAGGGACCAGACCATAGAATCTAGATGCTCAGGTTACAGCTCTTCCTTCCCAAAACTGACTGATTGGCAACTGGGTTAGGGTGTCCCAAAGTCTTTTCTCATGTTTAACCAAATTTCCTGGCTCTAATTTCAGTCCATTTCCTCGTTTCTAAGAGTACCAATATGACTTTGTCAGCCAGAGAGTTGACAGCAATGACCATATTTACTATGTCCTTAGCATGACACAAAGAGGTGTACTTGTCCCTGTCCTTAAGGAGATAACAACTGGATCAGTGACTTTGCTTCTACCAGGACACATGATGCCCATGCTGCTGTGACCACTTTAAGAATCAGAATATCCACCTCAAATATTCACACAGAATATTTGTGACCAACTTTTGGTAGAGCATTCCAAGCTCATATTGGTCTGGTCAGCCACAGTCAGACACACTGAAACTTGACTCTAGCATAGTGAGGTAATTTTGGTCCTCAGTTCTGTATGAGAAGGAAGGACAACAATTAAGAATCAGAGGGGTGGTGCCAGTGTTTTCAGGGGCTTGGGCAGCAGGTCCTTTAAACTCAGTTGCACTTTCAAGTTTTCCATCCCAGAGATCTGCTTCCAAGGACCCCCTTTCTGGTCACTTGACCTAGGTCTCTGTGACCACACTTGATCTGATACCCATTCTTGCCTTTCTTTCTTTCTCCTTGACTTCTATATTGGCATCACCCTTCCCTTACAGGGGTTGGACCTAGCTTCCTATACAGATTCATCATTAGAGTAGGCAACACCTATGGCAGATTTTTCTTTCTCTACTCTCCCTTCCCTCTCCTTCCCAAACCCATCCCTGACACGCCCCAACATACTCCCTTGGGGAAACAGTTTGAGTCAGAGGACCTTAGTTCAAATTTTACCTCTTATACTTATGTATATATCCTAAGGCAAGTCACTTTCCTTATCTGTAAAATGAGGAAGTTGGACTAAATTCGCTCTGAAGTCATTTCCAGCTTCAGAATCCTTTGAACAGCCTCGTAAGTGGATTCTAGTTTGGTTGCTCTCTGATGGCAATCTGGCATTATCTATGGCAGTCCAAGGGAACATTGTCAAGAGTGTAAAAGCCTGATTATGTTAGCTTAATGAGTGTACACAATAGCCTGGCGCAACTGTCTCTATAAAGACCCAGCAAAGACCCTTACTGTTTATTTTCTTGTTTATCCTTCATTCTGGAAGAAGACTGTGACATCAGGGAGGTGATGCAATGACTTGGAAGTGAATTAAGTGAGGGAAGGAGGGCTGTGCAAAGTCACCAGCCTCACCTTCTCCTCCAGAGTCATCTGGGTCCAGGGACAAGATATAGTTCAGGACAACTGGATCCAGTGGGAGTCTTTGGTCTTTTTAAGCTAAGTTCTTTCCCAAGTCTCAGTTTGACTAAGGCAGCTCCCAATCAGTGATTAAGGCTAGGAAAGAAATGAGGTAAAGAATGGTCTCTTTTATCTACTCAAAAAAACCCCAAAACCCTCAGGGTTTCTGGCCAAAACAGAAACAGCTGCTATTTACACTCACTCTGAGCCCTCAGGGCCCAAATAATGACCAGTCAGGGCTTGGCCTGGGACCTATTGTGCACTAATCAATGAGAGTTGTTGTTATTATTGTTAATAGTAACAATAACTCATATTTCATATAATAGATAACCTTATGAGACAGTACAAATTGTTTTCCCTATCTGGCATATGAGGAGAGGTTTTAAGTGACTTATCCATGAAGGAATGAATGAAAAAGCATTTATTAACTGCTTATCAGGTGTAGAATACTGTGACAGACAGTGGAGATACAGATCGAAAAGTACAACATATGGACACATAACTAGTGTCAGAGCCAGGATTAGCTATCTTCTCAGCATCATTGATAATCTCCTTGTCTAATGAATCTGGATGCAGGCTTTTCTGGGGGATTGGCAGATCCACCCCAACATATTGTGAGATTATGAATTCTTCGTTCTTGGGCCTCACAGATTGTCTCTGTCCTTGGAGCAGTGACCTTCCCCCTGGGGACCCCTCTTACAGATGTATCGATGTGGGGATAGTAGGATTTGAAAGCAGCCCCTCTCCAGTCAAGTTAACCAACACAGGTGACCCAGGTTGGAGGCAGAGGCCAGTGATTCTAACTTGCTAACACGTTAACCCATTTCTTAGGCTCATTCTTGTGTTTCACAAGTCTGAATTTCTACCCTTCATGTCCATTTTTAAAAAGCAATTCAGGATTCCCATTGTCCCTTATTAGCCCCCACAGATTCCCCTTTCTCTTCAGGATATTCTAATAATTCATATGCTTTGATCTGGGATTCTCCCATCTTTGCTTTTATTTTTTAAGGTTCTCTTTATTTTTCAGGTCCCAGCTCAAATCCAAAAACCTCCTTCCTCCAATGCTCCAGTTAATGCTGGTGCTAATCACCTCCTTTCTTTATGTGATCACAGTACTCAACCTCAGGGCTGCATAATTCAGTCCTAAATATCATGCTTCCCACAAGTTAGATGTGTGTCCCTAGGTAGACCATGGGATCCTGGAAAGCAAGGACTGTGTCTCCCATAGCATAGCCTTGCACACACAGGGTTAGGGAGGTAGGAGATATTCAGTCACTTTAGGTTGATAACTCTAACTTGGGATCCATGAACTTGGCTTTTAAAATATATATTTTTATATTCAAATTTAAAATAATGATATTAAATTATAAATTAAAAACTGTAAATACATTTAATCTAATTTAAAACATTTATATTTTGATAACTGTATTTCAATATAATTGGCTCATTTTGTAAATAAGCAGGTACGCTGCATCATGAATGCCAGGCCTGGAGTCAGGAAGATCTGAATTCAAATCTAGTCTCAGGTTAGCTATGTGACCATGGGAGAATCACTTAACCTCTGTCTGCCTTAGCTTCCTCAACTGTAAAATGGGGATGAAAACAGCACCAACCTCTCAGGGTAGTTATGAAGATCAAATGAGATCATATTTGTAAAAAGCATTTAGCACAGTGCCTGGCACCTAGTAGGCACTATATAAATTCTTATTCCCTTCCCTAGTCCTATGTGTTTTGTTTCGTGCATTTAAAAACATGATTCAGACATAGGGTTCTTAGCCTTCACTAGACTACCAAAGGGGACTGTGACACAGAAAGGGTTAATAGCGACCACCCTGAACCCAAGGCCAATCAAGCAGGATTCAGGAGAGTTGGAAAAAGGAGGTCCAAGTAACCAGTCCCAGCCTCCCCCCACCCTGGGAGGGGCAGAAGACACTCACGGTGGATTCTCCCCAAGGGCTCGTCCTTTGTACTGCAACACCTGCTCCATCCCGTAGATGTTAAACATTCGGTAAGGGTTCACAGACACAAGGATGCTGCCAATGTAGGTCTGCAACAAAGAGAGGCTGGCCTAGGACTACTGTGATATTGTAGAAAGTACTGGAAGAGGTGTCCAGAGACCTGCGTTCTACATCTGGTACTGTTAGGTCTGACATATTTTGTCATAACATTCCCAAAGGGTGTGCAGATTCTCCTGGGTTGGGCCCTGTGAAGCCTGAAGTGAGAGCTGGGGGAAAGGGGAAAATGGGGATGAGTAAAGGGGGTAGGAGAAGAGAAATGGGAAAGGACAAGAGAGAAAGAAAGAAAAAAATGTAAGGGAGGAAGGAGAGAAAATGGGGGAATAAGACTAAAAGGGAAAGGAAAAATCTAAAGAAATAAATGATGTGCAATCAGTGTGAGATATTCAAACCATCCTTTCTTCCCACTCCAATCAGGAAAGGATAAATTCTCTTCCATCTCCCCAGGCTGTTGCTTTCTGCCTCAGCTTAAGGTGAGCAGGGAATATCCCAGCTTCCTGAAAACAACTTTGGATATGGAGCTTGAACAGCAAGAAAGGAGGAACTTACGTAGATGAGGTTTCTTTCAAATCTGGTTTTCAGATTGGACAACACAGCAGACTCCTGCAAGTCCCTGAAAGATTAGAGGAGAGAGGGATGGTCAGGATGAAGCAACATTAAGCGTGAATCTGGATTACTGATTCTGGAATCTAAAGCTCACTCCTTCTGTTCGCCCTCCCAAAGGGAATAACTACACCATCTCCCATCTGTATCACCTTGGTGACTCTGCCTACCACTTCTCCATTTCCAGTTTCCCAACTGATCTGCATAACCCTTTTAGAGAGGCAGAGATTACTTCTTTTATGGATTAGAATACTGAAATTTACAAAGGTTAAGTGACTATAATCACCTAGAAACTTAGTGTTAGGGCCAAGACTAGATCTCTGATCTCCTTATTTCCAGCCCCTACGTCCTTTTCATAACAAAGATGAATATAGAATATATAGTACATAGGGAGGAAGGGAAGAGAAAGAAGGAAAAGAGGAATAAGGAGAAAAGAGGGGAGAAATATATAGTATGTGTATTATATATAATCTTGTCAGTGAAATATATACATATATTATATATTGTCAGTGAAATATGATAATAGCTAACATTATATAGCCCTTTAAATTTTGCAAATCTCTTTTAGCTTATTTTATTCTCACAACAACCCTGTAGAATTGGTGCCATTATTATTTTTATTTTACAGATGAGGTGACTGAGGCTAAATGAAATGAAGTAGCTTACTTAATTAGCAAACAGCTAGTATTTGAGACAGGATTTTAATTCAGGTTTTCCTGACTCAGGGTCCTGCTACATCACCTAGTTGCCAGCAGCTACACTTCCCCGTGAGCTTTCTTTGTGACTCCCATTTGTCCACATCAGAATTCAGAGGCAAGCCTGGTTTGGCAGCTGAGCTCCTCAGAAAAGAGCCCTCAGGATGGATGAGCCACATTCAAGCAAGACCATGGACATTGCCAGGGCCCAAAACTTGGGAGCAAATCAATCCCTCCTCCCCAAGGAAAAAGGAGATGGGGAAGAAAGAAGCAGCAGAGAGAATGGCCCAGCTAATTCACTTCCTAGAGAATTTCTGACTTTCTTTGTGGCCATATCACATCAGGACCTCATTCTACTCCTCTAATATTACCTTTCTCTATTTCCTAGCACCCTCTGGTCTCCTGATTCTCCCCTGAAGTTGGTTTTGTGCATTACTGGCTCTATTTCATATTGTCTCATCTCATTCCCTGGCCTGAGTGACCTTCTCTCTTCCCTGTCTACCCAAATCATGTTCAAGCTTCAATAACAATAATATGGTTGCTGTTTTTGTTGTGTGGTCTCCTTTTTCAAGGAGAACCGATGGCATCATGGGGTAATGACTTGCCCATATTGCACAAACTCATGAGCCTCCCTCTCTCTTCCAGAGTCATTGAAGTCCAGTGGCAAGACAAAAATCAAGATGAATGAGGATGGCCCAGCATACAGTGGATGACTTTGGTGTCACTCTACACAATCCACAGAACCTCCTTGAGCTGCCTTTATGGCCATTGAAACAAGTTCTCATCCACTCATTCCACCAGAGGAAGTCTTCACATACTTGGGGTAGACATCCCCCTAATTTCAATGGGCTTGAATAATGGCTAACATTATTAAATAATGGCTAACATTAATATAAATATTCCTGTGTCAAAGTCTAACAGTAAGGGACTCTCTCCTCATGGGGGAAGATGAAGGCCCTGACCCAAGGTGAAGGATGGGGAGAGTTGGTGGGAAGTGAGAGAACTTCAGTTCTCATCTAGTGAGACAGGTGTTAGGATTATTCCCATTTTACAGATGAAGAAAGTGAGGTAGAGAGAAATGCTACCTGATCAGGGCCACAAAACTAGTAAGTAAAGAAGAATTTGAACTCAGGACTTCATGACTGTAAGTCTAGCACTTTATCTACTATGCCATTTCAAGGCCCAGCTCAGGTCTTCTCCTCTCCGTGAAGTCTCCCCTGGATACTTTAGTTTTTTGAGCTCTTCTTACTGTCTGATACTACACTTCCTATCTGTATTTGATTTACAAGTGTTTTGTGTGTAGGTAAGATTTGTTTTTCCAACTAGACTGTGTGTACAAACTCCTTGAGGAGAGGGCCCATGACTTACCTTTCTCTGTCTTCCCACAGACCCCTAGCACTAAACATATGATTTCCAATTGACTGGCAATCAATCTACAATCATTAATTAAATTCCTTATATATGTTGGACACTATTCTAAATAGTAGGGATGCAAAAGTGAAACTCTTCAAGAACGGATGGGTTTGGGAGGAAAGATCATGAGTTCTGTTTTAGACATGTTGAGTTTGAGATGCCTTTAACCCCAAATGACTGAGGGGCTGTTATACAGAAAAGAGAGTAGACTTGTTTTATGTGGTCCCAGAATGCAGAAATAAGACCGGCAAATGAAAGTTAGAGAAATACTTATTTCAGCTTAATATAAAGAAGAAATTTTTGACAATTAGTGCCATGTCACGCGTATTAAAATGACCTGCTTTGTGAGGCAGTGGGACCTGTGACACTGAAAGTGTTTAAGCAATGACTGTCAAACTTCTTGTAGAGGAAATTCATTTTTCACGTATGGGTTGGACTGGGTGAATCACAAAAGTGTAGAATGGTAAGAGACATTAGAAATCATCTACTTAAATCCATTATTTTATAGATAAGGAAACTGAGGTCCAGAGAAGGTAAGTGATCTGCCCAAGATTCCTCAAGGAATTTGGGGCAATCAGGAAGAGACTCAAGTCTCCTGATTCCCAAGTCCAGTTCTTTCCATTACGACATGCTGCCTCCCCCAATGTCCTCTCAAGTCCTTTCTAACTCTGGAATTCTAAGATTCTGTGATGTCACTTGCACCCATCCTACATAGGCAAAAGACCCTCTTCCCGCTTCAGTTGCCTAGGCAGTAGACAGAACTGGAACCAGGGATAGGCAAGGTGGATAGCTGCTCAGAGAATATCGTCTATGGGGGCACAACATGGTATCAATGTTTATAATAATAATAACTTGGTCTTCTGGTTTTTTTAAGTATTTTCCTTATAACAATCCCATGAGGTCAGTAATGTTAGCGGTACTTTACAGGTAAGAAAATAGATTCTGAGAAGAAATACTCTCCAAGGAGCCTAGGTATTTGTTTTGCAAGGGAAATTGCATGTGTTACAGTGAAGCTTCCTAAGGAGAAGGACATGCAAAGGCAGGTTTTTCAGACCTTGAAAACTAGGGTGGCCCCCACATCTGAGGAGCTCAAGTGGCCAGAAACACCTCCATCTCCCTCCCCTCTCCCCATCAAAGACTCTCACTCCAGCTGGGTCATGTCTTCCACACCATCTCCCTCCTGCTGTACTCGGTATCTCATGGATGGCAGGTTGCGGATGGAGTGCATCTGTGGGGGAAAACAGAGGAGAAGATCTGAGGTGGGCTGTGGAGTGTGAGAAGGGGATGATAATGAGATGGAGAGTTAAGAGGGGCCCAAGTCATTAGAGTTATATCTGTTTTCCTTAGAGCTCAAAGCACTGAAATTACAGGTGAGTGGTGGTGAGACCTGGCTTCCCATTTCACAGAAGGGAAAGTTAAGGCATGGAGCAGGGGAAAATTATACTAAAATCACCAAAAGAGACTTGAAACAGAAGCTAGGTCTCCTGATTCCCGGGGCTAGCATCTTTCACCTTGCCAACCCCCGGGGGTTAGTGGTGGAGGAGGGCAGTGATGCTGGTTCTGGTGGGTGTGAGCCCTACAATAGGATCCTGGGGAAGGGCTGAAGAGCTCTCCAGTGCCCTTTGCTGGTTGAGTTTATGTGTGCATAGGAGAGATGGAGATGGGAGGAGAGAGGATTTGAAAGAGAGATGAGAAGCTGCAAAGGAGGCCTGACTAAATGGAGGGGAGAGCAGAAAATCCCGGACAGAGTTTTCTGGGAGAATGCCAAGGGGCTGAGCATAGGGGTAGACTCTAGAGAGGAGGCCCAGAAACCTTGCAAAGCAATTCAGATCACAGAGTAGCAGGAAAGGACTGGGATAGATGGATTGAGAAGACATGTCTGAGGGAACCCTCATCATTCTCAGGATGAGGAGACAGGGAAAGGGGCAGATCTCCTATCCTTCAAAATTATCTTAAAAACTTTTGAAACACACACACACACACACACTTGCCTCACACAACCATACATATTTATACATCACATACACACATAATCAATCATGTCTGCAAGAAACACATTTGCGAACTCCCCCTATACACAGATTCATTCTCGTGCACACAAGATGACCAAGGACATACGTGTACACCTACAGCCCCAATGTGCAATGTCATGTGCACAATACTCCCTCCACAATCCTCATTTTCCATTCACATGACCTTGACATGCATGCAGTATAGACATGTACTTTTCTCGGTCTGATCCCTAGCACACATGTGTATATAGTCATTCCTTACAGACTCCCACTCATGCCTTGCCCGTGCTGTCATACCAATCACTCACTACAACCAAAGCAAGGGAACAGATCAGCCCTAGGGCTTTTGGTCTACCCTCAGAGTGGGCACCCCCTGTCTGACTGTACCTATCCCCAGGATCATGATAGTAGGAACTTTCTCAGCAGGAGCTGAGAAGATGAAGAGTTTTCTTAGATTCTAGGACCAGGGGAAGAACTATTCCCAGACGTCTCCCTGGTGGTGGCATCAGTGCCTTCCTGATCATGGGCTGGGGAGTGGGTGGAACAACACGAATTTCCCTCCCATCCTCTGTCCTTAGAGGTTGCTCTTGATAAGTAGGGCACTGAGAAGAAAAAAACTCCACAGGCCTTGGCCACGTGCCAGGGAGAACCTTCTCAGATGCTGCTGTGCTGCCTAAATAATTCAGTCACTCACGTATTCCAAGGTGATCAGTGCCCACCGTGGGCGCTGCCATGCGTCCTTGCCCCGGGGCCCTGGGCGGTTGGCACACCGCTCTAGAAGAGCTGCATCAAACACAGAACGCAGGACCCCGTGACTGGGCGGGTGGCCACCTTTTGTTGAGGTAGCCTGGGCCGCCATTGCAAGGGAGCCCTTCCCGAAACCCACTGCTCCCGGACATCCGCAGCCCCTGAGCCAGACACCCATCTGTGGGAAAGGAGGTGGCTGATTGGGATAGAAATAAGCTGCCTGCCTCCGCCTCCCCCACTCTTATGGCAGAGCAAGGAACCAGCCCCAGGGGAGGGCTCTGGTGACCATCCCTCCCCCCCCAGTCTAGTCTTTGCTGCCAAGAGCTGTCTGCCTTGCTGCTTGTTTCCCAGGCCAGGCCAGGACCACTGGCATCCTTAGTTCTGGCCTCACTAGACCATGAGGTTCCTAGAACATGATCCTCAGGGGAAGGGGCAGGCACACTGGTTCTGAGAAGATCTGAGAAGGTCCCTTGGCTACCCTGTGGGTACCTAGAGAGGACACCTATGAAACTGTCAGATAGGGCAGTCAAGCTAGGGGAAAGACCTTGTAGCAAACCCAGGACCATTCCCAGGACACACAGAGCTTCTGGGTAGTTTCTGGGAGCTCAGGTCATCTCCTATCACAGGGCTAGCCCTGTATAGAGCACTGGTCTTAGAATCAGGAAAATATGAGTTCAAATCTGGACTCAGATACTAAGTTGCATGACCATGAGCAAGTCACCTAACCTCTACCTGCTTCTGTTTCCTCAACTGTAAAATGGGGATAATAATAGTACCTACCATCCAGTGTTGTTGTGAGAATCAAAGCACAATGATGAGGAGATGCTAGCTGTTATTACTAATATCATCATACAAAAAGGTACAAGTTCTCAGCCTAGAACGCTCTCTTTTGCTTCCTGTTTGCCCATCCAAATCTCCCCATTCATCCGTGGCTCAGGTTAAATCCTATCTTCTCCATGAAACCTTCCCTGACCATAGTAGGGCTCACTTTTCTCCCCAGCCCTGAATCTTTAAAGCACATAGGACAGGATCCAAGAACCTAACACTCGCCTATATTATACACTGTTCCTTTCATTTTGATGCAGCTGGACTATGCCATCCAAAGGCAGTCACTACACCTTCTCTTTTTTTCCTGTCATGTCTGGTCCAGGGCTGAACATGTGACGGTAGCAGCAACTCCCCTTTCTACATCACTTAAAGATTTACTAAACACTCTCTTCACTACCCCTCGGGAAGGTAATTAGTGCTGGCATTGTCCCCACTTTACAGATGAGAAAACTGGGATTTGGAGGGACCAGAGATGAAAGTCATGCCATTAAACAGTTCTAGAACTGAGACTTGAACCCAGCTCTCCTGATTCTATTATCAGTACCCTTTCCATGCTAATACCAAGATGATGGGCTTTATCAATTTGAATGGAGCTTAAGAGTAGGAGGCCTCCTAAGAACTTCCTGTTTATGGAATGACTTCTTGGTTTGGGGAAGCCAGTTAAACAGCTTGGAGTTGCCTTCCCAAAGGAGTAAAAGGGAGACTGTTTATTCAAAGTAGGACCTTTCTTTAAGGGGTATGGGCCATCTCTCCTACCCTCAGCCAAAGCCACTCGCCTTCATCTTATAAGAATACAGAGAGCTTGTACATACCTGAGTCTTCCAGCTCACCAGGCCTTCCTTCTCCCAGGGGCCCCTGAAGGCGTGGCACTGGAGGGACACTTCACAAGACAGGTAACGGGACAAGGTCCCTGTGGTCACTCTGGGCCATCGTCGATAGGTCTCAGTTGACACTGAGACATGCACCCAGCTGGGCTTCTGGGACTTTGGTAGGCCTCGCGTTGACCCCTTTGGTTGTCTGGTCTGTAGCTGCTGGGGCATCATGGACACCTGCTGGAAGGAGCTCATCTTTTGGATACGAGGCATGACGATCGCAAAGCGCCCACACCTTGATGGACCTCGTTCTCCTTTCTCTCGGGCTCCAACAGGGACTATGGAAGGTGCCGACTGGACCAGTGGTGTGGGTAAGGATGCCCATCTGCGCAGGCTGGGCCATGTGGCACCAGGTGAGGCAGTCAGTGGGTAAGAGAAACTACTGCTGAGTGCCTTTCGTTGCTGCCTGAGCCCTGGGGAAAACTTCCCAGAGATCCTAGAGGAGAGAGTGATAGAGACTGGAGAGGACTTGGAGGTGGATGCATCAATGCTTTCTTCTTTTTCGGGATTCATGGGATCTTCATTTGATGATTTAGAGACTTGGCCAGGCCCAGGCTCTTCAAGTCTACCAAGGAGAACATGGGCCGAGTCACTGGCCCTTTCTTGGAAAACAGGAGATGGAGGATGGGCAGGTCCAGGCACAGGATGACCAACCTGTTGGAAGAAGGGTCTGTGAAATGAAGATGGTGGCCGGCATCTCTTGGAGAAGCCTCTCCGGCTGCCAGTCAGGCCAGGCCATGGGGAAGGGGGACGCTGGATTGGGGGGAGATCCACATCCCAGCTTGGGGCTAGTGAGGGTGGTAACCAAGGTGGCGCCTGCCTGCCCAGTGAGCGGCGGCTGTCCTGCCTGGGAGGTACATCAGGCATGGGCCCATCTCCACTCCAGGGACCTGGTGGTGGCTGGGGAGGGCCCCGTCGGCGTGATGACCTCTGGAGTGGAAGATGCACTTGGGGCTTTACTGCCTTAGTTGGACGCTCACTGAGCCTATTCCAGGTGTGGGGAGGCTTCCTAGGCAGGTTAAGGGACTGACGTCTCAGGCTTCGGCCTGGTGGGGGTGAGGGAAGCCGTTGGCTCCCACCTCTAGGAGGCAAATGAGGGGATCCTAAGTGGGGGGAGTGAGGCCCAAAACGACTGAGGGATGGATTTGAGGAGAGAGGTTCTCTAAGAGATGGATGACGGCTGGAACCCGTGGCCCCCAGTGGAGGTGAGAAGGGAGGCCTTCTAGGCCTGGGGCTATACACCAACGAAGAAGTAGAATGGATGGATAGCTGTGGGGAGGAGGGTCTCAGTGGGGAGTGAGCCCCTGTGCTACGGAAGCTCCTGAGGGATGGTTGTGGAGAGGAAGGAAGGGGCCGTGATCCTCTGGGGGATCCCAAAAGATCTCCAGAGGACATTGGTCTCCTCAGGGAAGGCCCTGGGAAGCCAAGGGCACCAGGTCTCCTCAGGGATGACCGAAGTGAAGGAGTAGAAGTTGGAGGTCCGCTTGGGGGTCCCCCGAACCACAATGGATAGGGATTAGCCTCTGGCTTCTGAAAATTGGATACAGATGGTGGTTCAATGAGACTCCACCAGCTGGACTGAGGCCTGAGGACAGGGTGTCCTGGGGGAGTCCAAGGTCTCTGATGCAGGGAGGACTGGGGCAAGGGTGGTCCTTGGGGGACAGATTCATAAGAAGAGGAGCCATAGGGAGAAGACTGTGTAGGCCCTGTTGAAAGGTTTGGTAAGAAGGCCCAGAGGGATGAGTTGACGTCCAGGTTCTCATTCTTCCTCAGGGGAGGTGGGGAGATGAGGACACTCTTCTTGGAAGGCACTGGAGATGGAGACAAGGGAGGTATACTCTGGGAGTTGTTGTTAGCAGTGGGGCCACGGAATTTCCTCAGGGTCACTGGCGTGGCAGGGTTGTCAGGATCCATGCCTGCAAGCTTATAGCCAAAGCGCTTGTAGGCCGCCTCCCTCACGGCTGGTCTCCTGAATGAGCCTGTACCCTTTTGGCGGGCACTGCTGCCATATTTAGGGATGGGTTTCTTTTCCGAAAGGGTTTTCTTTATAAATCGGGCAAGTGATGTTGCTGGTGGAGAGGGCCTGCCCAGCTCTCTGTGGAAGCCCAGGTCTCTCCTCATCCTAAAGGCTGACAGGGCTCTTTGGACATTTCGGTCCCGTGGGGACAGGAAGCCAGCATAGAAAGGGTGGAGGTATGGGGCATAAGGCATAGATACTGGTGGGTACTCATCTTCTTCTTCTTCTTCCTCTTCCTCTGGCTCATCAGTGGTGAGTGGGATGTCCAGAGAAGGAGGAAGGGACACGTCCAGTTTCTCTTTGCCAAAGATTTTCACCTGGGGCCGGGGGAAGAGTCGGAACTTCCTGATCAAGGACAATTTGGAAGTGGCTGACTTCTCCATGCCCTGCTGCTCGAAGAAGGATGTGCTGGGTGGCTTGAAGGTATAACCCTTCTGCTCAGTCTCTGGCTCCTCTTCCTGTTCTCCCTCTTCCAGCTCCATGATGTCATCCATGGGGTGGGCATAGGGATTATGGGGAGATGGGATGGGAGGTTCCCAGGCATAGTCAAAGGGGGGACCTTCAGGGTATGGAAAAGGGACCTCAGGAGGGTAAATGACATCAGCTCTTCCTGCGTGGTACCCCATCTCATCATAAGGGCTGTAGGGACCCAAGTAATAGTTGTAAGGATATGAGGGCTCTTCATAACTATCATAGTAACTGTAGGGTGAGTATCCTAAAGGTGGAGCATATGGTGGGGCATAGTCTTCATAGCCATAACCATAGCCAAGGCTATAGGGAAGGTAGAGACCATCTCCATAGTAATTGTCTCCATGGTAATCATCGTCATAGTAACCGGCACCGTAGAAATCATGGTCATAGTAATCACTGTCATAGTATTCATCATCATAATATTCATAAGGGTCTCGGACAGGGTACCCATAGTAATATTCACCATATTCGGGCCACTCTGAGTCATAATAACCCCAGGGTGAACGGTACTGTTCATGCTCCTCATATTGATGGAGCGACTGCCGATC
This sequence comes from Notamacropus eugenii, assembly GCF_028372415.1. Taxonomy (NCBI): domain Eukaryota; kingdom Metazoa; phylum Chordata; class Mammalia; order Diprotodontia; family Macropodidae; genus Notamacropus; species Notamacropus eugenii. The sequence goes on along the minus strand of NC_092874.1, from coordinate 335,416,844 downwards.
ATAGTAATCATCTCCCTCACGGTAGTAGTCATAGTATTCCCCCAGGTCCTGGAAGCCTTCCAACCCATAGAGTGACTTCCTGGAGCCAGACTGATGGAAAGGTTCTTCTGTCTCAAAGGGAAGGAAGCCAATGGTTTCTCCTGACTCATATAAGCTCCGGCTTCGGGGGAACCGCCTCAGCCTCCCCTCTCGCCTTAGGATGTCAGCCCCGGAAGGGAATGGAAGCTTCTGAGAACCAAAGCGGGAGCTGGAGCGATTCAGCCAGGCATCCAAGGAGGCCTGCTCACTTCCTGACTCTTCTGCCTTTTTGATGAGGAATCTTTTGGTCAACCAGTTGATGGAGGTGGATGCTTTGCTCAACACCTGAGCCCGGGGCTTTAGCTTCCCCCGGCCTCTCCTGCCTGGGAAACGGATCACCATGAAGGATGGCTTCTTCTCCTTCATTGCCTTCTTCCTCTTGCCCTCCCTCATCTGCGTCATCAGCTTGGAGGTGGATTGCAGCACGGTCTTGGCCTTCTTCTTCCTCTTGGTCTTCTGTGGGCCTCTGTTGAGACTCCAGAGGAAGTGTGAGGCGCTCCTGAACTGACCCTTCTTAGATATCTTGGGCGTCCTATCCCGGAAGCCCATAAAGAGCCTGGAGGTACCTTTGAGGCTCCTCTTGGGCTTCTCTGGCTCAGGAGGCTTCTTCCCCTTCTTCTTCTTCTTCCCCTTGTCTTCCTCCTCATCTTTGGCCATGGTTGCCTCCCTCTCCTAGTCAGGTCTGGCAAAAAGGACAGTGGGTTTTAAGCACAGCTCCTAGCACTTGGCCTGGGGCTAAGGAGTGGTCTTTGTCCTCCACACTCACAGAGGACATTCAGAGTGTAGGCAGCAGATGCAATGCAGCTGGGACAGGGACCTGACTGGGCTGAGGAACTTTGCCTGCCTGTGGAGGAATACGCCCTAGGGAGGCTGCCAAACCGAATCTATATATAATTCATTCCTTGAAGGCGTCTCCCCCTTCTCCCCCCACCCCCATCCGTCTTATATTTCACCTTCAAGCAGGCCTTGGAAATAGGTAAAGTGTCTTTTACTGGGGGAAGGGCTAGAGTCCAAGGGAAACAGTGACCCTAGCCTCATCTCACTCTGACTCAACTTCAGTTCTCCTTCCAGTCTCCAGGGGACTGCTGCCTTGTGGGATCTCATATGAAATATGCAACCTTTCATGCTATTGGGGACTTTTCTGCAAAATCCTGAAATTCCCCTTGCCAGTACTGGGTAAAGAAATATTTCATTTCTTTTTCTCTTCCAGGAGAAATACATATATACATATGTGTGTGTATACACACACATATGTGTATATGTGTGTATACATGCATATACGTGCACCTATATATACATATACGTGTGTGTGTGTGTGTGTGTGTGTGTGTGTGTGTGTGTGTGTGTATGATCTCATAGCTCAGAACCATGAGGGCATTTCCCAGTGCTCTATTTGAGGCAGTCTGTAGGACTCCCAGAGGCTGGGCAAGGCTTTGAAAAGGAAGAGACCCAGGGAAGAAGACACAGAAAAGAGAGACGATCTCAGGACTAAGCAACCTTGTAATTGAATCTCCTCGCTTCATGAGAATGTGAATAATGCAAGCAGACAGAACCTCCGTGCCACCAAATGTCTTAGGAGCCTGGACAAGATAGAAACATGATCCACAAAGCTCCAGCTATGGACCATTCTTGCAGATCAGAGAAAGGAGGTACGTCAGGACCCCTTCATTCCTTTATCCTATTGAAGAGATAATTTAAGAGACCTTAAAAGTGTTCCTGACCCGCACTATTCCAGAAACTGGAATTTCCACCAAAAATCCTTCTTTGTAAAGGTGAATGAAATATTTCTTTTAGAGATGTTAAGCTCTAGGCAAACCTTAAAACATTATATGAATATTAGTTATTATTTTAAGGTAAGATACAAATTAAACCTAGTTACAGCTTTAGGCTAATTGGTTAATCTCTGTGTGATAATGGCCATAGTCTCACATTCTGACCTGGGAGACCTGTGTTCCTGAATCAGTTTTCTCATTTGTGAAAGGAAAGGTTTAGACTAAGTCATCATTAGGTTCCTTTCAGCATTCTTATGTGCTGATTTACACCAAGATGTGAGTGACTGATCATACATAGCTTAGTGTGTTGCTCCTATTTCAAGGAATTTACACTGGAAAGAGGTGTTCTGACAAGATAATGCTCATCCCTAAAGAGTAAATCAGGGAAGTTATATGGTGCAGTGGAGTGCCTGGCCTGGAGTCAGAAAGACTTGAGTTCAAATCCAGACTCAGACACTTCCCAGCTGGGTGATCCTGAGCAAGTCACTTAATTCTGTTTGCCTTAGTTTTCTCATCTGTAAAATGAGCTAGAGATGAAAATGGCAAACCATTCCAATATCTTCACCAAGAAAACCCCAAATGGGGGTCAGGAAGGTGGAATTTTAGACACAATTGAACACAACAGCAACAAAGAGTAAGTCATTCATGGAGGAATTCCTGACCCTGTGACACCTCGTTGGAGGAATTACATTCAAGCAGAGGACTTGTCAGATGCCTCCCAACAATTTTATTTGGTGCCTGTGATCAATGTCAGCCTTCTTTCAGAAAGTTTATGTTTTTGCTTTTAAGAGATGAATTTTGCATAAAAGAATCTTTTAGCTTTTCCCACTAATATCAGAAGCTCTTTAAAGCTAAGCAGGCAGCTGGATGGCAATGAAACTGAAGCAAGTCAGGAAGGTGAAATTCATTAAGAGAATACACAGGTAATGGAAATATGTTTTGTATGACTTCACATGTATAATTGATATCATATTACCTGCCTATGTGCCAGACAATACACCAAACACTTTACAAATATTTCATTTGATCCTCCCAGAAACCCTTTTGTGTAGGTGCTGTAAGACCCATTTTACAGTTGGTAAAGGTTACATTCTCATGAGGCTTGCATCAGCCTCTCAGAAGATTATAACAGTAATCAAAAGTTACTGAATCCTCTGTAAGTTGTCCTATTAATGTACACTCTGAGTCTTATATGTTTAATATGCCTTTTGTGCATGGAAAGAAATTACATGTCCCATACATGTTTCCTAATATATCAAGTGCCTATTTTATTCCCCACCCTCTTATTTGAGGCAACCTTACATGTGATCTTAAACCTAAGCTTTGAATAATTTGTCCTTGGAACATTGCAGGGGATGGGGTGGGTGGGTAGAGTTTAAGAAGCTGAAGAAGGTGAGAATAGGGAGTCTAACTCTTCTTAGAAACCATACTCTTTACAGGAATTATCCCAGTCCAAACTTTATGCCTAGATACAAAACAAGGACTGTGATTTACTCTAGTGGCAATGCCTTAGTTTTAGATCTCTACTTGTCTAAGAGGCAAAGGAATCTTGAAGTGACCATTTAGCTATCTACGAGGAGTCTGTAAGGAGACAGAGTTTAGCTGCCGTTTGGGAGATATCATTAACTCTGATGATCAGAGATGGAAAAAGAAACTAAGAGAACTTATTTCCTTCATGAACTGAGTTTAAGTCTTCTCCTATGAAGGAACATGAAGAGAATTCTCGAGGAGAGACATTGAGGAAACTAAATAGTACAACTGTGCTTCAGCAATTTTGAAGTCAGAAGTTACAATGAGGGTGATTTGGGCTATGGTATTTCCAATAGTGGATTTATTGAAAATTATTCTGTGCGCCTTGTTTATTACATTGTTTATAAATGGTATAACCAGGAACCTTAAGTCTAGGCAATTGGAAGATGTTGATATCTCTATGTTTATGTGTGTATATATATGCATATATATGTATATATACACAAATGTATGCATGCATGTATGTATGGGGGAGAGAGAGAAGAGAGAAGAAGAGCAACTTATTATGGAAAAAGAGTTTTCTTAGATCTATTAAATAATGTTTCATAAGCAGGAGTGGGGTCTCAGGGCTAATTGTCTAATTATAAAGATATTAAAATATTAATAATTAATGTAGAAATATCATAACATATTCATTGATTGCCTTAAAATCCAAGTTGAGAATGAACAAAGAAAATGAGCTAGGAGCAGGTAAAGAAGGAGGTAACCATCTCACTTAGATTATCCATGGTATGGTCAACCATATCTCTCTCTCTCTCTCTTCTCTCATATAAAAATATAATATATTATATTAATATATAAATTATATAGGAATATAATTACATCAATATAATCATTCAATGTTTATATACATTATAAAATGGTATGACTATATACATTATGAAATGATTTGTATGAATTATGTGTATATAAATTAAATGTATATGTACACATGTAATTTATATGTATCCATATAGATACACCTATACATACCCACACGCGTGTGTATGTGTGTATATATATATACATATATATCCAGAATGATATATATATGTATATTTATATATGTATGGTCATGTGATGAGAGTGAGGGATAGAAGATCTGCAGCTTGTAAGTGCCATTGGTACCCTCATAATGTCAAGAGATCTAAATAAAGCCCCTGCGGATGTTTTGCAGGAGGATAAGGACAAAAGTCATACAGAGTTAAAGAGGTATGGATAGTTTTGAAGACATCCGCAACTGTGAAATTCCAGTTCAGTCAAAAGTGTCAAAGCAAATGTAAGCATTATCTTACCTGTAGGCACATAAAATGTAGCTATCAGTCCAATGGTTATTCCAGAGGAGGTACTGCATGTATATATATATATATATATACATATATATATATGTATATATATATATATATATATATACACAGATATATATTTACTATATATTTGGAGTATATTTCGTTCCTTGTTTTTTCTTTTTTTAAAAGTTGAAGAGATTTATGGAAAACTCCTATTCAACTATAAAAAAAAATCCGAGACTTTCTATCAGAACAACTAATCACAGGGATTCAGTATTGGTATTTTCATGATGTACAAATTCAGAAGAAGAAAGGAATTTTCAGCTAAAGGAAAGCATGGTTCCCAGGTTCTCTTTGAAAAGACAAAAAGAAAACAAAACAAAGTAGTCAACTGAGTTGATTTTATGTCCCCCCCAAAGCAAAAGAAATGTCATTTCGTAGAACTCTTGGTTATCTCCCTTGAAATGCTCAAGATAAGTATGTGCAGAAAGAACGTCGTAAAGATAATTACAGCTTGTGCTAACGTCTGTCACAGAGGATAACAAAGTAAAGAAATTCTCTGAAGAACTCGACAAGTCTCCAAACTCAGTTAATATATATCATGATAATCGGTAGCTCCAGTGCACAGGATGAGGAAAGTGATGTTGAAAATGTTTTGTTCCCAAATACACCAAAATATTTATAGCAGTATATTTTTTTGTGATACCAAAGAATTGGAAACAAAGTAAATGCCAACCAGTTGGGGAATAAACAAATAGGGGTACAGGAACGTAATGAAATATTACTGTTATAAAAAATGATGAGTGTGATGAATACAGAAAAACGTGGACAGATGAAGTAAGGAAAGTCAAATAAATCAATATACGCAACGACTACAATAATGCAAATAGAAAGAAGTACCTAAAAATCAAAAGTTGCAAAATTCCAAGGAATAAGCATGGCTCAAAAGAAGAGATATGGGAAAAACAACCCACCCCACACCCTGGCAGGGATGAGAAGTTACAAATGTTGTTCAGTGCACACATTTCCAGGCTTTTTTGTTGTATTGATCAATTATGATTATTTTTCCTCTTCTTTTTGTATTGTTAAAAATATTATTTGTTGCAAAATAAAGCAACTCTGAGGTACCACCTCACATCTAGAAGATTGGCTAATATGACAAAAAAGGAAAATGATAAATGTTGGAGAGGATGTGGGAAAATTGGTACACCAATGCACTTTTGGTGGAGTTGTGAAGTTATCCAACCATTCTGGAGAGCAATTTGGAACTTTGCCCAAAAAGCAACCAGACTGTGCATACCCCTTGATCTAGCAATACCACTATACGAACTGTGGTATATGATGAAATATTATTGTGCTATAAGAAATGACAAGTAGGATGATTTCAGAAAAACTTGGAAAGACTTACATGAACTGATGCAAAGTGAAAGGAGCAGAACCAGGAGAACTTTGTACAAAGTAATAGCAATATTGTATGATGAAGAACTGTGAATGGCTTAGCTATGTTCAGAAATACAATGATGGGAGAGAATCCCGAAGGACTAACGATGAAGAGTATTATCACCTCCAGAAAAAGAAGTGATATTGTTCAAACACAGACTAAAGCACACTTTCTTTCTTTCATTTTCTTTGAGTCTTCTCATACAAAATGACGAATATGGAAATGTTTTACATGACTGCACATGTATAACCTATATCCGATTACTTACTGTCTCAGGAAGAAGGGAAGAGAGGGAGAGAGGAGAATTTAGAAAGCAAAACTTTTTAAAAAACCAAATGTTTAAAAAGTCATTTTAATGTGTAATTGCAGAAAAATAAAATATTATATATATAAAATGTTATTTGTTATATGGGATGATTTTCTGGAAGAAGGAAAGGGAGAGATTCTGGTAGAAATTTTGGCAATGGAAAAAAGACATCAATAAAAATTTATTTAATAGGAAGAAAATAATGCTTTTGAATAAAAAAATTAGAGGCCAAAGGCTTATACATGACACAGAGGCTTCATGACAACATATATTTGATACTAAATAACTTCAGTGTGCACAAGTTTATGATAGGACCATTATCTACCAGGGTTTCCTCTCTATCCACCATTTGGGTTAGGTAGCTTTTCTCCTAAAAGACAACAAAGTTCCCAGGACATGACTGGCACTAGGGGGTCAAGCTCAGGACGTATTAAGTTTCCTGGTACCTCTGGTCATATTAATGTGGCTTCCTTGTCACTTAAAGGCAGAAAAAGATATGCACATAGGGTCCGGGTCCCTCTGTTTTGTCCTTGCTGGGTGGGGACCACAACCTCCTTCTGACCATATGCACTTCAATATGGAAATGAGGGTTGCCAGATCTGACCAGATGACATCGTGCGGTACCTTTGTTGGATAGCCTTTCTGTACTATGGATGACCTTTTCTTTTGCTAACTATCGAAAGCCCTAAGCATGTCCCAATACTGAACCTAAACAAGGGGATCCGCCTGAAGTAGATCCATGGGAAAAAGGGCATTGTAAGATATAATTGTTAAGATGGTGGAATAATTATATTCCACAAACCTCCAAAAAGAAAGGAAATACTGACCAAATATGGAATAATTGAACCTAGATACACAAGATAAAAAGATAAATTAGGTAAGAAGGTAAGACATATCTAGTTTATTTTTTTTAAACTTCATAAAATAATATCAAACAAATATTTAAAACTCCAGTTCACCATCTTTACACTTATCCCACCCCATACGCTGAATTTAACCTATTTAAGCTTCATAAACTTATAGTATAAACCTCAAGACTTTCACAGGGGCAGGGAAGGGGAGAAGGGATAAAAGGGTAAAAGACACTACAGCACAGAACTAGGTGAAGAAGAAGGGACTAGAAACCTAGTTGAGATCAGTCTTCTTCCCCCAGTCCACTTTGTGTACAGCTCTCCCTGATCCCAACTTGAGATAGCTGAGTACACTCAGCCTACAGTACAAACTGAAGTTAGTTCAATAGTGGAAGGGAATGGGGCTGAAGAGTGAGGGAAGAAGCAAGAATTGTATAAATGGAATAAAAGAAAAAGACTGAAACACCAAAATTCTAAGTATAAAGATGTAAGCCTAAATTCCAAATAGAAAATTTTAATATAAAATTAAGGAAGATAAATAATGGTATTGGAAAAATTAGGGCACATGATGGAGACTCTCCAAAGAAATAGGAGTGTGAAACTAAAAAACAAAAAACAAAAACCCCACAGAAATGGAGGAAAAATTGGCAAAAGAGAAGCAAAAGATATTAACTTTTAAATAACATACTAATCCTATAAAAGCCAAAAGAAACTGACCTTAAAGATAAGAAATGTAGAAATAACTTAAGCAGCACAGATTTCTCAAAATAACATGATAAATAAACCAGATATCATGGTAGAGGAAAAAAATCAAGAAAATTGCCCAGGATGTTTGAGGACAGGGAACACAGATCACCTCCAGAGAAAATCTAATGCTTGAAATTCTAAGGCATGTAGCGATTAAATGTCATAATTTTAATTCCAAGCAATAGATTTTATAAGCAGCTAGGAGAAAGCATTTTAGTTATGAAGGAACATTAATTCAGATAACTCAAGACTACTCCAAAGTCACAAGAAATCACCAAAAGGATGGAATAGGATACTCCATAAAGCAAAGGAGCTCAAGTTGCTACCAAAAATAACATATTCTTAAAAACACCATATTCTCCAAAGGTAATCTTAAACATAAATTTTAAAATGTGGATCTTCAACAAAAGAGAGGGATTTAAGTTGTTCCTACAGGGAAAAAAAAGAAAGTTGAATGTTTTATTTCCAAACACTGTAAACAAAAGGAAAATAAGATAAATAAGTACAAGTATTTTTTATAAGACTAAGCAATGAAAACAGTTCTTTCATATTTAGACACCATTTTTAAACAAAATTAATTAGACAAAGAGAGGAAAGAAAGAGTAAAGAGAGAGCATCAAGAGACAAAAAGGACTCCAGGAGGTCTTAAAGAATATGGAGAAGAGGGAAAAGCTAAAATAATATTCCTTGGCTAAAATGCCACCCATCTCTGTAAGTGAATCAATATCTTTCATAGGAAGAATAATACAATGGAAAGTCATTGGAACAGAGAAAGAGAAGTCAACACGTAGAAGGCAGTTGAGAATGTAATCCCAATGACTGGAGCTGAACCAAGAAAAGATTGTAATTTCATTAATCACCTCTGTAAGGGACATGTGGTAAGCTGTGAGAGGATAGGATAAAAACAACAAAATTATAAAATAAAAAAGAATTTTAAAAATAATGGAGTGTGACAGGAATGAAATGTAGCTTCACTCTAGAAAGCGTGATATTAAGGAAAGTTCTCGTGATGGGGCAGGGAAGTTGTGTCTATGGTAAGAGAGAAGTTTGTCTGGGAGAAGGGGTAAAAATAGTCAAGATAGGAGACCTACTTTTCTGAACAAGAATTGTGATTATCAGAATTGTATTCCACCCTGAGAGCATGAGCTCTGGAAGCAACCACTATCCAGGGAGGTGGTAGGAAACATAGTACCAGAGATAGTATGATCTGACCTTAGGAACAGTGAGAATTCATGGCAAAGGGGGAAGGGAGGATGTTAGCATTATGTCTCATGTCCCAGAGTACAGAGTGACAATCATCAATCAACATAACTTTCTTTATGAATGGGTATCTCTAAGACACCATCAAAACACAAAATAGAATTATATGCAATGACAACTAACATTTCTCTAGTGCTTACTATGTTCTAGGCACTTTACAATTATTAGCTCATTTGATCCTCACAGCAGGCGCTATTATTAATCCCCATTTTTAAAAATTGCTTAGTCATTTTTCAGTTATGTTCAATTCTTTGTGACCCTTTTGGGGGACTTTCTTGGCAAAGATACTGGAATGGTTTTCATTTCCTTCTCCAGTTCATTTTACAGATGAGGAAACTGAGACAAAGTTCAGTGACTTTGCCCAGGGTCAAGTAAGTGTCTGAGGCCAATTCTGAGCTCAGGAAGATGAGTCTTCCTGTCTCCAGACCTAACACTCCATCCACTGTACCACTTAGCTGCCCATCTCCATTTTACAGATGAGGAAACTGAGGTGAACAGAGCTTAAGTGGCTTACCCAAAGTCATACAACTAATAAGTATCTGAGGCTGAATTTGAACTCAGGTATCTCTGATTGCAGACCCAACACTCTACCAGGGGTGGGGAACCTATGGCCTCAAGGCCACATGAGGCCCTCTAGGTCCTCAAGTATGGCCCTTTGATTGAATCCAAACTTCACAGAACAAATCCCCGGATTTGTTCTGTAAAACTTGGACTCAGTCAAAAGGTCATACTCAAGTTATATGTGGAAGGTTCTCCATCCTTGCATCTACTGTACTATCTAGCTGCCATGCTCACAAGAGGAAAGGAGATTTGAATAAGCTCCACAAACACAATAACATAAAAATGGTGTTGTACCCCTGATGTTTTCATCAAGAACATAGAACAAAGAAGGGACAATGAATTAGAAAACAGAACTCAAAATTCTAGGAAAGAGAGAAATAAAGAGTACAAAGTAATGAAAAATTCCTAGAAAAGACCACCACAAAAGGAGAGCAAGAGAGAGGGGAAATTTAGAAACACACCTATTTCTTTAGGAAAAGGAAAGATGAGAAAAGGTGGTGGAGAAAAATAAATAATCATAGAAAAAAGAAAAAAGGAATCAACAATTAAATTCACAGAATTTGGGGAAAAGAAGGTAAATGAGAATATGGATGAATTTCTATCTTTTTGGATTTCTCTCTTTAAGCAGAGATGCTTAGACTTATTTAATTAATGAACTTGTCCCTTACTGGCTTGTGTCATAAACATAGACTGTGGAGTTTTTTTCTTCCAAGATGTGCTGAGTATTAATATAAAACAAGGCATAAAACAGAGAGACATACACTCATGTAAGGTGTTTACCAATGAAGTGCAAGATGTTCAATAGAACAGGGTTCAATAAAAGAATCTTGTCAGTCATGAGGTTTTCCAATGGCCCTTTGACACTGGTATTAGTTGAATCAAACTGAAAATCTACAGAGCTTCCTTAATGAAAAATATAACCAAGTAAGTGGAAAATACATATTGTCACAATTAGGACATGCAGCTGGATGAGTAGTACATTTTGGTACATGTTTATTTGGAGAGGCACTACAAATAGATATTGGGTTGGGCTTATAGTCAAATAGTATGAGAGAGGAATTGATTCTCTCTGAAGTGTTTCTGTAAATCCTCTTTTAATATCTCAAGAGTATTTCTGTAGCTATGACTCTTCTCTGTTTTCTCCCCTCATTACATGACTGATCCACCTCCTCTTCTGGTAATGCTGTCTCTACTAATTAATGTCTTTTACGTCAGCCTTCACACGTAAGGCACTACTGGAAGATGCCACAGCCCGCTTAGAGTCACAATTCAACTTTCCATTGATCTTTAATTGACCTGCAATTTTGATTCTTCCCAGAGCATAACATTGTATGATTGGCAGCCATCTTTTAGAACAAGAATATTGATGCTAAAGAGACGGATCATTACAGAAGTTAGCAGCTTATTGACTATAATAAGGGTGATTTTCTAAATATGACCCAGCAGTATCTCACTAGGACATGCAGATTGCAGCTTGGGTAGCTAGGTGGACAAAGTGCCAGGTAATTTACCTGCCTGAGTTCAAATCTGGCCTCAAACACCTACTAGCTGTGTGATCCTGCGCAAATCACTTAACCCTGTTTGCCTCAGTTTCCTCATCTGTCAAATGAGTCAGAGAAGGAAATGGCAAACCACTGCAGTATGTTTGCCAAGAAAACCTCAAAAGGTCAGACACAACTGGAAAACAGCAAAACAACAAAAACATCCTAATTAATTTTACTGCCACAGTGGAACAGCCCCTTTCCTACCTATTGATGACTTTTTCCTTGGACCACAATGGTTATGGCTTCTTCTGCACGAAGCATCCCCTTCACCCACTCTATAGTCTAGTCAACTTGATCTTTTTTGCTGTTACTTATGTGCAACATTACAACTCCTGCCTCTACTTTGGTGGTCTTTCATGTCTGGAATGCACTTCCTTCTCACCTCCTCTCTTAGAATCCCTTTTTATTTCCCTACAAAGCTCAGCTTATATACCATCTCTAACACAAAGCCTTTCATGATTCCTCCAGGTACCTAGGACTCCCACTAAAATGATCTTGGATTTGTCTTGTGTCTCTGTTGTACATATAATTCTATAAAGTCAGGGACTGTTTCATTTTTTTTGTTATATATCCCCAGAAGTTAGTACAGTGTCTGGCACAAAGTAGGGGTTTAATAAAGACTTGTTGATTGATGGACCACTAATTCAGTGCCCAACTTTAACATTCACTTTCACTCCTGGGACTTGGTTGTCTTTTCTATAAAACAGAGATTGGAGTAAATTATGTCTAAGGACTTTTCCAGTTCTAAATTTCTAAAAAGTCTTAAAGTTCATACATATAGATTGCACATATATGACCTATGCCAAATTGCTTACAGAGGAGGTAAATGAGCAAAGGAGGGAGAATTTTTGGAACTCAAGGTGTTATTTATAGATGAATTTTAAAATTGTCTTTACATGTAGTTGAAAAAAATAAAATGCTCTTTAAAAGAAAAAAAAGATGTGAGAGGCGAAGTGCTCTGGTTCTCACACACATACACACACATACACAAAAAAAGCTCATACATGTGTAGTCCGTCCACTCCTGACTCCCACCCCATCTGTAGTTGTTAAGTGGAGAGACAGTGACACCTAGTGGCCATGATGTCATACAACTCAAGCACCAATTTCCTCAGGTATTTTTGGAACCCAGCTGATAGTGTCTGAATCCAGAACCTCAAGGAAGGCATCCTTCAATTCCTAGCCATGGGGCGGTGGAAAAGAGGAGTTGGAAGTGGGGAGCAAAATATTAAAAGGAGAAGGGAATCTCAGTGAACAAAGTCAAGAGTAATTGTGACATTGTATTGCCCTTCCCCTCAAAGAAGTGGGGGAAAAATCCAGGAAACAGGAGCATATGATGTGAATACCTCTTAGATTCTTTTATATACTTTCTCCCCAAGCAGAATGTAAGATAATAAGGGGAAGGGATCACTCATGTTTAGCTCCTAGGGGATTGTAGTATGTTTCAATTAAAAAATTTTCTGTACGAGGTCCTGGCCCAAGTTTTTCAAGGGAACATAGAGGGGGTTTAAGCTGTCCCCATCCTCAGGAAGTTTATAACAAAGGACAAGACATATACATCAGACATCTTAGCTGATTTAACTACTGAGAAGCAGTGTGATATGCTGGCAAGGACACCATCCTGGGAGTTAGTAAACTAGTCCCAGATCTATCATTTATTCACTGGCTCTTCCATGAAGTCTCTTCCATCCTTAAGAAACTCTTACCTGGGTCTACCATTGTCTGAAGACATCATCCTGTCACTCTCCTCCCTTTCACAGCCAAACTCCTGGAAAAAGGTCTTTATATCTATTGGCCCCTCTTTCTCCCTTCCTACTCACTTCTCAATCCCTTGCAATCTGACTTCTGCACCCTTCACTCAAATGAAACTAATTTCTCCAAAGTCACCAACAATCTCTTTATTGTTAAATCCAGTGGCTTTTTCTCAGTCCTTCTCCTTCTTGACCTCTCTGCAGCATTTTACTCTATGGATCACCCTTTCCTTCTAGATACTCTCTCCTTATTGAGTTTTCATGACACTGCACTGTCGTGGTTCTCTTTCTATTTGCTGAACCTATCCTTTTTGGTCTCCTTTTCATGTTCATAACCACATCCTACTGTCTATGTATGGGTATGCCTCAGCATTCTGAGCTAAGATCTCTTCTTTTCTTTCTCTTCACTCTAACTCAGTGATACAATTTGTTCCCATGAATTCAACTATCTTTTACCCCTATGTAGATGATTCCCAAAGCTTCATGGATAGCCTTCACTTCTTGATCTCTGTTTTCACATGTTCTACTGTTGCTTGACATCTTCACTTTACACGTCCCATATATATCTCAAACTCAACATGTCCAAAACAGAACTTATTATTCTTTCCCATAACCCTCTCTTCTTTTTAACCTATTTCTCACAAGGGTTCTGCCACTCTTCCAGTTGCCCACATTCACAATCTCTGAGTCATCCTTGATTTTTTACTATTACTCATCCTTCATTTACAATCACAGTTGCCAAGACATGTCTGTTCTATAACATCTCTCACATCTATTCCCTTCTCTTTTCTAGCATTATCATTACTCTGGTACATGCCCTTTGTATTTTTTTTTTTGCTTGAAGTATTGCAATATTCTCCTAACTAATCTTACTGCAAGCAACCATTCTCTCTCTTCAATCCTTCAGCCACATAGCCACCATCCTGATATTACTAAAGGTGTCATAGTCATGAGACTCCTCTGATCAAGAAACTACAGTGGCTCCCCATTGCCCTTAGGATAAAGCATAAACTCTTCTTTTTAACATTTAAAGCCTTACATGATCTGGCCTCAGCTTATTTTTCCAGGCTAATGACACTTTCTTTCTGGTCTTCTTGCAGTTGCCCATGTATAACATTCAATTTACTATCTCCAAGTCTTTATACAGGAAGTTTCACATGCCTTAAATGTGTTTTTTTCTCACCTTCACCTCTTGGAACCCTCAGTCTTCTTCAGTAGGACTTTACTGATTCAGTTGTCACTTCCCCTAAAAAAGATCACTGAATATTTAAATCTGTATATATTACATCTTTATTTATCCGTAAATAAGTTGTACCTCTGTTAGTATGACATAAACTTTTTGAGGGCTCTTACATTTTCTTATTTGTAAGCACAGTACTTGGCACATAGTATATGCTTAATAAATGTTTGTTGATTGAGTGAGTGTGATCTTGGGCAAATAAGATTTATTCCCATTTTTTTTCTGAAATGTGTCCTTTAAAGTCCAATTCTGGTCATAGATCCATAGCTTTCCAAATATCCCTCAATTTTTGGCATTTCTGGAGCCAAGATGGTGGAATAAGGTGGGAACTCACCTGAGCTGTCCCAAATTTCCATCCAAAGAACTTTGAAGTAATGCTTTAAAATGAATTCTGGAGTGGCAGGACCAACAAAAGGACAGTATGAAACAATTTTCCATTCCAAGACAACTTAGAAGGTTGACAGGAAATGTCTGTCTCACTGAGGTGAAAGTGGAATACAGGTCAGTGCAGGTAGCCTGGGCAAGCCAGAAGCAAGGTCCTATACCTGGTACAAGCCAACAGCGAGGCCTTGTGTCCCTGCATAAACCAGAAGTTAGGTCCCATGCCCCAACAAGCCAATGCTGGCCTTGGGGATAATTGAATCAGCAGCACCAAGTCCCAGAGCTCTCAGCCCACAGATAGTAAGGGGACAGGACAACTGGTCAGAAGGAGATTATAGGGGACACTTTGCTGGCACTGGTTTTAGGACTCTGTTGTATTGACCAAATAGGGATCTAGTTCACAGTCCCAGTGTGAGAAGGAGCACTAGCACACTAGTGTATGTTACTTCAAGGTAAAGGGGATCCTGGTCACAGGTCCAGGGCAGAAAAGAGTGCTTGTGGTTTCTCACAGACACAAGCCAGGAGATCAGGGATCACACCTCCCCTTAAATCATACAAACTTGGAAGAACCAAAAACTTACAGGTCCTCAGAATTATCTCTGAAAACAGAAGCATGAAAAACCTGAAGCTTAGGATAGTGCCCCCTCTACTCCAGAAGCAGAATGATAAGTCAAAAAATAGGCTGGGAAAATGAGAAGGTTACTACAGTGACAGGAAAGATGAAAACACAAACTCAGAAGAGGACAACAGTATCAAAACAGCTACATATGAAGCCTCAAAGGAAAGTGAATTGGTGTCAGGCCCAATAAAGAACTCCTGGAAGAGCTCAAAAAGGATTTTAAAAATCAAATACGAGGGGGAGAAAAAAATGGGAAAAGAAGTGAGAGAAATATGACAGAATCATGAGGGGGGGAAGGATAAAGGTAGCATAAAAAAATGGAAAAAGAAGTACAGAAATTCACTGAAGAAAATAACTCCTTAAAAAGTAGACTTGGTCAAATGGAAAAAGATGTACCAAATATCCCCCAATTTTCTGTCATGGTCCAGAAATTCTAACATTAGAGCATTGTTTTGGGGGTTTTGAGGACTTTTCCATCTGCAAAAATCACTTGATTTAGTTTAGGCATCTCTTGGTGGGGGCCAAAGGGACACTTTGTGTTCCATCAACTTTTGTGGTGATAGTATAAAATAAGCTTAAATAAAAACTCCATAGACCTGGGATAAAGGATGATGGGTTCTTTGCAGTAAGTAACAAAGGTTTAACAGTGAAGAGAGGGGTTTGAAAAGTCAGAAGAGGTCAGAGAACACTGAAGGCTATCATTGGCCAAACAATTTCAATGTGTACTCCCAGAAGATAATGCTAAGAAGCATCAGTGGTACATCTAAAAGGTGCAGGTTGGTAATTTCATCAGACAGTAGGGTAGTAGATATTAACTATCTGATCTGTCCTGCCCACCCTTCCCCAAAATAACTCATGTGTCATCTCCCCTATCACCCCACACCCCAACACTGGGAAAATAGAGATTGTTTAGAAGGGATCCAGTTTCCTTTTAAAAAATATAAATACCTTTGTGATGCTTATACTTCCTTCCTAATATGTCTATAACTTTAGTGTCAGAACTCTGGACAGGGAACAAGGTAAAGCCAAGACTAGTGATCCATGTCAGCACTACTGCAAAGGACAGCACTAAGCTTCTTGAGGCTAATCTCTGTTGGACTCACATGAAGGGTATAGAGGCTGGCATGTTGTGGACAACTTAAGGAGTAATAATGAAGTATGTTGACGACCTGTAGTTAAAAGCTGGCTACTATTATGGAACTTTGTAGAAGTGTGTGAGGCCTTTGAAAAGTGAGTCAAATCCAGTTTCAGGGTGGGTGTCTGATAACCCTGTGCATATCAATCAAGGATAAATCAATAAATATTTTAAAAACACCTACTATAGGGGGGCGGAGCCAAGATGGTGGAGTAGAAAGACGCACATACACATAGCTCCGAACCCACAACCCACAGAACGGCTAGAGGGGACCAACTCACGGTGAATTCTGCACCCAGAGGCCATGGAATATTGGAGCGAGGGAGATTTCTGTTCCAGAGAGACCTGCAAACCTCTCGCGGGGGGTCCTTCGCGCTGCAGAATGGGCGCCGGGTCTGGGAGCAGAGGGCAGCCCTGCAGCAGCCGCGGCACCGAGAGGAAAAGATCCGAGCGGGCTTCGGGGACGGGATCTCCAGCGGCCACGTGGGTCCCTCCACCCACAGAGGGACCTGCAAACCTCTCGCAAAAGGTCCGTCATGCTGCAGACACGGAGCCCAGCCCAGACCTGCGGCAGGCGCGGCTCCGAGAGGTACAGATCCGAGCAGGCTTTAGGGACGGGATCTCCAGCGGCGGCACAAGCCCCTCCACCCACAGGTGACGGGGGTTGGTGAGAGAGTCTCTTTGGCGGGTCGAGAGGGGAGTGGGGTGCCCCCATGGCTCGGCCCCCCCCCCCCGGGAGATAGAAGCTGAGAGGCGGTGGCAGACAGGGGCTCCCCAAGTGGGCGGGAGCCTGGATCCATTGTGGAAGGTCTGTACATAAACCCCCTGAGGGAACTGAGCCTGAGAGGCGGCCCTGCCCCGACCTGACCATCTGAACTTAATTCTCACACTGAATAGCAGCCCTGCCCCCGCCAAAAGCCCTAAGGCGTGAAGCAGCATTTGAATCCCAGTCCCCAAACGCTGGCTGGGAGGACCAGGAGGCGAGGTGGGTGTGAGGAGAATATCAAGTCACTGGCTGGGGAGAATGCCCAGAAAAGGGAAAAGAAATAAAACTATTGATGGCTACTTTCTTGGAGAACAGACATTTCCTCCCTTCCTTTCTGATGAGGAAGAACAATGCTTACCATCAGGCAAAGACACAGAAATCAAGGATTCTGTGTCCCAGCCCACCCAATGGGCTCAGGCCATGGAAGAGCTCAAAAAGAATTTTGAAAATCAAGTTAGAGAGGTGGAGGAAAAACTGGGAAGAGAAATGAGAGGGATGAAAGAGAAGCATGAAAAGCAGATCAGCTCCCTGCTAAAGGAGAACCAAAAAAATGTTGAAGAAATTAACACCTTGAAAACTAGCCTAACTCAATTGGCAAAAGAGGTTCAAAAAGCCAATGAGGAGAAGAATGCTTTCAAAAGCAGAATTAGCCAAATGGAAAAGGAGATTCAAAAGCTCACTGAAGAAAATAGTTCTTTCAAAACTAGAATGGCACAGATGGATGCTAAGGACTTTATGAGAAAGACAGATATCACAGAACATAGTGAGAAGATTGGAAAAATGGAAGATAATGTGAAATATCTTATTGGAAAAACAACTGACCTGGAAAATAGATTCAGGAGAGACAATGTAAAAATTATGGGACTACCTGAAAACCATGATCAAAAGAAGAGCCTAGACATCATCTTCCATGAAATTATCAAGGAAAACTGCCCTGAGATTCTAGAACCAGAGGGCAAAATAAATATTCAAGGAATCCACAGAACACCGCATGAAAGAGATCCAAAAAGAGAAACTCCTAGGAACATTGTGGCCAAATTCCAGAATTCCCAGGTGAAAGAGAAAATGTTGCAAGCAGCTAGAAAGAAACAATTCAAGTATTGTGGAAATACAATCAGGATAACACAAGATCTAACACCCTCTACATTAAGGGATCGAAGGGAATGGAATAGGATATTCCAGAAGTCAAAGGAACTAGGACTAAAACCAAGAATCACCTACCCAGAAAAACTGAGTATAATACTTCAGGAGAAAAAATGGTCTTTCAATGAAATGGAGGATTTTCAGGTTTTCTTGATGAAAAGACCAGAGCTGAAAAGAAAATTTGACTTTCAAACACAAGAATGAAGAGAACAATGAAAAGGTGAACAGCAAAGAGAAGTCATAAGGGACTTACTAAAGTTGAACTGTTTACATTCCTACATGGAAAGACAATATTTGTAACTCTTGAAACATTTCAGTATCTGGGTACTGGGTGGGAGTACACACACACACATGCACACATGCACACATACATAGAGACAGAGTGCACAGAGTGAATTGAAAAGGATGGGATCATATCTTAAAAAAAAAATGAAATCAAGCAGTGAGAGAGAAATAGTGGGAGGAGAAAGGGAGAAATTGAATGGGGCAAATTATCTCTCATAAAAGAGGCAAGCAAAAGACTTATTAGTGGAGGGATAAAGAGGGGAGGTGAGAGAAAAACATGAGGTCTACTCTCATCACATTCCACTAAAGGAAAGAATAAAATGCACACTCATTTTGATAGGAAAACCTCTCTCACAATACAGGAGAGTGGGGGACAAGGGCACAAGCAGGGTGGGGGGGAGGATAGAGGGGAGGGCATGGGGAGGAGAATGCAATCCGAGGTCGACACTCATGGGGAGGGAAAGGATCATAAGAGAATAGAAGTAATGGGGGACAGGATAGGATGGAGGGAAATATAGTTAGTCCTATACAACACAACTAGTATGGAAATCATTTGCAAAACTACACAGATTTGGCCTATATTGAATTGCTTGCCTTCCAAAGGGAAGGGGTGGGGAGGGAGGGAGCTAAAGAAGTTGTAACTCAAAGTGTTAGGATCAACTGTAATGTTCTTACCACTAGGAAATAAGAAATACAGGTTAAGGGGTAAAGAAAGCTATCTGGCCCTATGACACAAAAGAGAAGACGGAGACAAGGGCAGAGAGGGAGGATAGAAGAGAGAGCAGATTGGTCACAGGGGCAATTAGAATGCTTGGGTTTGGGGGGGGAGGGGACAAAAGGGGAGAAAATTTGTAACCCAAAATTTTGTGAAAATAAATGTTAAAAGTTAAAGAAAAAAAAAACACCTACTATATACCAGAACACTGTGCTTGGGACTAATAATATATAAACAACTGTAAAATAGTATGTGTTTTCAGGGAATTTACACCTTACTGAGAGAAAACAGAATGTACATATTTAAGTATATATGTGATATATGCTAAATACTCTATACTACAGAAATAATCCTGTTGAATAATCCCTCTAGTAATAAACATCAAGAAAAGCATAAAATGTGAAGGTGTATGCTCTCCAAAGATATTTGCCACTATGATCAGGGAAATCACTTGTAGAATACAGGTTGAGGAAGGATTCCCTGGGAATGAGGTTCTCTAGATGCTCCCTTCTGTGGATGACATTGTACTGATAGCAACAAGAGATTGCAGAGCCCCCTCAAAAAAAATCTATACCCATTTAAGGGAGTTTTTCCTGACCATCACCTATCTACACAGGGAAAATTAATTAGGTGAAGAATGTTTATTGGCCAGATTTCAATATGCGTTTGGACAGATACCTTATAGAGACTATCCAACAACTTCCATCTCTTGTACAGACAATACAGATTGGCAAAAATCTGGGTCCAGAGTCAGAAAGGAGAGAAGGCTAGGTTGATTTTGGGAAATAGCAAAGTTCTTTTGCTAATTTCAAGCCTCCCACGAAAGCAAAGACATACTTTTTAATAATAAAATTTTCCCAGAGTTGCTGTGTGGTAGGGAGACATAAAACATTACTATCTCCAAAGAATTAACTATGAGAGCAAAAAAGAGGACCCTGACAGGAGTTCCTGGCTACAATACATTCAAGGAACTGTTAAGAAAAAGAGGAGTAAAGGACATCAAGAAAAAAGTTTTATGACGGAAAGAGAAGATGGGTACATCACAAGACTAAATCATAACAAGTGGTCTCCTTTTATGAGACAAGTAAAATCCTAATATTTAAACCAGGAGAGAAGAAAGCAAAGAATGAGACCTTCAGAACATCATTAATGAATATCGATTCAATAGTTTTCAAATGTTGTGAAAATGACTACAATAGTTTATACAAAACTCACTCACTACTGACTAAGATGGATTTATACCAGAGAATTCAGGATGGTTCAACCTTAGGGAAACTGTTAAACCAATTAATCACATTAATAATAATTAACATAACTAATCATGTTAATCATCAAAACCATATGATTGTATCAATAGAGATAGAAAAAGCTTTTGACAAACCACAACACTCATTTATGCTAAAATTCTAAAACAGTCATAGAAGGATCTTTTTCTAAGATGATAACATAGCTATAAAACCCCCCAAAGCATCATTATATGCAATGAATACTAGATTTCACAACAAATACAGGCATCAAATCAGGATACTCCCCCTTTCTCAGTGTTATTTAGCATAATTCTAAAAATGCTAGCAATAGCAGCAAAACAAAAAAATCAAAGAATTAATAAGCAAAGAAGAAACAAAGTTTCTCTCTTTGCTGATTTCATTATGGGTTTACTTGGAAAATATTAGGGAATTAGCGAGAAAACTAGCTGAGACAATGAACAGGTATACTTAAGTAGCTGATTACAAATCCAAAATCAGTCATGCTGCTACATAGGAATAATAAAATCCAGAAGGAGATAATAGAAAAGAAAGTCTCACTCAAAACAACAAAGTGTATAAAACATTTGAGGGTCAATCTGCCAGAACATACCACATATCTATTTAGATACAGCTATAAAATGCAAAATGCTCCTTAAAGAAATAAAGAACAACATAGGGTGTTCAGTGCTCACAGCAAGACAATAACTATAAAATTCAAACGACACTATTATCAAAATTAGTTTACAGAGTTAGTGCTCTACCAATTAAACAATAAAGAAGACACTTTCTAGAGCTAGATAATATAATAAAATTCATTTGGAGGTATAAAAGGTCTACATCATCAAGGGAGATAGTGAAAAAATAGCAATGAAAGGGAAATAGTACTTCCAGACTTCTTGCTATTTTCTAACACAATAATCACCAAAATTATTTATATTGGTTAGAAAATAGAAAAGTTGGTCAATGGATCAGATTAGACAAGGAAAAATCAGAAATAACTGAACTCAATAACCTAGTGTTTGATAAACTTGAAAATATAAACTACCTAGGAAAGAACTCCCTACTTGACAAGATACGTATCCAAAGTGTTTCTTTAGGGCATCAAACTTTTGCCTACTTTTCCCCATAGTATTTAAGGCTGACAGAACCCCTTGTGAATTTACTGAGAAGAGTGATGTCACACAAGTGGAGATAATGGGCAGGAGTTCTGAACAGATGACACCTGAAGCCTCATTACTCCCCTTTTTGGGAAGTATAAGAGGTTGTCATGGGAATTGCCCCGATTCAAAATCAGAGAGGGAAGAAGGTACGGAGCTTGAAGCCAAAGGGCAATGGAACAATAGGCTGACATCACTTAGTGGTAATGGGGGAAAAGAAGGTTAGTGACCCCATTATAGGCTATAGTCTACAAGAATTTAATTTCCTTTAGGAAACCCAGATGTATTCCAGTCTAAATGGACATCGTTATGGTTGTGGAGTTTATCTCCAGGTGACTCATGAAAACTACCCTTGCTTGTTGAGGAAATCTAGAGAGCAGATCTGGAGAGGTCACATAATCTGTTTGGTATGCAAACTACCCTAGGCTTTAGATAGCAAAAGTTCAGATTCATTCACTGTTACTTAGCAACTAAACCTCGTGACACACAACCTGGGATTATGATGGATCTGGAAAGTTCACTTACATATTTTACATATTTCATGTCTCAAATTGGTATTCCACTGTGTTTCCATGAAGTTGGAAACCTGAGCAGCCCAAGTGGAGCCCCTATTTACTTCTTTGTTATGGGCTAGTGATGATAAAAAAGGGAAATGGCTTGGGTTACAGTTCATCTGGAGTGTCACTGCTCCACTGTAGTGAGAGGAGGTGTGGGGTATCATGACATCCAATAGGATGCCAGCTACCTGAGAGAGCAGAGGACCACGAACGGAATCTGTCAGCACTACAAGTTATTTAGCATCTCTCAACCTCAGTTTCCTCATCTGAAATTTGGGGATGATAATAGCTTCACAGGATTGTTGTGATGATCAAGCGAGATAATGTGTAGATCACTGCAAACTTTAAAGCTCTATGTAAATGTTAGCTCTCGTAGTGGGATGTCTGCCGTTGTCCTGTAGGCCAGGGGTGTCAAACTTACATAGAAATGAGAGCCAATAAATTGCTTAAAGATCTCTGAGGGCTGCGTATTGACTTAGAAAACCATACAAGTTAATGCATTTTTTTTAAACAAATGCATCAACACATTAAATCAGAGAGATACTACAATTTAACCTGATTTGGACCACACAAGGGAGTGTTGTGGGTCTCATGCAGCCCATGGGCTTTGTTTGACACCTCTGCCCTAGGCTATGACTGATACCTATGCATTAAGACACTGGCACAATGAAGGCTCCTATGATCTCCTCAATCATGGTATTAAATGGGGCTTAACTTATATAGAACTTTATCCCTTTAATGAGGGGATTGAAATAGCTATAGACAATTTCTCAAGCATCTTCCATTTGGTGCCATATGCCTAGCTGTCATTGAATGTTCGTGTTATATGGTATTTTCTAAAAGAGGTCATCTGCCTCTGTGGGCTTCCCATGCTGATTGTTTTCAATGAAACCTATAGTTCACCCCTGTGTTTTGAAAAAAGTTTCCAAAAAAGATTGCTTATTACTTTACACCACTCATAGGCTGATGGAAACATAGACCAAGCAAAATACAGCAAATGGTATCTACATTATTCTAAAGATAACCTGCAAGATTGGGCGCCAGATGCTGAGGTCCTCTCTCAAACTAAACTGCCACACATTCAAACTCTACTGCAGAGAATGCAACTCAGATGGGCTGGCCCCGTAGCCCCAATGCCAAACACATGCTCACCTAAAAGGCTATTTTACAGAGAACTCACACAAGGCAGGCTCTCACATGGAGATCAGAAGAAGCAGTACAAGGACACTCTCAACATCTCTCTGAAAAATTTTAGTATCAGTTGTTAGACATGGGAGACACTGGCACACATGGTGTGTCTGCATCAAAGAAGATGCTGTACTCCATAAACAAAGCAGAATCACAGTAGCACAAAAGAAATGTGAACTGCATAAATCCAGAGACATCTCCATTCCAAATGTTCTAATGGACTATTTGTGCCCGACCTGTAACAGGACCTTCCAAACTCATACTGGATTGGCCAATCACAGCCAAACATACTTCACTGTGACCCCAACATTGTGGGGTCATCAATCCTCTTCAAAAGCAAAGGATGAACAATGAACAAAGAAATGAAAATACTTAGAACTACATTTTTGTGGCTTTTCACTTTGACAAAAATGTGATGCCTTCCACGCTTGAGGGCTCAGCCTTTCAGGTGGCCTATGATCTGACCTATTCATGCACCTGAAAGATATATCTATAAAGACAGTGAGGCATAATGGATAGAAAACTGCACTTAAAGTCAAGAAAACAAGGTCTCATGACCCACCTCTTACAAATACTAACTATGCAAATCAGACAAGTCAATTAATTTCTTGGTTGCTTTAGAAACTTTCCAAGACTGTACTTTCTGAAGATGTCAACCTCATTTCCTAAAGAGAATTCCCACACTGGGAAGTACCCTATATTAATGAAATGACTGATCCAGTCCCTAAAATATGTCTATGGCTATAAAGAAGAAACTAGGTCACCCAGCAAGGATTATTGTAAGTACAGTAGCAGGAGAAACAATGGTAAAAAGAGAAAAAAAAGACTTCTTATAGTAATGTGAAGAGCAGACTTGAATATAGCTTCAATTTTTCTTGGCATACTAGCCCTTCTAGGCTTTACATATGTTTAGGTCCATTCACTGTTACTTAGACATTGAATCTGGTGATGTGCAATCTAAAGTTATCATGAACATGAAAAGTTCACCTAATTTTACATATTTCACATCTCAGATTGGTATTTAACTGAATTTCCACACCATGCATGGAAGGCTCCACCTTCCATGAAGAAAGAAGTCAAGAGACAATATACAAGAGTTACTGGATTACAGATGGTAGTATTATTTGATTAATGGAAGGGATATATACCATATATACTCAACTAGGGACCACTAATCCATACATAAGGATCTCTGTGGACTGCATATTGACTTAGTTTTAAACTGTAATATTACCCATGTTTATTGTATTTTTATTTATTTTGTTAAATATTTCCTGGTTACATTTTAATCTGGTTCAGGGGCACTCAGAGGGTTGCAAGCTGAGTGTTTGACATATTGCTGGCTTAGAGGCATATATATGGGATTTAGCTGAGTGCTGTATATCTGTGTAAAGTAGTTTTCAGCAGAGACACTGAACAAGTTACTGACTGCCATCCCTGGGGATAGGCTGAAGGATGGTTAGAAGGAACTACTATAAGCACCTTGGACAGGGACAATCATAGAGACAGAACTACGCTAAGACAAAGGACAGATCTGAACCAGTTTATGGACACTATCTTCCTATTATGAGCACAAAGGAAGTGTATATAATGGAAGTTTTAAGGAGAAGAGGAAGAGTGGACCAATCCCCTGGTAGCTACAAATTAACCAATATTGTAGAACTTTATTGCAGTTTCCTTTCTTTTTGGAAAACAATTAAGACACAATGAATCCTCAGACACTTACTTGTTGTGTGACCTTGGGCAAGTCACTTAACCTGTCTGCCTTAGTTTCCTCAAATGTAAAATGGAAATAATAATGGCACTACCTCCCCAGACTGCTGTATCTGTAAAGTCCTTTACCTGGAACATAGTAGGTGTTTAAAAAATGCTTGTTTCCTTCCTTCTTTCCCCACCAAGTTTGAGAAAAGTGTGGCTGTACTATTATTATCCCTAGGAGACTTCTTTTGTCACTGTGGTTGTGTTTCTGGAATGACAGTCCTATGGGACAAGGCTAACGGAGTGTGTATGTGTCTATCTTCCCCTGCCACTAGGCATAATATATTCTAGGGTTGTGCTTGCTGCCTGTGGATTTTCTGGGGCCTCTGTCTTCTAGTATTGGATGAGTCTGTGATGATAAAGTCTTTCTGAGACAGCTGAAGACTGCTTCTCTATAACTGAAGCTCTCTCAGATTCCATTCTGCCAACTTCCAAGTTGGTTTTAGAACCTCAAATGTTACACTCAGACACAGAAGGAACCAGCTTTTAGGCATACTAGGGGTAAGAAGTCTGAGCAGGGGGGAGAGACTGAAGAGCTGGGTCATGCTGGGGTTACATAAAAAGCTTTCAGGCACTCGGGGGGCTATGACAGAGGACAGATATGCAAAAAAGGGAAGGAGTGTAAGAACATTCTACCTCTATGATTTTTATTTGTGTCTTTACCCAGACAAAAGTGGGTGTTTGCTATCTATTCTTAGTAGCTTGGATCTGAATGTGAAGGATGAATCCTTGGGTTCTGAATGGGAGGGCACTTCCCCTAGGATTCATTCTGTTGTTATTTAGTCATTCAGTCATGTCTGATTCTTTCTGACACCATTTGGGGTTTTCTTGGCAAAGTTACTGAAGTCATTTGCCATTTCCTTCTCCAGTTCATTTGACAGATACTGCAACATGGAAACTGAGGCAGACAGGGTTAAGTAACTTGCCCAGGGTCATGCAATCAGTGTCTGAGGCTGGATTTGAACTCACATAAAGGAGTCTTCCTGACTTCAAGCCTGGCAACTCTATCCACTGTGTCACCTAGCTGCCCTTCTGTCATTCTACCAAACCTCAATCTACTTTACTCCTCCTTCCAGAGATTTCAACAATGCTCCCTCCTGAAAACCAGAATTGAGATTGCCCTAAGTGACTGTGAGGAATTAGCCACCAACCCCTCAGCCAGGGACAGGGACAGGGACAATAAATGAATGAATTGACTGAAAGAACTCAGATGTGGCAAGGTTAGTGCCACAAAGTGCAAACAAACACACAAATGCCTACACACATATACACACACACACAGTGAGAGACATTGATCCATGAAACATCCAGAGAGTCACACACATGCTCACACACATATTCTCACACAGACTCACAGATAGACTTACATCAGTTCACAGACACTCACCCACTTATCCATGTAGACTCATACCACCTCCATAGAGACAGACACAGAAATACCTCTTCTCACACAAACACTAAATACACAGACTTCTGGGAGTTTAGTGTGTGAGAAGAAAAGGAATACACACACACACACACACACACACACATCCTCCTCTCCAACTCCTCTGCAAATGCTTCTTAAACTCTGGTCATGTGGTTGTTCATAAAGCTAATAGAGCATATCTGACTCCTAACTCCTAGGAGATTGAGGTCTAAGAAAGAAATTGAGGTGAAGGGGTGCACAAGTGAACATGCATGAATTTCTGTATGCAGCAGGCACTGACACCTACAACCACCCTCTCTTTGGGTCCTACTAGCACCAGATCAGTTCTTAATTCATAGTTAGTTATCTCAGAAGCTGTCATCAACTCCTTTCCCTGATCGAGACCAATGTGGAGCATAAGGGGAAGGAGGGGGCATCTTTGATGTTACATACCTTTGAGCTTCATTGCCCCTTCCACTCCTTCCCCACCCCAAGATCTCCCAACACTCCATTCCTAAGGCAGAGCTGCTGAACGAGACCAGGACCAAGACTAGGACTAGGAAAAACTGGAACAAAGGAGAGAAACTTTAGCCACATATTTTAGAAAGGATGATGCCTAGCACATATTAAGTACTTAATAAATTCTTACTGACTTGATGGACTAAAAGTCAATCACTCAATCACACAATCAATCCAACACTTATTAAGCAGCTTTATGCCAGGGACTATTTTGGGCACAGAGATTCAAAGACAAAAGTGAAACAAGCAGCCCCTGTCTGTGAGGTGCTTATAGTCTAGGCAATGGAGGCATGTA
Organism: Notamacropus eugenii; assembly: GCF_028372415.1. Classification (NCBI taxonomy): domain Eukaryota; kingdom Metazoa; phylum Chordata; class Mammalia; order Diprotodontia; family Macropodidae; genus Notamacropus; species Notamacropus eugenii. Next base: position 335,389,322 of record NC_092874.1, on the reverse strand, counting down.
TGTATGTAGATACAGACAAAATAGATACAGGGTGATCTGAGGACAAAGGCACTAGCAAGGAGAACACCAAGAAAAGTTTTACGAACTTCAAGAAAGTGGCACCGGAACAGAAGCTTGACGAAAACAAGGGATTCTGAGATGAATTGACAAGAGATCTCATTCTAGGCATGGGGGGCAGGCAGTACAAAGACACAGGTAATGGGGATGAAATGCCCTCTCTGAAGACCTGCTTTATTGCCCTGGCTAAACCATTAACTGGATCGTGACCTTGGTAAGTCATTTCATCTCTGTAGGTGTCAGTTTTCTCATCTGTAAAAGCAGGGAGCTGAACTGAATGATCTCTAAGGTGTCTTCCAGCTCTAGAATTACAGCTAAGGCTCCCTAATTTTTTTGCTGTCCTCTTTTCACTATATCACCATCCTCTTGACCTATCCCCTTAACTATGGTCTCCTTCTTGCCCCCTAAGGTCTTTGGATAAGCCATAATTAGTCAGAGATCTTTGTTGTTCTTACAATCCACTGATATCTTACTATCCCAGAAAAAAAGAAGTCCCAGGAGAGGAATCTTCAATTATTTCTCTTCTTAAATGGAGAAGAGGAAGCCCTAAAAATAGGGAGAGGCAATACAGCACCAACCTTGCTGAGGTCATCCAATTTGCCTTTCCTTTCTGAGGGGAAGTCTGCCCATCCTTTCACTCATCTCTGCTCCCTCCATCCTAGAAGTAGGATGACCTTCCTTAACCCTACCCCAACTTTGAGTGATATTCCTAAAGAAGGCCTTTAAATTGGGATCACTTTGGAGTGACATGGACAAGTTGTCCTAGAGACACTACTTCCCCAAATCCTCCCCCCAACCCACCATTGTATTAGAAGTGTAGACACACCTTTCCAAGCTATCCCAGTTCCTCTCTCAGAATCCCCACTGTGGGTGGGACATCAAAGGTGTCACTACCCTAAAAAGGGAAATGGGTGGTCCCTGGGCCCCACTCACCTGCTTTCTGTCATAGGCTCCCAGCTTGCTTCCCATTGCTGCTGGGGTCTACATGGCCCGCCCTAATGCTTGTTGCTCCCATGATGCTCCTAGGACCCTGGCATGGCCCACTGCCCTTCGAGACGGCCACCTTACAGGACTACAGCTCTGTATCCCAGAGGGGCCCGTACCAGCTCACAGAGCCATTGGGCAGCTGCCTGCTGCTGCTGGATCCAATGCATATTTGATGACAGCTATTATTCTAATTTTGCCTCCTGCATGGAGGAGAAGCGACTCTCCCTGACAAAGGAGCTGGGGGACAGCAAACCTCTGAATGCTTCTGCCTTATAGCACTGGCCAAAGTCCTCCTCCCTTTCTCCACATAGCCCAAGACCTCGCTCAGAAGCTCCCTCCTTTTCTGTTCTGGCCCCTTCCCTCCCTTTTTAGGGACAGCTGGAGGAATATGTTCATTCATCCATCTATTCATTCACACCTTAAGGATCTTAATAAATGGTTACGATGTGCAGACTGCTATGGTATATGCTTTAGGAGATACATAATTTAGATAAATCAGTCTCCTGTCCTCCTGGAGTTTACAGTTTAATGGGGCAGCAAATTGGCACACCGAATAAAACCCCGGACCTGCGGTGAGGAAGGTCTAAATTCAGATCTGACTTCAGGCACTGCCTGGATGAGAATCATTTGTTGCAGCCGCCATAAAAGCGACCGAAGCCAGCACAGTGGAACACTCAGAGCTTAGTCAGGCATTGAAGACGCCAAGGTCGCCCTCTGAATCCTGGGCCATTGCCAGTCATCTTAACTTTGTTCCTGCCACTGGACTTTGATGACTCAGGAAGGGAGAATGAGGCTGATGACTTTGAGCAACTTTGCCTCACTTAAATCTGACTCGTGAGCAAGTCAAGACATTCCTTGTGATGTTACCGGTTCTCTTTGAAAAAGGACGAACAACAGACACTTCCTGCTTTTAATTTAATTTATCTAGCCTCATTTAATTCGTCTAGCCTCAGTTTCTTCATCTGTGAGATGGAGATAATAATAACATCTGTCTCTCAGGGGGGTTGGGAGAATAAATGAGATAATATTTGTAAAGGACTTTGCAAACCTCAAAGTGCTAGCTATCTTTGTAAGACAAAAATCTAAATACACAATATTAAACAGTATTCAAGAGGTACCTATAGAGGCAGCTAGATGACTCAGTAGACAGAGTCAGGAAGACCTGAGTTCAAATTTGGACTCAGACACTTACTAGCTATGTGACCCTGGGCAAATTATTTACTCCTGTTTGCCTCAGTTTCCCCATCTGTAAAATGAGCTGAAGAAGGAAATGGCAAACCACTCCAGTATCTTTGCCAAGAAAACCCCAAAATGGGTTCATGAGAAGTCAAATACAACTGAAAACAACTGAACACCAATAACAACATTAGAGAGGTGCAAAACACTGTGAAGTGTAAGGGCTGCTACCAGTGAAGGGAAAAGAGATTAGGGAAAGTGTCTCCATGAAGAGGGAGGGAGGAAATTCAAGACATAGGTAACAGCTTAAAGACATGCTTGGAGCCAGAAAGGATTAGGGAGCAAAAGTGTAGATTCATTTGCCTGGATGTAGAATGTGAGAGGTGAGTGATATGAAATAATTACGGAAAAGGAGAGTGGCATCAGATTGCTGAAAACCCTGAATGTCAGTCAGTCATCAAGTAAACACTTATTAAGAGTTTACCACATGCCAAGTAATGTGCTCCCAACTAGGGATCTAAAGACAGGCAAAGCTGCCCCCCCTTCAGGAGTTACTAATAGGTTACAAATGAAAATAACCAGGAACACATAAAGCAAAGGATCTAGAACTACAACCAAGAATCACCTACTGGGCAAAATTAAGCATAATACTCCAAGGGGAAAAAATGGTCATTCAATGAAATAGAAAGATTACAAACTATCATAAGGAGAAGACCAGAAATGAACAAAAAAATCAGTCTCTAATATCAAGACCCAAGAGAAGCCTAAGAAGGGGAAAAGGGAAAAGAAAATATAAGAGATTCAATGGAGATGAACTATCTACCTCCCTACATGGGAAGATGATACTTGTAATTCTTAAAAATTGTACCACAAATAGTACAGCTGGAAGGAATATACAAAGAGGGTGTGGGTATAAGATGAATTTGATGGAATAACATAAAAAACAATTAAGAGATGAGGAAGAGGAGTACACTGTGTGTGAAAAGAAGGGAGATGTAGAATGGAGCAAATTATTTCACATGAAGAGGCACAAAAGATCTCTTACATTGGAGGGGAAGATGGAAAGATGGGCAATGGGAATCACTTCAACCTTACTCTCATCAATGTTGGCTCAAAGAGGGAATAATATACATATCAGTTGAATATAGAAATCTATCTTACCCAACAAAAAGGTAGGAGGAGAGGAGATTAAGTAAAGATTGGGGGGGGGGTGCTGACAGCACAGTGGGCAGATGGGGGAGACAGTAAACAGAAACAAAACACTGGCAAGGAGGGAAAGGTTGAAAGGAGAGAGAGGACAAACAGGAGGAAAAATAGGATGGAGGGAAATATATAGTTAGTAATCATAACTGTGAGTGTGAATGGAATGAACTCTCCCATAAAAAGAAATGGATAGCAGAGTTGATCAAAATCAGAATCCTACAATATGTTGTTTACAAGAAACACATTAAAACAGAGAGTAAGCACAGAATAAAGATACAGGACTGGAGCAGAACCTATTATGCCTCAATGGAAGTAAAAAAAGCAGAGGTGGTAATCCCGATCTCAAAACAAAAGCAAAAGTAGACCTAAATGAAAGAGAAAAGGAAGGAAACTACATTTTACATATAAAATAGATAATTATATTAAATTAAAAGGCTTTTACACAAACAAAATCAGTGCAAACAAGATTAGAAGGAAAACAGAAAGCTGGGAAACAATCTTTAGAGCAAATGTCTCTGGTAAAGTCATCATTTCTCAAATATAGAGAGCTGCATCAAATTGATAAGAATATAAGCCATTCCCCAATTGATAAATGGTCAAAGGATATAAACAGGCAGTTTTCGGAGGAAGAAAGCAAAGCTATCTATAGGCATATGAAGAAGTGTTCTAAGTGACTTTTGATTAGAGAAATGCAGATAAAAACAACTCTGAGATATCACCTCACACCTATCAGATTGGCTAATATGACAAAAAAAAAGGAAAATAATAAATGTTGGAGAGGATGTGGGAAAACTGAGACACTAATGCACTGTTGCTGGAGTTGTGAACTGATCCAACCATTCTAAAGAGTAATTTGGAACTATGCCCAAAGGGCAACTAAACTGTGCATATTCTTTGATCCAGCAATATCACTACTAAGTCTATATCCCACAAAGATCATTAAAAAGGGGAAAGGACTAAGATGTGCAAAAGTATTAATAGCAGCCCTTTTCTTGGTGGCAAAATGTTGGAAAACGAGGGGATGCCCATTAATTGGGGAAAGGCTGAACAAGTTGTGGTATGTGAATGTAAAGGTATATTATTGTTCTATAAGAAATGATAAACATTTGATAAATAGGCAAATTTCAGAAAAAGACTTTTACAAACTGATACAAAGTCAAATGAGCAGAATGAGGAAAACATTGTACACAGTATCAGCAACATTGTGTGATGATCAACTATGAATGATTATCAACTCTTCTCAGCAAGACAGTGATCCAAGACAAGTACAAAGGACTCATGATGGAAAATGTTATCCACATCGGCATAAAGAACTGATGGACTCGGAAAGCAGATCGAAGCACATTTTTTTCACTTTACTCTTTTTCATGTTTTTTCTCCTTTAATCTGTTTCTTTTTCAAACCTGTGACTAATATGGAAATATGTTTTACATGATTGCACATGTATAACCTACATCTATATAAGCCTACCACTTTCGGAAGAGGAGAGGGGAAGGAAAGAGGGAAAAAAATGTGAGAAATCAAAATCTTGTAAAAATGATTAGTCTTGATATGTAATTGGGGAAAATGCTACTTTCAAAAAATAAATAAAAAAAATAACTAGGAACACACAAGAGATATACAGAGAGAGTGGAAGGTAACAGTAGGGGGCAAGAAACTAACACCTGGGGTTGGGGTTTGGGTGAGTGGGGGATAAGGAATGGGACCAGGAAAAGCCTTTCTGTAGAAGATTTGAACTGAATCTCGAAGGAAGCCAGGAAAATTAAGAGGCTGAGGCATGGAAGCAGGAGAAAGATTGCCACGTTTGAGGAACAGGAAGCAGTTAGTGTAGCTGGATGGTAGAATATATTTTTGTTGTTTTGTTTAGTCATTTCAGCTGTGTATACTCTTCATGAACCCATGGACCTCCATCCATGGGGTTTTCTTTGGCAAAGATACTGAAGTGGTTTGCCATTTCCTTCTCCAGTGAGTCCCCATTTTACAGATGAAGAATCAAGGCAAATAGGGATTAAGTGATTTGCCCAAGGTCACACACCTAGGAAATCTTTGAGGCTGCATTTGAACTCCGATCTTTCTGATTCCAAACCCATCATTCGATGCATTGCATCACCTAGCTGCCCCAATAAAGTATGTGGAAGAGAGTTGTTTGTCCTTCCTTTTGGAGAGGTCCAATGACATCTGAGGTGATGTCTTGACTTGCCTGTAAATTTGATTTAAGCGAGGCAGAGCTGCACAAAGTCATCAGCCTCACTCTCTTTTTCTTAGTCATCAGAGTCCAGTGGCAGGACAAAAGTCAAAATGACTGGCAATGGTCTGGGGTACCGTGGATGGCCTTGGTATCTTCAAAGTCTGACCAAGCTCTTAGTGCTCCACAGTGCCTGCTTCAGTAGCTTCATGGCTGTTGGAACAAATTATTCTCATTCACCCATTCATCCAAGGGGGGGTCTTCACATGCTTGGGGTAGACATCCTACTAACTCACTAACAGGTTCTCACTACACGCACAAGCCAGTTTAGCCCATCTGAGATGTTTTATTCAGGTGTGACTACTGTGTATGCTACAGTTTCTTGGAGTCACAGGGTTCCCAGGGGAGAGTCAGATGGACAGCAAAGGTGGGTGATGAAAAGGGCTTGGTAAGCCATCATACCAGGGGTGCTAGTACTCTTGAACACCCCATACACCCATAGAAAAGAATAAAGTATAAAAGGGCCCCGGGTGGTCTAGTAGATAAAGCACCAGGCCTGGAGTCAGGAAGATCTGACTCAAACTCAGCCTCAGACACTTTCTAGCTGTGTGGCCCTGGGCAAATCACTGAACTCCTATTTGCCTCAGTTCTTTATCTGTAAAATGGGGACACACTGAAGAAGGAAATGGCGAACCATTCCAGAGTCTCTACCAAGAAAATCTCAAATGGGGTCACAATGGGGACATGACTGAAAAATAACTTGAACAACAACAGAAATTTTGCAAACAAGTACTAGATCATTATACTCTCTTGTATACTCAAGATTTTTTATCTTGATTTTTTCTATGTGTAGGAAAAATTATTTTGACAGTGGCATGAAGAATTGAATTTAGGAGTCAGTCGAGGTAGAAAGACTTGTTGGGAGGCTATTGCAAGAATCTAGACAAGAAGTTACAGACACAGAATCAATAGAACTTGGTAACTAGTTGGAGGTGAGAGTTCAGAGAGAGGAAAGAGTCAAAGAGAGACGCAAGGTCATCTGATAATAACCAAAAATAAGGCACACCGTGTCTCACTTCCTTCATTAAGTCTTCCTTGACTGCTCTTTAACATCCATAGAAGTCTTCTTTCTCTCAATTCTTAAAACACAGAGTCTATATTTCATGGTCTAACTAGTATTTGGTCATTACTTTCTTGTATTACTTTGGATTTTTTCCCTGAGTGATATGCTTCCTTCTCCTCCCCACCTCCTGCCCCTACCTATAGGACTATAAACTCCTTGAGGAGAGAAATCACTTTTAATACATATTTATAGCCTCCACTAGCATTTTGTCTTAGCATTTAACACAGTGCTTTGGATATAGGCAGATTTCAGTAAGTTGACTGAACAAGAGGAATGAGCATTCCCATAACCTGGCATTCATTCTACCAGAACTTTCAATGAATCAGAAGTTCCAAGCGTCTATAGGACCATGGCAATGAATTTTCAAAATGATAACATAGAGTATCCAGATAATCAAAGAATGTTATGGACAGTATGGATTAAGTGTTGTGTATTTTTTGAAATGTTTAAAAATTGGACATCTGAGTACGATGGTACCTTTTCATCTATTTTGAGTACCAGATCTAGCCTGGTCTTTCCTTGGTGAACCTTGGGTAGGGTTGTCCCATTTTTTGACTCCCAAATTGGTTATTTCAGATGGTGGTAAAAATCATTCCATGACCCAGCAATATCGCTACTAGGACTATATCCCCAAGAGATCATAAAAATGGGAAAGGGTCCCACATGTACAAAAATATTTATAGCAGCACTCTTTGTAGTTGCCAAAAAACTGGAAGTCAAGGGAATGCCCATCAATTGGGGAATGACTGAATAAATTATGGTATATGAATGTAATGGAGTACTATTGGGCCATAAGAAATGATGAACAAGAAGACTTCAGGGAGGCCTGGAAGGATCTGATGCTGAGCGAAAGGAGCAGAACCAGGAGAACTTTGTGCACAACAACGACCACAGTATGCGAAAGTTTTTTCTGGTAGACTTGGAACTTTGTAATAACACAAGAACTTAAAAAAAAATCCCAATGGTTTTCTAAGGCAAAATGCCTTCCACGCTCAGAGAAAGAACTATGGAATTCATTTGCAGAATGTAACAGATCATGTTTGTGTGTGTGTGTATGTGTGTGTATTATGTTTTGATTTGATATGATTTCTTCCATTTATTTTAGTTTGTTTACATAGCATGACTATAGTGAAAACATATTCAATAGGAAAGTATATGTAGAACCTATACAGAACTGTATGCCGTCTTGGGGAGGGAGGGGGGTGGGGGGGGTTGGTGGGGGGGGTGTTAAAATCTTAATTCTATGGTAGTGATTGTAGAACATTAAAAAAATAAATAAATAAAATTTTTTAAAAAATCATTCCATAAAACTTCAGGTGGGGATTTATGACCCGACATGCCAAGATTCTTATTTCTACCTGAGAAAGAGAGGAAGGAGATTCCTGAAGGGACTCAACAACCACCCTGAAAACCTGGGCCATAGATGCAGATTGGTTGCTTATGTCTCTCTGGTCACAGGGATTAGGACCATAAATAAGTGTTTTAAGATTTGCAAGGCACTTCATGTGTATTATTTCATTTTATCCTCCTAACAATCTTGTGAGGTAGACACTGTTATTATCCCCATTTTATTGACAAAGAAAGTGAGAAGTTTAATAATTTTCTGAGTCACCAAGTCTGTCCCAAAATGTCTGAGGCAGACTTTGAACTCAAGTCTTTCTCACTCCAAGTCTGTCAGTCTAACTACTGTGCCCCCAGATCCCTAATGATATTTTGACTCCGGACCAGACAATAAACAAAGCCACTTATAGCTGAAGTACGTGACTACCTGATGATTGCATGTGAGGGGTGTCACAAGACTCTCTTTGCCCCAACAGTCTCTCCTTCCATTCTGGTCTCATATTACCCTCTTCGCCCTCTTAGACTATTGAAGTTGGAAGGGGTCTTCAAGCTTAATCTGGTTTAATCATCACATGATTGTGGGTAGAAGTGGCTTCTCAAGAACATAGAGTGAATTAAGGAATCAGAATCCAGGTCTCCTGTTTCCCAAGGCAGTGCTCATTCCATTATCCTATGCTGCCCCATAGCATGATTTGAAGTTTTCTCAAGTCAATTTGCTGCTGTTGCTCCGTCACTTCAGTCCTGTCCAACTCTCAAATCTTCATGACTGCATTTGGGGTTTTCTTGGCAAAGATATTGTACTGGTTCATCATTTCCTTCTCCAGCTCATTTTATAGATGAGGAAACTGAGGCAAACAAGGCTAAATGACTTGTCCAGGGTCACACAGCTAGGAGTTGTCTGAGGCCAGATGTGGACTCAGGAAGATGAGTCTTCCTGACACTATTCTATCTGCTGCATCATCTAGCTGCCCCAAGTCAATTTGACATGCATGTATTAAGCACCCACTAAACTAGGGATTGGATGGGACTGGATCTGTGATTTCATAGAGAATTCTCAAGTAGGATACTCTATCTGCCAATGCAGATCAGGAACTTATCTGATACTTACAGTATTAGAACATTACTTGGGATATCAAGAGGTAAGTGACTTAGTGCCCAGGGTTACACAACCACTAGGCAGAGGTCTGACTTGGCTTCAAGTCTTCCTGACACCAAGGCTGAATTGTTATTGACTATGCCATACTGCCTCTTGGACACTGGGGCTCCAAAGACAAAAGTGAACAAGCGTATGGGTATAAGCAAATAATTCCTCTTTCAGGGTAGAGGATAAGGGATTATAGAAAATGACGAGAAGAAGGAATCATCTTTTTTTGAGATGTCAGTACAGGGCAGAGCCCTCCCACCTCACCAATTCATTATTCTTACCCACCCCTCTCCTAAGCCAGGCTGGTATCAAAGTCACCCATATGAGCCTATTTTTTCACATTTCTTTGTGCTGTTCCCCTTCCCTCTTTTGTGTGCTTGAACCATATCCAAGAGAAGTTTCCCAATAACTCCAATACTATTCTCTTCCCTTCCTGACCTCCCACAGCTCAATATATTTTGTAATTATCATTTTTTATTTTTCTTCAGTTTTTTATGAGTGTAAGACTTGTCTTTCTAATATGACTCTAAACTTCTCAGAGAGAAGAATGATGCTCTACACTATTTGTGTGTTCACTATAGCTCCCAACGTACTAAGTTTTTTGTTATTTTTTTCCTTATTGAGGAAGAAAAAAAACTATTTGAGATTTCTTTTATACAAAGAATAGGATCTGAGGCAAGGACTAATATTTTCATCCCTGGTATCACCTTGTCTTGTCTTTTAAAGCTAGAAGGACATTTTTTCATTTCTTAGCAAAGGGATTTGGCAGGAGGCAGGAGGGAGGTCTATTAGTGTTGCAAACTACCATCAGATGTAGTAATAGTGTCAATCTTTTTTTGCTTGATTTTATTTATTAGAAAGCAAGGGTCCACTGTTAGGGAAAGGGACATAGTATCAGGAAATAACTGTGTTGTTAAGGAAAAACCTATCAACATCACTTTTTTTTAACAATTTAAATAATGTTAGAAAGAGAGAGAAGAGGTGGATAATGGAACAAGAAAGAACGAGGAGAGCCACAAGAGTGCCAGTCATAAATGTCCCTTTTGTCCCTACAGGAAAGGCTAGTCAATCTATATTAAGTATTTCCTGTGTGTAGGGTATTGTGCTAAGTGCTAGGGATTCAAGATGCCCAAATAGGTGCCTTTCAGAAGCTCATGTTCCAACAAGGATACAACATGTAAGTAAAGAATCATATACAACATTCACACAGACCAGATGGAGAGTAGGTAACATTAGAGGGCAAGCCTCTAGAAGTGGAAAGAACTGGGAAACACCTTCTGTGGAAGGTGGAGGTTGAGCTGAGTCTTGAAGCAAGGCAGAGGCAGAAGGGAAACAGCAACACATTCCAGGCTTGGGGACAGCCAGTACATGAGGTGGAGCATCATGTCATCCCAGGCCTGGAGATAGCCAAAATAAGGGCATGGATGTGAGGTGAAGGGTCACGTCATCCCAGGCTTGGGGACAGCCAATACAAGGGCATGGATGTGAGGTGGAGGGTCATGTCTGGAGAACAGCAAATAGACTAATGTGCCTAGAGAGGGAGCAGAGAAGAGAAAAGTATAAGAAGGCTAGAGGGGCAAAGAACCAGATTTTGAAGAGCATTGAATACCAAAGCACTTTATATTTTATTCTGAAGGCAATAGGGAACCTCTGGAGTGGTGCTGGGATCAGACCAGCACTTTAGAAAAATCACTTTGGCTGCTGTCTGGAGGATGGATTGGAGGCAGAGAGGCAAATGAGGAAGTTACTCTAGTTGTCCAGATGAGGAGGGCTTGAATTAGGGTGGTGGCTATGTAAGCATAGGCAGGAGGACACAATGGATGGGACAGATGTTGTGAAGGTAGAAAGAAAAGATCTAGCAACAGATTGCCTTTGTGCGATGAGTTGAGAGTGAGGAGTTGAGGATGACACTGAGGCTGCAAATCTGGGTGATTGAGGATGGTGGTATTCTCTATAGTAATAGGGAAATTCAGAGGGGGGGGTTAAGAAAAAAGATGATAGTAGCTAACATTTATGTAGTACTTACTATGAGCTAAGCACTTTGCATGTATCATCTCATGTTATTCTCACAAGAACCCTGGAAGGTAGGTGATACTATTATCATCCCCATTTTAGGGGATGAGGAAACTGAGGTTACCAGAAGATAAATGACTTACTTACCTAAGGTCACATAATTAGTCCAGATTCAAATCCAGGTCTATGTGACTCTAGGCACTGTGGTCTATCCACTGAGCTCCTTACCCGTCTGGATATATTTAGTAAAAGTTCCCTATGGGACACCCCGTAAAGAAGTCTCAGATTGTCTTCTTTGTATTTACAAATCATAAAACCCTAATTTCTCTTACCTCCCACCCTCTTGGGAAGGCAGCTCCAGATCCCATCTAGCCAAATCCTTGCCTCACCATGCTACCTATGAGGCAGGTTACTACAAATATCAGCTCTTCTTCTACAGATGAGGAAACTGGAGTTCAGAGACAAAACGACTTGCCCAGGGTTAGCTTCTGAACTCAGATCTCTACTGGTGCCTCTCAACCAAGTTGTACTATAGGCAGGAATGGGTACTTGCATTGAACTGATTTGTATGAGGGTCTTAGTAGACTTCCTTGAGGATACATGTTGGTGTAGAATTTAAGGGAAGAGCCAAATTTAGGTTCAACTCTGTTTAATATTGTTCATGAGTTCTTTGAATTGTAAGAGGTCCACCTTCCTGATGTCCCAGGAGCAGTCTTCTAATCTCACAGTGCACTTGTAAGAAAATGATTCACACACCAACTCTACATTGCCCTTACTAGACAGGAAAACAATATTGCTGCTCTTGTAAAGGAGGGGGTTACCTAGATTACTTTCCATGACCAATCCTTACTGATGAAAGTTTAAATTATAAAAGGGAGTATGATGCTTAATAAATGAAGTCATATGAACCATGGATAGGGGCCTTATAGTGGTTCTCCAGATTCTTTCAGTAGCTTAGAATCTTAGGACAGATCACTGGGGAAAATGCAGCCCCTTGCTGGGTGACAAAGCCTTCAATGCTCTTGCTTAAGACTTAAGGTTTCATAGCAATCTATACTGTGTGACACCAAGGCAATCGAGAGGATGGAGCTGAGGCTGCCATATAACCTTCTGGAGTATTGAATTCATGTTGGTCACTGGTTCAGCTGTCTAAAAGGCTGCCTTTCTCTACGACCTTATGTCTTTCTGCCTCTGAATAAAGACCAGACTCCCACATTGTCCAATATGGCAAAGAAAAATTCCTTCCAGGAGCCTGGAAAGGCCACATGGACCATGCCCACTGGCAGTACCATGCCTAAGAGTCCTTAAAAAGTGGATAGTGTAGTCAACAACTTCCCACAATTGACACAGCGGGTGAGGCTGCACAGGTAAATTTAGAGGTTCCTGAAGGAAACTTGACGAATACCACTGGAGGATTGGAAGTTGGGTTCAGTCCAAACCTCTGGGGAGGTGGGATTGATGGATGAAGGTCATCAGGAGTAGATGCTTAAGTTCTTGCTGGACCAAGTAGAGGTGTGTAGTTATATAGAACTAAAATTAGGAATATTCAGTTTTTCTTACATTGAGTCCTAGCTTTCCTCATCTACCCGTAAGACAAAGGAGCTTTCTTCCTTTTCTCCTTTTTTGGGGGGGAATAATCTCATTCCATCATAAGCTCTATCAGATCCTAATAGAAGACTCCAGCCTCACCTAAGATTAATCATAAAGGACTCTACAGTTGTATGATTCATCCACAGGATAAACTGAATTATAGAAAGTCAGTGTGTTCAAAGGAATCTCAGACGTAATCTACCCCACCACCATTTTATAGAGGGAACTAAGGTGAAATATTACATTCAATTCCTGCTTAAGATGCTTCCGTAGCCAGATTTATAAGAATACAAGTCAACCCCCAATTGGTCAAAGGATATGGACAGGCCATTTTCAAATGAACATGTTAAAGTTATACATAGTCATGTGAAAAATGCTCTAAATCACTTACAGAAATGCAATTTAAAAGGTACCAACTCACATCTATCAGACTGGCTAATATGACAGAAAAGGAAAATGATAAATGTTGGAGATATGGGGAAATTGGAACACTAATGCATTGTTGGTGGAGTTGTGAATTGATCCGACCATTCTGGAGAGCAATCTGGAGCTGTGCTCAAAGGGCAATCAAAATCTGCATAACCTTTGACCCTGTAATACCACTACCACCTCTGTATGCCAGAGACCATAAAAAAGGGGAAAAAATTATGTGTACAAAAATATTTATAGCAGCTTTTTGTGGTGCTGAAGAATTGGATATTGAGGGAATGCCCATCAGCTGGAGAATGGCTGAACAAGTTGTGGCACATAAATGTAATGGAATACTGTTGTGCTATAAAAATGATGAGCAGGCAGGTTTCAGAAAAACCCGGACTTCCATGAACTGATGCTAAGTGAAGGGAGCTGAACCAGAAGAACACTGTAACAGTAAAACTGCCACGATAAATTACGACTCTTGCTCTTCTCAGCAATATAACCCAAGACAATTCCAAAAGTCTCATGATGGAAAATGCAATCCACACCCAGAGAAATAACTCGGGTCTGAATGCAGCATACTACTTTCACTTTTTGTGGGGGATTTGGGTGTTTTTCTTTTGTCCTGTGTTTTCTTTCCACATGACTAATGCGGAAATATGACTGCACATGTATAACCTATATCAGATTGCTTGCCATCTTGGGGAGGGGGGAGAGAAGGGAGAAAAATTCTGAATTCAAAATTTTATAACAAATGAATGTTGAAAGGCCACTGTTCCCACACATCTCCCCTTATTTAGGCTTTAGATGACTCCAGATCTTCTAGAATTTGGGTTTTTTTTTTTGGAGAGCAGCATTACTTTATCAACAAGCACCAAATAAGACCTGGTCTTTCCTAGCATCCAAAGCTACCAAACCAACAACTCAAGATTAAATTTTCCCTAGCTAGGTGACTCTAGCAGAAAAGAATTGGGCCCATGTTCTGAATTAGACAAGCTATCATGATTTTAATTTCTGTCCTCCACAATCTTTCTTTCATGTGGATTCAGCATGGGGTAATGCAGTGGCAAACTCAAACAGAAATGGGGGCCATTAAACCATCCATAAGGGTCCCTGTGGAAGGTAAAATTAGAAAATCACACATTAACATTTTACTGTATTTTTATTTTGTTAAATATTTCCCAATTACATTTTACACTCGTTCTGGATGCCCATGGGAGTGTTATGTGCCAGAATGCATGTGACATCTCTGGCATAGTAGGGTAAGTGCTGGACTTCAAATTCATGTTCAAATTGTGAGATCAAGAACAAATCAATTCATCAAAGCATCCATTTCCTCATCTGTACAATGGAGCAGAATGGATAGAGAGCTGACTTCAGAGGCAGGAAGACCACAGTCCTGTTTCTAACAAACACATACCAGCTGTGTGACTCTAGGTAACTAAGCCAGATTAAGCAGCAAGACTTGTCTATACCACTGAAATCACAGCTCCTCCCCTTGTCCCTATAGCAGGACTAAGGCTTGAAATTCTGCCCCAACAAGGCTGGGAGGAAAGCCCTTTCCCAATTTCGGTACTATACAAATGCATGGCTATTTCCATTTTTCAAGCACATGGTTCTGCTCAGCAGGGCAGAGAGCAGCCACTCACTGACCATTTAGCACTACCTTGCTTTTGCTGGCTCTGGCTCCCAGGTGCCCATTTGCTTTTCCTACCCCCATGAAGCTAAAGAGGAAAGGACTGGCACAAGCTGGGCTTTCTATTGACTGGCAGTGGCAGCTGTGTTTGCTCTGCATGGGAAGTACCAACTTTTATTCTTAGTTGGAAAAGAAGTCATTCTTCTGTTTTAGTCTTTAATCAAAAAAGAAAAAAACAGAGCGCTCAAATCTAGCAGACGTGTGGTCAGCAGACAGCGGCTGGGAGTCCATCATTGATGGCGAAGAGTCTGCAGTTAAGGAGAAGCAGGGGCCTCCGGAGCTCCAGAGGACCTCTCCCCCTCCCATCCCGCCTCTCCAGCAGTGAGGAAAAGGAAGGAAGAGGGAGCAGGAACTCTCAGTCATCAAACAATCAGAAAAATTCAGAAGTCCTGATGGAACTCTCTGCTGGTGGTCTGTGACTGCTCTACTGGACCCAGAGACCCTACTGGGATAAAAAGCCTGCTATCGAGAGAACTAGTGCAGAACAGTTTCTTCTCTTGACCTCTGCTGTTTGGAAAATCTGACACACGTAAGAAATAAGGATGAACAATTTGAGGAAATATGGAAAGACCCACATGAGACGATAGAGTACAATGAGCAGAACTGGAACTGCACACACTGACTGCAACAAGATAAAAAGGAGAAAGAGCACAGAGAAAGGACAAGGCTGAAAGTGGTAGAATTTCCAACAGACCTAAAAAGGGAAACAGAGGGTCAGTCTTTATTTGTGGCTGGGAAGGCGTGATTTCTGTTCTTTGCCCTCCAGCCACAGGGTGGGCTGGGGTGGTCTTTCAGGATGCCTGGTGCACTAGGAGGGTGCTCGGAAAGGAGGAAAGGGCTCAAGGGGCAGAAATAGGCTCCAGGTACCAAAGTGGTATAACAGAGAGCCAGAAGTCGAGTCTACTGAGAGAAAAGGAATCTCACTGAAGGGATGGCAGGAAGGGAAAGGCCTTAGCACTTCCCACTGGGCCTCTCTTAACCATTCTCACACCAGTCCATCCACAATAGAGAAACATGCACACAGAGGCCCTGATGGCAAGAACACAGATTCCAGCACAACTCTTACTGCCCCCTCCTCCCCGCCAAGTGAAAGTATAGCCAGTGGCCCAAGCAGGTTGCTGTCCAGGTGACAAGTCCACTTTAGCAGGGTGGTCAACAGCCTGCGGGGGCCTGGTCACAGGCTCCAGATCACTAGGACCACTGCTCCCACATGAGTAAAATGCCCATAATGTGCAAATCCCTGGGTCCCACACGGGCTCCTTTTCAGTCTTTCCTCATCCTCCTATTGAACAAACTTCACGGAAGCACATGTATATGACTTTGGGGTTTTTCTAGGTTTTCCTTCTTGGTCACACTCCCTCCTCCCCAACCCATCCTTTTTTGGCTTGTAGATGATAACAGTCAATCAGATACCACTCGAGGGATTAGGGTGGGGTCAGGCACTGAAAATCAGCAGCAGGAACGGTTACTTCTTGACTATTTGGATGACATCCTCATGCTCCATCGTATGCGTCAATCCCACTCTCTGAGGGCTATATTTGGTGCTGGTTCCCTTGAAGAGGGGAAGGAAGATGGAAACGTTAAGTAGTCAGAATTCCTCTGAGGAGAAAGAGGAAAGCTTAAGAAGGATTGGAGGCCTTACCCACACTAAAGCATATTTAAACTGGCTGGCAAGCGTTCGGTGAATCCGGTGGCACTAGAGGAAGAGAAAAGGGTTTAGACTACAGCATGTTCCCAGCCTAAGACCAACATCTCCTAATTCCACACTTCTAGTATTCTCCACCACTGCCTGGTGCTCAGAGATGGCATTTCTAACAAGGGGGAGGGTGAAACCACTGATTTTTCAACCTCTTAAAAGTAAAGGTCATGATGACGGCAAAAAATTCCAAAGGCCACCTCCCTTAGATAGTCCCACATCGGCCATTATTTAATTATTTGTAATTTTCTGCTTGGGTGTGGCTGTTCTTCACCCCTCCACAGTCATGGGGTGGCCCACTAGCCTTTCAGGACGGTTGGCACAGTAAGAGGGGGCCCAGAAACAAGAGGAAAGGACTCAACGGGTAGAAATTTGCTGCAGGCACCAAAAGGGTCTAACATGGGGACCCAGGACTCCCACCTCCTAAGAATATGAGGGGGTCTCAATTTATGGGCTGGCAGAGAAAGGGAAGACCCCCAACACCATTCTCAAACCTGTCATCCATGGAAGAGGATGGAAACACCTGCTGAAGTCTAGATGAAGTTCAAACTTCTTTATGAAGGCTTCTCTGACCATGGACAAGCCCGCCCTGAACTACATGCTCCTTTTTCTGTACTATTGATTTGCCCCATAGTCCTGAGGTACCTTGTGTCATTTAACACTACTGTCTTGAAATTTAACATGTGTGTATGCATGTATGCATGCTTTGTCTCTTTAACCAATTACAAACTTGATGAAGCAGGCATCATGTTTTCCATTTCTCTAGCTTATACACAGGCACATCACAGATACTCAGTAAATATCAGTTCAATGGATAACTCTGGGGTAAATCAGGATTTCAGGATTCCAGAGCCATTTCTCCCATTCCTCCCATAACCTTGGGGACTTACCTCAACCTAACAGCCCTTCCCTGTCTCTATCTCACATGGATGTTTTGAAAATAACAGATACACAGGCATTAAGAACTCTGAATTCTCTAGAAGAAAACTGCCATGCTACCCCACATCCCTGTTCTGCTACTAGCTAGGGGAAAACCTTTTGTTATCAGAAACAGTAACCTATTTATTCTACTGAAATCTCTGGGGTTTCTTCTGCAAGTTTTAGTCAAGGCCAAAAGAAAGCTCTACAAGGTCAATCTTGGGTACATTTTCTATGTAATGGCTCCCAAGAGTCAAAATGTAAAAACAGCCCACTGCCTCAAATGCTCTGAGGGCACAGAAATTTGTTTTATCATCATTTACTATGGAAACATGTCCTCATTACATAAAATCTTAAAAAAATATGTTTCTGCATTCTAGGTAAAAAAAAAAAAAGAGTAAATAAATCTTCCCAAAGTCAGAGCACTATTTAAAAATTAGCCCCAATTCCATGATGCAAGTAGAGAACAAGAGTGAGGGTGGATGGCAAGAAGTCATGCACTGCCACTCATCCATCAGTGCCCAGGTAATATCATATGCAGTAATTAAATCGCATCATAACTGCCACTGGCTAGAGAGAATGAGGGCACAACCAGGATTTATAAATAGTTTGTGGATCTGCTTTACTGGGAAATATACATTGAAGCTTCAAAGAAAGGTCTGAAAAACCCAAAGTGAGGCACTTTGGGACAAAGTCTCATTAAAGACTAAGCTGTCTGTGGCTAAAAGAGGGAAGTCAACGAGGAAGTTCTTTGCCTTACTAGGAATGCTCCCTAGCAGAAAAGGAGGCAAGGAATGTGCCCAAGGAGAAAGATGTTAATTGAGGAAATTGTGTGAACCAAACTGACGTCATCTTGTTCCTCAATTTTGGATTTAGCTTAGTTCCCTTTCTATTTAATAATGGGTCTAGTCCAATTTCTGTCTTGTTTAAAAACTTTATTCAATTATGTAAATTGTGCAAAAACTTTAGTGCACTGTGTAAACCTAGCCCTGCATGAGCGGGAAGCTGGGCCACCTTCACCTGTTGCTTAGAGATCCTTCCCTAAGGACCTTGGATATATTGACCAGAAACCCAGTCAGATCTGAGGACTGCTGCAAGAAGTTTTCTCACAATTGTATCTCAAGCAACCTATACATATCTTATCTGAAAACTGGCCCCATGCTGGTCAACAGTTACTATTTCCTTGTTTCTCTGACTGAATAAAGACACTTTGGGGAAGCGGGGAGAAGTGGGAAAACTCTTTTTTCTGATTTCAGGGAATTATACCTATCTCCCCCTCCCAACTTGTAAAGTCCCTAATTTTTCCTCCAATTTAAAACAAGATTACCTAATCTCATATCCTGTTGTTTCCTGTTAACACATAAAAATCTGTGTCCCCCTTTATTTGGGGTCCAGTGCCAACTGGAGGAGGACCGATCTCAATTTGTTATACAATTGACATGCACTGCTTCATAAAAGGATATGTTCAGAAGCTCAAACTTTTACTTCCTCAGTTATTTCAGATTCCACCAGCCACATTACCAATGCTAGCCATCTCTTCTGGCCCAGACCCAGGGCTGATAAGAAAACCATGATGTAGGTGAGTGTAAAGGAATTCCATGGGCCAGAAGAGAAATAGTACCCTATGTGAGAGCTGAGTCACTGCCTGAGGACAGCTGTGACTGGAGAGCTCCCTGGCCATCTAATCAGATATTAAATAATCATTTCTATTCTTTCACTTACCACGTGCTCTACAGAAGCACCTTTCCGGAGAATAATGGCGTCGGTGAAGTCTGGTCTTTCTATAAAAGGAATAGGAGAAAGAGAGAAGGGAAAACAGAGTTAAAATCCCTCAGTTTTCCAAGAGCAAACTATTTTTTTTTTAAACTAGCTCATGCTTCTATCAGCCTGTCTAGTTATACCTGAAAAATGTCAAAGAAACAGACAGCCATTGGCTAGATGCGAGTCACTACCTCCCAACCTTCAGAATGATGTTCTCTCAGCGCTGGAAGGAGCTGAATCCATCCATGAGCAAGAATCCCATTTACAACAGATGGTCATTCAGTGTTTGCCTCTCTACCTCCAGCAAGGGGAAGCCACGACCTCATTCCAAGGGAAGAAAGTGCTGACCGTTACAAAGTTCTTCCTTACGCCAAGCCTCCATCTGGCTCTCTGCAGCTTCCACCCATTGTTTCTGGTTTAGCCCTCTAGGGGTAATAATTCCTCTTCCCCCATCGAAGTCCTGAAAAACCTCAGGACACATCTCATGTCCTCACTAAGTCTTCTCTTATCCACAACAAACGTTCTTCAAATTTCAGATGACCTGACGCTGAGGCCTTCACCATCCTGGAACCCGTTTTGTGGAACTCCCCAGTCTATCAGCACATATCTTGAACACAATCTCCCAGAGATGGCCTGAGCCGGGCAGAGGCCAGCATGACTGCCCCCATGCCAGTCCTGGACACTGAGTCAGTTACTGTTGCCTGAGGTGGCCCTGCCTTTCCTGGCTGTCACGTCATACCATGGACCCACAGAGAGCCTGAAATGCACTAAACCTCCAGATTTTCTGAAGATGAACTGTCACACCATCATGCCTCCTCCATCTTTGACTCTTGTGAATCTGACTTTTTGAATTGAAGATGAAGGTATCTGGTCTAGACTAGGACTTCTCAGACTTGTTCCACTCGTCACCCCTTCAGCACTTCTTAAACTGTGGGTTACACCCCCATGTGGGGTTTAAGAAGTGCTGGTCTAGACTGGTGATACCAGTGGTGGAGGGAATTTTCAGTAAAGAAATTCCCTCTCCCAATACAGGCTAACAACTATCCTACAGCTTCTAGTGTTCCAGAACTTCCTGGAAGCAGGGAGAGATGGGAGTGACCTGCCCAGGCTTATACAGCTGGGGCATGTACGGGCTGGACCTGAACCCAGATTTCCCTTTCCTGTATATTTTTTCCTATTAAATGTCATTGTAAACTCTGACATACAACCTCCTTCCTCTCTGACATCAAACCACTAATGGCTCCTCTGTGGGTCAAGCCATTCAACTAGTTCTAGGTCTATCCTGAATGGACCCACTACCCTTGAGCCCAGTCCTCTCCATTTTGTCCACAAGAGTAACATGAGCAGGCTTGGGGCAAATGTTTTGTTATTATTCTGGTAAACTATACCTATGGCACAGTGTAGACATGACACTATTCTAACAGGCCCATACCACCCTTCAGTATCCATCCTCTGCGACCTGTGCTGGCATCCATTATCATAAAGGTAACACATTTATGTGGTCCTTTAAAGTAAAGAAAGCACTTTACCCATATCCTATTAGTTAAGTCTTAGTAAGTGGGGTAAGCACTAGAGATATTATCATCCCTATTTTTGAGATAAGGAACTATGACCCACGAGAGGTTAAGTGACTCATTCACAGTCACATAGCAAGTGTTAGGACTACAATCCAAATCTTCTATATGTTTCTCAAAAATATAAGCTGGTTAATAAGTTACATATACATCCATATCAGTCTCTTTCTTCTCAAACTGTTTCTTTTTTAGTTTTTGGAATTTCATTCTTGAACACTTCCCATCTCTCATGAGCTGACCCTCCTTGTAGAATTGTAGGCTATGGAATCATGACTATTTCCTCTTTGAATCCTTTCAACTCTGGTCTCCTACTATTTAGAGTGTATGGAAGACTGGGCCTGGATTTTCTCTCCTTCTTTAGCACAAATTCTAAGATGGAATCCTTACTATTTCCTCTCCTCACCCCCAAAGTTTCCTTCATTTCTATCCCAGCTATAAGTGGCTTCTTGTCAGTAAGCATCAGATTCAAAACAGAAATTTCCTGCTGGCTCTCTCATCTTCTGAAGGATGAAATTATCATTATGGCAAATGAAGGATCTATTAGCTACTCCTCTTTTGGTAGAGCGAAAACTTGAGATGACTCCCAATCCCCCACTGCCAGGTCATCTATCCAGCCTGTGTTCTCTTACTCATTTCCTCTTCATCAGTGCAGTTTGTGGTATATTCTGAGGACAATATCACTTGTCTGATTCCTCCACAGACCTTCGCCCAAATGCTCCCCTCCATCATGCCTCCCTGCTCTGGTTCTTAGAACTCTTCACATGAGGATGTTCCCTTAATACATAGAGCCACTCTACTCTTAATTTTACCTAACTTGTCCCTCGTGAATAACATATGTATGCCTTTCCAGAGTCAGTGATGGGTCTCATCAAGACCATATGAGGTCAAAGATGCCTCCCTCTCAGTATTCTAGTTCACCTCAGTTGTAAAGCATACTCTGAACACAGTGACACGGACAGTTTTTATGACTTATCCCTTTCTGGGTTTTTCGTCTCCTGCGAAGGCCCTGGTGTTGCTACTTCTATTTCTTTCTACTCTCTACAGCACTGGGGTCAAACTCAGATAGAGACTCGTGATAATGAATACTTAGAAGTCTATGAATTAACATTATCTATGCTGCATTATATTTTTACTTTTTTTGTTAAACATTTCCAAATTACACTTTAATCTAGCTCAGGCTGTACTGGAGGCTTCAGAGGCTGCAGGTCTCAAGTCTGATGCCTCTGCTCTATAGTATCTAGCTTTAAGTGCAGGAAGGCAGTTTTTTCCTCATTCTTTTCTTGGCTTAAAATCTGATTAAATTTGCAAGACTATAAGCAAATAATAGTCTTACCAGGACTTAGTAGGGGCACTATATTCCTGGACAGGAGCCTGTCATTCCTATGTTTTGAACCACAAACCAGAAATCCCAGTCCTGTTCTCAGATGTCACGTTAATTAACTCTTCACTTCCCAAATCTGCATTTCTTTTGTGAAACCCTAACTCTCCTTTGGCAGCAACGATGAAAACAACTATGGCCCTAACGTCTTCACTGTCTTGTCCAAGCTTTCCTAATCTTTAACAATGCCTTCTAGATTCCTTTTGGCAGTGTGATTAGTGCCGACATGAACTATTACAGTAGTGCACGGTGTACGGTAGTCATCCAGCTGGACAAATCTGGAGTTTATGTTCCTTGACCCCAAAACCTGATGAAGGAAGGCAGACGATTGTTGCTAATAGGCTGAACAAATGATTGTCTTATACCACTCAGCAGGGACCACAACCACTTTATGTTTTCCTGACACAGGACATGAGGATTCTTAACATTATTCCTTGGAGGACAATCAGCTGCTTCCTCCTTAGAAGGGAAGTTCCTTCCCTTCAGGAGGGGTTTCCTATTTAAATAGTCCTTCTAAGTTCCTTTCTCCTGTGAGTCACATTTCCCCACCCTCTAAACTCCTGGCACCGGCAGGATTCCCCTCTGCCTCTTCAGACCCTTTACCTTCTGTTTTCATACTGACACCCTTTTCTCCACCCCACTTTTTAAAGGAGCAGGTTATTTTCCTCCAAGAGTGGACAAGCATTCTTTGAACCTCTTCTTTCTTCTAGAAGAAAGAGCAGCCTACACATGATAGCATGACCAAAGCATAAATATTAAACACTCTGTGCAGGTCACTATTAAATTCTCTCTGCTCTCTGAACTTTTTGGAAATGAGATCCTCAGTTCCTTGCCATTTCCTGGGTAAGTTCTGTAGCAAATTGTTCCCAAGAACCTTTTCTGTTCCAGAGCTGTCACTTTGTGAGCACTACCTTAACATCCAAACACAACTTCCTTACCCTTTTCTGCCTGTCTTACCATCCCTATCCTACATCTCTCCCTTCTCCATTAAAATTCCAGAAAAGGCTGTTGCTTCTGTTATCACTGCTTGGTTCTAATTCTCCTTTCACTTGTGGCTAAATCCTTTGCAGTCTGGCTTCTGACCTCATCACTCAACTGAAACTGTTTTCTCCAGTTATCAATGATCTCTTAAATGCTAAGTGGTCTTTTCTCAGCCCTTACCTTCCTCAATTTCTGGAAAGTTATCTGATACTGGTGACCACCCTCTCCTAGATATTCTCTTTTCTCTGGATCAACATGACGTTCTTTCTGGGAACTCCATCTACCTGTTTGACCACCCCTCCTTAGTCTTTTTGCTGGATCATCCCCCATATCCTGCTTCCTAAGGTGAGCAGGCCTAAGGTTCTGCCTTAAATTTTTGTCTGTTCTCTCTATATATTCAATCACTTGGAGAACTCATCAGCATATTTTGTATGCGCATGCCTATGTATGTGTGTGCATATGTACACATACATATACACACACATACACATTAAGATATAAAGGTCATATCCCAGCTATAACTTTTTAAAGTTCAGATTTAATGTTACTTGTGTATCATTTAGTGGTTCCCCCTCTCCTAATGAAAACATTTATGGAACATCTCCAACCTTGATAATGAGACAGAAGACAAGCAGGGAGGAAATGAAGTCGGAGATTCAATTTTACCACTTTTACCATCTCAGACACCATAAAACTTTTAAGGCATCCTGTGTTTACACAGTAAGCACTAAGCAGCTGCTGAGTCCAAATATGGAAAGTCATATCTTCTCCTGCCTATAAGATCAGAGTCTACTGCAAATGCTCAAAAATGCAGCAATATAATAGTCCCTGGAGGCTGACAGGGTAACTCTGGCCTTCAGAATACAGCCAAATACCATGAAGAGAAAACCTGATGAGCCAGGAAGTTAAAATTCTTGCAGATTCCATGGTCTGTGACTCCTGCTTTAAGTTGGGAGGAGATGTTACTATTATAAGTGTCACGGAAGGAAATCTAGTCTAGGTGTGGTCTAGAAAGCACTACAAGGGATAGTTTGCATTGTGCTGTCCTCCATATATAAAAGTAACATTACTACTCCCCAATGCTAGAAGGATGAATTCTCTGAATTATTTCTTTTAGTAGCGGCAATGTTGTTGTTCAGTTGGTCATTCATGTCCAACTCTTCATGGCCCCATGGACTACAGCATGAAAATACAGTCTATGAGGTTTCCGTGGCAAAAATACTGGGGTGGTTTGCCATTTCCTTCTCCAGTGGATTAAGACAAACAGAGATTAAATGACTTGGCCAGGGTCACACAGCTAGTAGGTATCTGAGGCCAGATTTGAACTTACGTCTTCCTGACTCCAGGCCCAACACTCTCTGTCCATTAAACCATCAAAATGCCCTAGTAGTGGCAATAGAGTATGATCACTATGAGATCCAATCTAAGAAAGGAAATATATCTGACCTAAGTAAGGGACACCCCCTACCCCAGTCCTCCTCAAAAAAAGAGGTAGAAATACATAAAGTTAACTGATCCAAAAGAAAACGTAGCTTTTCACCCAGGGGAAAGGCAGGGGAGTGGTGTTAGCATCACATAGAGCTAAGGAGCTATATAGACACCATGATGCTTGTCAGGAAAGAAAAGGCCTGGTCCTCAACTTACGTCCTCTTTTTTTGGTGTAGATACACGTCAGGGCCAAGTATTCCCAAAGCATCTCCAACAAGAAGTCCAGGTTGAGCTTCATCCCGCAGCTACAAAGACAAACCACACACATGTACCCCCCCCCCCCCAAATCAGTGACTTTGTGAGTAGTTAGTTCTCAGTTGGGATAGCTGCCAATGGGAACATGAAGATGTTAAGGCCTCCTTGGAAGCAGATGAGGATAGGAAGGGGAGATTTTAACCAATGACATAATCAACAGCCCTTGAATGAGTGGACACTGTGCGGCATGAGGCTAGCTTCAGAGTGTGGAGGAAATACCATTATCCCTGAACAGTTTATTTTATACACAATTGTCACAAGGATAGCTTGAAGGTGGGTTTCCTCTAATGTAAATTGCATGGATGTTCAAATAACTATTTCTCACCCCATCTCTCAGGGCCTTTTTTGCTTACTTCCAGGATTATGCTCATACTCCAAATGGTTAAGAATTTCAAGAACTATGACCTCCATGTAAGTGGGGCTTTACTTTCTTTTTAAAAAACAAATATCACAAGCAAATGACCACCAGAGGCAGGGGAACAAGCTCCAGAGTCTTACCTAATTACAACACTGTTGGGCTTTCGTGCCAGGCGATCAACTTCCTCCATTGAAATCTGATCAATTTTGTTATAAACCTGATTCCAAAAGGGAAAGGCAAAAGAGGTAGGGAAAGAAGGGTCTTTAGGAAAAACAAATCCATTCAAATATAAATAGTCCTTAACTCAATCCTGCCCAACTTCCCATTTTCTAACTTATCCAAGTACTAGAGGAAGGGAATAAATTTTTATAAAGCATCATAAAACACCTACTGAGCACTTCAAAAAACATATATTATTCTCATTTGATCCCCATGACAACCCTAGAAAGTAGGTGTTATTATTATCCCAATATCACAGATGAGGAAACTGAGGCAAACAGGTTAAGTGACTTGCCCAGAGTCACAGTTAGTAAGCTTCTGAGGCTGAATTTGAATTCAGATCTTCCAGACTCCAGGCCTACTATTCTATCCACTGTGCTGTGTACCTGCTTCTAAAAGAATACTAGAGAGTTCTGCACCCTAAAAAGCACATCAGCATCCGAACAAAGAGCCTATGGGGACAAAGACTCCCCAATGCCTCCAAAAGAAAGACACTCTTAGTCTAGTGATTTGATTTTAAACTTTAAAACTTCTATTTGTGCTGTAACCAAGCAAAACAAATAAGATGCTGGATGTTTCAGTGAAAAGGGAAGAAAGCCTCAACTTCCGTGTCTTTTCCTAGGACTCATTTTTTAACAAAGAGATAAATGACAGGTAGTACTACACTGTCCATGTCTTTGAAATGCCAAAAAATGGATTGAGACCAAAGGATGTATCTAATGGTTGGTGTTTACTGAAGAGAATGGGATCCCTCAGATCTTAGTTTCATCCTCTGGTCTCAGTGTCAAAGCCTCCACCTGGAATTCAGGTACCACTTACATACAAACAGGGCATGTACACACGGTTGCCAACAATCACGTCAATAAATTCATCTGGTGAACAGTCTTCTCGGAAGAGAACTTCAGCATTGAAGATTTCTGAGGTGGTCAAAATTAAGGTCAGTGAATATGCTCTCAAACGCAAATTCAAGAATCCCAGAATTGGAAAGGAGCTCTAGAGTCATCCAGTCTAACCAGACGCACATTCAGTCCTAACCAGAGAGAAGCCCGTCTCCAACAAAGGATCTAACTAGAGTTCCAATTCCGAGTTCCTTGGCCTGAGCCTCAAGGAACAAGTACAACAAACAGCAGCCTTCTCCAACCTTTCCTTCTGTTCTCCTACCGTCAAAATTGGCTTGAATGCTTCAGTGATAGACGCCGAGATGTTGGTGGATGGCTCTAATCATCACAAAGTTCTCTAACTTATTCTTACCTTGAAGGCTGCCTCCCTCTTACTTCCACCTGTATCTTCCCTCTGGAAATAGAGAATAAATCTAATCCTTCTTCCACATAAACATCTTCTCCTGCCAAAATACATGTTTCAAATTCATCCAAATGATCCCCATGAAAACAAAGTTAATGGTGCTTTAACCAACTGATGTCCGTCCTCTGGCTATACTTTACTGTCCATCTTAACATGTGGTAGCCAGAACTGAATCTAGCGCTCCACAAATATGGTAAGCAATGGGAATTAACTAAATTATTAGCTTTAGTTGGGAAACTCTATGCTTATGGCAAATGCTTTAATAAATAAAATAAGCATATATAGAATATCCCAAAATGTCTTACAGCGGTTTTAAACCTACACAAAGCTTTAAATTGCACTAAGACTTTTGGGACACCCTATATAAAAAAGGTACTTGAAAACCCCAGGGATTCTGCCTTACACATAAGTTACTGATTCTGATCAATCCAGTGTGCTTTCCAAGAATAGCCCTCAACATCCAAGATATGGGTGGTTAAGCAGTCACCAGTCTAGCACCTGGCTGTCAATTCCTACCTTCAGGCTCCAGAAATCTCTTCTAAAATTGCCTTCTATCTCGGTCAGAGCAGCCAAGATTTAAGGGGGCCCCCATTTCTTGGGTTCTTTGGGGAAAGGATACTGTACTCATGTAGGATGAGCTGCACCAGCTTCTCAGAGCACTGGCTCAGTGTGACTGTTGAATTGAAGGAGATCCCACCACCTTTCTTTGGCTGGGGGGTGAGAAGGAAAGAAAAAGGAAGACATATTTAAATATAGAGACTGTTCTGGAAAGAATTTCTATTCTTTCTCAGCCCATGCAAACAAACCCTAATTGGGCCCAGAGTTCTCACCTTGAAGTAGATATTGGGCCTGTGTTTGTTGAGCCGGATCCCCACAGATTCCAATTCCTTTTCCAACAGGGACCTGCACAGGTGCAGCAAACATAGTGACTCTTAGCTGGAGTGCAAGCTCCAGCAATGAAAGTCCCTTCTATATATCTGAAAAGGATAATTCCACCACCGTGACCTTGGACCTTCCTATATTCTACGACTCAATCAACCAACCAACACGTACGGCCGCTGCCACTTCCCAGAGACCGCTGACCCCTACGACTGTCTGTCGCCGCCGCACTCACTGCAGACACAGAACATTCAGTCATGGATGAAAATGAGCTGGTGCAAAAGGCCAAATTGGCTGAGCAGTCTAAGATATGATAACATGGAATCTGTCATTGAGCAAGGAGCTAAATTATCCAATGAGGGGAGGAGTCTTCTCTCTGCTGCTTACAAAAATGTTGCAGGGGCCCGGAGGTCATCTTGGAGGGCTGTTTCAAGTATGGAGCAAAAGACAGAAGGTGCTGAGAAAAAACAGCAGACGGCCTGAGAATACAGAGAGAAAACTGAGACCGAACTAACAGATATCTGCAATGATGCCTGTCTCTACTGGAAAAGTGCTTGATTCCTAATGCTTCGCAAGCAGAAAGTAAAGTTTTCCATTTGAAAGTGAAAGGAGACTACTACCGGTATTTGGCTGAGGTTGCTGCTGGTGAAGATAAGAATGGCACAATGGATCAATCACAGCAAACATATCAGAAGCATTTGAAATCAGCAAAAAGGAGATGCAACCAATGCATCCTGTAAGATTGGGTCCGGCACTGAACTTCTCTGTGTTCTGTTAGGAGATCCTCAAGTCTCCACAGAAAGCCTGCTCCCTCGCAACGACAGCTTTTGATGAAGCCATTGCTGAACTTGATACATTAGGAAGAATCATACAAAGATGGCACACTAATGATGCAATTACTGAGAGACGATTTGACATCATGGACATCGGACACCCAGGGAGATGAAGCTGAAGCAGAAGGAGGGGAGAATGAACCAGCCTTCCAACTGTTGTCTGCCTCCCTCATTCTAAAACTTACATAGTAGACCATTTGCCATCCATGCTGCCCCACAAATAGCTTTTGTTTACAATTTATGACAGGTTTATGTTACTTCTATTTGGATTTCTATATTTCCCATGTGGTTTTTATGTTTAATATTAGGGGAGTAGAGCCAGTTAACATTTAGGGAGTTATCTGTTTTCATCTGAGGTGGCCAGTATAGGGATATGGAATTTTTATACATTTTATATGTTTGGCATAGTACTTTTGGTACATTGTGATTTCACAAGGTCAATGTTAAAACGGTTTCCATGTCTAAGTAAAGAAAACTGCCTACATGTTGGTCTGTCATGGGGATCTGGTCTGTCATAAAGGGATAATTGGTTCCAGCCACAGGTGTAGTAACTGTGGGTACTTTCGGGTTGGAGCACTCATGGCTGTGGTAGAAAGAGATGTCCCATAGTTATTACATGTCATTCCATGTGTATCTGTGGAATACACAATCTCAACATGTACACCTTTATGACTGCAGCTGCAAAAGTGTTCCTTAAGACAAAGTTTTAACCCAGTCCATTTACTCTGGAGAAAGGCAGAAACGGTTCACATTCCATCATTTGTAAAACTACCTGCTGTTCACTTTCATTATTTTTGCTACACTCATTTTATTTATATTTAAATGGTTCAGGCAACCTAAGAACAAATGTACAAGTAAAGATGCAGTAAAAATGAATTGCTAGATATTCATAAAGTCACTGTATATCAGACATAGCAGTAAAACAAGGAATCCATGGATTTAACTTTTTTTAGGTTTTTTTGCTTTTGTGATTTTTTTGATACTTGCCTAACATGCATGTGCTGTAAAAATAGTTAACAGGGAAATAACCTGAGATGATGGTTAGCTTTGTTTAATGTCTTATGAAATTTTCATGAACAATTCAAGCATAATTGTTAAGAACATGTGCATTAAGTTGATGTAAATGGAATAAAAGTTTTATGAATGAAAAAAAACAACACGTGTGAAGCATCTACACAGTGCCAAGGACTGTGCTAAGTGCTGGGCATACAAAGAGAAGACTGAAACAATTCCAACGCTTATGAAGTTCACATTCTAACATGAGACAAGAGGTACATTTAAGTACAGGCAATAAATAAACAAAGACTGAAGTTCAAACAAATACACACAGTTAAAGCACAATGTGTTCAGATACAGGTTTTGTATTTAGGGGGACAAAGGGCTATTCCACTGAAATGTCAGCATCTCCCTCTCCCCTATTTAAAAGAGGATGAAACTCAAGTAAAAACCGTGTCCTTCTTTTCCAAAGGAGCTCAAAGTTGGTCCTTGGCAGCTAAAAGCCAGGAAAGCAGACCAATTTAGTGGCTGTGGGTGAAGGTGGAATCCCTTGCCAAAACATGCAACCTCAAATGGGTACACCTGTAGCCCAGAAGGCTAGGGAATCAATGGAACACCTGAGGCCTGGTTTTTGCCAGTCTTTACAGCAACAGCTTGGTCATGCTGGCCAACTCTCCATAGAGAGTGAATAAAGGCCCCAGGCCAAGCTTGCTGCGCCCTGGTAGAAATTCAATAGAGTTCCCAATCCAAGCTCCTTGACAATAACATTCCTTTTCCAACCTTTCCTTCTACTCTGTTGCTGTAAACAACTCTTTGCTCCCAAGAGCCTCCTGATACTAGAGGCACATACTGGTTAGATCTTACTTAGTACCCCCTCCTGTACAATCATGTCATTAAGTCAATCCAAGTGGAAAGACAAGTAATAGAAAACAGAGAGCTAACTCTCTTGCTGACAAGGCGTCCAGGATTCCAACCCTGCTACAGAAGGGCTAGCAGCAAGGGAAGATTCTTCTGGCCAGACTTTTAGGGACTACATACAGGACAGCTACTACAAAAAGTTAGAGAACTACTCAGTGGACAACCAGGCACAGCAGCAGTAGTAGCAGCAACATCCTTTGGTGCCAAGCTACTTTCCAGCAGAGTAGTTCTGGTCCAAACTCAATCCATTCCCTCCCTCCACACACTGACCTCTGCACTTCTCCCTTGGTGGCATCCAGCATCATGATGACAACATCAGCTGTCCTAGCCACAGCGATCACCTGTCGGCCTCTGCCTTTCCCTGGGAGAAGCAGAATATGGAATTATGTTCATCCCTCTTCCTAAAGGAAGGTGTTAGAGGTGATCCAACAGTCTTGCCACTTTTATCACTTACATTAGTGGATCTCTACAGAGACACAGAGACTCAAAACCGCAAATTAACATCATGTCAAATATTTCCCAACTAAATTTTAATCTGATTTGGACCACACTCAGAAGATTTGCAGGCTGGAGGCAAGCTTGCCACCTCTGATCTACACAGCTGTTCTAGGGACACATTCAGAGAATAAGATAATCTTTTTATCTCACCACAACAACAGCGGTGGAATGGTTTTTCCATCAGGACATCAAAAATGAAAAGCCATAGGTGGACCTCTTTCTGGACAATTCAGAAAGTGAAGGGTAAAAGGGGGAGACAGACACCTTGGCTAGTCTGGAAGTCAGAGTCAGTGACACCTTAGTGCACACACAAAGGCCATCAAGCTTGAATGGACTACAGTTCTTTTTTCTATTTTTAAATTGTTTTTACTTACTTCGTTAAATATTTCCAAATTACATGTAAAAAATTTTTTCTAATTATTATTAAAATTCTGAGTTCCAAATTCTCTTCCGTTTCCTTCCCTCTTCCACATTCCCCCCATTAATAACCCTAATGAAGGACTATTCTCAGAGCTGCACCTCCATTATTGAGTACAAATTTCCTTACAAAATTAATGAATTTCCAACATTTCGGACCTATGTTATAACTACTAACTTTGGAGAATAATGAAAATGGAGAAGTGGAAGCACTGGTTGGCAATCTCATCAATTTCCTCTGCTGCAAAGTCCCTGTGAGGAAGAATCTGGCCTCAGCACTTCTACTTCCCTCCTCTGCCTTTACCAAGCTCCTGCCTCAGTGATTACGAATAAAAATCAAATCAATTTTCCTACCTTGTGCAGCACCTTCAATGATTCCAGGAAGATCTAAGAGCTGAATATTGGCTCCTTTGTACTAGGGCAAAAAAATGAAAGAGGTCATGGATGCTCAGCTGACTGCCCCTTGAAAAGCTTTCCTTAATATGAACTAACAACCCCTTAAGTCTTAAATCAAACAAAGGTCTAAGCAGCACTTTAAGTAGAGGAGAGTCCATGTAGATTTCCCAAAATGCTTCTGCAGGTTCAGAGAGTGATCAATAGAAGCTTTGAAAATTTCAGAATGCTCAAAGCACAGTGCTGATGTTTCAAGAACCAAACCCAATCCTAGGCTGAGAAGTACTTTACTTCTAGACTGTCTTTGAAAAAGAAGCCCTGTGTTGGCATAAAAGGAAAAGGGTTTCCAAGCTTTCAATCTGGGACAGGAACGTTCAAGTTCCTAAATCTAAATCCTGAAGATCATCCCACACGCTAACATCTTTTAACAATTATGTCATCATGGGAGATTCAAGAATTTATAATAATAACAATAAAACAGTAACAATAAAAGCCAACATTTATATAGCACCTATTATGTGCCTGGTATTATGCTCCCTATATCTCTTGAAATAAAGAAGTGATCTGGACAGATCACAATACAGACTAAGGAGCTAAGGCATCATTACAATTGTTTTTTAATGAAAAACAACTTTTTTAATGGAACCAATTAGTGAGCTGAAAGAGTGTTCTTACTGTTCCGCCAGACCTCAATGCAGTAAGAGCTCCTAGGAGCAGTGAGGGCACCCACAGAAACTGTTAGAAACTCTTTAAGACCTCAAAACCACAGGGGGGAAGACAACGAAGGCCAGCCTCAATGAAAGAACAAATGCAAACACACACCCACAGACTCACATTCTTTTTGGTTCCCCTCAGAATTCAAACTTACTTCAATGACACCTGGGATACAGGTCAGAGTGGTGAATTCATAGGATGCAGCTTCACTGGCTGTGGATGTCATTAAGCTCAGGAAGGTAGACTGAAAAGACAAGAACATTCCACTCAGGAGCTTAAACACCCAACTCCCACACTTTCAACCCCTCTACGTTTACTGGCAAGCAGCCTCATAAGCCAAAAAGCCCGTGCTATAAAGCAGACTGGACAGAGGCAGGGTGAGGTGCAGGGGAAGAGGGGAGGAAGGAAGGTGCAGACAGTGAAGAATAGGAGGAAAATAAAATGCTGGAATTTCACTCATTTGACCCCAGGAGATAACATACCCACATGAAATTTACTATCACATTTTCTGACTTTTTAGAGAAGAAAACTGTAATTTGGAAGTCAAATATTTAAATCACAATTCCCCTTTTCTTCCCCTAACCCCACTTTAAAAATAATTTCACAGTCATTGTTGAAAGCAAAGCCAGGCACACTAATGCACTATTGTATCCACTACTGGTGGAGCTATGAATTAATTGGTCCAACCACTCTGGAAAGCAATTCAGAATTATACTAGGAAAGTGACAAAAATAGCCATACTCTTTGACCCAGAGATTCCACTGCCAGGAGTATACCCCAAGGAGATCAGTGATAAACAACTCATATATAATAAAATAAAAAAGCAGCAATTTTCATAGTGGCAAATAACTAAAAACAAAATAGATGTCCATCAATTGGAGAGTGGTTAAACAAGCTGTGATACATGCAGTAAAAAAGTCATATTCCTGTGCCTTAAGGAATAATGAATATAGAGAAACATGGGAGGAAATACTGACATGAAGTGAAGTAAGCATGAACTAACAACAATGTAAATGGATGAATGCTGGGAAATTTAAAGACAAAGGCTGGGTGCAAAGAAGAGATATGAAAAAACACCACCTCACCTTCTTGGCAAGGAAGAGGAAAAGCAGGAATAAGGGACTATGGTGCAGAATACTCTACATAATGTCAAATTTTTTCAATCTACATCTAGTTTTACTTTATTTTTTCACCTCGTTTTTATTCTTTATTATAAAGAAACACGATCTGGGAAGGGGAAGGGGAAGAACTATACTAGGAAATGCAGGTAATGTAAAAAAAAAAAATAAAACACTTAAAAACACAACTCCAGTGTATTATTCTTTCAAACACATTTTGTTATTAATTTTTCAAATTCCATTAAGAAGGATCATGTGTATTTTAGTAGGAACTCAATCATCTATGAATTAGTAAGTAAACACAGTGAATATATTGCTGTATCTAGTTCAATCTATCTGTTTATATGGGATTAAGATTTCAGTTTCCCTTCAGTTCTATTAAGTTGTTTTATAGTTCTCTTTATATTGAATTTAAAGGACATTTATGAAGCCCTTGCAAGGTGCTACATTAGAATAATAATGACAAAACAGTTCCTGTCCTCAAAGAGCATCCATTCCGCTAGGGAGACACAACATGGCCACAGATAAATGAGTACATGGTGATCCCAACACCTGGGGGGATCAGAAGGATTCCATGGAGAAGAAAAGATATTCCAAGTATGGAAGATGATGTTATATGTAAATGTAAAAAGAGAGAACGGCATACTTGGGGAACAACTAACCTTCCCTTCTAGCTAAGAAAACAGGCTACACAAAAGCAAAAGTAATGTGAACCAAGGCTGGAAAGTTAGGCTGGGCCAGACTGTAGAGGCCCTTAAATGCCATGTTAAGTTGCAACGAATCTTAAAGAAAATGTACAAAGGCCATAGTTCTGAAAGAGCACATTGAAGACGAAGAAAAAAAAATACAAAGACAAATGACAACCACCCGGAAGAGAAAGTTTTTGTCAACCAAGTCTTTGGAACTGTGAATTGGTTCAGTGCCAGAAACTGATCTGATTTTATCAGTGAATATGACATTAAAGAAGAGGCATTACATGTGCTTGGCCACTACACCCTAAGGGCCCTGTGGGACATTTCCATGTGACTTGAGGCTGAAACTTTCCACATGTTCTGTCTCCCGCCCCATCAGAATGGGAGTCTTTGAGGGCCGGGACTGGTTTACTTTTCTATCCATGTCCCTGGCACTCAGTACGGTGCTTTCATTCACTCATTTGTTCATATATCAAGACGCAGAATTATTCCAAATTTCAGAAATTTTTCCAAGTCCACTTTTGATTACAATCCATCAGTTTTTAGTGTTGTATTACATATTAGAAATTTTTTTAAACTGTAAAAGTTTATAAAGTCTATTGTATAAATCAAAAAACAATTATTTTCCTTTGTCCCAAGTACTTTGTTCATTATGGTAATTGCAGGATAGCATCAAGGAAGGTGGTAACAAAGACCCACCCAATATCCTGCCCAGATGAACAAAGATAACCAATCCACCTACCCTTGCATTTTGTGTTCCACAAAATGGAACTAAAGAAATGAAACTAGGGCAGAGGGAAAGAGGGGGTTGCCTTACGAGGGCAGAATAAAAAAAGATTAGGATGTAGTAATCTAAAAATAGCAAGACTGACAAGGGTGAGGCTAAAACTACTAAAATTAGGAATGGCACACACAAGGTGACCACAGATTTTTTTTTAACCATATCCTAAAAACTTAGGACCACATCGTACCCTCTGGTACTTGAGTGAAATAAGTGAAGGACCAATAAAATAAAAGCTAATTTACACAGCAGGCAAACTTATGGAGCTTCTTATTCCAAAAAATCTAAATGGATTACAAGAGTCTTTAGACAAACTGGTAAGTCCACAGGTAAGAGAGATACAGTTAAGATTGAGAGCACAGAAGAGTTGAATGAAAGCTAGAAAAAGAACCTTAGAGACAGCTCTAACTTCTTCACTTTGTAAATGACACAAGAGGCTCAGGGAGGTGACCTGCCCAAAGTCACACTGTTACTAAGTGGCATAACTGAGAGGATTAACCTTAAATCTTCTGACCACAAAGTTCTTTCTCCACACATTATGGCAAAACAACCAGAGCTCTCACAACATGTTCTAGACATTCTTTTGACAAAAGAATTAGGGTGTGACTTGACTATGGATTTGATCCAATAAGATGGACAGGAACTTGCAAGGACTACAGTGCTTCATATTTTGGAAAGGAATTTAGGTAATAGTAATTAAAATTATTTTAATAATTTAGCACTGAAATTAAGATATGTGAGAAAAGACTAAAAATTTTAAAGGGCCAAGAAATTGTCATACCAGGAATAGTTGGAGGAACTCAAGATGTTTAGTCTGGAGAAAAGAAGATGAAGAGAATCACAGCATTTTAGAGTTGTAAAGATGAATGAAGTTCAGAAAAACAACAAAAGGTGATTCAAAAACTAAGTTTGGAAAAGCCTTGGAATCCATTAACAAATTTCTGAGCTCCCACTATGCACAAGGCTCTAATGCATGATATAAAGATATATTAAAAACACGAGAAAAGATAAAAAGAATTTGTCTTTTGTCTGGACAACAGGAAGGTGAAAGATGATAAGACTCTTCAAATGAAGAGAGAATTTTCATGAGGATACTAGTCAGACATTTTTTGGGTCTGTGAAGGGCTAACCAAGGGGAAATTAAACAAGCATTAATTAAGTACCTATTATGAGCCAGACATTGTAGCAGATGCTAGGAATACAAAAACTAGATAATCCTTCCTCTAAAGAAGTTTACATGAAATTATCTCAAAGAGTAGATACACTTTCAAGTAAATTATACAAAGTAAATACAAGGCAATTGGAGGTGGAGAGGTCCAGCTAAGCTATCAGGAAAGGCCTCATGTAGCAAGTGGTACTTAAGCTGAGCTGTGAGGAAGCTAAGTATACTTTTTCTTCTTTTTTGAAGCAATCAGGGTTAAATGACTTGTCCAGGAGTTACACAGTTATAAATTATCTGAGGCCACATTTGAACTCAGGTCTTCCCGACTCCAGCCATGGTTCTCTATCCACTGTACCACCTAGTTGCCCTTAAACTAAGGATTCTAAGTGGAAGTAGGAGAAAAAGTAGATTCCAAGTATGGGGGAAATGCATCAAGGATGGAGACTGTCCACAGTGAAGTAGATTAGTTTTCTGGACTACAGAGTATGTGAACAGAGTCTATG
Source organism: Notamacropus eugenii (assembly GCF_028372415.1). Lineage (NCBI taxonomy): Eukaryota > Metazoa > Chordata > Mammalia > Diprotodontia > Macropodidae > Notamacropus > Notamacropus eugenii. Next base: position 335,352,559 of record NC_092874.1, on the reverse strand, counting down.
TTACTAGTCTGGAAGAGTAGGCTGGAGTTGGATTGTGAAGGGCTATAATAGCCAATCAGAAGATAATCTGACCTGACCCCCCACGCCACCCCACCCCACCCTACTCCAGAAAGAGCGAGCTCCTAGAGCTTCCTGAGTGGGAAGGAGGGGAGGGGATAACATGATCAAACTTGGGTTTTGGAAAAACCACTTTGGCAGCTGTATGAAGGATGGATTTGGAGGGGAGAGACTTGAGGCAGGGAGACTAATTATCAATCAATCAATAAGGATTTATTAAAAGCCTAATATGTGACAGGCACTGTGTAGAGCATAGGGATACAGAGACAAAAGTGAAGGACGAGTTTCTGTCCTCAAAAAGCTAACATTCTATGGCTGAACAAGTTGTGGATATAATGGAATACTGCTGTGCTAAAGAAATGATGAATAGGTGGACTTCAGAAAAACTTGGAAAGATTTACATGAACTGATGCCGAGCAGAGCAGAGCAACAATGTGTGATGACTAACTTTGATACGCTTATCTCTTCTTAGCAGTGCAAGGATCTATGACAACTCCAAAAGACTCACGAGGAAAAACACCATATCCACATCCAGAGAAAGAGCTATGGGGTCTGAAGGCAGATCCAAACATACTGTTTGCTCTTTTTTTGGTTTCTTCTTTCTCATGGTTCCTCCCATTGGTTCTAATTCTTCTTTACAACATGATAATGTGAAATAGGTTTAACATGAATGTATATGTACAGCCTACATCAGACCGCATGCCGTGTTAGGGAGGGGGAAGAAAATGATTGTACATGTGAAATAAAGAGTCACCTCTGACATCAAGGTTGGAAAACTGGAAAACGAACTAGATTAAAAGGATGGTGGTGTCCTTGACAGTAACAGGCAGATCCAAAAGAGGGGTGGGTTTGGAGGTAATGATGAGCTATTCTGGACATGTTGAGTTTGAGATGTCTATGGGACAATCAGGTTGAGATTTCCAATAGGCAATTTACAATGCAGTCTAGAACAGAAGAAAAAGGTTCACGATGGATCTAGAGATCTGGGAGGTGATAACTAAACCCACGGGATCCAACGAGGTCACCAAGCGAAAGAGTGCAGCGAAAAAAGAAGAACCAAGACAGATCCTTGAATTATTCCTGATTCGTGGGTGAGACATGGATAATGACCTAGGTAAAAGGAGATTAAAAGCACCTATCAGACAGGTAAAACGAGAACCAAGAGAGAGGAGGGAGGCAAAAACCCAAGGGAGAAAATTATCCAGAAAAAGAGGGTGGTCAAAGTTGCATCAAAGACAGAAGGATGACAACTGAGAAGAAACCATTGGATTTGACATTTACGAGATCATTGATGATTTTGGGAACAGAAGTTTCAGAAAAGTGATGCAGTCAGAAGGCAAACTGCAGGAGGTTTAGAAGAATAAGCATAGAGATAATGGAGACACTGCGTATAGATGGCTTTTTTAAAGGAGTTTGGGTAAGAAAGGGAAAAGATATATAGGATGATAGCTATAAGGAAGATAGTAGGAGTGAGCAAACTTATTAAGGATAAGGGGACATGGGTATGTTTGTAGGTCACAGAAAAGGAACTAGTGGATAGTGAAAGATCAGAGGGGGGATGATAGTGGAGGCAATCTACTGGAAAATATGGGAGGGAATGGGATCAAAGGTACATATAATGGGGCTGGCTTTGGTGAGGAGGACCTATGAGTTGAGAAAATGGGACAGATTCAAAAGATGTTGTAGAGATTCTTAGAATCTCATGTCCTGTAAATATGAAGCTTTCCTGATCCCCTGGCACTCTCCCTCCCCAAATTATCCTGTATTTATTTTGTAGGTACTTTTGCATGGACATATTATCTCCCCCAATAGGATGCTAGCTGTCTGAGGAGACAGATGCCCACTTTTCATTTTCATATTCCCAGAGCTGTTGGACACATAATAGACTTAATAAATGCTTGATTGATTTGCTTGGATTCAGCTACGAACTGGATATTTGGGATGAGGGAAAGGGAGGGACAACTCAGGTTGTAGAAGGAAGGTGGTACTCTCAAGAAAACAGAAATATAAGGAAGAGAGGTGGATTATGAGAGAAAGAGAAGGGGTTAGAAATGGCTGATAGATAAAACTGGAGCTCGAGAAAGAGATTTAGATCTTGGAGTCATCTGTACTGAGATGATAATGGAACCTATGAGAGCTGATGAAGAAACCCAAGAAGAGTGCAGATGGAGAAAAGTAAAACCTCATGCCAGAACGTTAAGGAACACCCACCGTTAGTGGTTATGACATGGATGGTGATCCAGCAAGGAGCACTGAGGAGTAGTCAGACAGATAGGAGAACTTCTAGAGAGCCGTGTCACAAAAACTTAGAAGGAAGAGACAAGCAAGGAGAGAAGAGGTTGGTCAACGGTGTCAAAGGCAGATGAAGAGTGAGAAAATAATGCTGAATTTGTTAATTAAGAGATCACTGCAAGGGGGGAGGGGAAAGAGATTGCTGGTAACTGTGGAGAACACTTTCAGCTGACGGATGAGATCTGATGCCAGGCTGAAAGAGTGAGAAGAGAGGAAGCAACAATGCTCTCAGAGACATTTCAATTGCACCCTTCCCTGTTATTTCTTTGGAAAAAACAACAACACAGGAATGAAATTCTAAGGGAGGGCACTGACTGGCGCTGTTGGCACACAAAATCGGACAATAATGTATAGTAAATAATTTTGGCATTTGCCTCCCCAAAGTCTAGGATGTTGAAGTTCAGCTTTAGAAGTCCAGGAACCCATTACATAAACAACACACTTGTAATTAGCTTTTATGTACCTAAATCCAATATGCCCCATCCTAACCAATAATCAACAAGCATTTAAGTGCCTACAGTGTGCCAGGCACTATGGATAAAAAAACCAAAAATGAAACAGACACTGTTCTCAAGGAACTTATATTCTATCTAGGGATACAATATGTATATAAATAAATACATAGCGACTATGTAAAAATAAATACCCTGGCAATGGGGGTAAGGGGAAAGGGGGATCAGGAGCCGGGAGGTTCAGGGAAGGCTCAGTGGAGAAGGTGGTATTCGAATAGTCTTAAAGGAAGGTAGGAAATCTAAGAGGTGGAGGTGAGAAGGGATTCCAAGCATGAGGAAAATCAGCACAAAGGCAGGAATGGAGTTCCATGAGAGACAGGAAATGGAAATGCCATGTGAGAGAGACAGGAAGAAAGCCAATCTGGCAGAGGAAGGGAAGAAATGTATAATGTCTCAGGTAAGGAAAGTTAGGATTAGACAGGGTAGAGAATTGAGACAGGGTGACCAATTAGGATGCCATTTCACAACAGTCCCGCCAAGAGGTGATGAGGGTCTAAAGCAAATAACTTCCATAATCACTGACCTTACCCACAGAAGGAAAGCCAATCAGTGCCACTCGGGCATCTCCAGATTTCATCACATCGAAGCCTTCTCCTTTGGTGGAGGCAGATTTGGAGGGTTCCAAGAGCTGTGCTCTGTACTTCGCAAGTTTTGCTTTCAGCAAACCAAGATGGTACTCAGTAGCTAAATCACAAAACCAGACACTGAAGATCAACATCCATGTAATCAAAGACATGCAGGTTAGACAGAAATGAATCTCATGAAGCACTGACTGGGAGTATTTAAACTGAAGAAAGATAATGGCCAAAGCATCTAAAATGTCATCGAGAAGCTATCACTATCTATATGGGAATAACAGGTTCAATTACACATCCAAAACACAGTGGAAAAGGAACAAAACAAACCCAACTGCTAAGCATATTCTATTTTACTCAAACTACAGCTCCAGACCAGCTCTACTTCCCACTATGATGCTTTATAAATGTCATTTCATTTATAAATTTATAAATAGTTTATAAATAAATGTCATAAATATGTCACATGTCATTTCCTTTCAGCAAAGCTTTTTAATACCTATACCAAAGGACCCTTCTTCCCCTTCCATCTTCAGCTTAAACTTCTACTGTAGATGAATGCAAAATAACTTCTGGGTAGTAACTACTCCTTCCTAAATACCCAGGACTTCAAGGTTTTTTGGGGTTTTTTTTTATGACCAGGTAGGCAGTACTACTAACGTTGGGCCAACAATCAGGGCAAACTTAAACTTTTTAGGCTCATTTCCAATGTCAGCAAATCTAAACTCCTCTGCCTGCTTTCCAAGGTCTTTGATAATCTGGCTTTAAACTCCCTAACCTTATGTATCACAGTTCTTCAACATCTCCTTCCTCTCCCTGGGATGGCATCCTTACTGTCCACACACCGGGAAAGCTAATCAGAACCATTCCCTCAAACAGGTCAAACTTATTCCTGGCTCTATGCTTTCTCTCACTTCTCAGATCTACTTCTAGGTCCCTTTCAGGCAGTGACCTCCTACAGGGAACCTTTCTATCACTAGTTCTCTTTGGTATATCATCAAACTGACAAACTACTACAGTAGCTTCAGTGTTGTTTCATGTGGATTTTTTTTTTGTTTCCTCAAGCTAAACTCCTTACTCTTGCAAAGTAGCATAGGTGACACGCCTTCCAAAAATGTGTACTGAATAACTAACTCGGGATAGGGTAGGATATTATACATTTCTACCCTCTAATTCCTCATAATATCAAATTTAGAACTGGAAGGTCCTTGGGCCACCATTCAGCCCAATTCCCTCTCTCCCTATTATTCTCTCTCTCTCTTTCTCTCTCTCCCTCTCTTCTCTCTCCCCTCTTTCTTTCCTCTCTCCCTCTCCCCTCCCTATCTCTCTCTCCCCCTCTCCCTCTCTATCTCTCCCTCTCTATTTCTCCTCTCTCTCTCTCTCCCTATCTCTCCTCTCTCCCTCTTCCTCTCTCCATCCCTCCCTCTCTCTCTCCCTCTCTCCTCTCTATCTCTCCTTCTTTCACTCCCTCTCTCTCCCTCTCTATCTCTCTTCTCTCTCTGTCTCTCCCTCTCTATCTCTCCCTCTCCCCTTCTCTATCTCTCCCTCTCTATCTCTCTCCTCTCTCTCTGTCTCTCCCTCTCTCTCTTCTCTCTCTCTCTTCTCTCTCTGTCTCTCCCTCTCTATCTCTCCCTCTCTATCTCTCTTCTTTCTCTGTCTCTCTCTCTCTCTCTTCTCTCTCTCTGTCTCTCCCTCTCTATCTCTCTCTCCCTCTCTCTCCTCTCTCTCTGTCTCTCCCTCTATCTCTCTCTCCCTCTCTCTCTTCTCTCTCTCTGTCTCTCCCTCTCTATCTCTCTCTCCCTCTCTCTCTTCTCTCTGTCTCTCCCTCTCTATCTCTCCCTCTCCCTCTCTATCTCTCTTCTCTCTGTCTCTCCCTCTCTCTCCTCTCTCTCTGTCTCTCCCTATCTCTCCCTCTCTCCCTCTCTTCTCTCTGTCTCTCCCTCTCTCCTCTCTCTTCTCTCTCTCTCTCTTCTCTCTCTGTCTCTCCCTCTCTATCTCTCCCTCTCTATCTCTCTTCTCTTTCTCTGTCTCTCCCTCTCTCTCTTCTCTCTCTTCGTCTCTCCCTCTCTATCTCTCTCTCCCTCTCTCTTCTCTCTCTCTGTCTCTCCCTCTCTCTCTTCTCTCTCTCCCTCTATCTCTCTCTCCCTCTCTCTCTTCTCTCTCTCTGTCTCTCCCTCTCTCTCTCTCCCTCTCTTCTCTCTCTCTGTCTCTCCCTATCTCTCTCCCTCTCTCTCTTCTCTCTCTCCCTCTCTCTCTTCTCTCTGTCTCTCCCTCTCTCTCCTCTCTCTCTCTCTCTCCCTCTCTCTCTTCTCTCTCTCTGTCTCTCTCTCAATAGATGAGGACACTGAAGTCTCTAGGAAAAGCGACTTGCCCAAGGTCACACGCACGTCGAATGCCACGTAATTCAGCTCCCTCACTTCACAGGGGAGACAACGACACCTGCCCAAGGTCAGCCCCCAGTGACTCCGAATCCGGCCCCTTCTCCCACCACACCGCACAGTGAAGCCCAGGTCCCCGGGCTGCCGCCCACCCCGTGCTCCTTCCCGGTCCCCCGCTGGTTCTGCAGACCCCATCTTTCCCAGAAGTCGACCCCACATCCAAAGACTCGCGAGTGTCCGAGGCGTCAGGATTCAACCCCCGACCCCGACCCCGACCCCCACCACCTCAGTCCCCTCCGCCCGGCCGCGCTTCTCCCGTAACGTGCCGCCCATTTCACAGATGGGGAAACCGAGTCAGGAGGGGAGCCACGAGGTCCAGGGCGGAAAGTGCGGGGTGTCCCGCGATCCCCGGCCCGGCGCTCACCCTTGTTCTTCTGAGTCCGGGCGATCTCCTTCTCGATCTCCGAGATCTTCTCCAAGATGCCCATGGCGGCGGCGGCGGCTGTGGTGACGGCGGAGGAAAGGCAGCGAGCGCAGGCCGGATGCCGGCGGCCGGAAACCGACGCCGAAGCGCTCCCCCCACGGCCCGCCCTCCCCGCATGCGCAGCGGCCTCGCCGGGTGCTCCCGGCGGCAGCGCCCGGGCAGCCGACGCACAGCACCGCCCCCTGCGTTCCGAGTTCCGGCGTCTGGGGGTGGTCCGGCTGCCCCCCGCGGAGAGGCTTCCTTTCGTCCGACCACCCCCTCCCCGCCCTCCGGGACAGCCCCGACCTCCAGAGCAAGGCTCGCCCAACCTCTGGTTTTACACGGGGGGAAACCGAGGCCCGGAGGGCTTGGAGACTCCAGCCTGGACGTCTACGTGGCACCGCGCACGGCCTGCGGGACTCTGCAGCCGCCAAGCCCTGAGTTCGAATCCTGTGCAGCCCTTTCTCGGACCCTGGGCATGTAGGTGGTGCTGGGTTAAGGTGCTGCCGAGGGGGTCGGGAAGGCCTCAGTCCGAATCCCAGCTGTGTGACCCTGGCCAGGTCACTCATCCTCTCCCCATCCTTAACCTTGTCCGCTTGTCGTGGGGCTGACGTGATGACGTTACAGGGTTTGCCCACCTTGAAATGATCCAACTTAGGGACTATTATTTCCTCATCTTCTTCCTCTGTAAAATGGGCATGACTAGGGACTGACCTCCCAGAGTGCTTGTGAGGAAGGTGCCTGTTAAGTCCCCACAAAGCACTCAGATCAACAATAATACTTTGCCATGTGCCAGCCCCCCATCTACGGTGCCAGGGTCAGAGAAATGCCTCCAGCAGGATTCACACTCAGCGTCCTGCCTCCAAGTCCAGGGCTCGGTGCCCCGTGCCATGTAGCGGCCTCACGGGTGGTATGTGTGCTTCGTTCTCAGAGCCCATGACGTCAAGATGATGACGTGACTTGCAATTGACTTGGAGGGAGGACTGTGCAAGGTCACCAGCCTCACTTTCTCCTCCTGAGCCATCTGGGTCCAGTGACCTGACATTCATAAGGATGACTGGGGATAGCCCAGGATGCCGTAGTGTAGGTGCCTAGGCCTGAGCCAAGATTCAAAGCCTTGTCTCCAGGAAAGAAAGGAGAGGGGGAATCCTATCTGAAGGAGCTCCCTTTCTTGTGGGTGAAACACCATCTAGATAACTAGATAGAAGATCCACACAGAACAGATGGGAGGTCATCTCAGAGGGGAAGGCACCAGTAGTGAGGCACAAAGTGAGATCTGAGCTAAGACTTAAAGTCAGGGAGATTAAGCGGTGGGAGAAGGGAGGGCATTCCAGTCATGGGGCACAGGTAGGGCAAAGAGTGATGGGAGATGGAGTACAGTTCTCCACCAACAGCAAGTCAGCCCATGCTTGGAACCTAAATCTTCAGCCAACTACATTTCCGTTAAAACTTTCCTGAACTTAGTATCTTCACCGGAGAAGGAAATTGGCAAGTCACTTCAGTATCTTTGCCAAGAAAACTCCATGGACATTACTAATGTGCTATGGTGCATGGGGTCACAATGAGTCGGACACATCTAGACAACAATAATACCCTGAGTGAATCCTTTGTAGAAAGAGGAAAAATGCCAGAAAAACCATTGACCACACTTTTCCCCCTTAGACCTGACCTTGGCTGTGGAGGATGTAAAAATCATAGAATATAGAACTGGAAAGGACTCAAAAAGTCATCCATTTCAGTTTTTTATTTTTCAGATACGGAAACAGGATCAGAGGAATTAAATTATTTATCCAAAGTTACACAGCTTTGCTCCTTTCAGTTAGTCATCCACCCAAGTGTTAACATACCACTTCTTTCCCCCAGAATGTTGAGTTCTATAAATTAACACCTCCCCAAAAGTCAACAGCTTTCCCTTCACAGGATTCCCAAGGAACCTTGAGAAATACCCTATAGCAGGTTCCAAAGTGACAGTACTTAAGAATGAATTTTCATAAAAGTAGTAAGGATGAAAACCAGATCTTGTGAAGAAGCAGAGCTCACTGTGTGTCCCTTCTATAAACAATCTGACCTCATATCCTCACCATTCATTTTCCATACTTTACCTAACAGGGTCACTCATTTTTTTGCATGAGAAACAGTATCATAAATTTCTACAAAAGGTATTTTCTTACTTCCTAATTATACAGGCAGCCTAGGATAGAAAAAGATCTATGGATCCAGAAACTTAGGTAGTACTTGAGCTGGACCTTAAAGAATAAAGTTGTTTCAACAGGTAAAGAACAAATAGAAGTGCAATCCAGGGATGGGGGTGGGCCTGCTTGAGTTAAGATGAAATTAGCCCAACCGGGTTGGAAGGTAGAGTGTATGAAGGAAAGTGATATGAAGCAAAAGTAATTAGATTGTGGTAGAAATTGCATGCCACGCTAATTTTATTTTATCCTATCAGATTTTGAGCAGGGGAATGACACGGCCCACCTGTATAGAAGGAAGATAGTTTTGACAGCTGTGTGACTGGTAGACGATAGAGAGGAGCCTGTAGATGGGGAGACTAGTGTGGAGTCTGTTCCATTACTTTAGGTGGTAGCTGCCATGTGAGCAAAGAGAAGTGGCCAAATTTCAGAAATGCTTGGAATTAAAATCAACTGCATTTGGGAGAGAAGGGAAGACCATTTGATCTTGGGTGTTGAAAGACAATGGCAAATCCTACTTAATTTTTCCAGGCTTCAGTTTGGGGTGTTTTGTTTTCTTTTAAAGTCTTTCTTTTCACAAGTGTATGCACAAAATGCAAATATGTTAGGCTACCATTAATTTCAGAGTAGAACTGAAAAACAGTTCCAAGACCAAGCAACTTATTCCCTTGATGCCATCAAAGCACTGATTGCTTTCAGCCCAAATAATTCAACCACTTTGATACTTACTAAATAAGAAAATAGCTAGCATTAATGTAGTGCTTTTCAACATTTGTAACATGCTGTGAAAATGTCATTTTTTTCCCTAGGAGCAAGGTGCTATTATTCCTGTCTTACAGGAGTTAAGTGACTTGCCCAGGGTCACACAGCATCGAGGAGGAATTTTAACTCAGGTCTCTTCCTGACTCCAGGTTCAGCTGGAGTTCCATAGCTAAAAATGAATTGTACTCCAAATCAGAATCATCGAGCTATGTGACCCTGGACAAAGTCACTTCGCTCAACTCGAGCCTCTTTCCTAGTGTTAAAAAAGTTATCCGAAGGGCTAAAATTTTGTCTTGGCTGCAAATGTTTTTTGGGGGGCAGCATGAAATCAAACGGTATGTCCATATTTAAATCTAGGACTCTAAAGTAACTGTGCTTTTCATTATTCCCATCCTGCCATACCTAGTGTACAACTTAGCACAGAAGAGGGAAATCATCATGAGGCCAGTCTTCTCCATCCAGGAGGACTATCAGGCATGGCTCATCCAAAGTATAAAGGGGGAGTATTTCTGGATGTGTTCCTCTAGAGTCCACACTGCGCTCCATTCTCCAAGAATGCTGTCTGCATTACTCAAGCATATTTTCACTTTATGCCTTTCTGTCACTCCCAAACCAAGCACAATACAGAAAGGGGAAGAGGATCGGTGACTTGCCTGCTGTCAAACATCAACCAAGGGAGGAAAAAATGTAGTAGCAACTTTAGATTTTCTAGCAGTTAGAGGCCTTGAAAGACCACATGTACACATGGTTTCAGATCTGTAGAGGTGTTCCTGAGAGTTTTACATGACTGCTATTACACAGAATTTCTTTTTTCCTGATAGATTTAATAATCAAGCTTGCTGTAGTTTCATCACTGAAGCAATTTTAATGCCTTTCTTGGAGTTTCGATGGACTTGGTATTTGTAACTTTTGTCTTGTGTTGTATATAGTTTCATGTGACAGGCATTCTTTTTCATCTATCTCTAGCCCCCTCCCCCCAAAAAACATACGTATGTATTTTTTGCTTCCCATGCTTACGGAAAAAGAGGAAAAGTGCTCAAAAAGGGTTCAGGGAGAGAGTATAGGATTAAAAATGCTGTTTTTATCTGTAAGATGTAGATGGAAATACTGGTTTGCTAGTTCCTTAGTATAAACTAATAAAACAACAAGTTACAGAAACTCTATCCCCTTCTTTGTATCTAGTATTGCTTCTTTTAAATATTTTAAGACCAAAACATACAAATTACAATTTAAAAAACACAAAAATTAGAAAGGACTTTCCTATATGTTGATTATATTTCCTTTGTGTTTCAACTTGATCAAATACAGACAAAAATCAAGTTTAAGAGAAGAACTGCTCTTTCCTACTTTTCAAATTTCTAAAGGAACTAAAAGTAGAAATACACAGAAAGTTGCAGGAGGGGGATAAAAGCACCTCCAAGCTGCACATGAAAGTTTCACTAGAAGGTGAAAGAAACCAGACTGCAAGGGCCACCTAAAGTGAGCTTTACACTATTTGGACAAACCCCCACGTCACAGATATTCAGTACGCAAAGGAAAATAACACTCTCCAAAGCTTACAATTGGAAAGAAATATGATCTGCCTTTCCAAACTCAGTCATTGTTTTTTTTTACAGCTGCTGGTTTCTTCCAATGCAGAAATGTTTTGGTTTAAAAAGAGGACAAACGCTGCTCAAATACTTTTATTATATGTTTCTTTTTATTATTTGGACATTGATAGCTCTGCAAAATACTTTCCCACCCGATCCCTTTCCACAATTCATCCATAAAGAAACAAAATATCTTGTATCCACTTAAATCTAATAAAAAACTTAAAATTCAAAGGTGAATTTTTCCCCCTCCAGAACATTAGTTATTTTAAACTGCAATGCAACATACTTAATGGCATGTTTTTTTTTTTTTGAAAATGATCTTATCAGACTCCAATTTATAAAGGGGAGGGAGGAAGGAAATCAGATCAAGGACTTAGAATGGAAATTCCCTGTTTTCATAAGGGAAAGATAATTCTAAGTACCCTTTTGCTAACCCAAGACTTTATGGGTTTGATAATATAACCAGCATACAGACAACTTAGCTTTAAGCACTGCTTAATTATTTTAGAGTTCAGCTGAAATGCTATATAATGGTTAAGAGAAAAAGGAATTCTTTCCAAAATACTGAGAATATTAAGACTTGATGACCACAAAAAGAAAAGCTTTCTGGGCAGTGGGGTACAAATAACCAAATTCTCCTCAAGGGATCTCCTCTAACATCAGGTATATGTTTGGTATGAAAGTAAGTGATGGAAAATTTGAAATCAGCAATATTTCTTAATTATGGGTATGAATGACAATTTAAAATATTGCACAAAGTATCAAAGTCATGTAAACTACTGATAGATCAAAAATAAAAATAACTACTAATGGAGATAAGTTTTCCAAAGTTCTTTTAGGGAACACACTGGAAGAGGTAAATTCTTTGTGTTGTAAGGGAGGAGTCAACATAAATGATTAGAGGTGTTAACTAACAGATGGAAGTCAAAACTTAATTCTTTTCTCTGTCCCCACCAGATAGATTTTTAGATCACCAAATCTTCATTAAAGGTGTCCAAAAGATCCAGCAAAAGTATTACTACTGATTCATCTTTTCATTCTAACTGGCAGTTTCTCCTTAGTTCCATTTAGTCAAGGTACAACCAGGAATTTTCCCAAATATTTCACACCCAACAAACTTATGAGGACAGTCTTGTCCCACTTTTTCACTCTTGAAAGGCAGGCTTGAGAAGTTAAGCCTTCTAGAGATGTTCACGAAACATATATGCCAGGCTATTCACTAGCAGAGTCCTGAATGATGAAAAAATTTGCAACATGAGGAATGATTGGAATTAAACTAAATGAACCAAACACAATTCATGTTATTGTTGCCTTGATTTTTAAATCTCATTCATGTGCTTATCAGCAAAGCTGCAGTGCAGCCTCTCTCATTAGTGTGAAATCAGCTCGGTTCCACCATAGAAACAAACAAGGAAGAAATGCCAGTTATTTCAGTGGCTTTGTTTTGAAAATCAGACAGTCTTAACTAGTTTCTGAGAACAGACATGTTGGACACGAAAATAATTCACTGGGGACAGATTCTGATGGTTCAGTTGCCCTGATTAAACCAGACTAGCTGGTTATGTTTCCATATGAAATTCTCAGGCTCCCTAAATTTTGCATCTACATAACACGTGCCCATTGACTACTACCTTCCCCAAATATATTTCCTTAAAGGCTTATTACCCTAGGACTCAGTCTTTTGATATGTTACAGTACATGTATCATTAATTATAAGTTAGTTGGTTTGTGTATCTGTCTAAATAAAATGTATCCTCCACTACTCAATTAAGTGAAAGGCTTTGCATTTTCTTATACTGCCAGTGGCCAAACCCCCTCAGAACGGGTTCCCTTGGGTTACAACTGTTTTGTTTTAAAGCTACCCTTTTTGTTCTTTGAATCAAAGTCTGGAAACCACCAGAAAATGCCATCCCTAAAGCCCTGCACACATTTGACAGCTACACATCAAATATACAACTGATGCCAAGTTTGAAACTTCTGAAATCTTTAAAAAAACAAAAGAACAAAACAAAAAAAAACCACACGCACACTTTGGCACGCACGCAAGCCTCGGGTTATTACTTGAACATGGTTAATGTTTCCCCTCATCCCCCAACGTTTCAAAGTCATTGTTATAGGAGAACAACTGCTCCTTCTGCCTGATAAAAAGGTTTGTCAAGCACTGTTTTGTGTAGCAAAAGGAGGAGGTACAAATGTTAAACTGACCAAAAAACAGTTCTCTTATTTAGCACTAGTTTATGCAATGCTGCAAACTTTTGTACCAGGATGACTAGTTTCAAAAACTGCTGGTTGATTAAATATACATATATATATAGGTATAAAAATTAATAAGTCAACATTCGCTGTTTTCAATGTGAAAACGATAAATGTGTAATTCTGAGTAATTGTGCATTTGCCATAGAGTCCTTGCTAAAGGGACCATAAAAATAACTTTTGTAATTAAAAAAATCTTTTTTTTTTTTAAATTGAGTTTGGTTTTTCCCTCAAGTCTGTAAGTTCTGAGCAAATGTACTGAGTAAGTAAGGATTCTGATTCATTCCTAACTGAGGGCTTGGAAGTCTTGAATTTAGTTATTCCCAATGGTGTGCCAAGGGAACCTAACAACTATTTATTTAGCCTTGAGTTGTTAAAATTCCAATGCTTTGCAGCTTGGGCTGACCCCATTAACCAATCAGAACTAAAGATTGATTAGACCCTTCAAGCATCAGGACTGCCTCAGCCAGGTGCTTCATTAGCAGATGTGGTGGCTCACCAATTCCCTATGCAAAGCTTTGCTGATGCACAGATGTTATCTAGGCTGTGGTTTCTTTTGAGCTACCAGACAAAGTGTCAGACCAGGGGCACTGAGGTGCAACCATAAATCTGTGATTGGAAAGAGTTAGTTCAAAACACTACACACCAAGCCAATGCTGACATGTCATCCTGGAAACTATCAACTCCGTTAGGATTTGGAATGGGGAAAGGGGCATTTCCGTAATACAGAAGTTAGCTGTGCAATAAGGAAAAGTGCATTTAAAGGTAGCTTAAAAACCAGATTAAAATTAAACTGCCACTCAGAAGCAGGAAGAATTCTACTTGCTTCTTCCCCTCCCCCCTCCCAGTCAGCTGCATCTCTTGGGTTCTATGGGTTGACACTGACGCCACCGGGTGCATCTGCTCCTTAGGAGACCGGCACACGCTATCTCCCACGTCTGGCAGGTACACAATTCTCCTGATCGACTGGAATCTTTTCTGCCAAGTTCAGTTTTACTTGGTTATCGTTGTGAACAATCAATTGTCACCGGAATTCATAGATTGGGGCACTGTGTTCAGGAACATGAGTCAGATTTAGGGACTGATACCTGCAAAGGGAAGGAAGAGAAAATAAAGAATGGGAGACAATTAAGAAAGAATTCTAAGTCTGAACCTGCCTGAATTAGAGTGAAGGTCTACTATTTAACACGTCAAATTCATAAAATCATAGGAAACCTCATTTTAATCTCTCTCAAATTAAGCAGACTCAATTTAATTCATTTCTATTTTTCTAGGTGAGCCTAAACCCCAGCCTAAACAATGAAAAGTATTTATTATTTGTAAGTATTCCACTGTTAGTCATAAAGCAATTATAACATGCCTACCTCATTATATGAAGTCTCCCAAAGAGCATGGTTTATACTACTTCTGTTAACTCACTATATAACCTACATTATGACCTCCTAGTACCTCAGTATCAAGTAATATTGGGGTATGATGTCTCAGTTTTTATGGTATGGCTAAATGAAATTCATATGAAATCCAACCCCTATTTTTTGCTCTTTCTTTCAATCTCCTCACTCTTGCCAAATCTTCCCCTGTGGTTGCTAACAGGTAAAATGCACTTAAATAAATTAGAACTTTTCATCCACTTCTGTGCTCTAAGGAGAGGACAGTCAAAAGATGGAGAGCAGGAAGGAAGGCAAAGCAAAGGCCTGGATAATCCACGCAGTGGCCATCTCTCTGCTGAAGAAATTAGGAACTGACTATAAAGGACAGGCTCCTCTCTTCCTATGTAATTCATAAAGGAATATTCAGAAAATCTGCAGGGCCACATGGAAACAGTGTTATTTTCTACAAAGTGAATGACACATTCTTGGTATTCAATTGTTTTTTAAAATACTTTAATTATTTTTAAGTGGTAATAAGGCTCTGTGAAGGAAGGCAATACAAAAGATAGCTTTGTCAGAGCAAACAGTGAAGTTATCTACTGAAAGCCCAAGAAAAGCTGATGCTGGAGCAGCACTGATTCCATCTTGTGCAAAGCTATTTCTCCAGACTGAGGAACATTCTCTGGTCATCATTCCACAGTGGAACACTCCCAAATAAATTACTCCTTTGTCTATCACCTATTTCTCTTTGCTCTGTATTACTTAATTTAACATGAAGATATATGAAGGACAGGGGTGAATACCTACTACTGACAGGCAAAAATTTTTTAAAGACTCCCAACAGCAGCCCACTGAATGAGGCATAACAATCTAAGTTGTTTTATATGTCTTCATATTTTGAAGATTTCTTTCCTCTTGGAGCACAGAGGAATAACTTGTACTGAACACCAATGTTTGAGAATAGCAAGGACTCTGTTGTCTTTAGCTTGCACTCCCTCAATATCATTGTTTTTGAGAAAGGAGACCTTTCTTACCATTCTGAACTCCTATGGTAGTAATAGCCCTCTATAGAGGCTGCGGATTTCTGGAAGCAGATATAATAGAACCCAGCAAAGGAAGCACCACTGATGTCTTTGATTGTATGATCTGGGACTAGGAATTGTTCCTGTACAGATGAAGAAGATTAGTTAAGATTATTGAAAATAGGCAATTCTTTCCAACAAGGAATCTGATATTCTTGATGATTACCCTAAATCTTACCATCCTAAACCCCTTCAGTAAAGGAATACTAATGTTGGACCAAAATCAATCCATTGTCTGTTGAGTAGCAACTATGGGTGTTTAAATCTTCTGAAGAGAATCTACATACTACTGGTTTTCACATGTTAAAATAACAAGTAATGTTGTGAGTTCCCTTGTGAATAGCAACTCTGAAAAGATAGTATGGTCTTTTCCCCAAAACCACAGACTAAATGACCCAAGGAAAATAAATCTTTTACTTCACTAATGGAACTATACCAGAATTTTAAGTATGTCTACAGCAAAGCTGTCAAACTCAGAGCACCTACCCATCCACCTAGTCCCCCCCAACACCCCATAGGCCAGAACCAGATTAAAATAAAACTGGCAACAAAATGTTTACCAAAATTAATGAAGTAATACAACATAAATCATATTAATTTGTAGTCTTCCAAGTCAATATAAAGGCACAGGGAACCCTTTCTATTTGAGTTTGACACTTCAGGTCTGCAGCAATGGTTTGATCTGTGGGGATCCCTGGAAAATGTTTAGAGAGCAAAGACCCCAGACAACAATTTACCACACCCACAATAGCCTGCCACCAAAACCTAAAACCAAACCAAAAACATCCTTCATTAGCATCAAGAGAAGAATGGAATCACTCGTGATGTGTCAAAACAAGGAAAGAGTAGATTGGTTATTATTTCATGCTAGAATCCAAAGGATAGACAGATATAAGGAATAATTATGTCAGAGATCAAACAAGAAACCACCTGGAGGACACTGGATATCATATGGTAAGTGCCCAGGTCCAAACTATGAACATCTTAAAAAATTTTTCTAAAATTTCTCTTTCTCACATCTCACCACAAAACATTTTTATTGCTTAGATAAATTAAATTACAACTTTCACAGTACCCTTTGAGATCATTAAATATACTGGGGTATGACATAACTAGGACAGAGAATTATTGTTCTGTAGCAACTACCTTTTCAAGAAACAGGTGAATTCTCACAATAAAAGAATATCACTCTGAATACAAAGGAATATATGCCACTGAAAGAAATCTGGTTTGCAATTGCGTTAATATATGATTGTGTGCTACAATTAAATAAAAAACAGAAAAGGCATTACAAACAGAGCACACAAATATTTTCTGAAACAAAAGTTCCAAACATCAAACTAGACCAGATAGTTTTGCACTGAGGGCTCTGAATAGACAACCTAACTGCCATTCCTGGTCCCATATTTCCTGCACTGGTTAGGGGGCAAAAGATATTAAGATGTTCCATTGAGCTCAAGGGATGAAATATGGTAGAAGAAAAGATTTATTTGAATCGCATTTGAGATGTCTTGTTGAAGTAAGCATCAATAGCTCACTAAATTTAAGGGGACTGAGATCATCTTTAGTCAAGAGTTTGCAATACCATGTGATACAAGACTGGGGGTGGGACAGTAGTGTCAAAGGGATCTGCACTGGCACTAGTTCTTAGGGAAAAAAATCAAATTTAGAAAGAAAACCAGCATCACGAGAGTGACAGAATATCACCTTAGGTAAGAATAAACATGGTAACTGCTGCAGTCTGAATCAAATACAGGGTGTCCCAAATGTCCTAGTACAGTTTTAAGCTTCAGTAGCTTAAACCTGAACTAAGACATCTGGTTCAACCTGTAGAAACCATTTGGCATGTTAGTAGTTGGAAAATGCATGCTTTTATAATCCCTCTTCTGGATCTGCGCCTAAATTGGCCAATAAGGATGTCAAAACAACACGTATTACACATGAAATATAAGAAATCTCTGGTAGGAGGAACTGCCTCTGGAGAATGGATGCAGGGCTTAAGTGACAGACAAGAGCAGAGCCCAATTCCCCAAGAGTCTCCTCAAAGCACAACGCTTACCTTCCACCTCATGAAGACGTAATCCCCATTCTTTAGTTCTTCATAATCAAAATCATCTGAGTTAAATGACTTTGCATACTGATAAAAAGCCTGGAACTTGCCCTGAAAGCAAAAGGCAAAAACCACAATGTCTTCCACCAACAAAACACTTCATAAGTGTGCCCACACTGTCCAGGTGTGACAAAGCTTCCAAATCTGACAGTCCCACATGAAACTCAAAATAAAAAGGAAGAACTGTGGGATTAGTGATTATTATTAGGATGAGGTACACTGTCGTAGTCATCCATATGAATTCATATTAGGCCTCTCCAGAGTACCTACCTGGAGTCCTGCGTGGACAACCAAAGGAATATACACAAGTAAAGCACTGCTGAGAAAACATCAGGATAGTGACAATAAATGAAGGTTAAAAACTAAACGTAAATTAAATCCTGAAGAAAGGGATACAAGTTAAATAAATCCCACTCTTCAGAACTAAAGTCTACTAGTTTTAAAAAAAACCAATCCACAAAAAAGGGAATTAATTTACCTTCAGCAAAGAAAAAAATGAAGAAATACTTAAGCAGTATAAAATTTTTCATAAGTTACTCTCTTCTCATTCTACAGATAGTCTTTATGTAGAATTTTCAATTTAAAATACTAATAAAATAGGATACCAATTCATTTTCACAACACAAGACCACATAGTCGAGTAATTTTTCAGAGTAAGATATTTAATATGTTAACTCCTAATGGTAGCAAAATAGGATACTGCAATCCAATTAAACATTTTTTACAGTCTAGACAAAAAGGAAAGGGAGGGAAAGCTGGGGAACTCAGTGTGGCATTGGACACATTTTAGGATTGTGAAATTATTGTATAATGATCTATATGTGTATATTTTGTGTACACAGATAGATACATATATATCTGCCCATCTATCACTTTAAAGTTTAGAAAATGTTGTGTATTTATTATCTTACTTGAACTTCACAACAAACCTGTTGTTGGATCTGTGATTTCATCAGCCTGAAGACCAGCTGATATAGAAACCCTTTCCACCAACTCAAGTTTATTATGAATTAAGGCCAAGGCACAGAAAAATTAAGAAACAGACAGACCTCCAACAAATATAATAATGTGAAATTCTCCAGCAAAGATTTAAAAGAATATCCAAATGGAGCAACGATCAATAAAAACCAAAGGGAAACATTAGTCACTTAGTAACTCTAACCGGTCCAAAAGCTTCTAGCACTACAAGTAAGGATGTAGAGGAGGACAATGGGAAACTAAGATTAGCACCATTTCTGTTAAGACTGACCTAGAGCTAGTGGGCTTCTCAGCCTGCCAGAGCCACAGTAAGGGCAAGCCAGCTCCCATAGGTCATTGTGTAAGGAGACAGACACAGCTCCACCCCAAGCACTGTTTGCCACCCCAGGACTCTCCAAGAGGTCTGAAGCCAGCTCAGCTTCTGGTAGGGGGAATACAAAGAAAAATGGAAAGGCAGATCTCTGGCCAGACTCAGGTTCTCTAGGAGACCCAAAACTAACATGATCACTAACATTCAGTAGCTACAAGGATGGATCTCTCCATAGAAATAGGAAAGTTTTGAGGACAGGTGAATTTATGGAGGGAAGATATGAATTCTATTTTAGACAACTTGAATCTAAGCTGCCTATAGGAGATGGGAAGTAGACAGCTAATATCATGTTACAGAAGAAACATTAGGGCTGTAGATGTAGACTTAGGAGCCATACATAATTGGAACAGATGAGATCAACAAGAGATACATGATGATTCAACAAGAGGAGAACTAGGAGAATTATGTCCCTGAATCTAAGAAATGGGGGATCACTAAACTCTATATAAGGATCCCTGCAGGCCACTTACTACTAACTTAGAAAATCTCAAATTAACATTATCTATATTTTATTGTATTTTTATTTATTTTCTTAAATATTTCCCAGTTATATTTTAATCTGGTTTAGCGGCACTTGGGAACTGGGAGAATAGGGCAGGTTGCATGTTTGACACCTCTGCTCTACAGCGTCAAATATACAGAACTAGAAACAGATAGTCAGACCTGGCAGTTAAGAGATTAACTGGAAAACTTTATGGTCACATGACCAGTATGATGGAAGACAAGCTATCTTCTCCAGTCCTCACAACCTCTAAAGTCACTTCACAATAAGAATTACATGTCAGAGAGAAAGTAATTTCATCTGTCTTCCTAGTTTAGGACACCAAGAACCCCCAAAAAGTAAAAGTGGAATGAACATCAGGGAAGGTTAATTTCTAAACCCTGAAACACTCACTCAGTGCCCCCTCCTCCTGCACCCAACTGCCAGCAAGGTGACATAAGCCAATCAGCACACTTGTAACACAACTCAGATGTACGTCACAACCCTACCTACAGAGTCTAAACAGCAGAAACGTTCTCAGGCTGCACTCGCAGCAGACTCTGCTATGCCTGAGAAAAAGAGCCCAGCATCCAACTGGGGCCTGATTTGTCCTCCTAGAAGTCATCTGGGACAGACCTGTGCTGGTGAATCAAAAATGTCATAGCTTCGGAGGAAACTTGGACAGCTCTGAGATCTAACCCCCCAGGGAACCTGTATTAAAAGGAAGAAAGAGAACAAGAGGAGAAAATAAAGAATAAAAGATGAAATTACCAAAGATCTCAGGTGAAAGAGAACTCAACTAAAGACCATGAACATAAAGAGATAAACCACCAGGGAAGCTATTAATAACAGATGGGAAAACAGCCTCTAGATCAGGGAAAAGAAAACAGGCATCTGTGAATAAGTATAGAAGGACAAAGTAAAATGATTCAAGAGAGCATGGAACCACAACAGGATGTGCCTGAATGGCTTAAAAGAGAAATAAGGATAATGAAAGCAAAATTTATGGCCCGCACAGGAGAAATGAAAGGCAAGAGACGAAAAACTGAATTAATAGTAGCAAGTCTCACAAAAGAAACAAAAGGGAAGACAAATGATTGGGAATGCAAAGACAAGGAAATGAAGGACAAGGAAGAAAAAGAAGCAAAAAGGAAATTAACAGTAAAAGAAAGTCCTATCTCCATACAGCAAAACTTATTGATCTTGAATACAGAATGCATAAGGATGTTAAGTCTCCCAGAAAAACACAAAGCAAAAGTACAGAACATTATACAAGAAAGCTGCCCAGAACTTCAGAACAAACAAGACAAAATGCTGATCAAAAAAATTCACAAGGTGTCTCCAGAAAAAATCCCATCCTGCAAATTCCAAGACTCAGAGTGTGGTTTAACCTCACAATTTCACTGACAAACAACAAAGTCTGCAGGCCAGCAAGAGGAGAAAGACCTTCAAATATAAAGAGAAGGAAGTCAAATAACACAAGACTATTTTGTACCCACCTGAAAATGCAGCAGGGAATATGTTCCAAAGAGCAAAGGAGCTCAAGATGTAGCCCGAGATGGCCTACCCTACAAATCTGAGGCAAATAATAAATTTAAAAAACAAAACAAAACAAAAAAACTACCAGTTGTAGTCAATAAGAAAGAGGCATCTGAAACATTCCTAGAAAGAAAACTACATCTAAAGAGATTATTTGCTCCTCAAACACCCCAGGAAAACAGAAATACAAGAAAGATAAATAAATACATCAACCAGAGTCAACAATAACAAAATACAACAGAAACAAGAGATTTCTTTCTAAGTGTACATGAGGATAACAAGAGAGAAAGTCAAACAAATAGGATAATGGAGAAGTATGGTCTAAACCTCACTATAATACCTATAGGAGGATACAATCATTTTTTCCAGAACTAAATTGCAGAAGAGTGCATAAAAGTGGGGAGGGAAGCAAAAATAGAGAGGACTATGTGATGGACCCCAATCAAGTCAAAGATTAACAATGAAGGGAAAATAATTCCTGTACTCTCTCAGAAAGAAAAGAGCAAGCTCAACCTGGAAGAATAGACAAGAGGCAAAGGGATTGGAAAAGGGAGAAAGAAATGGGAAATTTGTTTCAGTGGTAGGAGGGGATACCACTCAAGAATACTCCTATGACAGAAGAGAGATGGAAACCTTGACATGGATATGATCTGCAGGGATTTGGCATTTAGAGAGACCACTCTCCAAATGTGAAAGTGAACCAGTGCTCCTGGGAGCAAAAAACACCCTTCTGAAAAGTGAAAGACAGACACAGTGAGGAGATCTGGAGGCAAATGGGAAAACAACAAAGCAACATCAACATTAAACTTATATGCTCCAAATGTCTTACCATCTAAATTCATAAATTACAAAAGAAAATAGAGAACTCTGATTACATGAAACTGACAAACTTCTGCACAGACAAAATTAATTAGCCTAAGGACAAGAAGGGAAGCATTCAAATGGGAAAAGAAATCTTTACAGTAAATTACCCTCCTAAAGGTTTGGATCCAAAGGTTTGGTATCCAAGATATAGAAATGATTAGCAAATATATATACATATACGTGTGTGTGTGTGTGTGTGTGTGTGTGTGTGTGTGTGTGTGTACACAAAAAGACTGGGGGAGGGGGTGAGGCAGAAGGGGTGGTAGTATATAGATGTAACCAAAACCCAACAGATACGTGATCAAGGAATACTGCTTTATTTGACCTCTTACGGCTCAGGCTAAAGTAAATACATACCTGGGTTTCAGATCTCTAAAAATTGGTATTCAGGAGATGATACAATCACAAGTTTTATAGTTATGTTATTGTTATGCAACACAGCAAAAGAGTACACACATTATAGAAATACAAATAGACAAGGTTTGTCCCTACAAGCAAGAAACTTACACCAGCCTGAGGTTGAGAAAGATGTGTTGAGAAGGGAACACGATCAAAGTTGGAGTTCAGGAGGCAAAATCATGTACCCTCAGAATGGGCTTGGTTGAGAATAGGCAATTGATGCCAGATGTAGGAGGGGGCATGCCTAATCTGGTCCAGATATGGTAGTAAAGTTCTTGGGATCCCTTATTGATATCAGGTTTGGGTGAAGCTGAGGAAGGGTAACTTTCTTCATCGGAACCACAAACCAGGTAAGATCTAATGTTAACTAAGACAGTGGAAGGAGGACAACTCAAAGTCCCTTCCATTGGCAAAAAAGTTCATCCAATCAAAAAGCTGCTTATCTATGGGCATTAGGATCATTTAGCCTAAGTGACTCTATATTGGAGTCCTATCATTATAACATGATATCAAATTAAAACCAAACAGACATTATAAATGTATAATTGTCATAGATATGAAGAGTTCTCAAAGGAAAGTCAAACTATTAAGAACCACAAGAAATCATGTTCCAAATCACTGATAAGAGAAATTCAAATAAAAACAACTCTGAGGTTTCACTCACACTCTGCAAATAGGCAAAGATAACAAAAGATGGGAATACTCAATGTTGGAGGGAAGGCAGAACAATAAGCACAATGGTGCTTTGTTGTTGAAGCTGTGAATTGGTGTAACCACTCTGGAAAGCAATTTGGAATTACATAAATAAAGTGATAAATGTTTGACTCACAGATTCCATTACTGGGCTTAAACCCTAATGAGACCATTACTAAGAAAAAAAGTCCCAATAAACAGCAAGCAATAAAGCAACAATTTCTGTAATAGCAAAAAAATAAAAATAAAAAAAAATCAGAAACAAAGTACATGAGCATTAATTGGGGAATGGCTAAACAAACTATGGTGCACAAATGTACTGAAATATTACAGTACTGTACGAAATGATGGATTGATGAATACAGATAAGCATGGAAAAAGCTACATTAACTGATTCAGAGTGAAGTAGGCAGAGTCAAGAAAGAAAACAATATACTCTATCACTACAACAATGTAAATGGAAAGAACCACACATATACAAACAATCAGAAATGAATGTTGCAAAATTATAAAAAAGTTTTAATAGCTCAAAAGACACTACCCTTTTGCAGAAGTGAGTGGCTTACAAGTATTGTATACACACATTGCACATATTTTCAGATTTTTTTTGAAGTAATATATTCAGTTATGCTGACTTTTCCCACTTCTTTTTCTTTTATTTTCCCCTTGGTCTTAAAAAAAATTAAATAAAACCTTTAATTGCAAGGGATGAGTAGGGCGGGGGGGAGGAGAGGGAGATATATTCACAAATGGTTGGTTGGGTACTGTGCTTTGTACTCAACAAGGAACAAAATGACATCACTATGTCAGGGTCAATTTTAGTATGTCCAACTGTGGCTAATGAGATCAGTATGAGCTAGGAAGGGTCTACACCAAAGATCAGGAACAAATGGCCTATATAAACAAAAGACACCAATAAAAATGATTTTTTAGAAAAGAAAAATAGTTCAAAACCATGGAGAGATCAGTTTATTCAATATATTGGTTAGTGAAGAAACAGAAGCAGCCATTACATATAATTCTTTTTGGGAGTTTGGTAATGAAAAGAAGGATAGAGACCAAGAATTAATGAGGATGGCAGGGTCAAATTAAAACTTTTTAAGGACAGGAAAAACCTAGGAATGTGTGTAGTCAAGACAGAAATGTCCAACAGAAATGGTCAATGAAGAAAGCTTCCAGCCAACACAGGAGGGAAGAACACCAAGGGCATAAGCATAAGCAGAGGGATTGATTATGACACAGATAAGGGCTACCCCTTCCTCAGAGAAAAGTATAAAAAGGAAAGATGAAGTATAAAGATGTGAAGGGATGGGATATCCTTGATTTTCTGAAATGAGGTAAGAGAAGGGGAATCGAGGCCAAATTAAAGGATATCTACGCAGCTGTAAGGACCCACTTGGTCCAAAAGTGTTATTTCTTTCAGCTATGCTCATCAGTATGAGCAGAAATTGATCAGACCAGAATGATTACAAGCAAAGATATTTTTACCAGCCCCAGTTAGGTACACTCTACCCCAAGCCAAGAATTCATTATTTCTATATTTAAGCTATGGTCCAGAATATAAACCTTCTTCTCACACATGATTTTTTACCAGCTCTTTACTTTCCAAATTTGCTTCTCTTCTGACTCTTCTACCTTTAATTGGCATTTAAGATCTTCAGCTTCTTACCAATATCTCCACAACCTCTAGCGATGCTGCTTTAGATCGTTCTGGTTAGGATCACTGTCCCCACATGAATCATAAGAGCAGGTAGTAGTTGTCAGGTTTGAAAACCCTCAGCAGTCTCTCCATCACGGTCCTCTACAACTAGGAAAATAGCATGTCTCACTATGGTTTACATCAGATCAACAGGTAAGAGTTGATCCTCGGCATGCCTCACCACCCCTCATCACTACTACTTTTAAGGCTTATGAAAATAATTATGAAGCAAGTGTCACATAGAAAAGTCTTTTTTTTTCATATTTCTCAACACTTTTATTTAAAGTTTTAAATTCCAATTCTATCCCTTCCTCCCTGCCCCCCTTCTCTCTCTCCCCCTTATGGTAGGTAAGCAATCAGATATAGGTTATAGATGTGCAAAAGTCTTAAAAGAAGACTGATATGGCAAAATCAAGAGCTAGTAGAGGCCACCATGTTTATGAACACCAATGGAAAGAACAAAATTCTGGAATCCATATTATTATCAATAAGGAGAAACTTCTAAAGACATGCCAATTGTTTTCAATCCACTGAAAAGCTAGTAGGAAGATATAGATGTTTTTTCTTGGAAAAAAATATGAAAAAGATTCTAATTTTAAGTTTTTCCTGGCTACTATCCATTTTCTTTCTACTAAATTATAAGGTCTACGAGGAATATAAAAAAATGGTTTTATCTGAGTCTTCACCACACACACACACACACACACAACTAATGGCATAGCACAGAAGTTTTTGCTCAGAATAGGTGTTTAAATAAGTAGGTTGTGGAAATAATGAACTTCGTGTCTATACTGTCCGTTTTCTTCTCCATTTTCGACTTCTTGGTATCCCTTGCAAAATTTTATATTTATCTTTCTGTTTTGGTGGCTCAGGCCAAATATAGTTATTTCACTGGACACTAATTCTGGAATTGTCTGCTCATTTAAAGGCAATGTTCAAACAGATCTGTGATCACAATTTAAAAGTTCCTTCTCAGAAGGGATGTAGTAAGATGTAGATCTTACTACAATCATGTTGGCCCTTCCTGTGCAACTCCTGTTCAGTGTTCCCATAAGGGGAGAAACCCAATGTGATGGAGGCCTTCCTTGCTGTTTTCTGTACCTTAAAGTGTACCAGGTGAGCATTTTGGCTGCCCATCTGTTATCCCTCTCCACCTGAACAGCCCATTTTCTCTTCCTATCACAGAACTGCTTAACGACACCTTCTACTTCTGTTCTTTTTAGAGTTTCTTGTCAGTTATGTGCTGCAACCCACACATACCTACCATGTGCATTCTCTATGTAATCTTCATTAATATTTCATAGACTACAAAAAAAAATATTTCATAGACTACTGAATTTCACTTCTCACCAATCCATCCTCCATTCTGTCAGTGACTTTCCTAAAGTTCAGGTCTGACTATAACAGACACACATCCCTCCCCCCATGAATTCCAACAGCTCACTACTACCTCCAGGAACATAAAATTCAGTTTGGTTTTTAAAAGCTCTTTCAAACCTGGTGGTCCTCCCAATATTCTCACTCCATACACTCTGAGCTCCAGTGACAGCAGCCTTCTGGCTGCTCCTCAAACACAATACTCCATCTTCAGACTGGCCGCCATGTCACTGGCCATCCCTCACGCTTGAAGCTCTCTGCCTCTTGCCTTCAATTCTTAGATAAAACCCTACCTCATGCTAGAAGCCTTTCCCAGGACCCTATGCTATTAGTGCCTTCCCTTTGAAATAACCTTCTATTTATACTCATCCATTTTCTCTCTACACACACACATACACACACACATACGTACAAAATATACACCCGTATATCGTGTGTGTGTGTGTGTATACGGTTATTTGGCTATTTTTTCCTACATTAGAATGTCAGCCCCTTGAGGGTAGGGATTGTGATTTACTTTCTTTGTAATCTTGAGCTTAGCACAGTGCCTGGCACTGTATGTTGTATGTTGACTAACCCCTGGTTTCTTTGGCATCCTTGAAGACTCAAATCCCACCTTCCACAGGAACTCTATTCTGTATGCCCAAGCTATGGTCCTTTCTCTCTGAGAAATATGTTATCTGTATATAGATTACTCCTAGATCTATGCATCCCTCCCTGGTCTCCCTCCTGACATCCAGTCTTGCAGTACTAACTGCCTAATGAACATTTGAAACAACATGTTCTGTAGTCATCTCTATATATGTAAAACACAATTGATTCATTATTAATTCACCCAAACCTACCCATATTCCAAATTTCCCTATTTCTGTTGAGGGTACTACTATCCTCCTAATTACTGAGGGCTTCAACTTTGTTTTTATTTTTGACTTCTTACACTCCTTTACTTCATATAACCTATCAACTGTTAAGTCTTGTTGATTCTGTCTCCCCAGTCTTTCTTGAATCTGTCACCTTTCAACTCACCTGTCCTACTTCCTTCCCTCACCTACACTATGGCAAATGCCTCTGAGTTAAACTCCAAGCCTCAAATCTCACTATTCTCCAAACTATTCTCCACAAAACAGTCATAGTCCTAAACCATAGGATTAACCATGCCACTCTGTCTGGCTCCATAAATCCCAGTGGCTCCCTATTATCTCTAGGACAGAGGTTCTTAATTTGGGGTCCATGAACTTGGATGTAAAAAAACTGCATATTTATTTTCACCAAACTCTAAATAAAGTTTTGCAATTCTATCAATTATAAGCTGTAAGAGTTAAAATTAAGATAAACTTAGGCACAAAGTTCTGAATGATCAATTTCTTAGTAAAGCACCAATCTATCAAAAATAGGATCTCAGCTTCCTCAGCAAAGCTCTGAATGACGTGGACAGCTCCCTTAAATAGTTTTGGGGGAGTATAGAACAAAGAACAACTTCACAGGTGGGGAACAAGTTATGACTGGTTACAGAGTTGAGGCATGGGGGACAATGACTGGTTGGAAATTGGGAATGAGAGGCTAGCAATAACACCCTTCCTGTGACCAAGAAATGTTCATTTTGAGTCTACCTGCAAGTTTAGAGATACTGGACCACACTTCTTTGCACAGCAAATCAGATATCTTTAAAAGATAGCTTGGTGGTGTAAAGATACTGGACCTGACTCGTCCATCCACATCCCTCAAAGATAGCAGATTTCCTCAAGGCAAGAATAGGACAGTAATTAGCAAGAGAGCTGGACTTCTAAACGGAACTCATTACAGGCCAGTGAAATTTCTGAACTAAGTTCAGAGACAAAGAACCATGACTTAGGCAGTTACAGGACAAAATCAGTTATTTGTATGTAAACAGAACCAATAAAAAAAGATACAGAATCAATTTAATTTTCTCAACTCATAGGCAATAAATCACAGTAGTATTACCAGTACCTGTGACTTTGTTAGCAACAGAAATCACAGAGAGTATCATATCACATTACATTTGTTATAGATATCTCAAAATATCATTTGTGCTCAAAATTATTATAGTTATTAGACCAGCTACTAGATCTCATGTGACTCCGATTCTGTCTACAATTGCTCATACAAAGGAGTTGGCCAGCACACCTCTCTGTTGTTCAGTCACCAAATTGTGAAGTTGCATGATGTTAGTGACCCATTCATTTATTTTGCCTTTAAGTATCCCTAAAATATAATTGTTTGCCAATAAATATATGGAAGAAGATGAGTTGTTTTCATTTTGCAAAAGCAGAAGTTCAAAAAATATCTTGACTTCCATAACATGGTCTTTTATAACATATATAGGCAGATGGACTACACATGCAGACCAGGCAAGTTCAAACACATCTGATGGCTGAGATAACTGCCAAAGAGTGTTATTTAAAGTAATTTATTACTGCTAAGGTCACTCACAGTGTTGTAAGTTCTGTGAACAGAGATTCTTTATCTTACTTTTCCTCTTCATTTTTCCTTTTTGTACACTGTGTTATGAAGACATGTATACATAGTGTGCTGTTCAAGTGATTTTCATGCATTATTATTTTATGAAAATGCTACTCATTTAAAAAATAGCTTTGTGAGACAACTGTAAACATTATTTCTAGGATACAACTCTACAAACAAAAGCCAAGGAAGGACAGAACTCCTGAGCTATTGCTTCTATGAGAGAGTTAAAGGTCATTAAAAGGGTTAAAATTCTGGTTATAAATTGCAAAAATTGTCTTATTTCACTTCTGTAAATTTCTTGAATATCTCACAAAAATTACTTATTCTATGCAGATTTATCAAATCACTTAAAAATCATACAAAAAGGATAAGCTTCAAAAAATCAACTGAATCAAATATTTTCTTTTAGATCTATTTACATTTTGCTGACCTAATTTAAGTTGAAATGTCAAAGAAAAGTATAAAGACTATATTATATGGTCAATAATAACAATAGCTACTATTTATATAGGCCTACTATGTGCCAAATCCTGTACCAAGCACTTTACAAATATAATCTCATTTGATTCTCACAATCCTGGGAGGTAGGTGCTAGTCTCCATTTTATAGTTGAGGAAGCTGAGGCAAACAGAAATTAAGTGACTTGTCCAGGGTCACACAGCTTCTAAGTGTCTAATGAGGGATTTCCTGACTCATTGTGCCACTAAGTTGCCTAGTTTCACCTGAAGTAATGAATGTAAAATGTGACAAAAGCCACTGCTATTTTGTGTGTGAGTATACGTATGTGCGCACATGCACACAGAAAAATTCTTGTGAATCAGAGTATGAAGTCAAGAAAACTGAAAGTGCACCTCACGTGTATATACTGAAAATACTTATAAAGACGTGAGTTCTTTCTGTGCAAAGAAAATTCAATTTGAAAAAGCTGGAACACTTTCCAAACTTAGATTTGCCGTTTCACAGAAACTTTTTTCATAAAAGCTGCTTATGGAACTGCCCAGCAAAAGAAACCCCTCAGTCCTGAAGAGATTTTAGTAAAGCCATCTGTACTGGCAATGGTCAAAATGCTTCTTTGGTTTGCAATTGAAGAAAATCTGGAAGCAATTCCATTGTGAAATGATATATCATATATTCCAGAATTGTGGACATTTTGAAACAGGACTCCTTTCAGTATGCTACTGGATAAAACAAGACATCTCTCAGTATAACTAGCTCCTTATTTTTGTTTGCTCTGTGCATGGCGACACCATCAAAGAATTCTTATTTTCTCAGTCCCTTTAGGAAACTGTCAGCCTTTAGAAATAGTAAAATATTTGTGTCAAACAAGACTTTGGAAAGTAAAGTTTCATAATCTTTGCACAGACGGAGTTTCTGTGACACTCGGTAATGTATAAACATTTGTTATTTTAGGGAAATAAGAAGCTCCTCCCATCATCACAGATATTTAGGGGCAACAAAGACTCCTCCAAAAACCCCAAAGAAGTTTTGTCAATAGTCATAAGTTACCAAGTTTATCAGAACAACATCTTTAAATCATCACATTTTAGAAGATTTTGTCAAGAAGTGGGAACAAAATAGAAGTGTTTCTCTACCACACAGAAATTCACTGGCTTTCAAGAGGAAAAGTCTTGAAGAGCTTCTAAGAAATTAAGGGCACAAGTTTCATTGTGTTCTAAATGAAAAAGAAAGCCCACTCTTGAAGCACCTGGAAAGAGGATTTACTCACTGGCTGGCTTACCTGGAAGACAATGAGTGAGACAAACCTTTCAGTTCAAGGTACTGAAGTCACCAAGCTGGATGATACTGACAAAAGCTGGCTTTCTTGGCTAAACTGCCAGTATGAAAATGACGATGGAAGCTGACATCCTCACAAAGTTTCAAAAGTCAGAGAAAATGCTTTACTAAGACTGAGCTGGGATATAAAATTATCTGTCAATTTCTTTGAAAAGAGAAATCTACAAACAACTGGAAACATTTCAGAATTCTTTCTGAAAGATGACTTAGAGGACATTAAAGTTGAACCATAAGACTGACAATCTTTTTCTTTGGCATAAATTATATTGAAGATAATGACCTAGTTAAAGATAAACTCATTGATTTTAGGACCAAAAATTTATGACAACTTAAGTGTATTTGAGTTTAACTTGAAATGCCTTCAGAATACTAGATTCATTGAGAGGAGCCTATGTTCATACCTTATAAAGTGAGCTATAGAAGCTTTAATTCCATTATTATAACAATACATCTTTGTGAACCAAGATTTTCAATATTTGTAACCATCAAGAAAAAAATTAAGTTATTGCAAGTCCAACATGATATGTGTGTTGCCTTATCAAAGACTATTCTATAGCTTAATAGTCTAAAAATATTTTGTCATACTACAACACAAATATAGTAAGATATGGTTTATATTTTCATAATTATATTTTAATATAATTTGTTTTCCTTATATTAAAAACATTCCTCTAAGAAAAGATCCATAGACTTTACCAGACTGCCAAAGAGTCCATGATACAAAAAAGGTTACGATTCATTCTAGAATCAAATACAAACTCCTCTGTTTGAAGGGTCATTCCTTAAAACCAGTATTCCTCTGGTAATGTTACATCAGCTATGAGTCGTGAAACACTATATTCTACAAAGAAATGAAGTTGAGATTCACTCAAAGGTCAACAGTAAGGAATATAGTAGATGTAAGCAGACTACAACATATATGAATAAGAAATTAATTATAAAGAAGTGGTGTAAAAAGTATCATCAAAGAAATGCACAACTGAAAAAGATGATGTGCTGTTTATGTTGAGAGAACAAAAAGTTAACTGTCAGAGAGCCCACGTGCTTCCTTAGTATCCTTAGGATGTCAGGAAAACCCAAAGATGTTCCCCCAGCACACTGGGCGGTCCTTGTATATCAAACAGGAGGATTCCCACAACATGGTTAGTTGTGAATAAATTACACTGCACTGCTGGAGGAAACACATTAATAAGGTCACCATTTGAGTATACTGGAATAAATTTCCATTTTGCTCATAGCTTTAACTTCCAAAGAGAAAATAAAAGTGTGGCCAATTAGAAAAGTACCTTTTTCTCTTTTTGGCTAGGAAATACTCAATAGCCTAAAAGATTCTAAATCTCAAATTACCTTTAGTAACCAAATTGTCATTTGAAGAGCCAAAGTGGATCATTCAAGAAGTTACTCACCCAGTGTTTACGATCTACATCCTCATCTGCATCCCACTTTCGGGTTAAGAATGGGTGCTTTTTGCTGATTATTTCCCCTTCAAAGAAGGTAGTAAGAGTTGGGTATTCCTATAGCAAAATAAAATATTTTTAAACTTTTAGCAAAAACTTAAATCTTTTTCATTCTAATACTTGGATAAAAGTTAACATTGATAAGTAATGATCCAAATTAGAGTTAAAACCTACAGAATGGGAACATCTGCCAACAGCAGAGGCTGTAGACACTTAATTTTATTTGTCATCCAAAAACAAGAGGGTCTCTCCTGTGTTTGCCCCATTTAGAAAGTCTGATGCCAGAAGTAAAGAATAACTAATAACTCAAAATATTTCTGTCACAGGAGTTTTTATAGGTAAGAAGTTTTTTAGCTTGATAGCTTAGCATATTTTGTTTTTTCAATGAGTAGTTCCAAACCAAACCAACCAAAGTAAGTGGTTCCAAATTAAATGTTTTAAGAACTAAAGCAAATGACAAGGACAAGCTTTGATTTTATACGCTTAAAAAAGGAAGTAAGAAATATTCATGGTTTCATATATAGGCCTCATTATTTGCTCTATTTTGAATTAAGAATATGTTCATTTTATTTGGTATCAGTTGAGATCAGGGTAATTCTGAACTCAACATATATAAAATAAAATGAGAATATTTATATACAAAAAAGGACAAATCATATGACTGTGGGTGTATATATGTGTGTGTCTCTACACCCATATAGTCAGACCTGTAATTCCACTGGTATGGGGAACTCCCAGTGAGGAAACACCCCTTTTCCAAAGTAGTAAAGGACCTGCTCTGCCACTTATAGTCTCAGAGAGTTGCCTGGGGCCAGGGTCATACAGCCAGTATATGTCCAAAGAGAATGGAAGCCAAGTCTTCCTAACTCTACTTCCCTGTTCTGCTCTCCATGTGTGTGTGTGTACACACACGTACAAACACACACATAAACACACACACATTTAAAGTACTACTGTTTTAATACTAGTTTTTCCCAGTGTCAACATCTCCCTTATAAAAGAATACCCCATTGTAACAAATAAGTTTTCAAATATATTCTATTGTTTTTAACCACATTACCCCCATCAAATGCTTCATATAATTCAGCATCTACATAAGCACCTCTCTCTTCTTCCTCAGTTTTCAGTGCACTAAATATATATATTTATGCAAGTTTCTTTCCCTCAACAACATGCAAGTTCTAGAAGACTAGGGACAACTTTTATTTGTCATCGTATCCCCAGGGCTTAGCATACAGTAGGTGTTTAATGTGTGTTGAACGGAATGTACTATACCAGACTAGAATAAACCAGGCACATACAATCCTGAAAACTTCATAAAATCAAGAATGTCTCCATTACATCCACAACTTATTAGAAAACATTTGATGTATGGACAAATTAATGTTTATTTTTTAGACAGAAAGCTGCAAGATATTATGAACCTACTGATTCAACAGATTTCACTTTTACCAAGTCAGTGTTTATATATAAAGACGCACCAATTAAGTGAGTATTCTAACTTATATTAGAGTTGCTTGTAGGCTTATCCTCCCTACTAGAACTTCTTGGGGCTAAAGGCTATTTTATTATTTATTTTTTTTACCTCTTCCTCAACAATGAGCAGAGTGCATGGTACATAGTTTCTGTTTAACAGTGAACAAACTAGATAAAAAGGGAAAATTTCCCAAGTAGAAACTTGTAGTCTTAACTTTTTTCATAAGACCACAGATTGCATCTGACAGGATATAAAAAGGACTACCAATAAACAGCATTGGGAAGGACTATTAAAGCAAAATTTTAAAAACTACCACCCTTGACTTCTAAAAGGGAATCAATCTGAAAGGGAAGGCAAGTAAGATCAACATGTGTAAATGAACATTAGGGAGGCAGCACAGGTAGCGACAAGAACAGCATGGTGTGAAGACCCAGATCGAATCCTAGCTGTCCTGCTGACTTCACTGTGCCTCCATGCCCGTGCTAAAGCCTCTTCACATTTCTGGGTCTTACTCCTAAATTGAAAGGACTGACATAGATGGCCTCTAAAATCCTAACATTATGTACTCCTAGCGGGGCCAGAAGGCCACTTTCCTCTAGAGTTCTTGGCATGACAAAATGCTTGTTAAACTGACTTTCACCTCCCCTCCCTCAAATAAATGTAGTTAACTGGATTTCTACTGAAATAATGTTCATAGTTCATATTTTAGAACTAGGAGGACCTTAGAGATTACTAGAAGAGTAAATCCAATCCCCTCATTTTATAGATGGGGAAACAAAGGCCCAGAATTTGGTTGCAATCACACACAGTTCGAGGCAAAACAGGGATTTAAAACATGAGTCTTCTGACACCAAAACTAAATGTCTTCCCACTGATAGTCTTTCTTCCAAACAAGAAAAACTGTGAATGAATTATAACTTAAGAAGTTTAGTTAAACTGATTTGTCATTAGGTCTCTCTAAAAGTTTTCTAGTGACTTCTCTAGTTAAATTCTGTTGGTTGTCAACTTGGACCAAGGTGTAAAGTTCATTTTCAAAAGGTACAAAAACATTTATTTATCAGCTTATATGACAAGATACTGGTGCTGTCATGGGAGAATGAATTCGTTTTACTCAAACAGGCTAAACACAAATCTTGCAGGATTTTTTTTCTTCACACAATACTAAAAGGGCAACAGTCACCACCAAGAACGTGTATAATTTGTCTCAGATAGCCTTTTCAACAAATGCAATTTTTTTAAAGCAAAATCAACATAAAAAAACCCTTTTGAGGTTTAAATAAATACAAATATGAATTATAGTTTTCTTTCTTAATTTTTTCACTCAAATGTTGCTGACTGCCTACTATGCACCCAGCACACTGCTGAGTGCTATGGGAGAAAAAACTACATGACACTGTAATTGTCCTCCAGACTTATGATCTCAATAGTGAGATAAAACAGACAAATTAAGAGTTGGACAGATGAGTGTTTCAAGAACTAAAAAATTTCAGTACCAGGTCACCGTGGCACCCAATAATTGGCAAAAATCTTACCCTCAAGTACAAAAAGGAAATTTTAACAAGATGAGATTCATGATTTCATCATATGGGGAACTCCAGGTGAGCACTTCCCTCTACAAATGCATATTTTTTATACCTGTTCAAAAATCTAAGTCTTAGAGAGTTGCCAGAAAATACAAAGAGATTAAGGACTTTATATAGGAAAAGCAGCTAGCATGTGACAGAAATGGGGTTTGAACTCAGATCTTTCTGTCTCCCTCTGCACTACACTATGCTACCTTACTCATTTCAATCTTTAAGCCAAGTGCCTCACCACCCCTGTACTACCCTTTGCCAGTGAGTTCCTGAGATTTGTTTAGTAATCAGGCCAAAGGACAATTCTTCCCAAAATTTAAAATAATATGCAAATTTGAGAATATAAAACTGCCATCAGCACTTTAATATCCATGTGTTAAGGAGCTACTTACAAATAAGATATTTGGATATTCTTAGCATCATCTAATTAAAACAAAAACCAGAGCTTCAGCAATAATTCCCAACAAGCAAATTTCAAGTAGTTTTGCTGCACAACTAAATATGGCTTCTTAGCAAAGCTGAGAATTTTCAATAATAGATATATTTTTATACACATACATATGCACATGTATGTGTATATAAATATATACACATTTATTTATAAATTTTAAAAACTTCTGACTTTTGTTTGACCAGTTCACAAACTCTCAATTGATCTGTACTGTTCATGTTTATTCTTTAGAGACATATAATATAAATGCATTTGATTTTTGCTTCAATTTTAATTTGGGCAGTAAACTTTTATTATAAATATGTATCAACTTAAAATGTCTGGATTGTAGTTCATAAGAAGATCAGCAGAAGGAACTAAGGATATCCAACATGGAATAAAGAAGACTAAAGGGTAATAAGACAGCTGTCTTCAACCATTAGAAGGTATACTTCAATATACTTGGACTCAAGAGGCAGTTAGGAATATGTGATGGAAAAAAAGAAAGGCAGAATTCAGCCTGACATAAAGGAAAACTTGAAATGGACAACTTTAGTAAATAAGCTCCCCATCACTGAAGATATTAAGTCTGAGGCTAGATGGGTATTTGTTGAGGATACTGTAGAGGGAATTCCCACTCAGGTTTAGATTAGATTAAGTGAGATTTTACGAATTTAATGTTCATCTCTCTACATTTTCCCACTCTTTGTCTACTTCCTTAAACTACACCTAGAGAAAATGAAATATATCCATCAACTTCTACACTCATCTAGTAATAACTCTCTTACTTGGAAAAAGTAGGCAAAGGTTGGTAGGAATTTGGGAGGCAAAAGCCAGTCATTTAGTAGTATGGGTCCTGCACTATGCCTGGCAAGTTACAACACAAGTTTTGTTTGTACCTAAAAAGGAAGCCTTCCCAACACAGAGGTAATTCCATATAGAAACAGTGCAGAAACTAACTAAATTACGAAGGAAACCTGGGTTCTAGCCCTAGTTCTGAACTGGAATGGGGATCTTCAGCAAAATGATCACTAAGCACTCATCTGGATTTAACCTCCTATGCTTCTGATGCCTACCTCAAAGCGGCAATGTATACACAAAGGAGTCACAGGGTTTGCGAATTAGGCCTTGATGTATGGTGGAATTCTGCTTCAATCAAAAGATAAGGGGGAAAAAAGGTACTAGCTTTTCACATCATTTGAAGAACAGAGAAGGGGAACCATCACTTTGTGACCAAAGATTAACTAATCCCCTAACACAATTATCATGATGGTCACAGACTGTCCATACCTTAAGCTGGTCTCTTCAGGTAATAGAGGGCAAGTATCAATCAAAGTAGTGCTTTCCAGAGACATAAAGAACTAGTAAGGGACAAGAGGTCTCCAACATTCCCACTAAAGAGATTTGACAGAAGCACTGCCTCATCCTTTCTACCACTTTGTCTCCCTTTTCTCCCAATATACACATACTGGTTTTAGGACCTCCTGGAGCCTGCTATATGTATATAAAACTTGCTTAATTTTGAGGATTTTTAACATCATTCTTACTTCTCTATAGAAGAGCCTCTCTAGTCTTTTCTGTTTATTAGCTCTAAACATGAATCCTTTTAGTGCGTGGTTTTGTAGCTTCAGATATACTATTTTATATCTCAAATTCTGTAAGTTTGTCTATGTATTTAAAATGTTTAAGTTTTTCTAGTCTTAGTTTTTGAGAGGCAGAATGGCATAATGGATAAAGAAATGGCTTTGAAGCCAGGAAGCCCTGAGTTCCATACACAATCTGAGTGTGATCCTGGGCAAGTAACTTCACCTTCTCCATGCTCAAGGCAAACCTCAGACTGGTAGTTCTCAAACTTCTTGATCTCTACCTTTTTACTCTCTTTAAAATGACTGAGGGCAACCCTCCAAGAGCTTATACTTATGTGGGTTATATCTATTGATACTTATTGTATTAGAAATTTAAATGTCTTAGTACAACTATGAAAATAGCTTTGACCTGGTAGACTCCATGAAAGGGTCTCTGGGAACCTGTGGCCTATCAAGACCACACTTTGAGAAACATTTTCTTAGCTGTAAGGTGCCAGAGGGAGTTTCCTCCCCTGGGAGTTCCCCAATTTCAATTACGTTTTCCATGCTAACTCTTGTTTCTTAACAAGGACCTCAGAAGACAACATCCCTATGCCAACCTTCTAACTGGCACTCTCCAGAGGTTACATTTAGCTCTTAACTGCGACATCTGCTGGGTTTTTCTCAGTCCTTTCTCCTTGACTGGTCTACAGTTTTTGATACTACAAGCTGTTCCATCTTCTTAGAAGTGATCTCTTTCTCCTTATCAATTAAACATTGATTAAGCATCTATTACGTGCTAGGTACCAAGGATACAAGAAGGACAAGGAATCAAACAATCTCTACTTTCAAGGAGCTACCACTCCTTTCTCAAGTCTCCTCTCCTTCCAATGTACTGCTTCCTCTTTACTCCTCAGAAATTGTCTTCCTTCAAGGTTATGTTAGGAGTAACATTAATTACTCATCTAGCTGAAACTCAAGGTAATAAGATCAAAATTTCCTGCCACATGGGCTAGTTTTTCCACTAAAAAGGCAATGAAACCAACCTCAGGGCCTAATCATCTCAGGTGCCCTTCTCAGGTTTGATGCATGTCAGCAAATCCATTCAGATGTACCATTGTGGCAAAGGCAGAGGCGAGAGGAGGTACACCTAACTGAATCAACCCTGTATGAATCAACTCTGATGAATATCCTTTGCACATTATTGTTGAGTAAGCTTTTTCGTTAAATGTACGTATGCTCTGTCTTGTTTCATTCTAAGATTGAGCCTGACCCATGAGGCCAGCCTGAGAATAGCCTGGCCGAAAGCATTTGGTACAGGGTGGAATGACCTCTTGGCTAACTTGATGGTTGAAATGAGGAAAGAGTGATACAGAGGAGGGGTAAAGGAGAAGACAGGAATTCCTATGGATGCCTGGATGGCCTCATACAGGAATCTGGTAACTTGAATGGCCATACTTCTCAATGAATATGCTAAGTCCTTTAAATGGGACAGGGGGGGTTTCCCCATGGATCTGGTAGGCCTACTCTACCTGGAAGAAAAGCAGTTGCCAGAGATAACATTTCATATCATTGGTGATTGTTCCAGAAAAGCTAGATAGATAGCATAAAGAAAATTATGATAACTAGAAACTTGCTCCAATGAGAGCTTCCATCTTACTATCTTATTACTCCATGGGATGAAGGGTGCCTTCATTCACCAGAGGGTCAGAGGTTACTGGAGTTTTTGTGGGTTTTTCTTAACCACTGAGGAACTGAAGAAGTTGCAGGATAAATTGAGAATACAACCAAAGTCACAAAGAGTCACCAAAATAACAACTGGTGAGATAGCAGCTTGGGGGTGTCAAAGAAGACCTACTTTTGAAAAGTCAGGAAAATCATTTGATGGGGACCCATCATTCTTTGTATCTTTGAAAGTGGCTAAGCCAGGGAGCTGTGTCTGTGTGGCCCAGTAAAAATGAATTCCCTTTGCAGTCAGTGCCTTTACAGGTTTCTGCAAGGTAAGGGGCAAAATTCCCAAGAGACATCAGGCTGTTGCATTGGCTCTATGACTGTGCACCATGGCACCACTACCACCCCTACCTACCACACGCAACTTATGACAAGCCAACGGCTGGAGCAACTGTAGTCTATATTGGGGGCAGAACTCCACTAGTTTGAGTTGATTTGTGTTTTCTTTAAATATATTTATATATGGTACTGTCTTCCTATATTAAAATATAATCCCAGTAGGAATTTTTCCACACTGCATTTATATGCCCAATTCTTGGCATATTGACTGGCAGAGAGTTGGCACTTAATACATGTTCAATAAGTGAAATTTTGGTCATCTCCTTCCCCACTACACCATCATGTTGGCATGAACATAAGTGTTGGCATTATAGCAGCAGATCAGAATAGCTATTACTGAGCAAATTTAGGGAAGAAGAATGGCTCTTTCACAGCCTCAGTTATAAGGTGCTTTAGGGGTAGTTCTTGAAATATGAGGTTAGACTAAGAGCCAGTCTATAGGGTGCCACACAAGTCCTTGTATGAGACTCCAGGCTTGTGGGATTTCTGGAACAAGTCACGCTGGGATGACCAAGGCCAGAGCTATTCTAACATTAGGACCACAGAAGACCAAAGGCCATATGTTCAAGTAATAGTGACGTGGAAAGATGGGGAGGGGGGTACCAAATGTATTAACCTTCTAGACACCAGCAGGGAGGTTACTCTCATTCCAGGGAATGTCCACTGGATCCCCAGGTGGGGAGGACTAATGAGGTATAGAGACATACTTGTTAGAGGAGGTGGGTGGTCAGGTGATTCCACCGGGGTCACAATTCTGATGATTTATTAGGGTGAGGGCACTGTGGGAATGGACGGCTAACGTAAACTTGGAAGTCAGTACCTTCATAGGCACTTAGAGCAAATTCTATAAAAGTTATTGTGAGAAAGGTCAAATGGAAACCACTGGGGTCATCCAAGCCATCCCATATCGTCAAACAATACCAGGTCACTGGAGCCATAAAAGTTATTTCTTCCCTAGGAACAGAGATGAAGGAGGCTGGCATCTTTCACAATACTAACTTTGTTTACAACTCTGTGCCACCAGCAAGGAAGACAGGTACCACTGGAAGGCTTACAGTGAGCTACAAGAGGTGAATAAAGTCACCATGCAAACTGCTACAGTCATTCAGGACCCTGTCAGCAGGACGGACAAGCCAGGGGTCATGATGTCCTATCTTAAAGAAAGCAGCACAAAACAAGGAGAAGTAGTGCAGGAGTAGTATGCAGAGATACAGGGAGTCCAGGAAGCAAGGCAGGCCCATCACAAAACCCTCCATGTGAGCACCAGGGCAGTACCCAGTGGCAAATCCACAACTGCCATCTACTCAAGGATGAGGGAATGGAAGAATGCTAGGCTAATGAGGGAAAAGACAAGAGGCTACTGAAGCTGAAACAATAGCTCTGTCATCATGTCTCCCGACTACCAGGTTTGGATGTCTCACCTACCAGGAACTGAACCTGTACCCTAGGAGGTGAAGGGCAGCCCTTGGCCTTCGTCTCATTTGGCCTTCTCTGACTCTTGTCCTCTGTTCTTCATGTGGAATAAAGCCTAAGGCCTCAAGGGCCCTGCCCCTTCAGGGTGCCATGCTTTCTTACAAGGAGGTAGAGGTGTACGCAGGTAGGAGAGAAAAAAGAAAACTTTGCATAACTATGATAAGTGTGAATTCATATTTATGATAACTGTGAATTATTGCAAAGGGGAATACCTCAAGAGAGGCCACCAAAGGGGCAAATAGCTTAGTGAGTCAGGATACAGTGTGTGGGTAGTCTAAAGGACTCTTATAGACTCATTAGGCTGGAGGACAGGTAGCACACAAAAAGTTTATGACCTTCGTCTTAGCAACCTTACTATACGTGACCCCATATGGTCAGGATCAGTGAATATGTGGCAAGTATCATTACCTGTGCTGGGACCTTCATGTTTCTGGCACTGCACCTGCGCTTATCAACACTGCTTTACATCAAGAGATCCACTGTAAACTGGTCTGAAATGACCCTTCCCACCTCTCTCCACCTTGGACTAGATAGTTAAGTTCTGGGACACAGTCCTTCTAAAAAGGTGAGATGAAATCTAGGTTTTCTGGTATTGGCTCCTTTGGGGAACTCTGTCTGACATCTCCTCCTCCAATTTTGTCCACCAGGCTCCCTCCCTTCAAGGTTGAAGTTGTCTGGTGATTGGTGACTAATGGCTCTAAGGGCATTTAAGGAGTGGAAAGTCCCTTAGAAAGAGCTTAGGATTTTGCCCCCAAGAGGTAAGATGTTAACAGAAGCAATCTCTACTTTTAATCTGTTTGGGATCCATCGTAGTAAGACTGGAAGATCCTTGCCACAAAGCCTAGTTTTCCCCTAAAAATGCAATGAAGCAACTCCTGAGATATAACTGGTTCAGGAAACTTAGGCTCAGACTGTTAAGGGTTTCCTGATTGCTTAAAAGCTCAACACACATTTAGGAGGTACAACTCAAACTTGACAGAATTCCACTTCACAACAAATACAGAGGAAAGGGGAGCTCTGACCAAGTGAACCAACACTGCAGCTCTGCTAAGCGTCCTTCCCATGATATTGTTGAGTAAACTTCCTTCTGTTAAACGTTATAGAGCTGACAACAAGTGTCTCATTTCATTTTGTTTCCAAGTCTGAACCAGCAGGTTGGCATGAGCTGACCTAGTCTAGAATAAAGGTTCAGCTCAACTGCCACATTCTCTAGGAAACTTCCCTTTGTTCTCCCAGCTATTAGTGGTCACTCACTCCTCAACAAATTCATGAATATGTTTTATCCCCCAGTAAAATGTAACTTTCTTGAGGGATTATGGGATCACAGATATAAAGCTGGAAGGAACCTCAGAGGTCAACTTTTAAATCCCCTGACATGACAGATGAGGTAACTGAGACCCAGGAAGGTTAAATAACTTTTCTAAGGTCACACAGAGAGTACTCATCCAAGACAGGATTTGAACTCAGGTCCTCTGATTCCAACACCAACATTTTGTTCATTATACCACAGACATGAACTGTTATTTTTAAACTTCTATCTATCACGGTTTCTTGCACATTGCAGGCATTTAATAAAAGTCTCTTGAATTGAATGAGGACTAAGAAGAAAGGTCACTTAACTGTCAATGTGAGAAACAAAATAGGTTAAGTAACTAACAAAAGTCTTTCTTTGCCATTTCCTGCTTATTCACAAGCTGGAAGAGAAAGATGAGCTTTCTTGCTTTCAAATTCCCAAGTAAGTTCTCAATTTAGAATAAATTAATCCAAAAGAAGAAAATTTTTTCTCTGTACTTCAAGAAATAGTTACTTCTGTTAAAGGGTAATAGATCATCACTTTTCACCAACCTCTGATGAATACAAATATGAAAGAAACTTGTGTCAGTTGGCTA
Organism: Notamacropus eugenii; assembly: GCF_028372415.1. NCBI lineage: Eukaryota > Metazoa > Chordata > Mammalia > Diprotodontia > Macropodidae > Notamacropus > Notamacropus eugenii. The sequence continues at coordinate 335,310,311 of NC_092874.1, read as the reverse complement.
TCATGGCTTTAAAAATGGTTTGACCTTTTTCTCAACTTGTTATAATTGGAAAAGATATGATTGTGGTATATCTACTTACATTCAATTTTTCTACTTCAAAAGTTAAAGACAGACCCTGATACAAAATAAAATATTGAAAACACTGCCAAGAAAATGAGAGACAGTTCCTATGGCCTATTTACAAAACTTTCTTGTAAAATTTAATAATGTAACCCCAATCTAAGTTTTAAAATTTTAACATTTTTTTCTCCTTTAAAAGTATTTTTACCAATAAGTAGAAAGCTTTTGGATCCATTCTGATAGTGGGAAACTATACCGACACACTGCTAAAGAAGCTGTTGAAGCAGCAGCAGCAGCAGTTGTTATACTGTCAGGAAAGTTAAGATAAAGAGATTTCCCTGGCACTTTCACCAGTGGTCCAACAGGGGTTCTTAACCTGGAGTACTTGGACAGATTTCAGGAAACTCCTGAATTTAGATGGGGAAAAAACCAACTACATTTAAATTTTCACTAACCTCTAACTGTAATTTAGTATTTCCTTCAATATTTAAAGATATTCTGAGAAGGGGTCCAGATGTGTTAGAGACTGTCAAAACGCCCCATGCCACAACAAAAGGCTAAGAACCCTTGCCTAAGATAGTCTCCCTCACACATGCGATAATGTTCACACCCTACCTCATAACCACTTAAAAATTTCTGGCAATTCCACCTCAGTAAACCTCAATTTCCTACCTCCACTCACCAACTGAGTTCAAAACCATCATTAACTTCCCTGGATAACTGTAAATACCTTCCTAATTTGTCTTCCTTAGTCTACTTCCCTTCTCTCCCCTCACTCTAATTCAATCTTTATTCTAAAATTTCATTATTTATGTTTTTGGTCACAACCCGTGAGTTCATCTGCGTGCAGAACTCCCAGTGTGGAAATTCTCTCTACTGAAATAGGTCAGCTACTTATCTCCAACTTACTGTCTTATAGAGTTTCTTAGGATACAGAGGTTAAGTGACCTCCCCATGGTCAAAGAGCTAGTAGCTGTCAGAGACAGGATTTGAGACAGACATTTCTTCGTGACTACAAGGTTCTACTGTCTACTATGCCATGCTGCCTCTCCCATCCATTATATCCCTCACAAATTAATTTTCCTTATGTTTAGCTCTGGTCACATCACTCTTTTGCTTAAAAAATCATTATGGATTTCTACCGCCCAATGAATAAAGTTCAAGCTATTTCTTCTTGCTTGTAAAGGCCTTTTATGATCTGCTACCAAACTACCTCACTTACATCCTTATCTATTATTACTGCCTCCCCTCCCCACCCTGTACTGTTTCGGCCAAACTGAACAACTGATTCCCAAATATACCCCGCATTTTCTTGACATTCTCATGCTTGAAAAGTCCTTCCACTGCTGAATTCTTACTCCTCCCCTCCCCTACAGAAAGCCTTCCTCTTCAGATATCCCTCAAAACTATTTTTGTGCCCTCTAATTCAGTGTGTGAATTACGATTATCCTTGGTTTTATCTTGACCTATTAGACTGTAAGTTCCACCAGGGCAAGGACACATCTAACTTTTGCATATTTATCTCCACGCCTTTACAGTAGGTGCTTAATGAGTGTCTGCTGAATCTAAAAGCATACACTGAATCTAAGAGCATACATGTCATGGATCAGAATTTGTTTTTTAAGTGAAGCAAGCAGAGCTAGGAAAACAACATATACAATAATACAGCAACGTAAATGGAAAGAAAACCAAAAAACAATCAAAGAGGGAAATTGCCAAAGTCCTGCTTAGCCCCACTTTCTCCTTCCTACTCCTTCCCACAGGCAGGGAACACTGCATATAAAACACAAGATTTTTTTTACTGTGCTAATCAACTTTACTGATTTTGTTTCTCTTGTTCCTCTTTTCCTATTTTTAAAATTCTTTGATACCCAGGAATGGCTTTCTGGGAAGGAGGAAGGACAAGAAAATAAAAGAAAAGAAAAAATATTAACAGAAATCTATTTTAAATATTCTAAGGCAAGCCATGTCATTAATGCAGGTTAATTTAAGCTGACCTAAAGGTGGCCAAGACTCCAAGGTACACCCAGCTCCACAATTACCACCAATATGACACCCTCTTTTCCTCTCACTGCTCTGGGGGTCCCCATCTCCCCCAACCACATGATCCAATGCTTTATTTAGCACTGTGGTACTAACGGGTGTACCACAGACGTCTGGAAGTTATGTTGTTGCAAAGAAAATTGACAAATAATTCTAACATAAATTTTAAGTATAGTATTCACAAAACAGAGCCTGCCTATTACATATACACGCCAACCTCAAAACATGTGAGACCACAAACAACTCAACAAAAACAAATACTCTTATTGAAGGGAAAATACATATTGCCTGAGTCTCCTCAACCTTTCCATCATGTTACAAACTTAAATCTTTAATATGCTGTTATTTCTCATGGCAAAGAATACTGTGCTGTGAATAAAGGAAAACCGCTGCTTTTAGCATTTAAGAGAAGCTAAAAGATAATGGCAAACGAGTGTGCATGGAAGACCACATAATTCCAGTTCATATCTTCTAGTCAAGTCAAAATTTGTGGTCACCCCTAGCAACCAGAAATTTCAGAGAATCACTGAACTAGCAACTTCAAAATCCTAAGTTTTTAATCAATCTTAAAATAACAAAGTTTAGCTAAAAGTAATCTTAATCTGCAATCTAGAAGATGAAATTTCCTGCTCTTAATTAAATAAAACTCTTTAATGCTGATGGTTTTCCAGTTAACTTTAATGGAATGCTTACCTCAGTAAGGCCTTTAATCTTCAAGTATCCACAAAGGTAAGAATTCTCCATATCCACATGCTAGAAAGAATACATATAATCCTGTTAGAGAGATATGAAGCCAAAGATAACCCTCAAATAGTTAGGGACATACTTTAAAGCTATGGAGTATTCTGGAACCTATTACATTCTATCAAGCAAGTCTATTATCATATAACCATGGACGAGATCTTCATTATTCAAAAGCTTATCCAAGAGTACAAAGTTTTTAAAACATTAATTCAGCACTTAGTACACAGCTCCTGGCAAATGACATACAATTAATAAATGCTCATAGATGAATTATGATGTTTTTCTATGCATTTTCCTTCTACTTAGGCAAACTTCTTTATGGCATTCTGTAAACTTCCTTTAACTTAACTTAAATTAACTTTAAGATCAAGACTTAAAAAGATTTTCCTTAACAAGAAAGACATATTCAAACATCATCTGGGTATTCTCAACAAAAACCTCCCATTACTTCCTTATGTACATACATCACCTCTCACAAGGTCAAACCTCTATTTCTATTTGCATACCTGATGTCAGGATTTACTCTCAATTTACTCTTTATTCCATCTCATGTCTACTTTTTACCAACTCTACAAGTACCGTTTCATCTCAATCACTAAATCCTTTTATGTCCTGCCTCTGGATCAATATTGAAAATGCCACATAAAAAACAAATACAAAGCACATCAACATTTTGTATTGCCAAAAGAATGAGTTATTCTCCTTGAGAATGTTTTTCTAGATATCTGAAAATTATCCTTTAAGGATCAAAATTTTTGTTTAATCATTTTTGGATGGTAATCTTTCTTAAAAAAAAGTATTAACACATTCCCTTCTTTCTTAGATAAATAACGATGAGAATAATTTAACATTTTTTTGACACAAAGTCATCATTATGAATGTCAGCTATGTACTGAAATACAGTGATACTTGTAGAGGTTACTGAAGTTAAATAGGGCAATTTGCCCTTAAAGAGAAATGTTCCTAGGCCATTATGCCTTATTTAGTTCATGCTCATTGGACTCTAGTTTGAGAGTTTTGTGCCTCCTCCCTTTCAAAGAGGTATCTTAAGCAGACAGCTGCTATCAACCCTTCTTTTCTGCTTATAATCTACTGTTTCTGGAGAAATCAGATATCCAAGTCTGTTAGCAATGGAGACTACAGCCTCTAACTATGTCTCATGGTTTCTCCTGCATCAGTCTGTCTGTAGTTCTGTTCTAAGAAGGTTAGATTGCTTTCAGACTTAAATACAAAAACATGTAAATAGGTTCAATGATATGCTGTACACTTGCTACAGCTTATGGCTTCATAAAGTCAAAGAATTTTGAGCTGGATGGACTTTACTTCTCTCAACAATTTACAGAGGAGGAAAATGATAAAGTATCTGCCCAAGACATTTGCCTATGACTCTCCTGACTTTTTAAAAGGATGGACATGACAGAGATAGGTCCAAGACTTCCATCTACTGACACATAACCAGTTGGCTCAAAACACTACTTTTAAGACCTTTATTTTGGCGCAGACCTTAATATGTATCCTGCCTAATGGTATCCCAAAGAACACAGTAACTCTTTTAAGACTAACTCCTTTTTTGACCTATGCCTGTGTGATGTCAAGGTAGCAGACTTTAGGGAGCACTTTTCAATAACCATCAGGCATTAGCTTTCTCTAGCCAGTTATATATACATAGGAACTGAAGAAAAGCCTCTTAAAAGATGATCTAAAACAACATCCTGTTTGTAACTCTTTCAGTTTTAGTTATCTCTTTCAAAATACCTCTGTACCCGTTTCAATTTCTCTATACTAAATTATCAGTCTCATGATTAAACAGTTTATTCATATGTTCCTAGTCTGTCCATTATTTTATACTAGTCACCATCTTTTATCATTAACATGAAACTGGCAGAACATGATGCATATGTATATGATGGGGCTACTAGTAGCTGAAATACTATTTTTATGTCTTAAGAGCAAAGTGTTAGAAGCACCAAAAAAATTAAAATCATAGGAAACACTTTGAAGGAAAATAATTTTTATAACTTGTTATTTAAATTATAACAATTTGTTATAATTTTTATTATAACAACTTAAAAGTTTAGTTAGCAACACTAACTAACCAGAGAGGTTAGATGTCTATATTTCTGAGTTTAAAACTACCATAGCCATTTTAAAAATAGACACATGGGATATTTTTAAGAACCACAAAACTCCCCACAACACCAAAATTCAAATGTTAAGAGGTATTTGGAACATCTTTGTAGCAGCTGGGAAGATAGGGAGATTAAAGAGATCTTGTGAATGAAATACAAACACTTAGAAATTTTATATGTATACCCAGGAAGAGAAAACCTGGGGTTCAAATCCTATCTTAGCCCCTTCTCATCTACGTAACCCTGAGACAAGCCAAAACCTTCCTGGGCCTCTCACTGTCCTCATGTCTAAGGCTGGTTGGTTCAGTTCTAGATCTATGATCCTATGTATCAAAACAAGTCTTCTACAGAGCCAAAACATTTGAGCACGGTTTTATGTGACTACCATACTGCATGTGAAAACTGTATTTTAAAGGCTTTCATGTGTTGCTAACCTTAGGAATCCAGCACTGTTTCATGAAACCAACCTGCTGCAGGCTGCAATAAAGAACTTTTACCATAACAATATATATATATATTTGTATATTACTTCACAATGATAAAGTGCTTTCACATATTTCTTGGAGTCATATATATTATTCTGGATGGATCATCACAACTGTGATATTTAGCATACATACTATTTTCACTTTGTGGATGAAGAAAGAGATTAAGTCTTGCCTTTCTCAAGGTCACAGCTGGTTAGTGGCAGAGTTGAGTTAGGTCTTTCTAATTCTAAGACCAACAATACTCTTTCCACTACACAGCACTGCCTAAATTATAAATGACATATAAAGTTCTAATCTACAACCTTGTCTATATATGCAGCACTCAATGAAAAAACATATATGGGGGTTTAACAAGTGAAGGAAAGATACCAGGGTGACATGGATATTGATGAGATGGGCTGTGGTTGTTTTGTTTTTTGTTTTTGCATCTGTGACCTGGCTAATATATTTTAAGAATAACAAAACATCAAAGAACCAGAATGTCCTACATTCAACCCAATACTTCATCTATTCTGTTTAAACTGACCATTATGAAGCTTGGAATTAACAAGGAGAAGATTAACAGTGTATATTGTAACTAGAGTGTAGATGAGAAAGATAAAAGAACATGTTTAGCAAAAAGGAGCCACTCAGCACATCTGGACACAAAGGTGCTCTCTTTATATTCCTTCCACAGTGTCCTAAGATTTCCTTTGCACTTGGCTTCTTGGATAGCAAGAAGTACACTGCAGCAAAAAAAAATGTAGACCCGGTAAAATGCATGATATGATAGAATTCTTCTCAAGGCAGAACCTCAAGAATGAATACGGTACAAGCAAACAGGCCACAGGGACAGAAGTAGCCAGGTCCTAGCTGATGGAGCAACAAGAATGCTAGCTTGATGAACGAGCTCACCATCCACCTGCAGAACAAGCACAGCCTTTACCTGACATGACTACAATCCACATTAGAAAGTTCCGTTTGAGCTAAGATGTCTTATAGCCAGCATCCATGGGCTTCTACTTTTAGCTGTCTTAAAGTTCCAGTCCTCATCCTGATCTAAAATATCAAATTCAGCAGACTCATTCTTATCCTTTTCCATGATATACATCCTCACCTGCCCCAAACTTAGGTTGTCCTCAAATGTGGAAAAAGTGAATTATTGAGATTAAGGTCCCAAATTAGAAATCAGGGTCACAAAGAAGACAAAAACATTTTCATCTTTACAATTTATGGCTAATCTCTAGAGCTCTCTTTCACTAAGACGATTTCTGCGATGGGTTGTAAAAGACATTCGCAACTACGCTCTAGAAAGGACACAAAATTTGGGAAATGAAGAGAAAGCCTATTATATATTGTTTCTAAAATTCAGGAAGAGCACAGATAAATCACCACATTTTCTCTTAATATAAACAATATGACAAAGGATAGCAGCTAAGTTTTCAGGCCTGAAAGAAAATCATCTACCTTCCCTAAGGGAAGAAAAGAAGAGAGGTCCTCTGGTATATAGACTAGGCTAACTAAGAAGAAAATGGTTAAGGCAAAGTGCACTGGACATCTTCCCATTCCAGGAAAGGAGAATAATGATTTCCACAAGACAAGGAAAAAAGGTTTGTTTTGCGCTCAAGAACAGGGGTCCCTAATCTGGGATTCATGAACTTGTTTTTAAGGTGTCTTTTGACTAAAGGCCTATTTGATCTGAGGCAAGATGCTAGACCCTCTTAGACCAAAGAAAAAGGCATGAGTAAGGAGCAATCAAGATTGTCCATCCCGTTCACACATCCAGGACAAAATTTCACATCACCACCCTGGGCAAATTCCTCCTAAGTGGCACGGATGTGCCAGGAAACATTTCCAAAGCCAGCTCAGGGAGAGGAGGTGATGTAAGAGGCAAGGAGGACCTCTTTAATAGAGGTTCACAGAGAGAAGGAATGCTGTCTGAAGGGAGGGGAAGCTCACTGGGGGGACTAACCAGACCTCTTCCTCAGGAGAAGTGGGAGTGGTTGTTGGTCAGGTTATGAAGAGGAAATAGAGGCGAGGTACGGAAGAAAGTTGCCAGGTTTCATGGGTTATTTCAACCAGGGAGCAGGTCCCCAGATGAGGAGGAAATGAGCAGGTTCTCCAGGGATCAAAGCCTTTCTAATGAATGGGTGTAAGGCAGGAGAAGAGGATGTTCTGTGCAGCAGAGAAAGGTGGAGATGAGGGTGGGGTGGGGCAATATCAGGAGTGTCGGGGCGGGGGGCGGGGGGGTCCTACGGACAGAAAAGGACAGACTGATGTGGACAGAAGGAGAGCGGTCAGTGGGTGACTCAGGGAGGCCCCGGGAGGAGGGAAGGACAGATATAAGATATCGGGGGGCACGACGTCTGGTGGGGGTGAGGAAGGACCGAGTAGGAAGTCCGGGGACAAGAGGGGAGCAGAGGCCCCGAGGTGGAGATGGGGAAGGGAAGGCCCCCGCAGCGGTCGGGGGGTGACTCAGGGAGGCCGGCCTGGGGTGCGGAAGGACAGACGTCTACGAAAAGGGGGAATTGGGCCAGAGAACTAAGACCCTGCTTGGGGGGGAGCCCCCCACCCATTGCTGGGGGTGTCAACAATGGGGGGGAGTTCCAGGGGCCGGGCATGGGGGCCTGAGCACGGGTGCGGACCAGGAAGGGAGGCCGGCCGCGGGGAGGCCCGGGCCGGGCCGGGCCGAGGAGGCCGCCCGCCCGCCGCCCGCCGGGCCGGTACCTGCAGCACCACCTCCACGTCGTACGAGTTCCCCTTGCTCTTCTGGTGGCCGCGGAACTTGGAGCCGCTGTAGAGGAGGCTGGTGGCCACTCCGGGCTGCTGGGTGTTGATGGGGGGCGGCGGGATGAGGGACGCGGCGGACGCGGCCGAGGCTCCGGCCGGCGGGGGGCACTCGGTGCGGACCGGCATCTCGGGGTCCCCCGGAGCCAGGGCGGTGGGGTGGGGGAGGGGGGAGGGGAAGGGAGAGGAGGGGGGAAGGGAAAGCCGGGGAGGGGGGAGAAGCCGCCGCGGCCGCCGCGCGGGAGCCGGAGGAGGGCGGGCTGACCGAGGGGGCCGGGCGCGCGCAGGCGCGCGGGATGAGAAAGGGAGGGGAGGGAGGGAGGAGAGGGACGCCCACCCCGCTATTGGCCGACAAGCTACTCTAGCCGCCGACGGGTGCGGGAGGACTAGAGAACGGGGGCTCCCCCTCCCTGGATGCCCCCCCCCACCCCGCCCCTACCTACACACTCATGTGCGCACGCGCACACAGACACATACCCACCCACCCACACACATACTTACACTCATACACACATAAGCTAATTCAGGCCAATTGGCTCTGACCCGGTGAGGGGGCGGGAGCAATTTTAGCCGCCGCTTCTTCTTATTGGTTGGCGTGAGCCACACGTGTCCAGAGGTCGAAGGCCCGCTGGGATATGTAGTCTTTGCCTAGAGACGGAACGAGTTCGTGACGCTGATTGGCTGGGAGGGCTCGAAGGTTAGGGGACCGGCCGGTAGTGGCTCAGGGTCATATGGCGGTGGCCAAAGGAAGTTGAACTCAGCTAGTGGTGGGAGAACTCTGCAGGCGGGTCCGGTGCAACTGCCCCAACCGTGAGAGGTTGCGGTCTTTCTCCTTCACGCCCTGGGGTCCCCTCCTCGATTGCTCCCTGTCCCCGCCCAAAGGTGCTATGTGGCGAAGCTGCTTTCGGCTCGGGGCCGGAGGCGCGAGCTTCCCACGCCGTCCTTGCTTGGTCCCTGCCGCCCCCGTAGAGCCGGGGGACCAGGCCGCGCCGGCCCCGGGGCTCTGGCTCCTCCGCCGGGCTTACGCCCCCCCCGCAGGTGAGCGCAGGCGGGAGGCCCCGCTGCGGCCGGGCCTGGGCCGCAGGTAGCTCGGGGGGGGCCGGAGAGGGGCACCCGCCATGGCGGGATGGACGGACGGGCCCTGCAGCCCAGGGGTCACCTATTCCAGGGAAAACATGTGGAAGCGTGTAGCCCTAATGTATGGAGGTATATGTGTGTGTGTATATATGGATATAGATCTGCTTATATTTGTATCTGTCTGTCCATTCAGACCTACATCTGTCTGTGCCTATAACTAGGCATGTGTAGATTGAGGTAGATCCACGTAAGTAGGTGTATGTGTAGATATGTCTAGTAGATTCACCCTTTATAGATGTGTATAGCGATATGTACATATATGAAGATAGAGGTATAATCCTATTATATATAATAAATTACATGTATCACTGTACATGGTCCCAGGTTCAGTTAATTTGGGTTTTAATGGTAAATTTACCTTGGGAAAAAATTGACAAAGAACAAAGTGGAAACAGTGCATTTACTCACTCAATCTTCATACTCGCTTTTCGGCCCTATCGATGATATACTGAGGTATTTTTTGGTTGAAAGTTGGCTAGAAAATTTCTACTGCAAGTTAAAATCTGCAGGTGTCTCGTTTTAATATTTTTAATAAATGGGTTCAAAACCTGCTGAAACTTTTCATTTAGAAGATTTTTAAACAGGTTAGAAAATTGTTTCCAAAGCTGTTTAGGTTTTTTTTTTTTTAACTTTGAAGATATGAGAGTTTATAGATGACAACATAGCATTTTTAGCAACAAAATCACATGATGGAAATATTTCCAACCTTCCATTTTCCAGTGCTCTCTTACATTAGTTCTTTCAAAAACCATTCTCATTCTTAAAACATTAAAACTCATTAAAACATCACCTTTATATTGAAAGAACAGATTCAAGTTAATTTCTTCTTAAATAACTGCTAAGTACAGTACTATTTCTGACAACCACTTTCATAGCAGAAACTATCACTTTTTTTGCTAAAAGAAAAATGTATAACATCTGTAAGTTTGGTACTTGGTTATCACTGGCTATTATATATTATCTATATTATCATATATAGTATATATATAACCAGTGAACACCTGTATTGTACAGCAGATTTTCTGGTTACTTCCCAATCACATTAAACATACATACTGCTGCTTTCTCAATAAAAACAAGCTAGAGTGATTTAGTAATAGTGATCATTTCACTTTTCAAAACTTTGATGTGAATGTTAAGGGTGTGAATTAAATATTCAGTCAATTTGATTGATGTGGCTAACCAAACAGATGAATTTTAATATTTCTCCTTTAGAGGATAGGACTATCCAAGAGGCACCAAACCATCATGAGGTGATCTGGGGGGCAGTGTATGTGTTTGCTGGGGTTCGGGGGATTGTGGGAGATGCATTGACATACCTGCTGGGATTGATTGGTTTTAGTGATGGAGTAGAAGGGGAGAGGTTTAGGAGCTGAAGGCAAAGTGGGGTAGTGTTGGGCAATAATGGTTGAAGGGGGTGCTGGGGTTGTGTTTGAGAGGTGCCTGATGATTGGATGTCTAGGCAAAGGATAGATGTAACCCATCTTCTGACTGGTTGGTCGATTGGTCGTACTCCACTTCCCCCTGCCCTTCCTAGTGGATTGTCCCATACATTTTCTCCTGATTTTTCTTCAGATTTTTCCTGGTATAGAGGAAAGCAGAGATCTTTATGAGTTCCTGTAGATGAATTCTGACAGCTACTTTGCCACCTATTCTCTTGGCAGCAATTCCTTATCTGTAGACTGTCTTTTCTAACTTGAAATATATGATTGATGTCTCCCCTTTCCCTCTCTATACTGCAGAGGGGGCAGGGCAGGGAGAGAAAGGGAGTTGGCCTGGCCAGTTAGTGGCCAGTACTCTTTACCCTAATATAGTTGCTATGGGAAAGATTTCTGATCTGTCTCCACTACCTAGAAAATAATTTACGTTGACTCATTTAGAGTTTTTATCATATAAGGGAACTTGGTAGGAAATTTACTCTGTGGAAAATTCATCATGTGGCAGATCTTCCTGAATGAGTCGATGAATGAATGAAGCATTTATTAAGCACTTATCATGTATAAAAAAACTGTGGATATAAATAGAAAAGTAAGCCATTCCCTCCTTCCAAGGAGCTCACATTCTCCTGGGGAAACTCCATATGGAAGGTTTCAGCTACAAGTCAGATTGAAAGGTCCCCTGGTCCTTAGGGTACAGCAGCAAAGCAGATGGTGATGATTGATCTTCAATGCCATTTCCACTGACAAAATCCTATCAGTTTCTGTGTTGAACCATTTGACACTGGATTGAAAGCACTACAGTTCCAAAGAGAGATGTTGGCTGACCCAACTGGTCTGTGATGCTTCCTGTCTCTCCTTCAGAATGCCCTGCAGCTTCTTCTGAGTGGGCTTGCTTGACCTCCTCCATCCAATAGTTTCATATTCAGTCCTATTCAGTTGATCTGAAAGAACTCAAAACAAAGGCAGTCTAATGCTTTGTGTTTGCCCTGTGTCTTTCCTCCAAAGAGTACACAATCTAATGTTGGAAGGTCATGGTTAAAGGTGATCTTTTTGGTAAAAACAGATCCTACTATGTGCTAGACACTGAGGCAAGTTTCTGCCATAGACGAGTGGTCATTGGCACTACAAGGTAAAACAAGATAGTGAGCTCTAATAGAAGTACAGCCTCTTTTATTTGACATTGAAGCCCTCCAAAATCTGTTTTCTACTTATCCTTGGCTGATAGGGTTTTACTGGCGTTTTCCCCCTCGTTCACTCCACTCTGGCCAAATTGATCTGCTTGCATTTCTCTGACCATAGTATTTCATCTTTGCCCAGCCTGTCCCCCTCCCCCCCATGCTTGGAATGTTCTCCTCCCTTACTTCTTCCTCTTGGAATTTCTGGCTTCCTTCAAGGCTCAGCTCAAGGGTTACCTCCTTCAAGAGGCCTTTCCTGGTGACTCCCTAGTTGGTAGTCCCCTCCTATCCACCACCATCAGTCACTGTATTTATTTTATACAAGGTGTCTCCCAAGTCTTAGTATACTTTAAAACTACTAAAGATTAAAATTCACTCAACTAAGACTTTTGGTAAATTTGAGAGCAGAGACTGTCTTATTTTTATATTTGTATCACTGATGCCTAGCACACATCTTGCCACTTAAATTGTTTATCAATTAAATAGTGGCTAGCAGAGTCAGAGGTGACTTCATAGAGGAGTTGGTACCCACACTTAAATTTGAAAAAAGACAGTGATTATGAGAGGTGAAGAGGAGGAAGAAATGCATTACAGACATAGGAGATGGCTTTCTGGCTTCAGTCAAGTCTGGGCATCAGCAGTCTGGTATAGGGAAGAGTGCTGGATTTGTACTCTGAGGCCCTGAGTCTGCCACCTAACAGCACATCACTTCCCCTCTGTGGGCCCTAGTTTTGTTATCTGTAAAATAAATTTGATGAGCTAACTTCTAACTACAATACCAGTAGTCCATTTACGCTAGACCAAAATGTTCATGAAGAACAGTCTGAAATAAAGCTGAAAAGTTGTAGATAGGAGCCAGATTGTGGAAAAGCTTAATTGACAGACTCAAGAATTTACATTTTATCCTGTAGGCAATTAGGAGTCACTAAAGACTTTTGAGCAAGGTAGTAAAGTGCTTAGATCTGTGTTTTTAGGGAAATTAGTTTGTTAGCAGTTTGGAAAGATGAAAGGTTAGAAGCAAGGAGATGAGTTAGGAGGGTAGAGCTAACATTCACCTGTAAAGATTTTTTTCAACCACTATAGAGCATACATTTGTCCAACAGTATTTCAGGAGTGCCCTCAGAAATAATTTAGTGTGCTTTGAGATTATTCTAAATAGTTATCAGTTATTTTAAACTACATCTAAAGATGTGATTCTAAATTGCATTCACTATCAAATCAAAAAACATCCCAGTATATACTGGGTGCCTCTGTTTACTTTGTGAGGTCTTGTTTGGGGATTTGAGAAAATATAGTTCCTGGCCTCTTTCTTGGGAGTATGCAGCCCATTTGGAGAAAGAAAGGCATAAACATGTAAATAGAACAAATGTTCTATCAACATAGAAGGCAGGAAATACCAGAAGGTATTCATTGCTAAATAAATGGTATGGACACTGAGTGTTATGAGTTTGGAGAAGGGAAAGTATTCTGTGCACTGAGAAAACTCTATAGAGGCTTTGCTGGATCAGTAAGATTCAGATAATGTGGATGAGAGGAGTCAAGTAGCAGCATGAAAAAGGTCAGGACAGTCCAAGGTGTCCATACTAAGGGAGGAAGCGTTGACCAGTGTTCCTAGGGTAGAGGGTGATCCTACTGGGGAGTAAAGGTAGATGATTAAAAAGGTAGCTTGAGGACCTGAATACTAGGTCAAAGGAGAGTTTTTGAAGATGTGGGCAGGAGAGTTGTTAACATGATGAAATTGCTAGTTCAGGATCTTTAATTTGGCTGTGGAATCCAACTCAAATAGAAATGGGGACTTAGTTTTAAAATGTAATGTTACTTATGTCTTATTGTATTTTTATCTATTTTGTTAATTATCTCCCAGTTACATCTTAATGGGAATGTTGCCGTGGTCCCCACGGGGACAAGGGCCTCACTGGCAGTGGGAATGGAGAAGAAATCGTGAGAGAGAGATTGTAAAGGAAAGATGAACGGGACTAGGAATAGCAAAGTCTGGTGTTTTAGTCTGGGGAATATTCGATTAAACAGTGACGGTTATGCCACAATTACAGCATGGCTTTCCCTCAAACCATTCACTGCCTGTGGACCAATGAACTTGGATGCACATCACGCCAGATGGAGCTGTTCTAAAAGATAAAGGGATGTAGTCAACTGTATTCCAGAAGCATTGTGGGACTTGTAGTTCTTCAGGTATAGAGTCTGAAAAATTAACTTCCTAAAAGGAAATTGAGATAAAAGACAGAAAAAAAAGTGTTGTAAGAATTTACTTTTTCTAACAGAGGGAAGAAAGTGCATCCTCGTAAACTAATTACAGTAGATAGGTGTTTTGTAAGAGAAACGATATGCCCCGATTTGGTGACTAGCTTCCTTTATATTTGAGATGCTGTTTCCATGGTGACTCCAATGTGTGTATGCTCTTAGAATCATAGAGTCAGAAAGGATCTTCTAATGTTCCATATCCCTAACCAGACTGTAAGCTCCCTGCTGGGAAGAAGTTGTGCTTTATATAATCACATCTCATTTATCTTTCATCATTAAGAAATGTGCTGTTCCAAATGCATGAATTTTCCAGATAACTAAGCCTATCAAAACTTCATTTTAACCATTTTAAATGGAAATCTAACATGTACTGTTTGTAACCCTGTCTTCCCAAAAAGATCGTATCTTTTCTTGGTGACTCAACTTCATCATTATGCATATTATTAACACATGTACTGTGTGTGTCATTAACACATCCTTGCTCCTTTTCTCAGTCTTTCAGCTGTCCATGTACAGCCGTATAATACTCTATCCTTCCCCACTCCAGTGTGCAGTGTGTCTGTGTGCCTTGTTAGCGTATCCTAAAAGGAGTGAATCGAGCTTATTAAAATTGTGTGTTCATTAGGAATGAACAGGCTTAACCTGATAAATTTTGAGTGCAGACTGAAGCATATTTTGGTTATTATATTTTTTGTTGCTTTTTGAGAACTGAGGGAACATAGGTAATATGGAAATACATTTTGCATGACTTCACATGTTTAGTAGATATTATATTGCTTGTCTTCTTGATGAATGGGGGAAGGGCCGGAGAAAGGGAGATAATTTTCAGAACTAGAAATTAAAAACTTAATGCTAAATAAATACCCAAAAAAAAGGACAAATAGGTTTAGCATGAATTAAAAACGGAATGATAAATAAATAAATACCAAAAAAAAAAATTTAGGAGGTTTAGCATGTCCTATCTTCTGAGTAAAATACATAGTTTTTGTACTCTGGCTTTTGGACTTCAGGAAATCTGACTTCCAGAGAAGTGGGAAATTCACTGTACTGCCTACACATCCCCCACAGTATGTGCCTAGCAGCATTTTAGGTATTTAATAGTCATCTGTTATTTATGATCTATATTATAGATCATTTGAGGTAACCTTCTTTGGACCCTGTGTCAAGGTAAGCAATCCCTGAACCATTCTTCTATTTTTAAATGGCTCCTAGAAGGGAGATTCTGTAACCCTTTGTAATATATTCTGGAAGAAATCACCTTTACAGTTGAAATCTTAGTGTTCCCAAGTACTGTTACTGCAATTTAAATTTTTCCCATTGTTAACCTTTCATTCACTTAGAGGGTGAAGTTCACGAAGTTTAGTCTTTAGCCTCCTTCCCCAGGCTAAACAATTCCTTTTACCTTAAAAACACTTTACTAATGCCTTTTGCTTTGACCACACAGTTATTTGGCACATACAGACCTCTTCCTGCTCCACCACAGACTGAGCCTTCCCTCGTGATAAAAAAGAAAAAAGCCAGTAAAACAATACTGAGGTGTGTGACAGCAAAGGAAACATGTCCCATCCATAGACACCGCATTGCACTCCAGGGAAAGGAGGAAAGCATGTTGCTTCATCTTCTCTCTGGAGCCAAGATTGGTCATTATAACGGCAGTGTTCAATTTCATTTCTTGTACTTTTCCTTTACAGTCTTCCAACATTTCTCAAAATTCCTTATATTTCTCATTTCTTAGTATTTCAGAATATTTCATTATATTTATGTACCACAGTTTGTTTAGCCAGGCCCTATATCCTTCTCCTCCCACTTTATTTCCAGTTTTCTACTACCCAGTGAATTGCTGTGCTGGATTTATTCCCTTGTTCTTGGTTGGGATATATACCTAGCAGTAGCATGGACATTTCAGTCACTTCTTCGCAGCATTCCAAAATGTTTTCCAAAATGGTCAGGCCATTCACAGATCCACCCACGGTGTCCTGGCATTCCTGTATTTAGTGTGAAGCCGCTCCCACTATTCCAAAAGACTTTCCATCTTTAACCATCTCTGCCAGTTTACTAGGTGAGATGAAACCTCAGATTTCTTTAGATTTGCATTTCTGTTACTGCTTTGCAACAAGCTTTCATGTGATAGCTAATGGTTCTCAAAAGAATTGGAAACTGTTCTTATTTTTTGACCATTTCTCGTTAGAGACTGGCCCTACCTTTTACTTCAATTTTAGCTTTTCTCACAGGACCAGTTTCTGCCACTCCCTCTCTATTAGTTGTGTCCCATGACTCTACCAGCATGTACAGGTCTCCTGAATTCAAAACAAAACCAAAAACCATCCATCCTTTCCTTGGAACTTTAGCTGATCCAGGTTCTGTCCCAGTAGGCATTGTGGTTTTGAAGTCTAAGGACCAGTTTGAGTCTCTCTCTGCTGTTTATTGCCTGTGTTACCCCCTGGGCCTTGGTTTCTCATCTGTAAAATGAGGCAGTTGGCCTAGAGTTCCTGTTTGGAGCAGTCCAGCTCTCTCTCATCATTTTAGGACCAACGCCTCTCAGTCCTTTGCAGTTTTTTTCTCTTCCTTATAAAGATACAGAAATGAGAATTAGAAACCATACGGGACCATCACCAAGCAGAGTAGACGGAGATCTTTGTATCCCTAAGGCAGTTCGGGGCATTAGAATGTCGTACTCATTATTAATTCCCCAAGGTCACATTCGTTTTTCTAACAAGCTTTGCATTCTTGTTCTGTGTTTAGTTTTTGGTCGCTAACACCCCCTCCCCCAAGTATCTTGTTATACTTGGATTTCACTGTTTGGTTTGGTTTTTTTTTCCAGTTCAGGGTTGACACACAGTGTTCCTTTTGAGGGGCTGTTCTTGTTCATGATGAACCATTTTTTATTTTTGTTTCATCTTAATTTAGGTAGGTCGCTTTCAGTTTTACTCCTGTCTCTTGTCTTTCAGAGTGTTTAGCTATCATGTTCCATTTAGTTATCTGTAAGCTTAATGTTCTTTATTCCTTGGTATAGTAATTAGTGACATCATTTTGGTCTTCTTTGAGCATGAAGGGACAGGGATTTTATTCCAGGTTCAAGTTCACCTTTTTTGTGACTGGTCACATGGAGAATCCATAGGGTTCTGTCACATTCATTGGGCCTTCTAAGCTACTTACTCTGGTGCCTGAGTCTAATGTATAAGCAGATCAGAGAATACATGCTGGGGAATAAGACCAAGGCAGGTGATTCCAAAGAGCATGCCTCTTTGCACCTGGTCCTATAGGGGATTGTTTTCAGTGCAAACCTGTGATTTCATTAGTGTGTGGGACTCCCAGTGTGGAAACTCCCTCCACTATTGCCCATAGCCACAACTGTGTCAGAGGCAGGACTTTGACTCTGTGAATGACTTCAAGGCTATCCATTATACCATGCACCTTCTCATAGGTGTTCATAGTTACTGACAAAAAAGAAAAATCACATATCCCTTACACCAGTACAACCCTGAACCCCACCTAGTAAAAGAAATCTCTTTTCCTTAAATTTCTCATAGCACTTTACCTGCCTCTCTTGCACTTACCTCATTTTCCTTTGTATTGTAATTATTTCTATATATAGCTTTAGCCTTCATTTAGTACACTTATTGAAAGCAAGATTTGTCATTGATAACCCTGTTGCTTATATAGTAGCACTGTGCACAACAGCCAACACTTAAGAAATGCTTGTTGAATATTGAAATTTTGAGTTCTCTCTGATCAATGCAGTGACCACTTTTTAAGTCGAAGACTTCATTAACTTCCTCCTGTTAGTACTTAAGAGAGGTGATAGGTTCTAGCAGAGGGGTCCAACAAGGCTACCAGAGCAGGGGAACCAGATGAAGTAAAAATAGAGTAGAATATAATGTGGTTCTCTGCAGCCTGCAGGGATCCTTGAGTTTGACATCACTGGGCTATAGGACTGAGTCATACATCATCAGACATGGCCAGTGTTACAAAATGAGTAAGCAAGAATCACTGGGAAGTCACAGCAATGAAAAAAAATCAGTTTTTTTAAAGAATAAATTATATTTGAGTTCTTAAGAAAACTTTGTGTCTAAGGAAGAAATAAGTTCAAATCAAAGCTCTGACAGCTACCAGCTGTGTGATCCTGGGCAACTGATTTCACTCTCTGGGCCTCATTTCCCTCCTCTTTATTTTTATATATGTATGGGGGGAGGCAGTCTGGATTAAGTGACTTACTCTGGGTCATATGGCAGTGAGTGTCTGAGGCCAAATTTGAACTTAGGTCTTCTGGACTCCAGGTCCAGTGCTCTATCCACTGAGCCACCAAGCTGCCTCTTTTTCCTCATCTTTTAAACCAGGGATCACAATCCTTGTACTTTCTACCTCAGAGGTGTTGGAAGAAGAGTGCTTTGTAACTTTAAAGCACATTATAAGAACAACCTATTAAATGTTCTATGAAAACAGTGGCAAAATTATCAACGCTACACATTTACCTAATATTCCAAAGCACTGGTGTCTCTGAAGTGGATAACACAGGTATTGTTGTCCCTTTATACTGGTGAAGACTGTCCAGTGTCACACAGCCCGTATGTGGCAAAGCTGGGCCCCATGTCCACATTTCCAAATGCCAAATTCAGTTCTCTTCTCTCTGTACTTCCCTTGGCCTGTAATAAGGCCATGAATACCATAAATTCTCTTCCCTCCTTTCTTCTTTGAATTTTTTTCATAGTCTGTCTTGATTAATTTTTAACAGTGAAAGAAGCTTAAATACAAACTATTTGCTTATTCTCCTTTATTTTCACATACTATATTATTATTTCAACAGGCAAATACCAAAGACCTCAAATGCTCTTAAATCTACACAAATAACTTCTTTTTCTCTGCATTACATATTCTAGAAGTGTGACGGTTGGCTGGTAGATCTCAAGATTCTATCTACTTGTTTTTCCTTATTAGTTAAGAAAGTCTGTAAATTATTACGAGCCGCCTTTCTCATCTGCTTCCAGGGTGACTGGCATGAGTATTTCCATGCTAGGATTTTTATTCAGATTATTTTTAAAAGGAAGCACAGGACAGACTTTTTCCTCTTGAAGGAGAATTTTGTAATTCCTGTTAAGTACACAAGAAAGCTAAAGTTAATTAGGTTAATTAATTGGATAGTGAGAAACAGAAAATGCTCTTGGGATCTCTACTTACTGTCTAGCTTGTGCATTTATGTAAGAGAATAAAGAATATACTTGTCACATTCAGATGCTCTCTTTATATCTGGATAAAAGGTGGAATGGTGGTGGTAAAAGAATGGAATTTGTGCTTTCTTTTAGATAAGTCATTAAACCCAACCTAATCTAAAAGTGACACATGATAATGTACAATCAGAGCCAGGGCCAGACCATGAGCCTGATTGGCACTTTATAAAACCACTAAATGTATAATAAACCTTTGCTAAAGTAGACTAATTGAATGTAAATTTTTAAAAATAAAGCCCATTACTACATCAGCATTATTTATAGCAGGCTCTGTGGCTCCATAAGCTATCTTGATGATATTTTGAACTATCTCTTTGAAAATTCTTTTTTAATAGAAAGGAAGAAGTTTTATCAGAATGTCAGCATTACACAAGGTGAAGGTGAGTATCTGAAAGCTCTTTCCACCTTTTTAATGTGTGATTTGAAATGTTTTTGTTTGTTACTAGCCAAGTTGACAGATTATCCTTCTCATCAATAAGCAGAATCCACTGTTGTCTTTGAGCCTTGTGTCAGTTCAGGTGCATATGAATAGTCATTTGCTTTTAGTTATAATTCCTGAGAGTTTTAAACTTTGATCTTTCAAGGTGGATATGAGATAAACTTGGACCACAGAAAACTGAAAACTCCCAATGCCAAGCTCTTTACTGTTCCCAGTGAAGCACTGGCCGTTGCTGTGGCTACTGAGTGGGATTCTCAACAGGACACTATCAAGTTCTACACGATGCATTTGGTGAGAAGTTCGAAGTGAGGTCGAGAGAAAGTAAAGGTGGCAGCAGTCACACTTATTTATATTCTGATAGATTATTCAATTTATCGGTCATCCTTGGCCAATTTATAAACCCTCGGTCAGTTTCCCCTGGCCACCTTCCACACTAGTCCAGCTGAGAATACAACCTACTTTGAATATTCTAAGCAAAATGGAATCAGAAAAATATGAAGAAAAACACATCTGGATTATCAATGCTACTGCTTTCCATTAGCTTGGATAGCACTAAGTGCTTCTTAAGTCCAGCATTGCGGTGATAAAGAGAAGTATTGAACGTTAATTTAGTTGCCCTCGAGAAGCTTAAAGTGGGAGGGGGGGTGTTGTTAGTGCCTTTATTTCCTAGTAGCCTAGAACACTATATAAATATCTTAGCGCTCTTTGCCAGAGCTTAGTGAGTTAAACGTTCTTCATAAATAAGGAAAACAGATGTTGATAACTGAGGTAAAAAGTTAGCCTTTGAGTTTGATGATGTGGGTTAAGTACCATTGCCACCTCCTGTTTTATCACATGATCCTAAACTTTAAAACGGGAATTTCAAAGATCAACTTTAATTATCATGATTGTTTGCTTTACTCATAAATATATTTTGGGAAGTTTTTAGGTACACCATACTTTCTGCTCCCCATGGTTCTCTTTTTTCTGCTTCTCTTGACCATATGGATGTGTAACTGTAATAGGAGCCAAATCCCTCATTGCACTTTAGGGATGAATGTGATTGGGAGAAAATACAAATATTTTGGAGATGTTTTTTAAAAAAAAAAACTAATCAGGTATTTTTAAAAAATCATAATCCTAGTCTGTTTGTTACCCTGGCTTATTATACTGCTGTCATGGTATTAATAGTCAGTTACATCAGGGGGACTCACTTTGGAACATCAGTCTCTTGCCAGTATGGAGTGACATCAGGCTCTTACATTAGCTTCTCTTCTTGGACAGTAATGACTTTGTGAAAGGAGAAGTGCTTTTACTCTGGGGCCAATGAACTATAATAGCTGCTCTCTCTGCCTTTTGATTCAGACCACACTGTGTAACACATCTTTAGACAACCCAACTCAACGAAACAAAGATCAGCTTATCCAAGCTTCTATGAAGTTTCTGGACACAGACACAATCTGGTAACAGACACTTGGACTAAATTCACATTGTAATGACGGTGAGCTTTAGGTTGTCCTACAACTCTTGCCTAAGAAGTTATCAGGAGTTATTTTCTTATTTTGTTGTGGAGCCTTTTCTTTTAGTTGGAGTCAACTAAGCATTGGCAACTAAGGAAGACAAGGATCTGTGAAATTCGTAGAACAACAAATGCCAAATGGAGGAGTTTGTATTTTTAGCAGTCCCTCCCTCAGTTTGCTTTGTTCTTTACTAAAGAGTCTGCCTTATATCCCCCCAGTGGAACAAAATAAGCTCCTCAAGGCAAAGGCTGTTTCTGTGTTTTCCTTGTATTCCCTCCCGTAGCACATGTAAGACTTCAGACAGCTCACTAACTTGGCAGTCAGAGGTTTGAGTCTGAGTCTCAGTTTTACCACTTAGCAATTCTGGTATTGGGGCAGCCTTTTAACCTCTCTAAGCTCTGGGTTTATCATTGGGTATTGTAATACTTGTGCTATCCATTCCACACGTTATTGTGAGAAAAAGGCTTTGTAAATGACAGCAAGTTTTATATATATGCAAGTTAGTATTATTCCTTTTAATCTAACAGATCAGCCTTTAAACATTATACTTGCCAAATGAAAACTATCATAATCACTAAGAATAAATTTGGGTAGATTGAGCTGACCAAGGAATTAATTGGTAAAAAAACTTTAGTTATTAGAATTAGGCTGACTTATGGTAGAATGAAAGGTTTTTACTGTCCAGATACCTAGTAAATGCTCTGAATCCTTCATATTTAACTGCCCCCATTAGTAGCATTTGAGGTGAGAAATATTAAGAACTGATTCATAGAGAGAGCTACATCCTAAGAGATGGTTGAAATACTTTGGGGGAAAAAGCTTTTTTCAGGTTGTCATTTGTATTTTTATTTTATCAGATTGCTAATCATGAATTTAAAAAATTAAATTTTTTGTTAACAAAGATTTTTTTACAATGAATTAGTTACAGGGTGGAAGAACCAGAAACATTAGTGGAACTTCAAAAGAATGAGTGGGATCCGATTATAGAATGGGCAGAAAACAGGTAAGTTCACATGTTTATTCACCTGCCCTGTGCATCTCCTTGTGTTGCTGTCTCACCATTTTTATTATATTGGCTCAGCCTACCCATGAGCAACTGATATTTTTCTAATTGTTTAGATCTAACGTTATTTGTATGAAATTGTTTTGTAATTGTGTTCATATAGTTCCTGGGTTTGTCCTGGAAGGTAGGCACCCAAGATGTTGTTGCTGTCTTCAGAACTTAAATGGGAACTAGTCAGTGTTTACAATGTGAGCTATGGTGACACTGGTAGAAAAGGGTTATTGAAGAAGGTTTTAATAAGCTCTACCTTGTGTGTAACAATTATTGTAAATTAATTGTGGTTTTTAGATGGTTGCAAATAATTATACTACTTCATTGTCCAGAGCCAAGGTGGGGGAACCTGTGGCCCTCTAGGTCCTCAAGTGCAACCCTTTGACTGAATCCCTCAAGGCCACAGGTTCCCCATCCTTGGTCCAGACTGTGCTTTTCATCCAGGGGAAATCCTTGGCAATATTCTTCAGGGAATTTGCTTTTAGGAAAAGGAAAATTAATTAAAGAGGCTACTACTGGTCCTCTACAAACCACTGGCTATGTGTAATTGCTCCCCAGAATCTCTTTCTTTTAAGTTGACCAACATGGCTGAAGGAAGTAGTAAATGAGTATATTTTTGAAAGACTCATGCGTAGCCTAAGACAATTTGGCTGAGCATTATATTAAGCTTTAACCAAAGCATACATGCTAAAGTTTAATATGTGCCATTGCAGATATAATGTTAAGATTGGATCTTCTACAAACATCATGGGACCTGATATCCCGGCCAAGACGAAAGAGACTTTCATGAGTCTTTTGGCATCTTATAACATGTGGGCCTTGCAAGGTAATAAAGGCATTTTTTTCTGATGTTAAGAAGGGAAGATGTTGATATAAGGTTTTAAGGTTTTATCATGTGCCCCTCCTTTCAGCATAACATTTTACAGTGCCTGCTACAACAGTAGTACCATTCATAGGATCACGGGATTTAGAGCAGGAAGGAATATTTGAGGTTATCTAGTCCAAACTCCTCATTTTACAGATAAAAAAGCTGGGGTCCAGAGAGCTGATGTGACCAGTCACACTGGTGAACACAAAGCTAGTATTCCAGCCCAGGTCCTCTCATTCAAGGGGCTCTTGCCACTATATTGTAGAGGCCCTGTGAGGAGGAAATGGAAAGCCCAGAAGGTCAAGTCACTTGCCCAAAGTAAAAACACATCAGTGAGGTTGTTGTAATGAAAACTCTGGTCCCCAGACATCTAATCCTGGGTTTAACTACTCCTTTTATGTAACGTTCAGTAGAAATGCTTTAGAGACATTCCTTCCTTGCAGAATGGAATTGAGCACTGTTCCACTGGAGAAGAGCTCTGGGCTAAGCTGTTTTAAACAGTAACCTCAGATCATTGTAGAATAGTACATGTGAAAGTAAACAGGTCAGCACTGACCAGTTTGTCAATGGTGTGGGCTCACAGAACTGGTTTTTTATGTCCTTTATGTTTAATGTACATGTGGCTCATTTAGAATTGATGGTATATGGGAATGAAAGGAAGAGTTGGACGACTTGTCTTCTGGTGGGACTAGAAGCAGAAGGTTAGGATCACTTCCTTGTCTAGCGGATGATCTAATAATATTGCTGTGCCTCTGGCCTGCTGGTCATAGACCCATACCATAAGCAGTTTCACCCCTGCCAAGCCTTGCTTCCTTCTAGAAGGTCTGTATCCCTGGGAACCTACACAGCTTTAAAACAGAACTCAGTAAATGCTTTTGATGACGATAGTAGTTATGGATATAACATCAGTCTCTCTCCCCCATTCTGAAATCATATTAGTTATCTTTTTTCGCAGCATTCTGCTCCATTTTGTTTAATGGACAGAATCTTTGTTTGTCCTTTCCAGACTTATTTATGGTATCCTGAACTGAGATTATGGGTACTAATGCAGAAGGCAACAATAGGAATGTTATCACTATGATGACTTTGGCCTTGGGACATATTTTTCCATTTTATTCACCAGGTATAGAATTTGTGGTCACCCAGTTGAAGTCCATGGTTTTGTCCTTGGGGTTGATTGACAGGCACCTTACAGTAGAAAAGGCAGTCCTGCTATCTCGTCTGGAAGAAGAGTACCAGGTATGCACATGTGAGAGGCCACTGCAGGGCCTCGGACCCCATGGTGTAACATGTATGTTGGCATTCAGAGCCTACGTCTGATTGAGCAGCCTTGAAACCTGTCCTATTTTCATTGTTCTCTATTCAAGCAAGAATGATGTGGATTCAGGCTTACTGAACCTCTGGGATTAGACCTGAACTACACCAACCCTTAAAGGAAGAAGAAAAATCCCCTTCCTGATGTCTCTGTCGAACCATTCCCCAGCTCTCATACCACTTTCATGGGTGAACTTGCCTAATTAAACTTAGCATGTCTCTCTGATATTCTGTGGATTCTACTGATCTCTTTGCTGTTTCTAATACTTCTGAGAAATTTCCTTTCATGCTTTCCTCTGGTTTACAAAATTTTCTTCATTGGATTTTCACTGGAGATAGTCATTCTCAGATATTCTTTCTGAGTTCTATCTTTACAGTCATTTACTTTGGCCTGTTATGTATTTAAAGGGTTTTGTTTTGGTGGGTTTTTTTTTTCAATTTTTCTGCCTTTTGACTTTTCCTGAATATTTATTGTTATATTACTATATTTTTGCATTCAGTCTCCTCCATGCCCTTTTAGAATGTCTACCACTTTATTAATAGTCTCTACCTTCTCTTCTAAATCATCAAGTCTTATTTCAGTAATTTTAAAAGCTCTAAATTCATTCCTTATCTCTTTCTTTAATTCTTTTCTTAGGCTACTCAGTCAGTCGTAGAGCTTCTCATAATTGTTTAATATTACCTCTGATGATCCACTTGTGTTTGCAGCATTATCCCCTTCTGGAAAGTACTTTTGGAGATCTTTTTTGGTTTGCTCACTGGTTCTGTCACTATTGGTTTTTCTGTGGGAGTTATTATTATTTTACTTTACTTGGAATGTATTTTGTCACTTTTGAGATGATGAAGGGGCAGGTTGGATGTAAACACAACCCATCATTTCAGCCATTTTAACAAGCAGTTTGTTGGTGCAGGGGATCAAGGACCAGGCCAGGAGTTGGGCAGAACTAGAGTCAATTCAGATCCTGCGTCAGACCTTTATTTGTGGTGTGACTTCTGCCTGCCTTACTTTCCTCATGTATAAAATGGAGATCATAATAGTACCTCCCTCCCAGGGTTGTTGTGAGGATCAAGTTATCATTGTAAAATGCTTAGGACACAGTAGGTGCTATAAAAATGTTAGCTATTTTTATTAACTCCCCATAAATGAATTTGACCAACTCATACAACTTCTGAACCATGCCAGGTCTTGCAAGTTCTCCCTCAACAATAGCTTTAGTATCCATCCCTTTCTCTGCTCACAGCCACTAGCCTTGCTCAGGCCCACCATCTCTTGCTAGTCTGCACATGGGTCTCCCTGCCACAGGCCATTCCCTCCACACATCTTCCAGAATGATGTCACTAAAGCCTGAGTCCAAACCTTCTTACCTCTAGGGTCAACTACAAACTCTCTTTGGGCATTTCACGTCCTTCCTAACCTTGTTTCAAGCTCCCATTCCAAGCTGGTTCTACATGGCTTCCCTTCACTCCCTCTATGGTCCAGCCAAACTGGCTTTCTCACAGTTCCTCAGTCATGACATTCCCTCCCTCTCTCTCCAGGCCTTTGCATAGCCAGGCTCTCGTCCCTAGGATGTACTTCCTCTTCGCCTTTGAGCTAGAGAAGGAAATGGCAAACCACTCCAGAATATTTGCCAAGGAAACCCCAAATGAGGTCACAAAGAGTTGGACATGACTAAAATGACTGTGCAACAAAATTTCGTATTGTGTTTTTTTTTTTTATTGTTACATCCAATTACATTTTAATCTGGCTCTGGACATGGGACACTTTGGAACTTTGAAGGCAGCCATTTGAACACCTCCACTGAAGGCAACTCTCTTAAGATTGTAAATTGCAGAGAAGGTGCTGACCTGCACTGGTAGCAGGGGCTTGTTCATCTCAGCGTTCCCTCTGTCCACAAAATCACTGATAAGCCCAGTCCTCTTATTCCACCGTGTTGAATAAGTGAATTTGAGCTGGGCATTGGAAATTTTTCATTATCTGTCAATATTTAACAGAAATTGACTTCTTATGTCAACCTCACGAAAGTGTTAAGAGGAATAGCAAACACTGATTGTAAAGTACTCTGTAAACTTAAATGTACGAAATGTAAATGGTATTGGAACACAACTTATTTAACTAACCTCACTGATTCAAAACTTGTATGGCAACTAATTTATGCCATGCTGAATTTTAGAAGATAGTTTACCAAGGAGAGGTGTGCAAATTCAGTTTCTCTGTAGTGACACTTAATCTATTTAGGATTAATAAAAGATAGAATAGTATATATTTGAGAGAGAGCCAGGATCAGAGTCCTGAAAATTTGGATATAAGTCCCTCTTACAGCATACTGGTTTTTTGACCCTAGGCAAGGCCCTTAACCTTTCAGTGCTCCAGGCCAGAGGTGTCAAATTCACAGAGATGAGGTTAAGATGTAATTAGGAAATCTTTAACAAAATAAATGAAAATAGAGTCTACAACATAGATAATGTTAACGTGTGGTTTTCTAAGTCAATATGTGTCCCACAGGAATCCTTTTTCTACTTGAGCTTGACACCATCCCTGCATAGTTACAGAATAGCTGCTCATCTGCAGTGGTTGAAGGACTCACTGGGAGTGATCAAAAAAGAGAGTGAATGAGAATTGCTTGCAAGGACTTTGATGCCCTGCTCTTTCCTCTCAGTTCTAGTCCTGCATTTCCAGCTGCCTGCAAGACATCTCCACATGGATGACCTGCTAACAACTCCAACTCAGCATGAGCTCATCATCTGTCCCCAAACCTGCTCATTTCCTAGTTGCTGGTGATGGTATCACCAACTTCCCAGTCACCCAGAGCTGAAATTTCCAAATTTTCTTTGACTTACTTCTTCATCAACCCCCCATATTTAGCCTATCACCAGATTCTGTCTATTTTACCTCCATCTATCTCTTGGGCCTGTACCTACCTCTCATCTCCTACTGTCCCAACACAAGTCCAGTCTCTCATCACTCTCCCCTTTCCTCTAGACTATTACAACAGTTTCCAAACTAATTTGCCTACCAGAAGTTTTTACTTTCTCCAATTCACGCTTCACACAGCTGCCAAATTAATTTTATTGATGTACAATTTTGACGTCAATCCTCTGCTGAGAATCCTTAGCCTGGTTCCCAACTGTCTTTCACACTCCATGCTGTGCTCCATCCACCTTGGACAATGACTTCTTCCCCACATTCCTCATGATGTCTCCCAGCTTTTGTTCACTGGATGAACTGTCCCTATGCTCCTCATCTCTAATGTATGCAGTTCAGGGGTTGGCACAGAAGGTATCCCTTTGGAGCTGTTTTTCTCATTTCTGATGGACCAGTTTGTTTTTTCTAATTTAGTTAGATCATTTTCAATGCCACTAGTGCCTGTATGCCCTTTGGGCTAGTCACCCAAGCTCTTCTCTCTGTCAAAGGAGGAGATTGAACTAGATGGTCTCCTCCAGCTTGAAATCTATCGTCCTGTAATTCTTTTAGTTCTTCTGATGAGTGAGATTTTGTCATTTCAGGGCTGTTGTCCTTAGACACTGCCATTGCTGAACAGTCAAGCCGCTCTGGGCAGAAACACTGAAGGATACAGACTTTTCTGAATAGACAAAGCGGCATTTCACAGGCTGCGCTGACTTGTGTTCTACAGCAATGACATGAGAAGGAGCACTTAGGAGGAAGAAAAGAGCCCGGGGCACAGAATGGTGCTGCTTTCTTTTGCCACTGCATGGCTCTGGCTGATTTGTGTTACAGATAACCCTGCTGAGGTACCTAACTAGCTCAGCAGATAGAGCACTACGCCTACAATCCAGGAAGACCTGAGTTCAAATCCAGCCTCAGACATTCATTAGCTGTGTGACCCTGGGCAAGTATTTAGCCTCTGTTGGCCTTAATCTACTGGAGAAGGAAATGGCAAACCACTCCAGTATGTTTTTTTTTTTGGAGGAGGGGAAGGCAAGGCAAGGCAATTGGGGCTAAGTGACTTGCCCAAGGTCACACAGACCAGCGTCACTGTACCACCTAGCTGCCCCACCACTCCAGCATCTTTACCAACAAAACTCCATGCAGGTCACAAAGAGTTGGATGGGATTAAATAAGTGAACAAGAAGAAGAAGCCCCACTGGGGTCGCACATGTTGTGGTGATTGTTGCTAGCCACCACTGTGTACTACAGACATTGTCCTGTCACTTCATCCTGATAGTAGCCTTGTTGGATGAAGGCAGATCCCTAAGAAATTGGTCCCTGCACATTCATATTTATGGTTTGATTCTTGGAATGAAATTGGGAGCAAATGCTGTTCATGGAAAAATCTCCGAAGATCAAGAACTCTTGTGTTTTCCCAAGCTCACTTGATGCTAACAAACTGTATATACTCTGTTCTCTTAGATCCAGAAATGGGGCAACGTGGAATGGGCTCATGACTACGAACTACAGGAACTGCGGGCTCGAACGGCGGCTGGGACACTTTTTGTTCACCTTTGCTCTGAAAGTTCCACAGTAAAACACAAACTCCTGCAGGAATGAGGTTCTTTTACTGAACTCTGGAATCATACAGGAATGATGAGAGAGCTTCTTAGGTGAACCGAGGATGGTACAAACTGCCAGCCACTGCACTGATCCCGGGTTCCTGCTAAAAGCTCATCCTGTCCTTGGTAATCAAGAGGTATCCAGGAGAACACCTTCTAGCACGGGGAAAAGAAGTTACAGCTGTGCTTAGGACACAGGATTCTCTTCCTGGCTTTATGTTTGATATTAAAGATTGCATCCAGATCAAAACTTCTATCAAGCCTTGTAATTATTTGTGGCTCCAGAATTCTTCACTGTATTCATTGTGACTTGGTTTCCCTAAGGTTAAGCATCTTTCCTTTTGTGAGTGTATTTTGCTTCTGCTGGTCTAGATCTGAAATGAGACTCAGTATCTCTCACCAGCCAGGAAACTAATTTGTATTCCTGATCTTTCAACTTATTTTCTCTAAACTATGTTTTACTTTTATCAAAGGATCTCTTTAAACTAAGTTGATCTTGTTCTTTTTTTTTTCCCATTTCTTAAAGTCATAGAAAATAGTCTGTTCTTTAAAATAGATCATTAAATATTTAATATAATTAAAATTCTAGAAAGTAAACAGATTTGAAAGATACATCTAAGGAAAATTCAGGATTTCTCCCTAGTTTTTTGTATTTAAGGTCTCCTCCTTACATTGTGTTCAGTGTGGCAATCTGCCATTTCTTAGCATCATTAGATAATACAGCACAAGGAGCAAATGGTTCTCCAAATATTCATGCAGGGGAGACTTTTCAAGCAGCCTATCCTTATTAGCTTACTTTAAAATAAATTATAGGAACTTAGGATAACTTGCATTCAAAAATAAATAAAAGAAAGCTGTCATCTTAGAGTTTTGAGAGCTTTCTTTCCTGTATCCTATAGCAGTCAGCAGAAATCACATTTCCATCATGCTGGGGTTTTTTAAGTTATTTTCTGACAAGCTGTAAATATGTAGCTCAGTACTGTCTATTCGTTCTTTAGGTAAATTCACATTACACAAATTCAACTTTACTTAAAGACTTCTGGAAGTCTTCTGCATTCCAAAAAAAATCTGTTAACTTTACAGTACTATGCTCTCTCTCCACTCATTGCCCCTAGGCTCAACACTCTGAAGTCTCCCACCCTTTCACTCAAAAAATACCCCAAAAACCCTTCAAGTCAAAACAGAAGAGTGGAAGCAGGCAGGGCTTCACTTGAGACCTCTAGTTCCAATAGAGCAGACTTCTGCCTTGCTCCGCGCACGCATCCATATGTCTGGCCCCTGTATGTCTGTCTTCCTTATGTCCACACTTAGGGACCACATATCTGGCCCCACCCCTGTGTGTCACCCATCTTCTCCTGTGTCTGGCCTCCATGTGTCAGCCCCCTGCATAACTGTCCTCTGGGTTCTGGCCAGGCCCTTACGTGGCCTGAGTGTTACCCTACATGCTCTTCTTGGTCTCATTTCTCTTTCCTGGCCCCCACTTTTCCTTGAGCTGTGTGCCAGCCCCCTCCCACCATGGGTGTGGGGTCCACTTCCTGACTCCCTTTATCATTTCTTTCCTTATGTCCATGGGCAAATTCACATTACATAAAAATTGCTTTCCAGAGAGGTCTGCAGAACAGTCCATGAAGAAAGAATTGTCTGTACTAAGAAATGGCTAGTTGCTATTCTTATGGCTCTTCAGTCTCCTTTTCATCTAGAAGGAGAAGAAAATCCCCTCCAACATCAAGTTTGTAACTTGCATGGCCAACAGAGGGCTGCAGTGAAAATGGAGCCATCGATCCCCACGTGGCCTCTATAGACCTGCCTGAAACAGTGATCAGTACTTTGGCTTGATCTTTGTCTTTATTTTTCACAAATCTAAATACATTTTAATGCAATAAAATAAGCATTTTATGCTTATTTTCACGAGGAAAATACTGAAAAACTTAGGTAACTATCTTTACAGAAGTTGTCAGCCATGGGCCCCTCAAGTACATGAGCAAAGTTTGGGCCCTAATTAATATTCCTTTCTGAAAAGGGGGCTCTCTTTTGTGTGAAGACTTACCTAATCTAGAAGGTCACCAAAATCCAAGTTGTCCAGTTCAGTCTGCAAATGGTCAATATACTGATTGATTTCCTTCACTCGTTTTCGGTTCCTATCAAGTTCATCATTATGAACCTGCGGATTTGAAACCAAAGAATGATCTCCTTTATGGTGTCCAGTTTAGGAATAAAGAAGTGACTGACAAAATTTGACACGATTAATATTTTTCAATATTTTGATGAAAAAGCATAGAGGATGAGTGATCCTTCTTCACAATGTTCTAATCTGCTCAGTTCTGTAGAACTTAGAATGAGTTAGAAACACTGGATCACTAGTAAACTAAAAATCAGTGTCTATGTTTTTATTTATGAGGGCAAGGGGTGAGGTGGGAGATATTCAGTCCATGTGACTTTCCAGTCCCTCTCTCTGGTCGCCATTGTTTACTGACCTTATCTACCACAGCGGTACACCAGCTGGTGACGTTGGTGATTAGCTCATCTTCTCTGTTGTCTATCTTCAGAAGGTGGATGTCATGTGATGCGCCAACTGCATTGACAACCGTATCTTTGTCAGAAAAAAGCTAGTGAATAAAATTGATTAAATACGGGATACATTTTGACTTGAAGCATAAGCCAGGGTGAAAATCAGCTTAGTACCAAGTGAATGTAAGAGAAGAAATTCATTAAGTGTTGATAGAGCCAGCCCTGTGGTAAGCCAGTTTGACAGCTGCCAGTTAGAAAAAGCTGCTTCTGTCTTTCCAGAGAAGACCTGAGTTCAAATCTTGCCTCACACACTTCCTAGCTGTGTGATCCTGGACAGGTCACTTAACCTCTGTATGCCTCAGTTTCTTCACGTGTAAAATGGGAATCCTAACACCACCTACCTCTCAGGGTTGTTGTGAATGTCAAATGAAATCATAATTGTAAAGTGCTTAGCACGTAGTAAGCACTATATAAATGTTAGGTGTCATTGTTACTGTTTTATTCCAGTGTGTTTTGCCATTAGATTATCAGGGAGTGAGAAATGAGATCAAAAGTTTGAAGTATAACAGTACAAATGATGGGAAAAGTAGTGATAGAGTGGGAAGAACGCTGAGTTTGCACTCAGGAGTTCAAATCCTGGCTCTACCACGTGCCGGCTTGTATGACTTTGAGCCAGCCACTGCAGTTTATTTGGTCTCTGCTTTCTGTAAAGTGAAGGCGTTGGACAAGGTAACATGGTGCAATGAATAAAGTCCAAGATTCAGAGCCAGAAGACCTGGGCACGATTCTTGACAAAAGCTTCTTGCCTTTCTAGAGCTCAGCGCTGTTCTCTGTAAAATGAGGCAGGTAAACAAAGGTTCACCAAGGTTCCCTTCTAGATCTAGACCATATGGTAGTCAGTCGTATTAGTTGGTAGTAGACATTTTTTCCTTCAATAATAAGAGCATTAATAAAACTGAACGACCCCAACCCAAAGGACTCTTTTACGTTGGTCCTTGGGTCCTTGGTGATAAGCACAGTACATTAAATACAGACTACTCTCCCACAACTATTCCCCCAAAGTTCAAAGAAAAGTGTCTGCCTGAGTGGTGACCAGGAAATCCAAGGAGGAACCACAGTGAGTCATTTTTTTCCAGTCCAGATCAACACAGGAAAACAGCTAGAGAACTATGGATGTTGGGAATGGGCCCACCCAAGAAGGTCTATGCAAAGCTCTCCAACACATGGATGGAAGCTGGGACCTGGGGTTATGTACAGGTCAGAGCATGTAACAGGGATGAGGCAGCAGCTGTGTCACTGACCTGGAATGCGGTTTCAGAGCTTTCCACTGAAGCCTAAACAAATTAGGATAGATGAATATAGTGGACTATTAATGACCTCTAAGGAATGATGAAAGAGAAGGCTTCAGAGAAGCCTAGTATGACATGTATGAACTGATGAAGAACGAACTGAGTAGGACCAAGCCAACAATTTTAGTGACTACCTCTGAGTGTACTATAGGTGTACTACCTCTGAGTATACTACAGGTGTATTGCAGGTGTACTACCTCTGAGTATACCACAGGTGTACTACCTCTGAGTATATTACAGGGGTACTACAGGGGTACTACCTTTGAGTATACTACAGGTGTACTGCAGGGGTACTATAGGTGTACTACCTCTGAGTACACTACAGGTGTACTACCTCTGAGTATACTACAGGTGTCCTGCAGGTGTACTACCTCTGAGTATACTACAGGTGTACTGCCTCTGAGTATACTACAGGTGTCCTGCAGGTGTACTACCTCTGAGTATACTACAGGTGTACTACCTCTGAGTATACTACAGGTGTCCTGCAGGTGTACTACCTCTGAGTATACTACAGGTGTACTACCTCTGAGTATACTACAGGTATGCTACAGGTGTACTACCTCCCTCCTTTTTAGAGAAGAATGACACAATTAGACACATAATGAGACAGGACCAATGGATGGGTTTGTTTTGCTTGACTGTGCTTATTTGTTATAGGTTTTTATACACTTAGGTCCTTTTCCTTTTTTATATCTTTGGCATACAAAACTAGTAGTGGTACTGCTTGGTCATAGGGTGTGCATGGTTTTACAACCCATTGGACATAGTTCTAAATTGCTCTCCAGAATGGTTGACTCGGTATACAACTTCACCAATAGTACGTTAGAATTTAATTTTCCCACATTCCCTCCAACATCTGTCATCTTCCTCTTCTATCATATGAGCCAATCTGACAGGTGTAAGGTAGTAGCTCAGAGTTGTTTTAATTTGCATTTCTCTCATCAATAGAGATTTAGAGCATTTTTTATATAACTATAGATAGATAGTTTGTCTGAAAGCTGCCTATTCATAGCCTCTGACCATTTATCAGTTGAGGAATGGCTCTTATTTCTATAAATTTGACTCCATTTTCTGAGAAATGCAGTCCTTATCAGAGAAACTCACTATAAAAACATTTTTTGCAGTAATGATTACCAACTATGCGTATGCCTCCCTCCTAGTCTCCCGTTTATCCTACTCTCTCTCTCCTTTTACCCTGTCCATTCTTGAAAGTGTTTTGCTTCTAACTTTAACCTCCTCTCAACTGCCCTCTTTCCTGTCAGTTTTGCCCCGCCCCACCCACCCAGTTTGTTTGTTTTTAATGTGGGAAGGGAATAGAAGGAAATCGTGGGCTAGGATGCAAACGAGAAGAGAAGAAAGTAGGTCATTGAAGAGTCTTTTAAATGCTTGGAAGAGATGTTGAGAGGTAGAGAAAAGCAGGACAGCTTTGTAACTAACATTGAGTTTATTATATGCTTTAAGAGGAGGCTGTTCAGAATGAAAAAATGAAAACTTTTTAAAAATTCATATGCAGGCTCTTGACTTAAGAACAATTGACTTATTAACTATTGGATATATATGACCATAGGGAGTCTTAGTTCATAGAAACAACTGTCCTTTGTTCCTCAATGTAGAACACTTGCGGAAGTAACCAACATAACTGATCAATCCACCCTAACCCCCAGTCAAGGCCTCTTTCTGGTGAGGGGGCAAGGGAGGGATGGCAAAGGAACTGCTGTTGCTAAAGGAGAGTTGTCTCTGATTTGCCTAATTAGCACTTGAAATGCATTTTCAGATATTATGTAATAAGGATGATTAAATGTAGTTGAAATAGTGTTACTAGTCTTATAGGGGCAGCTAGGTGGTGCAGTGGATAGAGTACCACTGCAGGAGTCAGGAGGGCCTTAGTTCAAATTTCACCTCAGACACTTGACACTCACTAGCTGTGTGACCTTGGGCAAGTCACTTAACCCCAGTTGCCTCATCCTGGGTGATCTCCAGTCATCCTGATGAATATCTGGTCACTGGATTCAGATGGCTGTGGAGGAGAAGTGAAGCTGGTGACCTGCACAGCCCTCCCTCACTCAAAAACAAAAGTCAAGTACAAGTCATGTCATCATTTCTCTAATGGCGTGGTCTTCTTTGGCAACAAAGGACAAACACACACACTAGTCTTATATTTCAGATTGGGGTAGGGTAGTAACAGTGCCCTTGGAATCTGCCATCTCTAGCATTCATTTGGGGAAAAATAACATTCAAACAGAAACTAAAAGCTGGAAAGAATGTTAGTGATTACCCAGTCTAGTCCCACAAACTGTATTCCACATATTCCCATGTGAAAATGTTGAGGTGAACATTTTCCTTTAAATACTAGACATAAACCTATATTGTGCAGGGGCTGAGCTTATGATTTTATTAGTATAGGACAGAAATTGCTGTAAGGAAACTATGCCAATGCAGGTAGAATTGCCTACGATACCGAGAGGATGAGTTTCCTGGCCAAAGCCAGAGTGTGTAAGAGGCAGGATTTGAAACCAGGTACCCTTAATTCAAGGCAGGTTCTCAATATACCACACTCTTCATACATACCACATTCTCTTCATATGGGTGTGTGGATACACAATCAAAATACTACTGTGTAAAGCACATATTTCCATGAAAATATGAATATTTGCATATATAATCTTACAGCAGTTTGGGGCTCTAAGATGGGCCTAATTTCTCTATTCCAAAATTTTCCTGATCCTTTTTATTATCCTATGGCCCAAAACTGACATTTATGGGTTCCATCAATATATTTTCAGCCCAAAAGCATTCTATAGAAAACTGAATTTGAGAAATACTCATCCATCCCAGCTGAGTAGTTTACAAGACAAGAAAACAGACTCAAGAAATGTGACTTGCCCAATGTCACAACATATATTAATAGTAGAACCAGGACTAGAAACGAAGCCTTCTGATGGTCTAGTCTAGTGCATCTAAATTATATTCTCCTTTTTTCTCTTAAGTAACTTACAGTCCACTTTTTGAAGCACACTTGCTTTGCCCTGTCATCAGTGTCAAAAGACCATCACTTCACACAGATGGTAAAACATGACTGTTCATATTATCTATAATACCATAACCTCTTTATAAAGCTGAAAGCCTCACCGCTCGGACATCCTCTGGTAGGTCCTCATCAAATTCACTCTTCACTATTTTCTCCAGGGTGTTTATGGAGATCTCCAGAAGCTTCTCATGGTGATGGTTTTCTAGGTCACGGCACTGGGCCATCGTACACGAATGTAAGTTAAGCAAATAAGACCAGGTTATCATAATAGAATGGTTTGAGGTGACTACATGTGACAATGATGAAAGAACCAAAAGTTTACTTAAGAAGGACATTTTTGTCCCAAAAAGGAGATTCACTCACTTCAACCAACTAGGTACTCAGTTAAAACTCTTTGAATCTGAAAAACTGTTCTTTAAAGGAAAAACTACAGAGTTCAACAAACATTTAATAAAAGAGGCATTTTGTGCATCACCGTGGGATACAAAGATAAAACAATTCATGTCCTCAAGGAGTTTGGAGAAGAGAGCTAACATACACAAATAAGAATAATATGAAGCAATCTGAGTCGAGACTGAGTAGTAACAAGTGGAATATGAGGGAGAGCTTCATGGAGGAGGCAGTCCCAGAGGTGAGAACCGGAAGACAACAAGGATACTGAGAGACAGAGATGAGAAAAAAATCCATTTCAGGCATGGGGGCACAGCTCACATAAATGCATGAAGGTAAGAAATGGAACACTGAATTCAGGGAACCACTAGTAGGTCAGTTTGCCCAAATAGTTCCTGAAACAGAGTAACATGAAATAAAGCTGGAAACGTAGGTTGAAGGCAGATTATGAAAAGATTTAATTGTTAGCCTGGAGAGTATGTATTTTATGGAAGCATTTGGGAGCCATGTGCTTAGGGGAGTGCATTCATGAACAGTTCTGTTACATAGGAAGATATTTTTGGCAGTGGTTTTGGTGGATGGATTAGAGAGGGAAGAAACTGGAAGCAGGGAGACCAATTACGGGATTAATACAATAGTTTGAGTGAGAAGTAATGAGGAACTGGAAAAGGGTGATAGTCCTTTAAGACTAGTGGACTTATGTGAGAGAGATTATGGAGAGGGGGAGGTACAAGGAGGAGGGAAAGAAGAGTGAGTGATTACACAGAGGATATGAGCCTTTATGAAGAGACATGACGGCACCCTTAATTTGGAAGAAGGGTGAGTTTAGGGAAAAGGTAAATAAATTTTCTTTTACATATGTTGAACTTGAAATGCTTGACAGTACATCCCAGAGATTTCTGGCAGGGAGTTAGATGGCAATCAGGACTGGATATATGGAGATGATAGTTGCATAGAAAGCGACAGATAAGATCCTCAAGGGAAAGGTGTCCTAAGTGGATTCCATACTTCCAGTCTTGCCTCTCTCCAATCCATCCTTCACATACTTGCCAAAACAATCTACTACTAAAGCACAGGTCTGATCTGGTCACATCACTGCTCAAGAAATTTTACTGGGAACTGAAACTATCTATTTATCCTATCTCTAGGATAAAATATAAATTCTTCAGTCCATTCATAAATGAAATACTTAAGAACTCTGATTGATGCAGTGACCACTCGCATCTCCAGGGGACCCATGATGGAGTATGTTCCCCATCTCCTAACAGAAGGAATGGACTTGGTGTAGAAAGAGACATGTTTCTGGCTACGGCCACTGTGTGCTTAGCTATGCTTTGTTTTGTTGGGTTTTTTCTTTCTCTGGTTTTTAATTGGAAGAAGGGATGGGGGTAGGACGGAAAAGGGATGTTTGCAACAGTGATGCCAAAAAAGAAAGCACTGAAACGTTTTTTCAAATGGTGCCGAAGAAAATAGAAGGAAGTTCAGAAGAATGCACAGAGAATCAGGACAGTTTTAAAAGTAACATATGTAATTCATTATATGCTTCAAGAAAAGGCAAATGGTGTGAAATAGATATTCTTGATTTCATGTATGGTCCACTCTTTGTGTTTTGCTATTTGGAAATACTTTTTTTTAGGATGTTTAAATTCATAATTTAAAAATTAAATTCTCAAAAGAAAGGAAGCTATTTATAGTCTGGCTCCAGCCTACCTTTCCAAAACTATTTCACTTTACTCCCCTCGAGGCACTAAGTTCTACCCAATATGGTCTCCTTGCTCACCTCTATGCTGCTGCCCAGACTGTGCTCTCCACCAGGAGTGTCCTCATATCTGCCTCTCTGAATCCTTAGCTTCTTTCAAGTCTCAACGCAGTGTCACCTCCTATGGGAAACCCTTCCACATCCCCAAAGCTAGCAGGGGATGAGCCCTTGGAATAAATACAAAAACTGGGGTGGTGATGTAGTTACTTCTTCTTCCTCCCCCCATCCACTGAATAGAGATGTGGCCAGAAAGGCCGACAGAAGCTTAACTCCACTCCACTTTTAACATTCTAAACAATGTTCTAAATGATTTCTATATTTCCTTAAGCTATTTCTGACTCCTGATCTTTTTCATATAAAAGTACTTTGTGATGTGTATGCCTTTAGTTGCAAATATAGGTGCTACAACGGAACAGGTCATGAGATTGGAACAGAGAGGAAGACAAAGGAGTCCATCACATCTGTCTAAAAATGTTAGGATCTTTCTGAACTGAGGGCTCCAAACAAAGTTGAGAGAGAATCTCAATTACTGTCTTAAGTCACAATTTTTTATACTTCCTAAAAGGCAGAACTAAATTGGATCTGCTTCTCTCCCCACAACCAGCTCTCCAGGAGGAAAAAAAAATGTCTGCATAACATTGCTTTCACGTTTAATCTGCATCATTGATATTTTCTCCATAACTTTAAATCTGGGCGATCAGCAAAACAATAAGTCAGGATTTATAGTTTCCCAATTCTGAGGTGTCAGTGCTCATACTAACAATTTAACAGCTGACTTCAGTACAAGCTGGGTCCAATATACCCCTGAATTCCAGGGCAGTGACTGAAAAGTACGAACCAGCTGGGGAGGAAGAGGAGTCAAATTTAAAATTCCGAAGGTGGGGACGACTCCCTCATCTATCTAGAAAACTATCAGACATCATCACCCTGGTGCCTACCCCAGTGCCTTCTTGCACGTAATAGGTCCTCAATGAGTGTTGACTGATGGAGTGATAAAAGGAGAGAAAAGGACCCCAGAACTGAGCCTTTGAGGAACATTTGGGATAGACCTCATAGGTCCAGACCTTTATCTTTTCCATGGTATCCTTCATGCTCTGAAGTGCAAAAAATATTTTTAAAATTATAAACAAAACCACCCTATCTTCAAGTTGAAATTATAAGCCTGAAAGTAAATGCCCTTTCTATTGGAGGTCTCTAGTTCTAGTTCAAAAAACTAGTCCAAGGGAAGTGTTTTTCTTTTTTTTTTTTCTCATTACCATCTTTCAAAATCCAAACCACTGACTACAATGTAGAAATAACATTTAAATATCCACAAATAACATGGTACCTTGAGGCCCAATTAAACCTATATTGAAGGCTTTCTGCAGTAATACTGCCTCAGAACGTGTTGACTGATAGTATCCTAGTTTTTCAGTCAAACAACCATTTCTCATACAAAGGAATTCCTATCTCTGTTCTCCATAAAATGTTTAAGCATAAACACTTGTCTTCCTTAAATAAGTAAGAAAAAGGAAATATTTCTCTAGGAAAAAGTCTTTCTGGACCAGTATCAGAAGGTAGAATTTATTTCTATCTAATGACGTAGCCTTTGGAGCAGAATACAAAATGGCCCTTTTATAGCAGCATAGCAGTATACCAAATATAACCATCTGAGATAAACATAAAAAGTTGCATTTAAACTTCAGAGACTAGTTTAGAACTATTCATCTTTAACCTAATCAGCTGACTTCTATTTTCTTCTCAAATGGATCGGAGACCTCATCAATCTAGGAGTGATTTCCAGTGTCATAGATCACAATCGTAAGTGTCCATCCTGTGCAAGTCTTGCCCATGTTCTAAAAGTCCACCATGTGGAGTCCACTTTTAAATGGAAAGGTTAATTCTGACAAATCTTTGGCCCATGGTTGATTTTTGGAAACAATTCAGAGTCACTTGAAACTACCGTGGAGTGCCAATTAGGTGGGACAAGCAATCATTTTGATATGTCATCTGGAAGCAGCAATGGTTGTGCCTGTGTGTGCCTATTGATACTATGCTGACTCAGAACGTCTGACCTTGATGTGAGGAAACCATACTGAGCTAGTCTTCCCAAGTTTAGTTTGTTTCTGTTGGCTGAGTGCTAGGTTTCGTACCATACAAATGGTTTTTATTGCTGTCTTTTGCAATTTTAATTTTGTGGTTTTTAAGAACAAACATTATTTCAGGGAAATGTAGAAAAGTGTACCTGTTAAGAGAGTATGCTTTACCTACAAATGTATCACAGAAGCTACTGTGAAAGTCTCCAACTTTCTGTATTACTGGCAAGGGCAACACTATCTTTCTGGTTTCCCAGGTTTGCAACCTCAACATCATCCTCAACGTCTCTCTTTCACTCATCCCACATAAACAATCACCTAACAAATCTTGTATTTGCTTTCTCTACATCTCTTTCATGTGTCTCTCCTCTCAAATAACCACTACCCCATTTCAGGCCTTCATCACCTTGATTAGACCACTGCAACAGCCTTCTGATTGGTCTCCTTGCCTTGGTTGTCTTCTCACTGAAATCCATCCCCCACACAGCTGCCAAAGTTATTTTCTTAAAAATTAGTTTGGTGTAGGTGTGACTATGTCACTACCCTCACCTCCCTTTTCCTCCCACCCCCTCAATAAACTCCAGTGGTTTCCTGTTACTTTTAGGATTACAAGTCCTCTGTTGGGCTTGTAAAGCCCTTCACAACTTGCTCCCTTCCTACCATTTCAGTATCCTTCCACTTGGCTCCTCTTTGTACACTACAGTTCAGTTCTCCTGGTCTTTGCATGGATGTGACTATCCTTTATAACCTTGAACTCTTAGGATTCTTGGCTTTCTTTAAGATTCAGCTCAAGCATAACCTCTTCTAGGAGGCCTCTCCTGGACCCCTCAGCAGCTAATGTTATCCCTTCTAAGGTTACCTTCTATATACTCTTTATTTAACTTCTATGTACTGATTTATGTATATTGTCTCCTCTGTTCAAATGTGAGCACCTTACAAGTATAATGGGGGACTCTCACATGAAGGCCTCATCGTGGGAGCAGGCACAGTAGGTTCTACCTGGTGTTGACCCACAGAGATTCTGGACCACCTTCTTCTGGAAGTGCACAGTGACGCAGAATGGAGAGTCCCAGCTCTCCACTTCAGAGCATGCACAAGTGTTCTGGGACTGTTTCCTGCCTATGTCCTGCAGTGAAGAAAAGCCTTTAACTGGCTGCTGAGCCAGAACTGAACATGTAGGAAAAAAGACTAGTCAAATTCATTTCTCACTTCCCTAGTGATAAAGAAGGCATGAACTGTTCTGGCTTCCTGATGAAGGATGCTGAGGCAGCCCCCACGTGGCTTCTGTGGCTGTTGAACCTGTTCTTTCCTGTTCTGAGATAAAGGAAGGTTGAGGATAGGGTGAATGACCTTGTGTACTTGCAGAGAAGGTCACCAGCTAGAGCTGTGCCATCCTTGAGGAGTGACCTGAGACTCAACAAAGAAATGAGCTGATTGGGTAACCAAGGTGGTCATGTCCTGCAAGCCTGTCCAGGGGCGAGGTCATACTCAGGAAGTGAACCCCATGATGGGAGACATGCGTGTAGCATTTGTTTAATTATGCGCCCATTCTCCTCAGGGTCTGACGAATAGAGGGGAGGGTATTCCCCAATTCTGGGATATATGTCTGTACTTTTGTTCTTGCTGTAACTTCTCAGCAAGTATTCTTATAAAAAAAAGTAAAACTGATGTTAATTGGTTAATCAGTATTGAAGAGAAATCAATGGTTAAATTGAGAGTAGGAAGCTCAGCAATGCTATTCAATCAGGAGCTATTAATAGGCCCTGAATGATTGGTACTGTGGGGAACACAATGGAATAAGCCACCACTGCCTCTGCACAGGGCGCCTCTAGAACCCTTGTAGGGGGTCAGGGAATATGGACGTGTGATATAGATGCCTTCTGGGAACCAAACTTTCTAGTGTGAGTGAGAGTTAGGATCAGGATCTCAGAAAAGTCTGTTAGGGTTACATAAAGAATCATCCTGGCCCCAAAGAAGAGATGTGAGAAGACATCTCCCTTTCCCCACTCTTTTGTGGAAGTCGGGGACTATGGCTATGAAACATTGCATATAACACCAGAGTTTTTTGTGTTGATTGGTTTATGGAACATTTCCTATTCTTTTAAAAACAGATTTTATTGATATCTCTTATTTTTACATGGCCTGTATTTCCTTCTCTATCTTTCTCCTTCCCCTTTCCAGAGAACCATTACACAGAATTTTCCAAAAAAGATGAAAGAAAAAAAGAATAAAAGAAAAATTCAGAAAAACTGACATCATATGCCATGTTCCTACCCTCCCACACCCTGCCAACTTTGAGCACTGCACAGACCTAGGATGAGGTATCTCCTGACAGATCTTCTTTGGTGCCAAGCTTATCTTTAGAATTTCCTAACATTCATTTTCCACTGTTTTGTGGCGGCTGTTCTTTCTGTCCACGTTGTTCTAGTTATCTTACAGATCGCTTCCCCTGCTCAGATTTCTTCCCTTTGCATCAGTTCATGGACATCTCCCCATGCTTCATCATATTCATCATTTCTTACAGCACAGTCATACTCCATTACATGCATGTATCACAGTTGATCTAGCCACTCCACAATCAATAGGCAGCTACTCTGCTTTCAGTTCTTTGCTATCACAAAAAAAACCCCCAAAACCAAAACGCTGTGTATAGCAGATCTTTTAACGGTGGCAAAGTATTGAGAACTGAAGGAATTTCCATCAGTAGGGGAATGGCTGTACAAGTTGTTGTGTGTGATTGTAACGATATACTATTATGCCATGACAAGCAGGATGTTCTCAGAAAGACTTATATGACTTACATAAACTGACGCAAAGTGAAATGAGCAGAACCAGGAGAACACTGTACAGAGTAGCAGTAATGTTATATGATGGAATAACTTAACTATTCTTAGCAATACAATGATCCAAGATATTCTGAAAGACTTATGATGAAAGGTGCTGTCCATCTCCAGAGAAAGAAGAGATAGAGCCTGAATGCAGATCAAAGATACTTTTTCTTTATTTCTCTTGGGGTTTTTTGTCTGTTT
The DNA here is from genome assembly GCF_028372415.1 of Notamacropus eugenii. Classification (NCBI taxonomy): domain Eukaryota; kingdom Metazoa; phylum Chordata; class Mammalia; order Diprotodontia; family Macropodidae; genus Notamacropus; species Notamacropus eugenii. The sequence continues at coordinate 335,267,025 of NC_092874.1, read as the reverse complement.
TTTCTTTCACAGCATGACTTACATGGAAATGTGTTTTCCATGACTACATATGTATAACCTAGGTCAAATTGCGTTGCCTTCTCAATGAGGGGAGGTGTAAAGAGGGGAGAGAATTTGCAACTCAAAATTTGTGAAAAAGAATGCTAAAATTGTTTTTATATGTAGTTGGGAAAAATATTAAATTTTCAAAAGGCTGTGATAAATATATTGATATAGATGGGGCCAGGTACACCCCTTTGCAGTGGAATTGCTGTACAGGCTATGGATATTTTAGCAACTTCGTTTGCATAATTCCAGATTGCTTTCCAGAATGGTTGTACAAAGTCACAGCTCCACCAAAAATGCATTAGCTTTCTTTTAAAAAAAAAAAATTGGGGAGCCAAGATGGCGGAGTAGAAACACACAAATACGCTAGCTCCAAACCCACAGCCCATGAAATATCTGTAGAAAAGAGCTGCCAATAAATTCAGGAGCAGGAGAAGCCACAGAACAGCAGAGCGGACAAGATTTCTGTTCCAGAGAGCCTAAAAACCTCTCGCAAAAGGTTCTTCACGCTGCGGACGCAGAGCAGAGGCCAGCCCTGCGTTGGCTGCCCAGCGCCGAGAGAAGCAGATCTGAGCAGGCTTCAGGGACAGAATCTCCAGCAGCCATGCAGGTCCCTCCACCCACAGGTGACAAGGGTTGGTGAGAGGGTCTCTTCGGCGGGTCGAGAGAGGAGTGGGGGGTCCCCATGACTCAGGCCCCCTTGGGAGGCACCAGTGGAGGTGGAAGCAGACCGGGGATCCCCAAGCAGGCAGGAGCCCGGATCCATTGTTAAAGGTCTCTGCATAAACCCCCTGAGGGAACTGACCCCGTGAGGCAGCCCTGCCCCCACCCGGGCAGCTGAACTTGATCTCACACTGAATAGCAGCCCCACCCCCGCCAAAAGCCCTGAGGCTGGGAAGCAGCATTTGAGTCTCAGACCCCAAGTGCTGGCTGGGAGGATCCGGAGGCGAGGTGGGTGTGAGGAGAATATTCAGAGGTCAAGTCACTGGCTGGGAAAATGCCCAGAAAAGGGAAAAACACCAAGACTATAGAGGGTTACTTTCTCGGTGAACAGGTTTCTCCTCCCCTCCTTTCTGATGAGGAAGAGCGGTGCTCACCATCAGGGAAAGACACGGAAGTCAGGGCTTCTGCATCCCAGCCCACTCAATGGGATCAGACCATGGAAAAGCTCAAAAAGAGCTCAGAAAATTTTGAAAATTATGTTAGAAAGGTGGAGGAAAAACTGGGAAGAACAATGAAAGACATGCAAGCAAAGTATGAACAGCAGGTCAGCACCCTGCTAAGGGAGACCCAAAAAAATGCTGAAGAAAATAACACCCTGAAAAATAGGCTAACTCAATTGGCAAAGGAGGTTCAAGAAGCCAATGAGGAGAAGAATGCTTTCAAAAGCAGAATTAGCCAAATGGAAAAGGAGATTCAAAAGCTCACTGAGGAAAATAGTTCTTTCAAAATTAGAATGGAACAGATGGAGGCTAATGACTTTATGAGAAACCAAAAAATCACAAAACAAAACCAAAAGAATGAAAAAATGGAAGATAATGTGAAATATCTCATTGGAAAAACAACTGACCTGGAAGATAGATCCAGGAGAGACAATTTAAACATTATGGGACTACCTGAAAGCCATGATCAAAAAAAGAGCCTAGACATCATCTTTCATGAAATTATCAAGGAAACTGCCCTAATATTCTAGAACCAGAGGGCAAAATAAATTTTGAAAGAATCCACCGATCACCACCTGAAAAAGATCCAAAAAGAGCAACTCCTAGGAATATTGTTGCCAAATTCCAGAGTTCCCAGGTCAAGGAGAAAATATTGCAAGCAGCTAGAAAGAAACAATTCAAGTACTGTGGAAATACAATCAGGATAACACAAGATCTAGCAGCTTCTACATTAAGGGATCAAAGAGCATGGAATAGGATATTCCAGAAGTCAAAGGAACTAGGACTAAAACCAAGAATCACCTACCCAGCAAAACTGAGTATAATACTTCAGGGGAAAAATTGGTCTTTCAATGAAATAGAGGACTTTCAAACATTCTTGATGAAAAGACCAGAGCTAAAAAGAAAATTTGACTTTCAAACACAAGAATGAAGAGAAGCATGAAAAGGTAAACAGCAAAGAGAAGTCATAAGGGACTTATAAAAGTTGAACTGTTTACATTCCTACATGGAAAGACAATATTAGTAACTCTTGAAACTATTCAGTATCTGGGTACAGGGTGGGATTACACACACACACATGTACATGCATACACACATAGAGACAGAGTGCGCAGAGTGAATTGAAGAGGATGGGATCATATCTTAAAAAAAAATGAAATCAAGCAGTGAGAGAGAAATATATGGGAGGAGAAGGGAGAAATGGAATGGGGCAAATTATCTCTCATAAAAGAGGCAAGCAAAAGACTTTTTAGTGTGGGGAAAAAGAGCGGAGGTGAGAGAAAAACATGAAGTTTACTCTCATCACATTCCACTAAAGGAAGGAATAAAATGCACACTCATTTTGGTATGAAAACCTATCTTACAATACAGGAAAGTGGGGGATAAGGGGATAAACAGGGTGGGGGGGGACGATGGAAGGGAGGGCATGGGGAGGAGGGTGCAATTTGAGGTCAACACTCATGGGGAGGGACAGGATCAAAAGAGAGAATAGAAGTAATTGGGGGCAGGATAGGATGGAGGGAAATATAGTTAGTCTTATACAACACGACTATTATGGAAGTCATTTGCAAAACTACACAGATTTGGCCTATATTGAATTGCTTGCCTTCCAAAGGGAGGGGGTGGGGAGGGAGGGAGGAAAAGAAGTTGGAACTCAAAGTTTTAGGAACAACTGTCGAGTACTGTTCTTGCCGCTAGGAAATAAGAAATACAGGTAAAGGGGTACAGAAAGTTATTTGGCCCTACAGGACAGAGGGGAGGATGGAGACAAGGGCAGAGAGGAATGATGGAAGAGACAGCAGATTGGTGATGGGGGCAATTGGAATGCTCGGTGTTTTGGGGTGGGGGGAGGGGACAAGAGGGGAGAAAATTTGGAGCCTAAAATTCTGTGAAAATGAATGTTAAAAGTTAAATAAATAAATAAATTTTTAAAAAAGAGAGAGAAAAAAAGAAAAAAATTGTCATTTTGGGTCTCTGAGAGAAGGGAAGAGAAGGGATACAGGCAGAAACTGAGGCAATTTCTTTGTACAGTCTCTGGAACATCCTAAATATTTAATAAATGTTTGTTAACTGAGTGAAGCCCACGATAATCAGCTGACGAGCAAAGGAAAGTGTGTTCAAAAATGAAAAACAATGCTAAGGACTCACAAAAAGTATTGTCGCAAAACAGCCTAATTCACCCTTACAGAAAAAGTAAAGACCTTCAGAGGTACCTGGCAGCTAGTGGAGTTGTTATTGAGTCCTCTACAATGTGACTGAGTTTTCGTTAAGTTGGAAGAACAGCTAGAACACTAGCTTTAAAAAATCTGCTAGCTGTTGGAATAAAAAAAAATCACTTGTAATGGGAAAGACAATGAAAGAACAGGGTACTATAACTACGTGGCCCAATGGACAGAATGTTAGGCATAGAATAAGAAAAGACTTGGGGTCAAAACCTGCCTTAGTAGTTCTGTGGCTCTGGACAAGTTGATTGACTTTTCATAGTCTCAATTTCTTTATCTGTAAAATGGGGGTAATAATATCACCTACCTTACAGGGTTTTTTTTGTAGGACCAATGGCATAATGGGTAAAGCACTCTGCAAACCTTAAGAAGTACCGCATAAATGGTAGCTATTTTTACTGAAGAATGGGCAAAAAAAGTCATTTTGACTAATGAAATTCACTTTTTTTCACTTAAGGATATATGAAAACTATAGGCAGAAATCTAGGTGAATCTGTAAGATCTGGACATTGTCAGACTGTAAAACATCCACCTTCAAAAAGATGTTCTGGGATTTTTTTTATGTCCAGTGAGCCTGAACATCTTATCCCCATTGAGGGAACTCTGATATACTGTACTGAGTACTGACATACTCAGGAAAAGAATTATTACAGATGTATAGAAATTCTCAAATGGAGATGGAATATTATAATACAACTTTGAACCATGTTACACATACATTTCAAAAGGTTAAGAAATTTAGCCAAGAGACAGAGATAAATATGTTTCAATAGCCTGAGAACATTCCTGATTTAAACCTCATTGAAAACCTCCGGCCTACAAAGCAAGACTCAGAATAATTGAGCGTTTACTAAAGTTATGCTTGCTCTCCAGTGTCATCCAAGTGTGGTTTCATGATGAAGAATTAAAAAAATATGTCAGAATCTTTGAACTTAATGCAAAATCATGTTAAAAAAAAGTGAATGCAGCAAAAGAAGATATATTACATTTAAAGATGTAAAAAAGTTGTAAGGCTTATTTTATGTCAATGAAAATTATTATTTTACTTATTTATTTTACTGTGTTCTATTTAACTTGTGCACAGCTGTAAGTCCAGTGAATAACATCCATTATCAATCTAGGCAATATTAGTATTGGCAAGATAAAGAAAACAGTGAGGTATACCTATAAAAGTAATGAAATCAGTTTCTTTTATGGGATGCCAACTTGCTCTATAGACAGTTCTTAGAGAAAAAAATTTAAATATGTTCTGAACAGGGGCCATTTTTACAACAAATAGTTTCCCACTATAACTCCTTTGGAAAAGATTATAATCATTTGAACATGTAAGTTCCAATAATATTAAAAAAAATTTCATACTCCATACAACAGTAGTCTCCCCCCACCCCAAATACCAATCTTTAACCAACTTAATGATCATACCTGTAGTAGTAATCTTAGGGATCCCAGCAACATATTATAATTTCATCTATGACAATGGAAGGGACACCATTGAAAGGATATAGGCCTTGTACATTTTCAACAAATACTCCCACCATGTCTATAATGTTCCTTTCAAAGCTATTTATAGATTCCTGTAAAGGACAAAGAGCAAAACTAAATTAAACTGTTAGATACCAAATTAAATATCTCCTGAAGAAGGAGGAACACATTCAACATGTTTGATAGCTTGATTTGGGCCTTTAGAAATTCACCTAAAATATTTTTCTTTATATCAAAAATCACATTTTCTGAAGTGTTACATATGCTTTTCTGTGTAGCAGGAAATAATCAACTGCTATTCAAGTGACAGGGAAATTCATGTATTGTTTAAGGTGCAATTTTAAATATGAAGGATTGATTGAACAGCAACTCACCTGAGCTGTTTTCAGTCATATATGACTCTTCATGACCCCATTTGAGGTTTTCATGGCAAAGATACTGGATTGCTTTTGCCATTTCTTTCTCTATCTCATTTTATAGATGGGGAAACTGAGCAAATAGAGTTAAATGACTTTCCTAGGGTCACACAGCCAGTCAGTGTCAGAGATTGGATTTGAACTCAGGAATGAAGATCGTCCTGATTCTAGGCTGCCACTGCACCACCTAGCTGCTCCATCCATCAACTTACTAAAGTAATAGACTTTATAAACTGTTAAGTTCTCGTTTTAACCATTTACTTTTTAATTGTAAGCTTCTTATATATTTCTAGATTTTGTAACTTTTAGCTGGAATTATAAAGTGTCTTTGTTTAGGTCCTCAAAAGTAAGTTCTACTTTTTATTGTTCTTACTTGAGTAGTTGAACATTTTTCAGACCTTTTTTTTAAATCAAATTAAACAAAGGTTTATCTATTTTATTTTTTCATAAAATCAGCTCTTACTTTTATTTATTAGTTCAACAGATTTCCTAATTTCAGTTTTATTAATCTCTCCTTTGAGATTTCAGTATTTCTTTCAGTATATCTAATTTGGTATTTAATTGGGGATTTTTAATTTGTTTCTCTTTCTAGCTTTTTCAGCTGCATGCCCAATTCATTGATCTCCCCTTTCTCCATTTTATTCGTGTAAGCATTTAGAGATATAAAACTTCCCCTAAGAACTGCTTTCACTGCATCCCATAAGTTTTGGTCATTCTCTTGGATGAAGTTGTTGTTTCTATGATTTGTTGTTTGACCCACTCCTTCTTTAGGATTGGATTATTTTTAGTCTATCTTTTCATGGCCCTTTATGACATGTAATTTTTACTGCATCATGATCTGAAAAGGATGTATTTAATATTTCTGTCTTTCTGCACTGGATTATGAGGTTTTTATGCCCTAGTACATAGTCAGTTTTTGTTTAGGTGCTATGTACCTCTGAGAAAAAGGTTTATTCCTTTCTATTCCCATTCAGGTTTCTCCAGAGGTCTGTGATATCTAACCTTTCTAAAAGTCTATTCACCTCCTTAACCTCTTATTTATTTTGTGCCTAGATTTATCTAGTTCAGAGAGGGCGAGATTGAGGTCCCCCTCTAGTATGGTTTTGCTACCTATTTCTTCCTTAACTTCTCTAAGAATTTGAATGCTAGGCCACTTGGTGCATATATGCTTAGTAATGATGTTACTTCATTATCTATGGTGCCTTTTAGCAGGATGTAGTTTCCTTCTTTATCTCTTTTAATTAGATCTATTTTGCTTTTTCTTTGTCTGAAATCAGGATTGCTACCTCTGCTTTTTTTACTTCAACTGAAGCATAATATATTCTACTCCAGACTTTTACCTTTGCCCTGTGTGTATCCCTCTGTTTCAAATGTGTTTCTTGTAAGCAACATATTGTAGGATTATGATTTTTAATCCATTCTGCTGTTTCTGTTTTATGAGAGAGTTCATCTCATTCACATTTAGCTATGATTACTATCTCTGTTTTTCTCTCCTATTCCCCCCTGCCTCTCAGACCTTTAATATTAAAAAAAATCTCTTTCCTACCACAAGTAAGAACTATATTGAGATAGTCATATAGTTCTCTTTGGATATATGAAAAAGTCCAAAGAAATTAACCCATCTTTATATCCCCAAAAAACTGTTTCAAATCAAAATTATTTTAAAAATATTTTCAAAGATGGGATTAAACTGGTTTAATCAAACCATCACTGAGAATACTCTGATTTCTTCATATAATAACAGGCCAACAAGAACAAGTTAGTATTTCATATTCTTTCAGCCACATGCCCAGATTCTTACAAGACCACTGTGAGTTGTAAGTACCACTGTACCTCATTTGAGTTTGTTTTTTTTCATTCTGAAATCAACACCAAATAAAATGGGCATTTCCATACACTTAATAAAAAAGAAAAAGGTTGTATAAGAAACTGCAACTCTCTTATCATGTACAGCTTGTTCTTTTTAAATGCATTATAAATTTAACACATAATTTTCAAAGCTGTCTTCTTTGTGATTCTTTCTGACCTTCTCAGTTTCCATGGCAGAATCCTATGATCTCTACCAAAGGAATGCCCAAGAATATTCAGAAAGGCTCAAAAAGTGTTGCCAAGAATTCAGCTGTCATGGACCTTGGTGACATAGAGTCACCAAGCTTCCCTCCATCCTCCCACAGCTTTCTGTGGGGGAGAAATTGATGCCCTCCTTTGGACTACTGGTAACAGCTAGCAGGGTAACTCAGCTCCTCCTCTCCTGTCTGTCTCTCCCTCCCCTTCCTTCTCCTATCCAAAGGAAGGTAAATTTGGATGGCCAAAAGATGCCCAATTGACTTAGGGTTTACTGGCTAGATCCTTCCCTTTCTTTCCCTTCCCTTTCCCAAAACCTTAAACCTACTGCACTCTGAAGCCCATAGATTGTACCACACTAGACCCCTGCCCAAGCTCCAATAGTAACTGTTGCTATTTCCCTCTCAGCCTGATTTAGTTATTTTTCTTTGCCTCATTAAAGGAACCATCCTCTGATGACTTCTTAAACAGGCCTATTCTCTGAATGGGCGTTACTTCACCCTAAGTGAGTACTGAATAGGCCTGGGCCTAAAGGGGCCAAGGCGTCCCATTGCATCCTGGGTCATCTCCAGTAATCCTGAGGAATATCTGGTCACTGGATTCAGATGGCTCAGGAGGAGAAGTGAGGCTGGTGACCTGCACAGCCCTCCCTCACCCAAAGCAAAGTCAAGTGCAAGTCATGTCATCATTTCTCTAATGGCATGGTGTTCTTCGGCAACGAAGGATGAACACAACAACAGCCATTGCCTTCTACTCCACAGAGTAAGTTCCTAACCTCCGGGGAACAATTTAGGTAATATTACATAATCAAGGGTCTTGGCTTACCTCTAACTGTTCAACCAACTGCATTTCTAAAGTCATGAGTACATCAAACAACTGATTGATTTCTTCAGCACATTCACTCATTTTAGTATCCACAAATTGTAGGTCATTTGCATTTCGAATGGCATGTAAAACCTAAAAACAGATATGAAAATTAAACATTCCAGTCCGTTTAAATTTAACAATTAATAACTATTATGAGCCCATGTGCCTGGAGGCACAAGAAATATGAGGCTGAACCCCTGGCTTTGAATTTATAACCTCATCACAGAGACAAGATTTACAGGTAGAGAATAATGTAAAAGTAATAAAAAGACTTGTTCAACAGTGCTCTAAATCTAGGAGTCTATGAATCTAGGAGTCTAAGGGGAGTTCAGGAACAAGGCAGATTGCTGTGAGTCAGAGCAGATAGAGCAGTTGTACTACTACTGTGTGAATGTGGGCTATGTATTAAGACTGGGTCCAAGAAATGTGATAGCCAGCCATCTACAACAGAAGCATATTGTACATTATAATTCCATAGTTATAAAAGAGAAAACTGATTCAGTATTTCATTGCACAAAATTTACTGGAGTGAAGAGTGAACTAATTTCATCTAACAAATGTCCACTGAGTGCCTACTATGTGCAATATCCTGTTCAGCTTCTCAAATTTGGAATTTATTTCCAGAAATAACAAAAGTAGGCTTTGATCAATTAACAAAATAGAAGCTAAAGGTGACAAGTGCTAAGAAGCAGAAAGCGCATGGGAATTTGAAGAATACTTCTGGCTAGAGCACTAGAGAAAGGCATTTTAAAATTACTGAAAAAAAAGTTCTACATTTTGTTCACTGGGCCAAACCCACCTTGGTCGTTTCTGAAAATCAGTTCAAGTTTGGGGCCATGGTACTAGATTTGCAGAAGCTACAAATCCATTACCTCCTGAGATAGCTACACTTTTACAATAGCTTTAATTGTTTGGAAGTAATTTATCTCCTATCAGTTTCTGCCTATCATTCTTCATTCTTCCCTGAGGGGCCTAATATCTCTTTCAGATGACAGCAGTTCAAATATATAAAAGTGGTAGAAAGTAAGCTCTTCAGAAGGACTTCAGAAAAGCCTGGAAAGACTTATATGAACTGATGCTGAGTGAAATGAGCAGAACCAGGAGAACACTGTACACAGTAACAGCCACAGTAAGTGAGGATTGTTTCTGACAAACTTAGCCCTTCACATCAATTCAAGGACAAAACATTCCCAAAGGACTCTTGAGGCAAAATGCCATCCACATGCAGAGAAGGAACTATGGAACTAGAATGCAGAATGAAATAGACTGTTTTCTCTAGTGTTATGTTTTGTTTTAGTTTTTCTCATGGTTTCTCCCATTCGTTTTAATTCTTCTGTGCAACATGACTAATGTGAAAATGTGTCAAATGAGAATGTAGGATGAATAGAGCACTGAGTTCAGAGTCAGGAAGACCAGCCTCTGATACTTGCAATGCTGTGTAAATTAGCTGGTGTGTAAATTCAATTCTAGGGTTGTCTTCTCTGTGACAAGCATTTTCCCCTTCATCACAAGGGTCAGCAGATTTTTTTAACAGGTCTTCTTGCTGTTCCTCCAAATTTAATAAGCCCATGCCACACTGTAGAAGAATTAATATCAACTGCTGCAAACTGCCCAGTTTCTCAGAGTCTGCCTATTTTGGGGAGATTCATTAGGCAGTTCTGCAACAATAGTTTATAAGTTTTTGAAGCTATTTTTCATTTTCAACCATACTTTTCCTTTGCCCTTCAGTGCAAATGATTCTACCCCAACAGCCATTGAGATGGCTCTAACAGTTATTGCTGTGTGATCATCTTTAAGCACTGCAACATTTACATGTTTTCTTGGAGTAATGCCCATTTTAAAAAATCACAGAATGAAAAACACAACAAAACAGAAAAATGAACTGTGAGTATGACACCAAAACCAGTGCCCAATTCTCAGAGAACAAATAAATTCAACTTTATTTCCTACAATCAAGGTCAGATGTTCTGAGGCTGGCATCAGGAGAAGCACACAAATAGCCACTGTTATCACAAAATGAAATCACATATAAATTATTGTTGATAAATTTAGCACTATGATGAAAAAAATAAACTTTATATACCCTTTGACTGAGTGATACCATTACTAGACCCATATCTCAACACATCAGAGAGAAAAGTCTTATATGTATAAAAATATTTATAATAGTTCTGTTTGTTGCATTAAAGAACTGAAACTAAAAGGATGCTCATCATTTGATATACAGCTGAACAAATGATGATATAATATGGTAAATTATCGTATATGAATGTAATATAAGAAATGACAAAAGAGATGGATTCGGACAAACCTAAGAAGACTTGTATGAATTGATGCAGAGTGAAGCAAAACTAAGAGAACAATTTTATACAATAATAACATTGTAAGGAAAAACAACTCTGAAAGTTGTAAGAACTTTGTTCAATGACTTTTTGTTTAATCAACCAATGACCAAACATGATTCCAAAGGACTAGTGATAAAATATGGTATTTGTCTCCTTACTAGGAGCAGCTAGGTAACACAGTGGATAAAGCACTGGACTTGGAGTCAGGAAGACTCATCTTCATGAGTTTAAATGTGGCCTCTGACATCTACTAGTTGTGTGACCCTGGGCAAGTCACCTAACTCTACTTCAGTTTCTTCTTCTGTAAAATGAACTGGAGAAAGAAAGGGTAAAGCACTCCAGTATCTTTGCCAAGACAACCCCAAATGAGGTCACAAGGAATTGAATATGACTAAAATAACTGACGGGGGATGGAGCCAAGATGGCAGAGTAACAGCACAGACTTTCTAGAGCACTCCTGCCAAGCCCAGCCAAATACCTATAAAAAATGGCTCTAAACAAATTCTGAAGCTGCAGAACCTACAGAATGATGGAATGAAGCAAATCTCCAGCCCAAGCAACCTGGAAGGTCACCAGGAAGTGTCTATGGCGCTAAACTGGGAGCAGAGCACAGTCCAATGTGGGCTGCAAGTGCACAGAGAGGACCTGAGCAGGCCTTGGAGAGACTGAATATCTCACACCTGTGGTGGTTTCCAGACTTCATGACCCCAAAAGGCTGAGGATAAATTGAAAGGTCAGTGGGAAAAGCCTGTGGGACCAGTGCAGGAGAGTGGAGTGATCTGGCCCCAGCCCCAGGGTGGCTGAAAGGGGAGGAGTGGAGGAACCCGAGGCAGCCACGGCAGCAGCAGGGGCAGCTGCAGCCACTGTTTCTGGAGCTCTAGGTCCACAGATTGGGGGAAGGGCGGATCCAGGGGCTGACAATACATACCCCACTCCCACTAGAAGCAGAGAACTACCTTGACAAAGAGTTCAGAAGTCAAGTAAATGGCTGGGGAAATGAGCAAAAACCAGAAGGAGAATCAGACTATAGAATCTTACTTTGGTGACAAGAAAGACCAAAACATGCAAACAGAAGACAACAAAGTCAAAGTTTCCAAGAAAAATATGAATTGGTCTCAGGCCGTGGAAGAGCTCAAAAAGGATTTTGAAAATCAAATAAGAGAAGTAGAACAAAAATTGGGAAGACAAATGAGAGCGATGCAAGAAAATCATGAAAAACAAATCAACTGCTTGCTAAAGGAGACCCAAAAAAATGCTGAAGAAAATAACACTTTAAAAAATTGACTAACACAAATGGCAAAAGAGGTTCAAAAAGCCAATGAGGAGAAGAATGCCTTAAAAAGCAGAACTGACCAGATGGAAAAGGAGGTCCAAAAGCTCACTGAAGAAAATAATTCTTTAAAGATTAGAATGGAGCATATGGAAACTAATGACTTTATGAAAAATCAAGAAATTATAAAACAAAACCAAAGGAATGAAAAAATAGTAGACAATGTGAAATATCCCACTGGAGAAACAACTGCCTTGGAAAATAGATCCAAGAGAGACAATTTAAAAATTATGGGACTACCTGAAAGCCATGATCAGAAAAAGAGCCTAGACATCATCTTTCATGAAATTATCAAGAAAAACTGCCCTGATATTCTGGAACCAGAAGGTAAAATAAATAATGAAAGAATCCACTGATTACCTCTTAAAAGAGATCCAAAAAGAAAAACTCCTAGGAATATTGTAGCCAAATTCCAGAGTTCCCAGTTCAAGGAGAAATATTGCAAGCAGCCAGAAAGAAACAATTTGAGTACTGTGGAAATACAATCAGGTTAACACAAGATCTAGCAGCTTCTACATTAAGGGACTGAAGGGCTTAGAATATGATATTCCAGAAGTCAAAGAAGCTAGGACTAAAACCAAGAATCACTTACCCAGCAAAACTGAGTATAATACTTCAGGAGGAAAAATAGTCATTCAATGAAATGGAGTACTTTCAAGCATTCTTGATGAAAAGACCAGAGCTGAATAGAAAATTTGACTTTCAAACACAAGAATCAAGAGAAGCATGAAAAGGTAAACAGGAAAAAGAAATCCTAAGGGACTTACTAAAGTTGAACTGTTTACATTCCTACATGGAAAGATAATATTTGTAACTCTTGAGACTTTTCTCAGCATTTGGGTAGTTGGAGGGATTATACACATATATAAACAGAGGGCACCGGGTGAGTTGAATAGGAAGAATGATATCTAAAAAATAAGATGAAGGGGTGAGAGAGGAATGTATTGGGAGGAGAAAGGGAGAAACGGAATGGGGCAAATTATCTCTTATAAAAGAAGCAAGAAAATGTTTTTTCAATGGAGAGGAAAAGTGGGGAGATGACAGGGAAAAAGTGAAACTTACTCTCATCACATTTGGCTTAAGGAGGGAATAATATGCATGCTCAATTTGGTATGAAAATCTATCTTACCCTACAGAAGTAGCTTTGTGGAGTATATGATATCTGCGCCAAACTACCCCCACCACTAGCCACACACACACTGTGAACCCCCACCTCCTAGGCACAGGGAAAGAAAGATGCTTCAAAGAGTTTGACCCCTGGCAGCTGAGAAAAGAGCTCGCCATGGATCAAATGAAGCACTAGCTCTAAAATTCTAGAACTGAGCTATGTAGAAGAGGTATCCCCCAGAGTCCCGCTAAGCAACCCAGCAGAAGAGGCATTGTATCTGGGTCAATAGCGTGATGAGTCCATGAAGACAGAAGGGGTGGTAAATACCAGATGTGTTGGTTCTCTGTGTTCCTAATATTTATGCCTCACAACCAATACATTTCAAGTTTGTGGCCACTCTTCCCACTCATGCTGTGGGAGAGGATGTTCCAGTTTCTTAAAAAAATGTTTTGCATCTAATATTCTTATTATGTCTTTGCACCCAGTTAATTGTGTCTACCACTTGACAGTAAAGGGAAAGCTCCCAAGTTGTTTTAGGAGGGTAGATCGACAGAATATTCTTAAACGAGGGAGGAGGAATCAGCCTTTGGGAACTGAACCTTCCAATGTCAGGGCAAGTTTGGGGAAATAATCCAGAAGGGATGATATAATACCATAACCTGAAATGTAAATTCTGAAGAATTTTTTTCTTTTATCCAATGTCTGCAGCCTATTTTAGACAGCAAAGTCTATCCCTCCTCCTCCCCTATCACTTTACACATAAAACCCTACAGTGTATTCTTTTGTTTTTGTGGTTTTTCATTTGTATCATCATCAATGTTTGGTTTGAAATGTTGTCCTGAAAGGGATGTGGTATGTTATCTAAGACTGAGAGGCAGGGCTGCAAAGGAGAAAGACAGTCAATAAGCCAGAAGCTCTTAGGCACAAAAGATGGACAGCCAAAATGATTGTTATGTATTATAACTGGGAACCAATTCCAATATCAACTTGAAAATTTTTGTTGTTTAGTTGCATCTGACTCATTGTGACCCCATTTGGGGTTTTCTTGGCAAAGATACTACAGTGCTTGGTCATTTCCTTCTCTAGCACATTTTACAGATAAGGAAACTAAGGCAAACAGGGTTAAGTGACTTGCCCAGCATCACACAGCTCCTAAGTGTCTAAGGCCAGATTTGAACTTAGGAAGATGAATCTTCCTGACTTCAGGCCTGGTACTCTATCCACTGTACCACCTGGTTTTCTACCTTAATTGTAAATAGTGAAACTTGTGATGTGAAGGTAGAACCTTCTGGGGATTGTAAATGTGTTTCACTTATTGCCTTTGACTTTATTTTGATTCATGGCAAAGTTATTTATGCTGACAAATCATCAACCAAACATGTGAGAGGAAAATAACTAGCAGGCCACTTCCTGGAGCGCTAAGTGGGACATTTCCATTTTAAGCCAGGTCTCAGTGCTTGCAGTAGATTGCTGGGTACACAGTCCTAAGACCCCCTGACCCAGTTCCTCAAAGTCCTGCTCTTCCTTTAGAATGGGAAGGGCTGTCACCTGCTGGACTTCAGGCCTGGCTCTTATACCCATTGGATAATGTGACGGTTTCAATGCATAAGCTGCCTTTCCAGGGGATCAAACAGCCCTGGGAGTTTTTGTTCCAGCATGCTTGTCAGAGGTCTATCTGGAACTTTCAAACCCTAAACTTATAATTCTGTGTTATTATTATAATGTTCAACTTCCCCTCTTGTAGTTTTTACTAATTATTACATAAAGTATTCCAAGTAACTTATGAATCTTAGTGTCACTATGTCACTGAATCCATCATGATGGGGATTCAAGGGCACGGAAAAACTCTTTCTAAGAACCAGCCCTTTCACCATATTGACATTTGTTTGAAGCCCAAATGCTTCTATGTACTGCATCATCATATTGTAAACAAAGAAAAGGGAACTTTAGGACTCAGAAAGCCCTTCAATCTTACCCCTAAGCACCGATTCTGTTACTTCATCAGAAACACTATTGGAATTGAGAGCAGCTCAATTCACAACCTCCCTAAGTATTCAATAATCATCAAATCTGACAACATTTAATTAAAGATTTCAGCAAGGGTTGGCCAACCAATGCAATATGTTCCATAATGTCTGATCTCTGTTGGCCTGTACCCATGTTCTTAGAGTATATGAGGATATGTTTACTATTTAGGATTTTTGCAACTGCAAGTGTCAGTCTTCTTAAGTAAAAAAAAAAATTTATATTGCTAGCTAGAGAAGGGATGTATGAACATACATGTTTATGTTGCTATATTGATATGCTGAAGTCTTAGAATCTCTGTGAAGCTCTTGCCCCAACTCTTCCTAGGTCAACATTTATAAGCAGAATCTAATGAAGAAAACATTAGATAGAGCCTCCCCATTATGGCTGTACCTTGGTAGTGGAAAACCCAGTTAGAGAGGAAAGAAAACTCCTTAGGATGTTTTGTTTGCCACTTACCTATGCAGTTTACTGCAGTGTCATTATTCTGCCTCCCTCTCTAAACTGCCAGGAAGGTCTATTTCCAAACTAAGCTTAGGCCAAGTGAAGTAATTTTCTTTGTAGGCCCCTAGTTGGCATAGATAACAGAATTCTGGTTCCTAGGAGGAAGTGAGAAGGATGAACCTTCCCATCCCACTCATCATCCTATTCAATCAAGAACAGCCCCCGAATCTCTGAGAATTAAAAAAAAAATGGAAACAATTCAAATAAGCATCAGAGATGGTATTTTTATGTAAAATAAGGGAAAGTTTGTATAAGTGGACATATGCAAAATTCACATACCCAATTCTGATTAACCACAGGTGCTAGCTCAACCCAGGGGTCACAAACACCCTGGCTGCTTCCAGCCAACCTTGCATATGACTCAGTATTGAGAAACTCTTATATTGTGAAGAAACAAACCCCTTCTTGCGCATTGAGCAAGATGAATATATGACTCAGTGGATTCTTACAAACGCAATGACTGTCTCTCTTTCTCCTTTCTCTCCATGGGGCAAATAGCTCTTCCCACACCAGCAGAAACAATGAATTGCTAAGCACTTGGTATCTAAAGCCTAAAGCCCATGGTAGCAAGGCCATCCTTTTACATCTCCCAGGCCACTCACCAACAGTGACTTTAACAAACCTCTCCTTCCTTCCTTGAGCTTCCTATGGCTCCCCTCCCCCACCCTCTCAGCTGACAACTTTGCTTCATAATTCACTGAAAAACTTAAGACCATTCACACATGGTTCCCTCTTCTCTCCTCCTCTTCATCTCACATTACTCAAGTACCTTCTGCCACGTTTTTCCACCTTCACCCTTGTTTCACATGAAGAGGTGGCCTTTCTCTTTGCCAAACCCAACAGGAATAAGCAATCCTGTTCCATCTGTGTTCTCGGGAAGACTGCCTCCTCTTTCAGTCTCCTCTCTCACTTATTTTCCATCTCTCCCTGTCTACTAGTTCATTTCCTGCTGCCCACAAGCCCACCCATATCTTCTTCATCCTTAAAAACCCCTCACTGCATCCACCTCTCTCTGTTAGCTATGATCCTATAGCTTTTCTCCCTTTTTTAGGTGCAGCTAGGTGCACCTAGAGTGCCAGACTTGGAGTTGGGAAGATGTGAATTCAAATCCATTTTTGGATATGTACATGTCTTTGTATCTTAAGTCATTTAACCTCAATTTGCCTCAGTTTTCACATCTGTAAAATGGGGATGATAAGAGCACCTAACTCCCAGAGTTTTTGTAAGGATCAAAGAAGATAACAATTGTAAAGCATTTAGCACAGTGCCCAGTAGGTAGCAGGTGCTATATAAAAATGTCAGTTTTAATATTTCTGACTAAACTCCTTAAGAAGTGCTTTCTTTGCTCTCACTCCTTTCTTAATTCTCTGAATCCTGGCTTCAGACCTCATCATTCACCTGAAACCTCTCTCCAAAGTTACTCATGTTTTCTTAATTGTCAGATCTAATGATCTTTTCTCAGTTTTTCTCCTTCTTGAGCTCTCTTCTCTGCAGTCGTTGACAAGGTTGATTGCTTGTTTCTTCTCCTTTCCATTCTCTTCTCTCCAGGTTCTCATGGTGCTGTGCTTCTCTTTCCTGGTTCTCCTACCTGTCTGAACACTCCTGTCTCCTTTACTGGATCTTCATCCAAGTGATCCCTGGTAACCATGAACATCCACCATAGGGCTCTGTTCTGAGTCCTTTTCCCCTTCTACACTATTGTACTTGGTGATTCCATTATCTTCTATGGATTTAACTGTCATCTATGCAGGTCACTTTCAGATTTATTTGTTGAGCCAAGACCTCTCTCTTGACCTGTAGTCTCAAGTTGTTAACCACCCATTTGACATTTTGAACTAGATGTTGTTATATTAAAAAAAAATGCATTGACTCCTTT
The DNA here is from genome assembly GCF_028372415.1 of Notamacropus eugenii. Classification (NCBI taxonomy): domain Eukaryota; kingdom Metazoa; phylum Chordata; class Mammalia; order Diprotodontia; family Macropodidae; genus Notamacropus; species Notamacropus eugenii. Next base: position 335,249,578 of record NC_092874.1, on the reverse strand, counting down.
TTGCCCTTATCCACTATTTTGTGAAATTAAGTTTCAACTTCTTGGAAGCGACCTGATTTTGGAAAAGTGACAAGATTACTCCCCCTCCCAACTTGACTTAAGGAAAGTCACAAAACTACCCCCCCATTCATTTTAATTCTTCTATACAGCACAATTGTGGTGAAAATGTATTTAACAAGAATGTATGTGTAGAACCTATATAAAATTGTATGCTGTCTTGGGGAGAGAGGGGGAATGTGGGGGGGGGAGAAAGGGGAAAAAAAATCTAAGTTATATGGTAGTGATTGTAAAACACTGAAAATAAATAAAATCAATATTAAAAAAAACTACCCCCCTCTCTCTCACTTCAGTGTCTTCTGATCATCTCCACTAGTAAGACACCAGGTGTCTCAGTCCTTACAATGCTTCTCTCCTCTGTATTTCACTCCCTACAAATTTATTTTAATTGTGTAGAAACCAACGGTCAGTGTCCTTGGCTGCCGAGAAACTTGGACCCAATTTGTTTTTGCAGTCATATGCTTTGGTAAATAAATTGTTTGCCTGGATGAGACTCGATTTCTTTATTCCACTGTAACAATATCCTGTAGACATCTTAAACTCACGATGTCGAAAACTGAACTCCTCTTTCCCCCAAAACCCTCTCCCCTCTTCCTAACTTCCCTAGTATTTTTGAGAGTCCTACCATTTCCCCTGCTATCCAGGCTCATAAACCTAGATGTCATCCTCAATTCCTCACTTTCTCACCTCCAATGTTCAATCAGCTGCCAGTTATTTCTACCTTTGTAATATCTCTTGTACATGCTCCCTTCTTTCCTCTAATACCGCCACCACCCTGGTGCTGAAAGTCATCACTTCAAAACTGGACTATTTCAATAGCCTTCTGGTTGGTCTTCCTGCCTCTGGTTTTTCCCCACTTCAGTCTATCCTTTACTCATCTATCAAAATGGTCTTCTAAAAGCACAGGTCTGACCACATTACCCCATTCCCTATTCAAAGATGGTGGACAAACCATACACACAAACTTCAATAGTTTCCTTTTCCCTCCAGGATAAAATAAAAAGCCTCCAATTGGCTTTTAAAATCCTCTCTAGGCTTATCACACTTTACACCCCACTCCCCACACTAGGTGAACCAGTGAGTAGCCTCCTTGCTGTTCCTCATGCTAGATGCTCCTATCTCCCAACTCCAGGCATTTTTACTTTTTGCCCCCTTGTCATCTCTGTTTCCTATCTTCCTTGATTTCCTTCGAGTTTCAGCTAAAGTAATATCTTCTACAAGAAGCCCTTCTCATTAATGTAATTAATCAACTCTCTGTTGATTATCTCCAATTCGTCCTCTTATGTTATGTTGGTCCTTCATTGGCGAAGAAGACCATGCCATCAGAGAAGCAATGACATGATTTGTACTTGATTTTGTTTTGAGTGAGGGAGGGCTGTGCAAAGTCACCAGCCTCACTTCTCCTCCAGAGCCATCTGAATCCAGTGACCAGATATTTATCAGGATGACTGGAGATGACCCAGGATACAATGGGAGACCTTGGTCCCTTTAGGTCAAAGTCTATTCAGGAACTCTATATGTTTTGTTTATATATCACTGTTTGCACGTTGTCTCATGTTGTGTCAATGTCCCTTGAGAGCAGTGACTGTCTTTTTCCTTTCTTTGTCTCCCCCACAGTTTAACACAGTACCTGGCACATGGAAAGTGCTTAATCAACGACTGACTGGTAAGCCTGAATCTGGCTTTGTACTGACTAGTCCTTCTGTTTGTCCTTTTCTGGTCTTAGAAGAACAAGTAGTTGATTCCTTAGATGGATATATTCAGACTTGGAGGCCACCTTGTGAGTTCAAGTGGTTCAGTAGTCCTGGGGCCACTAAAGAGGAATCCCTGGCAACCATTTTAGCACTCCCGGAAGAGGTGAGCCCAGACCTTGATTTTGTCTTGCCAAAACACATCTACCATGAGAGGGCCAGCCAAGATGAAATGTAAAATGCCTACACAGTAGGCCTATAAAATGGCTTATATTTAGATGAGGTTTAAGTACCAACGTCCTGAGGAAATATACTGGAAATTATTACTGCTGATTGTTTGTTTGCTTCGGAGTGTTCTATGTTTAGCATTTTTTCTGTGTAGGAAAGAAATACTTTTCCAATACATGATTTAGATAGTACCTTGACTACCTTTCTACTCCCTTCTTTTGGGGAGACCTAAATATGAGCTATAAACTAAGCTTTAAATAAATCATTTCCTGTGAGGCTACGGTAAGAGTTTTATAAGTCAGAGTGTGTGAAAGGAAGGCTAAAGTGTCTCATGAAAGGCATGACTCCCTTAGGACTGAATCTGGTCCAAAACACACTTTGGGGCCTTTTGCTATGGATCAGAGGCAGGTGAATCGATTTTTCCAGGTTCACACAGGTAATACTCAGGTCTTCTAGACTCCAAGTTCAACACTACCTTATCCTTTACAAACTGCAAAGGTAAATCTGTCTCATTTGGGAAAAGGAATGGAACCCCAAAGCAAAGTGCTCCCTCTGAATCAGGATTCAGGTAGCTGAGAGGACAGCAATCTCAACCTTGAGCTATAAGTTGTATTGGGCCATTTGACAAAAGCTGTACCTGCCAGCGAGGGCCTGAGAAAAGGAGGAGAATTTGAGTATGTCTGGTAAGGGAACTTCCAGGAACAGAAAAGGTGAGAAGAAACCAAGAAGGAGTGAAGCAGGCCAGAGTCCAGGTTGTGGAACACAGGAGAGAGGACAATGAATATCAAATTCCAAGAAAGGAATAGGTGACAAGCAATAAGCAATCAGCCAAAGGAGGTGGAGAATATGTGAGAAACTCAAGTGTTGGAATGAAGTCAGTGGACCACAAACACAGCAGAGTGCTACCGTGTGTGCCCTGCCACTTCTCAAGGAAGCCTTCAAAGCTCTTGCCACAAGAATCAGAAATGGAGGGGATGCCCATCAACTGTGGAATGAACATATATATATTATATATATATATATATATATATATATATATATATATATATATATATATATATATATATATATATATATATACACACACACACACACACACAAATGTTATGGAACACTATTGTATAATAAGGAAAATTGAGCAGGTGGATTTCAGAAAATCCTGGAAAGACTTACACGCACTAATGCAAAGTGAAGGGAGCAGAACCAGGAGAACATCATACACAGTATCAACAGCACTGTGTGACAGATTAACTATGATTGACTTAGCTCTCCTCAGCCTATAAGGATGCAAGATAGTCCCAAAGGACTCATGATGGAAAATGCTGTCCACATCCAGAGAAAGAACTTTGGAGTCTGAATGCAGATCAAAGCGTACGATTTTTGCTTTCTTTATTTTTTGTGTTTTTGTTTTCTTTTGTTCTGTTTCTTCTTTCACAACATGACCAATACGGCAATATGTTTTTACATGATTGCACGTATATAACCTCTATCAATTTGCTTACTGTCTTGGGAAGGGGAAAATTGGAATTCAAGATTCTAGATTTAAAAATGAATGTTAAAAGTTGTTTTTACATTTGAAAAAATGAAATACTATTTAAAAGGGAAAAAAGTGCTTGCCACTCTGAACTTGCCACCCTGCTCGGACAGGGATCAAAGTAGCTAAGGAGGAGTGATCAGTGTGATCAGCGGGGCCTTGGACAGCATAAAGATGAACTAGCAAAAAAGGACTAAGGATAAGAGATAAGTGAGAAGTAAGCCAGCTGGAAGGGGGTGAATGGGGACTGAATAGAAAACTGTTTAATTCTTTAAGCTGTACCAGGGCAGTTGAATGATATAGCTACACAGCTGAGTTGTTACATTTTTAAAATCCCTAAATCCTTCTTTTAGACTGAAATCTCTCACCATTCCATCTCTTCTCATGAAGTTCTCTGTTCTCTTCATCCCTTAGCATTCTCCAAGGTTATCTAGCCCCTGCTCTAAATGAATTTTCCTCCCTTCCCAGTCTTAAACTTATAGCTGACCAGTTTCTTTGCTTTCTTTCCCTATTGAAGCTTACTCCTTGTCAAACTTCAGTCCCAGATGCCTGCTACCATCTTCCTTTCTGCTCCTGAAGAAAATCATGTAACCAAGTCCACAAAGTCTGCCATAAATTTGTTATCTGATTTCAACTGTGCCCTCACCTCAACAAGACAATCCTTTTACCCATCCTGAATTAGTTCTCTATCCACTTCCCAAAGGGGCTATTCTGAGCCTTACATATGATTTCTATCCACTTTGTCAAAAGAATGTCAGATGAAAACATTACCTCATACATTACTGAGAAAATAGAGATATTCACCATGAGTAGCCTGTTCTCTCCTTCTGTACATCTCAAAATCCCTTGCATGATTCCCTCAGCTTCTCACCAAGATCAACTCGCCTACAAGGCCTCTTGAGCCCATCTCCTCCTGTCTTCTCTAGCAATTGTCCCTCTCTGCCCAATCATCCCTCCTTTCAAATCTTCAGTCTCTATCTACTGTTTCCTTTCCTACTGTGTGCAAATGTGTCCATGGGTCCCCCAGTCTGAAGAAACCCTCATTAGAAACCATCAAATCCTCAAATTATCATCCTATAGCCCTTCCTTTCATAACCATTGCCTATCAATCACTTGTCAACCTGGCATCTGATCTCATCAGTCAACTGAAAACTCTCCAAAGTTACTAATAATCTCTAATTCAACTTTAGGGCAGAAAGACTTAGAGAAGCAGCTGACCACTGGACCTTGACTCCTAAGTTTTCCTTTGGTAAAAGGGCTTATGGATAAGAAGATGCCAGAGTTGGCAAGAAGGAACTTGAGAACATGACCAGCTGATTAGATAAGCAGAAAGAGCCTATTAGAGGATCAGGACTAATCCTGGTGCAGTAGTATGGGAGGGACAGCACCAGGGATCTATGGTTCTGAAGTGATAAAAGCTGATCCAGGGGATGGGATAAAACCAGAGTACCCCTTTTGTTCAGTCACCTTCAGTCATGTCCAACTCTTCATGACCCCATTTAGGGTTTTCTCAACAAAGATACTGGAATAGTTTGTCATTTCCTCTCCATCTCATTTTACAGATGAGAAAACTGAGGAGAACAGGGTTAATTGACTTGCCCAGGATCACACAGCTTGTAAGTGTCTGAAGCCAAATCTGAACTTGGGAAGATGAGTTTTCTTGACTTCAGGCCTGGCATTCTATCCCCTGCTCCATCTAACTGCCCAGGGTACCCTACTATCCCCTCAAAAAAGACATTCCCCCCCTTCTGGTTAGCAAGGAGTGGGATTCCTTATCTGTTACTTTTAATTAAGATTTCATTTACCTAAAACAAAACCCTATTAGCCAGCAGAAATGCTAAACTGTGTGTATATTTAATTCAAGGTTTTCAGACTGAGAGAAAGCGACATTGGTCTCCTTGCTATTTGTTATATAAGATACTCCATCTCACAACTGTCAACATATTTTATGGTTTGTCCTCAATGCCTAAAATTGTCTCCTTCCTCATGTCCATTTCCTGGCCCCCCCCAGCTGTGTTCAATTCCCAAATAAAATCCTACCTTCGACAAAAAGCCTTTCCTAATCCCCTTAATTCTAGTGCCTTCTCTCTATAATTATTTCCCATTTATCCTGTGTATACCTTGTTTGTATACCTTGTATACAGAGTATTAACACTGATTGAAACCAACTCCAGATATTCAAAATACTGGCAGAATAGTGCAAACAAGCTTGCACCCAATACCTGGACTACTGGTCCACCTGGGTTGAAATCCACAGGAGGTGAGAGATGTGCACTAGCAGGAACCTCAGGAGAGTGTCAGCCTCCCAACCTCCTCAGTGGTTCATATGTTCATATGTCCTCTTTCCCATTAGAATGTGAGCTTCTTGTGAGTCTGTTTTTTGCCTTTCTTTGTATTACTAGCATGTAGCACAGTGCCTGGAATATAACAGGCACTTAATAAATGTTTGCAAAACCTGTATTTCTTTAGACCTACCCTGCCCAAGATGGTATGCATCCAATTTGCCAAGACCATTCAGCACAATGGAGAACTGCATCCAAATCATGACATAGGTGGAGAGTCATCTATTGATACTGACAGGAAGAGAAGTAGACATGACCAGACTAAACCAAATGGACCAAGGACTATGGAGAAGAATTTATTTAAGGGTATCCCTAAAGAATGCAATGCAATAGGAAAAGCCATGGAATTGTGATGAGTTGGGATACTAGGAGAAAACATTCTAAAAATTGGGAAAGGGTGCACTAGATAGCCCATCTTGCAAAAACTCAACTCCATGCACATCAGAAACATCTTCTTGTGTATGGGTCACAGAAGATGAGTACAGGAGTTACACTGCAGATACAGATTTTTATAGCAGGATTCACAAAAAATCTGGTGATAGATGGAGCCCTGGACACAACTATTCTTGGAAAGGTAAATGACCAAGGGAACAGAGACCACAACAGACTGATACATGAATATCATTAACAGGAGACAACCAGAAAGGCTGAACTATTTTCTACTACAATGGTAGAAAACACGAGCACACATAATCTCATGAGGCGATGGCAGTTTTGGTCCTGGGGAAGCTAAGATGTATAGTATAATAATCAGGAAATGGCAATGGGGCCAAGGAAGAAGTCATCCTGGATCTCCAAAACAGTATGCAGGGTCACCTTTTAAGTCACTTATGGTTCCATCCCATTTGAACTCACTGGAGCCTATATAGAGGTAGTGATAAAGATTGAGAATATGAAATGTAATGCAGTCCTGAACTGTGAATTTCAGGTTATTATCATATCCCAATGATCCTATGAGATATTTGAGGAAAATACCTTGATGGCCAATAAAAGGGCTAAGACTTGGTGGACTGAGTGACAAAAACCATCCATGTCTGAAATACATTAAAATAAACATGAAGTTTCCTAAAAAAAATAGTTGGTAACCACAAGAGGGTGGATACCATGGCTCTAGTAATCTTAACTAGTTGTTGTAACCAGACACATCAACTATCCCTGGAGTATTAACACTGATTGGAACCAACTCCAGATATTCAAAATACTGGCAGAATAGTGCAAACAAGCTTGCACCCAATACCTGGACTACTGGTCCACCTGGGTTGAAATCCACAGGAGGTGAGAGATGTGCACTAGCAGGAACCTCAGGAGAGTGTCAGCCTCCCAACCTCCTCAGTGGGTCCCAAGGAACTGGACCACAAGGATGAAACAAACAAGCGTGTTCTCAGGGCATGAACAGGGGCAGCTCACAGGGTGCAACTCACCTGCTCCCAACCATCACGGAACAGTCTAGGAAGCTTCTTTTATCTGTGGTGGAAAGTTAATCAACAGCGCCATCACAGATTACAGAAGCTCATATCTATCATCCACAGTGGTAGTATGAAAGGACAACAGGGACATAAATGTGGAGCCTATTAGATGTTGAACAAAAGAGCCGAAGTACATGATGCCAAGAGTGCCAGATGTCCTGGACTGTCTGTTATTCAGTCAGTGGTTCTCAGCATTGGACTTACACAGTGGCTACCACTAGATATTTATGCAGATATCCAGACTCCTTTCATCTGCCCGCCTGGATTTCCAGTTTGAGTAGATGCTTCAAGTCATCACAGGTTCACCTGCCATGTTCCAATAACTGGAGGAGAAAGTATTTGGAGATAGGTACTACCTGAAAGCACTGGTGTGCCTTGATGACCTTATTTTCTGTAGGAAGACACTAGAAGAACATGAGCAACTAATGAAAATCTAGGATTGGCTAGAGGAAAATGGTGTATTGTTCCTTCCTGAGGATATTGAGGTACACCCCTACATTGATGTCATAATTATAACTGAGCCAGATAAGGCCCTGGAGGCAGAGGCTCTAGATCATACGGGGGTTCATATGAGTGATGAAGGGTAGGAAATCAACCCTAATACAATCCAAAGTCTAGCCTGAATAGTCAAGTTTTGGGGAACACACTAGGTAGAAAGCCCATGTTTCTGAAGGTTTTATTCATTAAAGGCAAGGTTAAGTGGAACCTTAAACAGGCTCTAAGAAGCAGCCAGAATAAAAGGTTTCTGCATCTGCAAGCTCACTATGCCTCTTTTGAAAAATCCTACTCAATAAATCTGAACAGCTCCCTATTGCCTCTAGAATCAAATACTAAGCTCCTCTGAGCTTTTAAAATGCTTCAAAACCTGGTTGCAACCTACCTTTTTAACTCCCTGTACTCTATAGTACAGTCAAACAAACCTTAATGCTGTTTCTCACACACAACATTCCATCTTCTGCCTCCATGTCTTTGCAATGCCTGTCCTCTATGCCTGAAGTGCACTCCCACCTCAAGCCTACCTCTTGAAACTCTATTTTCTCCTCTAAACTCTGCTGAGTTGGCACCTTCTACATGTAGCCTTTCTTGATCCCCCAGTTACTAGTGCCACTCTCTTCAATTTAACTTCTATTTATTTTGTACAAACTTATATCAATGTTGCTTCCTCATACAGAACGGAATGTCCTTGAGGGTAAGATGTGTTGCCTTTTGGTCTCTGTATCTCCATTGTATAGCACAGTTTCTACCATGCAGTAAACACTTAATAAATGTGTGATGATTGACTGTAATTAGGTTTGTCTGCATGTCATAATGTCAAGAACTCTAGATCAGGAGTCAGAGTCTAGGTTCTAATTCTGCCTTTGCTAAGTGTCTCTCCACACTAACTGTGTGATCTTTAAGCTTTATGCTTCCTCATCTGGAAATTGGGAATAACACTTTATCCTTGCCTGCATTACAGGATTGTTGTGAGGATCAGATGGGAGAAAATGATCACCAGCTATACAAATGCAGGCTACTACCATGAACAGAATGAGAGGCGCCAGAAATATGACACGTAAGAAGACTACCCAGGTGATAGTGTTGGGAGAACTGTCCTCAAGAGAAGGCAATGAAAATAAACCATGGAGAATTCTGTTTAAAAACAGACCTCGGAATGGACTTAGATAGCATAAGACGTTAGTGATAGGATAAGAGGTTAAAAATTGTGCCCCATGCAATACACAGCTTGTCTCCCTCACTAGAATGTTACCTCCTTGAGAGTGGAGACAATCCTACTTTCCTGTTTGCATCCCCACTACTTAACATATTGCTTTATACATAGTAAGAACTTTAAAAATGTTATATTCATGCCTTCCTCCACAAGGTTTGAGCACTCACTATAACACATGGGACTTGACTTCTCACAAAATAAATACCTACATGTCATTGAGAAGAGAACTTCTGGCATTAAAAATGGGCCATTTGCTTTTAAAAATAATGTTCAAAAGTTCTCTGTCTCTCTCGTGTGCCATCCGCCTTCCTCCTGGGACACGCAGGAGTTTGCCCTAAGTGGCAATCTACTCCAGTTCCAGATCTTTCTGAGAGTGACTATTGTACCATGATAAACATCTATCTATAAGTAATAATAGCTGCTCACATTTACATACTTCATGGAAACTTAAACACTTTCTTTGCAACAACTCTCTGAAATAGGTGAAACGAGTATTAGTACAGTTATCCCCATTTTTACAGATGAAAAAGCCCCAAGGCTCATAGGGGTTGTCACTTGTCAACAGTTCTATGGTTATTAAGTATCTTGGCTAAATTCTAACCCAGATCTTGTAGTTTCAGTGTTCTCTCCACATCAGGCTAACTTCATTCACATATCTAATTCACAGATTGTTACATGGATCACTTCACTACAGAAGAGTCATAATTAATTACCTCATAATGTAGCTTTTCAAAATCATTGATTTTTTTCAACCCTAGCGCTCGATTGTCTTGAAGGGCCTCTTCAAGACATTCATAGAAGATGGCAACTTCAGCTTTTCTCTTTTCTTGCTGTATCAAGCCATAGTCGAATAGGGTCTGACAAATGTCAACAAATTTGGTTTTGTATGTGAATTTAGAGTTAAGGAACCTTGCATTAAACTCAGAATCCTCTTTTAAAAAGCTATTGTCGGATACTTTACGAATTTCGGTTCCAGTATCTTAAAATGATTTTATATAGTTTTATTTTAAGGGAAAGAACACGATGTGGAGGCCTGGAAGTATTGCAAGAAGTTATTTCATTGGCAAGTATATAATTTCATAAGTCTTTTTCTATTGCTGATTAATTTGATTCCACTATCTTTGTGTTAATATATCAAGGAATACACAATGTTAAGTTTACACTGAACTAAAATTTACATGACCATTGGTAGTAGAGATGCCAAAACAATAAAGCATCTTGTTGCTCTCCCTGACATAAAAAGCAGGGACCAGAGAAACAGGAACCAGGGAGGTGTTTATGCACTTCCCATCATTATCTTTCAGAGAAATACTGATATGATCCAACCTTCTTCCTCCTGTAGACATTCTTTCTGTAATATCCCCTCTAGGTGGTCCTCTTAGCTCTGCTTGAATACTTCCATCAGATTTAGGTAGATCGCTAGGAATTCTCAAGAGTCAGGAAGTTATAATTTCTAAGTCTACCTTTCTGCTTGCAGTTAAGTAACTTGTTCTTATTTCCACCATGAAGAGGAAAATAATTGATTACTCTTATATTTGTGCTAAATTTGTCTTCTAATTACAAGTGATAAGCACATATGTTCAAGCTGTTATTTTTCCATGACTGCATGTGTGAACACATTTGTGAAAAGCTGCCTTGACTTAAGGAGGGAATAACATGCACACTCAATTTGGTATGAAAATCTATCTTACACTACAGGAAAGTAGGGGAGAAGGGGATAAGTGGGTTATGGAGGGAATGATAGAAAGGAGGGCAAATGGGAAGAGGGAGTAATTAGAAGTAAACACTTTTGGGGAGGGACAAGGACAAAAGAGAATATAATAAATGGGGAACAGGATAGGATGGAGGGAAATTAGTTAGTCTTTCACAACATGACTATTATGGAAGTCTTTTGCATATAACTACACATGTATAGCCTATATTGAATTGCTTGCCTTCACAGTGGGGATGTGTGGGGAGGGAGGAAGGGAGAGAAGTTGGAACTCAAAGTTTTAGGAATGAATGTTGAGAATTGTTTTTGCATGCAACTGGGAAATCAGAAATACAGGTAATGGGGTATAGAAATATATCTTGCCCTACAAAAGAGAAGATGGGGATAAGGGAAGGGAGGGGTGTGATAGAAGGGAGGGCAGATTGGGGGAAGGGATAATCAGAATGTACAATGTCTTGGGTGGGGGAGGGGAGAGATGGGGAGAAAATTTGGAACTCAAAATCTTGTGGAAATGAATGTTGAAAACTAAAAATAAATAAATATTTTTTTTTAAAAAAAAGCTGCCTTGACTAATCTAGTAGTTACATGCAGCTTTGCACCAGTATTAAATTTGGGAACCCCAAGAGTTTGCCAGAGTTCCATCCATCGACATTAGATAACATGAATAGCGATTCTCAGCAAAATGAAACCTCAAAGATTTTTTGTGTTTGTTAGTATTTTTTTAAAGGCAGAAAAAGGATATGTCTCCAGTAGCTCCGTCACTCCTGGTAAATAAGCGAGCTTGGCAGCTTCAAGATCTTCTGAATAAAGGCTATCAAACAAATAAGGTCCATTCAGGTATTCAACATACGCAGCCTGTGAAGGAAAACATGGCCACCAAGAGTGATTCCAAATTCTATTCTGTTACCTACCCAGAGTTAATTCTAGCAGGCAAGCTGATGAAACACAGAAGGGGCTAAGAAAGCTCTTGTCAGGAGCTCCACCAGGTCATGCAAATATTCTCAAAAAGACAAATTTCATGGATCCCACTTTTTTTTCAATTAATGTGATCCTCCTATGAAATCATCCTACTGGAAGAAGCATAAGCCATGCACTTGGCTACTTTATTCCCTGAAAGGCTAAAAATCATCAGTAGAACTCACTAGAAGAGGGAGGGTACCTTGTGTTTTTCCAGTTCTGCTATATTTGCTTGCTCCTCTTCAAGCTTGCTCTGGATGTAATTCTCCCGATGCTTCAGTTCATAAATACTGTACTGATATTTTGCATCACCAAGTTCTCTCTGTTAAATAAAAAGAAAGGGTTTCCATTACTGGGTATTGTCCCAGGTCTAAAAGAAGCTATATTTGGAAAAAGTACTGGTGGAGTTCAAAGACATGGCTTCTCAAACTGTTATGTGGTTGTAAGATTACGCAAAGAACTTCATAAAGAAAACTGCACTTTGATTTTTGCATTATTGGTTTTTTAAAGTATTTTTGACTTATGTGAAAATATCATTTTTTGAACACAGGCTCTTTCTCATCTTTTGCTTCTGAAGTCTACTTTCATCTTCACACGAGATAGAGGTACGTTTGTTTCTGAGTGTGGTAACAGACCTAGCCAGAAAATGAACAGTAAAAATACTTCGGCTTCTAAACAGAAAATGTATTCTATTTGTTTGGATAAAGAATAACAGCAAAAGGTAAGAAGTAAATTACAAATGCAAATTATATTATATCATATTATATTATATTTCTAAAATTACAAACTATACTTACAAACTATATTTTCTAGTGTAACAGAATGAATCAATCACAAGTATAAATTAGGTGTGAACATAATCAATTTGAGAGGACAAAGGTACTTTAATCATTGAAGACTGATGATGTTACATAGGAAATATTTTGTGATTGGTTATAAGAATCAGACATACTTCTGAGCTGGTGTAGGAAAATAAATCAGTCCAGCAGTACGCTCAGAAAGTGACTGTCTGGTATACCAGTGGAAGAATTTTGGTTTGGAGAATTATTCTTGTTTAGAGAGAGTTATTCCTCTCTCTCCTTATTCCACCCCATTGACCATGTTAGTAGAGAGACTAAGTATAGGACCACACTTCTTGCCAGGAGCAGAGAAAGACACACGGTAGATAAACATAGATGCATAAAGCCAGAAGAAGCATCTTCTAAGGAGCACAACCCTATGCATCAGAGAAGAAGGCAAATTCTAGATTGAAGAAAAGACTCCCAATTCCTAAAGTACTAGGAGTTATGGCAGTGATTGGATTCACACACTAGTTGTACCTATCTGTTTAAATGTCATACCCCCAAGAGAATGTAAACTCTTTGAGGACAGAAATTGTTTTTCAGAAAATTCAATAAGCTTAGCTTTTTAAATGATATGTACAGAACACAGAAGAAAGGGAAGAGAACAGATCATGAATATAAAAGTGATTATGATTATTTATAAAGGAGAATGCACTAACAGTAAGGAAAATTCAGTTCAATCCCCTGATTTTCCCACACTTTGGTTTTCAAACCCAGGCAAAAATCATCCATCCTTCCCATATTTACATATTCTTAAGCATTTGATACTTAACAGTTAAGTGTTTTTACTTAGCAAAAGTCCCACTGCTTAATAAAAGGGAAACTAACCAATCCGGGTGCTGCATTTCAAATCCGAGGTCCTGGGTTCAAATCCCAGCTCTGTCACTTCATTTCCCTAGGTGACCTGGGACAAGTCATTTAACCTTTGAGGCCTGTTTCCTCACCAGTAAAATGAGGGGTCTGTACTTAATAGTCTCTGGGGTCAATCCCAGATCTAACTCTCATAAGAACTAATCATAGTCTCTGAAAGAGAAAATGAGAATGGTATCATGGGAAGGAAATAAAGAAGAAGGTTGGTATGAACACTTTAAAGGAAAATAGCCTTTTGTTTTTGTAGCAACAGATCCCACTAATACTGGTAGGCAGAGTCCTGCCTGAAGTATTGGAGAAGTAGCCCAAGCTACTTCTCCCCTCCCAATCCTGGGGAACCAGGAGGGGCTGGAGTTTTCTTGTTAATTCTATAGCTTATGAGCCCCTACTAGGGTGCTTCCCTTAAGGATTATCAGTTGATTTCTGCCAAGCCTAGAGGCCTGTATTGGGCTACCCGAGTCTTTCTTACCTGTCCAGGTCTTCGGCTGGCCACGCCGGATGCACATATGAGAGAAAGGACGTTCCAGAGTCAAACAGGGGTTGAGCTTTATTACAGGGTTTCGGTTACAAGTGCAGGGGGTCTTCTTTCTTAGGACGAAGAGGGGGAGATTTCCTAAGAAGGCTAAGCTTAAGGGAATGGAAGTAGAAGTACAAGCGGGGAGAGAGGGGGAGGGGAGAGAGGAAAGAAAAGAAGCGGAGCCCTACTTTTCTCTTTGGCTCCACACGTGCTAAGAGCTTTCTGGCTTCCTCAATCCTACTTAATCTTCAGCCACACAGTTTGCATCTCAATACCATGCTGTTAGGTAACTAGGTGTGCTCCAATCCGGGACGACCTCGAGGGCAGGGAGACTCCACCCATCAGGTATCTCCGGGGGAGAGGCGGAAATACCCGAGCTAGCCGAGCTAGCTCAGTCTGACCTTCTCGAACCCCCGCTGTTCATGGAGGGCCTCGTAAGACTCTAAGATTTAGAAGTCCCACTTTTACCTGCCCGAGACTGTCCACACGGAATTGAGCTTCCAGTCCCAACATATCCCCTTCTTTGTTATGCGCGGAGCGCACCTGGCTCTAGAGCAAACAGTGGCTGGAGGCTGAGTGGATTAGGAAGGCCTTTAGCATATGAGTACCTTACAACAAGACTCCATTCACACAGAAATCTGCAGCTAGCACAACTGACAAAGGGAGGCATCAAATAAAACAAAGATGAAACTAAATGGCTGAGTTACAACAGGGGAAGTGCAATCAACTAAAATCCCAAAGCATATTTTAAGAGAAGCAGGTGGTGTAGGCGCCTTACATCACCACTCCCTTAATCTTGCAAATGGATCTATACAGGTGGAAAATTGGTCACCTCCGCCCCACCCAAGTGTCCTGGGTTTGTGATATCAAAGTCTTCATTCAGCTGGCGAAAAAAGGATGCCTAGATGGGAAACTGTCAGCAGCAGTGTCTGCGGTTGTGATGAGGGCTGCTTCCTCTCTGGGCAGCAAGGTTAAAGCTGTCAGCAGCAGGCTCAGGTGGTGTATGATCCTTCTCCGGGGTCTCTGGGCTCTCCGGGGTCTCCGCCTCCTGCATCTCCGTCGTCTCCGACCTCGGTTCCCACCTACGGATCCTTCTAATGGGAATCCACGCATTCCCTTTTCCTGTGGAGACACAAACATACCCTCGACCCCCTATTAGTATCTTAAAATGTCTCATAGCTGGAGTAGTATGTGAGCCTTTTGAGACAGCTGTATCAAGCTCTGATTGTATTAGGCCTCTTGATCTTAGCTCTGATTGTATTAGGCCTCTTAATCTTAGCTCTGATTGTATTAGGCGACCTTTTCCCCTTCTTTGTTTAGCGAGGATCGCCTTTAAGGTAAAGATGATAAGAATGCATAGTGGCTCTTTTACTTAGGTATAGCTGCTGCCAGGTGCTTACAAATGCTTCATTAACATCTGTAAGGAACCTGACTTTCCCAGAATTTTTCTTTATAACAAACACAGGAGCATTCCAGGGTGCTAATTGCTCCTTAACCAATAGTTGTAGTGCCTGGAGTTTTTCTGGAGTCAAAGCCCAAATCGGGGTGTCTGACTTCCAATTCAAGGGTGGGGACTCCAGTACAACAGCAATGGCCCTTACTAAAAATTTGATAGCTTCATCCCGAGGCGGCTCATAATGTCCCTGCCCCAGATGTTAAAACTAAGTCCTGGAATCACCAACGGCCATACGGTCCTTTGGCGATCCTCTGCCTCCCACTTTACTGGGTGCATTGTCTCTAAGGTATTTTGGCACCCTCCTATTCCCCACACTGGTCTCTGGCTTTCTTTGAGCTTCCAGTGCCTTAAGGGAAGGGCAATAGCTATGGGAAGCTGATCCTGGCCCCTCCCTGTACTTATTTCTTTCTGCCCAGGGGTAAGGCAGGCTCTGGCTAAGCTCTTCCAGTCATTAGGAGTCAGAATGAACTGACCGCTGAGAGTTTCAAGCATGGCTATAACAAAGGGTGAATTAGGGCCATGCTTGGTACAAGCCTCTTTAAGAGTCGCCACTCTCTTCCACTCTATGGGTATGTGGCTCCTCCGAACCCCACCGGGGACACTGGGGTCCACTATTTCTAACACAGGAAATGTCCCTACATCTTCTCCATTCTCTATAGCCTTTCTTATTCCTTTTTCCAAACTGGACTGTGGCCCTGAACTGTCTGACCAATGGAGCAGGTTATAAGGAGGCGCGGAGGGAAGGCACGGCGTATTCTCCCCTGCCTCGCCTTTTCCATCTGCTAGATGGAGCTCCGGGTCTATTTTTTCTTTACGCTCCTTAACTTTCCGCTGAACTTTCTGCTTGCCTGGGTCCTCCGTCCCTCCCGTGTTCTCCCCTCCCCTCTCTCCGCTTCCACTCTTATTCCAATCCCGCCCTGGCCTCTCCGGCCCTTCCTTACAAAATTCTCGGAGGTCGTTTAACTCTATTGTGACCCCCGCCTCCCTGCATTCCCTGTGAAGTTTCTCAGCCCAGACCTCCTGTTCCTCTGGCTTTATTACTGGCAATTGATTCCTCATCCCTGCCCTTTTCCCAGGGGTTTGGGAAGCTTCTCTCCCCTTTCTCTCCTTCCGAATCTAGGATTCGGGACTCGCTTCTTTCACAGCCCCTTCCGGGTGTACCCCAAAAGCACCCAGGATTATCTACGCTCCCAATCCCTGTTGGGGCGACAACTGCCAAACCTAGAGGCCTGTATTGGGTTACCCGAGTCTTTCTTACCTGTCCAGGTCTTCGGCTGGCCACGCCGGATGCACATATGAGAGAAAGGACGTTCCAGAGTCAAACAGGGGTTGAGCTTTATTACAGGGTTTCGGTTACAAGTGCAGGGGGTCTTCTTTCTTAGGACGAAGAGGGGGAGATTTCCTAAGAAGGCTAAGCTTAAGGGAATGGAAGTAGAAGTACAAGCGGGGAGAGAGGGGGAGGGGAGAGAGGAAAGAAAAGAAGCGGAGCCCTACTTTTCTCTTTGGCTCCACACGTGCTAAGAGCTTTCTGGCTTCCTCAATCCTACTTAATCTTCAGCCACACAGTTTGCATCTCAATACCATGCTGTTAGGTAACTAGGTGTGCTCCAATCCGGGACGACCTCGAGGGCAGGGAGACTCCACCCATCAGGTATCTCCGGGGGAGAGGCGGAAATACCCGAGCTAGCCGAGCTAGCTCAGTCTGACCTTCTCGAACCCCCGCTGTTCATGGAGGGCCTCGTAAGACTCTAAGATTTAGAAGTCCCACTTTTACCTGCCCGAGACTGTCCACACGGAATTGAGCTTCCAGTCCCAACAGATTTCATTTAGTCAATCCGATTTAATTTTAATTTTTTAAATTTATTTATTTGACATTCCTTTTAACAAAATTTTGGGTTCCAAATTTTCTCCCCTTTTGTCCCCTCCCCCCCCAAACACCGAGCATTCTAATTGCCCCTATCACCAATCTGCTCTCTCTTCTATCATCCCTCTCTGCCCTTGTCTCCATCTTCTCTTTTGTCCTGTAGGGCCAGATAACTTTCTATACCCCTTTACCTGTATTTCTTATTTCCTAGTGGCAAGAACATTACTCAACAGTTGTTCCTAACACTTTGAGTTCCAACTTCTTTACCTCCCTCCCTCCCCACCCCTTCCCTTTGGAAGGCAAGCAATTCAATATAGGCCAATTATGTGTAGTTTTGCAAATGACTTCTGTAATAGTCGTGTTGTATAAGACTAACTATATTTCCCTCCATCCTATCCTGTCCCCCATTACTTCTATTCTCTTTTGATCCTATCCCTCCCCATGAGTGTCGACCTCAAATTGCACCCTCCTCCCCATGCCCTCCCTTCCATCATCCCCCCCACCCTGCTTATCCCCTTATCCCCCACTTTCCTGTATTGTAAGATAGGTTTTCATACCAAAATGAGCGTGCATTTTATTCCTTCCTTTAGTGGGATGTGATGAGAGTAAACTTCATGTGTTTCTCTCACCTCCCCTCTTTATCCCTCCACTAATAAGTCTTTTGCTTGCCTCTTTTATGAGAGATAATTTGCCCCATTCCATTTCTCCCTTTCTCCTCCCAATATATTTCTCTCTCACTGCTTGATTTCATTTTTTTAAGATATGATCGTCAGTCCGATTTAATTAGCTCTTAGAAAGGTGGCATTTACTAAGGTGATAAGGGGGTATGAAACATCCCCCCAAAAGTCTGTGACACACTGTCCCACAGATACAGACAGAGCCTAGCAGAAAGGGCTAAAGCTTAGAGCACAGCTTACAAAGTAGTAACTCACAGGTCCAGGGGGAATTGGATAGAATGGATAGACTCATCTTCTTGAGTTCCGATCTGGCCTCAAACATTTATTAGCTGTATTATGCTGGACAAGTCACTTAACCCCATTTGCTTCAGTCTCCTCTTCTGTAAAATGAACTGGAAATGGAAATGGCAAACTACTCCAGCGTCTTTGCCAAGAAAACCCCAAATGGGGGGTCACAAAGATTCAATAATGACCCAGAGGACTCGAACAGCTTCCCAGGGCCTGGAAGCCCTTTTCTCTCCTTTGAGCAGCCCTCATTAAGTTTTCCTTAAGTACAATATAACGACTCCTTGTAGAGTCATAAAGCTGCCTATCCTCAGGATTCTGTGCCCAATGCAGGCAGACACTGCCAGTCACTGCCCGTATGTCAGCAAGAAGTCCAAATCCTAAGGGTGAGTGGGGTGGAGATAGAAGATTTACTTCTCCCTGTCCTGCCTTCCAACGTTGCTTAGCTGAAATTAGTCTCTCCTCTAAACTGGAAGGTGTTCCAGTGGCTGAGTTCTGTGCTAGCTTCCTATTTCATACAAAAGACAAAGGGTATGACTGAGTGTACATTAATAGAATTCAACTTCTGATTCAACAGAAGTGTTTTCACCTGATAAAAGTAGTTGCCTTAAGTAATCAACCTCTACCCTTACACTCTGCTTGTGTTGGTTTACTTCACACAGGCAATGGACAAACTGGGAAAGATGATCTCAAAGCCTCCCCTTTCTTGAGAACTGATTAATGGTCACAGTCTTTTTTTAGCACAGAGAGAACAAAGAAAGGAAAAGGCACTTGCCGTGTGTGCGTCAATGAGCCTGAAGTCCAGGTATACCAGATCGGGAAGGTGGGCACTGACAAACAATTTATAATCTTCTTCCTCACAGATGGGATTTCCAGCAAGGTTCAGTGAACGTAAAAATGCAAATCTCCTCAGATAGATAACCTGTTTCAAATGTTAAAAGAATCAATTTCAGTGGATTACACGGCCAAGAACAAACTCTAAAAAAAAATTTTCAATTTTTTTCCCTTCTCATTATCAATTTACTGCAAGATGTTGAAATTTCCATCCAAAGAGTGTTGGAATCTCTTTTTTATTACTTAAAGATATTACTTTTTTGGAGGAAGTCAGTCTATGGCCTGATGCTGTTCTTTTTTAAGAAGCTTGCACAACAGGTGTTCAGTAAATGTTGTAGACTTGAACTGAATTGAATAGGAATTTCTACTAGTCACTCAGATTCAGATTTTAAAGTTTGTAAGTAACCAAAACAACATATACTATGTGGAACTCTATAAGAAAACTTTGATACACTTAAACAAAAATGACTGGAATATTCAGAGTCACAGATTTTGAGAGCTCAAAGTGTCCAGACAGGAAGACTTTGCATGAAAACCCCAATAAGAGATCATCTAACTTCCACTTGACCTCTAGTGAGGGGAAGCCACTACTTCTTGAGGAAGCCAGTTCCACTTCAGGCCAGTTCTAATTGTCAGGAAGTCTTTCTTTACATTAAAGTTTTCTAGACCTAGTGTTCTAAGAACTAGAGAAGCCCTCTCACAAACACATACAATGAAACCTAAAATACACAATTAACCAGCAAAATGTGTAGAGGCCTTCACTCAGACCAGGGATGCATAGAAGGAGCTCCAGAATCCTGCTGGTACAAAGCAGCATCAAGGCATGAGGAGGCCTTAGGATAGAGTCAAAAGCAATATCAAAAATAGAGTGACAGGGAGAATTTTTGTCTAGTTCAATTGATACAAGTCCTTCCTAACAACCTAGAAAATGCACCAGACCAAATTCTGATCAAAAAGTCATGAAAGAGTCACAGTGAGTCATTTTTCCAACCCAGAGCAGCTTATGAGGTCAGAGAGTTCTGCACATACTGGGGCTGGAGTTGGCCAGGTATATAGAGGCAGCAAACAACTGGAGCATTCTAACACCAGGGACTGAAGACCAGCTCAGGAAGTCCTGGGGCAGAAAGAGAGTCCAGGGAACTCCTGAACTAGCATTGGGAGTGGAACAGGTGCCATTTGATAGCTTTGTCACCCATTACCCAGTTACCAGGTTACAAGTACAGGGCAAAGAAGTGTCATCAGTGAGTGGGGACCTAGCTGTGTACTAAGCAAGGAACAAATTGCAGAGATGTAGCTGTGAGGCACTCAGTCCAGGAGCAGAGTAGTGACCCAGTTCTAACCTTTAGCCCAGCACATAAGCCTCAAGGGAATAACTAGGGCAGGAATGTCCCAGACCAAAGGAGAACCAGCAGTTCAATCACTCTGTGCTTGAAGAACCTCCTGTGGACTAACAGTAACTGCCTCCAGCATCAGTCTACTGAAACTCAACCATACACAAGGCAACAGACCCAAATCTGGGTCAGGAACTTTTAGAACTCATACCAGAAAGGTAGTAAACAGGCTTCTCCCTACATTATATCACTCTGAGAGCAATGAAAACTTGCAGGTCCCAAGACTGAGCTGTGAAAGCCCCAGAAGGACATAAAAAGAGAGAAGCTCAGAGCCTCAGCACTAACATGAAGTTCAAAGTAAAAAAAAAATAGGCTGAAAGAATGAAAAAAAAAAAAGATCATAAGATGTTACTATGTTAACAGGAGGCTCAAGATAGAAACACAGAAGAAAACAATGATTTAAAAATACCTACAAGTAAAACCTAAAAAAAAATGCAGATTGGACACAAGCATAATAAGGATGCCTAGAAAAGTTAAAGAAAGAAATAAAATCATTTTTAAAACCAAAGAAGAGGTAGAGGAAAAAATGGAAAAAAGGACAGCTATGCAAGAAAATTATGGAGAAAGAATGAACAGCCCAGTAGAAACCTCACTGAAGAAAATACCTCCTTGAAAACTGAAACTGACCAAATGGAAACTAACGACACCATGAGACATCAAGAAATAAAGGAACAAAGTCAAAGGACTGAAGAAAAAAAAGAACAAAAAGAGATAATTTAAGAATCACTGTACTTCTTGAAGACCATGAACAAAAAAGAGGCAAAATGGGAAAACTGCCCAAGGATGTTAGAACTAGAGGGCAAAGTAGACACTGGAAAAGTCCAGTGGTCACCTCCTTAAGAAAACCGCAAAGGAACATTCCCAGAAATATTATAGTCAAAATCCAGAACTCCCAGGTCAAGGAGAAAATACTGAAAGCAGCCAGAAAGAATTAAGTACTGCAGAGTCACAGTCAGGATCACAAAATATTCAGCAGTCACTACTGCAAAGAAATGAAGAGCTTGGAATATTGTCATTCTGAAATGCAAAAAATGAAAAAACTAACAACAAAATTTAACTCCATGTCCCAGTCCTCCCTCCTTCTTTCCAATTCTATAGTGATCCTGGCTCTGGGCTGTGGAAGTTTGCTTGGGTTGCTACTACAGATAACCAAAGCCATAGCAGTCAGTGGTTTGTACTGCAGAAAACCTCTGCAGGAGAGAACAGAGGTGAAGAGGCAGGACAAGTAAGAATTTAGTAGCACACATGGTGCCCTACCTTTTCCCAAAGCCTTGGAGACTCAAACTACAGAAATCAATTTTACAGCACTAGTACAGCAATGTAATTCCAGAGAACTAAGAAACAGAGAAAGAAATAGGACACCAAGACATTATAGGGAAAGGAGTCAGAAAGTGAACAATAAGGAGAATTAAGTCAAAAACAAAACAAAACCTTAAAATGATGAAAGATCTCAAGAAGAAGAAAACTCAAAGACCTTGAACATAATCAAGATTAATCAACATGGAAAACATTAAAAACAGAAGGAAAGAAGGCCTCAGATCTAGTAAACAAGTTCAGGCATCTATGAAAATAAGTACTGCAAAAAAATGGAAAATCATCAATACTTGATAAGACAGAGGATCCTGTGGAATTTTAAGGAGAACATGGAACCATATCATGTTGCACCTCAGTGGTTTAAAAGAGAAATGAGAATTTTAAAAACAGATGTCACAGCCCCTACAGCCAAAAATAATGGGAAAAACAGAAAAACTGTAATCTGCAATGAAAAGCCTCACCAAAGAAACAAAAGAGAGAACAACAGACTGAGAATGCAAATAAAAGCAAAGGGCAATTTGGAAGAGGAGAAGAATAAACAATTACACTAAAGAAAATATGCTTACTATGATCCTGAAGACAAGATGAGGAGAGACAAGAGAAAAATCATAGATCTCCCAGAAGAACATAACAAGATGAAAAACATGAAAAGAATAATTGAAGAAACAATACAAGAGAACTACTCAGAACTTCTGAACAGAGAAAATGAAATACCAATGGAGAGAATTCCTAGACCACTTCCAGAAAAAAAAGAAAAAACAACCCAAAGACCTTCAAATACAAAGAGAAGGAAATTCAAATAACACAAGATTTTTATACCCACTAGAAAACCCAGGAGGGAATCAAATTGTTGTTGTTCAATCATTTCTGTCATGTCCCACTCTTTGTGACCCCATGTATTTTCCTAACAAAGATACTGGAGTGGTTTGCCATTTCCTTCTCCAGCTCATTGTATAGATGAATAAAAAAGAAAAACAAGGTAAGGTGACTTGCCCAGGGTCACACAGCTAGTAAAATTCTGAGGCCAGATTTGAACTGAGGAAGATAAATCTTCCTGACTTCAAATTCAGCACTCTATCCACTGCATCACTAGCTGCCCCAGGGTGATCTATCCTGGAAATCTGAGCTTGACCACACAAAAGATTCAATAATAACCAGAGTTTGAAACATTTTTAGAAAGGAAACCTAAATTGAAGATATTATTTGCTTCTCAACATAAGCGCATACTGACAAAAAATAAACAAAACCTGAAGCCAGCAGCAATAACATAGAATTACTCATCCTCTGCTGGGATGCTGAAACTTAAAATATCAAAACATGAAGCATTTTACACCTTCACCTCAGTTCCATACTGTCCATCTTCATAACTTCTGGCTATAGTATGTAAGGCCTGACTCAAACTGAATGGTACTTCAGGTATGAGAACGGAATGAAATGAGACACCCACAAAAGATTTGACAGTGAAGAAAAGGTCATATCAGAGAAAGAACATTCAGAACAAGGAGGGCACACCCTTGATTCAGATAAGCACATTTCTCTGCCTGTGCATTGTTCATAGTGGTCTACTGGTCAAACTTGAGAGAACTGTTAGAGGAGATGATCTCTGAGTTCCTTTTAGCTCTAAGTCTATGATTATAGGGCTCCATATTTATGATCTTTCTGTCCAATGAAATTCATTTCTATAGCCCATTAGTTACAGCTCCTGATGGTACAAAGAGGATCCCCTAGGAGCTAATCTTACTCCAGACCATCTGCCTAACTGATCATAGCTTAATGGCATTTGGGTCCATGACTCCTTTTCCAAATGCAGATTTAATGGCATTCCTCCTGGGGTCAGGACCAGCAGTGAAAGAACACTTGGAGAACCCTATTCTTAGAGGCAATTTCCATATGCCCTGGAACCCAGTACAGATAAATCCTACCCTATAACTATACCTTCTGCACCTACAGTACTGGACCACGAAAAAAATTTTTTTCAAAACTTTTAGTTTCAGATCCTTCCAAATCCAAAAAAATGTTATAGACACTCACTACATGGAATTATTAAGGTAGGCAAGCTAAGTTGATACATTTTTAAACTGCAATGGTTAAAACAAAGAAGGGATTTTGAGATAATCCTCAATCAATTGGAAAATTCAATTACCCAGAAAACAATTCATCAAATATTTCATTTAATCAAGCTTATGTTTTATTTATCTTCCAGAAGAGAAACCTGAATTGACCTAGGCTTGGGGCTATGTTGCCTTAAAAACTAGACTGGCTGGGATTCGAGAACACCTGCATGCTCTTCTCCTTCCTGCAGGTTTTATTTTCATCCCCTTATTTTGAATCAAAAGTAATGCCCTCTTAGACAACTTTCTAGCTCTTTATCCTTTTGTTTTTAAAAATGAATTTTAGTGATGTCTTTCTTTTTAATATTGCCTAATGTATCACTTCCAGAGAGCCATCCCAATATAATAAAGAATACTTTATTTATTCTTTTATACATCTCTAAGAAGTCTTATATACCTGTGGTTATTACCAAGATATAAACATCTTTTCTTTAAAAGAAAAGTCATCCTACTAATGAAACAATGGTAAAAGTCATGGGCACTTACATTAAGGAGGTTATCAAGCATGTTGTTCCCTATGGAAAAGACCTGTAGCTTTACTAATGTGTCCATAGCATCCATCTTGGAAATTCGGTTGCTGAATAAGCTCAGATCTTCTAATTTAACTAGAGTATCTAGGCCCTCAATTGTCTCAATGTTGTTGAAAGATAAATCTGAAAATTAAAAAAAAAATTAGAAATTTGTTAAATTGATGTCAATTTCATTACTAAAGTAAGTAAACATTTATATTTCTCTCAGTTTCTCCATGTTAAATAAAAACAGAGGTACCAGATATATGGTAGGTGCTGGGTATACAAAGACAAAAATGAAACAGTTCCTGCCCTCAAGGAGTTTACATTCTATAGGAAGGAAGGAAACAGGTATTTACTAAGTGCTTGCTATGTATCAGGTATTTTATAATGATTATCTCACTGGATCTTTACAACAACCATGAGAAGCAGGCACTATTATTTTCCTCATTTTTACAGTTGAGGGTACTAAGGCAGATGGAGGTCAGTAAGCTGTCCAAAGTCACACAGTTGGTAAGGGATTGACATTAAATCTGAATACAAGTCTTCCTGACCTGAGGGTCTGTGTTCTATCCATGTGCCACCTAGATGACTAAAAGATCAAGTATATAATGCTGTGTTTGACTATCTTAAACTATGTTTTATACTTTACATACTGGGAATTTCATTTGTAGTCTAACAAATCCTAATTTGGGGGAGGGGGGGTAGGTGTGGGAGAAGCTAGGTGGTGCAATGGATAGAGTGCCAGGCCAGGAATTGGGAAGACCTGAGCTCAAATTCAGCCTCAAACACTTAGTAGCTATGCTCTCTTGCCCTTGTGAAGAAAGCACTTCATAAATTTCTAAATATTATAATAAATGTGTTACTATTTTGCAAATAATTTGCATAAATAAATAATTTGATAGAAATAATTAGGAATAAACTATGGTATATTAAATGTTGTTGTTCAATCATATCCTACTCTTTGTGACCCCATTTGGGGTTTCTTGGCAAAGATACTAGAGTGGTTTGCCATTTCTGTCTCTAGTTTATTTTACAGATGAGAAAACTGTGGCAAACAGGGTTAAGTGACTTGACCACACACAGCTAGTAAGAGCTGAGAGCAGATTTGAACTTAGGCCAGTACTGTGTTCACTGTGCCATGCAGCTGCCCCAGTATATCAATATAATGCCACTAAAATAATAAATCAGAAATATGAAGAAATTTGGAAAAATTTATATTAAATCCTACAAAGTAAAGTGGAATCAGAAGATCTACACACTGATTATTACATAATCTCAGCTGGGCCCTCACTGCAGCAAGACAATCCTTTTATACCTCCCTAACTGATTCACTATCCCACTCACTACAATACCTTTTCCAAACCTTTTCATCCCTCCTCAAAATTTCCCATTGTTCCTTTAATTAACTCTAGTGGCTCCCTATTGCCAAGATCAAATATAAAATCTTGTTTTTAAAGTCTTTGACAACCTGAGTCTTTCCTACATTACAGTCTCTTTACACTTTACTTCCCTCCAAATACTGTGTGATCTAGTGATACTGGCCTCCCCAATGATCCCTGAACCATTGTCACTGGCTGCCCCTATTCCTCAAATGCTCTCTCTTCTCATCTCTACCTCCTGGCTTCCTTCAGTTTTCAGTGAAAGCCCTACTTGCAAGAAGACTTTTCCAGTCCTCCTTTCTCTTACTGCATTCCCTCTCAGACGCTCCCAATCAGACGTCAAATCCTATAATTTGTTTCTGTACATCTCTCACAAACGCTTCCTTCTCTTCATTCACCCAATCTAGTTTACTACCTCTTACCTAGATTATTGCAACTGCCTTCTAACTGAATTATTTGCCTCAAGTCTCTCCCCACTTCAACTGAACTGATGCCTCCAAACTAGGACAGCACTCACCTCTTTCTCCTAACATGGAACAGAAGCTGACACCTTGAAACAATGCTGGGAAAATCGAGGGAAAAAAAATATGAAACTAGGGATGTTTCTAGAGCCTAAGATTCTTTAGGCCATGGCAGGAGGAGAGATTCCAAGATGGTCCTTCCAGAGGCTGACCCTTTGATTTGGTGCACTGTCACCCTAAATTCTCACTATTCCACTCAGGTTTGATGGATAAGACTCATAAGTCTGTCATCAATCCAGGCATAAAGGCAATTCCAGGATGTTAATGAGAGGTAATGGCTCTTTAGGGAGGAAAAGGGTTCAAGTCAGGTATGTCTAAGCAGTTTCTTACTTCTGAGGTCAAAGGCAAGGAGGCATCAGAGCTATGCCTTTCTCCTAGTTTACTACCTCTTACCTAGATTATTGCAACTGCCTTCTAATTGAATTATTTGCCTCAAGTCTCTCCCCACTTCAACTGAACTGATGCCTCCAATTTGGAGAATGGGAGACAGAAGTTGTAAAAACACATATAACTGGATATATTGTTTAAAGTTATGTGCATCCCTAATACACTGTTGGTCAAGCTATGAATTGATCCAATCATTTTGGAAAATAATTTGGAGTCATTTTGGAAAGCAAAATGTTCATATCCTTTGACTCAGAGATCCCACTGATAGGCATACCCTACTCCAAGGCCACCTTCTCATCAGCTGCATTCTTGCCTGGACCCAGAAAGCATGTCTTTGGCTAGCCTGACACCTGGTCTCCTATTTCAGGCAGGCCTGAACCATGCTTCAATTTACTTCCTATTCCCTAGCTGTCTTCTCACCAAGTGATTTTCTTCTTCATGATTGGCCTTGCAATCTTTCCCCCTCCCCACATCAGCTGGAACCATGATCAAATCAACTCTGCCATTGCTTCAGTAAGGGATATATCAATTTACCGTCATATGGCCTCTCTTATCACCTTTGCAAATTCCTAGAACAAAGTACTCTTCTGTTGCTACCACCTCCTGATGGGTGTTATCTCCCCCTATTAAAATGCTCCTGGAGGGCCTGGACCATGTTTACTTTTGTACTGAGGCAGCTACAAGGTATAGTAGATATGGCTTTGGACTCAGAGTCAAGAAGACCAGAGTTTAAATCCTACCTCTTACTAGCTATGTGACCCTGGGCAAGTCACTTAAAGTTACTCTGCCTCAATTTCCTCTTCTGCAAATAGGAAAGTGAAATGTTTTCAGTCTCAGTTTCCTCACCTGGAAAATGGGGATAACAATGGCAACCATCTCACAGGGCTGATATGAGGGTAAAGTAAGAAGATAAACTATGTAAAGCACTTTATAAACTGCAAAGTACTATAGAAATGATAGCTAGCAGTAGTAGGCTCCTCAGTACTAGGCACACATAATCACTTAATGTTTTTCATTCATTCATGTACCCCAAGAAGATAAAAATAGAAATAAAAGTCCCATGTACACCAAAATGTTCACAGCAACACTTTTATGTTGTGAATCCATCAATGGGGAATGGCTAAACAAATTCACGTCCATACATATAATGGAATGTTGCTGTACCATAAGACACGATGAATATCAAGAATTCAAAGATACATGAGAAGACTTACATGAACTGATGCAGAGTAAAGGAAGCAATAACAGGAAGACAATATATGAAATGACAACAACAATGTAAGGAAACCTGGACCTGAAACCTGTGTGGTTTTATTGGCCAAGCTTGACTGAGAGAAGAGAAAATCCACTTCTCTCTCTTCCTTACAGAAGTGAGAGACTAGGGCTGTGGAATGCTGTATATACCATCAGACCTGGTTAATGGTGTAGTGGATTTTAATGAACTTTTTTCCTCTTTCAGGTTAAAACTCTTGTAAGGGGCAGCTCTCTGAAGAGAGGAGGGAGGGGAATGTATTCAGAAGGAATGTGACAGAAACCAAAAGCATCAATAAAAAAAATACAAATATAGACACTTAAAAATATTCATAGAGGCAGGGTTTTGCACAGGCTCTCTCCCTCCTTAGGATGCACTGTTTCTCCACTTTGACTTTCTAAAATCCTTAGATTCCTCCAAGACTCACTTTAGGTGCTCCCTCCCTTCCTGATGCCATCGAGTTGCTCTCTTCTCCGTAAATGACCTTTGTTTATTCGTTTACATGGGTCTGCCTCCAGGTGAATGCGAACTCCAAAAGGAAAGGGACTGGGTTTTTGTCTTGGTATGCCCCAGCGTCTTGGACAGTGCTTTCAGATAACTCTTACACACAGCAGATAAGTGGTTTTCAAAGGCTAAGTGCACACTCAGTCACATGCCTATGCCTCAGTGTTCTAGCCCAGACTATTCATAGCCAAGAAGAATACTCTAACTTGAGTGAAAAAGGTTTGAAAACCACCACAGTTAATGCATAAAGGATATTTATTGAGCTGCACAGAAGTTTCTCAAAGTTAACAATCCTTCATATAGCCCTGCCTCATCTTAGGGGGTGCTCAATGTGTTGCTGTCTTGATTATTCCCCTTATTAAACTCTGGGTAACAATACCACCGAAGGCGCAGCACCCAGAAGAAAAGAGTATCTTTAGCTTATTTAGTGCCCTTTATCTTTCTCTTAGTAGCTTTCACAGTCCTGTTACAATGAACGGAGCTTTGGGAGCCAGGAAAAATTCAATTTTTGACATTTCTAAGAATATTTGTTATGTTTTGAAAACACAGCATAGATGTATACTTTAAAAATTAATGATTTCCTTCCTACAAATGATAAAATGCATTATAAATATATGCTGATGGAATGTTACATGATTGATTAAACTAATTAATGTCTAGTAATATGAAAATGAGTCAGTGGGATCATATTTGATTATAAGAAGAAACGAAGTCAACCTTACCAAGCCAGACCAGGTTAACTAGACTTTCCAGTCCATCTATCTTCTCAATGATGTTGTTGTCCAGTTGCAATTTTGTCAGACTCTCAAACTGCCACAGATTGTCAATCCTGAGGATGTCTAAAATCAGAGAAGACGGCACAATTGATACCAGTTCCATTTGATCAGCATATTTATATATCTGTTGAATTCAAATGTTCAGTGCTAAACAACAATATCTATAACGACAATACACAACACTCTAGGTGAAGACCACTACAGAAAGAAGTGTTCAATGGGTGCCTTCTGTTATCCAAATGGAAGACAAACCAGAGGGAAGACAACTTTGTTGCCTTTAGCAGTGTACACTGTTAATTAATACACTGCCCAAACCAGGAGAACTTTGTACACAGCAACGACCACAGTGTGCAAGAGTTTTTTCTGGTAGACTTGGAATTTCGTAATAACGTAAGAACTTTTTTAAAAAAAAAAAAATCCCAATGGTGGTTCTCTAAGGCAAAATGCCTTCCACACTCAGAGAAAGAAATATGGAAGTCATTCGCAGAATGTAGCAGATCATGTTTGTGTATGTGTATGTTTTTGTGTATCATGTTTTGATTTGTTATATGATTTCTTCCATTTATTTTAGTCCAACTACATAGCATGACTATGGTGAAAATGTACTCAATAGGAAAGTATATGTAGAACCTATACAGAATTGTATGCAGTCGTGGGGAGGGAGGGGGGTAGTGGGGGGTAGGTGTGGGGGGGATAAAATCTCAATTGTATGGCAGTGATTGTTAAACATTAAAAAATAATAATAAAAAAATATTAATACACTGCCCAGGAATCATCTGAATGGTTCATATATTTAGAGTTGCAAGGGACCTCTTAGACCTTTTAGTAGAGTCCTCTAATTTTATAGGTGAGGAAACTGATGCCCAGAAGATATTAAGTGACTAACCCAAAGTGACCTAGATAATAAGCACCAGAGATTCACCACCATTTAGTGCTTTTTCTGTTGTCATTGGGTTTTTTTCCTCCATGTTACTGAATGATGAACTGCATGATGGAGGGACTTAATGAATTTGCTCCACAAGAGTCTTGACCTTTATTTAGATTATTAGTAGGATGTAAAGTAGTTTACAAGATGAAACCCTTACTTCTGAAGTTGGAATTACTAGTTTCATTACATTTAGTAAAACATTCCTGTATCATAGGTAATATAGTACTGCAGGCTTTCTGGCAGGCTAATGTAGCAGGAAAGATGACAAACAGAATTTCATTATCTTCTGTTGCCAGACAAATAAAAGTTATACATATTAGTGTCTGAAAATAATAGCACAAACACAGCTGTGAAATAGTGGTAGACTTGAGCTCTACGATTAACAATGCAGTGGAAAGAAAATCCATAGCACTCAAAGATACTTGCCATACTGAAATAATCAAGACTGATTCTGTATCATTTTCTTATTGATCCGATTTACAGTTATAAGACAGAAAAA
Organism: Notamacropus eugenii; assembly: GCF_028372415.1. Lineage (NCBI taxonomy): Eukaryota > Metazoa > Chordata > Mammalia > Diprotodontia > Macropodidae > Notamacropus > Notamacropus eugenii. The sequence goes on along the minus strand of NC_092874.1, from coordinate 335,218,965 downwards.
GTTAAGTTTCCACAGAAGTTATTATTAGTTGATGAAGTCATTGAGAATAAGTGAGATAATAAGAAGGCTAGAAGATTGCAGGTGGAGTCAACCAATCAGGAGACAGACAGTGGCCTTAAGAAGACCACAGGACCAGGATAGGAGCCAATCTGGCCTGAACTGGCTTAGAAATATGACTGGGAATAACTGGGAGAAAGCTTTCCTTCTTTATGCTTGCTTAGTAAGCTACTTGCCTGTTAACTTCTACGCCCAGGGGTCAGAAAAAGCACAAAATTAGGAACATTTCACATATTAGAGAAGGGAAGGGAAACACATGAAGGAAGTATGTAATGGGTGTGTAAAGAAGGTAGTGACCTAAAGGGGAATGGACCAATCCATGCCCTGATGGGAGGATTTGTTTTGAATTAACTATATGTAGCTCATTTCGATTCTGTACTCAGTGCTCCTTCCTCCTAAAAAGATGGTGGGGGCCCGCTTTGGCCAAAGCGTTCAATTCCTCTAAACTCTGCTGCAATAAATTTTCCTTGATGCCTTGTTAGCGTCAAGTGTGTCTCTAACACAGTTAACTGATTTTGTCATGTAACGGCTTTAGTCACGGGTTTCTGTCTCTGAACTTTAGTTCAGGATTCAGCTGACCTGTAATGGGTTAGGTTTAGAAATCCAGTTCCCTTGCTAATCAATATTCTATTCTTTCCTTAAGGAATTTAGCTAACCTTGGGGGTGGGGTGGTTTGCCATAGGGAAGTCAGGCCTAATATTCTTCAAGGATGTCTGATTTGTTGTCCGAAAAGTCTGGGCCAACTATCTTGCAGGTTCACTCAAACACTGAATATTTCTTAGACACAGGGGTTGCTAGTCCCTCATTACCAGATTTCCAACCAATCATATTGTTCCCCATGCCTCAGTTAAGTAACCAATCACGTTGCTCTCAACCCCATGAGGTCACTTACCCTGTTCAGTTTTTTGTTCTGTATTCCCAAAACCTATAAAAGAAAATTGTCCCCCTCATTCAAGGTCTTAGATTACTGAGCAAGCTAAAATTCTCTTTACTGGTAAATTCACACTTTACTAATAAATTAATCATGCTTGGAACTTTGTGCCTCAGTTTACCTAATTTTAACTGTTAAAGCTGGCAAATATGAAGGGACTGGGGGAGGGGAATTAATCAGGCAGCCTGTTGTGGGGAGTTCCCCTTTAAGAACACTCAGGTGACATTTTGCACCTAAGGGGCTTTCTCTACTTTAAGCTATACCAAATCAGATTCCCATCTGTGGGATCCCAGACCTCCCACCGTGGGCCCAGTCCTAACTGCTCTGAGCTAAGTAAACCTACACACACTATTGGGGAAACTACAGTAGTGTTTTTTGTCTTGTCTGTTTAAGTGTAACTGACTGGCAATAAGTGGTAATAAAAACTTGGGGACTCCCCCTAAGGGACTGGCACTGCTTCAAGCAATATTTAACTCCTTAAAGGGAAATTTTTTTCCTTCACAGGGGACTCCTGGTCCATGCTAGGAGTAGAAGGAACTCAGTAAAAGGTTGGAGAAGCCTATAAACAGGAAAATTTTCCTAGTTGTTAATTGGGGGAGACAATGTATGTGTGTATGTATACATATGTATGTATATGTGTATATATATATATATATATATGTACATATATATGTGTGTGTGTATGTACATATATCCCAGAATTTGACCTAAGAAGGGGATTTCTATCTGTGTGCACTTATACCTTTGTGTGTGCATCTTGTCACTGGTGTTTAATGTTCAATGTGTCACTCTTGTGGCCATAATCCTTCACATCATTATATTTGGTTACCACAGAGTGAGAAAATCTACATTCTGCCCTTACGCTATTTTGTCTTACTCATAAACCAAGTACTCAGACAAGGACTTAACCTGTTGACAGCTGTGTCTACCCTGGGGGAGAGAGTCAGAGACTATGAACCGATAATATTTAATGTAAAATTTGGACTTTAATAAGGGCCAAAGCTTGAATTAAAAAGAGTCTGGACCTAATAGTCTCTTTTGTTATCTTAAGTAAACTCAGAGAATGCCTTTTGGTGTCAGGAAGCAAATGGGGCTGACTTAATAACTTCCTTACCAGACCCTTCTCCTAGCATCTTAGTGATAAGAAAAAAAACACAGATATCCTGGGTTGTAATTTCAATTTTGTCAACTCTATTAAGATACCCTTTCTTGTGTCAGCAACTCAAGGACCTGTTTATGACAGGAGGCCTGCCATCAGAGTGGTGGGATTTTCTCCTTATCTTATGTCACAAAGACATATGCTACAGATAGGAAATTCACACAGCTTGGGATCATAAAACTCAAGTGACACTACTTTGTTAATTGTCTTGTCTTACTAAATTTATGATTTGTTCAACTAAGAGAGTGCCTTTCTTATAGCAAAATGTATTTAAACCAGAAGATTTCTATACCAGACAGTCAGTCTTGATCCTGGCTCCATAGTGCTATATAACCATTATCTTTAGGAGGAAATTAATTAATAAATAACACATGCCTTTAGCCTGATGCCTTTTCTCTAACCAAGTTTTCAGCTCAACAGAACCCAATGGTAGAAAGCAAGGAATCCTATGTCCTTCCAGGAGGGAGTCATTTGTACTCTAAGCACCTATGCCACATATAACTCACAGAACCTTCCTTAGACATAAAGTGATTATGGTCCTGGCATGACAAAGGGCAGCAGCCACCTTAAGGCTGTCTGGAGCATGGTGCTGTGTTAACTGTCTCAACAGCAAGGGCTGCCTGTGGGAATGTTGTGGCAATGATGGGGGAATTCTTGTTAAGGACTCCTGGGTTTTTATCAGATCTATGAACCAAGGACTAGGTCTGTGACTAGACTACTCAGCTTAACCATGTGACTCCTTGGCAGGGAATCCTGGGAATCAGTAATACCCTAGTAGGGCAATTCTGGAGTCTGTGTGTCTATTTCAAATAGCTACATGAATCTTTTAAAGTAAAGAACATTGTTAACAAATTGAAAGGATACACTGCCTCAGAGGAGGAGTGAAAAAAAAAGGCCCATTCCTTATGAGGAATGCTTTACGTAACTTGTTCCTATTTATCTGTATTTCTGTGTGCATTGGAAAAAACCTAGCTGGCAAATCTCTCTGTAAGACATATGAACTAACTTTTTTTTGGAAAAAATGTGCAAGCACCTTGGCACCTCAGGATGACCTGCTAGCACAGGTTCTTGAATCTGCTTTTCTTAAAGGTAAGCAGCTTTTAAGGGGTAAACAATCTTCTTTAATTACACTCACTAGTTTAAGGGAAAAGTCAGCACCCTGAACTTCAGAGAAAATATAGAGAAAATATGAGCAAAGAAATAAAGACCAACAGACAGGGCTCTACTACACAAATCAAAGCAACATTGCTATGCACTTTCCATATATTCCTCAATCTAGAGACCCTTTACATCTGAGCAGTCAGAGATCTAAACATACAACTGACCAGGGAATCACAAGATCCTCCTCACCTTGGAGAATATGCGCGTGCGTGCATGCGTGTGTGCGTGGGCGCGTATGTGCTTGTGTGCATGCGTGCGTGTGTGTGTGTGTGTGCATGCATGCGTGCGTGCATGCGTATGGCATCACAAACCTCGACTAAGGGCCTAATTAGAAATTAGTAAAAGGTGTGAAAGCCTTCCTACAAACAAGCCTCCCCTAAGTAAGCTTCCCTTAATGGGCTCCAAGTGAGGCCTATTAATGGGCAGGGAAGATTTTACATCCCATTAACATTACCGAAAGATAGATAGGAAAAAAGATAATCCTTTCCCTCAAACTGTTATGTTTTTACTTCTTAAACTAATTAGAAACTAAGTATGGGACTAAAATCTAAACATTCTACTGTAAATCTCTCTATTGTAGTTTGAATGTTTTTGTAAATGTTGAAATAGTCTACTAAGTTTTGGGTTAACATTCTTTAGCATTCGTTTTAAGGGAATTAAGAGCACTCTCTCCCCACCCCCACTCCCCCTAATAATAGATGTATTGTTTTACAGCTAAGAGAGAAAATTCTTTTCTCTAATTATAAAGAGGCAAGTTTGGGAGTAATATTGGTGAAGTGTCAAAGTGAAGGGAGGAAATATATATATATTTTAAAATATCATCTCTTTCCTGGCTCATTAAAAAGAGAAAAGTTTGTGTAAATCAGGTAAATAATTTTTATTAGAACATCTAATTAAATACTTGGGAGCTTTGCAAACAAATTAAGTACCAATCAATTGACAAATTACTTTTTGAATTGATATGTATGTTTTGAAATAAGAGATAATGCTGCAAATTATATTACAGTCCTCAATTTGGGTATGGATACTGATTGGAGTAGATTTTAAGCAACTTATCAAGAAAAAAAAATTATGCTCCTTGCCATTTTTATAATAGATTATACAGAAGCACTAGGTGGAATGTGGGGCTACTGCCACTCAAACCATGTGATGCAGAAATGATTAACTCTGCTTTTGCTACTCAATCCCTACTAGACATTAAGTGGTATATTGGTGTTTTCTGCCCTAAGTGGTATGAGAAGGGTAGAAGCAAACTTAGAAGCATAGTCATGGAAGTATATGACAAAAAGAGCAAAGAAAAAGAAAATCTTCACTCCATTTTCCAGAGAAGGTTCCCCTATTCCTGGGTTCTCCTCCCTCCACCACCACCCCCTTCCCAGTTCTAACTATACTCTTATAAGCCCTAATTATGAACCAAGCTCATCCAGCTACCCTATGTCACAAAACTATGGGTAGAATGTTTTTACTGTCACAAAAAGGATCATATCACTCAAGAATGTAGAAAGTTAAAAAAAATAATTATAATAGTAGCACCTATTTCCCAGCGTTGTAGTGAGGATCAAAAATTATAAAATGATTATGAAGTGCTTAACACAAGATTTGGTACATGTTAAGCAACAACATGAAAGTGTAAACAACTGCAGCCAATCCTAAGTATGATTAATGACATTTGCTCCTTCAGGTGAAATCTCATAGAACTATAGTCTGATGTTATTCTAAGTTTTGATTTTAAGTGTGATTATCTGATTGATCTTCAAGTCAATAATCCACCATTTGAGGGGAATGCCATGATCTGCTCAAAGGGAGTACAATCTGAGAACCGTACAGGTGGATGTTTGTTTCTGGAAAAAGTGGAGGGGCTGACCTCAGCATGGCCAAAGGGTAAGATCCTCTTGACTCAGTTTCCCCACCTTTTTAAACAGGACTGTTTCCTACCTAGTTAATACCGAGCCTGACTATGATATCCTATAAATGAGGCAGAATTTTAAACTTCACTATGATTCTCACCTGGAATCAAACAGAACTAAAGATGTCCTATTATACATGTGTTAAGCCATTCTGTGAACCTGGGCTTAGGCCTGGAGGACCAGTATTGATGCTGTTACAACCTTGTCCCTGTTTCTTCCTTTCATAGCAAATCTCTCTGATCATGGCAAGTTAAGTTGCGATTTTTTTATGATAAATCTTCTTGCTGCAATACATAAGCATCTCTGCATTGTTATAGAATGCAAGCATATAAAATCTTACTGTTTTCAATCTGAGATTACAGTCATTTTTATATCTTAAACAACTGAGTAGAAGAGTATTTGGGTTTGTCATCTGTCTGTAGTTATTTATTCATATATAAAATAATGTCTGAAATATTTCAAAATGTTATAGGAACAACTGGACAATGATGCAAAAGTTTGTGGCACTGATATATGTCTTTTAAGTACTAAGATTATATGCAGGGCTATCTTCTGTTTTGTTTTTAAAGAAAGAAGTTCAGTGGAATCAGTTATCTTAGAGAAGAGTAACTTATGATCTATCTTGTGTTACCTCAAAAAGAAATACTATTTACTTAGGTTGATTATTTAACGTGACATTAACATTTACAGCATGTCTCGAGTACAGACAACTACAACTCATTTAATATGCGTTGCTCTTTGTATACAATTTGGAATTATTTAGCATATTTTCATGTCCTAATCTGGGACATTTTTGCTACAGTTGGAGTAAAATTAGCAACTTTTAAATACATTCATTAGTGTAATAGAGGTCATGTACTTACAGAATGTGCTCTTACCTATGTTTTTATGTAAGAGTTAGATCCTTATCCTCCTAAGGGGGGAACTAGAATTAATTAGAGTTCTACATAATTTGGAATTAATTAAAGTGGAAAAATAACTGGACTAAAAAAATTTAGCAATAAGATCAAATAATTATATATATATACATAATTTAAAACGTTTTCAGAAATTTAAAAGGTTTTAAGAGGTCTGCCTTACGTGATATTTTAAAATATTTATTTTCTACTTCTCAGTTGTTATTTGAATATCTTAAAAACATCAATAGTAATTTGCTAGTTTATATGTCTGCTTTGGTAAATATTAAATTTTTAACAAGAAAGGCTCATTTTACAAGTGAGAGCCTCACAGAGTCTTCTCTAAGATTCTTCAGCCTGTTTTGAGTAGTGTTTATATCAAGTACAGGGGTTAAACAATGGTAGAAACAGCAAGGGGTACTTAAGAACTTAAATTCTCTGAAGTTTCAACTAAACTGTGAGTTCCTAATTTAATGGCTTTCTTATAGCTCAATTAGAACCACAAGATTTAAGCTGCTTTTTACCACAAGAACTGGTTAGTGGAGAAGTGAAATTTAAGAAGCTGTACTAAATTGGACTGAGATATGTTTTTTTTAATTTAAAAAATTTTTTTCTGAGATATATTCTGTGAAAGATTTTAGAAGAAATATCTACGAAACTTTAAGTGACAGAAGACCAGAGAAGCAAATCTACTGTAGAGGAACCCCCTTCAGAGCTTTCCTAAGAACAAGACCTATTCCAGAATGTCCAAGAAAAGATGATTCCAGAGGATCAGATGATTGCAAGGGATGTCTGAGATCCAAGAAGAAATGTGCTGACTAAATGGACGTGGGGAATGGGTTACTAGGATTAGAAGGCTTGATATTAGTTAATGTTGATTGCTATTGGCTGTAAGTATTGGCTTTTGCTTCACTGTCTCCATTTTTGCTGTCTCCTTCGCCACCTAAGGCATGTAAATCTCCCCTCTAAAATTTAGTCCATGGTTTAGATATTCTTACTATGGTTTATGCTAGGATTAATCTTTTATTCTTTCATTAACCAGTTGGGGAGAATTATGACAGGCCCACGTAAGATTCAACACAACTCCCCCTTTCAGGTCACTGCTGGTAGAACCCCTCTTTTGGTTCACTGGACTACAGGAAAATAGCCTGTCACTCCACCCTTGGCAACTGGGTGCTCATTGCCCTCTGCCTTATAATCATTTTTAGACTTTGCTTTAGTTGCTGCATTAACACCTATTCTCAACTTAAACTTATGATAGTTTGTATTGTTAATGATGAGTGTGTTAAAGATCTTACAGAATTGGCTTAGAGATAAGTGATCTATCAGAGATATCTTTATCATTTATTGATCAAAGGGGGAAACTGAAATGATCAAGATTGATTCTGTACCATTTTCTTACTGATCCTATTTACAGTTAATGGACTTTGCCCTGTAACTGCTTTAGCCATAGGTCTCTGTCTCTGAGCTTAGTTCAGTATTCAACTGGCCTATAATGGATTAAGTTTAGAAACCCAATTCTCCTGCTAATCACTGTTCTGTTCTTGCCTCAAGGAATTCAGCTAACCTTGGCAGGTGTGTTTTGTACTAAGGGAGTCAGGCCTGATATCTTTACACCACCAAGCTATCTTTCAAGGATGTTTGGTTTGTTGTCCAAAAATTCTGGGTTCACTGAAACACTGGACACTTCTAAGTTACAAAGAGGAAGGAAAGGGTTGTTGCTAGCCCCTTATTACCAGACTTCCAACCAATTATACCATTCCCCATGACTCAGTTATGTAACCAATCATGTTGTTCTCAGCCCCATGAGGTTACCTACCCTGCTCTGGTTTTTGTTCTGTAATCCCCAAAACCTACAAAAGAGAATTGTCCCCCTCATTTGGGGCCTTAACTTGCTGAGGAAGCTGAGATCTTCATGGTATATTCATGCTTCATTTATAAACTGATCCTGCTTGGAACATTATGTCTCAGTTTACCTTATTTTAAATGTTACAATACTGGGTCAGACTCGTACCTCCCACATAGCAGGCACAGAACACATATTTGCTGAACTGAACTGACCAACAGCCTACTCTTCATAATGTTCTGTTATTTACAGAGGCTCTAAGTGGCGAAGTCATTGGAAAGTATGTCTAAATTCAGTAGTATCAAACCAAAGCTTTTGAAAAAACCTCCGTTCCTCGGATTTTCTTAATTGTCAATTGAGGTGCGAAAAACAATCTTTTTTCTAGACACCTCTTAGTAATTATTTGTGACTTTGTCATTCATACAGTATTTTAAAATCATTTGCTGTCAATGGTGTAACAGATTTATCAAATGTATATCTAATTCACTCCTGCCCAAAGCTCTGCTCTCGGAGGAAAGCAGAATGGTGGCCCCTGGCCCCAACTTTCTGCTTCCTCATTCTGGCAAGAATGAAAGTCTTCCTTGGAAAACAGTGGGAGAAGAAGAGTCTAGAGAGGTTTGTTTTGCCTCCCTTTGACCCACACTCTACAAGAAATCTCTCCTTATACTTAACTCTCCTTCCTTACATGTAAATTAGGAAATACTTCTATTTGGAGCCAATCACTTCTTATTCATCACCAAGAATTCCACTGATACTCAACCAAGAGTTTCACTGGACTTTTTTGCAAAATGCTTATATTTTAAAATAATGAACATTATTCTAACATCTTCGTATCCAGGGAGATTCTGATCTTGGCCAAAGTTTACCAGCCATTATTATAAATGAAACACCAAAGTTTGACATAACTAACTGGAAATTATTCTACCTCTATATTTTGTTTGGAGTTTAGGTTCCTAACGTACCACATACTACAGTGGCGTTAAAAAAAAAAATTAATAAAACCCAAACAGAACAAAACAAGACCCCACACACGTACGCACATACACAAATACTCACTTTGAAAATCCAGCTGCAGAGCTTTGACATCTTTGAAATTAATGCCCTCCTGTTTGGCTATTTGTCCTGCAGCCTCTTGAGGCCCCTGTTCTTCCACAGCCAATTTAAGTAACTCTTCATCAATCACACTTGGCTCTATAGTATCATATAACCGAATCATCTTCCAATCCTAGTTACCCTAAAGGATAGAGCAGTAATTATTTTATGCAACCTATTTTTATCAATCCTTTTTGGGGGGTGGGGGAGAGGAAAATCTGCTACTTAAAATGTTATGTAACACACTAGAAATTTACCTGTGACCCAATGCAAACATAATAGTAGATTGAGCAGAGAAATGATGCTTAGAACTCCTCTTTGGGAGACGGGTCATCTAATCAGTCCACTTACGCAGTACTATTCTGTGGGAATATGAATTCTGAAATTTCTTGAGAAACTACAGTTTGGGGCAAGTTGCTTCCCCTTTCTGGTTAGTTTCCTCTGCAAAAAGGTGATTTCTTTGATTAGAGAGATGCAAATCAAAACAACTCTGAGGTACCACATCACACCTATCTCAGACTGGCAAACATGACAGAACAGGAAGATGATAAATGTTGGAGAGGATGTGAGAGAGTTGGAACACTAATACACTGCTGGTGGAGCTGAGAGCTGATCCAACCATTCTGGAGAGCAATTTGGAATCATGCCCGAAGGGCTACAAAAATGTGCATACCCTTTGACCCAGCAACAGCACTTCCAGGACTGTATCCCTAAGAGATCATAAAAATGAGAAAGGGTCCACATGTACAAAAATATTTATAGCAGCTCTCTTTGTGGTGGCCAAAAATTGGAAATCAAGGGGATGCCCATCAATTGAGGAATGGTTGAATAAATTATAGTATATGACTGTAATGGAATACTATTGTGCTATAAGAAATGAACAGGAAGACTTCAGAGAGGCCGGGAAAGACTTATATGATGTGATGCTGAGCGAAAAAAACAGAACCAGGAGAACTCTGTGCACAGCAACGTCCACAGTGTGTGAGTTTTTTCTGGTAGACTTGGAACTTCACTGCAATGCAAGAACTTAAAAAAAATTCCCAATGATCTTCTAAGGCAAAATGCCTTCCACATCCAGAGAAAGAACTATGGAATTCAATCGCAGAATGTAGATCATTTTTTTGTGTGTGTATTATGTTTTGGTTTGTTAAATGATTTCTCCCATTCAGTTTAATTCTTCTACACGGCATGACTATAGTGAAAATGTATTTAATAAGAATGTTTGTAAAGAACCTATATAAAATTGTATGGCGTATGGGGAGGGAGAGGAAAAATAATAATCTAAGTTATATAGTAGTGATTGTAGAACACTGAAAATAAATAAAATTAATTAATTTTTTAAAAAAGATGGTTTCAAAAGTCTTTCCAGCTTTCATCCATAATTATCCATAATTTATCCATAATATAAAGATTATAATACCTAATTAAATTAGATTGGCCTATAATTTAGCAAGAGCAAGGGAAGTCTCTGTTACATACCTATGGAGGGTTAAAAGACTTAGAAGGACCCCAGCACACTGGGTAGATACCCTGAGGAGGGAACACATGAAAAAGAATTGCACAAGATGAGCAGTGGATCAATACCTTATATAAGGAATACGCAAGTCCATAATAATGATGATTCATTTCCTAACACTGGTAAAAAAAAAAAAATACCAGCAATGATCAGAGGATCTTTTTCTCTGGGGAACATACCCACAAGTCAGACTGGTGCTAAAGACCTCATAGTGTGACTGAGGGCAAAATATCTTGAGAATGTGGTTTCCCTCCTCCCCGACTTTTTTTTTTTGCCAGGAAAATATGGAGGAAACATTTGGATGCCTGCAAACTTGAGGAATGCTCCCCAGCTCAGGAAGCCAAGACCTGACAGAGGTTCTTTCTCCTCTCACCCATCTTTTCCTAGTTTTCCATTTCCCACCCCACCCTGCCATTGTAGTTTGTCATCTCTGTTCTCCTTTCATAAATGGTCAGCAGGTTTTTCTGCTTACTTTGTATCAGAAGGTATCTGGGAGGATGACCCCAAGGGATTTATAAAAATTTTGGAAAGTATTTCAGTGGGAATCTTCTCGTTCTGGCTTGGTGGCCAGGTGACTGCCTTGAGGCAAGCCAATGTTATTACAATTTTTATAACTCATAAATCTCCCCAGAGTAGAGGGAGTGCCTCCAAGGAAATTATTTCCCTTAATACTAAAAGCACCTAAACCATCATATCATACAACTGCTGATGGAGTCACTATGGGCAAAGGCCGTGGGCCAGAACCTCCCCAGCTTCCAGGAATACTGGAGTTGGCCCAGTGGCTGAGGTCTACGAGCCTGCTCCAGAGCTGCACCTAGCATGCTCATGAATCCCTCCCACTGCGGGAATGTGGAATGGGTGAGCTCCTCTCGCATGGCTCTGTGCTCTGATAGACTAGCTTTCGCCTCTATCTTATGTGACACGAGATCACCTCACCAGGTGACTGTGTGCATGCTCTTTCCCCTTTCTAGGACACTTTTATTTGTTGTCTCCCTGCTCACCCCTCATTAGAAAGCAGGTACCTTCAAAGCAGAGACTATTTCGTTTGTACTTGTATGCCAGTGTTTAACACAGTAGCACATGGTAAATGCTCAATAAATGATTTTTTTTTTTAATTAATCCATCTATCCATTCAGACAAATGGGAAATTCAGTCTAGGATTAATTTTTTTAAATTTCAAATCATTCCAATTCATTTTTCCTTTGCTTCTTTTAAACAGGATGACGAATAATATTGATCAAGAATTTATTATTACAAAGGTTTTCATTTTGTTCTAATGATTTTTTCCTTTTCTCAGGATTTTCATTTTAATATTTCATTAATTCATTTTTTCTTTTGTACCTTGAGTTGACTTTAGACAAACACTGACTAATTTTCAGAAGAATTATAGCATACTGAATTTTTTAAAACTTTAATTTCATATTTTACTGATTCCCTCTTCCATTTTCAACTTTGATAAGTAATGAATAATATTTTATCTTCCTCTTTTTCACTGAAGCCACCACTGGATTATTTTTGCGTGTGTGCATGTGTGTGTGTGTGTGTGTGTGTGTGTGTGTGTGTATGTATGGTCTCTCTCTTTTTTTTGTATTTCTTCCAAAAAAATTTTTTTAGATTAAATGGCTTTCAAATTTTATCTGAGTTAACTCCATTGAACTAAAACTGATGTGCTACTTGATCACTTATGAATATTAATGTTTGTCATTTGATGAGGCTAATGAGAATACCAGTTGTTTTTATGATTGCCTTATTTTCATTGTTTACATACATGTTCGCCTTGCTGATAATTCACTGATAATTACTGCTGCTCGCTGTTATTGCTTCTAATTGGCATTGCTAGCATTGACTAATTTGTTTGGCCAGTTGTTTTATTGCCTTTTTATAATATGATGAATACAGGTGGGTGGTAGTTAGACATTGTCACCTCTGGGGTGTGGACTGATTCTTAAAGTAGACCAAACATAAAAGAATAAGGACAATTTAAAAGCTCTGAAGGACAAAATAAGGAAGTTGGGACACTGTAAGATGGTTGTTATTCAGAGAGCGAGCACAAGCCAAGAAGGGTTTAATATCAGAACACACTGAGCAATGAAGAATACCAGACAAAATCAGGAAAAGGAATGGGTGTGGTTCACATGCCTCCATCAAGAGGTAATAAATTTCTGCCGCTGTTCCCAAGAAATTCATGACATTAATGAATGGAATGACGATAGCACAACATGGGAGCTCCAAGCTTAGAACTACGTTTGGTTCGTCATCTCCACAGGAGGATTTTTGCCAGCAATAACAGGATACTCATATGTAAGTGATGTTGCCTCTATATATCTGCAACCAGAGTCATTGCTTTTACTTATGCCCAGACAGCTCTGAAGGAACAGCTTTCCTAAATCAGACAGCACTGTGATGGTCAGGAGATGGCCCAAAGTTAAAAACACTGTCAGTGGGAAACAGATGACTAGTAGTTCATAGACAGGATTGAAAGACTAGGGCCAGTTCCCCTGGGTCATATGGAGAAACCACTTGAATCTGTGAAGAAGCTCACAGAATTATATGAAAAATCTCATATGCACATGGATCAGGCCAAAAAACCACAGCTGATGGTAGGCATAGGACTGGATATGTTATGGCAGAAAATATCCCAGACCAAAATGAAGAATTTTCTCAAGGACAGGGCCCATGCCCTACCAGAGAATACCCATGAAAAATATGGATTACAGAGGTGTCAGTAATATTACAGAATGGGAGGGCTTCTCACAGAAGGACAGGATAATACTTTAGTAGAAAAACTTTTAAGGGGCCTGCTATCTGATAACCAGGATATGGAATGTCAAAGATATTTATAAAAATAATGCTTTGGGGGGTGACACCAAACAAGCATATTCTCTATTTATGACATCTACATCTCAGTATTGAGGGTTATAGTTCTCTGACTGGATTGGTATAAAAAGGGTCAATTAGCCCAGTATGAAATTGAAAACTGACTTTTCTGTCATATTTTGTTAGGACTTAATCAAGCTTGCATAGACTTAATATTCTCCTTTCCTGTATGTGCCTAAATTCCTCAGGTCCCCTGGGTCAGGACTGTGACTTGTACCCCACCCTTGTAACCACAGATTAACCTAAAAATCAGTCTCGTCAATCTAAGCTACCTATACTCAAATAATCTCACCCTACACTTGTAGTTTGGGAGTCTAGGTGACTCAGAGGATAGAGTGCTAGGCCTGGAGTCAGGAAGACCCCAGTTCAAATTTGGCCTCAGACACTTACTAGGTATGTTACCCTAGGCAAGTCACTTAACTGTGTTTACTTCAGTTTTCTCATGTGTAAAATGAGCTGAAGAAGGAATGGCAAACCACCCTCTTTGCCAAGAAAATCCCAAATGTCACAAAGAGTTGGACATTACTGAAAATTGATTGAACTTTTAATGAAATAGAGGACTTTCAAGCATTTCTGATGAAAACTTTAATTTCCCACCATCTATACTCTTTGGATTTGGACTCCATCATCCTCATGCTCCCATGAGCAGGTTTGGGACTTTCCTTCTTTAGTACATTCAGCACCTTCTGTTCCTCTGATTGGAGGGCTAGAAGACAGAGCACAGAACTCTTCCCATTTACAGAGGGTTCATGGACCAGCCAGCTCCTCATTTCCCACCAGCTGTACTCCTCAGACCAGACTCCCCCAGGGCCCCGAGCTTGGCACCTTCTTCCCCAGCCCTTGTCTACTTTTCAGTTTTCTTTTGGGAACTGTCTTCCCCCCTTAGACTGTAAGCTCCTTGACAGCAGGGACTGCTTTTCCCTGATTCGTATCCCCAGAGATTAGCATGATATCTAGCACACAGTAGGTACTTAATGAATGTTTATTAACTGACTGACTCCTGGCAGAAAGGCCAGAACTAATGAGACATTTTGAAATTCAAACCCAGGAGTCAAGAGAAACATAGAAAGGAAAATATATTTGATGATTGGGAAAGGACTGTTATTATGAATTGCTTGCATGCTAATACAGAGAGGGCCTCAAAGTGATTTTGCTTTAGGAGGAGAAAGGTGGAAAGGGAGAGGAAAGAAAGGAACCAGAGTGGGGTGTATATGTAAAAGCAGAGATGAAGGAATGACCATCTTATTAACTTTGAACTGAAATGGACGAGAGAAGGTTGAACACACACATACACACACACACACACACACACACACACACACACACACACAGAGCATGGGGTAGGAGAATATTAAACTCAAAAGGAAATAACTGAGAACAGAGAGCGCAGAAGCGTTTAAGAGGGCTAGAAGACTTGTGAGGGAGCAGTCAAAAATAAAACAAATTCCAGCACTGGAAGGGGGCCTAAAAGTGGGATTGAAAGGAAAGAAAGAATAAAAACTTGTGACCAGAGGAGGAGGAAGAAAGGAGGGGCAGTGGAGCAGGAAGAGATGGTCACAAGTGTTAGGCAAATGTCTTTTACTTATCTGCTTTAAAAAGATAGGAAAAAGTACAAGAGGACAGGATAAAGGGATGTACACCATTAACCATAACTATAGACCATGAATGGGACAAAATGATGCCCCAAAGTAGGGAAGGCCAAAGGCCAAAGGTCAACAATATGTTGTTTACAAGAAATGTACTTGAAACCTAAAGATTCATACATAGGGGCTGGGACAGAATCTATTACGTCCTTGATTTCACATGTAGAAGTGATATGTTGCTTGCCTTCTCAGTTGGTGAAGGAGAGGGTGAAAGGAAGAGAAAGAATTTGGAACTCAAAATTAAAAAAAGAAAAGAATGTTTAAAATAAACAAATAATAAATTAGTTTTTTGAAAACTAGAAAAATCTATTATGCCTCAGGTTAACTAAAAAAAACCAACCCAGATATCACTTAAGATAAGGTTACACTAAAAATAGATATAATAAAAAGATAACAGATAATACATCAATATCAACACAGTACATATGCACTAAATGGCATTGTGTCTAAATTCTTAAAAGAAAAGTTAATTAAATTATAGGGATAAGTAGACAACAAAACTGTAATGCTAGGAGACATCAGTGTAGCTCTTTCAGATCTAGATAAATATAACAAAAATGGTAAACAAGAAAAAAATTAAGGAACCAAATAGGATTTTAGAAAATTAACTATGATAAATATCCAGGATTACTATGTGGGTGCCTTTACAAAATTTGTTCTCATGCTGACTTTAAAAAAAATCTCACAAACAAATGCACAAAAATAGAAATGCTAAAAACACACGTTACTGATGATGGAATGAAAAAATATTTAGTAAAGGGCCTTTGAAGAAAGAATTACAAATTAATTGCAGACAAAATAATTTAGGCCTAAAGAATTGGTGAGTCAAAGAACAAATCATGGAAAGAATAAAAAATTTCATCAAAGTAAAAGAAAAGGAGAAAACATACCAAAAATTATGGGATGCAGAAAAAGCAATATTTAGGGAAAAAATTATGTCTCTAAAGGATTTCATCAACAAAAAAAAGAATGAATAACTCAATAAATTGGGCATGTACCTCTCCCTTCCCACAAAAAAATTCCAGAAATTCAACAAGTGAAAAACAAATTCTGAAAATCAAAAAAAAAAGATTTTAAAATTGAAAAATAATCATTAAATTGATAAATAAAACTAAGATTTATTAAACTAATAGAGAAACAATTAGCTAATCTATTTTTAAAGAGAGAAAAAGTGAAGTGAATTAAAATTAAAAAGAAGGATTCACAACAATTGAAGATGAAATAAAAAAAGTCTCAAAAGCATTTTGCCCACTATAACTGATAAAAGAGATGAAATGGATAACTACTTATAAAATATATAATATTCATATTAAAGAAAGAAATCAGTTATTTAAATAACTCAGTATAAGGAAAAACAAATTGAACAAACCATAAATAAATTTCCAAAGCAAAAGATCCCAAGACCAAATGAATTTACAACATTCAAAGAACAATTAATTCCAATAACACATAAATTGTTTGTAAAAAGAAGAAATGAAGGGGTACTTTCTAACTCTTTATACTTCATAAATCTGACCTTGATACCTAAACCGAGAGATAAAGCAGAGAAAAGAAAATGATATATGAATAACTCTAATGAAAATTAATCTAATCAAAATCAGCAAAAAATATTAAAGTGTTAGCAAGAAGTCATAACGACATATTAAAATATTATACACTATGATCAAGTTGGATTTATACTAAGACTGTATGGTTTGTTCAATATGATCAGAAGTACAAACACAGCAGACCATATCCAGAAAAAAAAATAAAACCCAAATATTATGTTAATAGATGCTGAAAAGACTTTTGACAAAATCTAATCCCTCTTTTCTTAAAAACACCAGAAATCATAGGAATAATAATAAAGGATTATTTTATAGAGCTAGAAAAAATAATTTAAAAATTCATCTTCAGGAACAAAAAGTCAAGAATCTAAAGGAGAAATGGAGCTTTGAAGAACCAGATCTCAAACTGTACTACACAACAGTAATCATCAAAAAAACATAGAATGCACTTTCCCTTAATTTGCTACATAGTATCTTTCTCAAATGCAGAGCCAAAATTACCTGTAATGGAGAGAAGTTAGAAGCCTTTCCAATTATACCACAGGTAAAGCAAGAATGCTAATTTTTGCCATCGCCATTTAACATCGTCCTAGAAATGTTAGCTATAGCAATAAGATTAAAAAAAATAAATCAAGAGGTAGGCAAAAAGTAAACAAAATTATCACCGTTAGTAGATGATATGATAGCCTATCTAGAGAACTTTCAAAAAGCTAATTAAAATAATTGAAACAATTAATAGCTAGTAAAGATTTAGGAATAAAATAAATCTATACATATTTTTAGCATTTTCCTATATTACCAGCAAAACCCAGCAAAAGGAAGTAGAAAGAGAAGTTCTGTTCAAAATAACTTCAAAATAGATAAAATATTTGGAAAACAGACACATTCAGGAATTTCACGAATACAACTACAAAATCCTCTTTACAAAAAAAAAAAAGACATCTAAAAAATTTGAGAATTATTAATTGACCACAAGCAGGTCAAACCAACATAATAAAAAAGACAATACTATCTAAATAAAGTTACTTATTTAATATCATACCAAACTACCAAAGGATTATTTTATGGAGCTAGAAAAATAATAATGAAGTTCATATGAAGAATCTCATGGAAGAATGGAGCACTGCAGGACTAGATCTCAGACCATACTGGACAGCAGGAATCATCAAAACTGTTTGGTATTGATTAAAAAGCTGAGACGTCAATCAGAGGAAAAATTACCCAACATAGAGAAGCAAATGAACACAAGAGCATAATTCAATCAACCCAAAACCTCCAGCTCCTGGGCTAAGGATTCCCACTATTTGACAAAAATTGATGGGGAAACTAGAAAGCCATCTGACAGAAATTAGGTATAGAAGGGCGGAGCCAAGATGGTGAAGTAGAAAGACGCACATACACACAGCTCCGAACCCACAAACCACAGAACGGCTAGAGGGGACCAACCTAGGGAGAATTCTGCACCCAGAGACCACGGAATATTGGAGCGAGGGAGATTTCTGTTCCAGAGAGACCTCCAAACCTCTCACAGGGGGTCCTTCGCGCCGTGGACTGGGCGCCCGGACGGGGAGCAGAGGGCAGCCCTGCCGCGGCAGCGACACCGTGAGGAAAAGATCCGAGCGGGCTACGGGACGGGATCTCCAGTGGCCACGCGGGTCCCTCCACCCACAGAGGGACCTGCAAATCTCTCGCAAAAGGTCCGTCGCGCTGCAGACGCGGAGCCCAGCCCGGACCTGCGGCGGCGGCGGCGGCGGCAGCCGCGGCTCCGAGAGGTACAGATCCGAGAAGGCTCCAGAGACGGGATCTCCAGCGGCGGCACAAGCCCCCCCACCAACAGGTGACTGACGGGGGTAGGTGAGAGAGTGTCTTTGGCGGGTCGAGAGGGGAGTGGGGTGCCCCCATGGCTCGGGCCCCCCCAGGAGATAGAAGCTGAGAGGCGGTGGCAGACAGGGGCTCCCCAAACGGGTGGGAGCCTGGATCCATTGTGGAAGGTCTGTGCATAAACCCCCAGAGGGAACTGAGCCAGAGAGGCAGCCCTGCCCCTGACCACCTGAACTTAATTCCCACACTGAATAGCAGCCCTGCCCCCACCAAAAATCCTAAGGCGGGAAGCAGCATTTGAGTCTCAGTTCCCAAACACTGGCTGGGAGGACCAGGAGGCGAGGTGGGTGTGAGGAGAATATTCAAAGGTCAAGCCACTGGCTGGGGAGAATGCCAAGAAAAGGGAAAAGAAATAAAACTATTGAAGGGTACTTTCTCGGAGAAAAGACACTTCCTCCCTTCCTTTCTGATGGGGAGGAACAATGCTTGCCATCAGGCAAAGACACAGAAATCGAGGATTTTGTGTCCCAGCCCACCCAATGGGCTCGGGCCATGGAAGAGCTCAAGAGGAATTTTGAAAATCAAGTTAGAGAGGTGGAGGAAAGACTGGGAAGAGAAATGAGAGGGATGAGGGAGAAGCATGAAAAGCAGATCAGCTCCCTGCTAAAGGAGAACCAAAAAAATCTTGAAGAAATTGGCACCTTGAGAACTAGCCTAACTCAGTTGGCAAGGGAGGTGCAAGGGGCCAATGAGGAGAAGAATGCTTTCAAAAGCAGAATTAACCAAATGGAAAAGGAGATTCAAAAGCTCACTGAAGAAAATAGATCTTTCAAAACTGGAATGGTACAGATGGACGCTAAGGACTTTATGAGAAAGACAGATATCACAGAACATAGTGTGCAGATTCGAAAAATGGAAGATAATATGAAATATCTTATTGGAAAAACAACTGACCTGGAAAATAGAATCAGGAGAGACAATGTAAAAATTCTGGGACTACCTGAAAACCATGATCAAAAGAAGAGCCTAGACATCATCTTCCATGAAATTATCAAGGAAAACTGCCCTGAGATTCTAGAACCAGAGGGCAAAATAAATATTCAAGGAATCCGCAGAACACCACATGAAAGAGATCCAAAAAGAGAAACTCCTAGGAGCATTGTGGCCAAATTACAGAATTCCCAGGTGAAAGAGAAAATATTGCAAGCAGCTAGAAAGAAACAATTCAAGTATTATGGAAATACAATCAGGATAACACAAGATCTAGCACCCTCTACATTAAGGGATCGAAGGGAATGGAATAGGATATTCCAGAAGTCAAAGGAACTAGGACAGAAATTAGGTATCGAATACTATCTCACAACTTGTAACAAGATAAACTCCAAATATATACATGACTTAAACAGAAAATGTGACATCATAAAAAAAATTAGAGAAGCAAAGATCTACAAATAAGGACAACATGGATCAAAAAACAAGGGATAAAATGGAGTTTTTATTATATAAAGTTAAAAATTTTTTACATTGGTAAAATCAATGCCTTTCAAATTAGAAGGGAAATAGGAAATTTTCTGATATTGGTCTGATATCCAAGAACTGACTCAAATATATAAGAATAAGATCTATTCCTCAATGGTCAAAAGATGTGAACAGGAAGTTTTCAATGGAAAAAGTCCAAGTTACCCAAAACTACATGAAAAATTGTTCTATCTCACTAATAATTAAAGAAATCCAGATTAAAGTAACTCTGAGGTTCTACCTCATATGAATCAGAGAGGCCAAGATGACAATTGCTGAAGGGACTTAAGGAAAACAGGTGCGCTAATGTGCTGTTGGAACTGTGAAATGACACAGTCATTCTGGAAATAAATTTGGAACTATACTCAAGTTACCAAACCATACATACTTTTTTGACCCAGTGATACCAGTAACCCAAGGAGATTAAAGAAAGAGAGAAAAGATCTATGTGTACAAAAATATTATACAGCTCTTTTAGCACTAACAAAAAACTAGAAATAAAGGAAGTGTTAATCAACTGGAAATGCCTAAGTAAACTGTGTTATATTGAATATAACAGAATATAACTGTGCTGTAAGAAATGACAAAAGGAGGATAGGTGGAAGGAAAACACTTTGTCAATTAAAATAAATCAAATTTAAAAAAAAATACCAAAAGGGATGACTTCAGAGAAACCCAGGAAAACTTGCATAGCCTGATAAATTCAGGAGAACAATTTATATAACCACAACAGCATTATAAAGAAAAACACTTTGAAGGACTTGAGAACTCATTCACCAAATTATTAACAATAATTCCAAAAGTCTATGAATCATGATACCCATCACTTGATAGATTGATAATGGACTCAGAGTAGAAGCCATAAGTTCTGGATGGCCAGTGTGGACAGTGTTTTTGCTTGACTATACATATTTGCTACAAGGATTTTGTTTTTCTTTTTCTTTCTTTTTTTTTTAAACCAGAGGGGGAAGGGGAATATTAGGAAGAAGGACCATATAGTGAAGTAGCGAGAGAGAGAGAGAGGAAAAAAGAGAGAGAGAGAGAAACCATAGAGGCATCTTATTTTAAAATGCATAGAAGAAAAAAGAAAAGACAAAAAGAACCATAGGCAAGCAGGTCAGTTTTTAAAATTACACAATAAATTTATTATATAATTTAAAAGAAAAGCAAGTTGTATATAATAGAGACCAAAAGTTTCATTTAAAATTCTCTTTTTTTTTTTGGTTCTATTATGTATGTGGGAATGCTCATTTTACTATTTAATGCTCAAAATAAAAAATGCTTATACTGGAAAAAAAAAAAAGAAGCTGTTACTGAACACTACCATCACAGAGCCCATACGCATAGCTGTACTACTTTAAAAGAATAGAAAGTCATGCATGTATGGGGCTACCAAGCTTTGAACAACAAAAAGGGGACCGATGTATCATGCCAAGATTTCAAAAGTTCCCGGATTTGGGGTTAGGCAGCCAGCAGTTTTCTTTATTGGATCTGCACAGTGGCTATTAGATTTTTATGGCAGAAGAAGATAAAAGACTGCTTTCATCTCTCCAGCTGGATTCTACCAGTTTGAACATATGTTCCAAGGCATCTTGGGAGCACCTGCCACCTTCCAAGGACTGAGGGAGAAAGGATCTGGAAACAAGAACTAGCTAGAAGCATTGGTGTGCCCTGACGACATAACTGTCTTTGGGAAGATTCCAGGATGGCCAGTCTGGCCCACTGCCTGTGTTCATGCAGCCTGGGAGCTAAACAAAAAGATCCTTCTGAGCTGGCAGCTGCACAAAAGCAGGCAGGCTAGATTTGGCCTGTGGGTCTAAGTTTGCCAACTCTTGACACAGATGACAGAAAGAAAATCTGATGAAAGGTTGGATTGGCTAGAGGAAAATGGTCTAGGATTTTTATTTTACAAGTGCCATTTTTGTAGAACTGCTGTCAAGTATGTGGGTCATACTGTACTGCTAAAAGGCATGAATACTGTTTCTGGGAAGATAGACATGCTTCTGATTTGGCCACGGCCAAAAAACCTTTGAAATCTAAGGACTTTATTGGATTTGGCAGGTCTTATCAAAAATTTATTAAAAAACAATGTTGCTGCTGCTAAGCCACTGAAATGACCTTATTAGAACATATATTATTTAAGAGACCCAGAAGCAGGAAGACGAAAAAAACACAGTTGCCTTAAAACCAACAAAGTCATATGAAGAATGATGGATGGATTGATGTGAATAAGCTTTCAAAGACTTGGCCAGCTGCCTCATACACACACCAGTGCTAGCTTATGCTGGCCTAGAACTCAAGCAAGCCTTTTATTCTGAATAGGCATGCCAGCTTGGAGGACTTGGAAGCGGACCTGTACCAACAGAGTGGTGGTCCCATGAAACCAGCTGCATTTGTTAACAAAGACATAGTGTCACTGAGAACTGTTAGCCCATCCATAACCTGGATTTTGTGGCTTTGAAGAAACCTATTACTGAGAAATTTAAGGTAGTATTTTCAGGGGAAAGTTATAAATGTGATTTGACAACAGTCAATTGTCAACAGACATATCCCAATCAGTGCTAAATTAAATGCCAGAGATGGGTGGCAGCATTAGTCAACTATGTATTTAGCATTTTACCAAGTTGGAAAAACTTGGTGTTTTCAAGGCTTTGGATTAAAGATGCCCTTATCAAGGGCATCCATGGCCTTTCTATAGTACCATGAAATTGGTACTATGGTAATACCTAAAGAAGTAGTGAAAATTATTTGTTAACACTCAAGGAAGTGAATTACAAGCAAATGTCAGTACAGCTAAAAATTTGAGACTTCCACTAGACGGCATGCCAGGAGCATACTTAATTGAATTGAATTGAACTGTACTTAATTGAACAAATTTTTTTTTTTACCTCAGCTGTCTATGGATTACTGGCAGAGAGAAGCATACTGGTTGATGAAGGACTGCCTGAAGACATAAAAGAAGAAATAAGGCAGTGTTAGAAAAAGGCTCAAATGCCATTTTTCTGAAGGCACTTCCTTGTTGAGATGATCGTAGATGTTAGAGCTATGCAATGGAATATGGCATTGAGCTGGCACTGATCCCCTGTATGGTGTGAGGAAGCAGCTGGTGCTGCTCAGTGAATATTCTCTAAAGTTTTGCAAGCTTTACATGATAGCTTTGAATATATATGCCAATAAAGGACCCTTAGATCCTTTAAGAAATAAGTTTTTCTGGCCCAAAATGGTTACAGATGTCACTAAGAAGTGTGAGATGTACCTGGTTGTATGTGAAAAAATATACTATCAATTCATGCTGCATGTTTTGAGAATGTAAACACTAGCAAGCCTTTAGTACTTTTTAGCACTGACTTCCTATCACTAAAAGGAGACAGAAAGAACATAAATTGTATATTGGTGGAAACTGACCACTATTATGGCAAGGTAGAAAATGAAATGACTGCGGAAACAAAGGGTTGAGCTTCTGAGAGTATTGATTTATTAAGCAATGTGTGCCATTGCCTAACAAATTAGGATAAGGCCTCCTCTGCTTAATGCTTAATACCAGAGGAGATAGATTTTTGTGCATCAAAAAAATTAATTGAATTGAACCAATTAATTAAAAGAATACAATTAACCAGGATACAAAATTAGGAAATTTGATTCCCAACTGGAGGAAAGATTAGGAACTTTCTAAGTTGAAAGGGGGAAGAGTAAACAGTAAACGATTCCCTGAAATTAGAAAAAGAGGCATCCCACTCCCCACAAGTGTCTGTATTCAATCAAAGGAACATGGAAACAATAACTTATCGACCAGTATAGGGCCAGTTTTCAGATAGGACATATTGGATTGCCTGGGATGTATAATTGTGAGAAAACTCCTTGCATTAGTCTTTAGACTTGACTATATTTCTGGTCAGCATAACCTAGGTCCTTAGTTTAGGGTCTCCAGATAGCACGTAGAGGTAGTCCAGTTTCCCCACCATGTAGTGCTGGGTTTAAATAATGCAATAAAGTTTTCTCACAAGGCAGAAATTGGACTAGATCTATAACTGAATAGAAATGGAACTGAGCTAGATCCAGATTGAGTCACAAGATGGAGTCAGTGTGATTCACTCAGTTCCCACAGTATGTACTGGTATACTCTACCAAGAATCAGAAAGTTTCCATACTTGCTAAAATAATATGGAGTGTAGCGTGCTTGAAAGGTTCAAGGCATTGGATTTAGGCTCTGGTATCTTCAGACGTGCCATATGAGTTCCTTTTGAGAGTCAGCAGATAATTGGTACAAACCAATTACCCTGTAAAAGTACTTCTCAGTACATAGACAGCCTGTGAGGCTCTGTTCTGATCAATGTAGAGCCTTTGAAAGTTCGTTGCCCAAAGAGCTGTGAGCTTTGACTGCCATCAGGAAATCTAGAACAAGATCTTACCACCTTCAAAGGAACCACAACCCCAAATGTTTAAACTGCATTCTGATGAATGTGTGATGGGCTCTGTTACCACCACAACAAAAATCTCACTGGAGACAGCATATGGTTTATCTTGAAAATGCATACAATTCTACCAGGAACAAAGCCACCAGCTTTACATCTTACAGGCTGATGTTAGATGGGAACCATGCCTACATACTGATTTGTATTTTGGAGTAACTTGAGGACAGAACGACTAAAGACACAACCAGTATATCTCTCTGCTGAGCGAGAAGCTGAGGACAATAATGGTAGTGTTTATCTAAGCAGCACATACTTTGAATATATCTTCATACATATGCCTATTGACATATATGTTAATTATCATATGTTTACATATGTTTATGCTTTATCATTTTTGTTATGCTTCCTTGCTGTGTATTGGTACTAGGACTGTATTGTAGCAACATTTCTGTTAATTTTGCTCAGTTTTGTTAGTTCTGTTTGTAGTTTTGCTAATTTTGTTGTTTCATAGGCCTACTGTAGTTATTTTTGCTATTAATGCTTGGCTTGTAATACATATCTCACATATAATTTAGATCTGTAGTCACAAAACACCTGTCAAGTGAAGCTTTGCATTGTGTTCTATCTGTTGCGTATATTGTAGTGATAATGCCTTGGTACTCTGAGACCATTACATGGGACATTAGATTAATTATCATTGTTCTATTATGTACTGATGAGCATTTGATGCTGTGCCTTATATTTCCAGGTGCCAGCTACCTGCCACTCCCCCATCCCAAATCCTAGCAGTGCTTGGGTCTTTGGGGCAGGGGCAGCTAAGCAGGGGAGAATGAGCCAAGAAAGGACTGCAAGAGAGGGACAGCACTATGGTATCCACCCAGAACTGGCAGAATTTTCATCCACTGGAGGGAGGTGATTAGCAGTGATCAGAGCAGGAGATGAGCCCAAACTGAGTGATTGCTTCGTACTTGAGAAATCCAAGCTAAGGTAGAATTAACATTCTTAACACCTTAACCCTAACGGGTTCTCTCTTCCCCAAACTTCCTACTCCCCTTTCCCTCTTCCATCTTTTTAGACAGAATGAGACAAAAAATATCTCCATATTTTCATAATTCCCATTTCTTCTCCATTCTGTCACCAACTCCCCCACCCCACCATGGTAGTTTGTAAGCCTTGTTATCCTTTCATGAAAGAGTTTGTTCCCACTGCCTGTGGCCCGCATGGTGGGGGTGGCCCTGAAGAGTTTTCTAAATTTTTCATAACACAGTAAGTATTCTTCAGAACTGAAGAACTGAAGAAATTCTTGAGTTCTGACTTGGTGGTCAAGGGACCACCATCCTTGTAGAGGGGAGCAAATTTTATTACAATTATTAAAACCCTTAAATCTCCCCCAGAATAGTGGGAAGGTTTAATGGAGATCTGGAGCAAATTATTTCCCTTATGATTAAAGAGCCTAAATATTCATTTATCTTCAAAACTACCAGTGGAACCCATTATGAACAGCTGCCCCTAAAGCTAAACCTTCCTTGAATCTGAAGAAAAGGAGGGAGAATGAAAGGAGGATAAAGGACTAAACCAGGGGTGGGGAACATGTGGCCCTCTAGGTCTTCAGATGTAGCCTCGTTGACTGACTCCAAATTTCACAGAACAGGTCCTTTTATTAAGAGGATCTGTCCTGTGAAGTTTGGATTCAGTCGAAGGGCTGCACCTGAGAGGCCACAGGCTCCCCTGGACTAGAAAGCCCCCTCTAAGGCATGGAGCATTTCAATTTTCCTCTCCCATCCTGATTATCTTTCAGCAGGCCTATCTTATGCTCTACACTGACAGCTGATGTTACATCTGGAACGAACTGGACTGGCCATTGGTAGGACCACAGGAATGAGAGAGAAGGAAGTAAAAGTGGGGTTTTGAAAAAAGCATTAGATTTACAGTAGGTTGAGTTTCGGGTCTGAGTCACAGCTCTGACTCTAGATGTGTGACTGCGGGAAAGGTATTTCATCTCCTTAAAGTTTTCCTAACTGTAAAATGAGGATAATACTTGCACTACCCGCTTCACAGGTTTGTTGCAGGGAAAGGATAGCTGGAAACCCATGGCTAGGTTCGGATTGGTGTAAGTAACGAATCCCCTGACGGGGTTTGTTGAAAAAGAATTCGTCCATTAATAAAGACCTTTCGTAGAAAGTTGGCAGAGAAAGAAAAAGGAAGGACAGACAGATGGAGAGAGACAGAGAGAGAGAGAGACAGACAGACAGACAGAGAGAGGGGGGGAAGGGGAGGGAAGGAGACACTGTTCAGATTAGCATTGCACATTTCCATCAGGCTAGAACTAACGTCACACAATCACAGCCCCGAATGGCGCTAACTCCAAGACGTGAGACCACTCGCTCCGGGGCGTTCCCTGTTCGCACCGAAGCCCCTTCCTGCCCCAGGAACCAAGGGTGCAGGGTGCAGCGGGGGGGGGCCTGCGTCCCCGTCGGACGGACCCAGAGACCGAGACTTGTGGGCACTGCGTCCTAGGAAGCCCAGAACCCGACACAGAGCTCAGCAGTGGGGTGGGGGAGGGGAGCGGGTTAGAACTCGGGGTCCCGACACCAGGCCTGACTACGCTGCCCTCCGCCCCGGTCCCGGAGGGGTCCTGGGGGATCAGGCCAGGCCGCGTCCTTAGGCCCGTCCCCGAAGGCCGCTCTGGGTGTCTCACCTGCCGGGGCTCTGGCCTCCGTCTTGTTCCTGCCTCGAAGAAGTGTGCCCGGTTGCTAGGGGAGGACAACGCGACTGTCTGGTTGCTAAGGGGAAATCCGATGACGGCCTCTCCGAGGTGAAAGTTGACTGGTCACGTGCCCAAACTTTTGGGCGGGGGAAAATGCTTTTCTCACCAACCAGTCATAGAGAAAACAAATCTCCCTCCAATCGCTGCCTTCTGGGGGCGGGGCCCTCAGTGGCCCGCCTCTGCGGGAGGCGGTGGTGACGTCCTCGATTTTAATCCAATTATTAGGAGAAGCCTTTAGATAGATCACTATTTTGGCGAATCAAATTGCGGGTCCCCGACTCGGGGCCGAGACCAGAAAGAGAGCTGAAATGACCTACCTGTCCCGTGGACCAATCAGAGCCCGCGGAATAAATGAGGGCTTCTCGGAGGACGATCGACGGCCAATGGGTGGAAGGCTTCGGAGGCACGGTCCAATGAGGACTTAGATCAGCAGGAGGGGCAGGGAGACCGCAGCTCTCCGTTCGGGAAAGGGGGCAAGTGTCACTCAGGCCGGGAGAGCCGGAGGGGGTGGTTGCGACGCGGCAGTGGCGGCGGCGGGCAGCTTGGTCGGAGCCTCCGCCGCCTGCGCTGCTGTCCTCACAAGATGGAGTTTCTCCTGGGGAACCCCTTCAGTACCCCGGTGGGACAGTGCCTCGGTAAGGCCCTCCGGGCGGCTTCGGGGTGGGGGCGGAGGGCCCGGCATCTCCGGGCGGCTCGGTCCCGTCCCAGCCTTCCTTCTCCGGGCGCTCGGCGGGCCGCGGTGGCGTGGGCCTGGGGCGGACGAGGGAGTCGTGCCAGGCCCCGGCCGCGTCTTCTCGAGTGGGTGCCTGAGAAGGCCAGCTGACCGGATGCTTCCCCGGGGGGTGCCCCGTGGGAGGACCCTGCCCAGGCCGGTCCGCGCAGGACAGCGGGGGGTGCCCTGGGCACGGTCCTCCGAGCGCTGCCAACCTGAGCCATCCTTGTGGTGCCCGCTCCTCCTCACTTTCCCCCTTCCCTCTCTTCTCTCTCTCATCATAGTCCAGCGGCTCTGGGGTCAGAAGACCTGAGTTCAAGTGTTAACCCTGACCCTTAGCTGCCTGGGTGGCATTGGGCGGATCACTTGACCCACCTGGGGGTCAGTGTTCTCATCTCTAAAACGAGGGGATTCAGCCAGATTGTGCCCTGAGCCTCCTCTGCCTCCAGATCTGTGGTCCGTTCTGTCGGATCTGCTTGTCTGGCTGGGAAGGGCAGAGGCTTGAATTGCAGCCCCGATAGTTTCCATGTTAATGCCTCTGGGGACCTCAGACACTCTTGAAAGGGATACTAGAGTGATGACAGGCAAGTGTTTGCGAAGGCTGCACAGATCCTTTACCAAAAGGCTGCTTGCTCATTCGCCCAAGGCAGAGTTTTGTGTTGGGACTTGGTTAGTTTACAGGCTGGAGGGTGGACTGGTAAAACCTCTGTTTTGGGCGGGTGCATTTTTTACGCTTGCATGCAGGACTGGTTAAGGTAATGGTGATTTACCCACAGGCTGCCTTGTTTTCCTGGTTTTAGAAGCCTGAGAAGTTACTGAGCCTTCACCTGTGTAAGAACTGGTTTTTGGAAATGATTAAGGAATGAAAGAGGTTGTGTCTTAGTGTAGGAGCCAAGAAAAACTTTCTCAGTTCCTTCTCTCTTCACCCTTAGTTTTTTTTTTCCATCTCAGGTAATTTTCCACAAGGACCTTATGCCGTGTTCATATGAGCTCCTCAGTTCAACTGTTTTGGGGCAGCTAGGTAGCATAGTGGAGTCAGGAGGACTTAAGTTCAAATCCCGTCTCAGATACTTAGTAGCTGTGTGACCCTGGGCATGTCATTTAACCTCATTGCCTCCAAAACAAACAAACCAACCTCTCCTTGGATTAATATGTTAATGCAAAGATGAATTGAATAATGTAAGGAGGATTGTCCACAGAACTGCCTAGGCACATAGAAGGGCAAAAGTTAAACATAATCTAAATGTTATAATTACTATAAGTAATTAGGTTAGTCGCATTTTTCCATCAGGGAACATCTGCTGAGACAATTATCCTTTTAGAAGTTTGAACAAAGGTCTTAATAGTGGCTAAAAGTTAGAGTAAGTTTCCTTAATATATATTTGCTAGTGTTTGAATTTTTGGGTCAGTAAGTGAACGGAAGCTGTTTTCATAGCACCCTTAAATGTTTGTACTTTGGAGATATGTTGGACAGAAGATGGAATATAATAACCAATTAGCAAATAAATGCTGAGTTTCTTTTCTGTTCTGGGCATAAGACCAAGGCCTTGTGGGAGATACAGAAGTATGACATGGTTCTTGCCCTCAAAGATCTTTCAGTTTTATCATAGACTATTAGAATTAGATGGGACCTTAGATGTAGAATGGTATAGTGGAAGAAGCAATTGATTGGAATATTAAGGAGATTTGGATTATCATTCTAGTCGTGTCACTGACTTGCTATATTATTACCTTAGGCAAGTCCTCAGCAATTAGAATAGGGCTTGGCATGTAGTAAATGTTTGTAAATGCTTTTTGACTGACTGGTTGACTAAATCTTTCTGGACTTCCCTTTCCTTGTCTGTCAGATTTTAGAATTGGATCTCTGAGATCTCTTATAGTTAAAATGGAATTATGTTCAACTACAAGTTACCTAGTCCAGTCGTCCACCTATATATTTGTTTCACTTAGGCTGCAAGCAGAGACAAAATTGACCTATGTAGAACAGTCGGGAATGATAAAAGGTAATAGACAATTAACTGATAACTGATATGATGCTGACTTTGTACTGTGGAAATTCACTGAAGAAGAACAGTGAGAGCTGGATGATCCTGGAAGGCTTTCAGGAAGACTGCCTTCAAAGGAAGCAATGAAGGTTCCTGGCAGGGGCATGAACAGAGGGCATGGAGGCAGGAATGAAGAGGTGTGTCCATGGGACAATAAGGAGAGAAGCATGTTTAGGACAAAGGGTGAATTGTTGAGAAGCACTGGAAAAATGGGTTGCATATGTATGTGTAAGGTGGAATCAAATTATGGAGAGTGTTAAAAGCCCAAGGTTTCTTGCTATTTTGTGTGTTTTTCTTTATATGACTATTTTCCCCACTAATAAAATAGTATTCCTCACTTGCTACAAGATGGGTTTTAAGGCTTTCTGTTGATTATCTTTAAAAAAAAAAAAGTTATTGAATTATAAAATGTTAACATTGTAATCTTTTGGATTAGTATTTTCAGATATGATGTCATCTTTTTCATACTCTTGATCCACACTCATATGGAACTTGTGTTCAGTGAATTGGAGACATTTTTGTGACCACCTCCAACCTTAACAATCTTTTTACATTCTTCTTCCTTTAATGCACTCTAGAGTGTAGCCAGATTGGTCTACTTGCTTTCCCTTTCTCGTGACACACCATGTCCCATCTCCAGGCCTTTGTATTGACTGTTGCTCATGCTAGGAATGCTCCCCCTCTTCACTTCCACCTCTTAGACTTCTTAACTTTCTTCAAGACTCAGCCCAAATGCTTCCTTCTGCAGGATGCCTTTCTTCATATCTCAAGCTTCTAAAGCCTTCCTCGCTAAGGTTACCATACATGTGCTGTGTACACATTCTGATTGTACCTGTGTATTTATGTGTTGTCTCCTCCATTAGAATAATGTAAATTCTTCTGAGGACAAGAACTATTTTCACCTTTCTTTGTATGCTCAATGTTTTCACTATGCTTATTTGGTTTTTGTTTGTTTTGGGGGGAGTGAGTGTGTGTGTGTGTGTGTGTGTGTGTGTGTATGCATGCATGTGTGTGTAACTTACATCTTTGGCTAACAGAATTGATCACATTCTACTCAGTTATTTTTTTGTGGCCTTTGAGAACAGTGATTTTTTTTTAAACTGAGAAAATGGAGTGGGAGGTACAGAATTTAATTACCCTTATTTCCTGATTCTTATCTTAGGACAAATTTCCTAGTGTTGAATGAACTTCTTTTAAATCAGCCATGCAGTTTTAGAAAAGGTAGCATTAATAAGGAGTTGACCAAATAAGGTACAAGGATGCTTTTGCAGTTTTCCTAATTTGTATGTTTCTGAAAGTTTTCAGAGGATCCTTTTCCAAAGATGGAGTTTGGATGCTTACAAGTAATCCCTGAATATGTAGAGAACTCAGACAATTATACAGTGAAAAACATGCCTTATTCAAGAGATGATTTTATAGTTCTGCTTGAAAAAGCTTGTAAAAAGCAATTATTCTTTGGTGAAATGTACATATGTAGAGATGCTGTCATGCAGAAGCAGCTTCATAGTATCCATTGAATCCACTGGACTAATATTGATTAGACTAATTCAAACACTTGTATTAAATTCAACATATGTTTATTATATGTGTTCTACAGGCAAGCCACAATGTAAGGTACAGTGCTTGCTGTCAGAGAGTTTAGTTTATTTACAGGAGTGGCTGGAGTTTTATTAGCAAGGCCTCTGACTGGTGCAGCAGATAGAGTACTGAGCATGGAGACAGAAGATGGGAATTCACATCCAGCCTCAGACGCTGAATTTGCTGTGTGGACCCTTGGCAAGTCACTTCCTCTGTAAAATGGGGATAATAATAGCACCTCCCTCCCAGGGTTGTTGGAAGGATCAGATGAGATAATAATTGTAAAGTACCTATCTCGATGCCTAGCGTATAGTAAATGCTATATGAATGTTAGTTATTATTAGAGGGACTCTAATGTAGACACAAGGAGACAGCTAGGTGACTAAGTGGGCAGAATGTTGCGGGTAGAGTCAGGAAGATTTGAGTTCAGATGTGCCCTCAGACACTGACTAGTTGTGTGACCCTGTAAAAGTCACTTAACCTTTGTTTATCTACTGGAGAAGGATATGGAAAATGAAAAATAGTATCTTTGCCAAGAAAACTCCATGGACATTATGGTCCATGGGGTCATGAAGGCAGACACCACTGATCAACTAAACAACAGCATATGTACAAATGATAAAAAACGTGTTCAAAGCGACATGAGTCGTCAGTAAACTTTTATTCAGCACTTCATGTGTGCAAGACATTGCATTAAATGCTAGGGATACAAAGAAAAGCACAATCAGTTCAGCTCTCAAGTAGTTCACATTCTAATGGGGAGGTAGAATCATGCCAACAACTATGTATGTACAAGATATACACAGGGTAAGTTGGAGGTAATCCTAAAGGGAAGGTAGTAGCCTTTACTCTGTTAACACAGGGACCCTTTTAATAGAAGGACTGGAAAAGGCAATCGTGTAGAATGTAGGATTTTAACTGACACTCAAATGAAGACAGGAGGCAAGGTGAGTAAGGAGAACATTTCAGCCAGTGAAAAGGTGCCAAGTAGGGAGGGGAGGTGTCTTGTGTAAGAAACAGCAAGGAGAGGCCAGTGAATGTAGCTGAATCCTAGGGGAGTATATCTAGGGGAGTAAAAGTGTGAGAAGACTGAAAAGGTGTGAAGGGCTTTGAAAGCCAAACAGAGGATTTTATATTTGATTTTAGAGGTAGTAGGGAGCCACTGGAATTTACTGATTGGAAAGTGACATGATGAGACCTGGGCTTTGGGAAAATCAATTTAACAGCTGAGTGGGCTGGCCTGGGGAGAGGCTTGTGTCAGGGACACTAATTCGAGGCTATTGAGATAGTCCAGGTGTGAGGTGATGAGAGACTGCAGCAGAGTGGCGGTGTCAGAGGACAAAAGGGGACATGTAGGAGAGGCACTGACAAATATTTGAGATAGTAAATGCAGTTGTTTTTGTATTCCAGACTAACACTTCCATGTCCACTCTAGTTTTTTATTTGCTGTTTAAACAATGAAGACTAGTTATTGTTGTGGGGGAACTTTGCTTGTTAATACATGGAGTGATAGCATTGGTAAACTGCAGAGATTTCAAATATCAAAATTTATTTTTTCTGGCATGGAGACATGAACCCATCAAGTTTTCAGTTCACAAAAATTTATTGACTTCCGTGTACAAGCCACTCTTTATGGAAGGTTCAGAAATGAATAAGACTTGATTTTTTTTTTTTTACTCTAAAAGAGTTTATGAATATTTACAAAGCAATTCCTAACAATCACAGTCAGGATAAGGCATTTGTATGTCCCAGGCAAGGTTTCAAAATCCTTTATCCTCTATGTCTTCTGGAGACTTCAGGCCTGCATTGTAACATGTGAAATTTGACTCATTACAAAATAAATGCTAATGTGTATGGATGGTGGAATATTCTGGCATTAAAAATGTGTATATTTGTGAATATATACGTAAATGTGTATATCTGTAAAAAGTAAGTATCAAAAGATAAGACAGCAGAGACAGAAACAGTATGTGGCCATGGATAGAGAGCCGGGCCTCAGAGTCAAAGAGACATAGGTTTAAACTCCGATGCATACCAGCTGTGTGACCCTGGGCAAGACAACGTCTCATTGCCTCAGGTCCACTCTCCAGGCTTGGTTATGGACCAATGTGCATAGATTAGCTACTCGTTATATGCTGGGCACTGAGGATGGAAATAAATAAATGTAGAAACAGTCACTGCTTTCAAGGGGCTTGTACTCTTCTGAGGGATGTGATGTTCTCAGATAAGTAAATACTGGTTATGATGTATACTGTTGAGGGTAAACCTAAAGTCAAGCAGTGCCCTGTTCAGGCTTAATTTGGGGACCAAATGAAGCACTCATAGATCATCAGACAGTTAATAAGAGGAGGTTACTTTATACAGAGAGGAGATGCAAAAGGGATATAATGATGCTTAACCTCTATAAATGTTCTTCCCCTTCTCCTCATGTGTTTCTGGTTAGCATGGCAAAGAACAGGGATTCTCGTGGCCTTCAGAGTTTCCGCTCCACATGGGTGGGATGGTTATGCCCATAGGTGACCGGAAAGCTGCACCAAGGGAGGATGGTGCCAGTCAAGTCCCAGGCTGAGGGTGGTAGGGAAGGACTTGTGTCATCACAAATA
Organism: Notamacropus eugenii; assembly: GCF_028372415.1. Taxonomy (NCBI): domain Eukaryota; kingdom Metazoa; phylum Chordata; class Mammalia; order Diprotodontia; family Macropodidae; genus Notamacropus; species Notamacropus eugenii. The sequence continues at coordinate 335,184,877 of NC_092874.1, read as the reverse complement.
CAAAGTGACTTGGGGGAGAGGACACAAACAAATGGGGAAATCAGGAAAGGCTTCTTGAGAAGCTGGCAGTGGAGGTGAGTGCCCCATAAAGGAACCAGGAGTTCCAAGAAGTCAAGGTGAGTAAGGAGAGTATTTCTGGCATAAGGGACAGAATATGCAAAGGGAGGTCTTGATGGTTCTTGAAAATGGGTAAGCCAACATTTCAGGAATGTCAGTCTGGTAGCTGTGTGGAGAATGGATTAGCAAGGGGAGGCATTGTAAGAAGACCAATCGGGAGGCTGTTGTGATAGTCCAGGCTAGAGGTGAGGAAAGCCTTTTGGTTTTGGAACTCTGCCTCTCTCTCCGAAGGGGCTGGTTCTAGGAACTTGGGCATTGACCAGTAATTCCCAGTCTACTCTTCCTCTAACTTGAGAGTCTTTTGCTCCTCTTTTCTCCATAAGTTTCTGTCTTTAGGGCCAAGAGACTCCCTAGGGAGGGTCACTGTCAACCATTCCTTCTCAGTCTCCTTTTCTGTATCTTCATCCAGGTCCTGCCCCCTAATAGTGGGTGTCCCTAGGCTCTGTGCTAGACCTCCTTCTCTTGCGTTATTATTTTGCTTCATCTCATCATGATTCTCAAACCCGTTTGTCCAGCCCAAATCTCTCTCCCGACATCCAGTTTCACATCTCTAAAAGCCTGTTGCACGTTAGCTGTCTCAAACTGGATATCTATCCTTTAGACATCTTAAACTCAGCTCTCCCCATATTCTCTCCCTTTTCCTTACTTCCCTTTCATTTTCAAAAGGACACCATTCTTCAAGTCATAGAAGTTCACAATCTAGGTGTCATTCTTGACTCATTACTCTCTCTGACACCCCCTCCCCCACATTCAGTTATTTGTCAAGTTCTGCCATTTCTACTCCAATAACATCTCTCCCATACCAATTCTTCTCTCCTCTGACCTTACCACCACCCTAGTGCAAGTCTTCATCCTCTCATTCTTGGACTGTTTGCAGTAGCTTGCTGATTGGTCTCCTTGCCTTGGCTCTCTCCCCCACCCTATTCCCTTCACTCAACTGTCAGATTGATTTTCCTGGAGCTCAGGTCTACCTGTTCCTTCCAAAATCAAATATAAAATTCTGTAAAACATAAAAATTCTTTGGTTTTTAAAGCCCTTTATAACCTGACCCCTTCTGGCCTTTCTAGTTTTCTTATTATACTGTACTCCCCTGCTTGTATTTTATAGTCTAGTGACACTAGCCTGCTTGCTAGTCTTTGCGTCTCCCAACTCAGGACATTTTCACTCACTGGTCTCTTTGCTTGGAACTCTCTCCCTCCTCATGTCTTGGCTTCTCTGACTTCCTTCGGGTTTCATCTAAAGTCCAGCCTTCTACAAGAAACTTTTCACAGTCTTCCTCAATTTTAGTGTCTTTCCTCTGGGATGATCTCCAGTTTATCCTGCGTGTAACTTATTTGTACATCATCATTTTCATGTGGTCTCTCCATTAGGATGTGATCTCCTAGAGGCAGGAACACATTTTTACTTTTCTTTGTACCCTCAACAGTTTAGCACACTGCTTGGCACTTAGTAAGTGTTAATAAATGCTTATTGACTAGATTTGACTAGGTCAGAGTTCCAAAAATACTATCAGCAAAAAGGAAATGTTCACACCTTCCATGGGGAGATACCTTTAAAGCCAGAACAAAGGCTTGATGCATTAACCTTATTATAGGTTGACTAGGCTACTCTTGGTCATATCCTCTCCCGAGCTATAAATATGTGTAGTTAATACAAGGTATCATCTTTTTAGAGACGTGAGCAAAAAAATGTGATCATAGTAGCTTTAATTAAGGGGCTCACGGCATCCAATACAACCTTGATTTAATTTATTCTCCTAGCCTTTATCACTTCCATGTAATTCCTTGTGGCGATGTCTTCTGCCTCTTAACACCTCTTACGAGAATTGAATTAAAGTAGCCTACTTTCTGACAAACTCACTGATATTTCTTCTTTATTCCACATAATAGAATACCTGTGGATTTCACTAGTTGTTTGAATGTTCTTTGGAGATATGTTATTGGATAAAGGAAGAGAGGGAATTTAAACATATGCTAAGTTGTCTAACTAGCTAACTTGCCTTAAGCCATTACCAGCTGCTATTTTAATCATTAATGAAGCAGCCCTTTGTCATGTGGGAAGTTTGTCAAAAATCCGCGTTTGGGGTCTTGTTTTCACATTGAGTTTAATGGAGTGAGATTCATCTTTTCATCTTGGAGAGTTGGCCTGCAAATGTTTGGGAGCCTGGGATGAGGATAGCACACTATAATAAAACACTATTGAGTTCTTGAGGTTTAGGTGGAAAGATAATGAGTTCTGGTTTTGGACATGTTGAGTTACAGATGCCTGTGGGATATTTGGTTAGAGGTGCTGGATAGAAGATTAGGGGAGAGGTTGAGGGCTGGTTATGTGGATCTGGGAGTCATCTACATAGAAATGACTATGGAGATACTAGATCACATTAATTTTCACATATCTGACTCCCACTCTCCCCTATCTATCAGTCTTCTTTTGTAACAGACTTAAGAAGAAAAAAGGAAAAAAAAATAGTTCAGCCAAGCTAAGCAAACATCGTCTGAATGTGACAAGATGGCAACATTGCACGTTCACAGCCTCCTACTCTGAAATGCAAAGAGGGAGTTGTACCTTCTCAGCTGTTCTCCAGGGTCGTGGTTGGTCATTATCATTATGTACGTTTCAGTTTTGTGTTGTTGCTCTTTGTGTTTTCATTGTTGTAGTTAAAAATAACTATGTATATTGGATATTGAATGTGTTTGTTCTGTATCCTTATCAGTTTGTGTAAGCCTTTTTTCTTTTAAATTAAAAATATGGAACCCATGATGGATTTGGGTGTCACCCTTATACGGGGGCCATCCTAATCTTCTCTCCATCATTTCAATTTTAGTTATGTGTGCTGCTGAAGTGAGTGCTCATCACAGTGTTACTGTGCTTCTCTGAATTCCTCATATTCACTGTTTCTGTTTTATGTATTTGATTTTTAATTTATGGAATAAAACAAGTATTTCCATAACATAGTATAATTAAAAAGATGATTGTACATGAAATTACAAACCTATTACGCACAACTTGCTATTCCTTTAAATATGTAATAAAGTTATCATATAAATTTCTTTTCATTGTTTCTTATAGTGTGGTAATATTTCATTATTATGTTCATGTACCACTATTTGTTTAGCTATTCCCCATTCAGTGGGCAACGACTTTGTTTCCAGTTCTGTCACAAAAAGTGGTGTACCCCATTGAGTTCTTGCGCAGATCCACAAAGGAGAAATCATCCAGAGTGCTGGAACATTATTAGTCATAGAAAATGGCATCTGAGAAATCATACTTCATCATATTTGAAAGCTGAGCTTGCTAGTGCTTCCAGATGGCACAGATACCTCATATGAGCTCTCATAGTTCTTAAAACCTTAGAGATCATCTAGTTTAGCCCATCTCCTCTTATAGATTCCAAAAATATTAGATAATGTCCAGAGTTTGGATTGGAACCCAGGTCGCCTGATTTCTAATACGTGCCCTTTGTGCCATGTCCCTTGTCAAAATCATTTTGGAATTGTGGTGGTAGAGATAGGAAGTAAAATTATAGTTGAAATATTTTATAGCTTGATAATTTTTGATGAAAGATAATTTTTATTCTTTCACTGTTGTAGAACTAGAATTCCTGGATTTGACATGAGGAAAAAAACCAAATCTCTTTTTTTCCCTCTCGTACTTAGTGTCCAGTAAACTATCCCTGGGCCTTTGAGCTGATGGTGTTCTTTTGGTATTAGTTCAGAGTGCAACAACAGTATGGTATAGTGGACTGACGCCTCTGGAGCATGAATCAGGACACCTGTTTTAGTTCTGGTTCTGCCACTAACTTACTTAACCTAGTTAGGCAAGACGTTCTTTCTGAGGTTCAGTTTTGTTGTTTGTGTAGTAGTGATAATAATACTATTACCTTATAGGCCTTTTGTAAAGAAAGCACTTGGTAAAACTTAAGTACTATGAGTTAATATTTAACTACTTAGTATTGTACAGAGTAAAGCACTGTATGTTAGAATTTAACTCATGTAGCTTCAAGTTAGAGTTTAATCTCTTTGGGCCTCATTTGCTGAATGAAAGATTTGGATGATATGATCCTCAAGGCCTTTCCACTCAAACATTCAGTGATTCTTTAGTTTGAAGTCTTAGACCAGACCAATGTTTCATTCCTCATAGGCTTAGAACCTCTTAGGAGGCTGTGTTCCTCCCATTGTTGTGACTAGAGGTGATACTTGAGTCAAGAAAAACTTCTCAAAGACATTTTCTGCCTTATTTCAGTGACTTTGAGGTCATATTGATTCTCCTTTTGGAAGTCATGGTTTAGGGGATGGACTGGAGTCCAGTCCCCAATTTTGGGTGGGACTTGTGAGTTAGAATGGATGGATCAGGTTGTTTTTCTTGTGAAATGACCGCAGAACTCTTGAAGTTCATCCATGAACTCTTAATTTCTAAATAAATGGCTTTTACTCGGTTCTTATCCTTCTTGACTTTTCTGCAGGATTTGGCCCTGTTGACCACCCCTTCTTGTGTATTGTCTCTTCTCTTGTCTTCCGTGACACAGCCCTCCCCAGTTGTTTACCTATTTCCTTCATTTCCTTTACTGATTCATTACCTTTCTTCCACCCACTAAAGGTGAGTGTGGCCTATAATCCTTTGTCCTAGAATTTCTTTATTTTTTTCCCCGGTAATCTTATCTACTCTCATGAAGTTTGATTATCATCATTATGCAGATGACTCACAAATCACAAATCCAGTCCTGTTTTTTTCCTTAAGTGACAACTTTGCCTTGGTTTTTAGAAATCTACCCATACCTCTCTGTTTTTCATATCTATTGTTTCTTATGGTGCAGTAATACTCCTCTACATTCATATGTCACACTTTGTTTAGCTGTCCCCCAATCAGTAGGTATGACATTCTACCTTAACCACTTAAACACCTCTCTCCCTTTCCTCAACCCACCCAATGGAATGTAAAATCCTTGAGGGCAGGGGCTATCATTTTAATCTTTGTATGCTCAGCACAGGGACTTAATACAATGTTGAAATGAATTGTTGTATATATTAAGATGATAAGGATTTGGATGCTCCAAACCTTTGTTTGTATATTGTATTATGGACTGAACACTTGGAAGAAGAAAAAGAAAATTCTCATTACGGTTAGGCTTAGCCCACCAAAACAAATTCCCACATTGGCCATCTCCAAAAATAAATGTGTCATTCTGCATTTTAAATCCATTACGTCTCTGGCAGGACGTGGGTGTATGTTTCATCTTTAGTTCTCTGGCCTAATGGTTTGTCATTGCATTGATCAGAATTCTAAAATCTTTTCAAATTGTTTTTCCTCCATAACGTTGCTGTGGTAATATTGTTGTTGTATATATATTGTTCTCGTATGCTCACTTAACTCTGCATCAGTTCATAAGGTTGTCCCAGAGTGTCGAAGCTGAGCATTTCATCATCCTCCTTACTCAGTGGAGCAGCAGGTGCTAGGCCTGAAGTCAAGAAGATGTGAGTTCAGGTCCTGCCTCAGACACATACTAGCTGTGTCATCCTGAACATATCACTTAGCCTCTGTCTGGGGATAATTATCACCTGTATCACAGGATTGTTGTGAGCATCAAGGGAGATCAGATTTAATAAGTATCTGTTCAATCGCTACCCTCATCACTTCTTGTGGCACAGTGATACCATGACCAGTAGATGGGCACCCCTATAATTTCCAGTTTGAGGTTACTATGAGAAGACTGCTATAAATATTTTTGTACATCTAGATCCTTTCTCTTTCTTGTCTGCTTTGGAGTATAGACCTAGTTGTGGTGCTGCTGAGTCAAATTTAGTAACTTTTGAGAGCATAGTTCCAAATTCCTTTCCGGAATGGCTGGATCAGTTCATGACTCCACCAGCAGTGCAGTAGTGTGCCTCTTTTCCCCTAATCCCTCCAGCATTTGTTTTCTTCTTTCGTTTTCTTTGGCAGTCTGATGAGTGAAAGGCTGTAATTTGCACTTCTCTAATTATTAGTGATTTAGAGCATTTTTTTTCACATGGTTGTTGATACCTTGGATTTCTTCTTTTGGAAACTACCTGTCCATATTCTTTGAATATTTATCTCCTGAAGAATGTGAAATCCTGTTCTATACTTAATTTTTGCCAAATTGCATTCTATTTTTTCCAGCAGTTTTTTGTCAAATAATGAAGCTTTAACCCAGTTGCTGGGGGTCTTTGGGTTTATTGAACACCATGCTACTATGTGCATTTGCATCTATATCTTTAGCCCATGTTGAATAATTTTAATGATAATTTATCTGTAGTATAGTTTAAGATCTGGTACTGATATACCCCTTCTTTCCTGTTTTTTCATTATCACCCTTGAAATATTTGTGTATATGTGTGTGTTTCCTTTTATATAATATATATACCTTATATAAACTATGCATTTTACTCTATATAAAGTATATATACATACACTGTATAGTCTATATGTAGAAAGTATATGCTGTATACTATATTTAGGAAGTATATAAACTATATATTTTTCTATATATGTAAAGCATGTGTATGTATGTGGAAACTATATGTGTGTATGGACATACACACATACACACATACATACACACACACGTAGAGAAAGAGAGAGGGAGAGAGAAAGTATGTAAGAATGTTGTCTAAGACAATAAGTAGTCTCCAAACTTCTTTGATTGTACATCCTCTTCAATAAAAAATTATGAGCATATATCGCATATATATGCATATTTACTTCCATATAAATTTCATTTTGTTTTTTCTAGCTATATAAAATAATCGTTCGGAAATTTGGTGTGGTACTGAATAAGTGAATTTAGGTAGAATTAGGTAGAATTTTTATCATTGGTTTGACCTACTCCTGAGCAATTAATATTTTTCCAATTATTGAGATCTATACTTCTGCAGAGAATGTTCTGTAGTTGGGGGTCATATAGTTGTGTCTTCATATATAGATTCTCAAATATTTGATATATTCTTTATGTTCTGATATAGTCTATAGTTATCTTAAATAGAATTTCTATTTCTTCCTACTGGATTTTGTTGGTAATATATGAGAGTTGTCATGATTAATATGAATTTATTCTATAGCCTTCCACTTTGCTGAATTTATTAATTGCTTCCATTGATTTTTGGTTGATTCTTAAAAGAATTTTTTTTTGTACATTACATCAGTGAAAAGGGGGATAATTTTGTTCCCTCTTTGTTTATGCTTATTACTTCAATTTCTCCTTCAGTGCTGTAGTTGGCATTCCTAGGATGATGTTAAATAGTAGTGGTGATAATGGACATCTTTGCTTTATCCCTTACCATGTTGGGAAGGCTTCTAACTTTTCTCTTACATATACATATATATCTACATACATACATATACACATACATACATATATACACATATATACATGTACGTATGTTGTTTGTGCTTGATTTTAGGTAGCTATTATTTATTATATTAAGGAAAATGTATTTATAATCTTGCTTTTTAGAGTTTTTAATAGACACTGGTGTTGGATTTTGTCACTTTTCAGTAACTATTGATATAATTGTGGTTTTTATTATTCATGTTAATTGCATGATTTATATGATATTTATGGTTTTCCTTGTATCGAACTAACTGGGCTGAATTTCTTCCTATAATTGTTATCATCAGTAGTCTTTTCATTGGTAATCTGAGGAAATTTGAACTGAAAGCCAGTAAGAGGGAGACCCATTAGATTTCAAGTTAGAGGACCTGTGTTCAAATCCTTCATGTGTTATTTATTATCTATGTAATCTTGAGTCACTTATCCACTTCTGTAAAATGTGAGGAAGGAGAAAATGAGGTCCTATGGCCTTTACGGACCCTTTCTTCTTTAAGTTTATGATTCTGTGATCCTCAAATGTCATGCACTGGCTTACATCTGTATATAAATGTATTCCATCTCACCTTCATAGGTAGTTTTCGTGATTTAGATTTTTATCAGAGGACAGAGTTTACTCTATATGTTATGGTTGAGTGAAAGATGTATGTAGGAAGTAGAGTGTATGTAAGCATTGCCAGGCCTGAAGTCAGGAGGAACTGAGTTCAAATCTAGCCTTAGACATTTAATAACTGTGTGACCCGGCTACTTAATAGCTATGTGGGCAAGTCACATGATCCTGTTTGCCTCAGCTTCCTCATATGTAAAATGATCTGGAGAAGGAAATGGCAAACCACTCCAATATCTTTGTTAAGAAGACCCCAAATGGGCATCGTGAAGAATTGGACACGACTGAACAGCCACAAAGAAAACGTTGTCCAGGCCAGTACGTTGTCTCCAGACCTTTTGATTGTACATCCTTATCAATAAAAAATTGTGAGCACATATCTTCAATAAGTATATATTTACTTATCTGTAGATTACATATAAATGTACTACTGTGCTAATACACACATTATAAAACTTACAAAAAACAGGAATTTAAAAATGAGATAAAGATAAATAGCATTTGATTCAGGAGTCAGGAGGGAGCCATTGGAGTTTATTGAGTAGAAGAGTGGCGCGGTCAGACGTGTGCTTTAGAAACATCACTTGGCTGCAGTGTGGAGGGTGGGTTGGGGTAGGGACAGACAGTCAGGGACATCCATCAGGAGGCTGTGCGCTGCTGATCTAAGGGGGCGGGCATGTGGGTAAAGAGAAGAGGACAGCTATGAGAGAGACAAAGGTAGAACAAACAAGATGCGGCAGCAGGTTAGTTATACGATTGGTTGTTGGGTGAGGAGTCAGAAATGATGACAAGGTTGTGAAAACCTAGATGCCTGAAAGCGTGGGTGGTGCTTTCAACAGTAATAGGGAAGTTTAGAAGAGGGGTGGGTTTTGGGGGGAAATATGTGGGATCAGAACTGTGTCCAGATCACAGTCTATCCAGGCCTGCTTATTCTGTTTAGAACCCTCTGTCCTATCCAAAATGAAGAGGGGGAATATAGGTTCTTAGTCCCTTGCCATTGCCTTGTGAGTAGTGGAGAGACTTTCCTCTAAGGGATACCTGGTATAGCAAGAGATGATTTGGGGGCAGGGTGAGGTGGTGGGGTTTTCCCAATGGCAGCTGCAACAACTGCTGCTGTGGGATCTGTTGCCAGACTCAGAAGGAGGTTGGTTGAAGGAGCATTGGGACTCTTGTGCTCTTGTGTTTGAGACAATCTCTCTGATTTGGTTGGGGTGAGGTCATGGTGCCCCTCGGATGGAAACCATTGGTGTAGAAAGTTGTGTCATTCAAGAAGAGGTCTTATTATTATAAGTGTTTTTCCTAACGTGTACGTAACAGTACGATGTTTTTGTTTTATTTTGTTTTTGGACCAAACCTAAGGTTTCACTTGAAGTGGGAACTCTAAAATTAATTTCAGAGAGTTGCTTGAGACACTGAGAGATCAAGTGTCTTGCCAAGGTCACGCAACCAATAAATGTCATTTTGGTCTTCATCAGTTCACACCAGGACTTTAGAACAGCTTCCTAACTGCCTCCAATTTCATCCACTTTCAATTTATCCTATTATCTGCTACCAAATTAATCTGCAGAATACTGCGTAGTATTAGAACTGGGAAGGACCTTAGAGATCATTTGGGTCATTCTTTGACTCTGTAATTTAGAAAACCAAGGTCCGGAGACTTGCCCATGATTATGAGAGTGGCAGAACCAGGACTGCCTGCTCGCCTGACTCATAGGCCAGTGTTCCAGGCGTTCTCTCTGGCTGTCCCCCATGTCAGGAATGCTCTCCCTCTTCCGCTTTGACTACCAACCTCCCTGGCTTCCTTTAACACACCGTTTAATTCTAGTGCTTTCCTTCTGTTAATTATTTCCTGTTTGTCTAGACACACACAAATTATTATTAGATGGTAAGCTTCTTGATGGCAGGAATTGTCTTTTGCCTGTTTTGGATCCCAGTGCTTGGCACAGTGCCTGTTGCATAGTAGGTGCTTAATAAATATTTATTGAATTATTTTATTACATTGTTCTACCTATCATACTTCTTTGCATACATAAATAAAAATGCCTCTCCGGGGATTACTGTATGACGCTCAACACCCTCACCAATTGGCACTCAGTCTGTCTCTTCAGCTTTAATGCTTCTCTCTGCCATCAAGCCTCAGAGCCCTACCAAATTGATCTCCATTTCCCCAAAATGCCATATGAATTCTCTTTTCTGTGTTTTTGCTTATGCTGTCTGCCCTATTTGAAATGGTGTTCTTCCTGCTCTCTGTTTGTCTAAGTCCTTTCCTTAATTCAAGGCCCAAGTCAAGTTCCACTCATCCATGAAGCCTTTCTTAACCGTCCCATCATCTTCAGTCATCATTCCTTGCTACTCACCATTTGGTGCCCTCGTTTGACGCTCAGCCTGTGCTGATTTGTGTTTTTGTTTAAATGTCTGTGGTCTGCTAGTCTGTATGTTCTCTGAGGACAAGGTCTTGTTAGTTTTGCATTTCCTACCACCACCACAGCCTTTCACGGGGATCTTCACATGGTAGGCATTCAGTAAGTATTTGTTGATTGGATGGATGTATGAATGGATGGATAAATGACTGTGCCCTACCTATAACCCTGTTAGAGACTAGGAGATCTTCACACAGTAGCTATTTGTTATTATTCCTCATATCTCACATGGTGCCCTGTGCCCAGTAAGCAGTAAACAAATGTTGATATTTGGTCTTTTATTAGAGTATCCACCAAAGAGCTTCATAACTATATAACTTCAGAAACCTATAACTGGACAATTACTGTTTCATTAGCTCATTTAGGGTGTAATAAGATTTTGTATAATTTAGGGTATGTTAAACATTCACATCAAATTAAGTACTACTCATAACATATTTATTATTTATAGGTGAGGAAGGATAGAACATCAATTTATGTCATATTTATAGCATGTATAGCATATTGGCAAAGTACTTGGTAATTTTGTTACTCATTAATGTTATGAAATGGTAGCCCCATTTAATAGGTTTGTATAAAGCTGTGGAACAGAGGAAATGAAATCATTTCTACCTAGTAGAAAAATTGACATTAAATCCTCTGACACAGCATCATCTTGCTTCCTGTCGAAGTTTGTTATGTAAGCAAACTAGAACTAGTATTTATTAAGCCCCTGCTGTATGCCAGGCACTGTGCAAAGTGCTGGAAATACAATGAAACGCAAAAACCAGTTCTTCCTTTAAAGTGACTCACAGTCCAATAGGGGAGACAGCATGTAAATAACTTTGTTCAAAAAAGATACAGACAGAATAGATTGGAAATAATCTCGAGGGAATGGCCAGTGAAAATGTCTCAAGGGGACCAGTGTCACTGGATCACATAGTATGTGGAGAGTGAGGTGTAAGAAAACTGGAAAAGTAGGAAGGGGCCAGGTTGTGAAGGGCTTTAAAAGTCAGGAGTTTTTGTATTTGATTCTGCAGGTAATAGGGTGACATAGGAGTTGATTGTTGGGAGGAGGGGATAGGAAGACTATGGAAATGGTGGCACATGATCAGATATGTGGTTTAGGAAGGTCACTTTGACAGCAGAGTGGAGGATAAACTCAGAGTAGAAGCAAAAGTAAATCTCACACACACACACACACACACACACACACACACACACACACTCACACACTCACACACACACACACCCATTGTAAAATACCTTCATCTTCAGTTGCAGGCCAGTTCACTTCCTTGTGTAACAACAATAAATACGTATTGAATGCTTACTACAAGCAAGGTATTTTATATATTTCTTTCTGTAAACTTGAGTCTTCTCATTGGCCTCCTAACAATACCATGGCTTTGTGACTTTGGGCAAGTCACTTCTTTGTTCATTTATTTCTGTTTTCAGAAAAAAAGTATAAATGAGTTAAAAGATTACTATTTGGGCATATCAATTAGAAGAATATAAAATCCCCAAAAGGATTAGTAATATTCCATGGATCCTGGAGTGGACCCCGTGCTTTGGAGATAAGAAATTTCAAGTACTGCTTCTCAGAATCCCACATCCAAAGAAGGCCAGACCCATACCTTTGGTCCTTTGCTTTTGCGTATGTAAACCTAATAGCCCCCATATCTTAAACACAGTGACTGTCAAAGAATACTAATAGGAGCTTCCCTCCAACAAATTAACTTTGGATTTTTAAGCAGTGTCAGCAAAGGAGCTGAAGACAAATCAAACTTATTGGCTGGACCAGTCAATCATTCTTTCCTCCTGTTTCTTTCTCTCCAAAATTCTGTTGGCTATGAAATCAGAATGGTATGGTCAAACTGATCATTTATGTTGGTGAGATGTGGGTATCCATAAGCAATCCAAACTCATTTTTATTAAAGAATGCATTTTACCATGAAGTTCTTGCTTTTGTGTTCTTTAAAACTGAATGTTGAATACTGATGTTCTATGTTCTGGCCTTCCATTTTGAGGGAGAATCAAATGTAAAAAGCATATTTTATATATGTATACATACATACATACATACATACATACATACATACATATATATATATATATATATATATATATATATAACACTGCTGTGTTTTATATAGTCGTGTCTTATGATGACATTGTGATGTGGACGGTAACCTTTAATGTGCCATTGAAGCCTAATTCTCCTTGCGTTTAACAGGTGACATATAAGACTTGCAAATTTCTAAATGTCTCTAAAGGACACCTTCCTTTGCTGCACAGGAAGATATATTGAGTGCCGCTGTCTTTTCGAGAACTCTCCTTTATTTGGAACAGAACTGTGCAGTCGCTTGTTCTCACCTAATCTCATCAGCATACTCATGGTTTCCCTCGGGGCCATTTTCTTGGTCAAGCCACCTGTCAGAGTATTCACGCTAAAAGGTCATCTAGTTCAGCTACCTGCCCCTAAGCAGAACAGTACCTCCATACCACGAAGATATTTAAAGGAAAGGAGAGCCACATCCTGGATTCCCTGAACACCTTGTGTGTCAGCCATGCCTCTTCTGTCATCCATTCTCTTTGGTTTCTGTTGTCAGGTCCTGCATGCAAATGGTTTCTGTCTACTACCTTTACCTGGCTTCCCCTTTGGAAACCTCAGTGTTATTGTTTGTTTATTTGTTTTATCATATCCCTGCTTTTGCTCCAAGGAGGATGGAGGAGAGAGCGAGTATTTATGAAGCACCAGGCACTCTGCTAAGTGCCTTACAAATACTATCTTATTTGGTCAACACTCTCACATCGCACCTTTTCTGGAATATTCCTGACACCCCTTTACTCCTGCCAATCGCTTTACTGCTCTGGTTACTTCTTGAAATATAAGTTATCCGTACTGATCATTTGGCTCTTCAGATAAACTGCATTAGGTTGTTGCTTATTTTTTGTGTATATGTCCTGCTACTTCAGTTAAAAGTTCTTTTGAGGGTCTCTCTCTACTTAACATTGGGCCCTGAATGTGGAAGTCCTTCAGTAAACACTGGTTATTGATAATATTTTCAGATTTAACACTCTGTCCTATGTTTTTGTCCTCATCTCTTTTATATCCAGCGTAAACTTACTGACAAACCAGTCACAAAACTAAAACTCCTGCTCTCTGTAAGCCGGACCTGCTGATGTAGTAGCCTCAGTTTCCTCGTATGTAAAATGAAGTTTGAACTATATTCCCTTAATGGGTCTTTTTTTTTTGCCTGAGTTTCTGATAAGGTAGGGACTATCTATGTATTTTACTATAAAAGCAAAGGTCCTATATTCAGGGTCTATTTTTTTTTTTTTTTTGCAGTGCCTCACACAGGAATTCAAACCAAATTTTTTTTTTTAATTTAACTTTTAACATTTATTTTCACAAAGTTTTGGGTTACAAATTTTCTCCCCTTTTATCCCCTCCCCCCCCAAACCCAAGCATTCTAATTGCCCCTGTGACCAATCTGCTCTCTCTTCTATCCTCCCTCTCTGCCCTTGTCTCCTCTTCTCTTTTGTCCTGTAGAGCCAGATAGCTTTCTTTACCCCTTAACCTGTATTTCTTATTTCCTAGTGGTAAGAACATTACAGTTGATCCTAACACTTTGAGTTCCAACTTCTTTAGCTCCCTCCCTCTCCACCCCTTCCCTTTGGAAGGCAAGCAATTCAATATAGGCCAAATCTGTGTAGTTTTGCAAATGACTTCCATAATAGTTGTGTTGTATAGGACTAATTATATTTCCCTCCATCCTATCCTGACCCCCATTACTTCTATTCTCTTATGATCCTTTCCCTCCCCATGAGTGTCGACCTCGGATTGCATTCTCCTCCCCATGCCCTCCCCTCTATCCTCCCCCCCACCCTGCTTGTGCCCTTGTCCCCCACTCTCCTGTATTGTGAGATAGGTTTTCCTATCAAAATGAGTGTGCATTTTGTTCTTTCCTTTAGTGGAATGTGATGAGAGTAGAGCTCATGATTTTCTCTCGCCTCCCCTCTTTATCCCTCCACTAATAAGTCTTTTGCTTGCCTCTTTTATGAGAGATAATTTGCCCCATTCAATTTCTCCCTTTCTCCTCCCAATATTTCTCTCTCACTGCTTGATTTCATTTTTTTTTTTTGAGATATGATCCCATCCTCTTCAATTCACTCTGTGCACTCTGTCTCTATGTATGTGTGCGTGTGTGCATGTGTGTGTGTGTATTCCCACCCAGTACCCAGATACTGAAATGTTTCAAGAGTTACAAATATTGTCTTTCCATGTAGGAATGTAATCAGTTCAATTTTAGTAAGTCCCTTATGACTTCTCTTTGCTGTTCACCTTTTCATGGTTCTCTTCATTCTTGTGTTTGAAAGTCAAATTTTCTTTTCAGCTCTGGTCTTTTCATCAAGAAAATTTGAAAATCCTCCATTTCATTGAAAGACCATTTTTTCCCCTGAAGTATTATACTCAGTTTTGCTGGGTAGGTGATTCTTGGTCAAACCAAATTTTTTAAATTTAATTTTCTTAGTTTTTACATCATTTACATGTTCTAATGTAGCCTCTCCCCCTGCCCCCCATAAAGCCATCTTGATCGATGAATCAGAAAGAAATCAGAAAGCAGAAATCGTTTTTTGGTGGGTTTTTAAAAATTATCTTTATGAATTAAATAAATAACCAGTTTGGTGATTGACTAATGAAGTTTAATGAGATTTATCTAGGATTTGTACTGTTACTAGGTACCAGATATCTTTTTTGGGAAAGTACATGTTGATCTTTTCAAAATAAGTATAAAACATGACTAGTTTGCAATTTAATTTCACCAGTCTACCATCCTTAAAGCCACCCTTCCGTAAGTAGTATTTTTAAAATTCAACATTCTTATTGTTCTTCAGAATAAATTATAATTTGTGGGTTTGTAGTTTTCTTTAAATGTTACAAAGCAGTTCTACCCTGGTAAAGGCACATAATGCAATGGATATGGAGCTGGCCCTGGAGCCAAAAAGAACTGGGTTCAAAGTCTGCCTTTCACATATTCTGGTCCTGAGCAATTCTTTTAACTTCTTAGTGCCCTAAGCATCTCTCTGGTTGTTAAAAAAAAAAAAAAGTATCCCTGGTCATTGTAGAGGAAGTTTCCTCATCTGGGAGGTCACAAGATATAGTCACTATCTCTATCCTAAATAACACCTCGAACACTCTGGTTTGGTGCTTGTGTAGCAAGATACTGTAACCTTCAAGTTTGACAACAATCAAAATTCAGCGTTTCCTCCTTCAGCAAAAATTGTACTTATAGAATGTAAAGTGTTTTTATATACGTATATATGACATAAAGTGTTAAATATTGTGATTACATCTGATCTTCTCCCCACTCTCCATTCCCCAGTATTCCTTTGGTTTTTGTGCTGTATCTAATTAGTTGAGTGAGAATCTGCATGAAATATTGAGGTGCTGTTCTTTGAAAACTATGACTGAGTGACTAAGAATTAAAGACTGTAATTGTGGAAAACTTTGACACTGAGTAATTAGTTTAGTACCATTTAATGCTGGTTTTTGAAGAGTGGTTTTATTTCCTAATCAGCAGATTTTTGGTTTATGAAAGTATTAATACATTAATGAATCATGGAACAAGTTCATTGTTCAAGTAAGTTTTATTGTTTATTTTGATGTAAAAATGTACCCTCAGAGAATATCCGTTGACTATAAGGTTTCTATGACAAAACTTTTTTTAATGTGTGCTAAATAATTAATCAAGCAACAAGTTGTGTGTGTGTGCACAGTGCACATAAACTGCAGGATAGTGCACTTCATTTTAAGCTGCTTTTTTCCAGTTTTTATCTTTTCTGTTCGTAGAGTCAATTTGTTTCATGGTTAATGGCTATATAAAATAGTCTTTGAAATAAAAGCTAAAGACTTCTCCATTACCTTTTAACCAGGTTCTGTTTTAAATCAACCCTTTGGTATTTGAAAAGGTCAGCTGAGCTATTTTTGTGCCCCTGTCTCTAATTAATGGGCACTCATAAATTTCTACTGGCAACAGACAATGAAGGCTGATCCTATTGGTAGTGGAGAGCATCTGTTGTAATGTCAGAAGCAAGGTGTTGGGAATTGCTGATGCAGCAGCGTATGAAAAATGTACGAAGAGGTGAGATCCTATAGCACTAATCCAATGATAAAACTTACCCATTTCCATTCACAGACATCTCTGGGAGCATTTATTCTGCCTGCGTTAAGATGCCATTTCAAAATTAACAGGAGTCGGGAAGAAAGAGATCCATACCGGGGAGGGCTTTGTACTGTTTGTGGTCTCCTGTTACCCTGCTAGAAGGTTTCCTTAGGTCTCCATTAACCCAAATGTTTGTGTTTAGGTTTCACCTTTCTTGTAGGGAATATTTTATTCCCAAAGTTAAATAAAAATTGTTTCATCGGCTCTTGGATTTTAGCAAGAGAAGCAATTGCCATTTTCCACTGGGGAGAATAAACCTGAATATTTGAATCTCTTTAATTCAACCAAGAACAGATGGTCTTTTTTAGTTCATCTTGTGACCTTTCTTTGCCTGTAAGAAGTCTGATCTCACTGATCATAAATATTCTTTAAATTTGTACCCACAGAGGTTACAGGAGAGTCAGTCTGTCATTATCAATTCACATTTGCCTAAAGCTTTTGACCTAAGAATTTTACTGCAGATTTTTATCTACCAAATTAGCTTTCAACAGACTTATGAGGGAGCTATTATTATTCATATTTCATAGATATAATGAAGGGAGATACCAAGAGGCTGGCTGACCCATACACAGTCAGTAACCTTCTGATCAATGATATGGAGCAATATATGATCTTTCAAACATTCCATGTCCATGCTTCACCTACATGCCCGCTCCTTTGTCACAAATCCCTCTATCTATCAAATTTGACTTATCCTTCAAGGCCCAACTTCATACCTACCTCCTTCTTTAAATATTCCCTGGACCTTGTAGCCCAGAGGTATTCAAACTTCTTTGATTGTGCCATACCATATTAATTTCTAAAAGGAAATGCTAGTAGAGATTTCTGTAGTAATATTAGTTAAAAAGTTTTTAGCACATACCCATAGCATGTGTTTATTCATAAATTATATACATGTATAGTTATAACATACACATATTACAGAACATACACAAAAATAGACATACTTTGAAAATTGTATTTAAAGGTACAAAGATCTTTTTGTGTTCGCCAAAATGATAATTATAGTATTTTTAGTGAGAACAGTGTGATTGAGTATGCATCATTATTCTTTGCAATTGTGATTTAGCATTTTGTGATATAGCAATGTTAAAGGACTGGTTCTCTAAGTTCATTTTATTTTTATACTTGGTTTTAATGGCTATCATAGCTGGAAAAGATGCTTTACCAAAATATAGTTAATTTTTGGTTGTGCTTAGTAAATTATAATACTTTATTTTTATCTCATCCCTTAATTATGAAAAGATTTTTGTTGGAATTTCTATCTTCCCCAATATCAATCAATTATTCTTAAAAACTAATTGGAAGGTTATTTTCAACAAAGTTTCAAAACTTGATGAAACTCATTGTTTAGGAGATTTTTAAATAGGTTGGAAAATTCTATTTTAAGTGTTTTAGTTGTGTGGATGTGAATGATTTCATAAATGACATCAAAGTTACAAAAACTTAGTTTTTAAATGTTTTACTCATGATGGCTTTAGACTATCATTAGGTAGTATATCAAGGTACTAGCTGAGGTTCCTCATTAGTGAAAGTGGAATTTAATTTTTTAAAAGTCTTTATATTTTTAACTTTAGGGACTAACTTCTTGTTAGATTAGATTATCATTGTTTTTAACCTGATCATGTGGTTAATGAAGAGTTCATACTTGAAATAGGTGTCACTTTTCTAACATCTTCTAGTTGTTCACTTGTACTTAAAAGTAATGCCTTTGTAGCAGGAGTTGGAGCATTGTGTAGAAATGAGCTTATTTGTCCTTAGAAACTTCTGGGGATTCCAGGTACTTCTGTAAACTCAAGCTTTAATATAACAAAGCAGTTCCCTCATTGGCCACTGAATAGGAAGTCTCAATGTCGCTTTAAAAGGGAGGGACCTACCTTTTTTCCTGTCCATACATTGTGTTTGGACTATACTGGTATATTCCTAGAGGGGTAAGAGGGAAAGGATGAGTGCCCCCTCCTCCTACCCATGAAAAAATGGTAACTATGAGCACCTGTGTGGGCTTAACTAAGCAAGTCTGAGCTTGATCTTTAAACCCCCTGGCTGTCTCTTGTTTTATTTCCCAAGCACAGGTGACCGTCAGATGTTGGAGACAACCTTATAAGTTTGAGAGTCCCTTGATCCGTGCAGACTGGAGTCAAGGGGAGTTTATAAATCAGACAGCATGACTGCTAACAAGGGGAGGAGCTTTCCAGAAGGTATAGAGGGGGTTGTTTCAGTAGAGCAAAGCCAAGGTAAAATACGAAATACCATGAAATACCAGCCTCCTAGGAGAAGATAACAGATGCTATGTTACTGTATCTTGAAAGAACTCTTCGTGTTTAGCATTTTTCTTTCCTTTTTAAATAACAGTAATACCTTTTATTTTACTATGTTTCATCCATTTATTTTCGAGGTCTTTTGACCTCAGTCCTTCTAATAGTTTAATTTAATTTATTATTGCTTCCTGAAAACCCTATATACTAGCTAGAGCAAGTCTGAAGACTGAAAGCATAGCATTTCTTTTGTGTAAAGGAAATAAGTAGCTGTTCTTACCTGGTTCATATTCTACAGTGAGTTCCTTTCCACTGCTCTCTTCTTTGAGGGGATCCTAGATATAAACTTTAAATAATTTTCCCTGGAGGAATAAAGAGCCACAAAATATGAGAAAATGAATTTAACCCCTGTCTTGAGAGTCCAAGCTCTGCAACAACGGAACCTAGTCACTGAATGACAAATAAACAGAAGGGAGAGGATACAGCCCCCTTGGGCCTGGCCGAGGTTTGTGTTGTTAGATCTTCGGTGTAGGAACCTTTTTTAAGCACTTGTTCGTTTTGTGAGAGATAGTTTAGCTAAATGAAATGATATAAACAAATACACCTACCTGTGCATATTTGAAATAAAGTACATGGCATCCTGCTGAAAGTTAAACAGATGAGTGAAGAATGATTGACGGTCCTTTAAGTTGTAGAATTCCCACTCTTTACTCAGGTTACATCTCATAGTATGTGTGACATGTGATCATCTGATATATAGGCTGAGTGAGGATGCTGGTGGCAATCTGTATTTTTAAGTAAAACTTAAAGTGTAGAAATACATTAAATTCAACAGAGAAACAGATTAGTGACAGGGAGGGGGAGAAGAAGATTTAAGACGAATGGCAAAGGCAGAGAGGGAATATTCACAAGCAAAACAGATTTCAGTTTTAGGGGGGAATTAAGAGGCAGGCGATTAAGAACAGAAAGTGTAAGAGCTAGAAAGTAGGGTTTGGGCTTGTGGAAAAAAGGAGGAGCAGAGGAGAGGAAAGAATACTTCAGTTATAGATTTCTGGTGAATGCATTCTCCACTTTGTAAAAAAGAAAAAAAGGAGGGGGGTGGGGGAAGCAGGGTGAAAAGAGAAAGCAGGAAAGGATTAAGATAAAGGTAAAGACACAATGAAGAGTCATAGTATTTAAAATTAATGGGGTGGATCCACTGATAAAACAGAAGATAGACTGGATTAAGAAGTAGAATTCAGTAATATGTTGTTTACAGGAAACACATATTTACATGGAATTAAAATGAGAGACTGAAGCAGACTTTCTTGTCTTAGGCAAATTTTAAAAAGCAGGGATAGTAATGATGATCTCAGACAAGCAAATAGTAAAAATAGACTTTGTTAAGAGAGATAGCAGGGAAACTACAATCTGCTTTAAAGGTATCGTCAATTATGAAATAATATAAATGTGTAATATAGATGCACTAAGTGGGATGCATCTAGGGACTTAAAAAGTTAATTGAATTATGTAATATAAAGAAAAGCTATAATAGTTTTGGACTTAGCATGTGCTTTCTTTAGAGCTAGACAGATAGAACAGCAAGATAAAAAAGAAAGTAAAGACCTGAATAAGAGTTTAGAAAATTTAGATAATTATTAATTTCTAGGAATTACTAAATGGGAATAGAAAGGAGTATGCACATTTTGAAGTGTTGCACATGGCTGTGAAAATGCATAAATAATTGCAAAAAGATAGAAATATTAAGCACTACTGAAAAAGGTGACCTTCTAACCACTGACCTATATACCTACTCTCCCATCTCTACCAAATGTTTTTAAGAGTATTCTTGATGATGTCATTAACAGGTGTTCTTAAGCAACATTCTACAATGGGCCATATCAATCAGTCAATTTAAAAGTATTCATTAAGTGCTTACTTTGTGACAGGCACAGTGCATATAAATACAATTAACAAAACACTCTTTACTTGTAAGGAGTCTTCATTCTAATGGAGAAGACATCAGAGATGGAAACAAACACATATGGAATAAATATAAGGTAGTTTGAGAGGGAGGGCACTAGTAATTGGAAAGATGAGGAAAGACTTTATGTTGAAGGTGGTGCTTGAGCTGTGTCTTAAAAGAAGCAAGGATTATGTCACAATCTCAGAATTAACTGAAAAATAAAGAGAATATAAGATCCCATTGTAAATTCTGTTGATTATTTTTTTAATTAGGTAGAATAAAACACCACCTTACAGACTTTTTTACAGCTAGATATCTTCTATCTGTACATCAGGATCTTTCAGAATCCTTGGAAGATATGACATGATATGACACCCTATTCAAGAACCCTTTGATAACAAATATCAGGAGAAGCATACAACAGAAATAGATATTTGCTTGCCAGAGCTGTTTTTTTCATCATGATGGAGGAGTTCCAGAGCAAAGTCAAAGTTGAGGAGAGATTCCTTTTTGATGGTGAGGTCTTCTAGGTGTCCCTGTTTACAGATGACATTGTGTTGCTTGAATCAAACCCTAGAATATTGCAAACATTGTGGAAAGACTTGAAGTCACTCCAGAAGACTGACGATGAATCTCATGCTTACCATCTTTTAGCTGAATAGTTACAGAGTAGAGATGCAAAAGGAGACATACATTTTTGACATGGCTAATGGAATTTATTTTCTTTGACTACATTTATTTGTTACGAGGGAGGGATTTTATTTTATTTTATTTTTTGCCAGGGAATACTTATGAGGAGGGGATGGTAGTGATACAAAAAAGAAAAGAAAAGAAATAGTGTCACTGAATTGATTTGGAAATGAAAGAAATGCCAGAATGAAGATGCAGGATTGCTGAGAAAATGCAAGAAATTCAGGAGGAGACGGAAATAAACAGGAAAGTGTTAGAACTACAATGATAAAATATATCATTGAAATACACCTTTAAAAAGGTATACATAGTGGAGAGTCATGGTTTCGTATGGAGGCCTCTGTTATTGTTCTCTTTTATACGGGGAAATATTCATGATGGGAAGGTAATAAACATTTACATAGTGCCTACTATGTGCCAGGCACTGTGTTGAGGCACATTTTACAAATATCATCTCATTTGAGCTTCACAGCAACCCTGTGAAATAAGTACTGTTGTTACCCCCATTTTATCATGGAGGAATCTGAGGCAAACCGAGGTTAAATGGCTTGCCCAGGTGTCATACAGCTGGTAACCGAGACTAGCTTTGAACTCAGGTCTTCCTGATTTCAGGCCCAGTGTTCTCTCTATCCACTGTCACCAGCTGCCTTGGTTTAAGGATGTCTGGAAAGTTCATGATAATAAAAAAGATCTAAAAATGATATAAAAAATAAAGAAGAATATTAAAAAATTGAAAACCCAATAAATGTACATACTCTTTGACCCAGTGTTTCCACTATTAGAGTGGGAACAATATTTAAGGCCCTGGTGAGCAGGATGGTTTCAGAAAAACCTGGGAAGACTTAAATGAACTGCTACAAGGTGAATTGAGCAAAGCCAAGAAAACATTGTACACAGTAGCAGCATTCTTGTAATAAGGATCAACTGTCAGAGACTTAGCTAGTCAGACTGAGGCAGTGATCCAAGATTATTCCAAAGGATCTATGATGAAAAACACTTATCTACCTCCAGAAAGAGAACTGATGAACTCCGAGTGCAGATTGACACATGCTTTTTTCACTTTCTTTATTTTTCTTGCTTTTTTTTTTTGCATGTGCAACATGTCTAATATGGAAATATATTTTGCCTGATGTAAAAAAAAAAAAAAAGAGTACTGAAATTGCCCTTAGGAGAGTAAAGTTTTGGCCTGTTGTAGTACCTCCCTGGTTTCCTGAATCCCAAATAAAGCCATGCCAGACTTCTCCCTCAGGCTTCTAACTGGCAGATCAGTGTGACCAGCATCAGCACAGGGAAACCTCACAACATCCTGGATCCTTGCTAAGTATCCTTTCCCTGCTCTCAGTATCCTTCTGTGGGTCTGGCTAAGAATACCTCCTTAGATTAGCCTTCTGTGAATGTCTAATCTGCTAGGAGACTTGCCCAAGTCAGGCCTGACCTACTACATTTGGAAGTAGGTATCAACACTACTCCCCTGGCACAGTGAGTGCTCCAGTTGTGGACTTTTGTGTTAGCCTGGGTGGTTGTTGTTTTTTAGTGGTTTCATGGTACTTTATAAGTTCTGCTATACAGAACTCTTAGAATTAGCTTTTTACTCAGGGTTTGTAGTGTTGGAGTGGAGCCTCAAGTGACTTTTTAAAATTTGTAGCATTCATGTTCTATTCACGTAATGAATTATCCATCAAGCGCTGATAGACGTTAAGTCATAGTGCACTGAGACATTGAACATTTACTGCTGTGCGTTCATAATAATAGAACACTCCTATCTAAACACTTAGATTGTAATAATGTGATTTGTGTGACTATGTAGAACTGTGTGATGAGGATTATAATGCTAATTAGAAAAATTGATCTTTGTCTTCAACTTTGGACTGAATAAACTTGAGATCTTTAAAAGGGAGCAAGTCTCATTGTGGGTATCAAAATATAACTTGCACTACTAGTCAGGAGATTTGGATTCTGGCTACAAATATGTTACTTCCACTTTTTAAAAAGTTTTATTGCTGCTTTCTGATTTTATATCACAGTCATTAATGAATTTATCCTTCCACCTGTTCTGAGTTGTTTAGTCTTCCCTTACAATAACAACAACCAAAAAAAGCCCAGCTAGGCAAAACCAACTTATCAGTTGGTGTGGTCTGACAGCATACGTAACATTCCACCCCCACAATCCCTAGCTTCGACAGCGGAAAGGGGCATTTCTTCATCTCATTTCTAGGGGCAAGATTTTTCATTACTTTTACATAATGTTTAGTCACTCTGCATATTGTTTTCCTTGTTTGGGCTATTTCACTGCTACTCCTTTTTTGGGACATTGTGGGCAAGCGATATCTTTTATATTCATGCTGTCTGTAGAGATAGAGATATATATGCCTCAGTGAAGCTGAGTAAAGTCCTTGCTTTCATGGAGAGAGAATCTAGTAAGAAAGATGACATAATGATAGGTAACCATAATGTAAAGTAGAATGTTAAAGTTCTATAACAGAGGTAGCAAAGTACTATGGGAGTATGAAGAAACATCACATTAAGCCAAAGGGAATCAGAAAGCTTTATGAAGTGGCATTTTATCTAGGCTTTGAAGAATAGATAGGAATTAAGTAAAGAATGAGGGATTGGGGCTAGAGCAAAGATAGATGAACGAGGAGATGGGGAAAGAGGCTGATAAATAAAGTAGGTGGGGTCATGTTACAAATTGCCTTGAAGATGGAGCCCAAGAATTTTTTTTTATCCTGTAGGCAAAATTGAAATACAATTTTTTGATAAAATTCTTAGTGACTTGAATTAGGCATATTATATGTAAGGGGTTTGGAACTCTCAGGTTATCAGGGTCATGGTGTCCTCAGGAGAAATCTCCTGTGACGTCATGTCCTTGCATGACTTAAGTGATGGACCACCCTTATGCAATAACCGACCTTCACAATTATGTTGAGCGAGAGCAGCAACAGCCAAGCATGTAAGCTCAGCACATGGTATATACGAGCTTCTTGCATGCATGGAAGTAGAATGCCTATATATACTCTGAGCTAGCTGAGAATAAACAGTGTATGTACCATCCTTGCTCCCACCTCATTCATTCGCGCCTGGAAGAAAGATCTCATGCAGGGAACTCAACAACTATAAACTGGCAAAAGAGTGTAGTTTCCCAGGGCCTCCCACTAACTCCAAATCTGATCCACATTCCCATTTATTTTCAAGATTTTCAAAATATTAGTGCTTTTATATTGAGAACCCAGCAGAGCCCAGATGTAGGCTCTTCTTGTTAGGATAGTACAGCATAGTTTGTAATGGTAGTAATTCTCCATCTTTTCAGAAAAAAAATGTATTCTAAAAGCACATAGGCAGCATAATTTAGAGGCAAATAACTAGGTGACTTTTTGAAAGAGAGGACAGTGTCAGTATTTCACAATTGATTCCAGTGAGGTTGCTGCTTCTGATAATATTTTGGAAGGATCTCTTATGGGACAATTTACAAACAACCTCTGGGGAAAAAAATCCCTCCTGTTGGTATAAAAATACTGTCATGAATAAGGTGAATGAAAGATTTCATATCTTTTAAGAAACTGTCATTTCAGTGGAATGATAGTAATTAGACCTTATAGTTTCTATTTTGATATTCAGAAAAAAAAATTTTTAGTAGGTAGTAGATACTGTATTCTATGCTGTACAGTTCCATAAAAAGCACCTTCTTGATGTATCTGTGAATATTCGTTTTTATAAGAAAGTCACTTACTTGCAGCTGTGCTATCCTGAGATAACTGTTATAAAAGAAAAATTCAAAGCAGTTGTTTTTAGTGAGCACATTAAAAATAGGCAGCAGTTCAGTGTAGTGAAAAGAGAGCTTGTCTTGAGTTAGGAAGACCTGTATTCAGATCCCTTTTCTGACACATCCAAGCTGAGACTCTGGCAAGTTACCTAACCTGTCAGTGCCCCAAGCAACACTGAGACTGTAAATTGCAATACAGCTGCAGATACTCATCAAAAGAGAGAGATTCACTCACAGGAAATACGCACATCTGATAAATTACAGATTGGAAACATTTACCATCTCCCCTCCCCTGCCCCAAATAGTGATAGTTAAAGCACAAAAACAAAGAAATTAATTTAGTAAGATTCTCGAGTGTGTGACTCTATTTTTCTTCCTCGATAGCAGTATCAAACCATTTCCTGCTTGAAATTGTTCTTATTTGTGAAGAACACCAAGCAGAAAGGATGAAAAAAATGATTCTGCATTGGGAGAAATTGTGAGATGGAGAGGTAAAGAGCATCTTGCCATGCTGGGGGCCTGGGAAGTCCTTCCAAAAGCTCCCACAATGGAAGCCATTTAGTAGCTAGCTGCTCACCAGAGTTAGTTGAATGCAATCAGTATTTGCGGACCCTCTTTTATTATACACTTCATCATAGAACTAAGCAGTACATCCTTTTCAAGTGGACAGAGGAAAGTGGGAGGCTTATTTCCTTACTAGAGGATTATATTTAGATTTTTACATAAGGAATGCTAATAACAAACCTAGTACAAGCCTTTAAAACAAAATGAGATTTTGTCATAGTTAGAATAGGGGGAAGCTAGATTGTAGAGCTGTCAGAAATATATTAATACCATAATCTGAGCTTGGGGCCCAGATCTGCCAGAAACAATTTCTATTAATTAATAATATTCTATATTCAGATGTTTCCAGCTTAAATGTCCAAACTGGCATGAGACCTCCATGCCTTAGACCTGTCTTTCTCCCTCAAGACAATTTGAGGTAACATAGGAATCCTGAACAAGGAAAAGGTTGTAATATTAGTTCAAATACAGGTTTGGATTAATGTTCCAGAATAATAGTCACAACTCAGTTCCTTCCTTTATCATTCCCCTCAAGAATTTGTTTGCCCTATTTAGAGTGACACCCTCCCTCTGACCAGTAATTCAGGGCACTCCCTTTGGGTGAGTCAAAGGCTAGTGGCTTTAGAGGATCTGGAAGGCCAGGTTAGAAACTAGAGTTGAGTTAAATTTGTTTTCACCTTCAATCCTTCTTCCAGGACTTTTAGCACATCTTCCTAAAGCTTTGGAAAAATCTGGGAAGAATTTTCAGATAGAGAAAAATTATTTCTGATAGATATTTATTTCTAAGAAAATATTATTTCTTTTTTTTATTTTTTATTAATTTATTTAACTTTTAACATTCATTTTCACAAAATTTTGGGTTCCACATTTTCTCCCCTTTTGTCCCCTCCCCCCACCCCAAAACACCGAGCATTCTAATTGCCCCTGTCTGCCAATCTGTCCTCCCTCCCTCCCCACCCCTTCCCTTTGGAAGGCAAGCAATTCAATATAGGCCAGATCTGTGTAGTTTTGCAAATGACTTCCATAATAGTAGTGTTGTGTAAGAACTAATTATATTTCCCTCCATCCTATCCTGTCCCCCATTACTTCTGTTCTCTCTTTTGATCCTGACCCTCCCCATGAGTGTTGACCTCAAATTGCTCCCTCCTCCTCATGCCCTCCCTTCCATCATCCCCCCCACCCTGCTTATCCCCTTATCCCCCACTTTCCTGTATTGTAAGATAGGTTTTCATACCAAGATGACTGTGCATTTTATTCCTTCCTTTAGTGGAATGTGATGAGAGTAAACTTCATGTTTTTCCTCCCACCTCCCCTCTTTTTCCCTTTACTAAAAAGTCTTTTGCTTGCCTCTTTTATGAGAGATAATTTGCCCCATTCCATTTCTCCCTTTCTCCTCCCAATATATTTCTCTCTCACTGCTTGATTTCATTTTTTTTTTTAAGATATGATCCCCTCCTCTTCAGTTCACTCTGTGCACTCTGTCTCTATGTGTGTGTGCGTGTGCGTGTGCATGTGTGTGTGTGTGTTATCCCACCCTGTACCCAGATGCTGAATAGTTTCAAGAGTTACAAATATTGTCTTTCCATGTAGGAATGTAAACAGTTCAACTTTTGTAAAGTCCCTTATGACTTCTCTTTGCTATTTACTTTTTCATGCTTCTCTTCATTCTTGTGTTTGAAAGTCAAATTTTCTTTTCAGCTCTGGTCTTTTCATCAAGAATGCTTGAAAGTCCTCTATTTCATTGAAAGACCAATTTTTCCCCTGAACTATTATATTCAGTTTTGCTGGGTAGGTGATTCTTGGTTTTAGTCCTAGTTCCTTTGACTTCTGGAATATCCTATTCCACGCCCTTCGATCCCTTAATGTGGAAGCTGCTAGATCTTGTGTTATCCTGATTGTATTTCCACAATACTTGAATTGTTTCTTTCTAGCTGCTTGTAATATTTTCTCCTTGATCTGGGAACTCTGTAATTTGGCCACAATGTTCCTAGGAGTTTCTCTTTTTGGATCTCTTTCAGGCAGTGATCTGTGGATTCCTTGAATACTTATTTTGCCCTCTGGTTCTAGAATCTCAGGGCAGTTTTCCTTGATCATTTCATGAAAGATGATGTCTAAGCTCTTTTTTTGATCCTGGCTTTCAGGTAGGCCCATAATTTTTAAATTGTCTCTCCTGGATCTATTCTCCAGGTCAGTTGTTTTTCCAATGAGATAGTGCACATTATCTTTTATTTTTTCATTCTTTTGGTTTTGTTTTGTGATTTCTTGGTTTCTCATAAAGTCATTAGCCTCCATCTGTTCCATTATAATTTTGAAAGAATTATTTTCTTCAGTGAGCTTTTGAATATCATTTTCCATTTGGTTAATTCTGCTTTTGAAAGCATTCTTCTCCTCATTGGCTTCTTGAACCTCTTTTGCCAATTGAGTTAGCCTATTTTTCAAGGTGTTATTTTCTTCAGCATTTTTTTGGGTCTCCTTTAGCAGGGAGCTGATCAGCTGTTCATGCTTTGACTGCATGTCTCTCATTTCTCTTCCCAGCTTTTCTTCCACCTCTCTAACTTGATTTTCTATGAGCTCTTCTATGGCCTGAGCCCATTGAGTGGGCTGGGATACAGAAGCCTTGACTTCTGCGTTTTTCCCTGATGGTAAGCATTGTTCTTCCTCTTCAGAAAGGAAGGGAGGAAATGCCTGTTCACCAAGAAAGTAATCTTCTATAGTCTTATTTTTTTTTCCCTTTTCTGGGCATTTTCCTAGCCAGTGACTTGACTTCTGAGTGTCCTCTCCACCCCCACCTCTCCTCCAGATCCACCCAGCGAGCACTTGGGGTCTGAGATTCAAATGCTGCTTCCCAGCCTCAGGGCTTTGGGCAGGGGCAGGGCTGCTGTTCAGTGTGAGATTAAGTTCAGGTGCTCAGGTCAGGGCAGGGCCACCTCACGGGCTCAGTTCCCTCAGGGGGTTTATGCAGAGACTTTCAACAATGGATCCGGGGTCCTGCCTGCTTGGGGAGCCCTGGTCTGCTCCCGCCTCCGCTGTTGCCTCCCGAGGGGGCCCGAGCTATGGAGGCACCCCACTCCCCTCCCGACCCGCCAAAGAGACCCTCTCACCGACCCCTGTCACCTGTGGGTGGAGGGACCCGCGTGGCCGCTGGAGATTCCGTCCCTGAAGCCCGCTCGCATCTTTTCCTCTCTGTGCTGCGGCCGCGGCAGGGCTGTACTCAGCTCCCAGTCCCGATGCCCAGTCCGCGGCGCGAAGGACCTTTTGTGAGAGGTTTGCAGGTCTCTCTGGAACAGAAATCTCCCTCACTCCAATGTTCTGTGGCCTCTGGGTGCAGAATTCGCTGTGAGTTACTTTTTTGTAGATGGGTTGTGGGTTTGGAGCTATGTGTATGTGCATCATTCTACTGCGCCATCTTGGCTCCGCCCCCGAAAATATTATTTCTTGATGTTTTCAGTTGAACTAAAATAAAGAAGGTATGCTTCCACAATAGGAAATTGATTTTGCTTGCTTTTCCTTCTCCCCCAAGCTCAAGCGTTTGGTTAGAGGTTTTAAATAAGGAAGAATATTTCCACTAAAAAGATACTGGTTTTCATATGGCCCTCTGGGAAGGGACAGGGAAGACCCACATGAGGTACTGTGATGATGTAAGGAACAGAAAATATCAATAAAACTTGTTTTTAAAATAAAGAATTAGAGGTACAAATGTTTTTCTCTGACTTAATTTTTTACCATCACAATTGAGTTTTTTAACGTAGAATTTGAGAGTTTTTCCTGTGATTCGCCTCAATAGAACCAACAATTGTTGGCACTAATCTATTTTTAACAAGGTCTTCAAGTCAGCCTGTAGTTGAAAATGTCATGCATAACATGCTAGCCAATTTCAACAACTGACATCTTTGAAAACAACTGCCCATGGTATTTATATAGTGAGTGGGAGGCCGGGGCCTCAGAACTGGGAATCCTGTCTCAGTCCTGCACCCTGAGTACAACAGGTGCAGCCTCTCTGATAGACATGTTTCACTGGCTTAGTCACACTTCGGTGTGCCTAAATGCAGTTCTCCGTAGTCTTCACTGTAAGAAAATGTGATGGTACTATTTTTCAAATGATTATTTTGACTGTTTTGCATACATGAGAACATCAGAACTGTCTGCCCCCTCTTTGTCTCCATTCAGTCCAAGGTTGAAAAGTCATCTTGCAGTATTTTTAAATGTTTGCAAGTTACAGGTTATTTTTTTTACTCTTCAAGTAAACTTTGAGGGAATTGGAAGGTTCCTGTTCCCTCAATGTATTCCATCTTATTTGCATGTTTCACTTGGCAGCCTTTGAAAAGAATTTTGCAAGGTGACCTATTTAAAATAGACTCCCTTTAAAGTCACATTGTTAATAAATTATGCATTGCACAGGTCCATTGATGTCAGTATCTGTGTTTACCAGTACAATTCAACTCTGAATATTATTCCAATAAAGCTGCAATCATCTTCTAAGGTATACTGATGCTGCTGCTGGAACTCTCCCAGTAGGTCATACTGTCCTGGTCAGCAAGAGCCCACTACATCTATCTTGCACTTTATCCCTTTGCACCCCTCACCGTCCTCCCCAGCTTTCCACCTCTTGCTCTGGGAACAGGAATTAAATCAGTATTATCATTGCTTCTGGAAAGTGTAGGTCAGACATCTGTCCTATAACTTAATTCACCATTCCTATGACTTCTCAAACCAAAACATCCTTTCCTGGCTATCACACCCCATACGTGTGTCGTCTCCCCTATTAGAATGTAAGGTCGTCAGATAATCTGGCTTTTGTATTTGTATCCCCAGTATTTAGTACTGTGCTTGGCCCATTTCTAAGGGCTTATTAAATGCTTTCTCATTCATTTATTATACAGCTGTGTTGGTTCCTTTATGTTTAAATGCAAACACAGAGATCTTTGCGATGTTCCCTCTATTGTCTGTTTTTGCTTTTGGTATGCTTTCCAATGTGTAGTCAATTCTTGAATATTCCTGTTGCTAGAAGGTGGTAGTGTCATAGATGATTCAGAATGGAATCATACATAATTTTACCCATATGTGTTCATACATCCCCCTTCTTCAAGGTCCTGACCCATTTCTGGTTTTGCCCAACAGTCATAAGCCTGGAAGTCAACTGGAAGGGAAGAGACAGAGTACTGTGGATAATCCACATTTGACTAGATGGTTTGGTCATTATAAATATGTGTGTATGTGTGTTTGCATACACATACACACATACATACATATTTCAAATTGAGTGGCATATTTGTATTAAAATCTTTTCTAAATATAGAATATTTTTGCCTACCTTCAAAAAATATTCCTTATGTTTGACCTCGCCCTGTATTTTGCTGTTTCTGATGCAAGAATGAATGCTAAAGTTCGGGAATCAGTACTTTGGGTGAGATCTGGAACTTCCCAATGTTACTCCCAGTGCAGAGATGCTACTTTTACTTCTAAAACTCCAATCATTTGAGCCCCTAAGGAAAGAGAAACTGCTAAATATTCTAGTCTTGCTCCAGTGTCCTGCTTTTAAATATTGCAAATGGCAAGGTGAACTTTTCTTTGGACCCAGTTCTGGGGCACAGCTGTCTGTAGTAGTAGTCGTAGGACAAAGTGCATTAATTTTAATGAGCATGAGCTACAGAGAACTTTTTTTTAAAACATATTATCCAAAGTTTAAGAACAGTACTGTGAAACTGAGGACTTTTTTTTTCCTTTCAGCCTCCCCTACATACTGGTGATTATTCTCCCATGATATCATTTTGGGAGGTGACAGATCTATAGTGTTCTTAGTACTAGCACCACCAGCACCTACAGAATGAGGCTCCCTCCTATCTCACCCTGCCAGCCTAGTGGTTATGCATCTTTTGTGATGTCTGCTGTAGGACCTTATTGAGAGACGATGCTTTTTGAATCTAGCAAGCCAAAGTAGAAGCAGTCATACCCTTGGATTTCCTGAGGGACACTGGTATTAGAGTTTCCTATGGTCTCTTGCTATTTAATCCAATGGAGCCACAGGAAAGGTTGTTTCTAACTCCAAAATACCAAAGGGGATTTGCCAGTTTACTTTATCTCCCTGAAAGTAATAATGGAATGCTTTCAGGAAGAGCAAGGCAATATGGTGTTCTTGAATAGTGGTGGCACATATTCAACAAGTAAGCAAGGTGAATAGAGAGCCCTAAAAAGAGCTTTGGGGAAGAGGGAGTTGGCAAGAAAATAACCTCTTTGTGAAGAAGGGAAATATTGCAGGTGTTCAGTAGCACAGACTGCTCACATCCGGAGTCTTCAAATGGTCATTAAGTGTATTCACTCTTTTTAAATGTGGTAATATATACCAACACAGAGTACCCAAATGGCCCTTTATTCTCAGTGTAGACTTACTATGCTCCAGTTTCAGTTTCAGTTCTTAGTACAACCACCTGGGATTGCAGTTTGTACCATCAGTTAGTTTTATAATTAGTTCATACTAAAAGCTAACCTCACTTGTGAATCTTGAGTACATCCTAAAATCACTCTCTCCTTTCTTAGGCTGTTGATTTCTCTCACACACATACACATATAAAATATTTCATTAAACACATTGAATGGAGTAGATCTGATTTCTAGAACAGTCCCCAAAATGCATTTAAAATTGTGGATCCCCCTCAAGGGAATTCCTGTTAGAAAAGAAGTTGGATCAGCAACCCTAGGATTCTATGACTAACAAGCTCCTATTTTCTCTGTTGTTCAGCAGTCCTGAAGTACTCCTTTGTTTGGACATCAGGAGGATGTGGTGCCCTAATTAGGCTTGGGTGTGGAATTGTCTCACACAGAGCTGCCCTTTAGAGCTGAGCTCTCAATTCATGGGAAGGGGTTGGCAATTCTGCCTATTTCTCTGCATCTGAAGAAAGTCGGATTAAAAAGAAGACAAAAAAGTTGATCCACTCAGTAATATGATTTGATCCCATTCAGCAGAACTTATTTGCATATTTGTTACTGAGGAACACACTCATTTATAAAATAAGAAGGTTGGATTAGATAGGTGTCCCAATCTTTTTTGTGAGAAGCTAGTTTTTACTTATCCAAAGCCTTGGTTGAGAGCAATACTAAACTCTGTGGGGCTGCTTCCAGGTGACCTTTCCCAGGAATTCCTACATGTCCACAGACCATTTCCAACTGAAGTGGGTGTGGGAGGAAGCCCCTGGATCCACTGTGACTTGTGATTAGAAAAAGACAGAATTTCTGAGTTGAAAGGGACTTTAGAATTCATTGGATCATAGATTTAAAGCTGGAAGGTACCTCAGAGGTAGGTCATCTCCTCTCACGCCCCTCCTCCCTTCCACGTTCATTTTTATCCTTGAAGAAACTAAGATCTCACAGATACTGAGTGGCAGAGCTGGGATTTGAGCCTCAGTCCTTAAAGTACAAATCCACTCCTCTTCTTATGCACTATACTGCAGAGCCCTAGACAGCGTAAATAACTTGGCCAATTTGTCTTGCAGCAAGTTGGTAGTAAAGCTAGAACTAGCATGACTTGGTGAGAACAACACTGGATTTGGATTCGACAGTCACCCGCAGATTCAAATATCTTCAAAAGCAAAGAACAGAAAAAGAGACTATGGAATTGTAAATGCCACCTTTAGCTTGCTCCCTCCCTCCCCCCATGGCTTTTTCTTTTATTTTTTTCCAATTACATGTAAAAACAATTTTTAGACTGTTTTTTACAATTTTAAGTTCTAAATTCTCTCCGCCCCTCCCTCCCATCCCCCCTCATTGATAAGGAAGGCAATTTGATAAAGGTTATGTATGTGCAGTCATGCAAAACATTTCCATATTATGTTGTGAAAGAAATCACAGACAAAAAAAATTCCAAGAAAAGTAAAGGTAAAAAGAAAATCAGTACTCTCTGATCTGCATTCAGATTCTGTCAGTTCTTTCTCTGGAGGTGTATCAGCTTGCTTTTTTAAAAAGCATATAACAAATTTAACACAGTTGCAGATCCCCATCTCCTTCTAAACTTCCTTGAAAAATAGGTCCAGGACATCTCTTTTAAGTTTAGGCTTATTGGCTCATTTTGGATAATTTTTTGACAGTTATAACTTAGAATCTCATGTATAGTGGTGCCCTGACACTGCATCACTGTCTCTTAGATGTTTTGAACTATTTGTTTGTAGGCATCTCGAACTCAACATGTCCAAAACTGAACTCATTATTCTCCTTGCCTCCCCCCAACCCTTCCTTCTTCCCATCTTTCCTATTCCTATTAGTCAAGCAGTCAATAAACATTTATTAAGTGCCCAGTATTTCCTAAGCACTGTGCTGGGTGCTGACGACAAAGGAAAGCAAAAAGGAAAGTTGTTACGTTCAAGGAGTTCATGTTCAAGGCACCATGAAAACAGCTATGTACAAACTAGATGTATACACAGACCAGGCACTAGAATTAAGGGAGATTGGGAAATACTTCTCTTAGATGAAGGATTTTAGCTGAGACTTTAAGGAAGCCAGAGAAGCCAGAAGGCAGAGGTGAGAAGGGAGAGAATGCCAGCCATGGAGGACAACCAGGGAAAACACTGAGTCTTGAGAAGGAGTTCCTTGAACAGTACGAAGGCCAGTGTCACTGAATCACAGTGGATATGGGAGGTTATAAGATACTAGAAAGATGTTAGGGTGGGGGGAAGTTAGGAAGGATTTATTAAGTGCCCTGTCAGAGGCACTACCATCCTCTTACCAAACCTTGCAGCCTTGATGTGACATTAATGCCTCACTCACATTGACCCCACCTTATTCTGTCTGTTGTCAGGTCTTGCTGTTTCTTACTTTTTAGCATCTCCATTATATGTCATCTTCTTCTCTACTTACACCTACCATCTTGGCTCTCATCAGTCATCTCTCTCCTGGGCTGTTGTAATAGCCTTTTCTTTGATGTTCTTGCCTTAAATCATTCCCTGCTCTAATCCATCTTCCACACAGTTGACAAAGTGATTTTCCTGAAATTCAGACCTGACCATGTTCCCCATCACACTCAAATTCCAGTGGCTCCCTATTATCTCCTGTTGAGGAAATCCATCTACTAATGCTTGTCAGCAGCTGTTCTGCAATATGTAGTCTTAATAGAGTTACATGGAAGTGATAAGTGACCTTCCCAGGGTCACATGACCAGTAAGAATTAGAGGAAGGACTTAATCCCAGTCTTTCTCACTAAAAAGCTATTTTTTTGGTCCATTATGTGAACTGTCTGTGATGATTTGTGAGAATAAACTCTTCCTTCTCTTGACTAATGGAAATTGAACTTCATATGTAGTACATCAAAATCTCAGGTGTACTTTGCATATCATCTGAGAGCCTTCATTTTCAGTTTTCCAGTGTCCTAATGAGCACTTTTTCTTCTTCCCCAGTCTGGTGCTGATTTCCTTTTTCTGGACATTCACAGAAGCAATCCTGAATCCTAAGGCATTTAACCTTTCTGGGCCTCAATTTCCTTATCCTCAAGTGAAAGAACTGAATTAGATAGTCTTTAGCATTCTTTTTGAGACTAAACATACACTATTTTAGCTCCTACTTTGTGTTGATTTTGTATGTTCTTTGAAGGTTTGAAATCCCTTCACCATTTAGCTTCGCACTGTTTAGTTGATATATATCATCCAAGAGAACAGAGAAAAGAATTTTTCAGGGAAGATCTCTTAGTTTTTATCTTTATCAAGGACTAGCTGATGTACAATAAATGCCATTTGGCTCTTTGGAAAATTACAGTTCTGTCATTGCATATGCATTTATTTTCACTTTTGATTATGTGATAGAATAGGTGGATCTCAGTTTTGTTCTGCCCTGCCTGGGGCATGACCATGATGAGCTAGTGGGTAGCCATAGGTGAGCAACATGAGTTCTGAAAGTAATCAACTGCAGTTTCTTCCCATTAACCTGGAATTCTTCTAAGTCCAAAGGAAAGTAGCAACTGACCTTGTTTACTTTATCAATCTAAGTTTACTCATGTTTCAGCAAAACAAGCTGTCTTCAGTGTCACTTATGTAACATTTGTAGCAAATTTATACGATAGTTAAAAACAAAGTTTTCTTTAAAATCTAAATAAGCACATGATTTTTAAACCCTGAAAATAGAGACTCAGATATACTGACCCCAAAGATGCTGTAGTGGTTGTGACTTCCATTCTTCTCAACTCTGTGTCATTAGAGGAAAAGAAAGGATGAATATAAGGTTAATGGCTTCTGCTGCTAACTGAACTTGAAAATGAGGCTTCATTGATTTAATATTTCCTCTATTAACCCTCCTAAGATAATGTCCCTTGTGGTCCTCTTGGCATACAGATAGTCATATTCTTTCTTACCTCCATAAGATTCTGTGTTACATCTCCTTGGTGTATAGAGGAAGGTACAAAATGTACCTTGCCACCTGCCGCTACTTCTTTTTCCTAATTTGGAAGCTATATAGATAAAGAAGAGAATTTTCCCCACTTAAGGAGGTGGACAGTTAATAACTATTGGTCCGGAGCACTAGCACCTCGTGTGAGGATTTGCTGAGAAGAATTTCAAGGCTACTTACCCACCTTTGGTATCCTCCTGCCCCCTCTCTCTCACCTGTGGCTCCAAGAAGCTGCCCATGTGCGGTGGTCACAGATGGATGAAATCAGTTGGAGGGTAACTAACAGGTCTCAACTCTGTTGGTAAGTTAGGAGTCTATCCCAAGCATGTGGAGACTCCCCTGGTGGAATAGATGGGTGTGAACATTTTGTTTCAATGGGACGTGAATGTGGCAGAAGCTAGTGTTGTGAATCACCAAGAACGGAGACATTGAAGATGCCTAGGTCATCTACCACATCCTGGGTCATCACCAGTCATCTTGACTTTTGTCTTACCACTGGACTTGGATGACTCAGGAAGAGAGAGTGAGGCTGATGACTTCATTCAACTCTGCCTTATTGAATCCAGTTTACACAGGGGTCAAAAGATCTGTCCACAGCCTTGTTACTGATACTAGTAATGAATGCATGGCAGACCCCTTCTAAGAATGAATATAACTTCATTTAAATTCTTTAATTCAGTTAGGTTCAACAAACATTTATAAAGTACTTGTTAACATTTAAGGCACTGTGCTAGGTGTTGGTGATACAAATTCAAAAAAAAAAGTTAAACCCTGTAGTCAAGACATCTAAAGAATTAGCATGTAGTCAAGAGCTGTGGATCCCAGGGTTTTACAATCAGAGAAACTTAGAGTGTTGGGAGGGATCTCAGAGGTCATCTAATGTCAAGGTTCTAGAATCAGAGAATCTTAGAGTATTGGAAGGGATCTCAGAGATCATCTCATGCAAATTTCAGTATATTTCAGCAATCCTTTTTTAAAAAAATTTAATTTATTTGTTTTCAGTTTTCAACAATCACTTCTATAAGTCTTACATTTTTCTCCCCCTCCCTTTCCTCTCCCTCCCCAAGATGGCATGCAATCTTATATGGGTTCTACACATACATTATTATTAGACACATTTTCACATTAGTCATGTTGCATAGAAGAATTAAAACAAATGGGAGAAACCATGAGAAAAAACAAGAGAAACATAACATAAGAGAAAATAGTCTGCTTCCTTCTGCATTCCAGTTCCATAGTTCTTTCTCTGGATGTGAATGACATTTTGCCTTGAGTCCTTTGGAGATGTTTTATGTCCTTGCATTGCTGTAAAGGGCTTAGTCTGTCAGAAACAGTCCTCACATACATTGTGGCTGTTACCGTGTACAGTGTTCTCCTGGTTCTGCTCATTTCACTCAGCATCAGTTCATATAAGTCTTTCCAGGCCTCTCTGAAGTCTTTTTGTTCATCATTTCTTATAGCATGATAGTATTCCATTACATTCACATAGCACAACTTGTTCAGCCATTCCCCAATTGATGGGCATTCCCTTAATTTCCAGTTATTGGCCACCACAAAAAGAGCTGATATAAATATTTTTGTACATGTGGGACCTTTTCCCATTTTTATGATCTCTTTGGGATACAGCCCTAGAAGCAATATGTGTGCATGCTGGGTCAAAGGGTATGCACATATTTGTAGCCCTTTGGGCATAGCTCTCCAGAATGGTTGGATGCAGGAATCCTTTTTACAATATCTCTGACATAGGGTCACTCATCCTCTAGCAGAATGCTTCCAGAGAGGCTTGCTCATTTCATTATCTACTACTAATAGTTAGAAAGTTTTTCCATTAAGCTAAATGAAATCTGAATCCCTGCCATTTCTACCCATTCATTTCTTCTAGTTTTGTCTTGTAGAACATTAACGTACACTTTTCTCTTCCACATGATAGGTAGCCTTTTAAATATTTGAACATAGCTTTCATATTACTCCTTGCTAATCTCTTCTCCAGGATCAACACTCCTTTATCCCCTCAGCTGCCCCCTTTATGGTATAATTTCTAGACCTTTGAGTACTGTCCTTTGGAATCACAAATTGCTTATCTTTCACTCCTGAACTCTGATGTGAACTGTGTGACTTTGGACTCAGTGCTTTAACCTCTCTCTCACTTTCCTCATCTTTTGAAGAGTTGGGACTAGATTTAGAGGCTCCTTTAGCTATCACGCTGATTATTCCACCTTCCTCCATTCCTCTGCACCTTGTACTCCTTTTCAAATTTAAGATCTCTTCTAGTTCTAGTGTTGATTATTCCCCTTCTCCCTTTCACTCTTCTTCCTTGGATTATCTTTTCTCAATTCTGGGATAGCAAATACCTGGCCTGCTACTGAGAGATCTATTTTCCCCTCTTTCTTTACCTTTCAGCATTTGGAATATCTTAAGAAGGGTGGGCTGGGATCTCCCGTCTTCTTAAAGACCTAGTAGTTCATAATCTTGTATTATATTCTCTTGATTGTCCTCCTTAGTTATAAATCTTTGTCCTTATAAGAGTGGATTTGATTTTTATACTTCATTAGTTGTATGGAAATATGATTTCATTTATAGAAATACTCCCTTCAGTGATGGAGATTGCAACTCATCCATCAATCGGTGAATAAATATTTAATTAAGTTCTTACTATGTCCTAAGCCATGTTCTATACATTAGAGATATCTTAAAACTGTGAATCATTCCCTCTCCCTCAAGGTGTTTATATTCTGTAGTGAGAAGCAGTATGTGCACATACTTAAGTAAGTACAAAATATATACTAAGCAATTTCTGTCGGAAAGCACCAGCAGCTGGGGAACTAGGATAGGCCTCCTGAAGAAGCTGAGCTTTGAAGAAAGCAAGGGATTCTTACAGATCTTGCAGAAGCGAGGAGAGAGAACATTCCAGGCCTGGAGAACAGACACCCTGTGCAAAGATACGGGGCAGGGAGTGTTATGCACAAGAAGCAGTACTAAGTTAGTATGGCCAGATTTTAGAGTATATGAAAGAGAGCAATATGTTCTCTTTCTAGAGAACTACTACTGGAAATAGTAGGTTGGAGCCAGCTTGTGAATGGCTTTGAATGCCAGGATTTGTATTTTATCCTAGGAGGAACAGAAAACCCTTGGAGTTTCTGAAGCCATATGTAAGTGACATGGTTAGACCTATGCTTTAAGAATATCACTTTGGCATCAGTGTAGAGCAGGGCTTCTTAAACTTTTTCTACTCACAACTCCTTTTTGCCCAAGAAATTTTTATGTGACCCTGGGTATATAGGTATATAAAATGGGTGTACAAATCAAACATTTACTGATAACAAATCATAAAGAAATTTATTTTAAAACAATTCTTTGGTATACATATAATTTTAACATTTTTTAAAGACAAAAGCAAATTTGCATAGTAATGAGATGGATGTGCTTGTTTATTTTTACATAAGAAATTCAAATCTTGGTAGAATATATTATACTGCAGGACATAGAACATCTTTAACGTTTTTTAGAGTTGATCAATATTTTGATTTTTATAATCATCAATACTATGTTCAGAACCAAGGCTGCAATCAAGTCACACGATGCAGCATGGGCAGGCATTGCCAGAAGCACCTCAGACTCATTATGTGTTTGATTTTGAATTAAATTTTGGTCATTGCCCATTCAGAAACCTTTTACTGTTGCCAAATTTTTTATGACTCCTACGTTCAGTTATGTGACCCTGTATGGGGTCGTGACACACAGTTTAAGAAGTGCTGGTGTAGAGACTAGATACAAAGTAACCAATTAGGAGGCCATTACAGTAGCCCTCATGAGAGGCAATGTGAGCCTGGACTGGAGTGAGTGCCATATGAAGGAAGGAGAGGTGGATGGACAGGGAAGTGTTCTAGAAGCAGAATCTACAAAACTCGGCAAGTCAATAAGGACTAAGATAGACATTCTTGGCAGAAATTGGAAAGTTAGGGAGAGGACTGCAGGGAAAAAGATAATCCATTCTGTTTTGAAATACTTTGTGTTTGAGCTGTCTGTGAGATATGCCCGTGGGCAGTTAGTGATGTAAAAACTCAGGAAGATACTAGAGATATAGATCTGGAAGTCATCGGCTTAACAATAATGATTGAATCCCTGGGAATTGATGAGACCTGAGAGAGACGGGTTGTAGAAGGAGAAAAAGGGTACATCAAAAGCTAGTGCGTTGGATGTGGATGATAATCAAGCAGAGAAGGCTTGTAAGAAGCAGCTAGAAAAAGAAATGAGAGCCATGTCAAGTAAAAGACTTAAGGAAGAGGAAATCCAGGGCACCTTGGTAGTCATACCTCTCTTTTCTGTCTGATTTTTGCCCCGGGTTGTCTCCAATAAACCCTTCACAGGGCGTCTACCCAAAGTGCTCATGGCCTTCCTACAGATGTCTTGATATTACATGGATACCAATGGATCATGGGAGCCGTTTGTCCACCCTTTGTTCTTGTTGTGTGACTGGCCTGTCATTTTTGCCATATATAGATAGATAGATAGATATGTCTGTGTCCATATAATATGTATCTCACATGCAAATATTCTGCCCCTCTATGTTGTTCTTTGAGTGACCTTTAACTTTAATTCTTCAGAGACTGTGGAAATCCATGACTTGTAGCTAAACAGCATCCCAAGAAGAATGTTGTTGTTAAAAGTTAGGGTTTTATTACAAGAAGAAGGTTAGGGTCATTAAAAGTGCTGCTCATTTTCCCAAAGGTAATTCAGCCTGCTTCTCTCCTCATGTTCAGCTGGTGAGCCTAGATCATTGCTCATATCCAGTGGCTGTCCCACATTATGTACTTATGGACCATCTCCATGGATTTTTCATCCAACTGCATTTCATAGCATGGACAATAGAAGTTTTTCAGTCACTTGGTTTTTCCTGTGTGGGTCATCAAGCCAATGTGTCTCTAGTGATTTTGAATTAGGAAGCTCAGCAGTGTTTGGGGCGTCATGCTGTTCGTACAGTGACAACATCATTAAAGAAACAAGAAACATCTAGAGGATCTCACCTTCTGTAGGGAATCTTTCATTGATTTAGTCTTTTTGTCAGATAGCCTCCAAAACGGTGCAAATACCTTTGACAAGCATATGTCTCCCAGTTTTACCAGAAATCATTTGGAACCAA
Organism: Notamacropus eugenii; assembly: GCF_028372415.1. Classification (NCBI taxonomy): domain Eukaryota; kingdom Metazoa; phylum Chordata; class Mammalia; order Diprotodontia; family Macropodidae; genus Notamacropus; species Notamacropus eugenii. The sequence goes on along the minus strand of NC_092874.1, from coordinate 335,143,466 downwards.
GCCAGGTGAAAAAAAAAAGTAGGCAGTTAAGCCTGGGTTTGTGTAGTATACTGGAAAGGGCATTGTCAAGGAGTCAGAAGACTTTGAAGTCTCGTCCTGGCTCTGTCACTTACGAGTGACTTTAAATGAGTCTCAGAGCTTTGAGTCACTTAATTTATAGAACAGTAACAATCCCTTCCTACCTGTAATAACCCACCTTAGAGTGTGAAGTGCACTTTAGATATTACTTTGAAAACATGAGAAAATATTTGAGAAATTAATGTACCATCTAAGTTACATAATTGTTGTAACTCCTCACTTTTCCTGCCATGCTACCTTTCTTCCAGGGGAAATCTAAAAGCTTTTTCTTTCTCCTTTTACAGAAAAGGCTACAGATGGATCCCTCCAGAGTGAGGATTGGACATTGAATATGGAGATCTGTGATATCATCAATGAGACAGAAGAGGGGTATGTCCAATTCTTCATAATCATTAGAAATCGTCTACTAAGTGTCACCCAACATGTAATGTGCACCATGCTGGGAAGACCTTGGGTTCCTCCCATCTACTCTGTTTTGTGGGCACTCATTTTATGTCTTCATGTTCTCCCTCATTAGATTGTTAGCTCCTTGAGGGCATTTTCTGTTTTTTCTTTGTATCCCCAGCACCCAGCACAGTGGTTGATGCATACTGAGTAAGCCTTTAATAAATGCTTGTTGCTTGGTTGGTTAAGGAATTTTTTTGTTGTAGTATACAGGCATACCTCAGAGATATTGCACAATAAAATCAGTCACTAATTTTTTTTTTGGTTTCTCAGTGTGTATAAAAGTCATGTTTACACTATACTGCAGTCTATTAAGAGTGCTGTGGTATTATGTCTAAGAATACCAATGTATTTACCTTACATACAAAATATTTCATTGCTAAAAAATGCTAACCATCTTTTAAACCTTTGCCAAGTTGTAATCTTTTAGCTGGTGGAGGGACTTGCCTTGATTTTGGTGACTTCTAACTGATCAGAGTGGTGGTTGCTGAAGGTTGGGATGGCTGTGGCAATTTCTTAAAATAAGATAACAGTGAAGTTTAACTTATCATTTGACTCTTCCTTTTACTGAATGCTTAGAGGCCATTGTAGGGTTATTAACTGGCTAATTTCAATATTGTTGTGCCTCAAGGAATAGGGAAACCTAAAAGAGAGGGAGAGAGACAGGGGAATGGGAACAGTAGATGAGTGAAACAGTGAAAATACACACATTTATTCATTAGATTCACTGTCTTATGTATGCCATCTAGGCCAATCCATGCTTGAATAAGAAAACCTTGGCTAATGAGCACCATAAGCCTACTCTTTGGTGAAAGGAGTTTTTTCTTTTTACTTGTCATAAGTCCCCCCTTTTAATATTTCAAAGGATCAAGTGATAGAAATAGTTCTATAATATTAGAATATTGTGAAGTCCATGTTGATCCTTCATGATTTTATAACTCTAGATCATATTACTTTCCAGCCTTTCTCTTCCCAGGCTAAAGCATCCTTATATAGCAGCCGTCACCACCCTCATCCATTAAATCATTTTTGTTTCTTTTTCTGGACCCATTCCTGTTGCGTTTTGTTTTTCTTCAGATCTCTGTTTCTGATATAGTATCCTCCTATTCCTTTTTTCAACTCCCTGCCCTACCCTTTTACTGTGCTGCTCCTTCCTATGTTCTCATTTCCTACTACTGCCTCTGCTAACTAATGCACTGGTCCCTTCTTGAGAATTTACTATTTCCCACAAATTTCCTTATGACCATCTGTTACTAAAGTTTTTCTCTTAGGGAGAAAAATAACCAGAGTGATCCCACACTCATCCAGGTTTCTCTGCCTGTTCAGTTTGTACATTTTAAAGATGAATAGTCAGTTGAATTTTAAAACAATAGATATATACTTTCTCTCACAGGTGAGAGAATTTTGAGCTTAGCAGTACTTCCAAACAGTAAATAATCATAGCCAATGGATCTTTTTCACAGGTGTGTAGAAATAGAATAACAAGTTGGGATACAGAATGGGAAATAGAATAACAAGTTGGGATACAGAATGACTGGGAAATTAGGTTCCAGCTATCCAGATCAGAATTGAGGTGTTAGAGGTGAAGCACAGAACTTCAGATTTAGAAGGGACCTGAGAAGCCATATAATTCAGTCCCTACTCAAATAATGGTCCTCTTAACAATGTGCCTTTTCTTGATGACCTCTATCTAGTGCAGAGTATCCCCCACCTTCCTAGACAGCCTTTTCCACTTCTGGATAGCTCTCATTGTTAGGAAGCATTGTTTCAATATATCAACCATAAATTTTCCTTTGCCACTTCTGTCCATTGCTTCTGGCTCTGTCCTCAAGGGTGGAACAAATCAAATCCCTTTTCCATGGGATGACCTTCCAAATGCTTGGAAGATAGCTATCATGCTTCCTCCTTGCTAAATCTCTTCTCACTTCTTTCAAATGATCCTCATGTGGTGTTCTGAGCCAGGCTTGACTTAGATGGGTCTAGTAATTCAGACTCAGAATTGGAATGAAATAAGGCCCTTATAGACAAAGTGTACAACTTTTTCAACAAAAATGAAATGTATTTAGCAATAGCATGGAAAGCATACTTCTCCTTTGTCTCCAGATGGAACTATCACCTAATCAGATGGGTGTGTTGATTAACAGGATAACTGAACTGAACATCCCATGTCTTGGGAGAACCTCATGGTCCTAGTTAGCCTTTGTATGCCCTAGGGAATTGGGAAGCCATGTTAACAACTCAAACCCTAGTACACTGATCCAGTTAAATTTTAAGGACAGCTTCCTTCCATTTTAGGGGAAAACTAACCCAACCTACTTGGCAGGGACCTAAGTAATTGTTATTTCTACTACATCCCACCCCTTGGAATGATCCTATAGGTCTTCTAGAGTATCTTCTACTACTTAAGTAACCACAGGGACATTAATGGACCATCCTGACCTCAAGGATATTAGAACCTTTGGATAGGCCATCCTGGAGGAGCAGTTTAGTGCCCATAAAAGAAAAACAGAAACAGAAAGCCAAAAAAAAGTGAGAAATGTGTCATTTCCCTAAAGGAACGTAGTACCAATATGCCCAAATGTGAAGGCTAGAGATAGCGAGCATTGCCTCTTCCCTTTGGAAAGACTGAGTTCTGAGTTTTGCATGTGGTTGATGGTATTGGGGGAAGTTGAAGTTCACAGTATATCTCTGGATATAAAATTATGAGGGTGAACAGAAGCTCACCGAGGAACAGCATGACCACTACACAGATGATTGTGCTTCCACCACAGTTACACACTAGGGTCATCTGTAGTAAGGTAGCTAAGAGATCATAAGCCTCTGCCATGCAGCCTATCCCAGAGTCTGAGCTGATACCATAATTCACACTATCCCACCACTTTCTCCACAGGTTACCAGCCAGAACCTTCCCATACTTGGAAGCCCCCTCAGGGGCATGACATCAAATATTGACTCCTTTAGAAGCCTTTGTTCAAGGGGTGCTCCTGTCTTCTTCAGGGGCTAGGCAAGGATTTTCCTGTACCCAATGACTTAGAGTTGATACCAAGATATTTAAGGAAGCCCCAATCTTCCAAATAAATTTATACTCATAATAGTTAATGCAGAGATAGCTATGTTACTAGAAAGCCAGGTGTACCCCAACAATGATGTCCCTCAAATCCTTTCTGGGAAAGAGTTGTACAAATCATTTCAAGGAAAAAGAGACCTGCTCATTAAAAGGTTTCTGAGCTGTTTCCCCAGGGTATTTGGAGTCCCTTTAGGAAACAGAGATCTTAAGGCCCAGGCAGCTCTTTGCAGTGAATTGAATAGAGAAGGACTGAAGAGGGTCAGTCAAGACTATCTAAAAGCAATCTGACCTTGTCAGGTAAATCTTCCAAGAGAATGGATCCAAGAACGCACTAGACTTGAGAGCTCTCCCTCTTCCCAGGATGACTTCATGGAGGTGAGCTATCCAATGCTGATAGTTATTTCAAGCACCTGTTGTTTCAAGAACCCATTCCATAGTTCAGCAGTGTCAGCCTAAAGGTGGTATGGGAGGTAGAAAACCCATCAGATGTGACGGTGGCAGGCTAATCTTGGTCCTCCTTCATAGTGAATTGGATGCCTTGATCAGAGATACTAGTGTAGGGGTGCTCATAAAGAAGAAGAATTTGTTCTGAAAAGGTTTTGATGGTGGATATATCAGTTTCCCAGTTGGAGGCGGGTCAGGAACCTCTGGGACTATGCCTTACTCATATTTCTGATTAACACTAGGGGTGACTTTATGCAGAAGTAGCTGTTTTGTTTTCAGTAAGGGGACCTGTCACAACATGGCCCTCATGTCCAGATTGGTGATGGACTCACTCCTTCACTTCTCCTGTTCTCTTAATGTTGTCACCTTGGTTGTTCAGTTTAGAATAGGGCATATGATGTCTCTCATGGGCACCAACGTCCTCCTCACAAATAACTGAATGTAGAGGGAGGTACCACTAAAGTTTCTCCATTGATCCTGACCCCAGAGGGATCAAAAGGCTTTGATTATGTAGCCTTGGTTTTTCTAGGTCTCAGATGGCTTAGCCAGACTCATGATCCTTACCCAGGAAAAGATCTCATCTATCCTATCCCTTAAGACAACTACTTTTCAAAAGTTGTATAGTGATTAGTTGCTTTGGGGAACTTGTGGCTCCAGAAACCCAACAGTTGTTTGACCTGGCCACTCCTTGTATACCTGCCAAAAACTTGACGCAACTTGGTATTTATGGACTGAGACCTGCAAAACCTTGGATCTTGCAGAGTCAGAAAACCTGGAGGATGAGACTGCTGGATGGCCCTCTCTAGATCTTCCAGGTCTGTAGCTTGTTCTGGGGCCCTACTCAAAAGAGGCAGACTTGGTTATTGGGGGCCATCAGGATAACCAGGAAGAAAGTGTAGCTTCTCCAAAATCCAAACTGTCCAATAAATTATTGAATTATAGAGAAGCAACTGTTAGTACTTTGTTCCAAACTATGTCTGGAGTTATTTGAATTTACTCTTTTTACTGAAAACTTGACTAAGTAAACTAGTAATCTAGTAACCCTAGATTTTCTTAGAGTTAACCTCCCACTCCTTGACCCTCATATGGACTACTATCTAATATAGGGCCTCTGCTACCATGATCTCATAAGACCTGGTAAACTTATCATCAAAGTAGTTGTGACCATCAATGTCTTCAGAATAGTGGGGATCTCTTTCTGACGGAGAGTTCAGGTAACTCTGGGAAGAGATGGTGGACTCCTTCCCTGCTCTTGAATAGTCTGTCATAGGAAAAGAGGAAAAAAGTGTTAGTGAGTTTACTAACACCATACCACTCACCCTAGCCCTGGTCTGATCACCATTTCCCTTTTTAAATGTTCATAAACCATTCTTTTAAAGAAAATATATTTTAGAATTTTTCCAGGAATTCAAGTGAGGCTCACCACCTTAGAGTCTCCAGATGTTACTTTCTTCCCTTTTGTTATTTGCCCTTTTCAGGTCCTGTGATACCTGTTCTAGTCTCCACATTTTTTCAGTGTTTCTTTACTTAGTCCATGTGTGTCTATGTAAGTGTCTCTGGGTTAGATGTCAGAAACCAGCTCTGTCCTTCTTCACAGAATTACCACATTTACCTTAGGAGCATAGTGAATGATTTTGTATTTTCAAATTTAACCTGTGGAATCTTTAAGAGTTTTAAACATATATTTTGTTTTAGTCCCAAGGATGCCATACGGGCCCTCAGGAAAAGGCTCAATGGGAACCGAAACTACCGAGAAGTGATGTTGGCATTAACGGTGAGTATCGTTTTTGAAATCTTCCTTTGATGAAAGGAGCAAAGATTCAGAGTTTCACGTACTGTTCTCTTTTTGTTGTTGTTCTTTGTATATATGGACATTTGTATTTATTGATAATTAAATTCATAATTAAAAAATATATTATTGTGTTTCTAAAAAGAACCATCTTATTTCCTTTGCCTCATATCCAAGTTGTTTCTCTGTCTCACGTACACTCTCTCTCTCTCTCTCTCTCTCTCTCTCTCTCTCTGGCTATTCAATACCATATGCAAATGGAATTCATAAGAAATAGAAATTGAAATAGTTATAAAGGAACTACAGAAGGAAAAAAACCCTGATCCTGTTAGATTTTTATGCAAATTCTGTCAAACTTTTAAAAAACATTGACCAGTTTGGGTTTATAGCAGGATACAAAGATGATTCAGCATTAGAAAAGTAATTAACATAATTACATTAAAAATAAAAAATATCTAGCCCCACATAAGTTTAACAATGGATGCAGAAAAAGCCTTTGACAAAGTGCAACACTCATTTATTCTAAAAACAGTACAAAGCATAGCCAGGATCTTTTTTAAAAAAATGATTAAAAATGTTTAAAAGTAAAAGTTAGCATTATTTCCAGTGGGTGGGGATACAGTAGAAACCAATATGCCACTGACAGTAAAAAGGAAGAAGAAAGACACTAAAGAATTAAGATAGACAAAGAGGGAACAGAATTATCCCAATTTACTAGTAACATGATGGCTTACTTAGAAAACCCTAGAGAATCAACAAAGAAACTACTTGAGACAATAGCTTTGGTAATGTACCAGAAAATAAAATAAACCTACAGAAATAATGGTCTTGACTGCATAGTATACGTGTCTCTCATATTCCATGAAGTCAAGATTTCCTGGGTTTGAGTCCTTACTATGTGATTTATAACATGCTCTTGAAGTTCTCCATAGTCTAGTTTCCTTCTCTGAAATGTGAGTTTAATACTTGTTTGTAAAGTGTTGTTTAGCGAAGAAATGGAGATATTCTGATTTCATGAGAAGAGCCCAAAGCTGAGAATCTGAAAACTTACGTTCTGGTGACTAGAATCTGACTGAAACTTAGCTGCCAGCTAGCTCTGTGACCTCAGGCAAGTCAGTTAACCTACTCTAGGCCTTAATGTCTTCTTTGTAAAATAAGAGTGAGTAATACGTGCCCTCTTTGCTGTGCAAGATGAAGTGAGATAGTAGATGTGAAAATTTCTTTGGAAAAAAAAACTTTTACAAACATAAAGCATGGTATGTATAATTCAAAGCGTTATTTCTCTTGCCTAACCCTACCCTCCTTGTAGGTACTTTTAGGAAGCAATAGATTAAATTGTGCTTTCCCTCAAAGCAGTAATTATTTAAATGAGAGACCTGGAAACCATGTTTTTGAGATGCCATTGCTACCTGCAAGAACCACCAGTCTTCAAACATATATAGAAATCTAGGTCGTAGGCAATTTATGTAATAAACTAGGATAAATCAGCATATAGGTTTGAGATAGCAGGTCATTTACCCTATTTTGTTTTAAAGTGTTACCTTTATAGTACGAGAAACTTTCCCTTGACCTGAAGTGAAAAACTAGGCCTTTGTGTATTTCTGTCAGAAGAAGATTGAGATTTTAATGATGTTGGATAAGAAGTTGGGAGTAGAAAATCCTTCCTTTTAAATTTTACCCTGGGCATGTGTGACATTCACTGAGACAAATAAGCCCATTCTGAATTATTCCATTACAGTAACATTCTGTTTATCTGAAGACATCAGGAAATAAGCTATTCCAAACAATTGAAAAATTACCATGCCGTGCTTCAGTATAATGAAGCCCTTCTATTCATGTGTGCAGAACCCTTTGCTTCTACACCAAGGCTTCAAACTGTTGTTTCTCAAATGCTTATGTCTATTTTGTGTGTTTTTTATGTCTTTTTCCTCAGTGTCAGTTATCAGTATTGTCAGTATGTTTGATGGTAGCCACGCCTTCCAACCTCACTTGAATCAGCTGTGAGCGGGGAAGCCAGAAAAAAACCAAAACTTGTTAAAATTATGTCAAAATTAAGAATCAACAAGCTCTGAGAGAAGACCTGGAAGGCCATCTTTTGAGGAACAGTATATGAATTTGGGGATTTATATTTTGGCTCAGTATTTTTGCTTATTTTCTGGTTTTCAGATATATTACAAATGGTTATTGTTACCAGCTCAGTGTCTTCCAATCAAGTATTGCTGTACTTTATTTTTTCTTCTTGCACTTAAACAAGCCCAGTCTTACCTAGTAAGACTTGGGGAAAACATTTGGTTTGGGCTTCCTATTGTGAGGACATCAGGGTAGGTGTGTAATCAGACAGGATCTTGTTCTTCTAGTATTTGCCAACTCAGAGAGGCTTCCTAGATAGATAGACAGACAAGACAGATAGGTAATATTAAATATTTAAAAGTATTTTTATGTGCCAAGTGCTGTGTTAAGCACTGGGTATACAAATACAAGGAAAACTTTCTCTTAATCTCTCTCATGGATAGCAGCAAATCTGGTTTACCTTATAGCACACAACATTCAATTTCAAATTGAATCGGCTTGGACTTTTGGGAACTGAGCTAGTGTTTGTGATCCAAACAGACTTTCTTGAATTGATTTTGAAACTTTATGGCCTAGAAAAGAGTAGTTGTGTTCCTTGCATCAACTCCTAGTGTGAGGTCTCCAAGTATGAGAAATTTGTCAGGCATAACTGAAAAAAATTATGGAAATATGCCCACCTTAAAACTGGAGATATTGATTGATTTGCAGTCATTTTCAGTTAAGCAAATTAACTGACTAGGGAAAGCAAATGACTTCCAGCCTTTTTCAGTAGCCCTTCGAAGATAAGAGGTCTAAGGCAACTAAAACCATCAGAATCTTCCTTAGCAGACTCCACAAGACAAATTTTTCAGGTTCTGAGTAAAGAGCTAGAGAAGAGTAGGATTGTAGAATTTAAAGCTGTGCTGCATTAAAAGGAAACTTGATTCTAAATAACATACATATGCTGTGAATAATAGCCATGGACACCATGAAGCACCTGAGGTAGGATAAGCCAGAGAAACCAGGCTTGTGTGATGCTAATGTACTTATGTCTGAGATTAGTATTAGCAGCATCCTTACTTAAAACATTACTGGTTCTACATCAAGACCCTGTCACATAGGGCAGTATGGGAAATTTATTAGTTTGTTTTATTGACTTATTTACATAAGGCATTAGGCTATTAGGTTAAAAGTAAACTGGTTTAAGGCAAAAAAAACCAAAACCCTACAGCATAGAAATGAAACAGAATATTGTACAGTAAAAAATGATGTATCTGAAGAATTAATATAAATCTTCCCATGTTGCTCTGAATTGAAGCAGAACCAAGAGAATAATGTATGCACTGACTAAGGCAGTATAAATGAAAAGATACCTAAAAAGAAGTCCAACACGAAGTCAATTTTAAAAAGCTAATTTCCAGAGAATAAAAAATAAAACTTATTTCCTTTTCCTAGTACTCCACCCCACTCACCATGCCAGAGAGGAGAGAGACCACTGGAACAGACTATCTTATATGTTATCAGATGTGGTCAATGTTTTGGATGTGTTTGCGATATTGTTTTTCTTGGTCATAAAGAAAGGTTCAGTCCAGGGTGGGGAAGGGTTGAAGTCTCTGATATAAAAACAAAAGATACCAATAAAATGATTTAAAGTTTAAAAAAAAAAGGATAAAGTATAGTAATTAATTTATGTAAGGTCCCTCTAACTTTACCTAGTTTCCAAAATGGAGGAACCTTCTTAGTATATAGTTGAGAACACTTCAGGGGACCTAGTTTTTCCTCCCTTCCCAAATGAAGAGTGTAGGCAAATTTGAGAGCCTTTCAGATCTGTCCCATGCCAGGACCTAGTAATATCAGTGCTTAGTTTAAACCTCAAGTTTAGGAAAAAAAGAAATAGACAGTCTTGGGAATATCTCATAACTTAATGCTGGCTGTCAACTCTTTCTAAAAAATAGTTTGTCTAAGGCAAATAGTGTATATTTATAGTTTTAGTTTCTGGAAACAACAGGGGGAATTGTATCAGAAAAACCTGGCAAGATTTATACGAACTGTTGCAAAGTGAAGTGAGCAGAACCAGGAGTACATTGCATATATCAACAGCAACATTGTAACAATAGTTAACTGTGAAAGGCTTAGCTCCTCTGATCAATACGATGAGCTGAGATAATTCCAAAGGACCCAAGATGAAAAATGCCCCTCCAGGAACTCAGGGTGCAGATTGAAGCACGTTGTTTCTCACTTTTCTTTTTCTTCCCCAGCGTGGCTAATACAGAAGTATGTTTTACGTGATACCGCATGTATAATATGTACATTACTGTTTGCCTTACCAGGGTGGGAGAGGGAGGGAGAGAATTTGGAGCCCAACATTTTTAAAAATGTTAAAAAGTTTTAAAAGTTGAGTAAAAGAAGCTTTAGCTCCTGTTGCCATTTTGTATATATACACTCTCTCTCACCTACAAAAGCTAATGCAGACTGTTCCAGAATCCTTTCCTTGTGACAAAGCTGGTATCTTAATTGGCTAAAACTAGAGAGGAGTTAAAATGCTCGTTTTTCAAGGAGAAGTTAATCATTTTGATCTTATTAAAATACTAACTCCCTGTCATGTAAAACTGGTATTTAAATTACCAAGTAATTTCCTGATTTGTGGGGTCATAGGACTTAGTGAAGCAAAAAATGTGTCTCACATACTTGCTGCAACAGTGGTGGCCTCTTTTCTTTTCTAAATTAGGTGCTGGAGACTTGTGTCAAGAACTGTGGCCATCGATTTCACATCCTTGTGGCAAATCGTGATTTCATAGATGGTGTCCTTGTGAAAATCATCTCCCCTAAGAACAGTCCTCCTACTATAGTCCAGGACAAAGTACTGGCTTTGATTCAGGTAGGCTGTGCTCAGTTTCTATTTTAGGTTTGTTCACTTCTGGATGAGCAAGGTGAAGTGGGACCAGTTGTGAAATGCTTGTCATATTTTTTCCATTGTCTACAGGAAGAAAATGCCTTCAGGTTTCTAGGTTTGTTGTTTTTTTTTTTTAATTTCTTACAAAAATATATTTTTGCACACTGATCCTATTAAATTCTAAACGGTTTCTGAACCAGTAGATCAAGATGTAGTCATAGGTTCAAAGCCTTAACTAGTAAAATACTAATCTAATTGTTGCCCACAGAGCCCTCCTCAAACCCCTTCCATCTATCTCTACCTATCATCTATAGCTTTGTGTTTTATCAGTTTTCTCATGAAGTAATAGATTTCAGGGAGAAGGGGTTTCTTCTCTCCTGCTCTGTTGAAGGAATTGTGTCCCCTAAAAACAGTACTGTTGTCACCCTGTGGGTCTCAAGGCTTAAAGAAAAAGTATCTCTTCCTCAAAAAAAAAGGGGGCAAGCCCTGCTCTAAGCCCTTACTATGAAAATTGCCATGCAGGTGAGACCATATTCAGCCCCATACATAGCTTTCTCTGAAATGAGACCAGAGAGCAGCAGTATCCTAGATTTGTTAATCTTGCTTTTGTAAACGTTATCTTTGTCACAGGGGTAGGAATTATAAGTATTGAGAAGAAATTACAAATACATATTATGAGATTTGTACCATAGTACACTGGACCAAGACACAGAAGACTTGGATTCTAAATCCAGCTTTGCTACTCATACACCTGTGACTTCAAGAAAATCAGTCAGTCAACAAGCATTTATTAAGCACCTGCTATGTTGAGTTGGGTAACCATTAAGTACCTACTATGTGCCAGGCACTCTGCTAAGTGCTAAGGGATACAAATAGGAAAAAGAAAAGATAGAGCTTGCCATCAAGGCAATCTCATGTTGAGAAGACAATACACAAAAGGAAGTGGAAAAGTGAAAGGCATGGGACAGGTCAAAGAAGGTGCCAGGTGCAGGGGCATGAAGATAGTGGAGTTGAATCCAAGGAATGTAGGTGGTGGGAAATGGCTGGATTGCATCCCCTCTTTAAACTGAGGCTTTGGAAGCCTTTTTTTGTTTTTGCTCAGCCCTACAATCACAGAGGCAGAGAGAGTGCTGATGAGGTGTGAGTACCAAAGCTCATACAATCTCCTGGATGATGAGCCTTTCCTGGGAGCATGATGACAATGATGTTGATGATGATGATGGAGTCAAATCCAAGGAGTAGAGCTGTGGGAGGATCTGTACTGAGAAGGCAAAGAAAGACATAAGACAGTCTTTGTTCTCAAGGACTCCCATCATAATGGGAGAGACAGCTTTGCAGACAACTGTGTATAAACAAGGCAGATACAGGATAAATTGGAGATAATCTCAAAGAGAAGATACTAAGATTAAGGAGAACTGGGAAAGGCTTCTTGTGGAAGGTGAGACTTTATCTGGGATTTGAAGAAAGTGAGAAAAGCCAAGAGACAGAAGTGAGGAGGAAAAAAGTTCTAGGCATATGGAGGGGGAAGCAGTGGGAAGGGCTGCCAGTGAAAATTCCTGGAGTTAATGGAGGGTCATGTTCAAGGAACAATAATATTCCATTATATTCACCTCCTGTAATTTACTCAGCCATTCCCTAAATGATGGATATATTTAGCTTTTTTCTAGTTTTTGCTGTTACAAATAGTGTCCTTGGGAATATTTTTTAATCAGGGAGTCTTTTCTTTTCAATAACTTTCTTAGGACAGTCTTAGGTTAAACAGGATGCACATTATTGTAACATTTATTGTATAATTCCACATTCCTTTCCAAAAGTAATTTCCAAAAATTTTATGATCTTTTGTTATCTTCACCAATCTGGTAAAATTCAGGTGAAGATCTGAGATATTTTAGTTTATATTTCTCCAATTATTAGAAATTTTGAAAAGTCCTTGTGGTTGTTGATAGTTCATTCATTTTAAGAATTGCCAGTTCATATCTTTTGCTGTTTTATCAGTTGGAGAATGTCTTATACTTTGTTAAATCTCAATTACTTATAAACTTCTCATGTCAGACTTTTATTGGCAGTGTTTGATGCAAAAATTTTTTTCCAGTTTGTTTTCAACTTTGGTTCTCTCTTTATGGCAGCCCTTTAAATATGTTTTCCCCATTCTCGGAATTAATTTCTGTAGTTCCTTCAGCTATTATTTAGAAGTCATGGTTGTGACTTTTAAATACTGTGAATTTGCCAGGATCTCTCTTAAAGGATTTCTTCCAGAGAAGAACACAACACGATAAGATATAATCTTCATACTGGGGACTTTTCTCATACTAGAAATTCTTTGGGGTGGAGCCAAGATGGCGGAGTAGAAAGACACACATACGCTAGCTCCAAACCCACAGCCCATAAAATATCTGTAAAAAAGAACTCCCAACAAATTCTGGAGCAGCAGAAGCCACAGAACAATGGAGCAGACGAGATTTCTGTTCCAGAGAGCCTGAAAACCTCTCACAAAAGGTCCATCACTCTGCGGACCTGGAGCCGAGGCCAGCCCTGCCTTGGCTGTGCAGCACCGAGAGGAGCAGATCCCCGCAGGCTTCAGGGACAGAATCTCCAGCAGCCGCGCAGGTCCCTCTACCCACGGGCCCCAAAGGTTGGTGAGAGGGTCTTCTCAGCTTGCCGAGAGGGGAGTGGTGTGCCCCCATAACTCAGGTCCCCTCGGGAGGCAGCAGCAGAGGTGGGAGCAGAACGGGGCTCCCCAAGCAGGCAGGAGTCCAGATCCATTGTTGAAGGTTTCTGCATAAACCCCCTGAGGGAACTGAGCCTGTGAGGCAGCCCTGCCCCAACCTGAGCACCTGAACTTAATCTCACACTGAATAGCAGCCCTGCCCCCGCCCAAAGCCCTGAGGCTAGGAAGCAGCATTTGAATCTCAGACCCCAAGCTCTGGCTGGGCAGATCTGGAGGTGAGGTGGGGGTGGAAAGAAAACTCAGAAGTCAAGTCACTGGCTGGAAAAATGCCCAGAAAAGGGAAAAAAAATAAGACTATAGAAGGTTACTTTCTTGGTGAACAGATATTTCCTCCCTTCCTTTCTGATGAGGAAGAACAATGCTTACCATCAGGGAAAGACACAGAAGTCAAGGCTTCTGTATCCCACACATCCAAAATAAATATACCATGGGCTCAGGCCATGGAAGAGCTCAAAAAGGATTTTGAAAATCAAGTTAGAGAGGTGGAGGAAAAACTGGGAAGAGAAATGAGAGACATGCAGGTAAAGCATGAAAAGCAAGTAAACACCCTGCTAAAGGAGACCCAAAAAAATGCTGAGGAACATAACACCTTGAAAAATAGGCTAACTCAATTGGCAAAAGAGGTTCAAAAAGCCAATGAGGAGAAGAATGCTTTCAAAAGCAGAATTAGCCAAATGGAAACGGAGGTTCAAAAGCTCACTGAAGAAAATAGTTCTTTCAAAATTAGAATGGAACAGATGGAGGCCAATGACTTTATGAGAAACCAAGAAATCACAAAACAAAACCAAAAGAATGAAAAAATGAAAGATAATGTGCACTATCTCATTGGAAAAACAGCTGACCTGGAAAATAGATCCAGGAGAGACAATTTAAAAATTATGGGCCTACCTGAAAGCCAGGATCAAAAAAAGAGCCTAGACATCATCTTTCATGAAATGATCAAGGAAAACTGCCCTAAGATTCTAGAACCAGAGGGCAAAATAAGTATTCAAAGAATCCACAGATCACCGCCTGAAAGAGATCCAAAAAGAGAAACTCCTAGGAACATTGTGGCCAAATTCCAGAGTTCCCAGGTCAAGGAGAAAATATTGCAAGCAGCTAGAAAGAAACAATTCAAGTATTGTGGAAATACAATCAGGATAACACAAGATCTAGCAGCTTCCACATTAAGGGATCGAAGGGCGTGGAGTATCATATTCCAGAAGTCAAAGAAACTAGGACTGAAACCAAGAATCACCTACCCAGCAAAACTGAGTATAATACTTCAGGGGAAAAATTGGTCTTTCAATGAAATAGAGGACTTTCAAGCATTCTTGATGAAAAGACCAGAGCTGAAAAGACAATCTGACTTTCAAATGCAAGAATGAAGAGAAGCATGAAAAGGTAAACAGCAAAGAGAAGTCATAAGGGACTTACTAAAGTTGAACTGTTTACATTCCTACATGGAAAGACAATATTTGTAACTCTTGAAACTATCCAGTATCTGGGTACTGGGTGGGATTACACACACACACATGCACATGCACATGCACACACATAGAGACAGAGTGCACAGAGTGAATTGAAGAGGATGGGATCATATCTTAAAAAAATGAAATTAAGCAGTGAGAGAGAAATATATTGGGAGGAGAAAGGGATAAATGGAATGGGGCAAATTATCTCTCATAAAAGAGGCAAGCAAAAGACTTTTTAGTGGAGGGAAAAAGAGGGGAGGTGAGAGAAAAACATGAAGTTTACTCTCATCACATTCCACTAAAGGAAGGAATAAAATACACACTCATTTTGGTATGAAAACCTATCTTACAATACAGGAAAGTGGGGGATAAGGGGATAAGCAGGGTGGGGGGGATGATGGAAGGGAGGGCATGAGGAGGAGGGAGCAATTTGAGGTCAACACTCATGGGGAGGGACAGGATCAAAAGAGAGAATAGAAGTAATTGGGGGCAGGATAGGATGGAGGGAAATATAGTTAGTCTTATACAACACGACTATTATGGAAGTCATTTGCAAAACTACACAGATATGGCCTATATTGAATTGCTTGCCTTCCAAAGGGAAGGGGTGGGGAGGGAGGGAGGAAGAGAAGTTGGAACTCGAAGTTTTAGGAACAACTCTTGAGTACTGTTCTTGCTACTAGGAAATAAGAAATACAGGTAAAGGGGTATAGAAAGTTATTTGGCCCTACAGGATAAAAGAGAAGATGGAGACAAGGGCAGAGAGGGATGATAGAAGAGAGAGCAGATTGGTGATAGGGGCAATTAGAATGCTCGGTGTTTTGGGGTAGGGGGAGGGGACAAAAGGGGAGAAAATTTGGAGCCCAAAATTTTGTGAAAATGAATGTTAAAAGTTAAATTAAATTAAATTTAAAAAAAAAAGCAATTCTTCCCAATATATCCATAGAGAGTCAAAAAGTATGTGACCTGTTTCTTGTTAGTATATAGATGCAAAGGGTAAGACAGACCACAGTAGAGTAGAACAGAGATAGATGATTGTTAGAAAAGGGAAGACCTGGTTGAGCTTTTCTTGGGAGCTTTCATTCTAGGGCACACAGTGGTTACTAACACAGTCTTATCTGATATCGGGTCAGTATTGATATGACATCTATAGCAAAATTGTCCTTATGGTAATTGTTTGTGATGAAAAATATGAACTGAGTTTGTTTCAGAAAAAGCAGAGATTACTGAGTATAGTTTATTAATCTTACTCTCAAATTAAATGGCACAGTGCCTGAGAAATTTAAAGAGTAATGGATTTGTACTTCCATGAGTGACTAAGATGATTAAAACAATGAAGTGACTTCCTTGAAGATAGACTCAAAAGGATTGGGCTTTTCCTTTCTGTAAAGACTGAGACTTGTAGGGGACCTCATGGACGTCTGTTTCCCCAGTGAGCTTCTAGAGAAAGGAACCCTTTTTTGCTTCATTTCAGCCTTTACTCAATCACTCAGTAGTTTGGGCAATTCCATTCCCAGCTCTGATATTCCTCTCTCAGGCCTCAGTTTCCCCATCCATTAAATGAACGGATTGGATAGATTTTTGTCCAGGGTCTTGTCTTACTCTGAGATCCTACAACCTTAGGAGTGCCTAGAAGTGTGCCACTTGCATTTGCATATTATAGCACAAGTAAACATTTGTTCCATAAATGACTCCTAAAATTCTGAAGGAAATGGCTAAAGTAAATGCAGACCTGTTCACAGATCTTTCTCCCATCATTTTGAAACTTGAAGGAAATATATTTAAAACTCACCCAAAAAGGCCCTATAACTTTAAATATTGGGTAGGAAACATCCTACTGTAAGAAGAGGTTGCTGATATTGCTAGGTTCAGGAAAGGTAAACTCATAAATGCTTGAGCCAAAGCAATTGTTTATCATCTGCTTGTTTGTGTACTGTGAGTGCTTACCACATGGAGAACCAGTTGTAGGAGAGATGATCTCTGCTGTCAGGCCCTTAGAGGTATTCTGAGGAGACAGAACAGAGACTTTTAAAAATGTCACAATGCAAGGTAGCATTGCTAAGTGCCACCCTAGTGATACAAACAACAATTGCTCTCTGGCCTTGGAAAGGTTTTGTGTGGGAATGGTACTGTAACTGAGTTCCAAAGACACTTCAGGGTACATTTCTGACCTTTTGTGGTTGAACGGCCCTTCTGGGACCCCAAGTCAGACGTCAAAAAATGAGTCAACAAGTATTTATTAAGCACGTATAAGTATGTACAGGATAATGGCATATAAACACAAAGTAATTAAAGCACCTGTATTTGGAGAAATCAGGAAAGGTTTCTAGGAGGTAGTATTTGAGCTGAGTCTAGGGGGAAAGAATTGAGGAGGGTTATGCGGGTCACTGATCTGTATATAGGACCCATCCATAGGGTCTGATCCAACATAGGATTTATTATCTGCAACATGCCTAAAATTATAAAACACTATTGTTTTCTTTTTAAAATGTATTCTCTTTTGTTTTTATATTATCTGTGTTTCCCAGTGTCTCTCTCTCCTTGCCTTCCAAAGATTGATTCCTGTACAAAGAGTAAAATAAAAAAAGAGGAGGGGAACAGTACAGCAAAATCAACGAAAACACAAATGTCTGACACATACCTCATTCCACATTCCTGGTCCTTCCTCTCCATAAGGAAAAAGCAGGCTTAGGTGTCTCATGTCTTGATTGGGGCCACACTTAGTTATTTGCGACATACATTTCAGTCGTTTTATTATACTTGGGTTGCATGTAGTATTATTCTATATGCTGTTTTCCTATGTCTTCCCATACTTCTCTAGAATTATCCTAGTCCTCATTTCTTAAAGCACAAGAATATTCTGTTGTATTAATATATCACAACTTGTTTAGCCATTCAGAAGTCACAGGCATCTATTTTGTTTCCAGTTTTTTGCTACTCTAAAGCATTTTATTTTAGGACTCTTTCTGTCACTGATGGGCTTGGGATTTCTGGGCTAGAGGGGAAGGACATGTTAATTTCTTTCTTCCCGTAGTTCCAAATTGCTTTCCAGAATGCTGGGTGCAATCTGCTACTTCACCAGAAGTACGTTGGTTTGCCTGTCTTTCCACAACCCCTCCAACATTGACTATTCCAATGACTTTTCTATCTTTGCCAGATTTCTGAGTGGAGAATGGAATCTCATAGTTGACTTAACTTTCATTTCTCTTACTTGAACCGTCCTTTCACCTAATTTTTAATTGTTTGCCATTCTTTTGAGACCTATTTGTTCATTTCCTTTAAGATGTATTTGTTAACGAACCTACCTGGACTGCAGTGAGTTACAACCTCCTTCTAGCAAACTGACACCGGGGCTTGTCCTTGCCCAGTTTGCATATGAGAGATGACTCTTTGTCCTTGTCAGCTCTAACCCCTCTATTCGTTCCCTTGGTCCTGTCCTTTCCTATCTTTTCCAGGGGCTCACCCTTCCTGTGTCTCTTTTTGCATGTCCATGGCTGTCTCTTTGTGTCTGTGTCATTTTCTGTATCAGAATCCTCCTTGCTCCCCATTGGCACTTCTGCCCTCATTCAACAACTTCTCCACTATCACTATCCAAATTTATCACCCAATCTGTATCTTTCTAACCTACCAATCTCCAGAACCTTTCTGAAGGAGTTCAGGGCTTGGCCCTCAACTCCTGACCTCATACTGGTGGACTTCTATATATAGATGCTAAGCCCCAGAGCAGCTAGGTAGTGCAGTGACTAGAGTCCTGGACCTGGAGTCAGGAAGACTCATTTCCTGACTTCAGATTTGGCCTCAGACACTTCCCAGCTGTGTGGTCCTGGGCAAATCATTTCACCCTGTTTGCCTCAGATTCCTCATCTGTAAAATGAACTGGAGAAGAAAATGGCAAACTACTCCTATATCTCTGCCAAGAAAACCCCAAATGGGTCCTGAAGACTCAAGAGTTGGACATCACTGAAATGACCTAACAACAAGAGACTGACTCAAGAAAATGTGAAATTGTTTGATGAGGCAGTATGGGTTAATGGAACGAGCACTATCTTGGGAACTGGGAAGTTTGGGTTCTAATTCCTTAAATCATCCCTTTTTTTCTACTCCTACAGCTACTACTGTAGTTCTGGCCCTCATCACTTCTAGCCTTGAATACTAGCCTGCTTGCCCCAAGTCTCTTCCAACTCCAAATCCATCCTCCATACTGCTGCCAAAATGATTTTCATGGTCTGATCATGTCACTTCTGCACTTAGTAAACTCCAGAGGATCCTATTACCTCTAGGATCAAATGTAAACTCCTTTCTTTGGCATTTAAAACTCTTTAACATCCTGTCTCCTTCCTATCCTTCCAGTCTTTTCCACATTACTGCCCTCCACATATTCTGTGATTTAACCATACGAGTGAGTTTGCACACAACTCTGTTCTGTTTCCAGTATCTGTGTCTTTGTACTGACTGCCCCCATGCCTAAAGTGCTCTCTTCTTGTCTCTGCCTCTTAGACAACCTGACTCAGCTCAAGAATCACCTTCAGGAGGCCTTTCCTAGTCCCTTTACCTACTAGTGCCTTCTCTAAGCTTATGCATTTATTACTTTGTATGTATCTTGCTTATCCCTATAAATATACAAGTGTATCCATTAGAATGTAAGCTTCTTGAGGACAGGAATTTTGTGTGTGTGTGTCCTCAGCATTTAACACAGTGCCTGGACAGCACCTATGCCTCTGGATTTTTGTGTCTTTCCCTCGGCTTCTCCCAGAGCTCTCGGTGTAGCCAGCACAATGCTTCCCATTGGTGTCTTGGTCCTGTAGAGGGGGACATAGAGAGGAGGATCAGATCAATATTTCAGAAGCTTCAAGCACATGCTTGGACATATGTGGTGACTGGATGGCCCTGGTGCCAGGGGCAGAGCCCATTGCAAATACAGGAGGCTTTTCAGTACACTGTTGACTCACCTCCATGCAGAATATAAATAGTGTCCCTGCCTGGCCATTGAGAATACATGATGGGGAGTAACACAGGTTCTTCTAGAGCAGAGGCCCTAACGAGACTTTTTGTGTCATGAACCCTTTGAGTACTTTGGTGAAACACTGCTGTGGTTTCCCATGTTCATAACCAAAAGAAATGCTAAATTTCATTTAAAGGTTAGTGAAAATAAAAATGTAATTTTTTCCTGTCCAAAGTAATGGGCATCTTTAAATTTCTTCATGGAGTTCTTTGGGGTCCACAGACCCAGGTTAAGACCTCCTGTTCAAGAGAAATGTGAGTTTAAGAAAATGTGTGTCCTGTCTGATGACCCTGTAGTTCACATAATGCAAGTCAGTTTGCATTAATCAACATCTGGAATCCAGTGGGAGTCACTTCCCTGTTTCAGTAGATAGAGGAGAGTAGAATTAAGTTAGAATGGCCCACAAAATGGAATTTCTCATCAGATATAAAGGGAAGATTAATAAATTAACCATATGAGCTGTCTACCACTTAACCCTAACATTCTATTGACTTCTCAGTTACTACTAAGAGATTTATTGTGCACCATTGTCTTGGTGACTCATTTTCCTGGAGACGCAGGGACCTTTTCTAACTAGATCAGTGCTTTACTGAATGTGTCCACCCAGCCTAGGTTTAGGGCCCAGGAAAATGAAGCGGTAATACTCTGGGTACACGGGGAAGGTGACATTGGGAAGTGGGGCATTGTATGCAAAAAAGATTTTCAGGAAAGAAGGGGAAATAATTTCTCCTGAAGGGAACTTTGGATCTGATTTCTTATTTTGGCATGAAATACCAAAGACATAGACAGAAAATCCTAAGCACACTCCCCATGGGGAGTTTCAGAGACCTCCAGACCAGTTTGCCTCTTATACCACCCAGACCCCTACACTTAGATCTCTAGGATGTTAAGCATGAATTCTTAGAAGAGGGGTGGTTGCAGGGTCACTTGGGAACAAAAGGTTATATGTACAGGGTGGTAGTGGGATGAAAGGGGAGAATAAGTGTTCTGGGTCCCATGTGGTATGAGCTCCCAAGTCACCAAAATACTAGGGGAACCTAAGTTGGGAAAAAAAGGAAAACATGTTCATTTATAAGGGTCAACACTTAGATCAAGGTAGGACAGCATCCCCTGACACACATCTCAGTGGTCATTGTTTCACAGCCATATGTACTATAGTCATAAACACACTGAAGTACTGGGAAACTGTGTTGTTGTGACTCATTGGGGCACCCGTGGATTATACTAATGGCTGGACAAAATAAAAACTTCTGGAGCTACCGCAGCAACCTTGGGTCACCAGTACTGAACAATAATAGGATCCTGGGGGATGAGAGAAATATCTGCCCAAATCTCAGAAATATGAGACTGGTATTCTGATCTGTGCTTAACAGCCCTGTGGAGCTGGTGTGGAAGGCCATTGGAACTTGGAGGCTAGTGAACTGTTTGTTACTTTGTGAGTAACTAATACAGCCTATCTCTGAACTTTCCAGATGTCACACAGAGGGTGGAGGGAATATCATAGGCAGCCAGGGGATGGTATGGAGTGACCAACTTAAAGAAGACGTTCTTCTTAATATTTGTTATAGCAAAACAGTTAAGGTCAGTAACCTTTTACCTGGGAAGGGACACGGTATATTATAATCACTCTGCAGTTATTTGAACTTCCCTGTGTATTTCCACAGTGTAGTTGCATGAGACCTAGAAAGGGTTAACATTGTAACATTGACTTCCACCATTACATAGATGACGAGTGTGAATCCCCACAGTTGGAACTGAGACCTGTAGATGATATACCAGCTCACTATTTACATTTGCACATGAGAGCCCAAAGAGCTGGCAACAAACCTCACCTCAGTGGAATGCAGCTATTGACACCCTTATCTGACTCATCCTTGCCTTTTTTCCCACAGAGAGCACCATGAACATACAACCAGGTTATAGTAGAAGTTGTGGCTCACATTATAGATGACCCAGGGACACATTTCCCTGAAAAGGCAGAGCATATGGTCCTGAAAAATGGACTGTGTTCTATATCTCCTTCCCACTAGGGAAAGAAATACATTCCTCCTCAGGATGTGGAACTGCTGTGCTTCTACTGAGTACGACAGCAGCTACTGTCAACAGAGCCTTAACAAAAAAGATCAAACTCCGATTTGGGTACTCTGAAATCATTGCCTCCAACCAATACATCCGCTTCCTAGCTGAGGAAATACAAAATCACTCATAGTCATACCACATCACTTGGAAATTTCACTTTCCCCCATCATCCCAAGGTGCCAGATTCATCTAACTAACCTTGGAATGAGCTGCTTAAGAGCTAGCTTCACATCTCATTTCCAGGATTGGACTGAACACCTGACAGACTCAGTTACAGTCCTAAGCAGCTGGAACATAACCCCAACTGGATTGTTTCCATTTCACCAGGTGCTTAGTAATGTTGTCCCATATGAGAGTGTGAAAGGGATTCATAATAGGAATTACATCTTATGACAATACTTTTTCATTCTGGAAACTTTCACAATGGAGGCTACTGAATTGAATGTGGCAGCCCTGAAACTCATCAAATATTGCTCAGCTTAAAGTTGACCTATCCATGATAGTGTCTGGACTCTTCACATCTCAGAATTAGCTTCCTAAAAATTAGTAGTGGAAGAGCTGACAGAGGTGGGCTGGTATGCCAGCCAAGGGGGAAGTATGCATTGGAAACAGGAGAGGACCTTGTGTAGCTGTTAGTCATGAGGCCTGCCCTCTGACCCTCCAAGGCCTTACTACCATAGTCAGAGCCTTCAGCTACCAGGATGCCAGCAAGCCAAGGTGGTGCCCTAGAGTGAACCAGAGTGAATGCTGGGTGTGTGTGCAGACCCTTGAGGAGCTGACAGAGGTGGGCTGGTATGGCCTTCCAGCCTCAGCACTCCTATATGTCTCTGCAGACTCTGGGAAGCCACAAGTTAGAAAAATAAAGTACTTTTGTTGCAATGTTTCCAGACAGACTGGTGGGGCAAGGTGGAGCAATGAGATATGGAAGTGCTCATAGGATTGTTCAGAAAAAGCAGCCCCTACCTCATGACATCATACCTGCATTGCCTTACTAGCCTGTGACCTGTACAGGGGTTGTCACTTCTGTTCAGTCAAGAGCCACCAAAATTATCACGTGTCTCTCTCACTGGTACCAAACAGTCAGCAGGAGTGGGAGTGAATTGTGGTGAGCACTACTCTGTACCCACCAGAATTAAACCTGGCTTGTAGAAGACGAAGCAGAAGCAGGAAAGCAGACAAATGAAAATGTCAGTCAATAAGCATTAATCATTAATTAGGTCCTACTGTGTGCCAGGCACTGTGCTACACTGATGAGAAAGAATACATTACAACTCTACAGGAATATACCAGGGTGACTTCCTGTACCTGATGGAATCTGAGCTCCATGTGGGCTGCTTCCACACAGAGATCATGAGGATATCTAGGGAACAAAGGGACAAAAAGCCGCACCCTCCCATCGTGTCTTTTTTCATCTTGTTTCTCTTGTATCCTTAATTAATCATGTGAATGATTCTTCAGTGCCAAGTCCTCATCGCCGTGGATCACTGGGTCTCATCCCAGACACTCTCTTTCTCTGTATTTCTGTTTATCTTTGTATCTTTTTCTGTCTCTGTGTTTACCTCCGTGCCTGTTTCCTTTTGTCTCTGTCGTGTCTGTCTGTCTCCATCTTCTGGCTCTTACTTCTTACAAGTTCAGGTCTCTTTTATCTTTAGAAATTTTCCCTTGAGATTTCTGTCACTTGTTGTCCTATATCTTTTCCCTTTCCTCGTTAGACTTCTAGAAAGAGTCTTATGTATTCACTGCCTTTACTTCATTACCACCCATCCACTTCTCAGCCTTTTGCAGTATGACTTCTGATGCTACTTCTTTCCTGAAACTGCTCTCTGAAAGATTGCTAATGAACACCGTTAAATACAGTTATCTTTTAGAAATTCATTTTTATTTGATTTTTAGTTCTGAATTACCTCCCTTCCTCCTCCCTTTCCCCCACCCACTGAGAAGGCAAGAAAAACAAAATCCATTACAAATACGTATAGCCACGCAGAACAAACTTCTGCATTAGTCATGTCTGAAAGAAAAAAAGAAGGAAAAGAAAATATGCTTCAGTCTCTTGAGTCCATTGGCTCTCTAGCTCTCTATCTGGAAGTGGAGAGTGTGTTTTATCATGAGTCTTGGAATGGTGATTGGTCATTGTGATAATCAGAGTTCCTAAGTCTTTCAATAATTCAGTGATTATCTTTATGATCGTTATTGTTCTTCTGGTTCTGCTTATTTCACTTTATATCAATTCATTCGTGTTTTCCCAGGTTTTTCTGGAACTGCTTCCTTAATTCATAATAGTGTTCCATCACATTCACATTCCATAACTTGTTCAGCCATTCTCCAATTGATGAATATTCCCTCAATTTCCAATTTTTTGCCACTACAAAAAGAGCTGCTGTAACTATCTTTTTTATACATGTGAGTCATTTTCTCTTTCTTTGATCTCTTTGGGATATAGACCTAGTAGCAGTATCATTGGGACAAAGGTTTGCACAGTTTAATGGCCTTTTGGGCATAGTTCCAAATTGCTATCTGGAATGGGAGAACCATCCACAGCTCCATCAGCAGTGCATTAAAGTACCTGTTTTCCCACAGTCCCTCCAGCACTTACTTTTCCTTTTTTTGTCAGCTTTGCCAATTTGATGAGTATGAGGTGATACTTCAAGGTTGTTTTAATTTGCATCCTCTAATTATTAGTGATTTAAAACATTTTTTCATGACTTGATAATCTGGACTTCTTCCTCTGAAAACTGCCTATTCATGAACTTTGGCCATTTATTAATAATACAATGGTCTTTTCTCATTCCTCATCTTCTTTGATGATATTTGACACTGTTGTGTCAAATATTCTACTGTTGATTCCGAGATATTTCTTTCTCCTAATTCTTCTATCTGTCTGACTGATCTTTATCAGTTTCCTTAACTGGTTAATCTTCTTCCTCCTCCCCTTTAACAACAGGTATGTTCCCCGACTGTTTGAATTACCTCAGACCTTCTTAGGTACTCCTTCTGTACTCTCTCCTTTGGCAATTTCATTTGATCCCATGCATTCAGTTTTTTAAAATTAACTTTTAAAAAAATTAACAAAAATCTACCTTCTTTCTCTTCTGCTGCTTCTCCACTGAGAAAGTAAGGAAAACAAAACTCCATTTTCAAACGTGAATAGTCAAGAAAAACAAATTTCCATATTGGCCATGTCAACAAAATAATCTCATTTTGTTCTCTGACTCCCTTACCTTTCCATCTAAAGGTAGGTAGCATTTTTCATCATTTTTTTCTCTGGAATAGTGATTAGTCATGATGATGATCAGAGTTCTTGAATCTTTCAGAGTTGTTTGTCTTGACAGACAATTGTTATTGTGTGACTTGTTCTTCTTGTTGTGCTCACTTCAGTTTACATCAGTTCACACAAGTCTTCTCAGGTTTCTCTGCATCCCTCCCCTTCCACATTACTCATAGCACAGTAGTACTCCATCACATTTGTATGCCAGAACTTGCTGAGCCATTCCCTAGGTGATGGACACACCACAAAAAGAGATGCAAATATTTTTGTGCATCTTTATTTACAGCTTGTTTTGCTAGTGACCAATCCTTCCCTTAACTTCTTTTCCTCTCATTTGCCCATTACCTTCTATTTTGCTGTTGAGTGAAATGGTACGGCTGCACAGTACTGTCTGTGCATATATTGTCTTCTCCTTTGACCAGTTCAGATGAGAGTTCAGCTGTTAGCTACTGCCCACCCTCTTCCTCCTTGTTTTTATAGACTTCTGCTTATATATCTCAATTATGTGAGATAATTTCTCTACCCTTCCATCTCCACCTCCACCCCTAGTGTTTTTCTCTTCCCCTCTTCAGATCATTTTTTGCGTATATATTTAATGTTTTGGTTTGTTATATGATTTCTTCCATTTATGTTAGTTCTTCTACACAGCATGGCTATAATGAAAATGTATTCAATAGGAATGTATGTGTAGATCCTACATAGAATTGTATGCCATCTCGGGGAGGGAGGGGGGTCATGGAGGGGTAAGTAGGGGGGAAAAAATCAAGTTTTATAGTAGTGATTGTAGAACACTAAAAATAAATAAAATTAATATAAAAAAAGAAATCTGGGCAGTTTTCTTCTTAGATCTTTAAATATAATGTCTATATTCTTTTAACAGTCATGGCTTTGTGCTTCTTTCCTTGATAATTTCATGAAAGATGATGTTTAGGCTCTTTTTTTTTTTTTTGATCATGACTTTCAGGTAGTCCCATAATTTTTTAAATTGTCTCTCCTGGATCGGTTTTCCAGGTCAGTTGTTTTTCCCGTGAGATATTTCACATTATCTTCTATTTTTTCATTCTTTTGGTTTTGTTTTGTAATTTATTGGTTTCTCATAAAGTCATTAGCTTCCTTCTTTTGGGGTGCTCCAAAAACGGAAGCTGCTGCTGCAGTGGTGCTGCCAGGGTCCAGACTGCGCACCTCTCTCCTGGGTGACGGAGCCCTCCCACTGACCTTTGAAGCTGTCGGTGGCGTTTGTGGGTTGAGTGATGTGGGAATTGCTGCTGCCCGTGGCTCCCTGAAGTCTGTTTAGGGTCTTGTCCCCGCCACATCAGTCTACGCTCAAGATTTCTGTGCTGTGCTGTGTGTACTCCGCCCAATCCAGTGCTTCTTAAATTTTCTCCCCTTAATCTTTTTTTCCAGGTCAATTTATGATATATCTTAGATTTTCTACTTTTTTTTCAATCTTTTTTACTTAATTTTAGTATTTCTTGTCTCTAGGAGCCATTGATTTCTGTTTGGTCCATTCTAATTTTGAAGAAGTTTGTTGTTTAGGCAAGGTTTTATACTTCTTTTGTCAAGCTGCTAATCCCCTTTCCAGTTCTTTCTTCCACAGCTCTTGATTGTTTTTCTTCCATTTTTTCTTTCTAGGAATGCTTTCATTTCATTTACAAAATACGTTAAAACTCTTACTTTATCTCTTCCAGGATTCCTAGCGAATTTGTGCCCAAGGTGCGTTTTTCTTTGAGACTTTGCTTATGATATTTTGTAGTCTTTTCTGGGTTTGTGTCTTGAAGAGTGTGTACCAATAATAGCTTTCTGTGGTGGGATTATTTGTGTTTATTCATTCTTCCAACCTACTTTCTGACATGGGCCTTATGTTAGAGCTAAGTTCTGCTCACTTGTGGAGGAAAAGTTTCAACTGGTCCTGCAGCTGCTTTTCTTAGAGTGAGCCTTGTATTATCCTATGCTGTCAAGGACAGCTCAGGCTGGGGAACCTGCAAGCTTTCAGTACTACCACAGTGGTCTGATCCAGAGAAAAGTCTGATGCTACCCCTATGGACTGAGCAAATTCCTCATCTCAGTTTGGATCTAAGTGACATGCCCAGGGGCTTGCCCATTCTGAAGTTTTAGTCATCTGCATTTGGACTCAGCCATTATCAACCACCTGAAACTCTGCTGTTTCAAAGTAACACAACTGTAGGCTTCCCTTTGGTAAGGGATTCCTTCCCTGGTTATTCTTCTGAAGGTGTTGGAATGGTTTAGAAGCTGGATCTGAGACACACCTACCCACCTCCACCCCACCCTTGGGGGCCAAGCCACACAACAGCTGTTTGCTTCTAAACTTGCTCCTTGTTTGGTACTCAGTCTAGGGATTGTGACCCCAAGACACAGATCCCTCCTTATTTTTCCTCTGGATCTTGGTAGTGAATGACAGAGCTGCCAGTTGACCCCTGTTACTGCACCTTACAGAAGTTTAGGCCCCACTGTGATGGATCTGGGGTGTCTTCTTGCCCCAGTATATAACCTGGTATGTAACACATTGCTTCCTTTGTGTGCTCTTGGCCAGATCCTATCCCCAGTGTTCACAGACCTGTTTATCTTTCTCCTTACTGACTTCAACTGGAAAAATTACTCACTGACCTTTTCTTGGATTTCCTGAAGAAATAGGGAATCTTTCTTGAGGGAGGTGGTGACAGTTTATTCCTCTTCCTGTTATTCTGACATCTTGGCTACTCCCACCCACCCATGTTTTCACTTTTGACCTTTATGCCATTTATTCCCAAATCTATGTAGCCTGACTCTCTCCTCATCTCCAGGCCTATTGTGTATTTCCACATGAATATCCCATGAGAACTTCATAATCAACATATCCAAGACTGAACTTATTTCACCCCCAAACCTGCCCATTATTCCAACTTTCCTATTTCTTGCTGTAGTTTGGCACCTGCATCTTACTAAAGCTTGAAACCTTAACTTTTTCCTCTTTAACTTTTCCTCTGCCCCATTCTCTTATTCAGTTAGTTGTCAAGTCTTGTTCATTTAACCTCCACATCTCCTGCATCTCTTACCTTGTCCCTGCTCACATAACCTGCTTTGGGTCCTCATAACCTCTTGCCTAAACTATTTTTAGTAGGATCCTAACTCGTTTCCCAACTTCTGTCTTTACCCTTTCCAACTTTCACACATCTTCCAGAATAATCTTCTTAATGCATAGGTCAGTCCATCCCATTCCCTGACTCAGAAATAGTCAATATTGCATTTGGATAAAATATAAACTCCACCTGGCATATCAGCTCCTCTACAGTTGTGCTTCTGCCTATCTTTTCAGCCTTCTTTCACATTATTCACATTCTCACACTCATTGTTCCAACCGATCTAGATTATTAGTTCCATCTCCATAAATTTTCCTACAGTACACTCTCTAGTATATCTTCCCACCAACACATGCATGTACTACATACCCATCCTCTTTAATATCATGGCCCCTCCAGTTGAATGGAAACTCTTTGA
Organism: Notamacropus eugenii; assembly: GCF_028372415.1. NCBI lineage: Eukaryota > Metazoa > Chordata > Mammalia > Diprotodontia > Macropodidae > Notamacropus > Notamacropus eugenii. The sequence goes on along the minus strand of NC_092874.1, from coordinate 335,114,679 downwards.
GAGCAATTTTTACTTGTTTCCCAATGCCTGTCATAGTTTGGTGGATAGAAGGATTTGTTTAATGCTTGAATACATTTACCTTTTTTTTTTCTTGTTAGATAGTTTGTCTTCCAACTCTTTCAGTTCTTTGTTGCTGCTTATGGAAGGAAAAAGGAACATTGTATGCAAGAACCTAGAGGAATTTACTGAGGCTTCCAGGCTCCTAACATAAACAGAATGAGATGGCCCTGAGTTGCTGCTTGGTTCATACCACAATGACTTTCACTGTCCTAAATAACGTAGTCATTAGGGAGGGCTGGCTGCCAAAGCCATCTCTGACATTTCCTAGGGGTTTGTACTTAGAATGCTGAAATATGACCTGGTTTCTCTAAGTGTAAGAATCATTCAAGAAGCACTTACTAAGCACCAAGTTTATACCTGGAACTCTGTTGCCTTCTTGTGATACAAAACCAAAAATTGTTGGTTACTTTGTATTGGGGAGACAAGATAGGGAGGGAGGTAGATAGATAGACTGGGAGGTAGATAGGTAGGTAGCTAGAATAGTTTAGGGAAAGAGGATGCTAGAAATTGAGGGGATTATGAAAGTCTTTCTGTATAAAGTAGTTCTTGTACTGAGTCTTGAAATAAGATTGTCACTAAGGGAGTCCCTAAATGTCCCACGGTGTCACTAAGGGAGTGCCTTCCAGGCATAGAGGGATGGCCAGTACAAAGTCACAGTGGGAGATGTAGTGCTGTGTGTGAAAAATCACAAGGATAATTTGCCTGTACTGTAGAGTTTAGGAAGGAGAGTAACGTATAATGAGGCTAAAGAGGTAGGGAATGATTTGGTCATAGCTACACTGAAGAAAATCCTTTTGGCAGCTGTGCAGAGGGTGGATTCAAGTGGAGGCAGACGTGGGAGTAGGAGAGCAGTTAGGCCATTGCAGTTATTCTAGGTAACCTACCTAGTGTGCCTAGGTAAGAGGTATGCGAGGGCCTGAACGAAAATGGTTGCTGTGTCAGTATTGTGAAAGGGATAAACTGAAGAAATGTTATCGAAGCAGAAATGGAAAGATTTGAACGCTCCGTTATTTCGCTTTGAATACTTGGCAGCAGGCACTAAAAACTGAGGGGACTAGGAAAGGCCTCCTGCAAGAGATACTTGAGCTGAGTGTTGAAGGAAACCAGGGCTTCCAAAAGGAAGGAGGGAGGAGAGGAAAGTCCTGGATGTTCAGAACTCTTGAGAAATTGATCTTGACATTGTCCCAAGGAAACGCTGCATAAATATCATTTCTGGATTTCTTCCAGTTGTGTATTTCTGTACCCTATCCCAATTTTAATCTTACCCCATACTACCACAGCTTTCCAGTTCAGCCTTCTTCCTGCCAATCAGTTAGGGAAGAAGAAAGGCTTTACAGTTCTTTGAACTGATAGGCCCTGCTGTGATCAGATAGTCCACAGTATTCAACTTGCCAGAGAAATGTGCACCTGGCAAATGGAATCAGTATCTAACTTGAGGTGTGAGAAAAAAAGAACTAAAATTATCCTCTCACTCCCCCCCCGCCCCCCCCACCATCTTCATTGCTCCCATGTCTGATCTAACTACAGCTTTGAGCTTTAGTGGCAAGGAGAAGAGGAGGTTAGAAGAGGTCCTGTGTCCACCTCACACTGACTGGGGACAGGGGAGAGGTGGAGGTAAGGGGCAGAGTTTGTAATAATCCCAGAGGATCTGTTAACCCCCCCCTCTTCCCATACCTGTAACTAACTAGATGGGATGTCAGGATGGAGCTGACTGGTCCTTAAAGAATTTTTATCCTAGAGGGAGTAACATTTACTTAGTTGGATACATGTTTGTATGCTCTCCCCTGTTAGAATGTAAATTTCTTGAGCATGGCTTGTATCTGTATTGATTGACTGATTGATTCAGTAGTTAGGTGAAAGAAGGTAGGCTGGTTTTGCTTGTGAAGTGAGGGTGTCTTAGCCACTACCCTCCTAAAAATGTTATTAAAGCAGCCTTTCTGACATTATAGAAGCCTTCCTGGTAAACAGGGACAGATCCTCTTCAACCCTCAGTAAAGACTAAAAATAATAACTAGCATCGTGTGGTGCCTATGGTGTGCCAGGTACTGTACTAAGTGTTTCACAAATATTATCTTATTTCATCCTTACAACAACCCTGGAAAGGAAGATACTATTATTATTCATATTTTACAGTTGAGAGAACTGAGGCAAGCAGATTTATCCAAGGTCACACTTATAGTGAGTAGCTAAGGTCATATTTTAACTTAGCTGCCAACTACACAACTGAATGATTGCTCCAAGACCAGAATTAAACTAAGTAGTTGCTTCGATGAACAGACTTTAAATTTCTGATTGCACATATTAGTGGATCAAATAAATGCATATTAATGATTTTTGTAGTAAATGAGATGTTTCAATTGTAATTAAAGAGGCTTTTTGGAAACTGACCTTTTCATCCCTAATGATTCCAATATTTGGAGGTGCAATAGTATTGTTTGAAATTCAGTACCTGATCAAGGGAGGCAGTTAAATGAGTCTGGCAACAACAGAGTTTACCTAGAAAGGAGAACTGGGGTGTCCATAAACTTTTCCCCCAAAAAAGCTATGCCTTTTGTTTTTACATCCAACCTATCAGCAAGCATTTATTAGATGCCTATGATGTGCTTGGCACTGTACTAGGCATTGGGAATATACAAAGCTAAAAAAAGAAACCACCCCTACCCTCTGGAAGCTAATAGTCTATCAAAGGAGATAACATATACATATCTTTACATATGTATATATATATATGTGTGTGTGTGTGTGTGTGTGTGTGTGTGTGTGTATACATGTATATACATATATATAAAATAAGTATAAGGTCATTGCACTCGCAACTGGACTGATCAGGAAAAGCTCCGTGTAAAAGGTGACAGTTTGAAGGAAACGAGGGGTTCTTAAAGACAAATGAAGAGGGGACAGAGCATTACAGGCATGAGAACTAGCTGGTACAAAAATATGAAGGCTGGAAATAGAAACGTGTGAGAACAACGAGCAGGACAATTTGAGTAGATTGTAGATGATGTGTAATGATGGACATGATGTATGAAAAGTCTGAAAAAGTTAGTTGGAGCTAGTTTTGTGATGGGCTTTACTACCAAACAGAAGAGTTGGTGTTTGATCCTACACATAGCAGGGAGCTAAGAGTTTCATTTCAGAATATGTCCCTACCCACCCAACAAATCTTACCATGTAATAAAGAAGAAGGACCAACTAATGCATTAGCTGCACCTGACAACATGTGCAGTCTCCCATCTCTGAGATAAAGGGAAGTCCGGGCATTTTTCTCAGATCTTCTCCAGGACTTATCTTGATCATCAGAATTCTGTAGCCTTTAGCTTGGCTTTTTTTTCCCTTTCCATTTACATTGTTGTAGTCATTGCATGTACTTTCCTGGTTCTGCTCATTGGCTTCATTTTGCTGATTTTCCCATTTCTCAAAATTATTCATATTGATATTTATGACCTGTGATAGCACAATGGTAAATAGTCCATCGTATTCTTGTACTACAATTTGTTTAGCTATTTCCCAATCAGTGAGCACATACATTGTTTCTTTTTTTGCTTCCCAAGAAATTGCTGCAAATTTTATTTTGGTATATGTTGGACTTTTCTATCTATCTTTAACTACCTTGAAGTAATATATGTCTAGCAGTGGAATCTCTGGGTCCAAGGTGGTGAATATTTTAGTCACTTTAGTGTAATTCCAAATTGCTTTTCAGAATGGTTAGATCGTTCACAGTACCCCAGTATGTTTGTTTTTCCATGGCCCCCCCACATTGACTTTTTCTTTCTGTTTTGGTTTTTGCCAGTTCTCTGGATATAAGATGAAACTTCTGAATTCTTTTAATTTGCATTTCTCTTAATGATTCTTAACAATCTTTCCATATGATTGTTAATAGTTTGCAATTCTTCTGGGTCTGTAGATTTTTAACTTTGACAGAACTTTTAAAGTAAACTGTCATGAAAGACTTCTTGTTTCATTTTTCTTAGGCTTGGGCTGATGCATTTCGGAGTAGCCCTGATCTCACAGGAGTGGTGCATATTTATGAAGACCTGAAAAGAAAAGGGATTGAATTTCCCATGGCAGACTTAGACGCCCTGTCTCCAATACATACGCCACAGCGGGTAAGCAACAGCGCAGCATTTTCCAGGAAGACCCAGTAAAGAATTGGATAACCTTTCACCAATCTTCTGCTACTCCTTCGTAATTACTGAACTTCAGAACACACTTTTTCAAAGTTTGTAGGGCATTTATTTTTTTAAGAACAATAGGAAATGTATAAAGGAATCGCCCTCACCTTCAGAAGATTTTAATACCAAGCACAGAAAGATCCAATTGATGGATCATTTTAATGTCAAGTTCCCTTGAAAATGTCTGCTTACTTAGTATCTACTTTTGAGAAACTTGATTAGTCTGTTGCAGAGATTCAGTTACCTCTCCCTCTGAAAGTCATCTTCCTGCTTGGGGGACACAGAGGTCACTGATGATCTTGCAGAGTGGCAAAGAGATAGATCTTTTCCCACCACTGCAAATCAAGCGACTCATGCTTTTTTTTTTTTTCTTTGAGCAACAGTATTGAGAGTGAATCCAGGCAATCCATTCATTCCAGTCAGCTTTGGGAGCCACAACTTTAAAACATAGTTCAAGGAAATGAAAACTTAGAGGTCTCCACCAGAAGGTTTTTATAAAGCTAGCAGTTACGATCATGGTGCTGTGCTTGGAGGTGCTAAAAGCACATAGATTTCTTTATTCAATTTATTGAAGAAATTTGAGGTTGGAACATTGCCTATTCTTCCTGTTTTACAGAAAGAGAAAGGACTAAAGGTTAAGGGATTTGTTTGAGAACACACAAAAGGTGAATCTTGAGACTAGAACTCATGTCCTAACCCCTAGTCTGAAATGGTCTACTGGATCAATAAGATGTGATTGCATGGAGTGGACTCATGAGTGTCTTTGTTTTGTCCCTACCCATATTACACCAGCCCTTTGACCTCCATCTGTGAAGTACTGTGCTGGTAGCAGCAGTGTGATAGAGTTGATATCCTGGGCCAGAAATCAGAAGACTTGGGTTCAGATGCAGCCTCACATCCTAATTAGCTACATTGTTCATGGACAAGTAACTTAACTTCTTAGAATCCCAGCTTCCTCATCTACAAAATAAAGATAATACTTTTAGTATATACTTCACAGGATTGCATTAAGAAAACACCCTGCTAATCTCAAACTGTGATATGAATTTTTGTCATAAGAATGGGGGTCTTAATGTACAAGAAGTGTCTTGAAATGGTCAAAGAGTTAAACTTTTCAAAACATCGTACTCATTATGATTGAGATTTGTATTATACAAACTACTTTTTGTGCTTTGTGTTTTAAGCATAACTGCTTTACTCTTCTAATAAAGACACAAAGCAGTGTTGTTTGTGCCAGTGGTTACAAAGAATATTCTGTAATCATATAATTACTATTTATATTATTCCCCTTGTACAGACCAAAATATAATAAGTAATCATATTGTATAACAATCCATGATTAATGAAACTAAATGCTCTGAAAGAATCATGACTGAAAAGAGATGAGGAGGTACTTTCCCCCATTCTTTGCAAAGTTGGGGACTATGGGTATAGGACAATGCATATCATGTTCTGGCTCTTTTTAATATGTTATTTATTCTTGCTTATAAGGTAAAACCCTCTGGGACAGGGCAGAGCAGAGATACCTTGGCAAATCAAGGCAATATAAAAACAAAAGATTATAATAAATATCTTTAAAGTCTATGATTGATAACACTTAGTATCACTAGCCTCCAATCTAAAATGCTAGACATTCATTATAACCACAGTCATAATTCCCCTGAAGAGCCTAAAGTGTCTTCAGGGCTGTCATTTTATTTCTTCTCACTACAGAGTCAGCAGTCAAATTGAAGCTAGAGCCATAGAGGTTGGATTGCCAGTCTTTTGTCCCTACCCAGGCATCTAGAATGTTATTCAGGATGGGATAGTTCAGATGTATTCATCTAAACAGTTTAAATGCATGGAGGATTTTGTTTTTGGTGTGGCAGAGCATCCCTGAAGTGGATCCAGCAGCAACTATGCATAGGTCTCAATCGCAGCCAAGAATGAACTCTGCATCCTCTTCTGCACCTTCTCCTACACCCTACGCAGCTCCTCAGGCCTCATCTTTGAATGTGACTGGGCCAATCACCGCCAACTCAGAACAGGTATCTTTTAACTTGGTGTCTTTTAGCAAGGTAGCTTACTTTGCCACACTTTCTGAACAATTCGATCTGGTAATGACCTAAACCAGGGTTTGTCAGAAAAATTTAGGAGGATATCTTTAAAAAAAAAATTGGAGGATTTACAATGATATTTAAGTACTTGAGAATTGAATTAGAGTAAAAATTGATGACCCTATCTAAAGTTTTGTTTTTTGAAAAATTGTCCTTTCAAACCTTTATCTTATGAACTTGTACAGGAAAACTCCAAAAACTAGAATCCTAGAGAAAAAAGTTTTCTCATCGTGTAAGTAGTTAACTTTAGTGTTAATTTGAAGCTCATTTTGGTTTCAACCCTTCTTACAAGAACTCTTTTTTCAAATGTATTTAAAGCTTTTCTCCCTTACTAAATATAATGATTATTATTTAATCTTGGTTTAAGGATCTTGCACGGACTAATGATTGTCATTCTGAAAATCAATTCTTATTGTTTAGGACTGTAGATTTAGTTATAAAAGCTTAGATTGAATGTGGAATGATCCATGAGCATACCTTGGAAGTTGTTTTAATAACAATATCCTTGAGGTCAATTTATTGTTTTGTGACTTTCCTGTTTCGCTTTAAAACAAGAGGCAGAAAAAATTCAATGCAGGCTAACATTGCATTAGCTTCTTTTGATAGCCGTAGCAAACTGTGGACACACTGAGTTTTGCAATCCACTCCCAGATCTTTTTGACTCCTATCTAGCCAAGTTTCTAACATTGCATGAACTTTATTTTCTGAACCTATGTGTAAAACCTTATATTTATCCCTATCACTTTTCTGTTAAAATTATGAATTATTGCTATCCTTTGAAAGGAATTACAGACGGAGACTTTGGAAACTCTCTAGAAATCTTAAAAAATAAAATTTAATTCCCTTTGAATGTGGTTTCAATATAATTCTGCTTAAGGTACTGGCAGAAAATAGATTATCCCTCAAGATTTCTTCCAGAACTAAGATTTTATGCTGCAAATGCTGAGCAATTGCTACTACTTTGTTCAAGATGTTACAGTAGAGGCAGATAGAAAAATACATAACAGTAGTCCCTGCTCTCAGAGACTTGAGGAGATAACAAGCAGGCAAACATGTTAAGTACCAGTACTAAAATAAGCTCAGAGAAGGAAGAGGCTTGGGTGATCAGGGGAGCTTAATGCAAAAAGTCTGACTGACCAAACATGTCTTCCACTCTTCACCCACCATCGTTTTCATTCCCAGCTTTGGTAGTGTGATGCAACATGCTAAGAAGGAACATGGGGTACCAAAGGATGTGCAGGACTTAGAGTCAGGAAGGCTTGTGTTTTCACTCCACCTTAGACATTTAGTTGACTATGAGCAAATGGTTTAACTTCTCTGAGCGCTGGTTTTCTTCTCTGAAAGGGGTATATAATATCTGTAGCACCCATCTCACAGGTTTGTTTTGAAGTCCCAAATGAGATAGTAGTTGGAAAATATTTTGAAAACTTTAAGGTCTTATATACATTTAGATATTATTACTTAATATTTCACAAGCTACTGTCCTAGAATCCCTTGCCTTTCTTAACTTGAACCCTTCACACAGCCTTTGAATCTTCACCCCAGCAACCTGCCCCATCCAATTCCTTTGTACCTATTCCAGGGCTACTGAACATTAATGGATAAATTCACCAAATTAAGCTTGCTTCACCCCCTCCAAATTTTCTGTTGCACAATCTTAGCTGTTTTCCTGGATGCTACTTGCCAGGTACTCTTCCCTACCTTTATTAATCACCTTTCTTTTCCCCTTCAGCGTTGCTATTCCTTCTCTTTTCTCATTTCTTTCCTATTTCCACATTTATACCCAGTTCCTGCCTTCCTACTTTATACTACGTTAAGAACCTGTCCAGTGCAAGTTCCTTCTGCTTATTTCCTCGTTCTTCAAATGATCTCAGTAGCAGCATCTATTTTTTTCCTTCCCTCTGATCACATGGATAATTCTTCTACTGATTTCATATATCTCATTCCCTTCTAGCTCTTCCAGAGCTTTCCTTCAAGAGTCATCTCCTCTCTCATATTCATATTTATTCTCTCCCTTGTCACTGGTTTCCTGTGCCTACAAACCTGTTTTTGTCTCCCCAGCCCTATAAAAATCTCCTCCTTAACTCTTCTAGACCATTTAGGCCCCATCTCATCCATGTCATCCCTTTCACAGCCAAGCTCCTTGGGAAAAGTTGTCTTTATCCATTCCTCTGCGTCTAACCCATCTGTCTCCTGTTCCCACCCCTCTACCAGAACAATTGTTCTCACGAGTCATTAATGACCTCTTTACTGACAAATCCAGTGTCCTTTATCAGACTTTTTCTTCCTTGACCTCTGCGGCTTTTGATATATTTGTTCACTGTTCTCACCACTTTCTCTTTTGGCTTCAGAGACACCACCTACTGTTAGCTCTTCTCTTTCTTCTCCAACTGCTCCTTCACTGGTCCTTCAGAGAGCTTCCTGACTCCTCATTGTAGGCATTTCTTTCCATAGGGCCTGCCCTTGTCCATCTTCTCACAGGATGCCTTTCCCCTGCAGTCTCTCTCACTGCCACTGCTTCAGTTATTGCCTTTCTGTACTAGAATTCACACTGATTTCCCGGTCAGGGATACCTTATCAGCAGACATTGCTTTGGAAATGAATGATAGCCTAGCTTATTATGATGGCCCATAATAATTTATTATGAGATGTAGTCCATCAGTCAACTGATATGGAGTGGAGGGCAGTCTTTGTTTCTCTTGTATAACTTAGGTTCTAGATTTTCTACTGTCTATTATAAATTATTCGGCTTCCCACCTAAGTAGTTTGTGGCAGGGAAATGCCCTTCAGCATTTTTCTTTTGTCATTAGGAATCATTTTTTCTATGTGATGAATACCTAAACAGGCTCCTTTATGTTGCAAATTGTGGAATTATGGAAGCCTTCTGTGGCCTTCACATGTGTCAGAAAGATTTTGGAGAGGGATAAGTGGAGAGTTGCCAGATCATTAGAGGACTAAGATATTGAATTGTGATGGACAACACAGAGGAGAAAAATTTTGCAGCAATACTGTCTTTAGTAACAGAAAAAGTTAAGATATTTATTTCAGTTCTCAGGTTTTTATGAGCAGGTTTTGATCACTTTCACATAGTTGGCTGAGCAAATTCCAAGGATTTCTTTCCACAAGGTAGTTTCCAGGGCTAGCAGGTTACTGCTATCCTGCCCTTCCTCCCTTCTCTTTCTCTCCCTCCCTGTCCTCCTTTTCCCTCTCACTTTTCCCCTCTCTCTCCCTTTTTCTTCTTCCTCTCCTTTCCTACCTGTTCCCTTTCCGTTGTTTTCTAGCTCTGTCTTTCTCTTCTTCTCCGTCCCTCCCCCTCTACTCCCATTCCTCTCCTCCCCTGGAAGAGTGCTAAAAGGACTGATTACTAAATAAATGCCCTATTGGTTTTTCTTCCTATGAGTTTGTAATCTATGTCCCTAACACAGTACTACATGCAAATAGGCATTTTAAATGCTGTTTGAGAAGTCTTTTCTGAAGTAGTCCTGCCTCATTAGTGACACCTTTGTGTCTCACTAAACTGCCAAAGATGCCACCTCTAATTGCAAACATTCATTCTAGCAAAGGAGAAAAAATAGAGCACAATTTACAGTGACTACGGCAGTGTCAATGAAAAGGGCAATAAAACAAACCCAAACACTACATCATTATAATGACCAAACTTTGCCTTGAAAATTATTGAGAAAAACTTTCCCTTCATCGTAGAGGCTGGGGACTTGGAAGATGGAATGTTGCATATACCATCAGATACAGTTGATGTATTGGCTAGTTTTGTTGAGTTCTTTTTAAATTTTTATTCCAAGGGAAGGCTCACTGGTAGGTGAGAAGGGAAGGGAGATATTCAGAAACAAATGTAATATTTTTAAAAGGTATTGAGAAAAAAATTGTTTTAAGATAATTGCTAATTTCTCTCTCTTCCTCACCCCTGCCTTTGGCTTGTAACAGATTGCCAGGCTGCGGAGTGAGCTTGATGTTGTCCGAGGAAACACAAAAGTCATGTCTGAGATGTTAACAGAGATGGTTCCTGGACAAGAAGACTCCTCCGACCTCGAGCTGCTACAGGTAAGAGACTCGCTCCTCAGTGAGGTATGCCTGAATTCTGATATGGACAACTCTGTGATATGCCTTGTGTACAGTAAGCACTTATTAAGCACTGAATTGAATTGAAAATTCAACTGGACTGCTGACTAAAAAGATATCTTCTGACAGATTATTAAATATTTCTTTTCTGGATAGCAATTGGGAGTTTTAGTGAATGTTTTTAAATGGGCTTGAATTTGATTTAGTTTGACTCCACAGTTTCTGATTTTCTCAAATAGAGTCTTGCTTATATGCAGACTTGGTGTCCTAGAGATAGATTAAACCTTTAAGAAAGGAGATAATGGTAGCAGTGGCGGTGTCTGCTGTGGTCCCCAAGCTTTTTGTGAGGAGGGCTTCTCATTTTTTTCTTTTAAATTGGTTTTATTTATTTTATTAAATATTTCCCAATTATGTCAACAGTTTTTTAACAATCATTTTTTAAAATTTTGAGTTCCAAGTTCTCTTCCTCCTTTCCCTCCCTGCCTCCTCCTGAGAAAGAAAGCAATTTGATTTCATCTTGCAAAACATATCCCCATATTCACCGTGTTGCAAAGGGAAACACAAACCAAATTTAAAAATATACAGAAATTTTTTAAAAGTATGCTTCGGTCTGCATTGAGTTCATCAATTCTCTCTGGAGAAAGATAACATCTTTCCCCATGGGTCCAGGGTTCTGATTTTTTCTGAATTCCTTGCGATGACTAGGGATAGGGACTAGTCACAGTGACCCTGAATTGGCCAATACTGCACTCTCTGCCATATTAGTGATTTCCAGAAACAAAAGAGGTCCATGCCAGAAGCTGCCCCCGGGGAGATCTGCTGATTAAGAACTTTCATGTTTTTGTCCCACTTCATTATTTGTTCTAGAACAGCCAGCATCAGATCCGGATCACTGAGTTAGGAAGCTCCAAAATTTGTTGGAAGAAGACCTACCTTTAGTCCATTTCCTTGTTCACACCCAGGTTAGGATCTTATTAATGATATATAAGGAAAACACAAGAAAAAATCGAGGCAGCTAGGTGGCACAGTGAATCGAGCACTGGACATGGACTCATAAAGACCTGAATTGAGATCCCACTCTCAGATACTTTCTGGCTGTGTGCCCTTGGGCAAGTCACTTGATTTTACCTCAGGTTCCTCTTCTGTAAAATGAGGGTAGTAGTTGCACCTACCTCCCACAGTTGTGGTAAGAATAAATGAGACAGTATTTGTCAAGTGCTTTGCAAACCTCAAAGCACTATATAAATGCTGGCTAGTTATTTGTAAAAAGAAAATGTCAGTGATTTTAGTTGATGGATAGTCAGTTTAAACAAATGGCAGTGAAAAAGAAGGATGAAACAGCCGATGAAATAGTGTGAGAACCTTGCACCCTGACTGTGGCTGCTGCTACTTTTGCCAGACACGCAGAGGTCTGATATTTTACAGCTTCAATTCTTCTCTTAGTGCACTTGTGGACAAGTGACCATAGCCCATGCCAAAGGCTCTTATCTGAGAGAGAACCCTTCCAAACTGGGGCTCAGTCTTTTCCCAGAAAACCTTGTCAGCAAAGCTCCCTTGTGTCAGGGTCAACCTTCTCCCAGAATAACCAGGGAAGAGGAAGCAATGGCTCTTGTCATCAGAGAGTTTTCTCTGGGGGGACAAAAAGTGCAAACAGACCTCCCCACACCCTAGCCCTTTCTCACTTGGCCCCTGCAGGGAGACCAGACTTGCTTCATAGTGAAAAATCTGGCAGTCTGTGTGCCAGAGGCCATCCATGCTGCATTCCTTCAGTGGCAATCTCTTGTGCACAAGATGGTTATCTTCTGTCATCCCCACTTAGCGAGTGAGGTTTCTTCAGACATTTCTAGTAAAACGTATTAGAATGTGAGGTCAGTTCAGAAACCAAGTACCCTTCTCACGGCAACTTGTGTTTTCTCAATCCTGGCATTCTTATTGACAAAAGGAGATTTTTTTCAGTGAATGGCACGGTTACTGGCAGCCTGGGTTGAGATGAATGATGATTCTATGATTTTAGTGCACAAGGGTATCTGTGTGCGTGTGCACGCACTCGTGTGTAGGTATGTGTGTGTGTGTGCATGTGTATAGTTATTTTAAACATGTCCACTGATGAGGTTCAACAGGATATAATCTTCTTGCATTGGTTTCTGGTTTTTTAAAAAAAGATTGCTTCCTGTGACGTTTTTCATTTTAACATTCTGTTCCAGCTCTGGTTTTACCAAGCCTGGTCGATTCCATATAAATCAGACAGAAGAGGAGCTATTCTGAGTAACAGTGGGTGGTTATCCTTTCAGCAGAGAAAATGCAAAAGTTAGGCAGTCCTGTGTGAAACAGATGTGACTCTTCTGTGTGGCTGACTTGTGTCCTCACTCTTCAATTGTTCTGACATTCTGCCTGCCCTTCCTCCTAGTGAAATAGAAACAGATTTCACAGCCAAATCTAAGCTGAATAGAACAGTGTAGCTGGCCTTCCAGTCATGAAAATGTCATAATCTGGTTTGAAAGAGTGGGATCAAAATCAAATCATGTGGATCCCCTCCCTCAGGCTGCTAGCACAGCTAGATTCTCCAGGTGGAATTTATGTAGAGCTCAGAATGTTGGCCCAGACAGTGAAAAAAAACACATTTGTCACCAGCCCAAATGTTCATTCCTGATTTGAGTATAAACTGCTGAAGAAGGAGGAGGGATAAAGCAGAAGAGAGATAATCAGAGATGTCAGCATTGGAACTCACCAAACAGCAGAAGGTAATTTACCCAGTTGAATCAAAGAGTACCAAGGATAGGTCCTGCTTCGTCATTATCACTATTTTTGTTGTTGTTTAGTCATTTCAGTTGTGTCCAACTTTTCATTTCTCCATTTGGGATTTTCTTTGCAAAGTTGCTAGAGTGGTCTGTCATTTCCTTCTCTAGTCCATTTTACAGATGAGAAAACTGAGGCAGACAGGGTGAAGTGACTTGCTCAGGGTCATGCAGCCAGATTTGAACTCAGGCCTAACACATTATCCAGTGTGCCCCCTAGATCCCCAGTTATCACTATTACTACTATACTACCACCTTGCCTTAATCCTCATTTTTGTTCTACCTACCTTTCACAGCCAGACTTGCAGAGTTGTCTTTACTTGGTGCCTACGTTTCTTTGCTGCTCAGCTGCTTCTTAGTCCCTTGCAATTTAGCTTTCAGCCTTGCTCTGCTGAAACTCTTCTTTCACAGATTAGCAGCAGTCCCCTAATGGCTCTGTCCAGAGCCTTCTCTTCTTTCTCTGTACTGTATCAATTGGTGATCTCATCAGCTTCCATAGATTCAGTTGTCCCTCTAGACAGATGATGCTCAAGTCTATTTGTCTGGCCCTAAGCTCTCTGCTGACTGCAGCTGTGGGACATGTCACACTGAATGTGTCCCAAACGAAATTCATTCTGTTACCTCCTCCTCTCTTCCTAACTTCTGTATTACTCTTGAGAATACCACCCCCCTCCCAGTCCCCCAGGTTCACATCCTAGATGTAATCCTCAATTCCTCTTACTCACCCCTGCCCTCTTCACATACAGTCTGTGGCCAAGGCCTGACACCTCTCTTATACTCCCTTTACTCCTCTGACACTGCCATGACCCTGATGGAGGCCCTCATCACCTCATGCCTGGACCATTGCAGTAGCCTACTGCCTGGTTGCCCTGACACAAATCTCTCCTCACTCCAGTCCATCTTCCACTTAGCTGTCAGGGTTATCACCCTAAAGCTTCCTAAATCTAACCACGTGACTCTGCTTCCCAGCCCTCTCAGTAAACTCTGGTAGCTTCTGGTACCTCCATAATCAAATATAAAATCCTCCATTTGGCATGCAAAGCCTTTCATAGCCTGCCCCTGCCTTTCTAGTCTTCTTACACCTTACACTCTCCAACATACTCTTTGACCCAGTGACACCTGCCTCCTTGCTGTTCCTTGAACAAGAAACTCCAAGTCTGGGCTCTGGGCATTTTTACTTACTGTCCCCTATGCCTAGAATTCTCTTCTTCTTCCCTCTGCCTCCTGGCTTCCCAGCTAAAAGCTCCCCTTCTACAGGAAGCTTTTCCCAATCTCCTTAATTCTAATGCCCTGCCGTCAGTTATTTCCAGTTTCTCCTGCACATAGACACTAAACAGCAACAGAAGTTTGTGTCTGGTTGTTCACATTGTCTCCCCCATTAGACTGTGGGTTCTTTGAGAGCAGGGACCTTCTTTTTGCCTTCCTTTGTAGGCTTTTCTTTGGTTTTATTAGGGTGTAGAAGCATTCTTAGCAATTACAACCTATGAGACAGCATTATATGTCACCTATAGAAAAGACAATCCCAGGACTAAATAAAAAACAACTTCTTGGGCCATTTATGCTTTTTAAAAAAAGAAATTAGCCTTTTTATGCTTTTTAAGAAATTAATAACATTTGAAAATGAGAATTTCCAACATGGGAATTGCCACATGGATATACTCATCAGATGCCTAGAATAATACTCCTTTCTTTCCTTTGGCTAAGGAATAGCTTGGAGGGAGGAGATCTGCTTTTTTGTGACAAGATGGGATATAGAATTAAATTCAGTAAACATTTAATAAGTGTATAATATGTGCAAGACACATTCCAAGGCACTGAGACTACAGAGATAAAAACTAAATAGTCCCTTCCGTTCAGGAGCTTGCTCAATTTACACATTCATGCTTTTAAGCCTAAGGCAAGAGGACTAGAGACTGTCTGCAGTAACAGAAAATCAAAAACCAAAGTGATGGTAAAAAGTACCTCCTATCTCTTGGTAAAGAGATGACGAACTGGAAGATCAGAATGGGACGTATTTTCAGACATGGCCCATGTGTCAGTATGTTTTGTTTGATTATACTTTTCTGTTATAGGGGATGACTTGGAAAAGACATATTAGGTAGTAATAGAGATGGAGGGGAAGGAAAGAAAAGATAATAACATTTTAAAATATACAGATTTACAAAAATTAACCTTGTATTGGGCATTAAAAATCTCACAAATTCCTCAAAGCAGAAATATCAGAAATATCCTTTGCTAGCTGTAATACAAAAAAATATATATTCAATAAAGAGTCTTTGAAGAAAGGATAAAAAATTAATTTGAAACTAACAATTCTGAAGAACTGATAGGTCAAAGAACAAATCATAGAAACAATAGAAAACTTCATCAAAGGTGTAATAACATTAAGACAGCAAACCACAGTTTTTAGGATGCAGCTACTGCGGTCCTTATGGGAAATTTTATATCTCCAAACACTTTGATCAAGAAAAGAGGCAGAACAGAATTGAGCATGCAACTTAAAAAAAAATAGAAAAGTGGCACATCAAAAAACTCTAATTAAGCACCAAATTGGAAATTCTGAGACTCAAAGAAAAGATTAACAAAAATGAAAGCAAAAAAATAATAACTAAAATCAAGAAATTTTTTTAAAAACTAGTGAAATGGATAAACACTTAGTCTAATTAACAAAGAGAGAAAGAAACATCAAATAAAAAGAATTCCACAACAATTGAAGAGGAAATAAAGGAAATTATCTGAAAATAAAAAATACTCAGATTAACAAAAGAAGAAGAAGACTGCTTAAATATCCCAATAACGGGGAAAAACCTGATTGAGCAATTCATAAAAAAAAAAAAAATTCCCTAGGACCAGATGAATTTACAGATAAATTCTATCAAATTTAAAAAACAATTCCATTACTATATAAACTGTTTGTAAACATAGGAAAAGAAGGGATGTTTCCAAGCTTTTATTAAGATATTAATGTGATGTTGGTACCTAAACCAGGGAGAGATGAAGCAAAGAAAGAAAATTATAGACCAATCTGCCTAATGAATGTTGAAATAAAAATATTAACTAAAATATTAGCAAAGAAGCCATGACAGTGTTTTAAAAAAAGATCATGTACCAGGTTGGGTTTATGCTAGTAGAGTTGGATCAATAGAAAGAAAACTATAAACCTATAATAGATAGTTTTAGTAATAAAAACATTTTTTAAAAAACATGATTATGTCAGTAGATGATGAAAAAGTTTTTGACAGAATCCAACACCTACTTCCATTAAAAACACTTGAATGCATAGGAGTAAATAGACTTTCCCTTAAAATGGCAATATCTATTTTTAAAACTAGAGCCATTGTTAATGTAATGGAGAAAGAGTAGAATTGTTACCACTATTGTTACCACTGATTTGATATAGTGCTAGAGATACTAACTTTAGCAATAAGACAAGAAAAGGAGATTGAGGGAATAAACATAGCCAAAGAGGGAACAAAAACCATCAGTTTTTGCATATGATCTGATGATTATTCTTGAGAATGCAAAAAAATTAAATAAAGATTAATTGGCAATCATCAAGACTACTTGGTACTGGCTAAGAAACAGAGTGGTTTATCAGTGGAATAGGTTAGGTACACAAGACACAGCAGTCAATGACTATAGTAATCTACTTTTTTATAAACCCAAAGACTTCAGCTTCTGGGATGAGAACTTATTTGACAAAACTTCTGGGAAAACTGGAAAATAGTACGGCAGAAACTAGGCATATATCAACATCATACACCATATATCAAGATAAAGTAAAAATGGGTACACAATTTAGAAATAAAGGGTGATATAATAAATTAGGAGAGGTATAGAGAAAGGAAGAATTTATGACCAAACAAGAGATAAGGGAGCATTATGAAATGCAAAATGGATTAATTAAATTAAAAAGGTTTTTCACAGACAAAGCCAATGCAACCAAGATTAGAAAGGAAATAGAAAACTGGGAAACAATTTTTACAACCAGTCTTTCTGATAAAGGCCTCATTTCCAAAAATATATAGAGAACTGAAACAAATTTATAAGAATACAAGTAATTCCCCAATTGATAAATGGTCAAAGGATATGAACAAGAAGGTTTCAGATGGAGAAATTAAAGCCATCTATAGTCATGTGAAAAAATGTTCTAAATCACTATTGATTAGAGAAATGCAAATTAAAACTCTGAGGTACCACATCGCACCTATCAGATTGGCTGACATGACGAAACAGGAAAATGATGAATATGGAGAAGATGAGGAAAAATTTGAACATTAGTGCATTATTGTTGGGGTTGTGAATCAATCCAACTATTCTGAAGATCAATTTGGAACTATGCCCAAAGGGCTACAAAACTGTGCATACCCTTTGACCCAGCAATACCATTTCTAGGGCTGTGTCCCAAAAACATCACAAAAATGGGAAAAGACCCACATGTACAAAAATATTTATAGCACCTCTTTTTGTGGTGACCAAGGATTGGAAATTGAGGGAATGCCCATCAGTTGGGGAATGGCTGAACAAATTATGGTATATGAATGTAACAGAATACTATTGTGCTGTAAGAAATGATGAGCAGGCAGACTTCAGAAAAACCTGGAAAGACTTGCACGAACTGATGCTGAGTGAAATGAGCAGAACCATGAAAACACTGTACACAGTAACAGCAACATTGTGTGATGATCAACTTTGATAGATTTAGCTCTTCTCAACAATGCAGTGATCTAAGACAGTCCCAAAAAAACTCACGTCCACGTCAAGAGAAAGAACTATGCAGTTTGAATGCAGATCGAAGCATGTTATTTTTGTCTCTCTCTTTCTTGAGGGGGTGGAGTTTTCTTTCTCATGGTTTTTCCCCTTTGATTCTAATTCTTATTTACAACGTGACTAATGTAGAAATATGTTTAATACGATTGTACATGTATAGCCTATATCAGATTGCATGCTGTCTTGGGGAGGGAAGAGAAGGAGGGGGAGAAAATTTAGAATTCAAAATCTTATAAAAGTGAATGTTTTAAACTAAAAATAAAAAAAAATATTTAAAAGAAAAAGATTAATTGAAGTAGTAATGTCAAAAAAAGTTTCAGGATATAAAAGAAATCTATGTCATCAGTATTTCTACCTATTACCTGTAAAACCCAACAGAAAGAGATAGAGATGTTCTATTCAAAATAACTAAAGAATGTATATATCTGGCAGTCTTACCAAGACACAGATTGGAACTATGTGAATACAACTACAAAAATACACAGAACAAAACACAAAAGTCCAGAAGGGGATGTAAGTAGGGCAGTTTTGCTACTACATTGATAATATACACTTTTAAAAAAATTACTTAACCAGAAGATCATAGTTTCATATACATCCTTTTTCTCTTTTGAGAAACATATTGAAATATGTTTGATGATTCTTAAGTTCACAGTTTAAAAAAACCTGAAAATTAAAGAGGTGGGTTCTAATTCCATCTCTGCCACTAACTTGACTGAAGTCTTTCTGTCTGAAGTCTTTCTGTCTCCATTTCCTCATCTGTCAAATTAGGAGTTTAGATTCCATGTGAATGATCTCCAAGGTCTCTTCGACCTACCACATGATAGAATTCTTGGATCGTTATAAAGAATACTTTCATCCAGCTGCATATTTTATATTTAGTTTGCCATTAAATAGTGGGTGGCTTGCCCCTCTTTTCTTATTCTAATTTTATCACAATTAAAATTACTAAAAACATTTTTCAAAAGAAATCTGTGATTTTGCATTGCTTAGTTGCATTGTCCTAGAGTCTTTTCAACAAAGGATTTTTTTTTCTCCTTCAGCTTAGCTACACCTAAAAGAAATTTCTAGCATCATGTTGTATATACTCTTAGGATTCCGAAGCTGGCCACAAAGTTGATTAAAAGAGTGACAATTCTTTTCATGAAAAAAAGGATAAAGGAATTGGGATAAATCAGCTCATAAAAGAGAAAACTTTGGGGAAATTTTTGAGACCTTAAACTATATGAAGTGTTATTATGACTGGCTGTTGCCCTTCATTCCTGACATTTATATAGAGCTTTAAAGTTTGGAAAGTACTTTATACATTCTCTTGTTTGAGCCTCCCAGCAGCCATGTAAAGTAGGTACCACAGGAGTCCCCATTTTGCAGAAAACTGAAGAGGAAATGAGTTAAAGCTAACTCCTGAGGCATTTACCTTATGAATCTAAGAAAAGAAGTACATGAGAGAATTGTTGGAGCCTAGAATGGTTGACCAAAGACTACTATAGAATCTCCTTTGATGGAAATCTTAAAAATATAGGAGAAATTAGATCATTCAAGATCTTTTATAGCTTTAGTGTGACATGATTTGGGGTAGAATTCTACTTTTGTGTTGTGACTAATGCAGAGTAACCAAGAAAGTACCTTTTAGCTCTAACCCTTTTAATTCTTGGGCTTTACCCCAAGACAGTGGTATGATTGACATGTTTTTTGTTGTATGAAAAAATACATGTTTAACATTCAACCTTTTTATAGTATTTTCCTGGAAAAAAGAATTTGCAATGGTGATATGAGGAGAGAATACAATGTGGAGAGATCTCAGTATATTAAAAACCAGGCCAAGTACCTTCAGTTCTGTCATTAGGGCTAGCAGTTAAAAATTAATATCTGGACTGTGTTTTAAGAATGAAACCATCCTCAGCTGCAGATGACGCAAAACTAGGAACAACAGTTAATGGCCTGGATGACAAAGTCAGGCTTCCAAAGAATTTTGACAGACTGGGGCACTGGGCTGAATCTGATAAGATGAATAAATTTAAAGTCTTAAATATGATTTTTCAGACCCTTGTACAAGATAGAGGAGATGTGGTTAGTCTGGAAAAGTTTCTATGGAAAAAATCTGGGGGTTTTAGTGCATTGCAAGCTCAATATGATTGAGACAACAGTGTGATACTAGATCCACAAGAGCTAATGTAGTCTTCAGCTTCATGAGAAGAGTGTAGCCATCAAGAACAAAGAGACAATAGTCCCTTTTGCCCTGCCCTGGTCAGACTGCAGCAGGAGTATTGTGCACCACAGTTTAGTAAAGACAATGATAAGCTGGAAAACAGCCAGAGTTGTTGACCAAGATGGTGCAAGTCCATGTCATATGAAGATTGGTTATACAACTGGAGATATCTAAGCTGGAGCAGAGAAGGAAAGACTTGAGGGATACAAAATAGCTGCCTTCACATATTTAGTAAGTTGTCATGTGGCAGAAGAATTTGATTTGTTCTTCTTGAACCCTGTGGACCAGATCAAGATCAGGAGCAGATGTAAAAGAGGTAAATTTAAGCTTTATGTCTGGAAAGGTTTCCTCACAATTAGAACTGTCTAAAAATGGAGTGGACTGCCTCAAGGGGTGAGAAGTTTCCTTCTCCTTGGAGGTCTTCAAACAGAGATTGGATGACTACTTTCTGGGGATGAAAATTCCTTTTAGGATATGTGTTAGAGTAGCTGGACATCAAGGTCCCTTCCAACTAAGAAAATTCTACAACTCTTTAATTGTGAAGGATTAGGAGGGAAGCAGGAGCTCTCTTACATACTTCTTTATGCATATGTGAGAAGGAAGAAGATGCAGTAATTGAAATGGGTAGAATATATATAAGCTCAGAGTTAAAGGGCCCCACCTCAGTTACCACCTCACACCCATCAGATTTTCTAAATTGACAAAAATGAAAATGAAAAATATTGAAGGTACTAACTGGTCCAACCAGTACAGAAAGAAACCATGCCCAAAAGCCATTAAACTGTGCATACGATTTTACCCAGAGATGCTACTCCTAGGTCTTTACCCCAAAATGATCAAAGGAAAAGGACTCATATGTGCAAAAACATTTATTTCAACTTTTTGTGGTGCCCAAGAATTGGAAACTGAGGGGGTACCCATCAATTGGGGAATGGTTGAATAAGTTATGTTCAGACAAGGTAAGAATACTATAGTGCTATAAAAAAGGATAAAGAGGTAGTTTTGGAAAAACCTGGGAAAACTTACATGAATTGTAACAAAGTGAAGTGAATAGAACCAGGAGAACATTTTATACAATTATGACAGCATTGTAAAGATAATCAGCTTTGAAAGACTTAGGAATTCTTATAAATACAGTCACCAACCACAGTTCCTAACGACTCATGATAAATGTTGTCCACCTCCAGATAGAGAACTGGTGGACTCAGAGTAAATTTTTCTTTTTTTTCTTTTGTTTTTTGGATATAGCTGATGTGGGCATTTGGTTTGCATGACTTTACATATTTGTAATGGATTTTGTTTTTCTTGCCTTCTCAGTGGATGGGGGAGGGGAAGAGGAAAAAGGGATGAAGAGAATTAAGGAACTAAAAATAAAATAAAATTGAATTTTAAAAAAGATACTTCAGAGACCACGTAGCTCAATCCATACCTGAACAGAAATCTCTGCAGCATCACTGACAAGTGATTACATTTAGGCTTTGGTTGAAAGAGAATCCACGACCTCTCAAGGCAGCCCATTCCACCATGGAATAACTCTGACTCTTAGGAAGGTTCCCTTTATATTGGGCCGTGAAGAGCTGCCTCTCTGCAACTTCCAACTGGTAGTAAGAGGTCTGACTTCTGAAGCCAAGAAAGCCAAGTGTAGTCCCTCTTCCACGTGACAGCTCTTCAAAATGTTGTTCATCCTTCATACTTATAGAGAACCAATAGCATCATGGTGTTGGGGTCGAGGTACAGTGTATTCTGCTGCGTCTAATTGGTCCAGTATGAGGTTGGAAGGCTCTACCGCAGGACAGGCATAAAGAGTGTGTTTGAACATTTGAGATGCAGATGTCTCTAGAGTTGTGCATCTGAGGTTTCATTTGTGTTACTTCTATTCTGCTTTGTTCATAGAGCACAGTGCTTTCTTTGATGTGGGCATGTCATGTTGGGTGGGTAATCCTGGGCCAGCATCTCCCATGTCTCAATCAGTACTAAGGTTCTTCAGAGAGACCTTGAGAGTGTCCTTGTATCATGTCTTCTGACCTCCATGTGAACACTTATCTCATGCACGTTCTCCATAAAATAATCTTTTAGGTAAATATGCATTTGGCATTCAGGCTATGTGGCTAGCCCATCAGAATTGTACTCTCTGCAATAGAGTTTGATTGCTTGGAAGTTTGCCTTGAAACAGTACCTCATTGTCCAGTATCTTATCTTGCCAGGTAATCTTCAGACTCTTCCTAAAACAATTCAAGTGGAAGTGGCTTGACTTTCTGACGTGGTGCAGGTAGTCTGTCCAGGTCTCACAAGCATACAACAATGAAGTCAGCACAATGGCTCTTTAAACCATCAGTTTGGCGTGCAGCCTAATAACTCTTCTCTCATACTTTCTTTTGGAGCCTCCCATATGCTGAGCTAACTCTGGCAGCACATGCGTCAACCTCATCATCTATGTGGACATTCTTAAAAGACAGCTGTGTTCTCGCTGTACTTTGCTGCTGTCCCAGTCTTCTCTTCTTTAAACATAACAACCCTGATTCCTTTAACTGAGCTTCATTTTGGGCATGGTCTCTAGCTCCCTCGTTATCCCAGTCACCTGTCTGAACATGCAAAAATTTATCAGTGTAATTCCACTAGTGGGACTTAAACTCCAAGAAGGTCATTGTGGGCAAAAATTTTTATAGCAACATTATTTGTGATGATAAAGATCTGGATACAAAATATGCTCCCAAAGACTGAGAAATGGCTGAATAACCATGATATATTTATGTAGTAGAATTGTATGCCGTAATTAATGATAAGTCTGAAAAAGTTAAAACATGGCAAGGTGTATATGAAGTGATTCAGAAATAAAGCAGTCCACAGAACAACATACACAGTTGTTACAGCAAGGTAAATAAAACCAGCACTAAGAAAGACAACAAAATTTGGGTCAGTACTGTTGTCAGTTAAAGTACTGTCAGTACTGTCACAGTTAAAGGACACATTGGACGCTGGAGTCAAGAGGACCCAGGTTCACGTCATTCCTTTGACACTCCTTGTATGACTTTGGGCAAGTCATTGGACCTCCTTGGGATTCAATTTCCTTACCTGTCAAATGAAGTGAATTAGACTAGATAGGCTCAGAAATCCTTTTCATTTCTAGTTCTGTGATCCCATCATTCTGTGATCCTTTCTTAATAAACAGACCACACAGGAAATTTCTGGGGGTTGGAACTAAAATGGCAAAATAGAAAAAGCTCTCAACTGAGCGCTCCCAACATCCTCCAGACAACTGTAAAATAATGCCTCAAATAGAAATCTGGAGTGGTAGAGTCAACAAAAATTCAGAGTGAGACATTCTTCCAGCCCAAAACAGTTTAGGAGTTTGGGAAGAGAGATGTGAGAGGAATGGAGGCTGACCTGGAGTCCACGTAGATGAAACACCAATGGTGGAGAGAAGCAGCAGCAGTTGGATCTCCCAAGCCTGAGACAGTAAGGGGACCTAGCAACTGTTCAGAAAGATTCTACAGAGGATCCCTGTGGTAGCACTGGACACAGGTCCAGACACTTTTTTGGTAACTCCATTGCCTAAACCCACTTCTGAGTCGTAGCTTAAAGACAGGGAGGAACATTGTGGGTCTAGAGAGAGTGGAAGCCCTGAAGGGCAATAGTTTAGCCACTCCATTGTCTTTACCTACTTCTAAGTTATAGTTCAAGGGCAGGGAGAAGCACTTTCAGTCCAGAGGGAGTATAAATCCTGAGGGGCAGTATCAGTCATAATTCCAAGGGATCAGGAGTCCTTCCTGGGTAAGGACCAGAGAACAGACCAGGGGAGCAATGACCACCCCTCTCCCCAGATGACACCACCTTGGAAGAACCAAAAACTTTCACCTATACCTCCCCTCCCCTGAGTTACCTCGGAAAATATCAGTTTAAAAAAGCCTGAAGCTTGATACAGTGCCCCTTCACCCTCAACACTGGAAACAGAGTCCAACATTAACATAAAGTTTCATATCAAGAAATGGGGGTGGGAGGGATTGAGCAACAACACCAGCAAAGAACCTGACCATAAAAAGGTACTGTGGTGACAAGAAAGATCAAAATATGAACTCAGAAGAAGACAGTGAAGTCAAAACCAGATACAAGCAAAGCCTGAAAAAAGAAATGAATTGAATACAAGCACAACAAGAATTTCTGGAAGACATCAAAAAGGATTTTCAAAAAAAAAAAAGTGGTTTGCCATTTCCTTCACCAATGGATCCTTTTGTCATGCATCAGAGGTTAAGTGACTTGTCCAGGGTCACATAGCTAGGAAGTATATGAGGCTGGATTTGAATTCACATCTTCCCAACTCCAGGCACAGAGCTCCATCCACAGAGCCACAAGCTACCTCACTAGAATTGCTAGCTATATCAATAACACAAGAAAAAAAGGATTAAAAATAGGCAATGAGGAAACAAAACTGTTGCTCTTTGCAGATGATATGATGGTGTACTTAGAAAACTATAGAGCATCAACTGAAAAAACTAGGTGAAACAAATGTAACAACTTCAGCAAAGCTGTAGTGTTATGGTCTAGGGGTGCTGGGAATCTGAAATTCAAGGGCAAACAATGCAGGTCCTGTCTAGAAAGAATTCAACCCAAACCTTCTTTCAGTCAGAGACTGGATTTACTAAAAGACTAGTTGTGGGCAACATTTTAAGAATCCACACCATTGGCCAGATTCTTAAGGAATCTGAGCCTTTGTGATGCTTGTATTGACAAACTGGCCAGATTGAATCTGAGCAGTTTAACGGGGGCAAGACCCATTGTGGGTCTAGATGGAATCCAGGGAGGGAAGAGGCCAAGTGCAGTCTGGAGGTAACAGACAATGAAGGGCTGGGCTAGGTTAGAGGTAACAGAATTGGAGATTGGGCATGGGCCTACAATGAAAGGTCAGTTGAAAGGATTACTGCTGCATGTTATCAGCGGCATGATCAATATGCTTTCTGTGCCTTCATCCAAGTTATTGATTAAAATTTTGAACAGTGTATAGTCAAGGACAGATCATGGGACACTTCATTTAAGGACCTCCTTCCAAGTTGACATCATCATTATTCTTTAGACCTCGTCATTCACTGTTTCTGAATCTCTTGAGTCCATACTTTGTATCTGATCCATACCTCTTCATCTTACAGTTGATGATACTGAAACTCAGAAAAGTAAAGTGACTTGCTTGAGGTTAAAAAAGCTAGTTTAGCATATGGTTAATTAGAGTTGGGCCCAGGCAGCATTCAAGAAGGCACCTGAAGAAGGAACTAGGTGAGCTTCAGGGAGAGCTGATGCCATGAGAAAAAATACCAGCAGTATGCCCCAACTTCCATCTTGACCCTCATAAAAATTATTTTATTTATGGCACTTAATTTTTTAGGCCCATTTTCCATTCACCTCCAAGGATCTGAACCTTATTTATAACCTGGAACGATTATTGTCTCTATACGGGCATCATTTAGTATTTAGAAACTTGCCCTTGGAGCAGAATTAGTCATCAGTAAACACCTATTCAGTGCCTGCTATGTCCCAGGTACTGTGCCAAGTGTTGGGGATACAAAGAAAGGCAAAAGGCAGCCGGATGAAATAACAACTATGTACAAGCAAGATATGTACAGGATAATTTGGAGATAATCACAGAGGGAAAGCATCGGGTGAATCAAGAAAGGCTTCTTGCATAAGAGATTTTAGCTAGGACTTGAAGGTAGCCAGGGAAACCATGGCAGTAGATGAGGAAGGAAGAGTAATGTGTAAGAAAACTAGAAAGGCAGGAAGCATAAGCAGTTCCCAATTTACAAATGACTTGTGTTTAAAAAGTTTATTTTGTAAGTTCTTTAACTTTGTTTATAACTTAAAACTTCCTGTTTCTGTGAAGAGTGTCATTTAGTAAATAATACTTTAGGTTTCTAGATTAGCCACTAAAACCTATCTAATTCATGACATTGCTGAAATGTATCCTAATGCATAAAAGGTAGCCATAAATCACACAAGTTATTTTATGTGCACCTGAGCTTCAGTTGATACAGAGACTAAAAGTACAAACAGAATGCATCCATGAGGAGAAAGTGTTTGGCCATCCCCATTTTTACAGTGTGCCCAGATGCTATTAGGGCTGACTGAGATCCCATGGACAGCTCCTTTCCCTTTTCCATTCTTCAGATTCTTTATCACTTCTGGGAGCCAGAAAGGTGGAGTGATGGGTAAATGCTCTCTCCCCTTCCCCTGTTGACCTTGAAAGAACCATAAAATATCTCCCCAGAAAAATCCTGAAACAGTGGGTTTAGCAGAAGGGGCAAACAGTCTCTTAGCACATGAGGCAAGGAAAATCGCTAAGGAGGGGCCCTCTTGCTGTGACTGTAGGGGACTGTACTCCAGTACAGGACTGGAGCTGTCCCAGACAGCCCCATCTCAGCAAACTGGGAGGAGATCCGGAGCCCCATGGAGGTGGAGCCCCTCAACCACCAACACCAGGATCCCAGGCATGCCTCAGCAGCTCAGGGGAATCTGGAAGACACTAGGGCAACTGGAATCACCAACTGCTGAGCTTGCCTATGCTCTAGATCAGCAGAGGAGACCTTCTGTGGCCAGATCACCCTTCCCCCACACTTAACAAGCTAGCCCCAGAGTAAATCCCGGGGAAATACAAAAAGACTTCCCCTGGCCTCTGCTTTCTCACACCAGCCAGCTAAGCACCAGGTAAGCTGCAGCTTTGTAGCTTCTAGCTGAAAGAATCAGAGGCCACAACACACAAAACCTCAAGTTCAAGGCACAAGAACTGTGGCCCTAGAAGCAGAGATCTACTTTAAAAGCCAGGAAAAGGGTGACTGTCATCATCATGAGTAAGAAGCAAAGCAGGAAAGAAAAGACCATAGAATCTTTCTATGGGGACAAGGACCAAAACACAAATACCAAAGAGGTCAGTATTGATATACTCCCACCTGAAACTTCACAAGGGAATATGAACTGGTCACAAGCACCAAGAGCACTTTTGGAAGAGCTGCAGATTCTTCATCTATGAAATGAGGGGGTTGGACCAGGTGATCTCTGAGGTCCCTTACAGCCCTCAAATCCCCTCCTGTCCATTTCAGAAAAGCTCAGGTTCACTAGTAAACTGAAAACCCCATCTTATGTAGAGACAACTTTTGTATAGTATAAAATTAATTTTAAAAATTGTATTAAATAAAATATTCTAAGATCATTTTGATATGAAGGAGAAATGAATGGGGGAAAGAATTCCTTTGTCTTTCCAACTAATAAAGTTCTAATTTTGGATTATTTTTTTGATCCCCTCTTTCTCATGCCACCCCCCCACCCCACCCCCACACATATACACCCTGAGCAGGGCTGCAGGTACACTGAATTTTCAGAGACCAGTGGCTGTAGCATTCCCATGTATGTAAATGGGTCCACTAGTGGACTGAGATCAAGCAAAGCAAATCTACAGCTCCCTGACGTATGCCATGAACTATAATTCCATCAGATTTCCACCTAGATTGATAGCAGCCTCTGAAGTACTCTTTGAAATGGTGCTCAAGTCCAGTAGGTGGCGCCCTGAGGCAGTCCCCAGCCCTCTCCTCATTAATACTAGTTGAGAGACATAGCTAGGAATTTAAATGTACTAAATGTGTTGCAGAACCAGAGAAGCAGTGAGGTGAAACTGGGATTTAGGCCCTGCTATCTGTGGCCTCAAGTTTGACTCCAAAACAGTGGATCCTTTCTACCTCCATTTGCAAACTGGCAGCATTTTCTGGCAAACTGGCTGCCACTTAACCACTGTGTAGATCAGCAAGCTTCCCTGATTCCAGATTCTAGGAGGAGGGACAGAATGCATAAGAATGACTTAAAGGGACTTTGGCTTGGGGAGTGGTCAGGTTAGATTTACAGTAATGCATTTAGGGACCAAATAAACTACAGATTTATATGCACTCCAGTTTCTGTGTTTATGTATATATGTTGGGAGGGAAGTTGGGAAGGGAACATGGTGGGGACCTCATTAAAACAAATTCCAAGCTTTATGGATCCTTTTATTGTACTGAACTATAACTATATAAATTATAAAATATATCTAAGAATAAACAAGGTGTGGGGTGGAGCTTGAGAAGCATTTTCCTGTACAGGCATACCCAACCCAAGATCATTAATTTTTTCAACCTAGCAGTGACATTGCAGAGATGCCAGTGGAACACCAGCAGGGGTTTCCTGGCATGGGGTTGGGTTATAAAGTATTAATGATATTGCTTTGAAACAGTGGGAGAGAGGAGAGGACAACCTCATGTGTGATGATCTTTTACAAAGTATTTTTTTTAATAACTAGATCTTGCCCATATGTGACACATGTGTTGTAGGCATTGATCAACAAAGAGCTGATATCTAATATCACCTTGTGACTAGTATTTAATACATTGGAATTCATCCAGTTGAGTCATGGGCACACTTTCATTTTCATCTTTCTCTCTCCTGATTGGCTTGGTCAGTTAAATTGCTCTCACCTGAAGGGGGTTAGTTGAATTTTGCTGCATTTCACTTTTTGTTGAATATTGGAAATTTAACCAGATTGTCAGGATAAGATTTTTGTTCCTTTTTGAACACTAACTAAAACATAATGATCACTAAGGAAAGTCATAAAAGTGCCAGAGAGACAAAAATTGGATACTGGATGAACATGTTTAAACGCTTCTCTTGTTGCGTTCACATTCTTATTTATCCTTTGTTGCAGAGGAGTTGGCTCAGTGTATATACACTAATCAATGAAAGAGTTAAAAAATGGAAAGTCATTAGTGAATGCTAAAGTCACAGGGTAAAGTTGTGGGGCTCAGCTAAATAATTGATGCCAGACAACGTGGATCCTAGGTGTTTTGGTGGAGTGTGTTGGAAAGAACAGTGGTTTGGAGACCTGATTTAAATGTGTATTAGCTTGATGACTCTGGGAGAATTATTTAACCTTTCTGTGCCTTGCTTTCCTCATTTGTGAAATGAAATAATATCGACATTACCTCCCTTTTAGGATTGTTGTGAGCAAAGTACTTTGTAAATCTTAAAGAATTATACAAATATAAACGATTGTTATTACTGTTATCATTAGCACAAGTGGCAAGCCTGTGGAGGAAGAGTAGACAGTAAACAGAGTTTAACTAGGATGGAAGGACCAGAGCTTTTATCCAAAGTGCTTGGCAGTCCTGCCTCAGCTCCAAGCCCTCTTCTCCTCCCCCAGTCTGTGGCCAGCTGCCTCTGCTCCCTTGCTAAGCCCTTCTAGACACGACTCTCCAGTCGCTGGTCATCAGGCTGCTGACCCCCACAGGTGCTCAGCCACAGTAACATATTTGCCTCCTCTGAAGTCTAGGAGACAGTCTCTGCCTTCTGTACCTCCTGGGGTTTGCTAAGAGCCAGGAATAGTCTGTCTGTGCTGCATCCCCAAGCCAGGGGTTCTTATGGATCCCAGGTTAAGAGTCCCTGTACCAAACTCTCTTGGGAAACAGGTTTTCCCTCCCCCATCGTACCTGCACTAGACTGTAAATGATCTGGATAAAGTCATGACACGGTGAAGGTGAAAGCTGGTATATCGGCTGACATAGCATCCTGAAACCTTCCTGCACCCCACGAGCTCCTCCCCATTCTTGCCAGGCTCTGCATCCTCCTCTAGCAGCAGCCTCTCCGACCTGATTCTGATTGGGGTCTCTGTTTCAATGCTATGGGGCCTGTCCTGGGATCTGTCCCATCTCAGGGGATTTTAGTCATCACTCTTATTCCAGGAGCCAAAATTGATAACTACAGCCTTGCCAATGAAAGGAGGATAAAATTTGGAGAATAGGTTAACAAAGAGAAAAACCTAGGAGTGAGAGTCTCAGAGTAGTGCAGTTGTATTCTCTTAGATCCATCCCGAGGTTATGGTTGGAGAGATCTCTAATCTCTCATCCCCAATCCAGGGTAGAACTAGCCACAGGATAGTGGTGGCCTTCAGCCATTAAGAAAACTATCTGAGGGCCTCCTACACCTCAAGTCATCATTGGAGAGGGGTAAGCCTAGGATAGTGAAATGTGCATGGGTTCTGCAGTCACAGGAACTGAGTTCTAATACCCCTTTGCTGCTTACTTGGGCAGGTCATTTAACTTCCTTTGCTTCAGTTTCATCAGCTTTAAAATGAGGGAGCAAACTAGAAAACCTCAGAAGTCCCTTCCAGTCTAAAGACTGAATCTTTGAGCCCTTGATCTTTGCCCTGTTTCCCCAAACTCTCTTAACCTAACCTTGAACACATTTCTCCCCAAACCACCTCTCTGATGGTCATACCTGAGAATCCCTTTGGCCCAAAGATTTTCTCTTGTTTTCCACTTTCAAATTTTCAAGCCCAAATAATCCGCTTTGTTTGATTTCCCTTCTCTTCTTCCATGACTGCAAATAACTGGTGGAGAAAATAACAAAAATCAAGCTGATGTCTTGTTTTACACATCTGTGGCACATAAGCTCAGCCAGGCCCTCAGTTCTGCCAGTTATTGTTCAGTCATATCTGACTTTTTGTGATCCCATGAACCATACTGAATGTGGCTGATTTGGTTTTGGGGTTGTTCGTTTTTTTTTTTTTTGCAAAGATACTATAGTGGTTTTCCATTTACTTCTCCCAGTGGATTAAGGCAAACAGAGGTTAAATCACTTGCCCAGGATCACACAGCTAATAAGTGTCTAAGATCTAATTTGAACCCAGGTCTTTTTAACTCCAGGCCCAGCAGTCTATTACACCACCGACTGTTAGACAATGCTTCTATTCTGCCATATTGACTGTTACCAAATTTCCCATAGTAGCCATTCTAAATCTTTTTTTCTCCCTTTCCACCACTAACTATCCCTAGACCACCCCTCCAACCTTCCCCCAACATACACACACACATTTAAAATAAATGACCTAGCCTTTATCCTCCACTGTGAGGACTGAAGCCATCCAGCATGATCTCCCTCAACTCTCCTTCTTTCCTTGAAACTATTTAGCGACCTGCATCGACTCTCCCTTCCTCCTGGTCATCAAAAAAAAATAATGATACATAGTCTTATTCCTCCCTGAGGCTAATTCCATGACTTGAACTCTTGATATCATTCCCTCCCTCCTTTTGGGGGATGTTACTTATCAGTCATTCTCTCTCTTGTAGATCTCTAGGCTCTCTTGCCACTGACTCATAGAATTTAAGAGTTTCAAGGAAGCAAAATTTGGAACTCAAAAAAAATTTTTTTTAAATAAATGTTAAAAAATTGTATATGTAATTGGAAAAAATAAAATATTTTTTAAAAGAGTTGTAAGGCACCTGAATAGCATGAAAAAAATCCCCACAACAACATAAGTGACAAAGTGGTTGTTCAACTTCTGCTTAAAAACCTCCAAGGAGAAATTAGCTTCTTTATAACTTCTCCCCATGGCTGTGAGTTCAGAAGCTCTTTGGAGCCAAACAGAATTCTAATTCCTCCTCCCCATGAGGGCCCTTCCAATATTTGATGGCAGCATCATACTGTTCTTTCCCTTTCCTCTCTCCATCCCTTCTTTAGACCACACGTGTTCAATTCCTTCTCGTGTGACAGGGACTACTAGACATTCCTCAGCTTATCATCAATATCCTTCTTAAAACATGGTGCCCGATACTGAATACAACGCTTTAAATGAGACTTGATGGAACTATCACCTTTGTATTCCTGGAAGTTATACCCTTCTTAAGCCCAAGATCTTATTAATTTTTTTGAATGCTACATCAAACTGCTGCTTTATGATCCACTTTTTTTGTGATCCACTAAAACACCCAGATCTTTTTCAAAATAACTGCTAACTAATGCCTCCCTTATTTTATAAAGTTAATTTGTTTGTTCCTAAGTGCAAAATTTTGTTTATCCCCATTGAAATTAAGTTTATTACTAATGCTTTACCCCAGTTCCTGTCAAGATTTTT
The DNA here is from genome assembly GCF_028372415.1 of Notamacropus eugenii. Classification (NCBI taxonomy): domain Eukaryota; kingdom Metazoa; phylum Chordata; class Mammalia; order Diprotodontia; family Macropodidae; genus Notamacropus; species Notamacropus eugenii. The sequence goes on along the minus strand of NC_092874.1, from coordinate 335,082,586 downwards.
GGATCCTGACTCAGTCACCCAGTTTATTAGCTATCCCTCCACATTCTGTGTCATCTGCAGATTTTATGAACCTAATACCTATGCTTTTTTCCAAGTCATTGATAAAAATGTTAAACAGTACAGGACCATAGAGTACAGGTCCCTGGGGTATATTCCCTTGGAGACTTCCTGCCATGTTGACATTGAACCATTAACAACTACTCTTTCTGTCTATCCATCCAACCACTTCTCCATCTATCTGATTATATTATCATTTAATTCATATCTCTCTATCTTCTCCACAAGAACAGTTTAAGATACTTTATCGAAGCTTTGCTAAAATATGGGTACTATATATTCACAGTATTCTCTCATCTAGTAGTTTTATTAATCCTGCCAAAAAAGGAAATGACTTGTTCTTGATGAATCTCTGCTGACTCTTTGTAACCACTGCCTCCCTTTTTCACTGTTCTACGGCCATCTCTTTAATGATCCATTCTGGAATTTACATAGGAATTGAAGTCAGGCTTACTGGCCTATGGTTTGCCCATTCTGTTCTCTTTCTTTCCTTAAAAAAAATGGGGACATTTGCCTGTCTCCCATCTTGTAGTACTTCTTTCACTTTACATGGTCTTTCATATATTGTTGATAGTGGCTTAGTAATCACATCTGCCAGTTCTTTCAGCTACACGATGTAGCTTTTTGTCTAGACCAGGTGTCTTGAATTCATCAAGAACAACTAGATGCTATCTTACCCTCTCCTTTCTTATCTTGGGAATCAATTGGTTGTAAAGTGCCCTCCTTTGAAGAGAAAATAAAGTATAGCTAGGGACCTGAATTCCACCTATTTGAATACTGCTCAAGTCTCCCCAGTACTAAAAAAAAGTATCTCTTTTATATGGATTGGTAATAAACATAGTACAGTAAATAGAATGCTTCACCTAGAGTTAGGAAAACCTAGGTCTCAATCCTACCTCAGACATTTACTATCTGTGTGACCTTAAGCAAGTCACTGAATCTCTCTGGGCCTCAGTTTCTCCATCTTTAAAGAGGAGATAATAATAATAATATCTATCCCATAGAGTTGTTATGTAAAGTCCTAAAACATCACATAAATGTGAACTATTGTTATTCTCCCTTACTCAGTGAATCCTTTATCTCTGTGTCTTGTCTCCCTCCCTCCCCTTCTCTCTCACTCTCCTAAACTCCTTCAGTCATATGTATTTCTTTATTGTCTCATCTCTCCTCAAACCCTTGCAGTCTGACCTCTATCACTACTACCATACCAAAACTGCCCTCTCTAAATTCACTAGTAACCTCCTAATTGCTAGATCCAATGGCCTTTTGTTCAGACCTCATCCGCCTAAACCTTTGACGTTATTGATCTACCCCTTTCTGTTTTCTCCTCACTCAGCTTCAGAGATTATACTCTTGTGGTTCTACTTTTACCTCTCTGATTCTTCTTTTTTTCTATCCTTTACGGATTCCTCATCTCCTTCCCTACTAATGAATATGTGTGTTTTCCAGGAGTATGTCCGGTCTTCTTCTGATCTCTCTGTACCAGTTCCCCTTTGGCAATCTCATTCACTCCCATTTCTCAACTATTATAATAGCTTCCCAAAAGGTCTTTCCTGCCTCTGCTTTATCCTTCATGCCATTGTTGGGACAATCTTTCTTATCTGTTGATCTGATTCTGTCACTTCTTAAAAATTCTGCCTCTGGTGTCTCTGTTGAGCCAGGACCATTGTGAGATGAAATGAGATGAAATGATAGATGTGGGAACAATTGGCAAAGTAGCAAATATTAAATTCAGATATCTTCTAAAGCAGCTCTCCCCTCAATGCAAATATCAGATACTGAGATATAAAAAACAAGGAGCCCCCAAACCTTTGAGGGATGATTGAAGCAAAATCAGGAGGTCTGGTTTTGGTCTCAGAGAAAAAAAGAATATAACACATTTTTTCCTTTCAGTAGAGTAGCTGTCGGACTACAGTATAAAATGGTCTATAAACTATTTGACTGACAGTCAGATATGGACCCTTTGTCAAGTGGGGGACTTTCATTCACGTTTTTTTTTAATATAAAGAAAGGTTCAATATATTGAGGTACTAATCTGAGGTTAAAATAAACGAAAGTTCTTAATGGACAAGGCAGTCAGGCAGCAAACATTTATAAAACGCTATGTGCCAGTTACTACTGTAAGCACTAGGGATACCAAAAAAAAAAAAAGGCAAAAATAGTTCATGTACTCAAGAAACATAAATTCTAATGAAAAAGACCCTTAACTAGGTATACAAAAGTACATACATATACACATAACACCTACACACACACAGTAGATAGATGATAATCTAAGCAGGGAATGATACTAGCTTCTGAGGAAACTGGGGAAAGTCTGTAGAGAGTGGAACTTGATCTGAGTCTTGAGGAAAGCCAAGATATGAGAGTTAAGGGATAGAATATTTCAGGCTGGGGTCCAGTCAGAGTTGAGGCATGGAGGAGAAAGGTAGAAGGTCGTTTGTGAGGAACTGTAAGTAGGCCAGTACAAGTGGGTCGCCAAATTCACATGGGGAGACTGGAAAGGTAACTAGAAGCCAACTTGTGAAGAGCTTGAAATGCGAAAGAGAGGGATTTGTTTCATTCTACAGGTAATAAGGAGTCTCTGAAACTCATGAGCAGGGCATAATGTGGTCAAACTTATGCTTTAGAAAAATCACCTTGATAGTTGTAGAGATGAATTGGAGAGGGAAGAAACTCGAGGGAAAGAGACACCAGCTTGGAAGGTTATTCCAACTGAAGCACGCTTTTGTTTTGCTTTATTTTTCTTGAGTTTGTTTTTGTTTTTGGTTTTGGTGTTTTGTCTGTGTTTTCTTTCACAACATGACTACCAAAAAAAAAGAATATTATTCCAATATAGTCCAGGCTAGAGGTGACAAAGGCCTAACCTGAGGGGTAGGGCTAATGTGAGTGAAGAATAGGAGACTTATGTGAAATGTTTTTAGGGTAAAAACAACAAAATTTGGCAATGTAATGTACATGTGAGATGAGTGAGAATGAGGAGTCAAGGATGAAACTGTGGTAATGGACATGGGTGACTGGGAGGATGTTCTCAACAGTACTAGGAAAGTTAGGAAGAAGGGAGAGTTTGGGGGAAAAGATAGTGAGTTCTATTCTGAACATGTGAAGTTTGAGGGCCCATGGGATAGCCAGTTCAAAATGTCCTAGAGATAGTAGACAATGCATGACTGTAGCTCAGGAGAGAGATTAGAATTTGAAATACAGATCTGTGAATCATTTAGATAGAGATGATTGTTGAATTCATGGAAGTTGATGAGATCACCAAGGGAGAAAGTAGAGAAAGAAAATAGAAGAGGCTCCAGGGTAGAGTTTTGGGATCACCTACTGTTTGTTAGTGGGCATGATCACAGAGAGATCAGGAAAGATAAAGAATGAGCAAAGAACACTGGAGATGATTTCAGAATCAGAAGATCTGTGGGCAGTGTGAAGTGGGCAGAACCAGAATAATTTGTACAGAAACATTAAGGAGAAAATAATATAAAGAAAAACAGAGGCAGAGCCAAGATGGTAGAGTAATAGCAGGACTCCATTCACTTGTCCGGCCCAGGTCAGCACAGAAACAGGTCTGTAGACACAGGCTAGGACTGGGCCAAGTCCAGTTCCCAGCACCCACAGAGAAGCTGTGTACCAGAGCAAGAGAAGGTTCCAAACCTATTCTAGGCACCCCCAGAACTATATTTGGGGCATTGCAATGGGAAGTTGCAGCTCTAGATCAGAGATTAAGGGTGGACTGAGGAAAAACCTTGTATCTACGGGGATGGCATTCCCAAGTAGGGGAGTCCTGGGCAATGTACCAGAAAAGGAGCAAGTTCTGAAGCAAGCAGTTGTTGTGTATCTCAGATAGTAGGAGCAGAGCAGAGTCTCAGCACCCTCTTGTAGCACAGTCTGAAGCCTACAGAGGAATAACCACAGCAGAAATCTTAGAACAAAGAGAAGCCTACAGTTTGGTGACTCTGGATTAGCAGGCTTCCCAGCTAACTGGTAGTGGCTGAATCTGTCAGCAGGGTTGTAGTGCCCAGACCAGAACCAAGGTCAGTAACTTGCAGAGCCCCAAACAGAAGGGCAGCAATCAGATGTTGCTCTGGATCATAGTGCTTTAGGAGGACTTAAAGCACGCAGCTCCCCAGCTGAAGCTGTCCCTGCAAACGTGGAGTAACAACGCTCAAATACAGCAGCAGAACCAGACCAGACCTTGCCTCCATGAGCACACAGAACCCAGTCCTAACATCAACTTCAAAATCAAACTAGACTAGAAGAATGATAAAACAGAAAAAGAAGTCCACCATAAAAAGTTATGACGTTGTCAAGGGATGTTCAAGACACAAACCAGAAGAAGAGAATGACTCCAAAACATATATAAGCAAAGCTTCAAAGAAAGCATAACTTGGACAAAAATTCAACTAAAATTCTTAGAAGAGAATAAAACAAAGTTATGGAAAAGAAACAGGAACTTTGGAAGAAAGATTCAGAAAGGGGTTAACAGCTTGGCTCGAGATATACAAAACCTTGCCCAAGCAACAAACTCCGTGAAAATTAGATTGAACCAAATAGAAGCCAGTAACTCCATGAGACAAGAAGTATTAAAAGAAAATCAAAAGACTGAAAACTTAGAAGAAAATGTAAGATATCTCATAGCAAAAACAACTGACCTTGAAAACAAATAGAAGAAAAAAATTTAAGAATTATTGGACTGTCTGAACTCCAAGATCACAAAGAGTCTAGACATCGTATTTCAGGATATCTTAAGAGAAAACTGCCAAGATTTTCTTAGAACCAGAAGGCAAAGTAGAAGAAGAAAGAATCCATTGTCACCTCCTGAAAGAAACCCCAAAATGGAAACTCCCAGGAACATCATAGCCACAATCCATAGCTTCCAGGTCAAAGAAAAAAATAGTACTAGCAGCCAAAAAGAAAGAATCCAAGGACCAAGAAGTTGCAGTGAGAATTACATTCAAGTTAGCAGTTTCCATTTCAAAGAAGCCTAGGGCTTAGAATATAATATTCCAGAAGGCTAAGAATATAAGCTTCCAGCCAAGAACAATTTACTCAGGCAAACTAAATATGATACTACTAAGGGATAAAATGGATCTTTAATGAAATAGATGACTTCCAAGCATTCCTGATGAAAAGAATATAGCTGTGTAGAAACTTTGAAGTTCAAACACAGAAGTTAAAAGACACATAAAAAGGTAAACACAAATGAACAATGATAAAGGACTAAACAAGGCTGAATTGCTTACAGTATAACATGGGGAAGATGATGTGTCCCCTCTGAACCCTGTCATTGTCATGGGTCATAGAAGACCTGGAACTGGTTCTTTTATGTATTGATGATCTGAAGAGAAGGAAAAAGGAATATACTGGGGGAGGTGGGGAGTGAGAAGAAAAGGGAAGTTAAGAAAATAATTACCTCATATTATTAGGGTATACAAGTAGACTATACAAACAAGGAAGGGAGGGTATGGAGGAGTAACCAATACTTCAACTTCTCATCTCATCTGGTCAAAGAAGGGAAAGATATATACACACAGTTGGGTACAGAAAGACATTTCATTCAAGGAAATAGGTAAAGGGAGAAGAGAGAATTAAAAGGAAGCTATATACTGAAAGAGGGATTGTTTCTAAGCAAAACAAACTTTTAAGAATGTACAAAAATATTTGTAGCTCCTTTTGAGGTGAACAGAATGGGAATCTGAGGGTGTGCCCATCAACTGAGGAAAAGTTGAACAAGTCATAGCAATAAATGTGATGAAATAAGATCGTGCTCTAAGAAATAATACTAAAAAATAATAGCTAACATTTACATAGTGCTTACTGTGTGCCAGGCACTGTGCAAAGTGCTTTACAATTATTATCTCATTTGGTCCTCACAGAAGCCCTGGGAGGTAGGTGTTAATGATTCCCATTTTACAATTGAGGAAACGGAGACAGATAGTGGTTAAGTGATTTGCCATGGGTCACACAGCTCGTAAGTGTCTGAGGTCAGATAGGAACTCAGGTCTTCCTGACTCCAGGGGCATCTAGGTGGTACAGTGGATAGACTGCCAGGCCTGGAGTCAGCAAGACTTGAATTTCAATATAGCCTCAGACACTGAGTAACTGTGTGACCCTGAACAAGTCATTTCACCCTGTCTGTCTCAGTTTCCTCATCTATAAAGTGAGCTAGGGAAGGAAATGGCAAAGCACTCCAATATCTTTGCCAAGAAAACCCCCCATCCATGGGGTCACAGAAAGTCCAGCACAACTCAAATAACTGGATAGCAACAACCTCTTTCCTTCAGGTCCAGCTGTCTACTCACTGTACCACCCAGAAAGGATAAAGGGGAAAAACCAAGGATGATTTAGGTGAACTGATGTAAACAGACTTGAAGGAATTAGGAATCAGTGTGATGTCACACCAACCACCAATCTATGAATATTTCTTGCCCATGGCCAGTGCAAAAATTTCTTTTGCTAAACTATACATGTTTGTAAAAGTGGTTTTGCTTTTCTTTCATTCTCCATTAGAAGTAGGGAGAAATTAGGGTGGGAAGGAGAGAAGACAGATTTTTGTTGATTGGTGAAAAAAATACATAATTTTTTAAAAGATAGCTGATCTTAAGACATAAGAGTTATAATCTATACAATGGAAAATTATTATAATTCCAGAGAACTGATGATGAAGCATGCTACCCACTCACCTCTTGACAGAGATAATATTCTCAAAATAAAGAATAAGTTGTACAATTTTTGGACACAGCCAGTGTGGGAATTTGTTTTGTTTTACTATACATATTTGTTGTAGAGGTTTTGTTTTTATTTTTTCTCTCCCTTGGGGCAGAATGTGAGGAAGGATAGAATAGTCAAAAAGAAAGAAAAAGAAAGGGAGTCATTAGAAACATCTTTTTTAAAAATACAGAGAAGAGAGTAGAAAGAAGGCCAAAAGAATCACAGATAAATGGGGTGGCTTTGAAAGCTACAAATTTAATTTATTATGTGTTTGAAAAAGATAAACAAGATATACGTAACAGAGATCTGTGGTTTCACATGCAATCCTCGTCTTTTGTTCTATGTATATGGCAATACTGCCTTTTTTATTTAGTTTTTGTTAAGTTCAGAAAAAAAATTTAAGAAAGAAAAGGTTATTGGATTTGGTAATTAAGATATCATTGTTATAGCCCAAGGAGGTCATTGAATAAAAAGAAAGGCACCATATACATCAAAATATTCATAGGAGCACTTTTTGTGATAGCAAAGAACTAGAAATAAAGTAGATGGACATTGAGTGCATGGCTGAGAAAAAGAACAGATGGCCCATGAATGTAATAGAATATTATTGTGCTATAAGAAATGGCAGTATTATGAAAAGCACGGAAAGACTGACATGAACTGAAATTAATCGGAATTAAGTAAGCAGTCAGGAAAACTATGTCCATCACATGTATGTTTATATACATGCACACATGTATGTAATATATATTACAACAATGTAAGTGTTTTGAAAGAACCACAGGACAATGGAAAATGAATGTTGCAGAAGTACAGAAGACAAGCTTGGTCCCAAAGAAAACCCCTCTGCCAGCGGCCAGAGTTGAAGGGGAAGGGAGGGTAATGTGGGTATGAAACATCACATAAATTGTCAGGTTTTTTACATTAATGCATCAGTTTTGCTATTCTTTCTCTTGTTCTTTTTCTTTAAAAAAAAATTGGTTATAAAGGGAAGACTTCCTCATGGTAAGGGAGGAGGAGGAATGATACAGAGACAAACTTGGGCAATATGAAAACCAATAATTTTCTTTTTTTTAAATTTTTTTATTAATTTATTTAACTTTTAACATTCATTTTCACAAAATTTTGGGTTCCAAATTTTCTCCCCATTTGTCCCCTCCCCCATCCCAAAACACCAAGCATTCTAATTGCCCCTATCACCAATCTGCCCTCTCTTCTATCATCCCTCCCTTCCCTTGTCCCCATCTTCTCTTTTGTCCTGTAGGGCCAGATAACTTTATATACCCCTTTACCTGTAGTTCTTATTTCCTAGTGGCAAGAACAGTACTCGACAGTTGTTCCTAATACTTTGAGTTCCAACTTCTCTTCATCCCTCTTTCCCCACCCATTCCCTTTGGAAGGCAAGCAATTCAATATAGGCCAAATCTGTGTAGTTTTGCAAATGACTTCCATAATAGTTGTGTTGTGTAAGACTAACTATATTTCCCTCCATCCTATCCTGCCCCCCATTACTTCTATTCTCTCTTTTGATGCTGTCCTTCCCCAAGAGTGTTGACTTCAAATTGCTCCCTCCTCCCATTGCCCTCCCTTCCATCCTCCCCCCGACCCTGCTTATCCCCTTCTCCCCCACTTTCCTGTAGTGTAAGATAGGTTTTCATACCAAAATGAGTGTGCATTTTATTCCTTCCTTTAGTGGAATGTGATGAGAGTAAAATTCATGTTTTTCTCTCACCTCCCTTCTTTTTCCCTCCACTATAAAGTCTTTTGCTTGCCTCTTTTATGAGAGATAATTTGCCCCATTCCATTTATCCCTTTCTCCTCCCAATATATTTCTCTCTCACCCCTTAATTTCATTTTTTTAAGATATGATCCCATCCTATTCAATTCACTCTGTGCTCTCTGTCTCTGTGTGTGCATGTACGCGTGCGTGTGTGTGTGTGTGTGTGTGTGTGTGTGTGTGTGTGTGTGTGTGTAATCCCACCCATTACCCAGATACTGAAAAGTTTCAAGAGTTACAAATATTGTCTTTCCATGTAGGAATGTAAACAGTTCAACTTTTTTAAGTCCTTTGTGACTTCTCTTTGCTGTTTACCTTTTCATGCTTCTCTTCATTCTTGCATTTGAAAGTCAGATTGTCTTTTCAGCTCTGGTCTTTTCATCAAGAATGCTTGAAAGTCCTTTATTTCTTTGAAAGACCAATTTTTCCCCTGAAGTATTATACTCAGTTTTGCTGGGTAGGTGATTCTTGGTTTTAGTCCTACTTTCTTTGACTTCTGGAATATGATATTCCACGCCCTTTGATCCCTTAATGTAGAAGCTGCTAGATCTTGTGTTATCCTGATTGTATTTCCACAATACTTGAATTGTTTCTTTCTAGCTGCTTGCAATATTTTCTCCTTGACCTGGGAACTCTGGAATTTGGCCACAATGTTCCTAGGAGTTTCTCTTTTTGGATCTCTTTCAGGTGGTGATCGGTGGATTCCTTGAATGCTTATTTTGCCCTCTGGTTCTAGAATCTCAGGGCAGTTTTCCTTGATCATTTCATGAAAGATGATGTCTAGGCTCTTTTTTTTGATCATGGCTTTCAGGTAGGCCTATGATTTTTAAATTGTCTCTCCTGGATCTATTTTCCAGGTCAATTGTTTTTCCAATGAGATAGTGCACATTATCTTCCATTTTTTCATCCTTTTGGTTTTGTTTTGTGATTTCTCGGTTTCTCATAAAGTCATTGGCCTCCATCTGTTCCATTCTAATTTTGAAAGAACTATTTTCTTCAGTGAGTTTTTGAACCTCCTTTTCCATTTGGCTAATTCTGCTTTTTAAAGCATTCTTCTCCTCATTAGCTTTTTGAACCTCTTTTGCCAATTGAGTTAGCCTATTGTTCAAGGTGTTGTTTTCTTCAGCATTTTTTTGGGTCTCCTTTAGCAAGGTGTTGACCTGCTTTTCATGCTTTTCTTTCATCTCTCTCATTTCTCTTACCAGTTTTTCCTCCACCTCTCTAACTTGATTTTTAAAATCCTTTTTGAGCTCTTCCATGGCCTGAGCCCATGGTATATTTATTTTGGATGTGTGGGATACAGAAGCCTTGACTTCTGTGTCTTTCCCTGATGGTAAGCATTGTTCTTCCTCATCAGAAAGGAAGGGAGGAAATATCTGTTCACCAAGAAAGTAACCTTGTATAATCTTATTTTTTTTCCCTTTTCTGGGCATTTTTCCAGCCAGTGACTTGACTTCTGAGTTTTCTTTCCACCCCCACCTCACCTCCAGATCTGCCCAGCCAGAGCTTGGGGTCTGAGATTCAAATGCTGCTTCCCAGCCTCAGGACTTTGGGCGGGGGCAGGGCTGCTATTCTGTGTGAGATTAAGTTCAGGTGCTCAGGTGGGGGCAGGGCCACCACACAGGACTCAGTTCCCTCAGGGGGTTTATGCAGAGACCTTCAACAATGGATCCAAGCTCCTGCCTGCCCTGGGAGCCCCTGTCTGCTGCTGCCTCGTCTGCTGCTGCCCCTGTCGCTGCCTCCTGAGGGGGCCCACTCCCCTATCGGCCACCCAAAAAGACTCTCTCACCGACCCTTGTCACGTGTGGGTGGAGGGACCCGTGCATCCGCAGGAGATTCTGTCCCTGAAGCCTGCTGGGATCTGCTCCTCTCGGTGCTGCACAGCCAAGGCAGGGCTGGGCTCCGCTCCGGGTCCAGTGCGCGACGGACCTTTCGTGTCAGGTTTTCAGGGCTCTCTGGAATAGAAATCTCATCCGCTCCATTGTTCTGTGGCTTCTGCTGCTCCAGAATTTGTTGGGAGTTCTTCTTTACAGATATTTTATGGGCTGTAGGTTCGGAGCTAGCATATGTGTGTCTTTCTACTCCTCCATCTTAGCTCCTCCCCCCAATAATTTTCTTTTTAAAAAAAGATCGTTGTTAACTGTAGTGAGGAGTAGATGTCATCGGGTTTTCTCAGGGGGTCAGGAGAGTATGACCAGTACAGGGGATAGCTGGGAGAGGAGCTGAGGGGTACAGACAGTGGGGGTCACAGTGAAAAGGAAGAACAGGGATTAGGGATCATTGGGCCTAGGGAAGGATATCATAGTAAAAGATGGTGATGGTTTTTGGATGATGGAGGAGGCCTCTGCCTGACATTTGACTGGAAGCTGGTATAGTTGTCGTTTTGCCTGTGGTTGAGCATGTGTGTGAGAAGGGGGAAATAAAGTTTACTTGGAGTCACAGATAATCTCTACTTCTTGCCATTTTACAATTCACTGTTTGTATTATTGTTCAGTTGCTTCTGTTGTGTGCGACTCTTCATGGTTTTCTCTGGCAGAGATACTGGAGTGGTTTGCCATTTTCTTCTCCAGCTTATTTTAGAGATGAAGAAACTAAGGCAAACAGAGCTATCAAGTGTCCAAGTACAGATTTGAACTCAGGAAGATGAGTTTTCCTGACTCCAGGCCTGGTACTCTATCCACTGTATCACCTAGCTTCCCATATTTATATTGGTCCCTTAATAAAGATCTTCATTTCTCACAATCTCAACCTAAATCAAATCATCGGTTTTCATTTTTGTGACATAAACAAAAATTGAAGACAACTGTATAAATCCAGGATATAGTGTATGTGCAATGAAATTTTTTTTGCTTACAATGGATACACTTTTAAAGCATCTCTAGGAATGTCTTATATCTAAAAAGCATTGATAAGTGAAAAGCACATTCACAATTTTTTTTGGCAGGCTGGTGAATTTTTTAGTGTCAGAAATCTATCTATGATGTAGATAGGTTGCTATCAAAATGTTTTATCTAAATGCTATAATGACTACTAGGTATTACCCATATTCCTTAGGAACTGAACAGGACCTGTAGAGCTATGCAGCAGAGAATCGTGGAACTCATCTCCAGGGTTTCTAATGAAGAGGTCACCGAGGAATTGCTGCATGTGAATGATGATCTAAATAACGTCTTCCTCAGATATGAGAGGTGGGAAACTTTCTTTCCCTCTGAAAAGATTGTTGGCATAATATCTTAGGGATTTTCTCATAAACAAAGGGGGAGAGAGATTAGAAATGGAAAATACTCATTAGAGATGCTAATTTATCACCAGATGACAGGTGAAATGCATCTTATTCTCCTGGGAATTGAGCCATAGGAAATTGATATGCAGAATTAGTATTTGCCCTTTATACATGCCATTAGGCTTCTGTTGATTTTTCTCCCTCTTCTTCCCTTTCCACCTGGCTCTCCTTTCTTCCCCTGCCCCTCGCCCCAGATTTGGGGAGTTGGGTAGGACACAGGGCTTTTCTAATTTCTAAGTCCCTCTCTTACGTATTGAACCTTTTAAAAGCTTGAGAGGGATAAAAAAATCACTGCTGAGAACAAGGATTGGCTTTTAAATGCAGGTTTGTCTAGGATGTCTGGACACTGAGCCATGGAGAGTAATAAAATTCCACCTTTGGAAAAGAAAGCATAAGGGAAAAGAGAAGGGAAGGGAAAAGAACCAAAGCCCTGTCAGACGCAGGTGGTTGCTTTGGCTTAACTCTTTCTTTGTTACAAGGAAGAATTCAGTTGGGGTAGGAGGATATCAGGAAATAGTTATGATGTAAAAAAAAATACATTTATAAAACAGTTTTTTTTCTTAAAAAGAAAAGAAAGTACATACACCATTTTCTGCTTTATGCCTACATAACATGGCTGAATACTAGCAACAAATTAGGAATGTCCCTTTTCTCACTGGGAAAAAGTAACAAAACAACAACCTTATAATTCACAAACATAGGTTCAGATAGAAGATACAGTGTCAAGTACTGTTGCCTTAACCTCTCTCACTTGTCTGTAGGCTCTTAGAATCCTAAAAATTTAGGACTAGAAGAGATCTTAGCTGTCATCTAGTTCTGGGGTCCAGTGAATGTGGATAGATTTTAAGGGATCTGTAAAGTTGTAGGGAAAAATTCCACCTTTATTTTCACTAGCCTTTGGTTTCCTTTGTAATTCTTTATACTTTATTTGTGCATTAAAAGCATGATTTTGAGAAGGAGTCCATAGGCTTCCCCTGACTGCCCAAGGGAACCGGGGTGCAACAAAAAGCATTAAGAACTCTGCTTTAGTTCAACCCATTCCTTTTCCAGGTGAGGAAATTAAGACACTAAGAAGTTAAATAATATGCTTAAAGCCTTGTAGCCATCCAGTGGAAGTCAAGTGGAATGAGTTCTGGATTTGGTGCTAAAGACCTTGGATTCAAATCTTACTGCAGTCACTTACTACTGTGTGACCTGTGGTTGTTGAGTCATTTTTTTCAGTTGTGTCCAACTCTTAGTGACCCCATCTGGGGTTTTCTTGGTAAAGATACTGGAATGGTTTCCCATTTTCTTTTCCAGTTCTTTTGACAGAAGAGGAAACTGAAGCTAACAGGGTTAAGTGACTTGCCCTGGAACACGCAGCTAGTAGTTGTCTGAGGTCAGATTTGAACTCAGGAAGATGAGTCTTCCTGACTCCAAGCCTGGCACTCTATCCACTGTGCCACCTAGCTGCCCACCTGTGTGACCTAAGACAAGTCATTAAACTTCTCTGTGCCTCACTTTCTTCATTTTTAAAATTAACAGATTGAACTAGCTGACCTCTGAAGGCTCCTCCAGCTCTAAATCTGTGATCCAGGACCAGCACCCATATCTCCAATACAATGTTCTTCTCATCATACCATGTGTTCAGTACCTTATAGCCCACTAATTATCAACCAGCTACCTTGGTGGTGTTATTACTACTAACAGCAACAGTAATAATATACTACAAACCTGATAGATGTTCAGGAAACATCCACTGATTTTGATAATTCCATCCATTTACAGAAGTACCTATGTCCAAGAAGCTCAATGAATTTTGCTAGCTGGTGTTTTTAATAAATCTTTTCCCAGCATTCTATTGTATTGGTAGGGAGTGACAGAGCTTGGAGTGTGCTTTTCAATCCCAGTTTACAGATAAAGAAATGAACACATTCAGTGTTTGAAGGCCATCAGTGGTAGAACAGACTGTGTACTTAGTAGGTACTTCAAAAGGTTTGTTGACTTGAAGCAGCAGGAACAAATTCTAAGTATCAGGACTTCCCAGTCTAGATAGAAATGCTTGAGATGGCCCTCCTTGTACAAGATACCAAGTGGTTTCCTTTTATTTATTATTTTCATGTGCATTATAACCTATTAAATCCCCTTCTGTAGCATGTGATGACACAAGAGAATAGTAATGCCGGAGTGTCAGTTTAAAATCTACCTCATTGTCATATTATATCTTTGTGACTGTATTAGAGATTGAGACCACATTGCACTAAAAAAACTATCCCACCTCTATGTTACTTTTGAAATATTTCCTGTTTTACCTCATTAAGAGTATATAAGAATAGATACCCAGTGTAAGAAATTATCCAGACCTTGACATTCCCATTCTTTCCTGTAAAAATCCAGATTGAAAGCACAACGTGAATTTTCTGACATTGCTAAGTGCAGGAAGGAAACTGCTAATAACAGACCAACCTTAAACTAACCCACAAGGCCTCTTTCTCCCCAGAAGCAAGCCCAGAGAGCTGGGGTGGGGTGGGGAAAGGAGGTGGAAAGGCACAGAAAAGTCTGGTGCAGAGCTTTTAGCTACTCAATTTCTTCTTCCTTTCTCTGTTCAGCTATAAATTCTCTCTCACATACACACACATACACAATTTACGTTTGTGAACAATTTGGCATGAGAATAGTTTGGTTGTGATCAGAACAGGTGTGATTCTATGGTCACTCAGAGCCCAAACAATCCCAGGCAACTGGTCAAGAATGACAGCTTCCGGTTAAGACAACTCAGTAGCTGCTGCTGGGTTTTAATGGATCATTTCAGGAGGTAGAGGGGCCAGAGGTCTCTATCTTGTCTTTGTGGTCCCATCTATTTCCTCAGAGAGGTAGATGAAGCGACCTACTTATCACCAGTCGAATAACTAAAGTCCCTTGTACTTATCCAATACCTTTCTCACTGAACCTGGGGGAAAGGAGTGGAGCGGTATATATTACAGGCATTAACTAACTACTTTTGACAGGAGTCCTGTAAAATAGTGAGGGGGCCCAAGATTGTTACCTTCATTTTGTAGATAGGATGCTGAGGTACCCTCAGGTCACAGGAGGGGAGGTAATGGAGACTGCCAATGCTGGTGTGTCTGTAGTCTGATAATGTCTGTGAAGTGGTGGGTATTGCTCATAATGAACTAATTTTACACACCACCCTCTGATACATATACACCCAAAAATACTCTGCCTTGATGGTGTGAGATGAAAGTCAGAGAATCTGCATCTATTTGTTCTGGATGCCTCCTTACTGCCTCCCTCCCCCTAACTCTGGGAAGGCTTGTGTGTGCTTGAGTTCCCTAATGAGCTCCCTAAAGAGACTGGGGGCTCCTGCCCTCCTCAGGTAGTGCCAGGATCCCTCCTGTCTTCCAGACAACTAGGATTTCCCCCCCACCTAAACAGCTTAGCAGTTTATTGAGTTATCCCTCTTCCCATTTATTCTTTTTTTTTTTCCTCACCACTACCAGGTTCGAACGGTACAGGTCAGGTCGTTCTGCTCAAAATACCAGTAACGGAGTAAGTATCGTTTCAGAATCCTGTGTGTGGAAGAGGGCTGGTTCTACCTCCCATCATATCTTGGTGATGTCGTCCTTCTCCCACCCCTTGGTCTCTGCTGTTTGCACTTAAAGGTGTTTTGGGTCAGTGAAGAACATAAGCCCGAGTTGCCAGTATTATTGGAGAAAATCATATTTGGAGATTTAGTTAATGAATTGCAAGCGGGAAGAAATCATTTGCAAGAAGAAAGGTGGTATGATGTGGGGAGGGATAATGTAGAAGGCAGAGGCAGGCTATTCCAAAATTTGAGGCTATAATCCCACGATGCCAACAAAGTCTCATTGATAGAATACCTCTAACTTCTTTTTACACCCACCTAGTTCAGAAATTGGCCGCCTTTCACTAGAGATACACCCTGTTTGTTCTTGTGTGATTAGGAATGGAGAATTTCTGGTGTGTGCTGACTACACTAAGCTGTATATGCTGATTCTCAGGGGAACAGTGAGGGGATATTAATGATGGCTACCAGCCTGGAAGCCATTAAAAATCAGAAGACTGTTGAAAATTGAAAAATAGCATGCATGCTTCAGGTTACCAACTCCTATTCTAGTTTGTAATGACCTTGCTTCTTCTCTAACTATTAACTATGAAGCAAGAAATGTGGAGCAGGAAGCTCACTGCCTCTCTAATACCCTGATAGGTCCTGAATGAAGTAACTGAAGATAATTTAATAGATCTTGGTCCTGGTTCTCCAGCTGTAGTGAGTCCAATGGTGGGTAACACGGCACCACCATCTTCTCTTTCCTCACAGCTAGCAGGCCTGGGTAAGTTTTGTATTTAATGTCTTTCTCTCTGTGCATTTCCTTAGTTCCATCATACCCCATTAGAGGCCATATTCTCCACTGAATTTATGTTAGGTAGAGTTCTAAATTTCTACCTATCTTTTCTTTCCAGTTAGAAGAGCATGGGAATAATTGTCTTTCTGAATCCATGGTAGAGTTTGTTTTTGACAATATTTATGACCTGTCCATTTGTTCCTCACTGGTACCATAGCAGCTTTCCAAACCTTCTACTGTTTTTGTATCAGAGAATCATCTTTAAAAGTTTAATTATATTGCAGCAACCTGAAAATTTAAATAACTCACTAAATCCTATGATTTATCCGTCATAAAACTGTGTGAGAATGGTTGCTATTGTTATGTATATAATGGTAAGTTATAATTGTATCAAAGGGACCATGCTTGGATTTGCCCTTCTTGGGAGGTAATATAAACCTTGTGTAGATATTTTCCTGCCTAGTTCCAGCAATCCAACACAGGGAACTTTGGGATCCAGTTTCCAGCCGTTATAATCCATAGGTTGCTACTATATGATGACATAAAGTTTTCTAATTGACTGTAGAGGCAAAAGAAGTGGCTAACATGAAAGAAATTGGGGCTTCATGTGTTCATGAACACAGTGTTTGGATGAGAAATAGGACAGCTGTCTTTCCCTCACCCTAAAGCTGAAAATAGCCCTCATCACATGAAGCCACCAAGGAAAAGAGACTGAGAGATTGGCCTTTTGTACATACGCTCAATTCCCATTCAGACCACGTCTGCAGCCAATAAGAAGACTTGTCATCATCACATGCTACCAACCCCTGAGTCATTCTGGCTGGAAACTGGCTCCCAAGTTCTACTGTTGGATTGCAACTAGGCAGAAGATATCCATACATGCTCTGCAAAAATCCCACAAGGACAAATCTAAGCACACTTCCACTGTTACATGATTAATAGCAGATGAAAAGAAGTGCCTACAATCTTTTATTGCCCCATTTTCTTTTTCACCTTTGTCACATGACCTGTTTGACATGGAACAAGTCACATGATTTTGTGGCCTCAGTGCCTTGATCTGTAAAATGACGAGTATGGACTAGATGACTTCTAAGATCCTTCTCAGCTCTCAGTCTGTGATCTTATGATCCTTCTTGCTGGTCTTTCCCTCCCCTTGATTCTGTTTATTGGCTGTTACTCACGGATTAGGAATTAAAATACATTTATCTTCATCCAAACCCCATATCTCCATACCTGCAGCTTGTTCCTCGCTCACACAGCATCTTAGAAGTGAAATAACAAGTACTTGAATCTGTAATATATAAAATATTCACCTGTCTTAGAGGAAAGAGGTATGTCCGTGACTGACATTTCATTATTGTCATCTTTAGACTTGGGGACAGATAGTGTCAGTGGAACCCTCAGCTCTCTCCAGCACTGTAACCCCCAAGATGACTTTGATATGTTTGCCCAAACGAGAGGAAACTCCTTGGCTGAACAGCGTAAGACGTAAGTGGGGGCTTTTTAGTAGCACTCTAAAGAAATTGGGAGCGAGAGAAATTGACTCAGTCTTGTGTAAAAGCCAGCCCAAGGGAGCTTCTATTCATGAGGACCAGCAGGACTACCCAAGAGCTTTAAAATGTGGGACTGGAGATTTGGCATCTGATGAGGATGTTGAATGGAATTCCCTTTCCCTTCAGTGGGGGAGTTGTTTGGTAGTAGTGTGTTTTGTCCTATCTGTCACAAACAGGAACTTTCTTTTTTTTTAACTCCTAAATCACTGTTCAAAATCAATCAAACCCCATGCCCTGCCCTTGGAGATTGGATGGAGCAGAGTGGATCACCATATAAATTGGAACTGCAAAAAACAAAAAAGTTTCACATAGAACTTGTATGAACTTTGGTGAAGAAACTCCCCCCAACACCAGCATAACTGGGGTTAGAGATTTGATAGATGAGATGTTGCTTCTACAACAAGCACTTCCCTGGATTCTTTCATACTTTAAGGCTTTTTATTTTGCTTTGACTTTTTGTCAAGATTTATCCCAAATAGGAACACTTCCTCATGCCATGTCTATCTTCTCCCCAGGGGTGCCACTGTCCTTTGCTCCTTAAGGAGCCCCTTCTTTGTCCCTTTTGACCGGAAACAAACCTGAGCAACTCAGTAGCACACTGGATAGAGCAATCAGAAAGACCTGAGTTCAAATCCTACCTTAGACAGCACCTGTGTGTCTCCTGGCAAGTCACTTGACCTTTGTCAACCTCAGTTTCCTCATCTGTAATATGCATCTACCTCACAGAGTTTTTCTGAAGACCAGATAAGATAATGCACATAAAGCACTTTAAAATTCTTAAAGCACTATAGAAATATTGACTTTGGACGTAGTCCAGAGTTCTAAAGATAAAGTAGTCCATCTCTCTCCTTTTGGCAGCTTCACTGGAACAAAGTGTTTGTGTATCAGAGAACAGAAAAACTGGGCTAGAAGGGAGGGGAGGAGAGCCTATCCTCCAGGTTCATAGATGTAATGGCTGCAGAGCCCCAGTATTCATGAGCCTTTTCTCTTGCACCTGCAGGTGCAAAGGTTTCTTTATCATTAATAATGAGGAGCATTACTTTGACTTTCCACACGAACCCAGTCTCAGCCATATTTCATAGCACTGAATTCACACGCTGTTCCTGAGCTTCTCGAGCATCCCAGTGAGATCAGGGCATGATACTTTTCGGATGAGAAAAAACCAAGTCTCACAGGAAATTAAGACTCAAGCCACAGTTAGAACCTAACTCTCCTGATTGCTGTCAAACATCAGTGAGTAAGCATGATCCCTTAGCTTCTTCCCACAGAGCCAGGGGTAGACTTTCTTGTATATTCAAGAAGGGGGCTCCATTGCAGATCGTTCAGAATAGAAAACTGATCACAGATCCTCCATCATCAATAGTTTGAACTAAAACTGCTTGTTCTGCTTTGTTTACAGAGTCACTTATGAGGATCCACAAGCTGTGGGAGGGCTGGCCTCTGCATTAGATGTTCGAAAACAGAGCACTGGAGTGGTAGGTTTTTAAACCTGTTTCCCCTATGTGGAAAGAAGACATTTGAAACAAAGTACCCCAGAAGATAAGAACTATTGAGGCAATCCAGCTAGATAAAGGGAGGCTCATCTTGGCAGTGAACAGGGTCCTAGTGATAGACCCTTTATTGTACTTCAGGAAAAAGCTGTGGCCCCATGGATGGGCACAGCTGCGCTTGCCCCTTAGTGCTTGGCCCCCAGCTTGGAGTCTTCTGATACTGTACCCTTTAGGGAGAGAGAAATCCAGTGATAGAGGCTCTTTAGAAATATTTTATTTACTTGAGGAGAGAAATGATCACAAGGAAGGGGTTTCTTTATATAATGTGTACTTGGCACTGCTAGCCTGATTATGAAGAAGCAGTGAACTTGTTTGAGGTAGCCATCTTGAGACAGTTAAGGTTTTTGAGTGCTTGGAACGAGAACGGAAGCAGCACTGGGTAAGTGGATGGTCATAACCGTTTACAGAAATGAAGGAAGTCATTCCCAGGAAATTAGATTTCTAACAGAATTTGGGAAGGTCCTTGTCTGTAAAAAGTATCACACACACCACCCCCCCACCACCACCATGTGACTTCTTACAAGGGATCAGATAATATTGAGAAAAATGAAGAGAGGTGAGTGATATTTTGTAATTCTTTGTATTGCAAGCTAGCATTGTCAGTTTTTATAGACTATTTCAGATTACTAGAAGAGAAAAGTTAGAACTTTTCTTCTAGGCTTTTCTGCCTATTTAGCATCCCCCTTCCACTCTTGCTAGCACTTAGGGGCTGCAGTGTGGGTGGGTGTGGGTGTGGGTGGTGTGTGTGTTGGGGGTAAGGGTTACGTATTGGTAGAAAACCTTCCCACAGGTCCAGTCTATACTCAACCAGCCTAGTGTAGTGTAGGTCCATTGATTTTAAAGGAAGGATTAAAAAAGGGCACTGGCCTCCTTCCTTATGATAGCAGATCACCTTTTCTTAACCCTGAATTTTGTCTAAGTGAATTCCCAGGCATACCACGCAGTAACATTCCATTCAGTTTTTCATCCTGCAGAAAAACAAAACCAGATAACAACATAGAACCCACTAGGAGAACATTTGGTGAATCAGAGCAATGTTCCTCTCAATGTCTGCCACTAGGGAGCATTGAAGAGCTAGTCCAACATCTGCCTGTAGGATCTAGGCCTGTTTCATAATAACTAGGCTTTGCTTTCCCTATAAGGTTAGTAAACAGCAGTACCCCTGGTCAGGTTGACTGACTCAGCATTTTCAATATCACAATCCTTTTTCTTCTTTTTGCTAAATGAAATAGAGAAACCCAGAAATGTCCAGCCATTTTTAATTGAGCTAGTGTGGGAAAACTAATACTCAGAGTAAAAGAACCCACCCAGCTTTGGAACTGCAACTTCATGTCCAGAAGTCAATGCTTTCGTTTCTTATGGTGCTCACTTCAGTGGTTCTCAGGTTGGGTCAGTATCCTTGCTAGTATCAACAATGCTAGAAGCAAGTGCTTTCTGTCATTCACGCTGGCATAAAGATCCTCTATACCCAAAGCTTATCAGGTCAGAAGGCTTGGAGCCTGTGTAAGGTGGCTGGTCAGAGTATTCCCTTCCAAGTAGATTTGGTGGATGTGATGACCTTTCACCTGTTTAGGTTAGTGGCTTAGCTCACCCCACTGTTTTCAAAGGTCCTAATGACTCTAGCGTCTTATCAAATGATGATGTGTTTAATTGCTTAATGTCTATATTGCTTGATTGGAAGAAGCCAAGGTCTGTCATGTGTCAAGAGACTTGGAGATTATATAAAAACAGGTTAACAATTTAGGAAATATATCCTTCCAACTCAGTATTTATGGTGAAGCCTTAATATTGAGAGTTTCTTCTTGGTCACTAAACCTTTTTTCTCTTTTACAGAGGGGCTAAGGGAAACATTATAGGTTTCCATGGTTTTTTTTAATTGAATAAATAAGTGAATATGAACAGTGACTTTCTTTTACTGCTGGTGCACTATTAACCTTTTGTCATGAGGATTGCTGTGATTTCTTTCTTTCTGGGACATTTCTTTTCTCCGCCCAGAGGAGAGGTAAAGGTGGGAACTCCGACATGGAGCCTATAGACAAGTGGCTAATTACACAAGGAATGGTGAGATATCACCAGCCAAAGCAAAATCCCCTATTGTCCGTCCCTCTCCCGCCTCCCCCATTCCCGCCTTTGTAATAATCATCTTCTGTTTACCTTCCCCAATCTACTGAACCTTTGTGAATGAGACAGTACAAGGTTACTTTTGAGAGCCAAATTTAATCTTCTTAAATTAGATTTTCAGGCTAGGAAAACACCTGAAGTGCTTTTCAGCTGCTATTTATGCTGTTGTTAATAATTTTTAAAATAAGCTTGGGATGGGCAATGAATCCCTTTCCTCCTTTTACTGTCTTGATAGCCATATGCAGTATCTGCTTTTGCAGGATAAACACAAGTTTTACTGGTGATTTAGTTCTGGGAGGTGATACTTTTAAAGGAACTAGCTCAAAGCAAGCCAGTTGAAAAAGAACATTCATGTTGCACATGCATTTTGAAGGCCTGGAATTGAGATGAGCTCTTTTTCCTTTTAAAGTGCCCTTGGTCCTTAGGACTAAATAGATATTGACTTGTAAAACATAAATTCTTTGCTTTCTACCCATGGCTTCCATTATATTTGACTTTTGGGTAGCCATTTTACATCTAGTCATCAATACTTATTGAATTCCTGCTACATACAAAACACTGTCTTAGGCAAATTCGGGTATGGAAATGGGGGAGCTTACAGAGATATTGAAAACCTAGGAAAGCATGGTCTCTCAATTCATGGGGCTGAAAGTCCTGGGGGGAAGGGGAGGAAGAAGAGGTAATAACAGCACCTGTGAGGACACAGAAAAAGAGTGCTAGCTCTGGTTGTGAAATGTCAAAGGGACATGTGACAATTGTAGATAAATTGAGTTTAAATTAGCATGATTGTCTTTACCATTGAGGGGTTTATCCCTCTTGAATTTTGAAAAGATTATCTCCTACTCCAGTCAGTTCATTGGAACCTTTAAACTAGGCTTGGTAGTGAGTAGAGCCTTTAGAAATGGTGAAAATACTCAACAATAGTCTGAGTAGGCACATTTAGAAATACTTAAGTGGTTAGTATTTTTTTTCTAATTGTCCTTGGAGACCCCTAAAATATAAACCAGTATAAGCTTACCATGCCATATGAGAGAAAATTTTTGGGGTGGAACCAGGGAGCCCCAAGTATATTGAAACAACCTACATACTCATTTGGTCCATCCTAAGGTGGACCAGTTCTTCTACCTACCTCTCTGTCTCTGTCTCTCTGTCTGTCTCTCTCTGCCTGTCTCTCTCTCTCTGTCTGTCTCTGTCTGTCTGTCTGTCTCTTTCTCTCTCTCTCTCTCTCTCTCTCTCTCTCTCTCTCTCTCTCTCTCTTTCTCTCTCCCTCTCTCTCCCTCTGTAGTAAAAGTTAGATGGAAGGGTCAGAAATTTCCTAATCCCATGATTTCTTTGTGATTCCATACAGCTCTCCTTTGGCTAAATTGGAAGAATCCACTCCCTTTCCACCACCTTTATCCTCACTATTTTGCCTTGTGGTCATCAATCCTGTAAAAAAGGATACTGCAGCCTTCCTGTAGACAGCCCTGCTGGCTGAGTGAACCGAAGCCAACATCTGCCTCCATAGGCTGCTTTCTTGCTGTATAAATGCAGTAGATAGAGTTCTCTAATCTCCCCACACCCCTTAAGACACAACCAAACTAACAGTTACTTTTAACCTGGTGTCTCTTCTGCCTGACTGTAGTTTTTGTTGTTTTTAACAACATGTATTAAATGCTTTGCCATTATTTACAATAGAATGGAAAATCCCAGTCTTTCTAAATATCCATAGTGCAAGTTCTTTATTTGGTAACTTTTTGTACTATTGAGTGAGAACAGGAGGAAGAACTGTTACAACCCTAGCTACCAGTTGGTGCTGAGGATTAGGGAGGAATTTTACTATCTCTTTTAAAATGGCACCAGAGTTATATAAATTGCAGAATTAAATGAAATCTTTTGATCTCAGAAGTTGATAAATAACAGGTGAATTCCCACTCACTAGTTCCCATGTAACTTTTCCTTTGCAATTTGCTTCTCTCTCCTTCCCATTTTAGCCCTTTGTCTTTATCCAACTGGGGAAAAAAAGATTTTTTGAATACTCAGCTTTGTTGTGAAAGGCACTTTGGAGGAGATGGAGCTATGAGATACAGCTCCCTATAATTGAACCTACCATCTAGTTGGGCAGATAAGACTAAGCTTGAAAGAAAATTAAAAAGCAATTCGAGATTAAGTAGCAGCTCAAGACCAACAATAGAAGAGATGTTACCAGGCTAGTCATGATTAAGTGTGAAAGGAATGCTCCAGACATTAGTGCTATTGGAGTCCAAAGGAAGAGAGTTCTTTAGGTCAGAGTGGTCAGGAAAGCTTCACAGAGTCAGGCCTTCAAAGATAGTCATCTGTCTAGTTTGTTTAGTTTGTTTTGATTGTCTTTGTCATTGGACCAGCCAAACACAGGGGTAAAAAGCAGAATCTAAGTCTTTGCACATATATCAGACCTCTGTGATTTTGTTAATGTGAGTACTCCCTAGATTGGTGCCCAATCAAAACCTCTCTGTAATTTAGTAGATACTCTTCAAGAATTGCCACGACCTAAAAAAACGTCATCGTCTTGCACACAGCATAATCAGATGAGCCTCTCCAAACCTGGCTACGCCTGTCCTCCAACAACATATATCCAGATCAGCGCTGGACCTGTACTCAGAGTCTTACCACCTTGGTAGAACTTGCCAGAATTATTGTTCCATTGATGTAGACTTTGAGAGCCCAAGACCACCTCAGTGAGGCAATCACAGTAAGACTTCAGTGAAAGGGTCCTCTGGATGTTGTCTAAAATAAAGGGAATGCAATCCTGATTTTTCCTAACTCATTTCCTAACCCATTCTAGCAGTGGCAGTGTTTAGCTTGAATTGGAGCACAAGATCCCAGAATTCTAGAATAGAGTTTAAAAGGACATTAGAAATCATCTAATCCAACTGCCTTTATTCCACAAATGAGGAAACTAAGGCTCAGAGAAGTGCCATGCATCCACATGGATAGTGCAGACAGGCAAAATTAAGCCTGGAACCAATCTTAAGGGACTCTAAGTATTCTGCTCTTTTTAACTACCATCTAGTCCATGGTAATTATTTCAGTTGCTTAAGACATCAGAGCATTCACTTTAGAAAAGAAACCCTAAAACTCCTTGACCCCAGAAGGTAGTATTAGCAGTAGTGAGTGGAAAATGAAGAAAATCCATTTCTGACTCAAAGTAAGGAAAAACTTAAAATCATAGCTGTCTCCAAGTAGGGTGGGCTTCATATATAGTAAGTTCTTCCCTAGATGTCTTCAATTTGAAACTAGATGACCACTTAGCAGTGAAAAAGGGATTCCTATTCTGGTACAGGTTGGATTGGAGTTGAGGAATTATGGTGTAGTAGATAAACTTGGAGTCAGAAAGACTTGGGTCCAGACCCCATGTCTGAAGTTTACTAGCTGTGTTACCATGGGCAAGTTGCTTGGCCTCTCTGGGGCCCAGTTCGTCATCTATAAAATGGGTTTAATAATACTTGTAGTACTTATCTCATGGGGTGATTATGAGGTTTAAATGAGATAATTTATGTAAAATGCTTTACAAACCTTAAAACACTGTATAAATGTCAGTCATTATCATCATGACCTCTGCAGTCCCTTCCAGTTCTGCTATGCAGTGTTTTCCTGACCCCTTAGTTCCTTGAGAGTAGAACTGCTTCCATTCCTCATCCTCAGTTTCCTTTGATTTAGGTTTCTACAACTACTCACAAGGAAAGAAAAACTTCTTTCCCTTTTTAAAACAGCCTCCTGTTCAGTTTTGTGTCTAACCACACATATGTAATTAGAAGATATATATAACATTATAGGAGATTGCTTATTAGGATATGGGGGTTCAAATAGCTAATCTGTACAAAACCAAACCTCTGTTGTATGTCTATCAACAAATATTCTCCATAGAAATTCCTGCTCTGGGGTCTTCCTCTATTAGAAGGGGAAAGTTCTTTAAGGGCAGGGACTTTCTGATTTTTGTCTTTGTATACCCAGCAAGTATTATTGTATTACTGTAGGCTCTTTAAAAATGCTTGTTGAATGAGCAAGTAAATGACCTTTCGTACATTAACTACTTCATTCCAGCAATTTCTGAGTCATTTCTTTCCCAGATTAGAAAACCAAAGCAGTGCAGAGTTGAGTGAATTGCCTTTTAATTATAGAATCCTAAAATGTTAGAACTAGAAGACATCTTAGCGTTCCTCTCGTCCAACCCCTTCATCTAAAAGACTGGTTATGATTTATTTAAGTTCATACAACTAATTAAGAACTAGAATCCAACTCCTCTGAGGCCAAGTCATAGATTCCATTGGATTAGAGGATTTAGAACTCTAAGGAACCTTCAGAGATCATCTAGGTGAACATCAAGTGCTCTTTTCATTTCATTGTGCTGTTTTTCTTTGACCTTATTTCAGATTTCAGTTTTAAAATACCTGCAAACATATTTAATCATTTGGATTCTGCTACATGGTCTGCTCTTTACTTAGTTGGTAGATCAAAAAGAGAAGAAAATCTTCCCCATGCTCTAACTTTTGGAGTTTCCAGAAGTTTACCATCCTGAGAAGATTCAGTATTAAACTCATTTGTTCTTATGCCATGCTAGTTGCTGTCCCAGGAAAAAAAGATCTAATTTCTTCCCTCTGGTAACTAATGGGGGAAGGGGGATAGAGTTGGAGGCAGCTAGGAGGTGAACTGGATAATGTGCTACACCTGGAGTCAGGAAGACTCATCTGTCTGAGTTCAAATGTGACCTCAGACAATTACTAGCTGTGTGACCCTAGGCAAATCACTTAACCTTGTTTGCCTCAGTTTCCTCATCTATAAAATGAGCTGGAGAAGGAAATGGTGAACCACTCCAGTTTCTTTGCCAAAAAAATCCGAAATGGAGTCATGGAGAGTCAGACACGACTGAAAAATGACTGAACGACAGAAAGAGTATTGGAGAGAAGTTCACAGAAAAGTCAGGAAAGTGTGAATACACATCTCAGCTGTGGAAATAACATCTGAAAAAATGATATATTCTAACAAACAGTTTTTTATCTTAGAGAAGATGCTGTTGTAAGACAATAATGATGATTTTTGTTTCTGTAATTCTTGATGGCTTTATGGGGCCTCTCTTTGAAACAACCCTGTGAGTTGAGGGAGGGAGTGCAGATATTATTATTCCCACTGTATAGATATAGTTATATAGAGACACTAAAATACCCAGATTTGCCTGACTTGCCCAGGGTCACAGAGCTAGTAAGTGATGAAACAGGGACTCAGATCTTAGGTCTTTGACCTCCAAGTTCTGGGCTTTTTCCACTCTACTGTCCAGCTAGGTATGCAAAAGGTATAAAAATGTGATGTAGATATGCATTCATTCCTAAGCTGTCGTTGTATCTGTTTTCCCATTTGAGATGACTTTACTTTCAAATCAATAATTCTTGAGTATCAGCATTTTATAAGCTCCCAGAGGCTGAACATCCTCACTTTAAAATGTAAAAACTTTAAAAACTGGCACCACTTATGTATGTGCATGTATATGTGAAAGAAAGGCACATGTTTACCAACCATCTAGAAATCAGCATATTTTGCTTATGTTTCCATTATTACTTTTACCCTAATGATTGCTGCCCACATCAAGGGCCCTTGGCACATCATGTCAGGTGTTTGTGCCTGGAAGTGATGAAATTATGCTTGTGCTTTCCCTTCTTTGTTCCCAGGACTAATTGTTGAGAGGTTTTTTTGATCTGTTTGTTTGGTTTAAAATTTTTGGTGGGAGAGAGAGGTTTGACCATTCCATATGCCTAAGTTCTCAGACAGTTAAATAAGCCATTAGGTTGAAAACAAAAACAACAAATTTTACAGTTTTGATCTTTGATGGTTGAAAACTTTTTAACCTTAACAAAAAGTGGTTTTGGGTGCGCTTATTGCTGATTATTAGAATAGGCCTTTAGAGATAAAAGAGACCAAGAAGATCGTCTTGCCATAACCCTTTCATTTTATAGAAAAAGAAACTGAGGTTTAGAGGTGAAATGGCCTCGCCAAGGTCATACACAGCTAGTAAACAGAAAAGTGGACCTGGTTAACTTCTTAAGGATCCAAAGATTCTACTTAATTTTTGTCAAACACCTCATTTGAATGCTATGTATCAGCTCTCAGGGAAATATGATTATCATACTGTTAATTTCTAGTTACTCAGGGGTGAGAGAATCATAGATTTACAATTTTTTTTTCTTTTTAAAACTAATAGACTCCTCAAAGGGATGTCCTAACCTTAAAAGTTCTAACCCCCATTGTCTCAAATCATCTTTTAACAGGAGATTTTTAACAGTGGAGACATGGTTGTTAAATTAGGGTTGATAAATGAGTTTTTCTCTTTTTTAAGGTCAAAATGATAGCATTTAGCAGACCCTGGGACAACAACTCATTTCATTGTTTTAACTTTATCCTTTACCAAAACTTTGACGTGGAGATAGAAATAAGTCAAAATTGGAATTTTACTAGAAAATGGTAGATTTAAAATTGAACCCCAGGCAATTACCATCCAGACACCAGAGATGCAATTTGGCATGTAAGGTAGATTATCTTTCACACCAGAATGTAACAGGGTCAATTAAAGGCAATTAACTAATTCCTCCAGGCTTTTAGCCAGCACTTTATTAATGTGGCTTTTTAGTGTTAGAACTTCCTTGACTTTTTATCACTTTTGACAGCAACTTAAATATTTTTAACTGAAAACATTCTTCAAACTGACCATCCTGAGAGATATTCGGCCTGACTGGTCACGATATTGAAACACACCACACCCTAACGAGATAGATCTCAATTTTCTTAGTTATGGCAAGCTCCCTAACTCTGGCCAGTTATCCCTAAGCTGCCTATTATGTGATGCCTTTCCTTAACTTAAGAGCAACAAATTTAAATTCAAAACTAGCCCAGGAGCTCAAAAGACATTATTGTATTAAGAACTGCCCTGCTTTTTAGCCCCTCTAAATGAGTACAAAGAAAAGTTAGCCTGAAGCTCAGAGGTTCTTCCTCCTCCTGGACATCTCATCTGTCTTCCATGCTTCAACTTGCAGGGAAATGTGAGACCCACTTTCTAAGAGGTATTCTAGAGTCCAGGTCAGGGCCACTATTTCCTGTCCTCAGAACCCCTTCATCTCTTCCTCCTCTTGTCGCCACCCCCGTCCATTCCTTTCATCCCTCCTAATGTCCTTCCCATCAACAAAAAGTTTCAAAATGCCTTTGCCTGGGCAGTTGAAGGGCCAGAAGGAATCTTCATTAATAAATGTTTTAAAGCCTTTCATTTCCAGCAGCTTGGCCACCCAGTGTCACTCAGTGTCTGCAGTACCACTATCACTAACAGCTCTGCTGTCAGACAAGACCTCAGAGAAGTCTGGAGTCATCTCAGAGATAGGAAATTCCATCACTGGGTTCCAAACTCTAATATTGATGGTAGCTAGTGAGAGCCAATGTAGTTTGTATAGATTTACAGGTTGGTTAGTTGGTTGAAATCCTGAATTTAGCAAAATTCCAAGATTAGTACTTGAGATTGTAGCTTTTCAACACTGAGTTTAGGTGATTCTGTTCGATGACTAAAATAAGGAGTCAAAAAGTTATCCATTTTAAGAACATGTACTGCCATCTTTTCCCTTTCCCCTTAGTGTCCCATTTGGTTGCTCCACTTTTATGATTTCTCTCCTGCCAGTCCCTGTTTGGTTTACCTGCCTATTTATGATTTACCTCACATGTTGCTCTTACATATTTGGTTGCCTTTTCAGCGCATTCTTACGTTTAAATTTACGTGCCATGTTGGTCATGTTTTGCTCAGTGTATTTTGAGTTTGATTGGGGAGGTGGGTGGTTTTTGATTATTTAATTTTGTACCCGGTATTTTGTTTTCTTTTTGCCCTGGCTGTTTGTGGGTTTTGCCTGGCTCGGTGGCCCTCTTTGCTGCATTCCATAGATCCCTGTTGCGCAGTCCTCTGTCATGGATGACATTGAGGTGTGGCTCAGTACGGACCTGGTGAGATTTTGACTTTTATATATTTTTTCTTAACCTTCTTTCTCTGAGAACAGAAATTATGCATTTTATATACTAATGAAACCAGTAAAAAATTTGCTTTCCATATCAGGTAGTGCACATGGTGTGTCTGGCCTTTCCAGCTTAGCAGGGTGCTTACACCTGAAGTTCCAATCAGTCTGTAGCATATTCCAAGTCTCACATATGATTGAAAACTCATTCACCCCTCTTCCCACTCCTGTTTACTTGTCACTTTCAGGAGTTTTTTTTAAGCCTCCATCAGACTTTTCCCCCTTGTGTCTCTGATTCATAAGAGAAGTTTCCTCCATGAGTAGTGTTGCTACAAAAGCTGTAGTTATTAAGAATGTAGCAAAAGAAAAAATCACCCTCTCTACTAATTAGAAATTACATCATAGGTGAGATGATGAGGAAGACCTGATGGTGTCCTTGTTTCATGGAGAATTGTTCCAATATCTGGACTGTCCTTTAACAACAGTTCCGCCATAGCACTATCTGCATCAACTGTCCATTCCATGTCACATGTCAGAAGGCACAATTATTTAGCCACCTTTAACTTCCTTCCACTAATGTCAGATGGATCCATGACAGAACCAGAAGGAGACCAAGACCTTTCCTACGCTTCTCAAGCTCTGCTCCCTGTGCCGTTTTCAGAGAGAATGAGACTTTTCAAAGCAATTCATTGTCAAGTAGACCAGTAACTTAAAATCTAATACAGCCCATCATTTTCTTTTTCATGAAAATAAAAAATGTGCTCCCTTACTAATCTGGGGTGCTTTTTGCTTCCCATTTACCTTTCACATTATAGTTTTCTATGGCAGGGGAGATGTATGGTATGAGAATAAGGTTCATAGGAGTTTATTAATTGCCTCTAAGCTGGTGATTTCTGCCCTGGTTTTATAACACTCTAGGGTGGGTCCAATTATATCCATGAGTGTAATGAAATTCTCAAAATGAAATAATTCTAATTAACTTTAATTAAAACTTCTAATTAAAAAATATAATAAGTATTGGAGGAGATAGTAGCATGGTAAGGTCCAGCCAACAACAGTAGTATTTCACAATTTCAAAAAGGTTGGGAAACACAGTCTTCAGGAAGGATATATTTTTTCATCTCCAGCAGCTCGTCTTTTCTTTAGAAACAAAGAAGCTGGAAGAAAGAATGGGAGTTAAGTGTATTTAGAACATTCAGTATCCATCATCGGTAGCTTCTTGGTTCTGCCACCTTATGACCTGAGAGAAACATCACAGACCCGTAATGGGGGACGCCATGTGATTCCTACCATCAGGCAGGATGGTGCTTGTTTTATGGAAGAAGAGAGCTGCCTACCTTCCCCCTCCCCCCCAGCTCACACTGTCCTGATGGTAACATGCCAGCCATGCTGTGCTGCCATGGACCAGGGAAGTCAGCGGAGAACAGAAAGGGGAAGATGAAGGGCCAGGACACTAATGCTGCGTGTTCTTTGTTTCCATCACAGAAAGGTGATGAGCCGGAGGAAGGAGTCACGAGTGAAGGTAAGCTTGCAGCCCACAAAGTGAACTTTGCAGCCAAAGATTCTCTTTGTCCACATACTTAGTGAGCATTGACTCAGGTCCATTTGAGGCATTATGGGAACTATAAGAAAAGAATAAGGTATGGTTCCTCTCCTCAAGGAGTTCACAGGCTAACTGGGGAGTCATGGATGAAAAGTCAGATACCAGGACAAGACAGTATGTGAGCCTGCCAGCTGCTCCTCCCCTCACCAGCCTACTCTTGCCTAGAGCCAACCAGAGTCAGAGCCACTGTGGCCCTGGAGGTGTTCTCTCCAAAGCCAGGTTACAGAAGGACATTGAAGGTGACTGAATTACACCAACAATCCAGGAAGAACACTCAGGTGAAGCCTTGGAGGCAGAATGCTTATGGAAATAATAGGGATAGGCTACATTATTTTTAATTAAAACCATTTGGAAATTGAGCTTCACTGTGCTGACTTTCATCTCCTTCCACATTGTCTTGCTCTTTATTCCTTGCCAGAACTTGGTTGCTCTTTTTAGTGAAAAGTTAAATTAGGTGCTTAAAAAAGTATTGTCTTCTTTTCCTCCTCCCCACCTCAAGAAAACAAAAAACCTGCTATGGAAGATTTAAAAAGCTCCCAATTCACTGTTTTTCTAAAAAGAAGCTAAATTTTCCATTGAGAACAACTTCACTTTGTCATAGAGGTGAGAGGAAGTTCTGGTAACATGAGATTCTTACCCTTGTCCGCGCTCCCCCAACCAAGTCATAGCAGAGGGAAAACTGTGTGAAATCATAGCCAGCACTCGGAGCTCCCATGCCAGCATTAGAATATTGGAGAGGAAAGGAGCCTTGGAAACCCTGTCTAACCTTTTGTTCACTGAAGTCCAGGGGGGGGAAGTAATTTGCCCATTGTCAAACAGTTAGTGATATCAGCCCTGGGACTACAGCCCAGGGCTCCTGACTCAGGCCTGGTGCAGCTGCTACCAGATCACATCAAGTGTCACATTTTAGGAGCCTGAGAGACGTAAAGCTGAAAAGATTATGTAGTATTTAATCTTCTCTTTACCTTACGTAGTGGGAACTCTGTAAATGGAGCTGTTTAAAAGCAAAATATATATGTGTGTGTGTGTGTGTGTGTGTGTGTGTGTGTGTGTGTGTGTCCCCAAAGCTTGACAGCCCTTTCCTGCTTTGAATTTAATATCTTAGTGGCCCAGTAACTGAACCAAAAGGCTCTGGTTACAGTTACATGCTTGAGACATAGCAGGGCATGTTTTATGAGCCTGGTCCATTTTGTGGCTTTAGGTGCACCACACCTAGAGAAAGTATTAAGGAACAAGTCCCATCTAGTTGTGTTGTCTGTGCACTCTAACTGTATGGTCCAGTGTATAAATCCTTCCCTGGCTATGCTCTTCCCTGCCCCCACCTACCCACCCAATCAAACAAGTCGAAAAGGAATTTGTTTTGGTAACTGATTTGCTAGGAAGTAGTTTTCTATGAGTCTTGTTTTTCTGGTCTCAGCTTTTTCTCAGTTCTCTGAACAATCCCTGAGTAGCCTTTCATTTTTGTCTCTTTTTGTAAAAGTGGTGCATACAGGAGAGCCTCCAGCAAAAGAGTAGAACACTGAAGTCTGTCTCTCTCTCCACCCTTTCCCCCCTTAACTATTATACCCTCAGCCCAGTGAAGCCCTTCTGAGCTTGATATGCATAGAAGA
Source organism: Notamacropus eugenii (assembly GCF_028372415.1). Taxonomy (NCBI): domain Eukaryota; kingdom Metazoa; phylum Chordata; class Mammalia; order Diprotodontia; family Macropodidae; genus Notamacropus; species Notamacropus eugenii. The sequence goes on along the minus strand of NC_092874.1, from coordinate 335,049,987 downwards.
AGCTGTGCACTGAGAGATAGGAGACCTGAGTTCCAGTCTAGGCTTCCCCATTGCTTCACTGTGGAACCCCTCTTTGGAACTCCATTTCCTTCTCTCTGTCCCTAACTTTGAGCTTCCATGCCCTCAGTGCTTTAGTATATCTTCTGTATTTTCTCCATTTCTGCCCTTCAAGCCTCTCATAACCTCTCCTCCTCTTTCGTCTCTCATCAAAACCTCCTCAGAGAGGTTTATATGTTGGTATTAGTGTCATTGTGTCCCCTCTCCCAGTAAATGCAGCCAAGTCACCTCCAATAGTTTCTCAATTTGTTCAGGGAACCTCATTCAATGCTTTATGGTTGTTTGTAGTTCAATTCATTTTCCCAAAATGTCTCTGGGTCTTAGGCCTTATCCTTACTGGGATACCACCCACCCAAAGAGAAGCAGTCAACCAACTTATATTCATTAAGCAACTACTTTGTTTCTAGCACAATATTAGGCTATATGGGGGAGTACAAAGTACATATATTTTGCATGTATGTATATTTTAAAAATGACTTTGTAATACATATATTTAAAATTTTTATAACTCCTTTGCATGAGGAGTTTGCTGATATGTTAAGAAAATAAGATTGATGCATGTCAAATAATTGCTGTACAAGTTATTGTATAATGAAATTCTAAATTGTACAATACTGAGAAGAAATATATATGAAACATACATATATATGTATATATATACATATATATGTACACACACACACACACACGTACACAGAGAAGTGCTCGCTGTGTGGTAAGCTAAGTTCTGAAGGGGTCCAGAAAAAGAGATTAGTGGGAGCTCGTTGGAAAAGAAGGCTTCATCAAATAGGCATGCTGAAGGAGGGAGGATGAGAATCAGTGCAGAGAAGAGATAAGAACATTGGATGGATGGGTTTCAGGGACAGTGTGGTCAGAACTTTAAGAAGGGTTTGTATGTGATGAGGGGCCCGTGCTACAGGAGTCATGGGAAATAAATTTGGAGAGTTAAGATTAAGTCAGGGTACGAAAGAAACTAACTAGTCAGTAAGTTTTCTTAAAAAAAAAAATTTTTTTTCTCTGATTTCTCCAGTCACAAGTTAATTCACAGGATGTAAAGAATGTTAGAAGGAAGGAATGTTAGAGGTCATTGTGTCCAGATTAAGACAGGTGAATTGATTTGCCTGTCTGAAGTAGGAATTGGACTCAGGTCTTGACTCCCAAATCCAGTACTCTTTTCTCCTATGCCACACCACCTTTATGATGACTTTATGACCTTCAGAAATAGACAGTGCAGTGGAAACCAGTTGAAGTTAGGTTTCTTGTGGGAAAAAGTTGATGTTTATTCATTTATCCTGGGTCTCCCTAGTAATTCTAGCTCTCAAAATGACTTTGTGTTGCAGAATTTGACAAATTTCTCGAAGAAAGAGCCAAAGCTGCTGAAATGGTCCCCAATCTACCATCCCCCCCTGTGGAGGCACCAACACTACCCATAAATGCATCTGGAAGAAAAAAGCCAGAGCGTTCTGAAGACGCCCTCTTCGCTCTGTGATGCGTTTTCTTGGTCTCCTTCCTTGTGCTGTGCAGAGGAACGCTACTGTCTGGTCACACCATACTCTCCTCCATTGTGGAGAACACTGACCCCTCATCACCCCCACCCGTATCTATTACCCTTATCCACTCCCCAGTCAGTCACACTGCTCTCACTCACTAAAAAGGAAACTTCACCTGTCTCTCCTTTGAAGCCCTATTTTATTTCCTCTGAGTCTCCCACCCTTCAGTACTATCTTAACCACCTTTTCCTTTCTGGGCTGTGTGAAATTGGCTGCTGCTACTGAAACCCACCTCTTCCTCCCCCTGCTCCCACCTACCTTACCCACGTGGTACTTACTCCCCCTGAAAAATGTAAATGCATGAGCTCACTTCTCTCATATTGGAAACCTATATTGGAAACCAGGTATGGCAGGAAGAGCTGCCCAACCTTGAGATAACTTGTCAGGGTGGTTTCCTGTGTCCCTTGCCTTGTAGCCAAATATTTAGCAGGAGACAGTGGAGGATCCTTGGGCCCAGGATGGATTTGAGTAGAGGAGCATCTCATTCTTGATGTTCCCAATTATAGGTCCAGGTCATATCACTCCTGCTGTAGAATTCTGCCTTCCACCTCTTTTACTTCTCTGTACCCTAGGTTCCGGAATGGAGAGTCTAGCTGAGGAGTTCAGAAGGTATGTCATGTCTCATGAGGTTTTCCATTCTTTGGTCTCTTTCTTTCACTGTGAGTTTCCCCAAGTTGGCTTCAGGAGACTAGATGGTGGTCTGATGACTTCCCTTCTTTGGCTGCTCATCAATACACATTAACTTGATGCGGTTAAAAGACACCCTTGGGGTATTTGGGGTTTCTAGCACTTTAAAAAGTTTTGCATTATTTCCCAACGTTCCAGCAAACTTTTCCTGTCAATCTGTTGTGTTGTGGGTCCTTCTGGGCTTCTTTTTCCAGGTATTCACATTGAAGGCCCCTTGCTATAAGATTTTCCTTGGTATATTCGGCTCTACCCACTTAGCTAGACAGAGCTTGAAATCTTTGGCAAAGGGTGGCATTACCATCCTGAAGAAATTAGGCATTGCAGAGGATCCACCCTCTGGTGGAATGCAGTTTCTACGTGGCTTAAGTCTAGTTAATGAAAGGAAAGTTAAAGGGCAGGAAGGAGACTAGGACATTACTGAAAACGGTATTAAATTATCCAGACATTGGTCACACAGCAGTTTGACTCTCACGTAGGATTAACACTAATGTGAAATGACTTCACAGGAAGGAGAAGTGAGGACATCCCTTGTGGTCCTCCCACCTCCTTGGCTCTCATGCTTTAAAAGGATTTTGCACTAGAAATAGTCACTCCATGACCACCAGAGAAAGTATTTGATGTTTGTTACTGTATTGTGTGTGATTCTGGAAGAGTTACATGGTGGGCTTGTATTTCTGCTGCCTACAAGCCTCCCCACCTGAAGGAAGGGCTGTCTAAGCCCTCCTCCGCTGTCTTAGTTGGGCTCTGGACAGCTTCACTTGCTACTATACACTAAGGCGTCTCTACCCTACTTTTAGGCCTGCCCTGACACCACAGTCATAAGGTTGGGTCTCCTCCATTGGACAAACTTGAAGTCAACTGTCCGCACCCTAGCCCCTTCCTTAGGGGGAGCACTCTCAGTGCCTGTGGTCCACTTTCACAGTTTGACTTCCCTCAAAAGGAAGTCCTGCATCTGCAGGTTGATCTGCAAAGCTGACAAACGGACTGCCTGAGGAGGGTGCCCAGCCATCCAAGGAGGTGGGAGTCGCTTTGCCAGGGCTCACATCCATCCATCCGTCAGGGCTTATTTGAAACTGGATATTTGAGGGGTTCTCATTTAGGTCCTACTTTCCCCTGCCTGTCTGTCCAGAGCTGCCAGATAGATGCTAAACTTGCTACTGCACAGTCACTGGAAGGAAAAATGCTGCCATAGCCAAGAGACTTGTACTTTGACTTCTCCTCCCAGGCATTGCCTACACTTGGCTCTCAATAGCTTAGCCCTTGCCAGTTCTCGGAGAACTGACTTTCACCAGCTGGTATGCAGCTACTTGAGATGAGTTAGTCTGAGTTTGCTTCATTTAGACCTGTTGAGTCAGATACTGCTCCCTGTAATGCAGATCCCTGAAGTCTGCAGAGTTCCTCATGAACATCTGGGGGCAGATGTTCATCTTGGCCCATTGTGCAACCTGATGGTTACAGGCTAAATTCACCTTCCATTATTGTGCATGACATAGCCAGCCTCTCTGTGGCCCAGGGCAATAGTGTGTACTACGTCAAAGGAGTTTCAACTAGGGAACATGGGCTTAGAGCCATAACTGTTGGCTGGCAGAAAGCATAGATGATTAATTTTCTTCCTTCAGGAAAGAAAGGATGTATTGGAATCAGGGACTAGGTTTTACAGAGACATGACCTGGCAGCTCAGGTTCTGGGTGAAGCTGAGCCAGAAGTCAGATTTAGCCCTGGCTGGTTATCATGGTGAAAAACCAGAGACACTAGTTGGACCACAGATATCTGTGACCTGAATAAGTATTGTCCCTTCAGGCTTTTGAGAGTCAAGGAGTGTGCCTAAACACGGGGCCTAGGGAACCGGCAGTTCAGGCTTGCTGACTAGCTATCAGAACTAGTTCAGCTTCACTTAAATAAAACCAGAGCAACTCTGATGACACCCAAACATCTTCCTTATGGAACTTATGTAGACAGCTTTAAACTGCTACTAATCTTTTCCTTGGGCTATTCTTTTTTGTTCCTCCTCCTAAGATCCTCTCTGTTGTCCATCACTCCTGTTTTCATGGCTTCCTCCCTATTTTAGACCTTCTTCCTACTTTCTCATGTTTCGCTCTACCTGCCCTCACTTCCCTCACATTCTTGCCTTCTTTCCTCTTTTTCCCCTTTTTCCTTTCATTTGGCTTTTCCCACCAGTGTCCTGCAGTGTCCTCACATCCAGTGTCCTCATGTCATTTAAAGCCAGGGTGGGGGGTGGGGGAGATGCTAAAGACAGATCAGGTTTATGCCAAAGGGGCTCCGTCATTGTTTCCTTACTTCTCATTCTCTTTTGTCATTGACTAGAGCTCTGAAATTGAGCTGCCATAGCTACCCTCTTACAGAGACCAGAACTGGCTTTTCTTTGCCAAACTTGCAAACATCACTAGGCGAGATGCCTCAGTATCTTTTCTTTCCAATCATATTCTTCTTCTACTTTCCCCGTGTGACAGGACTGCAGTTTTCCCAGCCCATGCGTTCTTATAGTTCCTTTCCAGGAATCCATCCTGGTAGGCAAGTGATATCTTCTTGAAATCCAGCTTCGGGCATGAAGTAATTTTCTTTGTACTTGAGGGAAAGCATCTTTGTGGCACAGCTGTAAGCACATGGTCCCATCCAAGACTAAGTTAAGCTTTTCCCCAAACCATGGAGCATGAGTGGTCCTCCCATTGTTTGAAACCTCCTAAGTTTCAAACTCGAGCCACCAGCATCTTCAGGCCACTGGAGATCCCACGTCTTTATGTAAATTTCCAAAGGCGATTCGTCAGACCTGGAGGAAGCCATGCAGCACCAAGTCTCTGCACCCACTTGTCAGAAGCTTCTGTTAGTGCTGGCCTGTGTGACATCACCTTAGCCACACTGCAGTGTTTGGAAGAGACGATGCTTGTCGGGGGGATACCAGGCCCATAACTTCTCACCCTCTGTAGCCACTAACTGGCTATGGAGCCTTCAGTCTTTTTCCTTCTCCCTCTTTATAAATGAGAGTCCTGAAATATTATAGATCCATTTTTTTTGTCTATGTTTGGAGTAGGAGAGAATGCTCAGGCCCCTTCTTTATTCTTTAGTCTGGCTCTAGCTTCTATCTCACAGTGGGAGAAGTTGCTCCCAACAGCCTACACTACAATATATATATATGTTTGCTTCAGAACCGTTATCTGTACTTGTTACCCAAATTCAGTTGATGATAGATGGTGCAGAAGGGTTTCCTGCCATTGATCTCAGTGAAAAAGAGTAAGGCCCTGCTGAAGAAAGGTGGCCATTAACCCAGATAAAAATTTAACAGAGCTATTCACAGCCCTGGTCCAGGTCAGCCCAGTGGGCAGTGCAGCAGAATACTGTCAGTCACACCTAACCAAAAAAAAAAAAAAGTCCCCTGTCCAGTTCTGTAGTGCATTCTCAGGGCCAGGATCAGTTGCGTCTTTGGTGGCTCTACAGTCAGAAATGGTCCCATTTTAGCTCTTACCCATGATTTTTATGTATGCTAATCATACTGAGAGAGTGTGTCCTGTATCAGGATTTGAATTTGGCTCTGGCTCATGATGTATCAGCCAGGAATCGCTCAAAGAAACTAAGTTCTTTTTCTTCAGTGTCAAGTCAGAAGCCATAGAAGTCCCACCACCTATCCCTTGGCTGTGACAAATGCCCCCTCTCAGAGCACAGGCATCGTGGCTCACAGATGTGGGTCAGCAAAGCAAGAAGTCCTCAGGATGGAACTAAATGGCAAAGGAGGGGGAAAAATCACTAAAGTAGGAAGTATCTCTGAAAATGTTAGAAATCACAGATATAGTATGTACTTAATTACACTAAATTATTGTTGGAATTCCTTGTAAGTACTAATTATACCTGATTATAGGTTAAAATATTTATTTTGTCAAAATATTTTCTTTGGGCTGTGTTTAACCTTTTCTCTGCTCATTGTGTACTGAGATGTGAAAATTAATCATTTGCCTAACTTTGGGGGGAAGGCTGGTAGAAAAGGGCATATTGTAAGGTTTTGCATAAAGCATCTGTGCATCTTTGGCCAGCACTCAAGAACAGTGCCCTGGGTATGTCAGGACATTTAACCAACTAACCGATTCAAGGATAAGGAAGTAACAGAAAGTAGAACTGGTGCTTTTGAGAAGAGGCACCAAATATATCTTCCAGTGAAGGAAGTATGTCGTTGTCCTGGGCTGAGGGACCACCTTGTTCCATATCTCAATGTCCTCTCTCTTAGCCCAGATCTACCAAGTCCCACCGTCTCTCATTAGGCCAGGTAAAGGGTCTTTCTGAAGGCCCACAGTTAAAACCTAAGTATCAAAGTGGTTAACTGTTTTCCTCCCACTGGACAAGCCCAAGGTATTTTCCCTATTATGGAAAACCCCACCGCAGTGCCGCCCTTACTATTTTTTAGAGTCTTCTTGAGCAAAGGTGATCATCTGCCAAAACACTAGAGTCTAGGTCATTCTTTTCCTTGTCCCCTTCCCAATGATATCAGTAGGGTTAAGCACCCAAGTCCTGGGCTTGAGGAAGTGGAAATGGAGGCATGGCTTTTGGGCAGGCTCTGTTGTTTTGTTCCTTCTAGGGAGAGAACTCAGCTTGGGCATTCTATGATAAGCACCCTAAATAAAGCATAGGGCATTATTTTTCCTAGAAACACTGATTCAGCAGACAAGTGCTTTTTTCCTCCTCCTCTCCCCAAGAGAGCATTCAGGTAGCCCTTTGACTGCTGAAGAAAATCCTTGGACCAATAACAGGTGATTGAGTAAGGAGGACGTCAAGACCCAGGCCTTCCTATGACAACCTGCCCTTGGAATGCCCAGCTTCTCTCGCACTCCCCTACTACCCTCTCCTGTTTGGGTGGTACTGACCCAGATGACCTTTCCACCCGTCACACTCCTGCCATGTTTAAGGGGATGTTTTCACCTCCTCATCTATACAAAGCAATAGTAAAGATTTTCTTCTTCATATGTGTTCCCCATAAAACTTCATTCTGATCTCCCCTGATTCATTGCAGCATCACCCCCCTCTCCACCCCCCCCCCAAAAAATCCCTTACTCTTTTTGTATTTTCTGATTACAGCCTGGGCCTCATGACCTCCTCCTCCTCCTCCTTCCCACCCTCCTCCCTTCCTTGGCCCTTCAGTCTTATGAACAACAACTTTCCTCTTATCTGTCAAAGTACACTGAGCTGTTGTTAACACCACTTCTCATGTAACCCCATATAATAGCAGTTTTTCTCTGTATATTAAAACTGTAGGCTTTCCAGATAAATATTGGGGGGAGGGGTCAAAATATTTATTTCCTGAAGCTAGTGGGTAATTTGGGAGGGTTTAAGGGATGGGGGTTTGAGATGGGGAATATATCTGTTCAAAAGAACACTGTCAGGTTGCACACCAGCCAGTCTTCACATTGCTGCTGTGTGTTCCCATAAACAGATGATGTTGGGTGTAACTTGTGTATGGCTAAAGGTGATACCACTGTATTCAAATGCTACCACTGGATTTTATTCCAGCCACCATCTCCTGAGTTTGGGTTTTTGCATGTGAAATACTCCAATAAAAACAAGAACAATAAAACTTCCTAGTGTATGTAGCAGGATGTGGCTGTGTGTGGGAGGAAACTGACCAGTCGACCCCATTCCCAGCCCTCATCCTTTCCTTTCTTTATTAAAAGTAGCCCTCAGTAGAGGTTTGAGGCTGCCTGGGCCTAGTGTCTGCATCCTTTCATCTCTCTCATTCGCTAGCACAGAGCCTTACACATAGTAAATGTTTGGTCAACTTTTGTTAACTAAATTAACTCAGGAGTGAAACATTCTATTTGTCCTCTAGCATGAGGAGCCAGGACTGGCATGAAATCCTCATGGTAGTGTCAGATTTGAACTGGCTGCTCATTAAGCGATCCAGTTTTTTAACAGATCTCCAGAGGCACGCAGTTTATGCTCTTAGGCAAATCATTTTACTTCTCTCCAGAAATATGAGAGTTGGACAAGATGTGAAGGAAGGTTTCCAAGATGCTTTTCCAACTCTACAATTCTGAGTTCTGTTGAAGCGCCTGAGAGCTCTGATTTGGGCAGACTTCCTTCAGTTCCCTTGATTGGTTCCTTTAGTTTTTCAAATTACAGCTGCTCCTGAAGACTCCTTTCAAGAGCTCGACTTTTGGAAAGAAATTTTTCTGGTCCCTAACCTAGCATTTAATCTGTGCTTCAAAGCACCTCTATAACCAATCCCCCAAACTCCACTGCATCCAAGAAAAAAAAAAACACCTTTGTGCCTAGTGTCTGCCAAAGCTAATATTCAGAATACATCCATGTAATGGAGCCACTCTCAAAAAATGAAGCTATTTAGGATTTGCAAGATGAGGGAGTTGAACCCCTGAGGAAAGAGCAACAGGAGTTATGTGAGGTCTTCTGTTTTCCAAAAGATGCGTGGCATGAAACCATTTGAACAGGTTTTGTGGGTTTTGATGCACTTGACCACAAGTTAAATTGGAGACTAGAACCTCTGAAGCCTTCAATTCAGCTCAACATTTATTAACCAACTACTGTGTACAAAGCACAGTGTTAACATCTTAAATACTAAAAGTAAAAAAGGGCTTTTAGAATTCATACAGTTCAGTCCTCTTGTTATTTTACAGATGGGGATATTGAGACCTCAGAAGTTCAGTGATGTATTCAAGGTCCCATATCTAGTTATTGGCACTAAAAGCATAGTCATATGAGAGTCAATTTAGGGCTCTAAAGGTAAGAGTCAAAAGAATATAAGGTTATGGAGATGACTTATGTCCCATAGTCAGCAGGGGACAGTTCTAAGGGAGAATTCATCCTGATACCCAGCCCAGGCTACAGCCCTTACCTGACCTGGCCTCCTAGCAGCAGGACAAGGTACTGTCTCTATGTCCAATCTCATTTGCCCTTTATGCTGCCTTCTCTGGTATGCAGGAACCCTGTCCTGTACAAAATTCCCTCCCCACTTGGGTCCTGACCCTCTTGGCAACTGACCAAAAGGAACCATGAAGATAGCTTCATAGCAGAAGGTTTTAGCTGTTGCCATCTCTAATAACCCATGAGAAAACAGTGGAACTCCATGATACCAGGAGGTATCCTTCTGCCAGGTGACCTTCTATCTCAGCTATTGGGTCACATGACAACCCACCCCCAGTAACTCCCTAGAGGTTGCATCCTATGTCTTTCCAATCCCAGGATATTGAATCTCTATAAGGACCCGGGCTCAGCTGTGGCAGTGGAAGGTGGGAGAGCATGAGGAAGATGTCTAGGGATCAACATGACTCTTTCAGAACCTTATCCCCAGTGGAGATTAGGCCATTGGCCTCTATAAGTCAAGTAGAGAGGGGAAATCTTCAGCTAAGTCACAGACAAGCTTTGAAAGCTATATGTTGAATTTATTATATAGTTCTTTTATACATTTAAAGGGAAGATGTACACAATAGATATAGATATGAGTTTCATGTATAATCTTCTATTATGCAATGGATATGGAAATGCCCCTTTTATTTGGTTTTTAAGTTCAGAATAAAGAAAGGTTTAAAAATTTTTTTTTCAACTTTAGCTTAGGCCAGTCAACCAGTTAGGTCAGACTTGGGTGCTCCATACAGGGGGAGACAGAAATATAAAACATTGCTCAAGCCATCAAAGAACTCGGTGTAATCAGGCAATTAGGACCAACGTTAAGAGAATAACTGAGTGCAACTCTATGTGATGCTGATTATAACTGCAGCTTAGAAGAGAAGGCTGTCGTGGGCTGGAATGGGCAGAGAACTTCATTCAAGCACCACTAGCACAATATAGTGGGGAGGGCACAAGATTGAGAGTCAGAGAAGCTGAATTTGAATCTCAGCTGGCCTAGCTTAATTGCCTGTGTGACACTGAACTGAGAGGGGTGAACAGGCAGGTCCACCGTATGGGGTTCTCATCTATAAAATGAGAAAGTTGGCGCAGGAGTGGGGCATCTGAGACCTCTAGGCCACATGTGGCCTTCTAGGTCCTCAGGTGCTGCCTTTTGACTAAGTCCAAGTTTTATAGAACAAAAGGACTTTGTTCTGTGAAGTTTAGAATAGGGCTGCACTTGACACTCTAGATTCTCAAGAGCAGCCCTTTGAATGCAAATTTCATTATTATTATATATTTTATTAGGGGGATTTGTTCTGTAAAGTTTGGATTCAGCAAAGGACCACACTCAAGGACCTAGAGGGCCACACGTGGCCTCGAGGCCACAGGTTCCCCACCCCTGGTTAAGGTCTTTCCCTAGTTCTCAACCTATGACTATGATTAGATGGGGTCCCTGAAAGATGGGTAAAATGATATTCCCAGGGGAACCTGATTCTTAACCTTCTTCTGGGACTTGGCTATACCATGGAGAGTATGTGCTCTGCAAAGAAAGTAATTATAGTTGCCAACTATATAGGATCCTGAAGATTTGTGGGAAGTAAGGAAATATGGACATGTGAATTTCAATTCTTTGAATTTTGTGTAAGGCCCATATTTCTGATGAGTTGACATGAGGTAGAGTCAGAGTGGGAGCAAGATAACGGAATGTTAGAAACGTTAGAGATTATCAGGGCAGTGGTTCCCGACCATTTCCTGTATGATCATCAAAAAATTTCATGGACCAAACCACATGGTGGCAATTGTGCTTTTGGTAGTTGTTGGTTGAGAAAAGACATGATGACAAAAAAAATGACTGTGAATTCAGTGATGCGTTCAGTTTACATTTTATTAATCACAAGAGTATCCACCTATATGTGTACATGTGTGTGAGACAGCCTATAGAAGGTGTGTTTGCTTATTTATTTATTGCATATTTTGTTGGAGCTATAAATAAAAGTGAAAATGACAGTGTTTGGTGTGCATATGGATTCAAAGTCCCTTTGAAATAATTCAAGCCCACAGTCTGGGAACCACAAATCCAGGTCAAACCCCTCTTCAGCTGGGGGGAAATGAGGCACAAAGCTATTCAGTACTCATTTTTATTACACTTGTACAGCCTTTGGAAGCTTCTTTTCAGACAAAGCTTGTCTTGCCTGCATATATGAGACATACAAGGTTCCAGTGACAGAAGTCACCATAAAAGTGACTTTGTTCAAACATCTGCAAACTATTGACATCAAGTATAGTGGTAAAGGGGGAGGTAGCTATTTGCCTGAAATGAACATAAATGTCACAGAAGATATCTTACATAAGATTTATGGTAGAAGCAACATTTACTCCTATGTAGGCTAGACTAGTTTTTCTCTAAACGGAAGTGAAACAGTCCTTGAGATTTAACTGGTTCAAGGGGTCTAAGAGAGTTCCTCAGCCTTGAGACACTTTACTGACCAGGGGTTCCACAATGACAAATGAGAAGGGGAAAATGTGATCTACTGGATCAATGCTATATCCTTGCTGAATGATCTTCCATGCTAATGTTAAGTAAGCCTTCTTTTGTTAAATAATGGTCTAGGAGTGTTTCATTTCCTTGCAGTCCCAAACCTGAGCCACCCAACCGGTGTCAGGCCTGGTCTAAAACAAGGTCCAAATGAAAGAATTTTCTACTGATGACAACAGCCTCCAATTATTCTTATTCACAATAACATCATATTAATTGTATCGAATCCTGGGACATTATACAGTAAAACCTCCTTAGTGAAGTCTACATTATGAAAGAGATTGTTATGGCCTAGAATTCGGGGTGGGGGTGGGGGACCTGCAGCTTCAAAGGGCCACACTTGAGGATCTAGATGGCCACATGTGGCCTCCAGGCAGCAGGTTCCCCACTCCTGCTCCTGGGAAGCTTGTTGAGGTCAGGGACCATGTCTTTGGGATAACCCCAGAGTTTCAAAGGTTTGGGCACATAACCATATCTTGAAACTTCATCAGGACTTTCAAAGCCTATATTTGCGCTGAGCAGCTTACAGAAGTCCTGACTTGGAATGAAGGTCAGTGTATGCTAATGTGTATTCGAAAGGGAGGGAAGGATTGGCAAATATGAGGGAGAATGGTAAAGTAAATGAAACCCAGACCTTTGAAAGAGGAGAGAGCTCAACTTGCCTGGACTGGAGACTCTGAGGAAAGTAGTCTCTTGTTGACAGATTTCAGCTTCATTGTTCTCAAGAAGCTCAAAGCACTTGACAGACAGTGGAAACTCACCATTGCTAAGGGAAGGAGGGATATTTTCCTTTGCCTCTACTTTACATTTGTTGACACATGACTAAAAGAGACCCTTTGGCTGGAAAAAGAACTTGAATTCACTTCCCAGACAATGGGACAATAGGAAGGAACTCTGGACTGTTCTCTGATTCCAGCTCTAACTTTTGACTCAGTATCACATAACCCTAAGGCAAATCACCAAGTCTCTGGGTCTCCACAGAATCACAGAATTTTTGTGTTGGAAGGGACCAACCCATATCCAAAAGGAAGCTTTGGTGGGACACATTTAACAGCCTCTACTTGAAGACCTCCAATGAAAGATTCCAGAAGAAATCATCTCCCCTTCAGAACAGCTCTAATTTTTTGGAGTATTCCTCTGATGTTCAACCTAAAGGCCTTTTTGCAACTTCCACCCCTAGTTTCTAACTCTGCCTTCTGACGTCAAATAAAACAAGTCTCATCTCTTAAAGTGGCAACCCTTCAAATAACTAGGTTGTTAAGGTCTAACTCAAGCTAAACATAGTCTGTCCATTCCATCAGTTTTCATATGACAGACTTAGGGCCCTTCACCCTGTTACCCTCCCCTGGATTTGTTTCAGCTTATCAACCACTGTATCCAGGACTGAACACTATTTTCAGTGTGGTCCTGACCAAGGTGAGTACAAAGGGACTGTCATCCCCTTTATTCCTGGAAGCTACTGAACTAACTTTTTTAGCTTCCCACTGAGCTTTGTGTTCCTCTATAGCCCTTAGATCTTTTTCAGAAAAATTGTTATCTGGCCATGCCAATGGCAGCCAGTACTTTTGAAGTTGAATTTTTGAACTGGTATATGGCTTTATATTCATCCTAGTGAATGCCATCTTAGTTGATTCAGCCCAATGATCTAGCCTTTTAAATCCTGACTATTGGCCAATGTGTCAGCTATCTCTTCCACCTTGGTGTCCCTGGTGATTTGATGAGCATTTTATCCCAGTCATTGTTAAACTGTTAACTGGGGACAGGTCTAAGCACAAGTCCAGTGGTGTCTCCTGCCAAGTCGACTTTGGACCTTTAAGGACTATTCTTTGAGTCCATTCATTCAACCAGTTCCAAATCCATCTTATTCAGCATCTTCCAATCCATCAATCCATGAGCATTTATTAGATATTTACTATGTAGCAGACACTGTGCTAGTTGCTGAAGATACAAAGAAAAGCAGTCCCCACCCTCACAAAGGTTACATTGTAATGGGAGAAACCACATGTAGATAAGTAGGTATGTACAAGATACAAGATTCAATGAAATAACCTTAGAGGAGGAGGCATCAACAGCTGGATGGACTGGGAAAAGACTCCTGCAGAAGGCAACATTTGAGTTGAATCTTGAAGGAAACAACAGATTGTAAGGGAAGAGCATTCCAGACAGGAGTGATAGCCAGTGCAGAGAATGAGACAGGAGGTGAAACTTCAGGTATTAGGAATAACAAGTGGGTCAGTATGGTTTGATGATAGAGTACTTGAAGAGAAAGAATGTGCAAGATTAGAAAGACAGAAAGAACTAAGTTGTGAAAAGTGTTAAATGCCAAGCAGAAACTGATATTTGATCCTAGAGGTAATAGGGAGCCAGTGGAGTTTTTTGAGTGAGGGAGGTGATATTACTGTGGTCTAGGGATGTTGGGAACCCCAAAATTCAAAGGCAAATGATGTAGGTCCTGTCTTTGACCCAAGTCTTCTTTTAGTGAAATACAGGGTTTATTAAAACACCAGTTGGGGTGGGCAAGATCTTAAGAATCCTGCTATTGGCCAGATTTTAAAAATCTGAGCATTTGTATTACTCATGCAAGTAGGCCAGATTCTTAAGGAATCTGAGTACTTTAATGGAGTCAAGATGGACCTTTTATACAAGAAGACTGTGGGAACATGTGGATGTGATCTAGGAGTGGCCAAGTAGTCTTGGGGTGAACAGAGGGGGGGTCTAGATGGAATTAAGGGTGGGAAGTGGTCTGGGGCCTGCCTTTAGAGTTAGAGGTAACAGACCATGAAGGGCTGTACTAGGTTAGAGGTAACAGAAAATTGGAAATTGGGGCAGGGTCAAAGCCACAAAGCAAGCACAGTAGAAAGCATTATACTGTGATGGGCCATGCCCTCAGGGCCATGTTGGAAAATCCAGGGGCTTTTCCTTTTTGGGGTCCAGATCTCATCCCCATCAATATGATTGGACCTACATTTTAATAAAATCTCTTTGGTAGTTGTATAAAAGGTGGATTGGAATAGGGAAGAGATGTGAGGGAATGGAATTAATTAGAAGACTGTTGCAACAGTCCATGGGTGTTGGGAGCAGAGAAACTAAAAGGCCTAAAATTTGCCGTCCCTGTGCCAGCAGTGCCATAACTGCCCCTTACTGGGATGAGCTATCATTGGAGAGAAATTTGGAGTTGAGGGCCTAAAATAAGGTGGTAACCATGTGAGTACAGTGAAGAAGACATATCATCAGAGGTGTTGTGGAGATAGAAAATCAATCTTGGATATGTTGGGGTGACAGTGAGGAGATGAGGATGACAATATGAGTTTGAACCTGAGAGACATGGTACCATCTAGAGAAACAGCGAAGTTTGGATGTGTCCAATAATAGTATACCTTATCAAATTCTTTTTTTTCTTTCTTTCTTTGTTTAACTTTTAACATTCATTTTCACAAAATTTTGGGTTCCAAATTTTCTCCCCTTTTGTCCCCTCCCCCCACCCCAAAACACCGAGCCTTCTAATTGCCCCTATCTGCCAATCTGCCCTCTCTTCTATTAAAATTCTTTACTCAGATCTAAGGAACTTATTATGTCTGACAGTATTCCCCTGGTCTGCCAGTTTTAGTAGCCCCATCAGAGAAAGAAATGAATGGCCAAAGCAAGTTGGCCCTTTGTATTCACCGCTGCCTTTTCTATATGTTTTTCCTTTGACTATTTCTACAATGACTTATTCTAGAATTTCCCCAGGAATCTGTCACGTTCATTGACCTATAGATTTTAGACCCATTTCTTCCCTCTTTTTGAAAATCAGGACACATACCTTTCTCCATCCCTGGAGGTCCCGATCCCCAGTTTTCCAAGTACTGCTGACAATACCTTGGCAGGTGTTTTTTCCCCCCAGGCCCCAGGTCACACCGTTCATCTGGGCCCGGTGACTGGCAGCTCCTGCAACTTATGTAACATTCTGGGATTCTGCGGTGGGGAAGTGGATACAATACAGGCTTAAAGGTTACAATCTTGCCTCAGACACTCATCTAGCTACCGGAGGCTGGGCAAGTTACTTAACCCGTCTGCCTCGGTTTCCTTATCTGCAAAATGGGGATAAAAAGAGCACTGGGAACAAGGGAGTTATGCGCAGCGATGGAGACGCTGGCGCACCACATAAACGCAAGCTATTATTAGGAATGACGGCTGTTAGGATTCTCTGGGGAAATGATCCAGGCGAGGCCCGATAAGCCTCCCCGGGATGGGGGTGGGGCGGGGAGAGGGGCCAGCCCCTCCCAGGCCAGGTGCACTGCGGCCCCCAAGCCGGGCCACGCGTCGGACCGGGACAAGCCTGCCCTCTCTAGGGCGCGGGGGGCATGTGACCCAATGGCCGGCTTCCCGGGAGGATTACATGAGGTCACCGCCGCGCCGGGAGCCGTGATGCCGAATCACTCCACTGCGGCCCCGCACGCCTATTGGCTGCTCCTCCCTGGTTCTACGGGCGGGGATCCTCCCCCTCCCCCTCCTCCGGCGCTCGGGAACCAAACTTTGCCAGGAAAAAAAAGGTCTAGCCTCGAGCCCGCCCATTGGCTGGTGCGGCCGTAGCCCCGCCCCGCCCACACGAGGTTCGGCTTAGCCTGGCTCCGGGCGTCCCGGAAGGCTCTGGCTGGCAGTAGGTGTGGGAGGCTTCCTAGAAACCTCTATCTCCTCCTCCCTGCCCCCAGCTTCAGGACGTGGGACTCTGTAATTACCTCAGTAAACTCTCCACTCTCCCCCATGCGGGGAAGGAGTTGAACTCTCTCCTCACCCCAGATTTTGGAATCCCTGGCTTACCGCAGTGACCCACAGGGGCACCCCCTTCTGTATGGAACCTTTCCCGATGCTCCCGGCTGGGGCTGGATCTCCCCGAAGCCACCTTGAATTCATTAAGTCCCACCTAAAACCCCGCCTTCTATAGGAAGCCGTCCCCCGACCCCTTTCCATTTCCAGCCACCTCCCTCTTTTAATTGTCCTATCTGTCCTGTACATAGCTTGCTCCGGATGCTGTGTGGTCTCGGCCGTTAGATTGAGAGGGGAATGTTCTTCTTGCCTCTTTTGGTGTATAGCACCGTGCTTGGCTCAGAATAGGCGCTTAATAAATATATCGATATATTCTATATGTATGCTTCTATACGTACATGCTGTCTGCCTGGGTTAGAATCCCTAAACGAAGGTCCCCGGTATCCATAACACCACGTCATGCACAGGGTAGGCACTTAGTAAGTGCTGGGTTATTGAAAGCCCTCCCCATTTCCAAAGCACTCTTACGTCTCATTTGTCCCCCAAATCTCCATTACGCTCACTTTACAGATATGGAAACAAGCCCAGAGAGGAAAGTGACCAAGGTCAAACAGCACCCTGTGGTCCTCAACCTCTAGTTCGAATATCTTTTATGCTATGGGCGCTCTCTACGGGCCCCTGCCTCTTCTAGCTCACTCCCGGCTTGGAGGGAATAGGTACTTACTGACTGAGTCCTGCGTGGGAGCAGGGCTATATGGCAGTGTCCTTGGAACACCAAACATGTCCTTGGTTGCCCACAGCTAAGAAAGGTTGGGCACTTCTTACTTCAGTGTTTCCCTTCCCCACTCCTAGATGCTAGGGCCTCCTCTCCTCCCCTCCCTTCTTCTCTGCTCTCCTCTCTTTTCCTTCTCTCCTTCTCCTTTCTCTCTTCTCCACCCTTCTCTCCTCTCCTGTCCTCCTTTCTCCTCTTCTCCTCCCTTCTTCTTAGCTCTCCTCTCTTATTCTCTCCTCCCCTCCTTCCTTTTCCTCTTCTCTCTCTCCTTCTTTCTCTCTTCTCCTGTCCTCTAGTCTCTTCTGTTCGGGCTGCCAGTTAACCAGCCCTAGACCCTTGTACTTTGGATGTTTCCCAGATTTTAGGGGACATAATAGGGTGGGGTGGGGCTCTTAAGGGCTTCACCCTCACAAATATTTGATCAGACGATGGGAAGTAGGAAATTGCATCAGCCCTGATCTGGGCTGGGATGTATCTCTCTGAAGGATTTCAAAGTCTCTGCAAATCAGAGTATGTTCCATTGCCATCCCAGGGAGGTGAGAAAGCTGCTAAAAGACCTAAAGCCCGAGAACAAGAATACCCTTGGAGAAATTTAAATGGAGAAACGTCCTCTTCTGTTACTTTTCCTCCCTTTCAGTTGGAGAGGGAGGGAGGGAAAGGGAGAGTGAAGACCCTACACACCTCCTCATGCTCCACCCTGGTGCCAGGCATCCCTAGATTATTCCTATCTGAAAAAGGTCTGATGTAGTACAGGCTCAGTCTTGCTCCTCCTTCAAGGGTGTCTGCCTGTTGATCAGTGGGGGGAGGGGGGTGAAATAGATATTTAGTTGGTGAAGAGGTCCTTCCCAGCACTCCTCAAATAACACCTGTGTGTAAGGTGTCTCGGCTTAAAATGGGTGGTCTTCAAACAGAATTACATACTTCCACCATACTTCCCTACTCTGTGGCTGTCTCTAAGCAGAGTTATAGAGAGGGATGCTTCTTAGATCTTAAAATCTTCCTACCTTTTTCTTCTCCAAAGATACTCCTTGCTCATCCTGTCTCCCTCAACACTGCACATGCAGTCATCAGCTGTTTAAAAGTATAACACTATGTTGTTCAGTTGCTTCAGTCATGTCTGATTCTTTGTGACCCCATTTGGGGTTTTCTTGACAGAGCTACTGAAGTGATTGGCCAGTTCCTTCTCCAGCTCATTTTACAGATGAGGAAGCTAAGGCAAAAAGGTTTAAGTGACTTGCCCAGGGTCACACAACTAGTAAATATTTGAACTTGGGACTTCAGGCCAGTGCTCTATCCACTGGCCATCTAACTGCCCATATTTTAAAGTATAACACTTCCTGTAGAAGGAGGGACTTGAGAAAGTTAGTTCATATGTGGAACTTCAAAATTACAATCACATTATTTGATTAGCTTGGCACGGATTTAAAGCATTAAATCTCTTCCAAATTCTTCCTGCTGTCACCGCCCTTACAATAAGAAGACTTTACCTTCTGCTCCAACCACTGTCCTTTCTTGCCTCTTCAGCCTACTGTCTCTCGAAGGGCCGTGCTGTTTCCTCTCAGATCTTCACAACTCTGGAGTAGCAGGGTCCATCGGTCAATCAATAAGCATTTATTAAGAGCCTACTATGTGCCAAGTCCTGTGCTAGACATCGGGGATTCAATGACAAAGCAAAACAGTCCTTTCAAGACCACTGCCTTTACCTTAGTTAGAAATAGCTATTTTCATAGTTATCTGAACTCTGACTTGACTGGTATCTCCAGGATTCCATAAAGAAATTCTCTGACTAGCACCCTGAAGATGGGCCTTCCATCTTAATTGGCAAACCCTGGTGGCTATTGTTATTTCACTTTTCTAAACCTCCCATGGTCACTCATGAGCCTGCTGGACTGGATGTTAGCTAAGATTCCTTTCAGAACTAAGATTCTACTCAAAATCCAAGTTTGCTTCACAACTAAACACCATCTGGGTGAAATGACTGGTTTAATGTTATAAATTTATTCTGTTATCATCATTACCATATCCATATGGTTTTCTACTCTGATTCTGAGGGAGGTAATAGTTTGCTATAGTTGGTCAGATGGGATTACTGTCGTAGCCCTTTTGAATTGGCAGCCAAGTCAGAATCTGTTAGGAATTTGGCTCTAACATCAACAACAGAAATAAGTGAATACATGCTAACAGTAAACCTAGGGATATGAACCAGCATTGGGGGCATTTAATTGTCTTTTGGGAGGTAAAAGGGTGACGATATATTGTCTGCTTTAGTTTTTTTCTGTAATGAACACTAAAAAAAATTTTCGTATCCAAAGTAGAACAGGAAAAGAATACCTGTAAGAACATGAATCTATTACACACACACACTAAATTCAGCATGTTATTTTCAAAGCTGTCCTGCTTACCTCTTGTTTCTTTCTGAACTGCCTTTTAGGTACTTCTTTGCATTTAAAAAAAAATGCTTCAATGAACCTCTTTCCTTTCCTTTTTTTTTTTAGGAATAATATTACCAGATCCCTTTTTTCCTACCTAAATCTCCCCTCTCAAAAAAAAAAAAAAAAGGAAAACATAATCCTTGTAACAAATAAGCATGTGACTACATATTTTCAAAAATATGTTCCACATTCCCTTGTCTGAAAGGCTACATAACCTGTTTTTTCAATAAGCTTGAGAGAGGCAATTTGTCTTTAAGAACAAGCACAGGTTCTGCTCATTTCACTTTGTATCAATTCATGTAAATCTTCCCAGATTTTCTGAAAGCATCTTGCTCTTCATTTTTTTTTTCTTTTTTGCAAGGCAATCAGGGTTAAGTGACTTGTTCAGGGTCACACTGCTAGTAAGTATCCAGTGTCTGAGGTCAAATTTGAACTCAGGTCTTCCCGACTCCAGGGAAAGTGCTCTAACCACTGTACTACCTAGCTGCCCTTCATCATTTCTTATAGCACAATAGTATTCCATCACAAAGACAGCTACCTGGCAAAATGGATACAACCATGGACCTGGAATCAGGAAGACCTGAATTCAAATCTGACCTTATACACTTAATAGCTGGGTGACTGGGGGCAAGTTCATTTAATGTTGTTTGCCCCAGTTTCCTCAGCTGTAAAATAAGTTGGAAAAGGAAATGGCAAACCACTCTGGTATCTTTGTTAAGAAAACCCCATATAAGGTCATGGAGAGTTGGACAAAGATGAAAAGACTGAATAACCACAAATTCTATCACAATCATATACCACAACTTGTTCAGTCATTCCCCAACTGTGAATGACAGCTATTCTCAGGAATACAATGGTCCCAAACAATTCTGAAGGCCTTATGATGTAAAATACTACCTGCCTCCAGGTAAGGATGGTGTATGAATGCAGATAGAAACATACTTTTTTTGGCTTTCTTTGTTATTCTTGTTTTTTTGATCTGTGTATCTTTGTTTTGCAAGACTACACATTTATAATCTATATCAAATCACAATTTGAAACTCAAAATTAAAAAAAATGTTGAAAATTTTTACTTAGATATAATTGAGAAAAAAATAAATTTAAATTAAATTTAAAATTCAAATAATTTTTTAAAAAGATAAGCACAGGGACTGAAATGTGAATGTCAGTAGACCTAGCTTCTATACTGACTTCCTGAAACTTTCCATGCTTTGGTTCCCTTGTCAAATAAATGGAAATAATATTCAATATCTCTCGCAGAAGGTTGCAGTGAGGACAAGGGACATGTTGGATGAAGGTGCTTTGAAACAATAAATGTTACGTATTACTGTATAGGAATCTGTGAACCAGATGGGAGCTCGGGCTGCCATTGATATATACCTCCTTTCTTTGGCCCAACAGGGATGAAAAATGCAATGTGTACTTATAACTGCTTGTCAGATGAAAACCAGATTATGTATAATGCCTTTCAACTCCTTCAGATCTACCCTTTCCCCAGACTGGGAGTGACGTGAGAAGAGCCCACCCATTTCAAGCTTTTCAATTAAATCACTCAAGATTTTTTTCCTACAGGGTTGAAGCCATCCAGACAAATGCTTCAGGACTTTTGGCCCACTAACTATTGATTATTAGCCCCGCTCTGGGTCCTGAAAGAAGGGAGGCTAGAACTTGTTTACATTTACCACAATCCAAATATCAACTAAGTATTTACTAGGTGACTGTATTCAGTACATCCTAGACTGATAGAAATGAAATGGTGACAAAAATGAAATAAAAGATAAAATCTGTCCCTCAAGAAACTTGCCAATTAGTTAAGAAGACATGCCCAGTAAAATGATACCTTATTAATACTTGAAAAGATCTATGATTTCTTTTGCATGAAACACAGACTCCACTAAGCCAGAGGCAGATGTTGGAATCCCTCTACACCTTTCATTAGATTTTGTGAGGAAAGAAACCTTCACTTGGTGGCCAGTCTTCTGTTGTGGACCCTCTCCAGATTTAACTAGGCTGGTCTTCCGGAGGCAGGCACGCAGTCTTTGGATCCCCCATCAACAAGGCCTACTTTGATAGTAGCTTGTCTGTTCCTCTGTGGTACCTAGAACCCAGAATCACTGACACACCAGGATGAGGCATTAAAATGAGACTTTACTGTAAGAATAAAACAATAAAAAGGTGAAGATGAACACAAGTGCAAAGTTTTATCCAAATCTGATAAAAAATCAAATGTTAACCTGTATCATAGAAGGAACCAATGCCAATCATTAAACATTTATGCCATGTGCCAGGAATTGTGCTAATCTATGGGAATACAAAAAAGCAGTAAAAGATAATCTCTGACCTCAAAGAACTTGCAGAATAATGTGGGAGGCAATATACAAACAAATATCTACAAAACCAGCTTTATCCAGGATAAGCAGGAAATAATTAACAGAAAGAAGGCACTAGAATTAAAAGGCAGTGGAGAGGGCTTCCAGTAAAACATAGGATTTTAGTTGGGACGTAAAGAAAGTCAAGGAGGTTAGTAGGTGGAATGGAGGAGGGAGAGGGTTCTAGGGCCTGGGCATCAACTATAGACGCAGCTGAGATAAAGATTTCACCCACTCCTTATTTTTTTTCTTTTTCTGAGACTATGTCTCCCTATCTGTCACCTAGGCTTCTGACCTGCAGGGAACCCTGGCCCAACCTTCTGCTGGACCCTCTTTAGGCAGCCTGATGCCACCCACCCTTCCTCTGGATTTAACCATATATGTTAGACACATTTTCTAATAGGCCTTAGACTCTACAGCAGCTCAGAACTCCCAAACCCAACTGATCCTTCAGTCGCAGCCTTCCCAGTGGTAGAGGATAGAGGCATGAACCTCCAAACCTGATCAACTTAGTTTTACAGATTAAGCACCTGAGGCCTGGAGTGAAGTGACTTGCCTAAAGTCAGACTGGTAGCAATTCTATTTCAAGCCCAGGCTCTGGGACTCCAATTCCTCTAAGACCAGAACCTAGTCATCCACCCCACCTCTTCTCCTGGCCTCCCCATCTGTGGTCACTTCCCTCCCTGGGTCTCACTTTACTCATGGAGAGGTTGGATTAGAGCAGGTTTTTTTTTTTGGTTTTTTGGCATTCTTAAAATTACTGAGGACCCCAAAGAACTTTTGTTTATGTGATTTATATCTTTTGATAGTTGCTGTACCAGAAATTAAAACTGAGAAAATCTAAATGTTTATTAATTAAAATAACAGGCCTATTACATGTTAACACAAATCACATTTGTTTTATGAAAAATAACTATATTTTTGAAAACAAAAATATTCCGTGAGAAGACTGGCATTATTTTACATATTTTTGCATATCTCTTTAAATTCTGGTTTAAATAGAAGACAGCTGGATTCTGATCTCCGCCTTGGCATGAATGAAGCATGTTGGTTTGTTCTTCACATATGAAGAAAATCTGGCCTCACACAGATAAGTAGCTGGAAAAGGCAAGTACATTGTAATAGACAAATAACTATGATTATGAAAATGGCTTTGAACTGGGGACTCCCAGGTAACTGTCTTCAGACCACACTTTGATAACCACTGGATCAGACCCCAAGTTAAAAGTAGGAACTGGCAGTGAAGGTGGGGCAGGAATATGGACAGAGTCTTGATCTGCCAGTCTGGATGGCATCAGCTCGGTTCCTTTCAACCAGGCTCCAGGTGACCTGCTCCACCTGGATTGGTATGGGGAAAGCTGGCTGATCTGGTCCCTGATTCAAAAGAGAATTTTTACGTCTGAGGACAGGCTAAGCGTCCAGGGAAGCTGCAAATACAGGGCGGTCACAGTCAGCCTGGCATCTCCATAAATTCGGGGACCGAGGGGTCTGTGCGCCAGGGCTTCCCTGAGGGGGAGGGTGCCAACCAGGCGAGCTGTCCCCCCGCGTCGGGGGCCCCCTCAAATCCTCCAGCAGACTTCGGCCTCGAACCCTGCGGAGTGGCTCCGCACTTGGCAGAGCTAGGTGCGCCCTATACCTGGTCGCTGCCCAGAGAGCCCCTCACCCCACGCTCCCCCCAGGTCCAGCCTCCCGGCTCCACGTGGTCCCCAGCAGCGGACTGGCGCTGCCCAGGCCTTAGGTAGCCCCGTTCCTCGGCTCCTTCCTCCGCTTCGGAGCGTCCCTAGAGGCTCCGAGTTCGGGATGGGGCTGTCACTCAAAAACTGAAGGGCGGGGGGGGGGGGGGGGGGGGGGGGGGCAGGATGGGGTGGGGTGGAAACACCCGGCGCCGATGCCCCGCCCCGCGCCCTCTCCCTCCCCTCCCCCTCCACGGGGCAGTTAAGCTACCAACTTTTAGCGGGTATGGCGCCGGGGGCGGGCGGGTGGCGACCCTGGCACTAACTTTGTTTCAGGAACTGGGCGAGGCCACCAGCCGCCGGCGGGCCTGGGCAGAGTTCGGGGCGTGCACGGTTAGTCCTCCGGAAAGCGCGCGGTCCATGGAGCAGAGCTAAGGGGAGGCTCAGGCAAAGGCGCGGTGCGTGGAGAGGAACGCCACCAGCCCGGAGGAGGCGTCTGGGGCCGGCGGGCGGGACGCGGCGGCGGCGGAGCTCCGGGCTCCCTCCGGCCGCCACCATGAACGACCTGTCCTTCGACGAGGCGGCCTTGGATCCCTCCCTGGCCCTGGGCGAGGCCAGCGACATCGACTCGGCTCTGCTCAGTGACATCGAAGGTGGGTCCCGGGGAGGGGCGCGTGGGAGCCCGGCCGGGAGGGTGGGGGGGGCGGTGATCGGGGCAGCCCTCCGGGATCCTCAGCCTGGCTGGGCTGGCCCCGGGCGTCGAGGGGGAGTGTGTATGCGTGCTTCCGCGCGTGTCTGCGGCTCGGGATTCCGCGTGTGGCTGTGGCGTGTGTCTGAATGTGTTCGTGCCTGTCCGCGGGCACCGAGTCCCAGGATGCGCGCACAGTTGGGGACTCGCCGTCTGGAGGCACCCGGGGAGACCCAGACCCTCCCCCCTCCCCGCCGCGGACCCCTTCCCCAGCAGCTGTCCGGCCCGGGGGGACTCGGTCCTCCCCCTAGAAGCGGCCACGCCTCTTCGGGCCGCGGAGGAGCGAGGGGCTCCCAAATGGTGCGGCCCCCAAGCCCCGCCCCCCCGAGGGCCCAGGAGCTCGTGACGTCAGCGTCAGCCAGAGAGGTTACCCCCGGTCATTCCCTCGGCCCGCCAGAGTTCACTGAGCTCTGCTGGAGCCTGCAGTGGGAGGGGAGGTGGGGGGGAAGGGGGAAGCGGGGGGAGAGGAGGGGGAGAAGGGAGCAGGAGACGGCCCTGCCCTCCGGCGCCCAACAACTCTGCCCTTAGGAAACCACCCAGAAAATATCCCAGAATCTAGCCTGGGGTTTTCTTAGCAAAAGCTAACCCGGGTGCTCTGACCCATCCACGTGGAGCTTCTGATAAGCCTGTGACTGGGAGAAGGAATTGGCCTTGAATTATCCGTTCATGCAGCCCTTTTAAGCTTTGTAAAGCACATTACTTAAACCTTCTTGTTTAAGTGTGTACAACCTGTAGTCGGTTGGTACTACAGGTATTGTGCTAATGGAGAAACTGAGGCCAGTGAGTCACGGTAGTGAGTGTAACAAGTGCGATTCTCAAACTCAGTTCTCCTAACTCCAAGTGCAGGGCTCTTTCTTACTCTGTATCAAAATGCTTGTTTTACAAGGTAGACCGCCTTCTGTGGGCAGTAGGAAATCCATCTTTCTATCAGTCCCTTTTATAGAGAAATCTTGCTCTGAAGGGGGGATATTTACCCCTAGAATCTTTCCTGACAGAAAACTGTACTTTTTCCTTCTCAGGGCCAGAATTATTTTTCATAAATTGAGGGATTGAGGCACTGATTAGTGAAGTAGGAATGGGGTAGATTAGAGTATATTAGTGAGAGATCGCTTTCTTTTCCAGAAGATTCATTCATTCAACAATAAACTTTTTATGTAAGGTCTACTGTTAGATAATAGTGTGTACAGAGCATTCTGCTGATGGGAGTGGGGGCTGCAGGGAAGGGACAGAGAGAGACAGAAAGTTTAGATGAACATTGATAGCTAGCTGCTAGGTCTGGAGTCAGGAGGACCTGAGTTCAAATGTGAACTCAGACAGTTATTAGCTGTGCGATGCTGGGTAACCCTATTTGCCTCAGTTTCTGCAATCTGTAAAGTGGAGCTGGAGAAGGAAATGGCAAACTACTCCAGGATCTTTGCCAAGAAAAGCAATGGGATCATGAATGGTAGGACACACCTGAACTGCAAGGATAGCTAGCAGTTATATGGGCTTTAAGATTTGCAAACCTGTTTACAAATATCACCTCATTTTATCCCCACTATAATCCAGGGAGATAGGTACTATTATCATCATTTTACAAATGAGGAGACTGAGGCAAAAAGGTTTAGTGGCTTGCCCAAGGTTACCTAGATGATAAGTAAGAGACCTTTCTTGACATTGCATGGATCCCAGTGGAACAAAAAGGCTTCCCATTGATTATTCAAATAATAATATCCAATCTTACAATCTAAATAACTTTTCCTGTTCCAGTGTATACTCTGCATAGCTGCCAAATGGATATTCCCAAAACCTAGGTCTGACCATGTCACTGCTGTACTCCTGTAGAGCACCTTATCACCTCCAAGATTAAATAAAAACGTCATGTAAAGGTCTTTTCAATTTGGTACCTTCCTGCCTTTCCAGCATTCTTCACATTACTCCCCTCCACAAACTGTATTTTCCAGCTTCCTCACACATGACACTGTATCCACCACCCGGTGCCTGGAAAGCCCTCCCTCCTCCCCTTCAGTTCTTAGCATTACTGTCTTCCATTAGGTCTTGGCTCAGATCATGTCATCTCAGCCTCTAGAGCTGTTCCCTCTAATCCCTCATGGACTCTATGTAGCATGTCTTTCCACATTTATGTATGTATCATTACCCTCGTTCAAATGTAACCTCCTTAAGGACAAAGACTGTTTTTGCCTTCTCTTTGTATCTCTGGATAATATTTGTAAAGCACTTAACCACAGTGCCTGGCACATTGTAACAGGTAAATACAATCTTGTGTATTGCTGGACTGATTGATGAGGGTGAAAGAAAAGTGTAGATGAAGTACTATTAGACCTCAAAGTACAGTCAAGGTGTCACTTTCATTTGGGCATGAAGAGTTGAGTTGAACTTTAAAGAAAGAGAGGAATTAAGTGGACAGTTTGGGGTTGGAAAAAAACTCCCACCCATGCATGGAGACTACCTTGAACAAAGGAGATTGAGGTCAAGGAGGAAGGAAATCAGCATTTATTAAGTGCCCATTAACTAATTAATTAATGTGCCTAGCATTGTGCTAAGTACTTTACAAATAGCATCTGCATATAACGTAATGTATATAATATATGTTTGCATATGATATAAATAATGCTCATTTAATGCTCACTACCATCCTGGGGAGTTAGATGAGGAAGCTGGAGGCAGGTAGAGTGACTTGCCCAGGGTCACACAGCTAGTGTCTGAGGCTGGATTTGAATTTAGGAAGATGAATCTAACTGATTCCCAGCCCTGTGCTCTATCCATTGCATCCCCTAGGTGCCCTAAGAATATGATAGCACTGGTGATAGTTTGGAGAGGGGATCAACTGAAAACAGGAGTAATTGAGAGGCTGTTGCAATAATCTAGGTAAGAAGAGGTGACCACTTGGCCTGCGGTGGGTGACTGTGATATTGGAGAGGTGGAGCCAGATGGCGAGAGAAGTTTCTAGAAGGCAAAATGGATCAGACTTGTCACCTGATCTTAGGGATCTGAGCCATCAACTGGCCAACCCCCATATTTTACGAAGGAGGAAATGGAGGTCCAGAGGCCTCATGACTTTCCTGAGATCACACATTTAGTAAGTTAGCAGAGCTAAGGTTTGAACCCAGGATTCTTGACTCCAAAAATGGTACTTTTCCTGCTACTCCAAAAGGGAGGGAGAATGAAGGAAAGAGAAGAGTCCAACATGACTGCTAAGTTATGACTCCAGGTGGCAGGAAGGTGATGTCATCAGCAGAATTGGGACCAAAGCTGACTGGAGGAGAAGGATGAGTTCAGTTTGCTGAGGTCCCAGGTAACAGTGCTGGAAGGTCAGTGACAACTGGAGTTCGAAATACATTTGTATTGCTTCCTTGATTGATTGATGCGAGATTTATTTGCATAGAGTTTAAAGTTGAAACTGTGGAGTGGATTCTCTGGGGGAGAATCTGGAGAGGGAAGGACTGAGGGCCTAGTGCTGCTAACATTTAAGGAGGAGCTGGCAAAAGTTTCCTAGGAATGGTTAGGGAGGTTTGTTTGGGAAGAACTCAGCTTCTCTGGAATCCAGGTGGGAGGAGAGGATATTTAAAAGGAGGGAATGGTCTACTCTGGTCCAGGATAAGGAGGGGGAAAAATGCCTTTGGATTTATGGATAAGGAGGATGTTGAATGACCTTGGAGGGAAGAGCTTCTTCACCATGGTGGGAATGACTTCAGATTGCTAAGGGGTTTAGGTATGAGTGGGTGGAGAGAAAGGGAAAGCAGGAGAATGGATAACTCCTTTAGGTCTCAGAGGAGGGAAACAGAAAGATAGCCTGAGAGAGTGACAAGTTCCCAGGAAGGGCCCTGGGTGAACCAAATGGAGGAGAGTTGGGTGTGACATGGAAGTAGGCTACTGGAAGGACTGGTGATGGGGGTCGAACTCTTATTTCACTCACTAAATAAGATATAGATGGAGTTTTTATAACTCAGACTTTCTTAAATGTGCAGAAGACACTTGATATTTGAAGGAATCTTGGGTGAGATAGTTTGAAAGTGAGGAGAAAACAAAAAAGTGAAAAGGGGAGAAGAAAGTAAAGAGTATTGAGTTCTAGAGGTTATCTACACCAAGGTTTCTCGGTGACCTCAGGTCCCATGGGTTCCCTTATTCCCATACCCCTATGTCCAATCTCTGTACTAGTCCTACATCACCTATGGAGCATTTCCCTTTGAATAACATGGAGACATGTTCAATTCAGACTGTTCAAAGAGAACTCATTATTTTCCTAAAATTCTATTTTTCTATAAAAGGGTACCACTCTCCTTGATCTGGCCCCTGAGGCCATAAGCCTTTCATTTTAGCTTTGTCCAGTTGCCCCCGGCTGTTTCCCACCCTTGATCCTTTCAAAATATATATGCCCAAATTTGTTATCCTTAAGCTAACCTAGCCCTCCTTTGTTTCCATCCAGACCCTACCTAAACCCCTTCTCCTTTCACCCCAGACTGTTTGGCCACCCCTAGATCTCTCCCACAGTCTTTTAGTATATAGGATCCTTCTTATCTACCTGCAGGCACTCAGATTCCATCTAGCTCAGATTCAGTCTTGCTGGTTTGTCAATACAAGCATCACAAATGGTGAGGCTTCTTAAACCTCTTCTTCTACCCAGTATGGTGGATCTTTAATAAAACTTTGTTTTATTTTGGCTGAAAGAAGGCTTGGGTGGAATTCATTTGGCAGGACCTGGGGTGTTGGTATTTTGGGGTTCTGAGCATCTCTAAACCCCTAACCTCAAAACCTCCATTCTTCTAGTCCCCCAGGTTCACAAGGTTAGCATTATCCTCCATGTCTCTATCTCATTCACTCCACATATCCTATCCATTGCTACATCTTGACTTTTCTGCTTCCACAACTTGGCTCGATTAGATCCACTTCTTTATAGTCATGCAGCCAGTATCTTCTTTCAAGCTCCCATCCAGTGCTGTGCAAAAGCCAGCTCTGATGGCTGGTGAGAGCTGACTGGTACATTTTCAGTGTGAGCATTTACACTTTGGAATGCTATAAATAAGTAAATTCTATAAATATAATAAATTGAAAATTAGGGTATTCTTCCTGTTATATAAAAAATAAGTATAATAAATAATATGCATATAAATGGTATAATAATAAATATAAGTAAATGCTATAAATCAGGGCATGATTGTTTTGACGAGTGTCTTGATTGAAGAAAGTGATGGAAAAAACATTAATAATGCAGATTAAACTAAAAAATATGTCATGTGTAACATTTATCAGTATACTCCTGATTTTCTGGGCTATTGAAATGACTCCCTAATTGTGTTTCCTGGACAGAGGACCTGGGCCTGGGGTCAGGAAGACCTGAATTCAGATTTGGCTTCAGATACTTACTAGCTGTATGACTCTGGACAAGTCACTTAACCTCTCTTGCCTTCTTTAAAATAGAGATAATAATGACACTTTCCTCCCAAGGTCCTAGTGTGGATTAAATAAATCCATTTTTGTAAAGCATTTTGCAAACTTTGAAGTGGTATATAAATGCTAAATGTTACTAAAATTGTTTCTCCCTTTTTCTCTTAAGCGCAGGTCTGAACCATGTCATTCCTCTACTCAGTAAACTCCAGGGGCTTTCTGTTGCCTTGGGTATATATAATGTGGACTCCTCCTTTTGGCTTTTAAAAGCCCTTTACAGCCTGGCTCCAACTTGTCTTAACAGCCTTGTTCCACATTATTCTGTGGTCCTGCCAAACTGGCCTTCTTCCTCTTAGTCACATGACAGTCCTATCTCCTGAGCCTTTTCACTGGCCCTCCTCTGTTCTTGAAATGTCCTCCCTCTTCACCCTCTACTTGTTGGGACTCCTCTTTTTGTTCAAGATAAACCTTAAGCACCACCTTCTCAGGGAAGACTTGTCTTCCTTTAATCACCTTATATTTTATTCCTTTAAAAAAATTTTTGGGGGAGGGGTGGTGGTACACTGGATAGAGTGCCAGGCCTGGAGTCAGGAAGACTCATCTTCTACATTCAGATCTGGTCTCACATATTTACTGGATGTGTGATCCTGGGCGAGTCACTTAAACTCGTTTGCCTCATTTTCCTCATTTGTAAGAGGAGCAAGAGAAGGAAATGGTAAACCACTCCAGTATTTTTGCCAAGAAAATCCCAGATGGTGTCACAAAGAGTTGGACACAACTGAAAACGACTGAACGATAAATTGTATTCTTTGCCTATTTATGTTACACTCACATAAATGCTTGTCGATTGATTGTGTGATCTCTTGAAGGGATAACCTTAAGTAAGTCACTCTTCCTTTCTGTGTCTGTTTCATCATCTTTGCAGTGAGATGAGTAGATAAGATCTCTAATTTCCCTCTAGATCTAACATACGATGATTCTATGAATTCATTGACAAGAAGAATAATTGGATAAGACTGTTATTGCTATTCAGTCAGTTTCAGTCATATCCAACTCTTTATGACCACATTTGGGGTTTTCTTGGAAGAGATACTGGAGTGCTTTTCCCTTTCCTTCTCCAGTTCATTTTACAGATAAGGCAACTGAGGCAAATAGGGTGAAGTGACTTGCCCAGGGTCACCCGCTAGCAAGTGTGTAAGGCTGCATTTGAACTCCGGAAGATGAATCTTCCTAATTCCAGGCCTGGCACTCTCTCCACTGTGCCACCTACTTGCCCCATGAAATTATTATCACTCCCTAACTTAGATTCTTGTAAATATATATGTGGATTTTCAACTGGGTTTACAGAAAACAAGGGACAATTGCAACAGGAGTTTTAAAATAAAGGTTATTACCTGCCTGGGTACAGAACTTGTAGGATTTGAGCTAGAGAGAGACAGTGGTGACCTTGAACTATTTCCAGTGTGAGTTTGAGACACACAGCTCAACAACCACAAGAAAAAACAATTATCTCATTCATGCCTGAGTGGGTGGTAAGTGTGATGATTTGGGGAGAAGGTCCGGCATTAACCTCTTGCCCAAGAGTTACCTATTGACAGATTTTGTTTTGTTGACTTGGCTGGAACCCAGTGGGCAAACAACCCCATAGGTTGACCCAATGTGAGGGGAAGAATCAGAAGCACTTGGAAAGGAACCCTACCTCAGAACTGAATGACATGGGTGCCAATGCTTCAGAAGCCTTGCCATCTCACCAGGCCAAAGGGTCATCTGACTACGTAGAGTTTTTTCCAGGTCAAAGGCTATTTATATAGTCTCTGGCATACCAGTCTGGAAAGTTATCTCTTGCCCCTCCCCTTGTCTTCCCTTGGCTCTTTCTGGAGTTCAGAGGTGACTGGTGATCTCTCTTATCTTTGCTCTCAAGTCAGCTGGGTCACAGAGGGGCAGGACACTTTCACGTTGTAATCCTGAAGTAACTGCATGGCCACATCAAAGGGCAGTGAGGAACTTGGAAATCCTCTCCACAATTGTGCAAACCAGGCTTGCAGGCTGAGGCTGAGATTATTTTGCCATTTCGTTCTATTGTACTGTATTCAATTGTGATTTAGTCTGAAAACAAGCCTGTGGACTCCCTCTCTTACAGCCTCTGACAGAGTCCTTGGCCTGGCTGGCCAGAGCCTGAGCCATCTGCCTTATAAAAGCAGGCCATGTGCCACAAACTAGTCACTAAAATATTTTGGTGCTATGACAGCTCCAAAGGACTCTTGTAAAAAAAAAAAAGGCTATCCACCTCCAGAGGGAGAACTGGTGAACTCTGAATGCATGTCAAAGCATTTTTTTCACTTTATTTTGATTCCTTTTTTTTTTTTCAACATAGCTAATGTGGAAATGTGTTTTGCATGAATTCATATGTATACTGGGTATTTTATTTCTTACCTTCCCAATAGGTGAGAGGGAGAGAATTTGGAACTAAAAATAAAAATAATAAAATTAGCTTAGATTACTTGGTGCTAAACCCAAAAGTAGATCAGTGGAACAAATCAGTGAAGCAACGAAAAGAATCAGTTGAAAATGGTAATCTAATGTTCCATAAATCCAAAACTATAAACTTCCTTTTTAACAAGAACTGCCATGGGGGCAAAATGGAAAGCAGTTTATCAGAAGTTAGAGTCAGACCATTATCTTACACCATATACCACAATACTCAAAATGGATGTGCAGCCTGAATATAAAAGGTGAAGCTATAAAAAAAAATTAATGAGAACAAAATTAGGTATCTTTCACAACTGTGATATGGTGATGAGAAGATCTGACAATAATCTTTTACCTGACAAAGGATAGATGAGATCTTAAAAGGTATGAATCATAATCATAGAAGATAAAATTTTGGCTCCGTATGGTTATTGGCTTCATACTTTTGTATGAGTAAAACCAATGAAGACATAACAAAAATACCCAGTAGAGTAGAGAAAATACTTGCATAAAATATCACTAATGAAAGTCTGCTGTCCAGCATATGCAGGGAATTGATATACCAAGAAAGTCATTCTCCGATAGAAAACTAATCAAAGGATATGAACAGTTTTCAAAAGATTTGCAAACTATAAATGACCCTATGAAAACATGTTCTCAGTTACTAAATAGTAAGATAAAAATGAATTTAAACAAGTCTGAAGCCTTGTCTAACTCAATACAAGTTGATAGAGATAAAATATGGGAAAAGTCAATATTGGAAGGACCATAAAAAATTAGTGCACTGATGCACTGTTGGAGCTGTGAAGTGATTCAGTCATTACGGATTTCAGTATGGAATTTCCCAAGAAAAGTAATTAAACTGTTTGTATTCTTGAGCATATACCGCTAGGAAGTCAAAGACACAAATAAAGGTCTAGCATATACCCAGATATCCACAACCACAGTCTCTGATAACAAAGAACTGGAAACAAAGTGAGTACCCATAGACGTGGAAATGTCAGAAGAAACTGAGCAAATCAGAGAAATGTGGGAAGATTTATGAGAACTGATGCAGAATGAAATGAGCAGACCCAAGAGATCATTGGCTACCCAACGTACGTGAAAGTTGAGGTTGAAATCTAGTTAATGGAAAAAGCAATGGAGCTTTCAGAGATTAGATAAGGAAGCATACTTCTTTCCTCTTGGCAAAGAAATAGAGACTACTGAGTATTCTATATTCTTAGTCATGGTCTCTGTACTTGATGTTTTCATGTCATTGTTTTTCTCTGTTGCAAGGGAGAGTTCAGGCTGGGGTGGAGAAAATCTGTGATGGAAAAACAAAAAGCATCCATAAAACTTGAAAAAACCCAGCACCAGCAAATGTAGGTTATGTTTATATGGGTGACAAAGTGTAGATGACTAAAGGAAAACCCATCCCTGAGATGTGGAAATAGAACTCAAAGCAGACAATCTCCAATTAATTCTCCCCTTCCCCTTCCTTCCCCAAGCTTTGGGATTGATTGAGGAGGAAAACAGATTATATATAGCCTTGGACCCACGAACCCCAGAAGCAATGCTTTAATAAGGGAACTCTTCCTGATACTCCCTGGTGGGTTGTTGCTTTGTATTAAAGTTTAACTTTTCATTGCCTGTGTCCAGTAAAATGTAAGTTCCTTAAGGGAACTTATTTTTTTTTTTGTCTTTGTGTCCTTAGAGGTTAGAATAGGTCCCTAATATGCAGTAGGTGCTTAATAAGTGCTAGTTAAATTGGAGACTTTTGAAGTGGATCAGGACTACATCTTTTGACATAACAGCTGGACCTTTTTTGTTTTAGTATTTTCTATAACCAGGGGCAGCTGGGTGGCACAATGGATAGAGGGCTAAACCTGGATTCAGGAAGATGAGTCTTCCTGAGTTCAAATGTAGCCTCAGACACTTACTAGCTGGATGACCCTGGGTAAGTCACTTTAACCAGTTTTCCTCAGTTTTCTCATCTGTAAAATGAGATGGAGAAGAAAATGGCAAACCATTCTACTAACTTTGCCTAGAAAACCCCAAAATGGGGTCACAAAGAGTCAGACGTGACTGAAAACAACTGAACAAACTTAATATAACAACATAGGGGAGGAAGACTGAGAAGGTGACAGGAGAGGAAAATGACCACAATCACCATCCTCTTCTTTAGGCAGATGGTGGATTCCAACTCATAGGCCTGTGTGATGACTGACAAGAGCTGAATTTCAATACAGTTCCACAAATTTAAGCACCTGCTATGCATAAGGTAGAGTGCTAAGTGTTGGGGAATATCAGGTCTAGCAGAACAAAAACAGTTCCTGTCCTGAAAAAAAAACTTACATTTTACCTGGAGAATATAGCGTGGATACAAGTAGGGATAGGAACTGGATCTCTCATTCCACTAATCTAGGGAATTCTCAGGTGAGGAAAATCCCTCTACCAATGCATGTCAGCATATTTCTTTGCAATTTAGTCATAGAGGTTAAGTGACTTGTCCAAGGTCACATAGCCAGTGCTTATCAAAGCTAAGAATCTGAACAAAGTTCTTCCCTGATTGAAGGTCTATTCTCCATGTATTATGACATGTTTCTTCTTCTATATACATAAATTTAAAAAATAGGACAAAATAATTTCAAGACAGGGGCAAGTAGGTGGTGCATCAGATAGTGCTAGGTCTGGAGTTAGGAAGACCTGAGTTCAAATTTGACCTTACTAGGATCTTGGGCAAATCACTTAACCCAGTTTACTTCACTTTCCTCATCTATAAAATGATCTAGAAAAGGAAAAGGAAAACCACTCCAGTGTCTTTGCCAAGAAAATTCCAAATGGGGCTAAAATGACTGAACAATTCCAAGGTGGAGAGAAGGTGGATTCTTAAGGCCTGTGGGATCTGGAACCCAATGGAGGAGGGATCACAGACAGAATAACAAAGCCCAAGTTTTGGTCCCTGTGAGATGAAATTTCCTTTATTTTTCAGTTTTTATCTCCTCCTTCTGTTTTTCTTTCCCCCTTTGCTCCCTAACTAGTATCTTGGATACTAGACTCTTACTGGAGAGATTTTCCATGGACGTGATTTCCAAATTGTTTCCCTTTTGATTCTAACTGCATTTATTTTTACTTAAACAAAAGCCTTTCAAGTTTATGTAATCAAAATTGTTTATTTCATTTTTTATAATAATGAACAGGTTCCCCCTTTTGACTATTTTTGTAGCCTCTTTCCTAATGTTTTATTAAATATTTTTTCATTAGAGATTCAAGTTGTAGTTTTCTTCCTCTGTTTTATTTCTCCCATTTCTGATTTCAAGATCATATTTGTTTCATTTAAAAAAATTTGGTAGGATGTGATCTTTCCTCATTTTTTTCCAACAATTTGTGTTGGATATTTTATATAAATTTTAGCTAATTGTTCTTTAACTGTTTCATAGAATTCACTAATAAATTTATCTGAGCTTAGAGATGTTTTCCTTTGGGAATTCAGTTTTTTGTTCCCTGAGATTTTAAATTTAATTTCTATATTTTTAAAATATTTTTTAAATTCTCTATTTTTTATTCTGTTGATCTGATTGATTTTATTCCAGTCTATTGAATTTTTTATTCTATTGTTTTATATTTTTATAAGTATTCACCTATTTTAAAATATTAGTTTTTTTGTTATAGTCCTTTTTATCTAAAAAAAAATCTACTTTTATTCACTGGTTCTTTTGTTTTTAGTTTTATTGATCTGCTTTATTTCTATTTTTGAATTTATTTATGATTTTAAAAATTACTTTAAAAAT
Organism: Notamacropus eugenii; assembly: GCF_028372415.1. Classification (NCBI taxonomy): domain Eukaryota; kingdom Metazoa; phylum Chordata; class Mammalia; order Diprotodontia; family Macropodidae; genus Notamacropus; species Notamacropus eugenii. The sequence continues at coordinate 335,013,947 of NC_092874.1, read as the reverse complement.
GATTTTTTAAAAATTGCATCCTTAATTCACTGATTCTTCACTTCTCTCTTTTGTTGATGCATGTGTACAGAGACATAAAATTTCCCTTAGGCCCTATTTTAGTTCAGTACAAAAATTTTTTTGATATATTGTCAAATCATTTTCCTGGATCTCTTGTTTCAGTGATTCATTAATTCATATATTCTTTAGGATTATATTGTTTTCTAAGTCTAAATCCTTCAATTAATTATAATTGTTAACGTAGTCAGTAAAGGGTGTGTTCAATACCTTTGTTCTGCATTTGTTAATGATTTTTTAATGCCCTATGACATCGGCATCTTTGTGAAAACATTTGAACTTGAGAAATATGTGTGTTTTTTATGATTCTTCAGTCATTATTAGAAATCTATCATCTAACTTTTCTAAAATTCTGTTCATATACATATGTAATACACATACATATAAAACTTTTGTTAGAACTCTCTAAGTCTGAAAGGAGTACATTAATGTCCCCCAAATTATCATTATTATTAATTATTTTGCTGTCCCTTTCTGTAGCTCAGCTAGATTTTCCTTTATGTATTTAGATGTTATGCCATTTTATACACACACACATAACGTACTTACATTTACATGTCTCTTAGAGTGTACTTAGTATTGATATTATTTCATTATCCAAGGTGTCTTTAAGTATTTTATGTAGCTTCCCTCCCAATCTCTTTTAATCATGTCTATTTTTATTGTTGCCTTGTATAAGATCATGATTACCACTGGGTTTTTTTTAGGGGAGTGGCATAATAGTTCTATTATATTAACTCTATGTGCATCTTTATGTTTCAAATTTGTTTGTTATGAACAAAATACTGTTTTGGATTCTGTTTTCTGCTCCATTTTGCCACTCTTCTTTGTTTTATGGATGAGTTCATTCCATCCCCATTCATAATTATGATTATTAGGTGTTATCTTCCCAGTATAGTTTATTATCATTTTTTTCTCCCTTTGCCAGTGTTAGGTATCTGTCATTAAAGTGGTTTTTATCTTAGTCCTTTGCCCTTCCTTAGATTGAGGTCTGAGGTTCAGACCTCAGTTTTCTGGGTCTTTCCTTTCTTTTTAAATTTCCCTTTTATAATTCATTCTCTATAATTGGAGTATGTTTTGCCTTTATATGTAGGCGTGTGTTCACTCTTCCTTCTCCTGATTCAGATAAGAGGGATGTTCATGAAAATGAACCCTGCATTGATGCCTATATAGTCTTCTGACATGCCTCAGTTAGGAGAAATAGCAAATTCCTTTTTTTTCATCATTTCTTCCCTAGCATATTCCTTTTTCCTTCTTTTTCTTTACTCTTAAATCAAACAAACAGCACTCAACTCCATCAGGGCCCTAACCAGGTCTTTCTTTGCTATCTCTTTGATTCTTGAAAACAGTGGAATTATGGAGGGACAGTGGTCTCTTTCCCCTCTGAGGATGTAATCTCTTATCATTGGTTCCCCTCATATCACTCAATAGTTACTTTTCTAGATTCCCATGTCTCCCGTGTTTAATTCAAAGATTCCACCCAGCTCTTAACCTTAAACACATCAGGAATGTGTTTTCTACTGAAAATTCGTATCTTTTCCCATATAGAATTATACTCAATTTTGCAGCTTCTGTGTTCTGGTGCTTCTCCCAACAATGGTCTTTCTGGACTTATTTTATTCAGTCATTAAAAATTTATCAAGCACCTACTGTAAGCTGCGCACTGTAGTTGGGGCATACAAAGAAAGGCAAAAATGCATCCACTCGAGAAGCTCACCGTCTAATTGGGGTAAAGTTACAGATAATGTAAGTGGAAAATAACAGATGGAAGGCACTAGAATTAAGGGGAATCAGGAAAACCTTGTAGAAGATGGGATATTTATGGATATAAAATTTTTGGTCCTGGTGTGACTTTGAACCATACTGGTTTCAGACTGGACTGTCAGGGGATCTACAGGCCTCCAGGTATGCTGAGTTCTGTTTGTTTCCTTGTGCCTAGAGTTACAAGCCTGGATGTGGCCACCTTCTGGCTGTTCTATCTCCAGTCTCCTTGCTATGCTGGCGTTGGCCTGGTTTCCATGCTCTCACCTAGTGAGAGGCCTTAGCCCCTAGACTGGCCCTTGCTTTAGCTCCTAGCTCCCTGAGCTGTTCTATAGGAGTTTGGTTTGGTTTTTTTTGGGGGGGGGGGCTCAAATCTGTTTTTCTTTGTTTTTTCACATGGCCTTCTTCTTCCTTGCTAGGAGGTGTTCCTCAGAGGAGTTGCTTTGGCAGTTTTCTTATAGCCATTTTAGCTGGAGTCTTCCGTTCCCTTTTCCTGTCTTTTCTTCCTACCCACATAGTAATCCTTGCCCCTGAAATAGCTTAGCTCATATGGGAGGATAGCTCTGCCAGACACGGCAGAGTTGTAAGTCAGAGGGAAGAAGGAGGTTGGAGTAATGCTAGCAGAAAGACACAAGGAAGTAAATCAGATCCAATGTAGGCATCCCGCTCTGGAGAAAGCTACTTCTTAGCACAAACTTAGAACTATAAAATGACCCAGAAAGAGGCGGGACTTCAGAGAACTATGTTATCCAATCCTTTCATTTTATAGACAATGCTAAGGCCCAGAAAGAAAAAATATTTTGCCCAGAATTACACAGCAAGTCATTTAAAAAGCCAGGATGTGGTCTGCTGGATCTGTGGTTGGCATTTTGGCCACTGGTTCTGGGTGCCTGTAAGCTGTGCCACACTGGCTCATAAACTACAGCTGATAGAAGGAAAAGAGACCATGTAGAAGGTCAGATAAAGAGGGCAGGGAAAAGTGAAAACCACCAGCAAAGCTGAGGATGTCAGGCCTGTGGTAGTAATGGTCAGGTTAAAGGTTTCTCTTCACAGGGTGGGGTCTTCAGAGAACATTTCTGTCTTGCAATTCTGGGACCTCCTACGCAGGAATAGGGGTAGGTGGCTTAAGGTACAGTAATAACTCACTTTTAGAAAATGCTTTAACAATTATTTTTCCTTCACAACAACCCTGAATGATCTCCATTTTACAAGTGCAGACACAGGCTCGGAGAGATTAAGAGACTTAGTCACAGTCACTCTAGGAAGGGTTAAAACTGGGACTTGAATCTATACCTGGTTTGTTTTTTTTTTAATTTGCTGCTAATCTTTTTTTTTTTAACATCACTATCATTTCCTAATTAATATTCCATGACCCAATAAAAACCTCCATAATAATGAGTGATTATAGTCAAGCACATTGACCCCATCTGAAAATGTCTGTCACCTCCCTGCTTCCCCTGGATTCTTTTCACTGAGTCACCTGTGGGACAGCTAGCTTGGCTTTCCCCCAGAGATGGATAACGAAGAGATAACAATTTCCTCCCCGCCAGTCAGTGACATATTTGTCTGTCTCTCTTAAAGAAAGGGGAATGACCGTACGTTTGAGCCCCTTTGCACTGCTGCAGGCAGACGGCAGCATGTTTGCCAGAATTCAGGGACCAGGTCTGCCAGTAGGACCTAGCCAGAAGGGACAGAAAGCCTCAGACTGTCCAGCTGACTGGGTCGCAAAAAAGGAAGGCTAATGACCATTCAATGATGGCAGAAGAAGAAAGGGGATTCATTTTTTAAGGATAAGGCATAACTTTGTTAGGTAATGGAAGCTTATTGGTTGTCCAAGTCTGTGAGCTTAGAATCATAGGATCTGTGAATTGTAAGAGGAAGGGAACAGGCATTTCGGAAGTGCCTACTTTTTTGCCAGGCACTGTGTTAAATTCTTTAAAATATCTCATTTGATCCTTCCAACAATCCTGGGAAGTAGGTGCTTTTAGAGCCTCCTTTTATAGTTGGGGGAACTGAGGGAGGCAGAGGTTAAGTGACTTACCCAGCATGTGTCTGAGGCTGGATTATGAACCCAGATCTCCCTGACTCCAGGCCTTTCACTCTATCCATGGTGCCATTTAGCTACAGGAGAACTTAGAGATCAGTCCTCTTTATTCTATACAGAAGGAAAATGAGGCTCAGAGCAGAGAGGTCATGTAGTGGTTGAACTAGACTTAGAAACCAAGGCTCTGGATTTCCACGATGGTAATGTTTCATTTCCATTATGTTAAAAAGATCTTAGAGGTCTCATTTTACAGATAGGGAAACTGAGATTCAAAGAGGTTCAATGACTTGTACAAGGGTACAAGGATGGTAAATGACAGAATCACTGTGCCACTCTTCACCCCTAGCTGGAAGAATATTTGGTACCATGGCTTAGCACGCCAAAGTTTTGATTCCTTTCCTTGGGCCATCGTGGTATATGGGGACTATTGAGTATCATCATGGAGGAGCTCTCCCTGAAGGTTGACTCTTGGCAACTCACAAGCGGTAAGGAGTGAGTTCCAGTGCTGGCAACGTAACCATACCACCAAAATGGTATCCTGTCTATAAAATGACCTGTCTATAATTTTGTTGTGTGTAGCCAACTAAGCATGCTCCATTTTGCCAACATGGAAACTCCACTGTACCAACATGATCAGAGTTTCCATGATGAATGAGTAATCTATAAACAAGATTGAGAGCCACATTGGGAATGAGATGAGTGAATGCCCATGGGCAGTTTGATGCTGAGGCTGAGGCCCTGGGTTCAAACTCCCCGAGTCCCAATATATTCTATGTTCCTCTACTCCAGTGAGTATGTCATAGACGCTGTTGATCACAATGGGTGAGAGAGTGTAGATGGATCAATGTAAACATATCCTCTTTCCTGGAAGAATGATTCAAAATGACTAACAAGTGAAGAATGAAATGTCCATAAGTAATGACCACAATAATAGATCTATTCCATAGACCCTTAATGACCCGCCTCACCTCACATTGTCTGTATAGTGTAATAAAAACATCTAAGCAGGAAGGTTGACGTCTTGACTTGCTTGTGAATTGGATTGAAGGAAATAACACCTGGAAGCCCAGCTCTGACTCCTTGGATAATGTTATAGGGCTTTGTTGACAGAAGGGCAGATAGATGGAATGTTGTCAGATGTACAATAACAATTCCTATGCCTCAAAATCCAGAGGTAATACATAACTATAAGTAAATATTGAGGCAGTCAACATATTCTCCCTGCTTCCATTCTCACTCCCACTATTCAAAAGGTTAGTTCTCTTTGGGGTAGGAGATATATGTAAATCAGATTTGGAAGAAGGTTGGATATGTTGAGATTATCCTTGCTGGGCCAGGGAACAGATTGGAGTTGATGACTTGGGTTCAAATGCTGCTGCTCATTAGTTGTGTGACTTTGGGTTAGTGAATTAACTTCTCTGAACCTCAGTTTCCTCAACTGCAAAATGGGAATAACAATATTGGAAAATCTACTGTGCTGAACTCAGAAGGCTGTTGTGAACAGTCAGTGGCACAGTAATATAAGCTATGACTTGAATGATTTTCTCACATTTCTATCACACCTTGTTCTTTTCCAGGCATTTTTGCGTCTACCATCTATGTGGTTATAGGGGCAGAAAACCCTTAGGCTTGAGCTGAAGTCTCTTTACTCAGTTGCCTAGGCGACTGTAATACTTAACTACCTATCTCCCACATATCATTGTGAAGTTACAAAGAGAAAATGTATTTGACATCTTTCATAACTATAAAGGGCCACGTAAGTGTTAATCCTTTAACATTTGGGTGAGCATCATGATGTTGGGGGTTGGAGTAGGGCTCTGCTCCTTCTCATTTTATTGGATAGTCACCACCACCCTGCACAGAAAGCAGGCGAGAGATGACTGTGCCCTTTTGAGAGATGTCAGCACTGAGGCCTGGAGACTTACTTAAAGGATGCAGATTCTGCCACCTGGACTGTATGGTATCTTGAGACCTTTCTCATTGTCTTACAGGAGGGAAGAAGGCGGTGTTTGTCCAATGAAAACGTGGAGTTTTACTTTTGGAGGGATATTTTTAAAGCTTTTGTTTTAATAAGGGAGGGGGGAAAGGCACCTTCTAGAAAAAGAGGAAATGGTTTCTGCCATTAAAAAAGCCCAAGACTCAAAAAAGTGAGGTGGGAAGTGGGGGTGGGTAGAAGATGTCACTTGTCAAGATTAAGGACCTTAGGGACAAGGTGAATTCAGCCAAGCCAAAGAGAACTTTCCAAGTCCCTCTGTAACCTCTTAAGATTTCCTTCTAGGCCTGAAATTTAACAGTCTTATGGAAGTAAGACTTGGAAAGACATCAAACATTTTAGAATTAGAAAAGTCAAACCCATGCCTTTTTGCAGCTGGTCCCCCATGTATGGAATATCTTCCCTCCTTTCCTGCCAGCATCCATCAAAACCCGACTCAGATATGGCTTCCTACAGGAACCCTACCTTGATTGATTCTATCTGTTGTCTCAGCCTCTTGAAATTACTTTGTATAACTTTGTTTATATATTTACTTACTTATAGGCTATAATGTAGGTGCCTTTAGGCTGGACTGTTTCATTTTTTTCTTTGTATCTCTAGGTAGCTGGAATTACTATGCCATTTAAGTGCCTAACTTGATAATTGTGTGTTGAACCGAATTAAAAACTCATATAAACAAGATGAGAGCCATATTGCCATGTTAAGAAACCAAATCAGTAGAAGGCTTAAGTTTTTCCTGATCTTGAGTGATGCATAAGTGATATTCAGTATGATGAACTTGAAACCCTTAGGAAACGCTTTGTGACATCCCAAAACTGTTAGATTTCTTAGTTTGTGAGGAGCACAGAGGAGGCATTGGAAAGGAAGATTTTGTAAGAAAAGGAATATTTTAGAAACATGGTATTCAGTACTAGCAATACTTTGAATGAATCAAATACCAGATTGAAACTATTCAGGAAAAAGAAGTGAACTTTCAAGCAGAGAAAATGAAAATTAGAAAAACCAAAACAAAAAGCAAGGAATCGGGGCAGGAAAAGTCAGCTTCACAGTTCTTAGGTTATGGTGCCACTATAAAACTGCATTGTTTTTTGGGGAAAAAACCCCAGCAGATAATCCTTTAAAACAATAACATTACTGGAAGAAAAATTACAGTTATCCCTTTCACATTGAGAGGGCTAGGGGTGTGGTGCCTCCCCCATCTGGAAAATCCAAGTAAAACTTTTTGTTTGAAGCCCATATTATACCTCGTGACTTCAGAGGTTTTGAGATGGCTTTCCCCCATTCTCCCAGAATCTTTTTTCTTTTGCTGATGCTGGATATTTCACCATTAGAAATCTCTACCTTTAGCTCAAGACTGCTTCTGTTTTAGGTGAGGTAAAAAGAACACAGGATTTGGGGTCTTTAAAGAGGCTTTAAAGTCATGTGTCTGTGGCCAAGTCACTTTTACCTACCTGTTAGTTTACTTCTCCTTGAAAAGGACGTGATGATGATGGTGGTGATGAAGTTATTTTATGCCATGTCAGCAAAGTTGTGAAGTTCAAATGAGAAATTGAGAAGGAAGCCTTGTAATTATGAAAAAGATGAGATACTGTTAATTTTTTGAGGGGGTCCAGACTTGTTATTTTATTGATATGCAGAACTCATGCTCTGGACTCCCTCCCCTAATGCAGATCAGTGATTTTTTTAAATTTAGTTTTAAAGAAGGACCTGGGGGAATTGAGAAGTTAAATGACTTCCTCAGGGTCATACATCTAACATGTGTCTGTCAGGGGGAGGTCTCCAAGTCCAGTATTCCACACTGCCTCTTAGTTACTATTTGCGGTTGTTTCTTCCTCTGTGAGTTGATCTGGATTCTTTATAGAGGGAGGGTTTGGATTGGGAGAGGGGCTTCCTGTGAGCCCTGGTGCTTAAGGGGATAGAAAGTGATCCAGGAAAGGTAAAGACAGACTTCATACTTTGCTACAGGAGAAACCTGGGATAATACAAGGCCTGTCCGCAGAAAGGGACCCTTCCCCATTTTCTAAATAGAAGGTGACAGGAGATGGCAAAACAGATTCCAAGAGAAACATGAAGTTTTCTCTTCCTTGGACTTCTGGGCAGTTCTCCCCATGTTCAGAAGGGTGTCTTATCTATGTGGTTTTTCAAGACCAGTATTGGATTAAAGGGGAGTTGTTGGAATGGTGTGAATTAAAGGAATAAATAGGATGATAGATTTAGAGTTGTCAGAGACTTGAGGTCACCTAGTCCTTTCCCTTTCATTTTACAGACTGTCACCTGTGTGACTCACACAGGGTCATATGGATAGTAATGAGAGAGACATGGAACCCAGGTCCCCTGACTCAAATCCAGAACTTTTCCTACTGTGTCTTGCTGGAAATAAAACTCTTACTCTGTCCTGGACCTCAAGTTGAGATTGTCCTGTCTCTGCAGCCCAAGGTCTCATTTTCAGGCTGGTAAAGGAACTAAATTCCTTTCCTCAAGCATCACATAATGTTGGAATTAGACCTCAGAGATAATCTAGACCAGGGTTTCTTATACCCTTTTTGTTGGGGTGGGGTGATGTCACTTGGTGAAGTCCCTTGCTAAAAATGTCTATAAGTAAGTGAAGGAAATGCTAGCTGTCAGTCAGAGGTTAGTGAAAATAAAAATTAATTTCTACCCAGTTCAAGGACCCACTGAAATCTATTAATTTCATGGACCATTTGAGGGTCTATGGATTCCCAGGGAAGGGAACAAGCATTTACTAAGTGCCTACTATGTGTCAGGCACTGCGCTAATTAAGTGCTTTACAAATATCTCATTTGATTGTGAGATTGCCATTTTAAAGATGGGAAAACCAAGGTTGACAGAGGTTAGTGACTTGCCCAGCTTTCTACAGCTACTAAGCATCTGAAGCTAGATTTGAAGTCTGATCTTCCTGACTCAAGGTCCAGTGCTCTCTCTATCCACTGCACCACCGTCTGGTTTCCCGGCCCACCCTCTTCCCCAAGAACTCCTCATCTGAATCAATTTTTTTTACAGAAAAGGAAACCGAGTCTCCCTGTCACTCCCCTGCTCAAGCAGCCTTCCTTTTGATGTTCAAGTAAATCAGCCAGCTCTTCATTTGGAATTTGAAGTCCTTCACAAGCTGACCCCAACCTTTCTTTCCAGGTTGATTACACAGCACTCCCCCTCTTAAGAACCTTCTACATTCCAGTCAAGCTAGAATGTTTGTTTCTCTACCACTAAACATATCAATATAGCTTCTAACTTCCAGAATTAATGCTTTCAAGCCTTTAAGAAGGTTACCCTTCCTTCTCACCCCATGCCAGGAATATTTTTTCTTCTTACTTCCACCTCTTAAAATTCTTGGGCCTCCCAGGCTCAGATAAGGAGCCGGCCACCTCTTACAAAAAGCCTCTCCTAATTCCTCACATCCCACCCTACCGGCCATCCCAAACTCGGTATTTTTTACTTATCAGTTGCATCCTGCTTTCCCATCCATAGAATGTAAATAGCTAGCACTGATATAGTGACTTCAAAGTTTGCAAAGTGGTTTACTTAAGTTGTCTCAGTTTATTCTTACAACAGCCCCACGTAATAGGCACTTTAATTATCCTCCTTTTACACTTGGGGAAATGGAGGCTTGAGGGGAAGGGTTTGAGGAGGGAGTGACTTAGGGTCACATAGCTGGTAAATGCCTAAAGGCAGGATTCAGACTCTAAGTTTTCCTAAGGTCAACAATCTCCCCTCTGTGACACCTAGGAAGTTCTTAGATATTAAAGACTATTTGTCTTTGTGTCTCCAGCACCCAGCACACAGAGGCCTTAATAAATGTTGCTTGTATTGAAATGCATTGAGGACAGTGACTTGCCCAAGGTCTCACACAACTAGGAAGAGCAAAGATTCCTGACTCTCAATCCTGTGTTCTTGCCCCTGGTAGACACCTTAGTAAACTATTTCCTTATACAGAATGAAGTGTGAGAGAGTGGGTGGGTGGGATAGGGAGCTGGTACTGAGGAATGGTCAGCTCCAAAAATATTTCTGACTCCCTCCTTCCCTTCCCCCCCATTCTGCTTTCTGATAACTGAAATTCTAACATGCTTGGAGGCTTATTTCCTCAGTTTAAATATTTGCTCTCTCCTGGTTGGCCCTCTTCTAAAATGTAGATAACCCCAGATAGCTCCCATCAGGAGCCCCTAACTTTTATTTCCTACTTTAATTATGATACATATGGCAACCCCTTCCAATTGTACAGCTCAGTTCAGTTCAACCCAACAAACATATGTGATGGGACCTATACAAAACACACAGGCACTTCCCTTAAGGAGATAACATCCTGGTGTGCTGGTGGGGAGATGGACACAGATTCATATAAATGATATTATGGATAGCATGTACATAGATTAAAAGGTAATTTCTGGAAAGAGAATCAACATCTGGTGGGAGGAATCCCAGCATTCATGGAGGAAGAAGTACCTGGAGCTGAACCTTCAAGGACTGCAGGTAGGTAGGCAGTGGTTAGAGCACTAGGGAGGGAAATCTGGTCTAGGACACTTACTACCTGTGGGACTGCCTGCCTCAGTTTTCTCAGCTGTAAAATGGGGATCACAAAAGCACCTATTTGTGAGAATCTAGCTGGGTGCCTGGCACATAGTAAATACTTAATGAACTCTTGTTTCCTGCCTTCATGAAAAGTAGAGATGAGAAGAAATAGATCCCCAGGGATGAATGAGAGCTTGCCCAGAGGCAGGAGACAGTTAAAAGCTTTAGGGACCCATACGGGTTTATTTTTTGTTTTGAATTCTGAATTTAAAAACCAAGAAAATAACATTTCAATTTTCATTTCACTGTACTTCTTAGGAGTATATATAATAAATTCTACTCTTTATTTTAAAAACTGTCCTTGTCTGCTTCCTTCTAGGGAACCGCTAATATTCCACTGTGACTAGAACATAGACTATGGTGGGGAATAATGTTAACTAAGACTGGGAAAGGTCTGTTGGAGGGATTTAAATGCTAGACTGAAGAATTTTTATTTTATCCTAGAGGATAAGGAGCTAACTGATGAAAGTTTTGGGGAGAAATTGCAACTTGTTCATCTTTTTAATTTTGTGCAATTCTTGAAAGCACGTGGATGTCCTCCAATGATCTACCCAGCATGTTAGGGCCAAAAGGTCCTTTGACATGAAGTGGGTAGCCCTCAATCTGTGTCCATCTTTTTCCCTTAGGATTGCTTCACGGTTGGCTCATTTCCTTTCCTATTTTAGTTTTCCTGGACGATGCAGTTAATGGGCAACACTATCAGATAAGAGTTTGAATCCTAAAGTTGATAGGTCTTTAAAGGAAGCCAGTTTCTTTACCTTCTCTCAGTGCCTTAGTTGGAAAATGTGACTACCACAGAACTTTTTTTTTAACCTATCTGGTAGTGAGGATATTAAGTGCCAAAGTAATTTTGCAAGGTTTGCAAAGCACTTTGCATCCGGTTATCTCATTTGAATTCCTAGAGGAAATTCTAAAAGGTAGGCACCTAGTTTTACCAATAAAGAAAGCTCAGACAGACTTGTTAGAGGCTAAGGGGCTTGCTAGGTGATAGATACTAGTGACTGAGATGGGATTAGAACTCAGATCAGCATTCCTTTCAATACTCTCTGGTGCCCTTCCAATTCACTTCAACAATATTTTATCATGTGCTCTCTCTAGACAAGACATTGTGCTATAGACAATAGTATGTAAAGTTCTCTAAAGCTCAGTATAAATCTCTGCTTTTATTATTACTTTAGCTGGTATGGGAAATTGGAATGAGGAAGCACCTTCTTCTGAGTCCCTGGATGTAAATCAATCAACATTTATTAATCACCTGCTATTTGCCCTTCACTCTTATCGATGGGCATACAAAAGGAGGCAAACTGCCCTCAAGGAGTTTACCATCTTGTGGAGGAAACATCCCAAGGAAGATAAAAAGTTACTAAATATTGAAAAATAAATATCACTAGGAGACAATTAGCAGAGGGAAGGCACTGGAATTGATAGTAGGGTTTGGAGGTTTCTGGTAGCAGAAAGTGGGATTTTAGCTGGGAAGCCGGGGAGGGCGATAGAGCAGAGGTGGGGCGTCGCGTCCAGGTATGCATGGGCTAAGATGGCTGGGAGCTGAACTCTGCAGCTCACCCAGCTCCCTTGGCCAGCTTCTTCGTCTGCAAAGCAAGCTCCAAACCCCCTTTTAGTCTTCAGAAACAAGTTTAGATCCATGAGCTCAGACTGGTAAAGCTGGTAAAGCGCTTAGCACTGTGGTCCAGACGGTGGTAGAAAAGCTTATCGCCTCCTCCCCGTAAATGAGTCTGGATTTCCTAGTCGCCCTAGCGTTCCCTGGGACCTGCGGTGGGCTGGCCTCAGTTTCCCTCATCTTTAAAAGGAAAGGGTGGCCTGGGTGACCAGTCAGGTGGGTCCTGCCCGTCTCCGGACCGTGCCGGAGTGGACAGCGTGCTGGACTTCAGCGTGGAAAATGAGGGGTTCCCACACCGACCCCCCTCCGTGCGCTGTCGGACTCTAGGTCATTCGCTTAGATTCCACACCTGCCAAATGGGGGTGTAGCCTGTGCCCCGATAATGTACGTAAAGCCTTTGCAGGCAGACTTCAGAGCTCCGCATGTTGTTGCTTTGGGGGCTCGGCACTGCGCTGGGCATACAGTAAGCGGCTAATAGGGCGTGCTGCATAGCACGCGGCGGAGCCGTCCCGCCAGTGACCGAGAGTAACCCGGACCCGCCCCCTCTCTCCTGGGCGGAGGGCGAGGACTGAACGCCCGCGAGTAACCCCGGCCCATTCACCTTTGCCGAGGAAGTAGCGGGGGGGAGCTTCGTGGCCGCGGGGCGGGGCGGGGCTGGTGGGCGGGGCCGGTAGCCAGGCGGGCGGGGCGGCCGCTGATTGGCGGAGGAGAATCACCTCATGTTCCAGTCGTGATTCACAATTCCAGGGTTCACTTCCTCCCGGAGGGAGCGAGAGAGCTAGGAGAGGAGGGGGGAGGGGATGAGCAGGAGAGGGGCGTGGCCACGGACCTGGGGGCGGGGATACGGGGCGGGGCCATGGGATGGGACTGGATGGAGGAGGAGAGGGGGGGGAAAAGTGCCTTTAAAAAAAACCCGACCCAGATGACAGCTCTACTTTGTGCCTTATCTTTTAGGGGGGGTGCGTGAGTGCGCGCGCTCAGCCGGAGCGGGGGCCACCGCGGGCGCGCAGCGGGGGGCCGGGGAGCCCGTGAGGGACCCGGGGCACGCGGGCAGGGGGTGGGGGGCCGCCGTGATGGACTGCACTTTTGAAGGTATCTCTCTCCCCCCTCTCTCCTCCCTCCCCGCGCTCCCCTCGGCTTGCTGCATCCGGGGAGCAGGGCACCCCGTGCCCTGTGGACTCCCCATTTTCTCAGGACTCCGTCCCTGCAAGCTGGGGCGGAGAAGGAGGGGGTGACGGAGCATCCCCAGTAAAATAAAGCTGGGGTTCAGGAGTGGCCACCCCCTCCTCCTTCCTCCCCCCAGGGAACAATTATTTGGGTACAGCGGTCGGTTTAGTCACTCTTCGGTGATGGGATCTCTTGGCAGGGTCCCCCGGGAGTCCCGGAGAGATGGGGTTTGCTTGGCAGATGCAGCCCCCCCATTTTTCTCTGCACCCTGTCCCCTGCCTCCTATCACTCGCGTCCTTCAGCTCTACGCAGATGGGTCTTTGCCCCTTGGGGAGCACTGCTTTGGGATCTCTTTGGCCAGGAGTAAGCACCATGGGGTACCAGGGCTGTCCTGAGGAGTGCTTTATCCAGTCCTGAGCTTCCCTGTGGGGAAGATGAGGCGACCCAAGGGCACGTGCACCTCGTGTGTTTTGGGAATTGGGGAGCTTGTATTATTTCCCCTGATTTTGCCGATGAGGTCCATGAGGAGAGGGAAATAAGATGGAAGCTTTCTTCCCTTATTTTGGGGGGAGGCATGGTTTGGGTGAAACCTTAGGATTTGCTGCGTAGAATTTCACTCTTAGCACCAGGAAATGCCGAAGGGACCTCCAGAACTGGTCAGGCAAGGGTTCTAATAAGCATTTCCAGGCTGCAGGACTTTTTAACCAACCCTTTTCCTGACCCCATCCGGGCCAGATCAGGATTAAAAGAATAACCCTTCCTAGCCTCAAATAAATGAATATTCTATTCACCGTGTCTGCATACAACAAGGCACTGGGCTTTCGGGTGGATCTGAGGTGGTTGGTATGGGGTGAGCTATGAGGCGTCAGGATAGGTTGCAGGATAGGCGAACTGGGTTTGTGTTCTGGGGTCACGCAAGTACTTTTTGCCTAGTAAGAGGATTCTCCGTGGAGAATTAGGCTAGAGTCTTGGCCCAGCTGGCAGAAGGGTGGGCTTCAGACTTCGAGTGGGTAAGAGTTTTGCCAGAGGCTCCGTGTTGCATAAATAAAGAAGTACTCTCAGCCAGCTAGGAGAGATGTCCTTTCCTTCATCCTCGTCATATACAGGGAGAAAGGAAAAGTGCAGGGGCAAGTTGGGTCTTGGATTTATGAAGCAGCTGAGAGAGAGAAAGGGAGCTAATAACGTGTTAGGGAAGGGGATTTAGAAGTCTCCCAGTCCCTGAGCTGTGAATGCCCTTGAGAAGAACTTAAGAGCTCCTTTGTATTCACCCTTGAGCTGAGAGCCAGGAGACCTGGATTCTAATTCTGCCTCTCATTAAGTCGGTGATCTGGACGAAGTCACTCATCGGTGTTTCGGTTTCCTCATTTGCACTGTCTGGCCCACTTCTCCCACAGAGCTGTTATGAGAATCAGATGAGGTAATAAATGCAAAAATGCATTGGAAAGGGTAAGATACAGTACAGCTAGCAAAGTATTATTTGTTTTGACTTTAACTCAAGCTGAAAAGGTTTCCAGATCAGGTTGCAAATAGAACACCGGCATAGCTGGTAGGTTGGTCACCAGTGAGGCCTTTAGACATGGCAGCTCATTTGCCATCATGAAAGTTCTACTGGGGTTGGCCCTTCTCTGCCTCACTTAACATTCCCTTTACTGTTCCTGTTGGTGCTACTGGGCTTGTTCCCAAAAGAAACTCCTTGATCTGAACTGAAAGCTTCCACTGGAAAGACAGGGTGCATAAATAAATTGAGGAATGAGATATTGAGGAAGGCCCACACTTGGAGAACAGGGGGCAAATGTTTTTGCATCTGCTTTGGGACTGATCTAGCTTTCTAAATCTCAGACTCTTCCAGGCAAACTATCTTCTTCTTTCCCTCCACCACCCCCAAGTCCTTTGAATAATAAAAATAATACCTTACTCTATGCAGACTTTGGAACTAAAGGTGCTTTTACAGCATTTTATTCTTCTTAGAGCAGTTGGAAGTTGGTAGGGAAAGTATAACTCCCCCCATTTTATAAATGAGGCAGGTAAGGATCCGAGAGGTTAGGCGTTATGCCTAAAGTCACACAGCTAGGATTCAGATCACCAAGCTGGGATTCAAACCTTCAGTTTTACTACCCCAGCACATCAAAAACAGAGTTGGGATGTTTATTCATTGTAATGTTAATGTTATTCTGCATAACACCCAGTTGGGGGCAGGGGGAGGGTGTTGAATGACTTGCCTGCTAGCTGCAGACCCGTCCTCTTTAATTAAGCTGAAGGTACTTTTGTGTCTGTCGAGTTTTGGATTAAGTAGTAATTTCGGAAGGATACCCAAGAATGTGTACCTTCCCAGGTAGAAGCTGTGTCTGCCTCGGGGGAGGCAGTGAATATTCATTAAAAAAATTGGGGACCATTTCTAAGAGATATCCTAGGCAAAGTTGGAACTCTTAAATGTTAAGGGCACATAGTAAGGACCATGAGATTCCAGGGGCCTGTTTGCACCTGGCTGCCTGAGGGGTGAGTTTTGAGCTGGACCTTTTTGGGGACAGGAGTGAACTCAGGTTGAAATTCAGGGAAAGAGTATGTTATATGGTAAGCAAGCATTTCTTTTTGAAGGCAATTGAGGTTGAGTGACTTGCCCAGGGTTACACAGATAGTAAGTTACTGAGGCCAGATGTGTACCCGGGTTCTCCTGACTCCAGGGATGGTGCTCCATCTTCTTCACCACTTGAGCTGCTCCCTAAACAAGCTTTTTTTTTTTTTTTTTTACAAATTAATTTATCTCTTTTTAGTTTGCAACATTCAGTTCCATAAGTTTGATTTTTCTCTGCCTCCCTCCCCTCCCCAAGATGGTGTGCAGTCTGATATAGGTTCTACATATACATTCTTATTGAACATAAGGAAGCATTTTTAAAGCAAGGTATAAACTGCACTGCCTAAGGGCATTCCAAGTAACTCAACTTTGGTGCTGAGGTGATCACATTCAAATGATTAGATCATTAAGGGAGTCAGCAGGAACTAACTCACTGGATCTGGTTCCTCATCCTTGCTCTGACACTAAAGTAGTCTTGGACAGGCCACCTCATCTCCATGCCTCAGTTTTCTCTTCTGTAAAATTAATCTCTTATTCTGTGATTCTAAGAGTAAATGTGTGCATGAATCTCTATACTAGGTATGGGGAAACAGAAGATAACATTTGCAGAATGGAAAAAAGCTATCCTTACCCTCTAACCAAAAAGGATAATTTCAGAGATAGATATAATTTGAGGTAGTCCTGGAGGATTTTAGAGCTTGAGAGGAAACAAGCATCTACTGTGTGCCAGACAGCGTGTAAATAGTATGTCATTTGATCCCTGGGAGATAGGTGCCCGTTTTACAGAGGGGGAAACTGAGGCAGGCAGCAGTTAAGTGACCTGGTCAGCATCACATAGCTGCAGGCAGGATTTGAACTTATATTTTCCTGGCTTCAGGCCCAGCTTTCTATCTCCTTTGGAGGGGAGGTGGAGGAGACACACACAAGAGGCACTAGGGAAATCCTGATGAAGAAACTGTATATCTTCATTGTCCCCTGCCATTTAAGAGTTGTCTTGGTCGTTGAGGGGTTAGTTCGTTGATTTGTCCTAGGTCACAAAGCCAGTTGTGCCAGAAGTGGAACTTCAACTCAGGTCTTCATGATTCTGAGTCCAGCTCTCTGTCCACCATAAAAGATTGTTTCTCAGGGATGTAACTAGACTGACTTAGATTGACTTAAAAGGAATCCCTGTGTGATGCAGCAGTGTGTTTGTGGCTGAAAGAGTGAAAGAAGGCTTTCCATGAGATTAGGGTTTGGCTTTGAAGGAGGTGAGATTTCAGTTCTGCTTTAAATGAAGGAAAGGCCAGAGGTAGGGAATCCTTGGAAGTGATGAGTCAAGTAGAACTTGGGTGGGGAGGGGAATGAGAAACCAAGATTGGTAAGGACCCCAATTGGAGTTTTTACCAGAGGCCTTGGGGTTCTTTCCCCTGTGAGACGGAAGAGAAAGTATCAGAATTTTCCCTAGGCTCTGCCAATTGGCAAAACCCACAAGATAGCACCCCACCCCATTTTCTTTCCCTGAGGGAAGAAGGAAGCCTACTTAGCACTTCCTGAGGGAGGCAATAGAAGGGAAAGAAAAAAAACAAACCTTGAAGGGGAATTAGAAAACTTAGCTTCTTCTCCCACTCCTGCCCCTGAGCTTTGTGATTTTGGTCAAGCCAATTCACCTTTGTGAGCTTATCTTAACTCATCTGTAAAATGGGAGGATTGGGACTGGGTAATTTCTAAGGTCCCTTTTAGACTTTCTCGGATTGTGTTTCTGTCTAGGCAACCAAGAAGCAGCACACTTGGCTCTTTTGACTGTTATCTAGTGGCTTCCCACATACTCTGTAAACCTATTTATGTTTCTCTTGTCTCCCTTTTCCCCCTCTCCCCTTTTCTCTGTCTCTGCCTCTTTTTATCTCTCCCCTTCTCAGTCTCTCTCTGTTTCTGCCTCTCCCTCTCCCTCCCTCTCTCTCTCTCTGAATGTCAACTCTCTGTCTCTGTTTCTCTCTCTTTCTTTGCATCTCTATAATTTGTCTCTAATTTTCTCTTCCCTCTCTGTCTCTCTCCTTTTCCTTCCTCCTTCTTTTCCTGTATCATTCCTCTCCTTTTCTCCTTTGTCTGCCTCCCTCTCCCTTTCTCCTCTCTTCTCTCTCCTTCCCTCCCTCCCTCTTCCTTTCTCTTTCTTCCTCCTTCTGTATCTTAATTTGTAATAGAAAGCAAGGAGATTCGAAGCCTGACTCCAGCTCTTTCACAAAATCCATTTGTGACCTTGGGCAAATTGCTTCACCTATTTCCTCATCAGGCCAAAGGAGAGATTCAGCTAAATCCTTTGTATTGTTTCTTCCTGCTGTGTGTGGTTCCCATAAACCATAATTTTCTCTGTCCCACCTTCCTCTTTCCCTTCTATCCCACTCTCTCTGTCCCTCTTTTCCTTCACCCTCTCCATCTCTTTTCTCCTCCTCCCCTCATCTACCTCTCCTCTATTTTGCTTTTCTCCCTGATTTTTTTTCTTTCCTGCCAAGGCTCACCAGTATCCCCTGTAAGGGTAGCTTCTCCTGGTACTGCTCAGGGCTATTGGCTCAGGGCCCATTTAGAGCTCTTTTCTCTCATGGTCAGTGCTTGAAAAATGGACTTTTTGAAGCCTAAATATTCCTGAAATTTGACAAATCCTTTCCACCTTGGGAGCCTCACTCCATTCCCGACTCCTTGGGCCCCTGCTCTAGAGACCTATTGAGGCCAAGGTGAGGGGCACTTTATGAAATATTCATTGCTAGCCAGGTTGCAGAATAGACTTTAGGCCAGGCTGCCAAGGGAGCTCAGGTCCTGGAAGGTTGGAACAGAATTGACCCAGATGTTTGATGACCTAAATAAATATATTCAGGTGATCTGAATTGAAGGTGTGTGTTCATGTGGTTAATTCAATCATCAACTATCTGCTAATGTCTAATTATAAATTAATGTCCATTAATCAAATGTCCTGTGTGGTAGGTGTTGCAGGCGACAGAACTAAGTACAGGGTGTCCCAAAAGTTTAAGCTTTAATAGTT
The DNA here is from genome assembly GCF_028372415.1 of Notamacropus eugenii. NCBI lineage: Eukaryota > Metazoa > Chordata > Mammalia > Diprotodontia > Macropodidae > Notamacropus > Notamacropus eugenii. Next base: position 334,995,141 of record NC_092874.1, on the reverse strand, counting down.
TGAAATGTCATGAAGACTTTTGGGACACACCCTATATATGACATGTTCCCTGCCCACAGGAATCCTAGAGCCTAGTTGGATGAGAAAACTTCTAACTCAGCTTCCAACTTAAGGTGGAATAAAGTATAATGTGCATTCAGAGGAGGGAGAAATCCCACAGAAGATTTGAACAATTTGATCTTTTGAAAGTTTATTCCCCTTCTCAAGCTCCTTCACTGTAAAATTAAGAATTTGGGCTAAATGATTTCTAAAATCCCTTTCAGCTCTGGATCCAAATGATCTCAGGAATTAAATTAGAATAGATGGGGGAGGAAAGGGTTTTGGGTAGAAGAAGAGCTTGACCAAAAATCAGAAAGGTGTGAAAGTGTGGGGTGTGTTTGGGATATGACCCAGTTGAGTTGGAGTTCAGTATATGAGCAAAGAATAATATAGTGAGTTTCGAAACAAATCATGAAGCACTTTGAATGGTGAAAGAGTTAGGACTTGGTTCATGTAGGTAATGGAGAGTCACTGAAGGCTTTGGGACACAGAATGAGAGATGGTATGCTCCTATGCTCAAAGGACCAGGGCTTTTGGAAGAATAGTACGACCCAGGCTTGTGTCACCTGTATCATAATGCCTTTTGATAAATGCTTACTGAATGACTAATATGGAAAAACGTCTTGCATGATTGCACAAGTATAACTTATATTAAACGGCTCATTGTCTTAGGGTAGGCAAAGGGAGGGAGAGAATATGGAACTCCAAATTTTAAGAAATGAATGTTACAGATTGCCTTTACATGTAATTGGGGGAAATATTACTAAAAAAAATGCTTGTTGAAAGAAGAAACTTAGAATTATAATAGTAGCCAGCATTCATGTAGCGATTTAAGTTTTGCAAAGCACTTTATAAATATCATCTCATTTTATCCTCACAACAACCATGGAAGGTAGGTGCTATTATTATCACCTCCTTTTTTACAGATGAGGCAACTGAGGGAGACAGGTTAAGTGACTTGCCCAAGGTCACACAGCTAGTCTGAGGAAAGATTAGAACACAGGTCTAACTAACTCCAGGTCCAGTGCTCTATCCTTTGTACCATTTAGTTGCCTGAAAAGGTTGGTCAAGACTAAGGGTGTGGCGGTAGAAGAGACAGAAAAGGAAAGGTTTGGTTCTCAAAGCTGGCTGGAAGGACTGGTAGTATGTACAGGGTGTAGAGGAAGGAGAAGTCAAAGATGATGCTGAAGTTTTGACTCTCAGAGCCTGGCAGGATGGGAAGGCCATCAACAGGAACTGGAAATTCAGGAAAAGGAGAAGTTTTTTCTGGGGAGACAGTAAATTGGGTTGCAGTCATGTTGAGTTTGAGGTACCCAAGGGATATGCAGGTAGAGATGTCCAGTGATCAAATGCAGATGTGTGTCTGGAGCTGTCAAGAGACATTCTGGCTAGAGATACATGACGGTGTGTATCGGTTGTATTTGTATGCTTACACACTTATGTTGGCATGTGCCTGTACATATGTACACATGTATACAGGAGTGTGCCCATGACTGTGTACATGTATCCTCATGGAAAGTATGGGAACTGTTTTTGTGATGGGATGATTAGTTCCCTTTGTTATTTTTTTTTCTCATTTCTTCCAGTGCAATGTTTCTGAGCAGAGAGGGAGGTGGAAGGGTGGAAATTGGCACTGTCCTTGACTTGTCTTTGTTCTTGTCTTTGCTTCCAGATATGCTTCAGCTGATCAACAACCAGGACAGCGAGTTCCCCAGTCTCTTTGACTCTAGCTATCCTGGGGCTGCACCCACCTTCCAGGATGTTGGCTCTTCTGGGGGCCTGTCCCCACCCCCCAGCTCTCTCAGCTCCTCCCTTGACAACTTTTTGGGAAGCACCCAGGTGCCGACCCACGTCAAGATATACCAGCCACCACCTCCTCCCTCTCCTGTGATGAGCAGCTTCCAGCCCCCGCAGCTGATAGCAGGGCCTGACCTGGGCCAGGCCTCTGCAGGCATGAAAGAAGAGCCCATGCAACTTTCCATCCTGCAGCATTCTCCCCCTCAGCTGGTATCCCAGCCTGTGGTGCCATCCCCTCTGGTACCACCACCGCCTCCCCCATCCCAGCCCCAGCTGCAGTCTCAACCCCAGCCCCAGTCCCAGCCTCAGCCCCAGCCCCAGCCTCAATCTCAGCTGCAGCCACCACAACCACAGTCACAGTCACAACCGCAGCCGCAGCCACAGCCACAGCCACAGCCACAGCCACAGGAGTTACAGCCACCAGGAATCATGGTGCCCCAGAGTTTTGCGACTCCTTCCCAGCCTCAGTTTACCTCTCCATCTCTATTGGATTACCAAGGCCAGGGCAGTTTCCCAGCAGGTAAGTAGTGGGCTGGGAGGGTTTGGGGGCGGTGGTGGTGTGTGTTCTGTTTACCTCACAGTGGAAGTGAAGGACTTTAGGAGTAAATATAGGGACATTCCAGATTATGGGGATTTATTGGGGGGGGGGGTGTTGATGAAGCAAAGAGGAAATAGGGAGGGCAATTGGAAAGGAGGCAGAAGAGGGGATGGTTGCACCCAGCTGCCCAGAGCAGTGGCCTAAGTTACTCCTGAGAAGATGCCCCCTTCAGAAAGGTCTCCCTCATCAAGGTCTGAAATTTCACCATTAGTTCTTCATTCCTTCAGACTAAGCATTGACCTTTCCTGTTCTTTCAGATTATGAATGCAGCCTGGGGGAGGGATAATACCTCAGTGAGAAGGAAGTCATTAGTTCTCTCCTGGCACAGAATGAGACCTGGGGAGGGAGGCAGGGAGGGGGTCTCTGAAAAGAGGGATAAAGAAACAAGAAATTGGGAGGGGTGACCTATAGTCCTAATGCCCAGGATGTTTACAGTTTCCTCTGTTTCCCCCTTTCAGCCATTCCTCCTGGTAATGTCCAGCAGCCCCTGTCCCCTCAAGGGTCATTGCCAGTTACCATCCAAGCCCAGGTTCAGAATATCTGCCCACAGCAGCTGCTGACAGCACCTGCCCAGGTTGTCCCTTCCCAGATCCAGCAGGTGCCAGTAAGTTGAACCACTTTCTTCTGTTGTGCAAGTATGGACCGGAAAAGCTGGCCTTATTGCCCTTGGGGGAAAGACCTTTCTTTGAAGGGGGAGCTGGGATCCTGGGAGATCTGGAACCTGAGATAAATCAGCCAGGGCTGAGGCTGCACTTGGAAGCACTTTATCAGAGGAATAAGAAAGAGTTGTTGTAGTTCTGTGTCTGGAAAACTAGGAGGAACTCACTCTTCTGCTCTTCCAAAATGTAACCCCTTGGTCTTCTCCCTCCTCCCCCTCCTTTCCCTTGCCTCTCCCTTCCACCCTGGGGCTCCCCAGCCCTCAACAAAATCTGAGACTGAGAAAGGATTTGAATGACCATTTTCTCATGATCACTATTTAGAATTAGCCAGAGACTATCAGTTTCCTCATCTGTAAAGTGGGCATAATAGTGGCACCTACTTGGATTGTCGAGGCTCAAATGAGATTATATATTGAAGTCTTAAAGGGCTATAGAAATGTCCACTGTTGTTAAAACACAGGTAAAAATAGTAATGACTGAATGAGGACAGTCCCATGTATGCATGGTCTGTCCATCTGGGAAGGCAGCGAGCCTTTCTGTCATTATTTCCACTTTCCTAAATTGTCACTGGTTTCCAAAAATCCATAGACTCTTAAAGTTGGAATAGACCTTAGAGAATACTTCATTCAACCCCTTAATTTTACAAAGTAGGAAACTGAAATTACCTTTTATTTATCTGCAAATTACTTCTTTTGAATTTCAAAGGGGAGCCTCTTTTAGTGTCTGGGATTATCATTATTATTGGAGGCTGTGCCTTCGTTTCCCCTTTGTGCAGCATTTTATAGATGTGCTGCACCACTCTCATCAAGAGTCCTCCTAAACCAAAACCATTACCCCACTGGGTGTTGGAGGAGTATTGGGCCCTTGCCTTGAGTTCATCTGCCCTAGATGTTTAGGGAAATGATAAATCGCAGAATTTGGGAGTGCCCTTTCCCCTAGGCAGCAGGCCTGTGTTGCTGTTTTGTCTTCAGACTCTGGCCTGGGACTTTGTTTTGACCCAGGATCCACCATTCTCCTCCAGAGTGGGTACCCACATTCCCAGTAGGCTGCCTTAGTCATCCATCAACCTCAGGCTAGGCAGGAATGATGTCACTTGTTGGGCAGATGCTGATTGACAAAGCACAGGCAGCTGATGACATTGGTGGAAAGTGGGCAAGGGATGGATGGATGGCCTCCTCCCCCTCTATTTGATCTCCCCGATGGATCCAGGTCTGAATGACTCATCCCTGCCCTTCACTTTCCTCTGAGTGCTAATAATCTCTCTCCACTGATGCTAAGGACTCCACAGAGTGAAAGTACCTCCTGGCCATCCTACCTATCAACCATCTTGTGCCTTCTAATTATTTCCAGGACCCCATTAGTACAAACTATCTATTGATAGTCCTGTTTCAAACCGAAGAGGCCTCGATGTTTTAGTCTGACCCCATATATACAACACTTCCATCCGCTGTATCATTTTTTCATTCAATCACCTTTCTCTGGTTCCTCGCTCTTTCTTCCCTAGTAGGCAGAGATCCCAGTCACTCATCAGACATCCATTCAGCTTCCCCAGCCAACAGAGGGAATGATAAAGCCCAGAATCTCAGAAGTTCTGCATTTTTGTTGTTGTGGGAGAGAGAGAGGCACTTATAAAACAAGGTCTTTGCCCTCAGACAGCACAGCCTTGGATACAGCAGGGTGCTTCTCTTTGAGAGGTGAACATGATCGTTTTTCTGACCAGTTAGGAAAGATTCCAGGAGCAGATTGCCCCCTGTTACCCACATCACTCCCAGGGAGTTTTTTCCTTTCTTTTTGTAAAATTCTGAACCTAAACCAAACCAAAACAAACAAAAAACAACCCCAATGAGCATTTCAGTCTTCACAGCAGACCACAAAAGAGGATTACCTCTGGTGAGTCTTTATTTCATACCTCCTTCCCTTTTTAATGTCTATAATAAACTCCAGTGAGCTCTCTTTAGCGATGCTGGGCTTCGTGTAGTTAGTGGTTGGCAGGGAGGGGAAGGCAAGCAGGCACTGTACTAAGAGATTTACAATTATTATCTCATTTAATCCTGAGAACAACCAAGAGGTAGGTACAATTAAGATCCCCATTCTACAGCTGAGGAAACTGAGGGAGACCAAAGGTTAAGTGCCTTGCTCAAGAGCGCACAGCTAGTAAGTGACTGAGATTGGATTTGATCCCAGGTCTTCCTGACTCCAGGGCTAGTACTGTATTCACTGTATCACTTAGCTACTTTCTAGGGGTATGGAATAGATAATTTCCTTTCAGTATTCACTATGATAGAGAAGCCAGATGTATAAAGACTGAGCAAGAGGGACTGTTGGGGTAGAAAGTATCTCAGAGGCCCCTAGCTGAGGCTTTACCATGGATGTGTCTAACACCTTTGTCTGGCACTTATCATGGAAAAAACAAGAGAACTTTTCAGGATCCTCTGGAGCAGAAGAATGCCTATTTCAGTGTTCATTGAGATGGCTCTGGTTCATGGGAGTATCCTAGCTCATTTGGGTTGGTAGATGGTTAATAGTGACAAGTGCTTTTAAAAATTAAATTAAAGCTTTTTCAATGAACAAAAATATTCTTTTCTCCCCTTCTACCTCCTCACCATTTAAAAGTAGAAAAAAAAATCCTTCATTCAGCAAAACAAATTCCTGTACTGGCAGTGTCCAAAAATGTCTTATTTTGTTCCCTGTATCCATCATGTTTTGTCATCCATCCTTTAGAACTGACTGGTGTCCGCATCAATCAGAATTCTTAAGTCTTTCAGAGTAGTTTGTTTTAGTAGTGTTGAACAACAAGCATTTATTAAACACTTATGGTGTGCCAGGCACTATGGTAAAAGCTGGGGAAACAAAGAAAGGCAAAACCAGTGATTTAGGAAATAAGGCTGGGAAGGGAAGGGAGAGGCTTCAGAATGACTTGGGTTCACTGACACATCTCCCATCCCTACTGCCAAGGTCCTGCTCCAGCCTCACTTCATCAAGGCTGATTCACTAGTCCTGACGGCTGTGAAGACCGATGTGGGCACGGGAGCGAAGACCTCAGGGATCAACACTTTGGCCACCACCACAGCGGTGCAGTCTGCCCCACTGCAGGTCCCGGTATGATAGACAATATAGGTGGGACTTGTGAGGGTGGGATAAGATGAGATGGGGCGGTTGAGTCATTGGGGGAAGACCAAGGTTGACCAAGGAGACCAAACTGCGGAATTCCCATTTATTTCTAATGCAGTGGGTACCTATGTGAATATGTGTGTGTGTGTGTGTGTGTGTGTGTGTGTGTAGGTAGGTGGATGGACAGATAGTTAGGTTTTCTAATACAACTGATATCTATGTAATTATGTACGTGTAGATAGAAAGATAGATGGATAGAAAGGTATTGCTAATACAGTGGGTACCTATGTGAGTGTGTGTGTGTGTGTGTGTGTGTGTGTATGTGTGTGTGTGTATGTATGTTGTCTAAATCCTGGGTAGGAACAACCCTTAAATTCTGGGTTACTTCTCCACACAGACCATCTGGAACTCTGATTACCTTCTTCCCACTGTATTAGGCCTTTCTTAGTCACTTTTCTTGGAATGTTCCCATCTTTCTACTTTTCCCCCGGCTCTGATACTCTCTATTTCTCTTCCCCTAACACACACTGCCCTGGCTTTGAGCTAATTACATGTTTCTTCCCCTGAACAGACCCTGGTGAGTGGAGGCACCATTTTGGCCACTGTGCCCTTGGTGGTGGATGCTGACAAGCTGCCCATCAATCGTCTTACTGCTACGGGCAAGACCCCCAGCTCCCAGAGCAAAGGGGAAAAGAGAACAGCTCACAATGCTATTGAGAAACGTTATCGATCCTCTATCAATGACAAGATTGTGGAACTAAAAGACCTGGTGGTGGGGACTGAGGCCAAGGTATGGGATAGAGAAGCATAGGAGAGAAATAAAGGGGGACAGAAATCAGAGAGGGAGATTAAGGCACATGGAAAGGGGGAACACTCAGAAATCCAGGGGAAGATGAAAGAGAATAGGTAAGAGCCAGACTGGAGGAAGTATCATAGGCCTAGAGCTAGAAATGACATCAGAGGCCATGTGGTCTGATCCTCAAAGAGAAGAGTCTAGAACAGTGGAGAGATTTGAGCCCACCCTTCCTCACTTAAGTATCCCAAAGGGTTCTTAACCTTTTTTTTGTGTTCTGGGTCTGGTAAAGTCTATAGAGCCCTTCTTAGAGTAATATTTTTAAGTGCACAAAGTAGGTAGGAGTACAAAGGAAACCAGTTATACTGAAGTACGATGATCGAAGTAGTGAAAAGAAAAAAAGCAAGTGTTTGGGCCCCATGTTACAACCCCTGAGCTAAATACACAATGTTCAGTATTTTCCCTATCATCCTCCCTTCACCCGAGGGACAAATCTAAGGTTTAACATTCAGAGCTAGCTCCAGGAATCTTTTAGCCCACACTGGTGAAGGATGCTGGGGGTGGTGACCAGGCCCCAGAATGCCAAGGGCCTCAATCATTCCATTCCAGCTGAACAAATCAGCCATCCTGAGGAAGGCCATTGACTACATCCGATTCCTGCAGCAGACCAATCAGAAGCTAAAGCAAGAGAACTTGTCTCTCAGGATGGCTATGCAGAAGAACAGTGAGTCTTTCCTAAGGGTTCCCCATGCCCAGTCTTCAGCCAGTGGATCTTGCAGGCAGCATCAAGGGTGAAGATGAAGCCAAATTGGCTTATGGTCTCAACTGAACAATCTATGCTTGTCACTTCCTTACAAATACCACATTGTCAGTGAAGGCAGGGGTCTTTGAGGAGTCCAGCAGCCTTGCTATTGCTACCCTCTCTAGGGGACTCCTTCCCATCTCCTGCCTTTGGTACAAGTCACATAACCAGCTTGAGAGTTGGGTGAGGGGGAGACCCCCTGACTGAGGTAACCCTTAATATGTACCAAGCACTATGTTAAGTGCTCAGAATACAAATACAAGAAAAAAGAAAAAAGATAGTCCTGCCCTTAAGGAATTTAACATTCTAATGGGGAAAGATAACACAAAAGTGAGCCAAAAAGCAAGGGAGTAGGGGGTGGGGGGGTAGGGAAGGGGCATGCTGGCTAAATCTGATGAGTCAGGATCAAAGCCAAGAGAGGAATGAAGGGTGACTATTCTGGACCCTTCCTCAAAATGGAACTTCTAGAAGGAGCTCACCAATGGGAAAAGGGGGACCACTGGGGCAGAGGGATATTCCAGGGTAAGAAGTCAGTTGAAGCATGATAGAGAATGAAAGGTGGCTGGCCTGGAGCTTTTCTTGTGCCCAAGTATGAACAATAGACCCTTCCCTAACTCTGATCTATGCCTTCTCTTTCTACCCTGCACCAAATCCCAGAATCCCTGAAAGACCTGGTGTCATCCTCATGCAGTAGTGGGAGCATGGACGTACCAATGGAGATCATCAAGCCAGAGATGGTGGATGCGCTGACCCCGCCACCCTCTGATGCTGGCTCCCCCTCCCACAGCAGCCCCCTGTCCTTGGGGAGTGGTGGCAGTGGCAACAGCAGTGACTCAGAGCCCGACAGCCCAGTCTTTGAAGACCCCAAGGTGCTTGACTGGGATGGGAGAACATGGCACTTGGGGGTTATCTGGGGACCTTCTTTCTTGTCTAACTCCATCACTTCCCCCATGGAGCCTCTGTTCTACTATCTCACCTAAAGATGTCAAAATAGCCACCCAGTCTCTGACAGGGGGACCAAAGTATGCTTTGTAGGAGGTTAAATCATGAACAAATTGATGAAGCTCCTCTGATGAATGAGTGTGTGGGAATGGATAGTCTTTAAACTCCTCACTATCTCTAATACTCTATCAAGGGTGGGAAATCTGTGGCCTTGAGGTCACATGCAACCTTCTAGGTCCCCAAGTGTGGCATTTTGACTGAAATTTGTTCTGTGAAGTCTGGATTCAGTCAAAGGACACAGGTTCCTCTCCCCTAGAAATGTTTCTGAGTCTGTGATGTGGATCTCAGATCTTCGAGGCTTCCTTAATATTTTAGGGTATATGTTCTCATCATTTAAAAAGCCCTGTTTGAATCCATATTTCTAGTCTGGGGTTCATAGGATCATTGATTTAATAATATGACCTAGCATTTTTATAGCATTTAAGTCTTGAAAAGCTCTTTATATGTTATTTCATTTAATCTTCAAAGATGAGGAAACTGAGGCACAGAGAATTTAAATGATTTGCCCAGAGCCATCCAGCTACGAAGTATCTGAGGCAGGATTCAGATTTCAGCTCTCCCTAATTTCAAGTTCCAGTACTTATCCTTCAAACCACTTGACTCAAGAGGACTTTGGAAACCCTGTAGCCCAGGGCCCTTCTTTTATTTTTCCTTAAAAATGTTTATGTATTTTTTCCAATTAAAATGTTAAAATTTTTTCCAATTAAAATGTTAAAAATGTTAAATTAAATTAAAAACAAATTTTAACATTCATTTTTTAAAAAATTGAGTTCCAAATTCTTTCCCTCTCCCATCCTTGAGAAAGCATGCCATTTGACATAGATTATATAGGTGCAGTTATGCAAAACATATTTCCACATTAGCCACGTGGTAAAAGAAAATACAGACTAAAAATAAATAAACAAGAAAAATAAAGTTAAAAAAAAAATATGTTTTGATTTGCATTCAGACTCCAACCGTTTTTTTTCCGGAGGCAGATAACATTTTTCTTCATAAATCCTTCAGAATTGTATTGCTGAGAATAGCTAGGTCATTCGCAGTTGATCATTGTACCATACTGCTGTTCCTGTGTACAGTATTTTCCTGGTTCTGCTCATTTCCCTTTGCATTGGTTCATGAAAATCTTCTCAGGTTTTTCTGAAGTTTGCCTGCTTATCATTTCTTATAGCACAGTAGTGTTCTCTCACAGTCATACCATAGTGTGTTTAGTCATTCCCCAATTGATGCTTTTGCTAAAAGAGCTGCTGTAAATATTTTTGTGCAAATAGGTCCTTTTCCTTTTTTTTTTAAAAATCTCCTTGGGATACAGACCTAGCAATGGTATTACTCAGTCAAAGAGTAATTTTTTACTCTTTTAAGCACATTTTTGTAGCTCTTTGGGCATAGTTCCAAATTGCTCTCCAGAATGGTTGGATCAGTTCACAACTCTACCAACAATGCATTAGTGTCTAGGGCCCTCATTTTACAGATGAGAATGAGTTCTGTAAAATTAAATTCCATGTGAAGTCACAGCTTTTTATTTTTCCCACTTCTGAGGGCTTCCTAGTCCTAGTGTCTGGAATTGAGTGAACAGGTCCAGCTTCTCTCTTCTTACCCAGTTTGTGAATTTTTAGATTTCAGCCATAAACCCTCCTCTGATGCCTTATCTTTTAAATACTAAGTTCATAGCGTTGTAAGGGACCTTTTGAGACCATTCAGTCACCCTCCTTTTACAGATGAAGAGACTGAGACACCTATTTTCCTCAAGGTCACCAGGGGGAAGTAACTAAGCTGACATGAGAAACTAGAGGCTTCTAACTCCCATTCCTGTTGATCTTTTCAGTTTGCTTGAGCACCTTCTTTCTTTTAGGCACCTAAGTCAATCCAGCTCTTGGCCTGGGGCATGTGACCTGACCAGGAGGTCAGTAAGGGCTGATACCCCAGCTCATGGGCTTCTGTCATTACCCCTTGTCTCCTAGCCATCCATTTATTAGGAAAAATAAAAAATATTCCTTACAAAAAAAAAAATTGGGAAGGGTTAGAGATTGAGTCTAGAAGCTCCAATTTATTTTTAAAATTTAATTTAAAAATAGAATTAAGGAAAATCCTGGTAAGGTTTATTTTTTCTTCCTCCTCCCTTCTTCCCATTGGGAGAAAAACAGAAAAACGAAACCCTTGTTACAAATGTTCATGGGTAAGCAAAATATATTCCTGCACTGACCACATCCAGAAATATGTGTTTCTTTTTGTATATCTAGTCCATTTTCTCTGTCAGGAGGTGGGCAACATGTTTCATTACAAGGCCGCTGGAATCAAGATTGGTGGTTGCATTAATCAGAATTCCTAAGTCTTTCAAGCTAACTCCCTCATTCTACAGAGGAGGAGCCTGAAATCTAGAGATTCTAGAGAACTCATTTGATGTAGGTTACGCAGGAAAGTAAATGGTAGCTCTGGAATTTCCATAACTTCTCCCCAACATTCATTCCTGAACATTGTAGAGGAGTCCTCTCTCCCACCTAGAAAGAAGCTAAGGCTTCATCAGGCATTTCCTTGTGTTCCAGGTGAAGCAGGAGCAGCTCCCCTCTCCCAGCAGCCTGGGCATGCTGGACCGATCTCGGTTGGCCCTGTGTGCCTTTGTCTTCCTCTGCCTTTCCTTCAACCCGTTGGCCTCCCTTCTGGGCAGGAGCAGTGGCCAGAGCCAGGCTGACACCACCACCATCTACCACACACCTGGACGCAGCATGCTAGGCACAGAGGGCAAAGGTGAGGAGTGTTGAGAGTGCACACAGAAGCTGAGTATGCAGGTCACTCAAGTGGGAGGATTCAGGAGGTACCTGAAAATGATCCCAGACTGGTCTCCGGAGAGGGTTGGTATGCAGGTGCCTGCCAAAGCTGTGTCAGTTTTCAAAAGCTTAGACCTGTTTTTCAGGGTAGTTGGAGAGCAGGGTAGATTTAATTCAATTTGACAAATATTTATCGAGCTCCTCCCATGTGCAGACACTGGTGAGTAGACAGAGTTTTAAGAAAGGTGCCTGTTCTTCCCTTCATGGAGCTAGTAAAGGCATGTCAAGTACAGACATAAGTATAATCTGTAAGTAAATAAAAGAAGTACGGCATGTAAGAGCGGCTGCTAGCCCTTACGTAGCCCTTTAAGGTTTACAAGTGCTTTACATATGACACCTCATTTGATTCTTAGAACAACCTTAGGAGGTATGCACCATTGTTATCCCCATTTTACAGGTGAGAAAACAAGGTTGAAAGAGATTTAGTGACTTTCCCAGGGTTATGCAGCTCGTAAATGTCTAAGGCATGATCAGAACCCAGGGATTCCTGATTCCAGGTTTAACACTATACCTACTGTCCCTTCCAATCACTTAGCTGAACAATGCCTGAGAGGAGAAAGGTCTAAATGACCGAGGAGAGCAGGGCAAGTTTCATGGAGGAGGGGCATTTTAGGATCACAGACTTGGAACACACAGCCCAATCTCTTGATTTTACAGAGGAGGAAAATGAGGTCCTAGAGAGAGGGGTTAAGGATTTTGTCTAGGGTCCCACAGGTATTAATTAGCAGAATTGAGACTTCAGTCTAAGATCTCTGGTTCTAAATCTTTCCAATGTCATTTGGATTGTGTTTTAACGAATGGGTAAGAATCCAGTAGGTTGTGGGGTAAGGTGCCATTTTAGGCATAGGATGGTGAGAAAATGCAGTGTGGGTATATGGGAAAGTGAGTGGGACCATTTGGAGCAGAGAGTACAAGGAGAGGAGTAATGTGTAAGTCTCAGGGTCATAGATTCAGAGCTTGAAAAGGATTTAGACATCATCTAGTCTGACCCCTTCATTTTACAGATGAGGAAACTGAGGCCCAAAGAGTCTAAGTAGGTTGTCTACCACATGAGTAGTTAGTGGTAGCTCATCATCTGACTTCAAGGTTAGGTGGTGCCAACATGAGTAGAGCCTTGAATGCCAAACAGAAATGGACTCATTGAGTCGTGGGAATCCACTGAAGGGTTTTGAACAGAGAAGGGACGGTTTGGAGTGGGATAGAGGCAGGAAATAGGAGACTTCGGCAGTGCTGTAGACACAAGGCCTGCAGTAGGACAGGGACAGTGGGAACACAGAAGACGGGATGATTGAAAACTCTCTTGGATATAGCACCGACAGGCTCCAGTAATAGTTGTATTTGCTGAGGAAGAAGTGAGCAGAAAGGGCTGTTGGGTTTGTGCTTCGTTCTCAGAGGCCCATGACGTCAAGATGATGACGTGACTTGCAATTGACTTTGATTTGAGGGAGGGAGGGCTGTGCAAGGTCACCAGCCTCACTTTCTTCTCCTGAGCCATCTGCGTCCAGTGGCCTGATATTCATCAGGATGGCTGGAGATGGCCCAGCATGCAAAGGGAGACGCTGGCCCTTTCAGGCTAAAGTCTTATAGCATTCTCCCTTTGAGTGAGATACACCCATTCAATCAATAGGCTTCTTTAAGTGGTTGCTCAAAGGATAGGCAGAAAGGAGATCAGAGATATAGCCTAAGGTTTCAAACATGAGAGACTAAGGGAATGATAGTGTCACAGAGAGAGAAGTAATGAGAAAGTAGAGAAGGTTTTTGTGGGAAAGGGAACCAGTCTTGTGTCCCCACCTAGATTCATCCTCTTGGCTTCAGGGGACTTGTTGAGAGAGGGGTCTTTCCTGTGCAGCCAGTGACCTAGCCACCCCACCAAACACAGCACCAGTCTTACCTAGGTGGAGTGGTAGGATTTCAGGGAGCTGGAAAGGTCTTTCCCATCCTCCAAATTCACTTAACAGAGGTAGAACTTCTCACTCCACACTCAGAGATGAAGATTAAAATGTTTTAAATTCACACCAAAGTAGAAACAACTGATAAGAGATTCTTTATTGAGAGCACAGTTTTATGGGGGCAGGGAAGGGTGGAGGAGAGGAAAGTCATGAAGTTGTGGGTACCTGCAGGGTTAGTTGGACCAGGAGCCAGGAGCATCTGATTGGCCGCCAACCTTGCCTAATCTTCTCCTCTCACCCAGGTAGTCCCAGTTGGTCTCAGTGGCTGTTGCCCACTTTGTTTTTCTGGATGCTGAATCTGTTGGTGGTCCTGGCGGCCTTCATCCGCCTCTTCATCTATGGCGAGCCCATCACCAGACCCCACTCAGGACCCTCAGTCTTGTTTTGGAGACACCGCAAGCAGGCTGATTTGGATCTGGCCCGGGTAAGAGGGTGGGCCTGGGAGAGGTGGGGAAGGAGAGATTGAAGTGGGGAGGGAAGCATTAGTCTGGGAGGCTGGAGAGTGACTGGAGGTGAAGGTTAACCTTGGTTGACATTCCACCAACCCCTGACCTCCAGTTGGATGGCGGTGAGAGAATGAGCATCCAAATCCTTATACTAACTTTTTCCTGTGGTCTTTTTATAAGTTTTCTGGCTTCATGACATCTGAGCATTTGACCCTCATGACTACTTTCTTCCAAGCATTCTCTTCTCCCTCGGTTTTCTTGACGTTATTTTCTCTAAGTTCTTTCCTTACCTATTGGACCTATCTTTTTCAGGCTCCTCATGGTTCTGTCAGTCAGCAAGCATTTATTAAGCACTTAATGTGAGTCAGAAGCTGTGCTGAGCACTGGAGGTTCAAAGAAATAAACCAAGAGTCCCTGCCCTGGGCAGCAGACAACATGCAAACAGCTAGGTGCATACTAGACATGCAGTTATCCCTTCCACACTGCAGGGGCTAGGGGGAGGTGCCCCTCCCATGATCTGGACAGTCAGGGTAAAAATGTCTGACTCGACCTTTCCCCAGAGAAGAAGCCTGAATGTTATTCATTCATGGGGTGTTTATACTACCTTATTGTAAAATTTGGGTGGATATTACATAATATTATGCATATATTTTATTCATTTATGAATTTCTAATCTTCTTCTGTGTCATCTACAGCTTCTGCAAAACTCCCCCAAATATCCCATTTAATTTCTTATGCGGACCTATGATATATTGAAACCACAGTAGGGAAAGTAGAGATGTGGATGAAGGGAGGCAGTGGGGGTCTCATGCAGAAGGTGAAACTTGGGATGAGGCTGGAGATGGAATATCATGTGTAAGAAACAACCAATAAAGCCAGTGTCACTACACTGTAGAATGTGTGGGTGGAAACGAATAAATTCTAAAAAGACTGGAAAGGTAGGCAAAGGGTTTTAAATACTGAAAAGAATATAGGGGTAATAGGGAGCCATTGTAGTTTAATAAGTAGGAGTTTGAATGATCAAACTTGGACTTTAGGAAAATTACTTTGTCAGCTGAGTGGAGGCTGGTTTGAAGTGGGAAAAGTCATGAAGGAAGGAGACCCCTTAATAAATTCAGGTGGGAGGTGATGAGGTCCTTTACTGGAGGGGTGGCTATGTGAGTGGAGAGAAGGGAACTGGATATGAGGGGCATTGTCAAGGCTTGAGATGGATGGGATAGATGGTGTTGAAAAGTTGAAGATGACATTGAGGTTGCAAGCCTTGGTGACTGGGAGGATTGGTGGTACCCTCAATGGTAATAGGAAAGTTGGGAAGAGAGGGTCTGGAAAGAAAGATAGTGAGTTCTGTTTTGGACATGTTGAGTTTAAGATGCCAGTTTGAGATGCCCAAAAAGCCACTGGTGATGTAGGACTTGGGAGTTCAGGACAGAAACTAGGGCTGGATCTGGGAAATCCTAGGCATAGACATGATCATTGAACTCATGGAAGCTGATGAGATTAGCCAGTGAGATGCTATAGACTCTATACTTTTAAAATCATGTTTAAAAATATAAAAACCGTTCTTAGCTTGGGGGCTATACAAAAACAGGCAGAGGGCCAGATTTGACCTGCTGATCTGTGGTACAGAGAGTGAGTGAGACATGAAGGAAGCCCAGAGTTCTGTCCTTGTTTCATCCCCAAGGATGGGTGTGCCCCAGAACACTATTTTGCGTGTGTCTCTCTCTGTCTGGCCTCTCTATTCTCTAATCTCCCCCAGATTCAGCTGTTATCTCTGTGAAAATGACTGTCAGATCTACATAAGCAATTCTCAACCTAGACAGCTGGGAGGCACAGTAAGTGGAGTGCTGGGTTCGGAGTTGACCTGAGATCTAATCTGTTTGAGACATTTGCTAGGTGTGTGACCATAGCCAAGTCTAAAGTCTCTTCTAGCTCTAGATCTATAGTTCTAGGATCTCTAGATCTCTTGAGCTCTAATCTGTTTCAGTGACCTGCTGGACAGCTTCACCTGGGTGTTCCTCAGTCATCCTCATCTCAACTTGTCAAGATCTTTCTCCTAAATCTACCCCTCCTTCTAAACTGCTTCCAGTATTGTAGTACCTTAGTTCATAACTTACGAGCATCCTCAAGTCTTTACATTTTCATATTCCCCATTGCTAATGGGTTGCCAGATCTCGTCAGCTGTCCCACCTGAATATCTTTCCATTTCGCTTACACCTCCATCCCATATTCCAGGCCCTTATCACCTCTTCTCTGGACTATTGTAATGGCCTCCTAGATTGAATCCCTGTGCAGTCTGCAGGGCTGGCAAATATTTCTGAAGCCCAGATCAAACTAAGTCTGGTTATGTGTGTTACTCCTCTACATTCACTCTCTGACCCAGCAAAGCTGCCCTGCTTTCTGTTTGCAACATAAAACACCTCCATCTCCAGCTTCCATGCTTTTGCATATGCTATGTCCCATGCCTAGAATGCCATCCTGATTTTAACTCTGCCTTCTTGCTATGCCAAGTTTCTCTCAAAACTCAGCTCAAATGCCACCTCTCTCAAGAGGTCTTTCCCAATCCCCCTGCCCTCTCTTTCCCTAACATGAGTTCCTCAGCCAAATCACTTTGGATGTACTTGGCATGTAATCTGTTTTTACTTATCTTGAATATTTAGAATATGAAGTCCCTGAAGGCAGTTTTTCTTCATATCCCTAACACTTAGCTGGCCCTTGGCATGTATATAGGCCTTCCTTCTAACTAGCATTTACATAGTTCTTTGCACACTGTACGTCTGGCCATCTCTCCTCTTCTCCCCCCTGTATTTTTCATTTGATTCTCACAACTTGAGGTAGGTATAGTTATTATCTCCATTTTACAGATGAGAGGTTGAGTCCAAATCACATAACTAGGTGTCTTAGGCTGTCTGGACCTGGCTCTTCCTGCCAAGACTGCCCTCTCTTCAGTTTTCCTCCTGCCGTTGATTGATTGACAGGTTGTGTGGGGCACAGGAAATGGAGGCAGACAGTAGGCTCTTTGGCGGAGTATTAATCCCTGGGAAGAAGCAAGCCCAGCCTGTCCACAGCACATGGCCCAGCTGTGGCTAAGGTCACCTTTGACCTCTGGGCACCGATCCCTTTTTTCTTTCCTTCTCAGGGGGACTTTGCCCAGGCCTCACAGAACCTGTGGCTGGCCCTCCGAGCCCTAGGCCGGCCTCTGCCCACCTCCCATTTGGACCTGACCTGCAGCCTCCTCTGGAATCTCATCCGCCACTTCCTTCAGCGTCTCTGGGTGGGACGTTGGCTGGCCGACCGGGCCGGGGGCCTTCTGCGAGATCGAGAGCTGCAGGCAGATGTCAGAGCTAGCTCCAGGGATGCAGCCCTGGTCTACCATAAGCTACACCAACTGCATATGACAGGTGGGCTGTCCCTTTCATCCCCAGGTAGCTGACCTTGGAGCCCAACCCTTCTCCCATTTGACCTGAGGCCCCAGGATCCCCTCAGATGCAGGGGTGGGGAGGGGGCCACCAGTTGCACCTGGCTGCTGTCTGTCTGATGCCCACTGCCCTCTGGCCCAATAGGGAAGTACACCAGCGGACACTTTGCTGCCATTAACCTGGCATTGAGCGCCCTCAACTTGGCTGAGTGTGCAGGCTCTTCTATCTCCGTGGCAACCTTAGCTGAAATCTATGTGGGTGTTGCGCTCCGGGTCAAGACGAGTTTTCCTCGTGCCCTCCATTTCCTAACGGTAAGGGGGGGCAGTGCCAGGCAGCAGGACTGGTTCCCATTCCCCTCTCCCACCTCCAGCCTGACCTGGGGAAGTGACTTAGGGCTCTGTTTATGAGTCGTGCCTTCCTTAGCAGGGCTACCTCCTACTGTGGGCCATGCTTTTACAGACTTCTTTTTCAGCTGCTCCTTCACCAATCACAAGGGGCTTCCTTTGGGGCCAGACCTGGGAGGGTGGCCATCTCTAGTGGGGCCCAGACCAGTGATCCAACCAACTGCCATCTCCTCCTCGCCCATAGCGCTTCTTCCTGAGTAGTGCCCGCCAGGTGTGCCTAGCCCAGAGTGGCACCATGCCCCCTGCCATGCAGTGGCTTTGCCATCCCGTGGGGCATCGCTTCTTTGTGGACGGGCACTGGGCAGTGAGGAGCACTCCCAGGGAGAGTCTCTACAGCTCCACAGGGAACCCAGGTAACTCCTCCCTCTTTTCCCCTCCCATTTGTCCTGATCTTTCCCCCTTCTCATTTTCCTCCATCTCCCTCTTCTTTCTCATTCTCTCTCTTCCCTTCATCTTTCCCCTTTCCCCTCCTTTTTTTCTATTAACTTAACACTCCTTCTGTCTGTGATCTTGTTGGGTCAAAGGGTACCCACAATTTAGTGCCTATTTGTGATATAGTTACAAGTTGTTTTCCAGAATGGTTGGACCAGTTCATAGCTCCCCCAGCTGTGCATCAGTGTGCCTATCTTTCCAGAGGCCCTCCAGCAACTTTCCTCTTTTGTCATCTTTGCCAGTCTGATGAACAAGTGACAGAACCTCCAAGTTGCTTTAATTTGTTTAATTTTCATTTTGAAATTGAATTTTAGATTTGCATTCTGAGGTCGACTCACTGAGTTGCTTTAATTTGCATTTCTGTCTTTAGTCATTCTCCTCACCCTCATTCTTCCTTATCCCTCAATTCTTTTCTCCCTTTTCCTTAACTTTTTCACATTTCTGAAACTTTGGCCCTTCCCCCCAGCTGTCATTCCAAAGTGCAAAGGATGGGGGGTGGGGGTGGGGTGTCCTGCTGTGGTTTTCTCCACCTGTCCTCTGAAGGCATATATTTTCCTCCTCGACCCTACCCTGCAGCAGCAGTTGTTCAAAGAGAATCTTGGGGTCTCCCATATCATCACCTTGTGCTGGGGGTGATGCTCTTGATGTCTGTTTGGGTTGGGAGGTGGCTCACGTCCCTCTCTCTCTCTTTCTCTCTTTGGAACAGTGGATCCCTTGGCCCAGGTGACGCAGCTGTTTCGGGAGCATCTGTTGGAGAAAGCCCTGGGCTGCGTGGCCAAGCCTGAACAGACCCTGGCTTCGGCTGATGGGGACAGGTGAGAGCACAACCCCAGGGGGGCCCCACCTTTCACCCATTTGGCTTCCAAGGGTTACCTCATGGCTCAAGTCCTACCCTGCATTGCTCTGGCCTTCCTCTGCCTGCAGGCTCTTTATTCCTCTCCATAGCCAGCTCACATCATCTTTCTACCCACCATCCCTCTCCAGCTCCCTCTATCCCAGGTGGAGCCAGTTAATGGTCCATTAATCCTGAAGACTCAGCTTGGTCCCTTCTCAACCTGGCATAGCTTCATTGAGTCTCTACTGTGCAGAATGCTTTGAGTATTAACAGAAATGGAACAGAAATAATTACATTTGTATGTCCTACTTTTCAAAGCATGTTCATCTCATTTGAATCACCTGTGGGAGGCAAATAGAGCCAGGGTGGTCGCATCCCGCCTGATGGGTGAGGGAGATAAAGCCAAAGGGGAGGACACCTCCTGCCCCACATCCCACAGTGAGTTGGTCATGAAGCCAGCTCTGGACTCTGGGGAGGTCTCTTGGTGTCCCAGCTGGATACACTTCGTCCATTGACGTGCTCTGTATCCCCAAGCTGCATTCCTTCACTGTCCTCCCCTCTGCTCTCTAGAGAGTTCTCTGATGCCCTTGAATACCTGCAACTGCTAAATGGCTGCTCAGATGCTGCTGGGGCTCCTGCCCTCAACTTCTCCATCAGTTCAAGCATGGCCACTACCACCGGTAAGCCCTGTGCTCCCTCTTCGGGGTAGAGAGTGGGTGCATGGGTCTTTGGGAGCCACATTTTTCTGTAGTTGGTTAGAACAAGTTACCTGCACCCAGACAAAGTCCTCTTCTGTCTCCTCCCAAGAACGGCACGAACTTGGTCCATTTCACATTCCATCTTCAGCTGGGAAAAGGAGAGGGAGACCCCAAGGACAGTGGAGAACAGTCTCTCTCCTCTTCCCTCCCATAGGTACTGACCTTGTGGCCAAGTGGTGGGCGTCCCTCATTACGGTGGTAATTCACTGGCTCCAGCGGGATGATGAGGGGGCAGAGTCTCTCTACCCAATGGTGGAGTACATGCCCAAAGTCCTACAGGCTTCTGAGTGAGTGTCCTGGGGTCCAGCCCCTGCCTCTTCCAAGCTTTTTATGAGAGAAAGTGGAAAGATGGTTTGCCCCCACTCCCAGGTCAGGGGTTTTCAGTACATGTTACACCTGAGAATGCAGTGAAGATTTTACCTTCCCTATGAGGGCAGACATATGGGACAACATTTCTGGGTCTCAGAGATGGGATAACTTTCCCAAGCCAGACTATAAAGCAGAATTCTCAGGGCTCAGGGTGATATAATCTCCCCAGGGTACATGAAGAGATAGATACTCAGGGGCCTAAGGCATGAAGTCAAGTCCAGAGGTTGACAAGAGGTTCAAGGCCAAGGGCTTAGGCACAGCTTTTATTTCCTCTCCAGGAAGATTCCCCTTGCCCACATTTAGTGCACCACCCTATCTAGGCCCTCAGATACACACCTGTGGTCTCCTTAAGGGATTCTGCTCCAAGAAGCCTCCCTAGCTTTGAAGTGGTAGGGGTGGGGGTGGGGCTCCATCTAGTAGTATTAAGGAGTCATTGGCAGGTGGGGGAGGCTTGGGCTATGGGTGACCTTGGAGGCCCTTCATCCACACACAGGAAGCCTCTGCCTCGGGCAGCCCTGCACTCCTTCAAGGCAGCAAGGATGCTCCTGGGAAAGCAGAAGCAGGAGCTTAGTCAGACCAGCCTGAGCCAATGTGAGAAGGCTAGCAGCTACCTCCGGGACAGCCTGACCACAGGGCCCTCTGCAGCCACCACTGGTGCTTCTATTGACAAGGTAAAGACACCCCCCCTCCCCCACTCCTCACCACTAGGGGTGAGATACAGTGGGAAGGAGCACCGGACTGGGAGCCAGGAGCCCTGAGGTCTAGACCTGCCCCTGCTTCTGAATGACGGTCATGGGGAGCTTCTGCCAGCTGTGGTGTCCTGTGGTTCTTACCCAGAGGATGGGAGTCAGGGATGAGAAGCCCCTAGCTACTAGGTTTGGGGTGGGCATCAGCTTCTGGGTTGGACCCAGTAACAAGCTGGTAAGGGGCCAGATCTAGCTGGCCCTGCCTGGAGCTCTCTCCAAGGCCCCAAGGGCACAGGGTTGCTGGGTTTGGCATCCTGGAGATGGGTGGAGGCTGCCCTGTAGTGCACTGCAGTTGCATTGTGTGTATCTGCAATGCCCCAGTAATGTAGCACAAAGCCTGGCCCCTGGCACCGTGGGCACAAGGCCCTAGGGTACAGGGGAAAGAGGAGAAAGACACAGAAAGGGATTCGACCTTGACCCACTCACCTGGACCCTGTGTGCCACGCAGGCCATCCAGCTCCTCCTGTGTGATCTTCTCCTGGTGACGCGCACCAGCCTGTGGCAGCAGCAGGTGGGCGCTGCCCAGCCCTCCAGCTGTGGCTACCAGGCCTCGGCCCTGGAACTCAGAGGCTTCCAGCAGGACCTCAGCAGTCTTAGGCGTTTGGCACAGTCCTTCCGGCCTGCCATGAGAAGGGTGAGTTGCCCCAGTCCCAGCCCTCCAGCTTTAACTCTGTGGCGGGCTTCCAAGGACCGCTGATTCTCCCCATTCCATCGTCAGGGTATCTGGCTATTTGTCCACAGCTAACTGAAAATGGGGGAACTCCAGTATCCAGTCAGTATCAGTTCTGTCTAACCTGTCCATGACTTGTGTTTATCTGGCACAGCCAAGCACTGTGTCTGACGGAGGAGGGAAGTCATAGACCCTGCCTTAAGGGAATTCACAGTCTAGAATGGAAACCTAGCACTCCCATATATGAGAGTGAGTTAGACAAGTAGCCAGTGATTCAGTGCTGCATCATGCCATAGGCATTAAGTGTGAGGGCAGGTCAGAGGAGGGAGAGGCCAGCGTGGGCAGGAGTATCCCAAGAGGGAAGGAAAGAAGGAAACAAGCATTCATTAAGCACCTACAGTGTACCAGGTTGTATGGATGACTTCTTTTGATTTTCACAACAGCCTAGGACATAGGTGCTATTACAATCCCCATTTTGCAGTTGAGGAAACCAAGGCAGACAGAGGTTAGTAAGTATCTGAGGCCAGATTTGAATGGCAGGTCTTTCTGACTTCAAGTCAGAAGGGACACTTCCCACCTGCCCCAGCTGCCTCTGAAGGAGGAAGAAATCAGTGAGAGCACAGGCATCCCACAGGTGGTCAGAGGAGGCTTTCATGGAGGAGCCAAGGCTGGTTACCCAGCCTTAGGTATTATAGGGAAGGAGAGAGGGGAGGTAATAGAATTAGAGAACAAGAAGGATCCCTGTCTTCAGAGAATTTATTGGGGAGAGAGAACATGGGGTGCCAGAGGAGTGCTTTCAGTGAGTACTGGGTACCAGCTTCCCAAGTGGGTACACAAGCACTGAGTGACCAAGAAAGGCTGTGGGAAGAAGGGGTGGTAGCAAACCAAGTTCTGAAGGCAGGGAAGGATTAGGAAATAACTCACTGGCCTAACACACAACTTTGGGGGAGACAGACCCTCCTTGGCCAGTGTCTCGCTGGCTATCGACAGGAGTGGATGAGAACTCACAAGGGGGCCACAGGTATGGGAAGGGGAACTCCCTTTGAAGACCCCCTGTTTCTGTTTTTTAGGTTTTCTTGCATGAAGCAACTGCCCGGCTGATGGCTGGAGCCAGCCCCACGAGGACTCACCAACTCCTGGACCGAAGCCTAAGGAGAAGGGTGGCCCCAAGCAACAAAGGATGTGAGTGTGGGAGCAGGACTGGACAGAAAACTAGGCCAAGAGTTGAGGCCCAAGGCCCCTCCTTACCCCTAGGGAATAAGCTGTACTTTTCTAGAAAAGGTGGCTAGATGGCCCCATGGATAGAGCACCTGGGCTGGAGTCAGGAGACCTGAAATCAAATCCATTCACAGACATTGACTAGCTCTGTAACCTGGGCAAGTCACGTAACTTCTGTCTGCCTCAGTTTCCTCATCTGTAAAAGGAAGTTCATAAAAGCAGGTATTTCCGAAGGTTGCTGTGAGGATCAAACAAGATATTTGTAAAGAACTTGGCACACGGTAGGCATTTAGTAAATGCTTTTTCCCTTTCCTATACCCAGGTCCTAACTTGGGAATCTTACCTAAATATTCCTTAACATTCATGGTGAAAGCTGAGACCAGGGTAATACACTAGGAATATTATCTTTTGTTGTTCAGTTGTTTTCAGTTGCGTCTGACTCTTTGTGACTCCATTTATTCTTTTTGGCAAAGATACTGGAGTCATTTGCTCTTTCCTTCTCCAGATCATTTTTTACAAAAGAGGAAACTGAGGCAAACAGAGTGAAGTGATGTACCCAGGATCACACAGCTAGGAAGTGTCTGAGACCAGATTTGAACTCAGGAAGATGAGTCTTTTCTGACTCCAGGCCCTGTACCTCCTAGCTGCCTGGGAATATTAAATTCTGTCAGTATTCAGGTCCCATATGGTTTTGATGAATATAGAAAAAATAGGTTTAGGGTGTGTGTGTCTGTGTCTGTCTGTGTGTGTCTCTGTGTGTCTGTGTATGTTTCTGTGTGTGTATGTCTGTGTGTGTGTGTCTGTGTCTATCTGTGTGTGTGTCTGTGTATGTCTCTGTGTGTGTGTGTCTCTGCGTGTCTCCGTCTGTGTGTGTGTTTCTGTGTGTGTCTGATGTACTCTACATATGACAGGATATGACGATGTTACATCCTGTGTTTGTACGTGCACTGTTATCTCAGGTGCATACCTTTATCCCAGATCCCCAGTCCCCAGCCCTGGCATCACTGTTGAACCTCCTTCTTCCCCTGCAGCAGGTGAGCTGGAGACCCGACCCACTCAGAGGGAGCATGCGGAGGCTCTACTGCTTGCCTGCTGCTATCTGCCCCCGACCTTCCTGTCTGCACCAGGCCAGCGTGTAGGCATGCTGGCAGAGGCCGCTCGAACCCTGGAGAAGCTTGGAGACAAGAGGATGCTGCATGACTGCCAACAGATGATTATCAGGCTGGGCAGCGGGACCACTGTAACCTCGGGGTAACCCGGCCTCAGCCTCTCCAGCACCCCAGCCAGAGGACTATCCCAAACCACCCAGTCCCCCTGAGACTTTTGACCATCCAGGACCAGCCTGGAGCCTTTCTGCTTGCTTAGGTCCTGGTGAGGACCTTGGACCTTAGAATCTTGATGTCAACAGGAGTGTCACCAAGATCCCCTGATAACTAGGGTACCAGCAGGATATGGATAGAGGTGGGCAAGTGACCTCTCCCTCCTCTTCCTCAGTCACAGACCCAGGAAGCCTCCCCACATCTACTGGCCTGATACCAAGAGGAGACAGCATGGCACTAGACCCTTTTTCCTTCAAAACCACCGTTTCCTCACCCCTAACCTTGAGAAGTCACAGCGTAATGGGGGGGAAGAAACTCGATTTAGAGACAGGATCAAGGTTGAAATGTCAGCTCTGACCCTCGGAGCCCCAATATTCTTATCTGTAACATGAAAGGGTTGGATTGGATAACCTTTCCAATTCTATGATCCTATCAGGTTCTAGACACATCCTGATGAGGTTCCTTGGGGGAGGGGCTGAATGTGTGGATTTTGTTTGGGTGGTGTGCCCCTCCTTGATGGGAGAGGCTGCAGCCATATCCTTCCCTCCCCCCAATCTAATCACTGGGTAATTGGGTGCCTGTGATTTATGGTGTTTAATGGGCCAAGGCTAATGAGAAATTTGCCTTTTCCTTGGTCATCAGCCCTCAGAAAGGGAGTAAGGAGGGAGTGCAGGTGACTAGAAGGGCCCCAGGTGAAAGGCTGGGGAAAGAGACCAAGTGGTGTTAGCTTCCCACAAGACTAGCCCTCCATCCTGTAGGATCCATCCATGGTAGGCAGCAGGATTGCTGGATGAGATGCTACTGACCTCTGGTGGTCCCTTGGGAGATTGCAAGGGCTACGTGGCTACCCCCTCAGGCAGGGCCCCTCTTCAATCCTCCCTTCCTAGTGTGTAAGGCACCGGTCTCAAAGCCAGGAGGATGGGTTCAAGTTCCACCCTCCACAGATACTGGCTGAGTGCTCTCAGCCATTCTCCCAAGTTTCCTCTATGGATGAAATCACTGGTGCCACTCCAAATGGCTTCCTAATCTTAATGGAACCAAATAGTATATTTCGTATCACGTGCTCTTTCCCTTTCTGAATTGACTGCTTTTGGGGGGGGGGGGGAACCAGTTGTCCTGGAGCAGATGTCCTTGACCCTCTGGAGCAGAAGGAGACCGGAAGGAAGAACTCCTGCTGTCCAGAGGTCTACTTGCCCATTCACATGCCAAAATAATGGTGGGCTGGGGGGCTCTGCCCCTGCCCCCCCTCAGCCTCTGGCTCCCCTCCTTCCTGCTCCACTGTCTCAAGCAGTCTTTCACCTTATCCTGCCCCCCCCCCCCAATCCCCCATTCCATTCTCCCCCTCCCTCAGGCTCTCTACTGCAAAGGGAGTTTCTCCCCACTCCCTGTTACCACCAGGGGTTGGGGTTGCCCCGTGGGCCACAGGAGGCCTTTACTTCCAAAGTTCTTTGCCCTTGTTGTGGGGGAGGTGGGTTCCTGCTCTCAGGCCACTGTGTGCTCTAGGCAGTGGCCCCCTGAGGTCCAGGGCTGTGGGGCTGATCCTGTACATATGTATATATTGTCACTACATCTCCTTGCCACTGCACTAGCCTCCCTAAAGTCCTGGGAGACGCCTGTACTACTTTTTTCCTTCGCAAACTTTTATTTTCATAGTGTGAGAAGAGTTTTGTACAGAAAATTAAAAGGAGAAATTATTTATAATTTGGGTTCAGTTTTTGAATAAGACAACGGAAAGGGTCCCAGGATGGCAGTCGGAAGACCTGGATTCCATTGCTCACTATGTTAGTCTTGGACAAGTCACTTTGTGGACCTCAGCTTCCTCATCTGTAAAGTGAAGGGGTGTACTGGGGCATCTCAATGGTCCCTTCCAGCTCTGTCACTTTGGGACTTATCTCGACCTCTGTAAGTGCAAATGGATTAATGTGAGGCAGAGAAGATTCCTGCATCCAAAGAAGGTGGATGCACCCTGGGAGAATGCTGGACTTTGCTGTCCTCTGTGGAGGGGTGGTCATTGGGATATATTTGGAGGGCAGCCAGGAATCCAACAGCACAGGGGGAGAACAGAGGAGGGGAGGGAACAAACCCAGGGGCCGAGTGAGTGGGAAAATGGAGGAATCTACAACAGTCCCCCTCATCGTGGTCCCTGTGGCTTCATGTTCCCGCCCCTAAAACCCCTGGTTCAGCATATAGAATATATGCCCTCCTCTACCAAAGGCTAAACCAGCATGGACCTGAAAAGTCGAGCCTTTTGGCCCTAAATTCTCCCGCTTTTCTTCTCTGGTTAGGCAGCAAGAGAACTTCACTTTGGGAAAGAAACAAGAAAACCTTGGTAGTGGGCTGAGTATTCTCAGTCCATCAGTACTGGATGGTAGGGACAGGGGTGAGACTTCTGACCTTAACTGACCAAAGGTTGTTGGGCTTGTGGAGGAAACCCAGGGCAGGTGGGGGTGGGAGATTACTCCCCTGTCTTAGCACTCAACTCCACACTAGAGCACCAGAGATCTTTCTTGTGCTTGGATGGATAGGTTTAAGGGGGGAGGGCCTCTGAACACTGGCAACCACAAAAGACTTGGAGGGGGGGGGAAGAAAGGTGTCTCCACTTCCTAGTTCTAGATCTTGGTCAGCTTCTGCCCTCTTCTGGCTCTAGGTGAGGACGGAAGCTAGGATCTATGAACTCCATGCCTCTATAATGGGTTCCACGTGTCCCCGGGGTCAGTGGTTCCACAAGCCAGAAGGGACTTGGGATCACCGTGGGGCAACATGCCCCCATTAGTTCTCACATGGATGCCTTCTAGAAATGGGGAAGAAGAGGTAATGTGGGAGAGAACTCAGCTCCCACTGCTGTCCCTGACCCCCTGCCAGTTGCTTGGCATGTAACATCCCAGTATTTCGGATCTCTGGGCCTTACCGACTAGAAGTAACTTGAACCTCCATTGCCCCTCCCCCCAACCCTTCCTTCCACCATCTTTCTGTCAGGAAGAAGGGAGGAGAGAGGTTAGAGGCCACAACTCCATGCCCGAAGACTTCCAAAACAATTGTCATATCTTTATTGACGGTTTTTTTTAATGCAATGACCTGTTTTTTTTCTTTTTTTTACTCTTAAGGAAAATAAACATCTTTTAGAAACAGCTCGTTAACACACAATCTTCAGTGTGAAGCAATATACTAAGAACACTAGTCTTAACATTTACAGTCTTCATATATATTATATATATGTATATGTATACATATATATACACTATATAATGAGGCAATATATAATACACACGGTTTACCATTTTACAGTCATATGTACATGATGCCACTAAGACAGTTGGGAGCTAAGTGAGGTGCCCCCCGTGGCCCTGGAAGGCCATCTCCAGAGTCCAAAGTGAGCTTGTCAGCCAGGTGACCCGGGCAGCCAGGGACCCGGGCAGCCAGGGACCTGGCCTAGCTAAGCGGAGGTGATAAACGGAGCAGAGGACCACAGACAGACAGACAGACAGATGCAATAGGCAGGGACTTGCTTGTCTGGGCTTCCTGACTGGGCTGCTTTGGGGGGTCTCCCTTACACGATGCCAGCTTCCCCTTTGCCCAGCTCCTGTGGGGGGAGGGCATCCTAGGGAGAGGATTTGGGGGGGTGGACAGGAGACCTAAGGACTGAGGTTGCTGCTTGCAGTGGGACCGATGTGGTGAAACAAAAGCGAGCACGTTTCAGACGTATGTACATTATATATAACATATATATAGAGAGCAGTACATATATATTTTATACACACGATATATCTGTTTTTCGGCTGCGCGGTTCGAAGCTGTCTGCCGTCCCACTGGCTCTCCTGAGAATGAGTCCCCATCACACACAGACTCCAGATATATATTGTCTAGCCAAACACACACATGCGCATATAGCACTATGAAGGGGAACAGCTATATAAAAATGTGTGTTGCATTATCACTAGTGTGTGTGTACATATATATATATACACGTGTATATATATACACAGAAACCCCACCCCACCCCCAACCCTACTCTGATCAAACTATTCCAAATGGCCCAGCTTCTTTCTCTCTGCACTCTTCCCACCGTCCTTTGGGGGGCCTGGGGTGGGGCTGGACCCGGGGTGGGTTCTGCCTGGGGAAGGGGTACAACACACAGGAGCAAGGCTGAGAGCTGAGTCATGAGCAGACGGGGAATCCATGAAAACCAGATAGCTCAGCATCAAGGGAGCTAAATTAGGGAACAGGCACCTCAGGGAGGGGTCACTAGGACAGCAGCTACACAGGCTTGGCCTGGGCCTGGGCCCATCTCCTGACCCTGGAGTCACTGGCTGCTGTCTTCAATTCATCAACTGATGCCATTGAAGGAGGCAGATGACTGACAGATTCTGCGGGAGGGTGGAGAGCCAAGGAATCACGGGGGCATTGAGCTGGGAGGGACCTTAGAAAAATCACTTAGTCCAACCCCATCATTTTACAAATGAGAAAACTGAGTCAAAGCCAGTGACTTGCCCAGAGTCACACAGTCAGGAAGTGAGAGCAGGGTCCCTGACCAAGATTCACTAGGGAAGACTGACTTAAAAACGCATCCTCTTCCCTGGCTGAAAACCTGGGGGTGCTGGGATCCTCCTTCATCAAACCAGGCTCTGTAGAGTCCTGGAAAGCAGCCTGCTAGGACAAGTTGTTCCAGAGGCTTCAATTCATTAACTTAAAAGCCTCAGGCTGAGTCTCCAGTTAAAGGGCCCCCACCCCTTCAAGCTGAAGGCTAGAGGACACCCTTCCAATGGTTCCTCATTCCACCTGCTGCCAGGCACATAGACCTGGAATAGGGCTCTACCCCTGGGGCTATTTTTAGGACCTCGGGGATTTCCAAGAATTTTACATTTCTTCAACTAAACTAACATAACCAGGGTTTGCACTGGGCATGCAAAAAGTTGCCTTCTTCCAACCCTGCTCACACTAACACACCTTCCTCCAAATAGTAGCAGACACCTGGATGGACCAGATCCATTCTACTGTTACCCAGAAAGAATATACTGGGCAGGAAAGGGAAAGTACCACGTGGACAGAATTGATGGGGGGTCCCCCCCTACACCTCTGGGATTTAGAAATGACACGTGTCCTAGTCCAGCTCACACCAGCCTTGCTTTACTTCCCCTCCTCTTCATCTGCCAGATGGATGAGGTGATGGAGGGAAAAGTAGGCAGTCCCCTTAGACCACTAGCTCCAAATTCTGCACTGTCCCTCTGGCCACCCCCTCGGCTGGCAATGGTCTTCACTTCTCTAGGACTAATATGGATGCAGCTTACCAGGAAAGAAGAGTCCAGGGCTATTTCTCCTTTGAGGGCTGGTGGGACCCACCCTCAGCAGGTGCTGCAGTGCAGGTGGACAGGGAGCATGGGCAAAGTCAGGCCTGGCCTCTTAGGCATCCAAGCATCAGGCCGTACCCATTCGATGCTGGGAGGGCCAGGAGCGGGCAAGAGAGAGTTGGGAAAAGGATCTAAGTTTGACACAAAGTATCATCACTGCTTCACTCCTAGACCCTGTGCCCACCCCCCTGTACAGCCTGTCCCTGTACAACCTACACTGTTACCTGGTAAGAGAAGTCTAAGAATATTTCCCTACCAAGGTAGAGATATGGTATAGGGACTGTCTTGTCTGATGGATGCCAAATCCACAAATGCAGGGCCTGGATCCTATTAGTCAGCAAACCTGGGTCAGCTCTGAGGAGTGGGTCTTTGCAGGGACTCTAAGCCATAAGCAGATGAGAACATTCAGAAGCAAAGGGCCTCTGGTGAGGTCAGCAGATCAAGGGGGAGGAAGGGTCCTGTTCCTCTTTTCCTTGCCGATCTGGGTGGTCCTGGTCACGGCTCCAGGTAAGAGTTGGGCCCAAGGCTTGGCACCATCTCCTGTCCAGATGGAGGAGGTAAGCCCCAGGAGGGTGGATTACAACAGCTGCCTCTGGAAGAAAAGCCCCACACAAGGTCACAACCAGCGTCAGCAGGAGCCCCTCCCCTCTGATTATCACCCCTGACCCAACAATTGGCCTGGACTGAGAGATCTCTCCCCATCCAAGAGCTCCCTTAAACTCTCATAGCCGCTGGGGTCTCCCTCCCTCCCCATCCTATTTCTTGATGAAGTCCTCCCTCTATTCCAACTTCCTGCTCCACTCCTGTCTGCTCTCCTGCTGGGTTCTTGCAGACAGTTACACACAACAATCACCCTGTCTTACCCCCCAGTGCCTGGCATCCTCCCTCCTGCTCCCCACCGCCATGTGTGCTCTCTGGCCCTTCTTCTTCTGACTCCCTCCCCTTAGTTTTGCCTGATTTATAAGGAAATACTTGTGATCATCATATGTCAGCCTGCCCTGATCTCTCTGATTAACTGCAAATAATAAGACGTGCACGTTGTCGGTGGCTGCATCGGGGAGAGGAGACAGGCAGAGACATCTCTGAGCACTGGTTAAATGAACAGGTCCCCAGGATGAGGTCAACATTTGGAACTGGCCAGGCCTGAGCTGGGGGACAAAGCTGCCTCGTGACAGGCTGGGGCTCCTCTCCTTGGAGGTAGGAACAGGCTCCCCTCCTAAACAAGGGACACCCCCTCCCCCACTGCACAAGTAAGGCTGGAGGGCTCGAGGACCTGGGAGTCAACAGGAAATCCAAGCAGGATTTTTTTCCTTCCTTTCCTTCTTCTGAAGGGTAATAAGCATATGGGATAAGCTGCCAGGGGTGAAGGCCCCTGAGGAAGAACACAAAAGGGGAGGTCGGGATGTACAGGAAGCAGGAAGGTAAATCTGAGGTCATCTGGGACCGGTTGGGCTTCCTTGGAACCAGCTCTGGTCCCAGCCAGTGAAACCGTAGGCAGATCCCCCCATCTCTGGCACCCTCATCCTCACCCACCCACACAACAGGGTTCTGGCTGGGAAGGGACACTCCAAATGAGGCCCATGTGTCATTAGCAGGAGGGCCCCGGGAGGGAGGGGTGAAACAATTTAGAGTATCTATGAGATGCAGGGGGGCCAGGGAGCAGAAGGGCATGGCCACTGATCAAACTGGGGACTCTGTGTTCCCTCATCTCCAAGGGGGTGAGAATCAAAAGGAGGAAGCCATTTCACATACCTTATGTTTAGGACATTTCAAAGAAAAGTTCTCTTCAACTAGAATGCAACCTAAGAGCAAAGAGAAGTGTCTATTGTAAGAACAGGGATAGAGAGGGGGGTGGGGGTGGAGGGAGAGGGAGAGGGGAGAGCACGGGTGCCTCTCCCAGCCTTCCAAGGCAATATGCCATGAGCATACTAGCTGGGGAGAGGGGGCAGAAGCAGCTTCCAAGCACTGCCAGGAGTCCTAGAGGTTCCTCCGACGCTTGCCGCAGGGAGATCTCCCTAGTGGTGGAAATGCAAGGGGGGCTCCCATCAGAGAGCTAACTAGCATACCAGGATTGCAAACAACTTCTCCATGGGAAGGTAATTAAGGTTTCCCAGATGTGCTATTTCTAGTTTCTACCCCTGGATTTTCTCCTATTCCTATTCATTTAGTGTGTGTGAGTGTGTGTGTGTGAGCCTGTGAGTGTGTGAGCGTGTGTAAGCCTATGGGTGTGAGCCTGTGAGTGTGTAAGTGTGAGCCTGTGAAGGTGTGAGAGTGTGTGTGAGCCTGTGAGGGTGTGAGCGTGTGTAAGCCTATGGGTGTGAGCCTGTGAGTGTGTAAGTGTGAGCCTGTGAGGGTGTGAGCGTGTGTGTGTGTGTGCGTGTGAGTGTGTGTAAATCATTACAGTATTTCAGTCTTGTGGTCCAGTTAGATGAGAAGGAGCTCATCGCTCCTCTCCACCCCAAATCCCAGCCTCCACTGCAGTGGATCCTGGGAGAGGAAGTTATGGCTGCTTTCATTTTCTTTTTTCTTTTCCCCCAGACAACAGAAGTGGGATCTGGAGACTGGAAACATTAAGTCTCTCTTGCATCACTGAAGAGCTCTAGCCACTGGGAAGCCCAGTGGGCCATCTGTTTACAGTCTGTACATGAATTCCAGGCTCACAAAAGACACCCAGCACTTACAGTCAGCCAAGCATGAATCGGGCAAGAATCTCGCTGTACGGCAGTTGGACCTGCAGTGGGGCCTAACCACTCACAGCTTAACCTCCCCTGGGCCAAACCTGCCCAGCATGCTTCAGGCCAGATGGGGCCTTTGGACTTGTGTGTAGATTTAGATCCAGGAAAAGACCACGCTGATACTGACTCACTGTCTGGGGGAGGAAGGGACCCCCAATGAGAAATGGATTTTGGAAAAACCCCAGTGGCTTATATCGGCCCCCGCCCACCCTCTGCCTCCTCCAGATTCATACCTGCCTCAATTGACTTTTCCCCTGACTTGAACTGGGGGAGGTCTGCCTGCTTGGATAAGAGCTCTGCCTTATTCCAGGCCTCTAAGCTCAGAGGGGAGGTTACAAAGAGCATTCACTCTGGAGGTTCACTGGATGGGAACACGGGCTAGAGGTGAGGGGAGGAGACTGCTGGGGTTGCCAGCTCCCTCTGGGATGACACAAGGACAAATACCACAGAGAATGGAGCACTGGACAATCCTCCTCCCTTCTCCTTCCTGCCTCACTGATACACTCTGTGCATACATCAGTCCCTGATAAAGTGGCATTAGAGTTGTGTGTCATGGACTCCTTTGGCAGTCTGGGGAAGCATCTGGACCCCTTCTCAGAGAATGTTTTTAAATAAAATATATACATATATATGAACTCATAAGGGAAAGCAATCATATTGAAAGAGCTATAAAATATTTTTTAAAAGTAATTTTATGGACCATCTGAAATCTAAATTCAGGTTCAGAACCTCAGCAGCAGGGTTTTTTCTTATTTCCCTAAGGTAGGGGCTGCTTTTTTGTACTTCTTACCATAAGGTAGACTGAGGCAGGACTCCAAGCAGAAAGGTGCTACTCTTTTCTCCATAAGAAGGCTTCATCCTTGTTGAAGCCAGGATAGGAACCCTACTATTCCTTTCCCATCAGGAGTTTCAACTTTCCTTTTTCAAGCTTAGCTGGTCACTGAAAGGTAGCTTTGTGGAACTCCTCCTCTGTCCTGACCATATGTACTCTGGGGTGAAGGCTGGCCCCCGCCACACACACACTCACCCACTCCTTGCCTCACCCAGGGCAGGAAGCAAGACTGAGGCTGAACTGCTCCCCACCCTGGTCCCACCACACTGAGCATTCCTCAGGTCTCCTGTTTCACTGCTCAGCTACTTCCAGAGTGAAATCCTTTCAGTAGAGAGGAAATATTTACCAGGATAAATCTGCCACTTGACTACACTGTCCCCCAAAAGAACCTGCCCTTAATTTCCTGACTTTTTTAAAAGGAAGGAAAAATTCCATTACCCCACTTCTGACATCAACCATTCCACAGAATTGTTTACGATACTGTTGAGTCCCAGAGTGTCAAAGGCAAGACGGCACATCCAAAACCAGCCTGCAACTGGCAGTAAGGATGTGCTAAGAGACAATGTGGAAGTCACTGGTGGGCTTATTATCATAATTCATTTTAGTTTTACTCCTTTCCCTGCAGCCTTAAGCATCACACTACTTGTATGGTACTGTGCTTGACTCTGAGTTCTTCAAAACACCAAAAATCCTTCCTCCCCCATGATGGAAGGCAAGAAACGACGTTAGGATGGACTTCACAAGCTTGTAGGTCCAATTCTCTGTGTCTCTCAGTGTCTCTCTGTCTGGTACACACACACACACACACACACACACACACACACACACACACACACACACACACACACCCTCATATACACACATGCTCATAAATACAAGTGCTCACATTTACATAAATATAGAATATGATATGGTCAGATATAGAAGACTTCAGCCTTCAGCGACACCCAGTCAAAAGGGTCTGACTAAACTCTTATCACTTTAGTAACCTAAAATAGGGGCTCTTAACCTTCAGCTATGTAAACTTATTTTTAAAAAATGTTTTATATAACTGTATCTCAATATTATTCAATTTATTTTATGCGTTTAACAGCAGTCTTCTGAGAAGGGGTCCATAGGTATCATCAGACAGAGTCCATGACACAGCAAAGGTTAAGAAACCTTGTCCTGAAGACACACCCAAGAGGGCCAACAGGAAACAGGAGAAGGGGAGCAAGTGCAGGAAAGTGGAATCCTAAGGCCTAGCTACAGGAATCTAACCAGAGTCATAACTAAAGAAGGGGGCCTAGGAGCTGGCCTCAAGGCAGGAATATTTTGGGGTGTCAAAATATTATTCTGAGAACTCTTTCTCTTCTGCTTCTTCTATAGTCTAAGTTACTGTCTTAGGAACTGACACCTAGTGCACTGACTTCCTCACCCATCTCTGCCCCCCCCCCACACAAGTGTGAACTCGGGCAAGTCAGTTGCCTTCTCAGACCCCCCAGGTCCTTTATAAAATATTTGTACTGCCAACTTCACATAAGAATATTGTGCAGAAATATGTTGCAAGCTATAAAATATCATATAAATAGACTACCTCCTCCCATTGAACCAGGGCTCGGCCAAACTATTTTCTAGATTCACATGCGACGGTGAGATCTTTGTGAGTGAGGTCTGTTTTTGCTCTTTCTCCATTTTTTCTGTTTCATGAATCCCTGGCTAATTTTATTCATTCAAGGCAAGGTGGTAAGGATAGGGGTGAGGGTGGCACATTTTGTGGGAGAAAAAGATTATTTGCAGGCTCAAGATCATAAGGGTAATCAGTTAGTCCCCGGTTCACTTGCCATCAGGATACCAGAATCCTGCTAAACTGTCTGGAATTCCCTCCTTTAAGCCTTTTAAAAACCCTCCATCAAAGACTTGGCTGGGAAGGCACCCACAGGTACAAAGTACTTCCCACAGGAGTTGGGTATATATACATAACAGCTAAAAAAGACACAAAACACCTTTGTTTCAGAGAAACCTGGGAAGACCTGTATGAACCGATGCATAGTCAAGTGAGCTGAGCCAGAACAATCTGTACAAGCACAAGATACTGCAAAGGTAAACATCTGAGGAAGACTGAGGAGCCCTGATCTATTCAATGACCAGCCATTCCTGCAGAGGACTCATGACCAAACATGCTAGTGACCTCCAGAGAGAAAGGGGGTGAGCCTGGAGAACAGACTGAGATTGGGGGGGGGGGTTCTTGTTCTGCTTCACTGTACATGTTTGTAACATGGGTTCTGTTTTTCTTTCATCCTCAAGAGCAGCTGGGAGGGTCAGGGGAAGGGGTGATGACTGGGAGGGAGATAAATGAGGTTTTTTAATTAAAATTTTTAATTAGAAAAAAGAAAAAAAGAGACATCTTCAACTTCACTGGGTCAATGGTTATTTCACCTTTCTAGAACTGTTTTCTAGATGATGACTGGCCAAGGTTGCCAGTGTCAGGCTGTGACTGTCAGAAGCTCTAGGACTAGGGAAAGTATTCTACCCTTTTGAGTCTAGAGGGGGTCACTATGGGATGTGGGTACAACTCCTTCTTTGAATGAACCACATTAAATTTAATTAGGGATTGATAGAACCCTGTATTTGGAGTATCAGTCATGAAGTCAGTTTTGGCAGTTTTCTCTCATGTCACCTAGACTCATAAAAGGCCACTCATAGGATGAAACAGGGTGATGATGGCGCTAGGGAGATCTGCACTGCTTCACAGTGATTTAGGGAAGCAGTTGGTGGAGGAAGGAGAGGGGAGAGCCCAACATTTGTGACTAAAATGCTTTCTGAGGCTTCTACAGTTACTCAATTCATCTCTCCCACCACCAAGGCAATGCTTAGGGATTGCCTCATACCCTCTCCCATACACCCCCATTCCAGGGTTCACTTTTGTGACCTCTCAAGCCTGTCACTGATGATCAGTATAAACTCATTTTACTTTGTTCGTATTTTAAAAGTTCAGAGGGTGGGGGTACAGTGTGCATGTGATGATTTTCCAGCTTATACCCCTCAATCTCCAAAGGATATCCCCTCGTACGCACCCCTAAAGACAATCCCAGGCTCAGCAACCCAATTCACTCAATAAGCACTAACATCCAAAGAATGTGCCAGCAAAATGTCAACACTCAAAGGCAGGATCACCAAGGGGAGCCTGTGGGCTGGAAGCCAGTCCAGGACAACGTAGGAAGAAAGAGAAGAGGCTCTTTCCTGGAGACGGAAAACCTCCCCAACTGAGCGCCCTGTTGACAGTACAGAGGCCAATGCCAGACAGAAGAGCCACTCACGAGCTGCCATCACGGGCACTCTAGAAGAAAGCCATTGGTGGCTGCCCTGACAGGTCATCGATGGGAATGTTCCCTTACAGCCAGTGACCACATTGGAACAATGCAGGTCCATCCAGATAGGCATGCTAGATAGTTAACAAATGTTGAATTGAATTGACCTCCCTTGTTTATTCGAATAACCCCTAACCAACAGTGCCCTTCCAGAAGAGTGTGTGTGTAAGACAGAAACCTAAGAAATCTGTCAGCTGGCAGGGCATCATGAATGTGGATCTGGCTTTACTTGTCATGTGGACTTTTGGGGGTACTGTGCTTTCTTCTGCGTGGCCACATCTGCAGCCACTTGCATCAAATCCCTCCCACAGTCCTTTAGTAAGAACCTGAAGTTGAGGAGTCTCTGTTGACCAGAGGCCCCAACCTTCTATAAAAGGAAAGCAATTTCTCACTACTCTCTGAAGATCCCGCACCTGAGAAGGAATGGAGCTGGAAGTGTGTCAACCTATTTCCTTGTCGACAGATGAATTCCTCATCTGGCAGGCTCCACCAGAGAGGGAGGGGAGAGCCCTGAGCATGGAGGCTGCATGCTGACCACTGTGGATGGATTCCTAGCCTGCAGACTGCCAAGATTCAGTAGCTTAGGACTCAGGTAATCCCAGACAGGATGCTGTCCAGGATGTAGCAGCCGCTGACCCTCTGACACAGTCATAACTCTCCGGCTGTTTGGTGTGCTCTTTGTCTAAGACCTCGAGCAGCTTACAGCCACAGAATAAGACTTTTCTCAGAGACACAGAACTCAAGGGAACACAGCACAACAAAGTTGCCCATGTAACCAGGCTCTCCAGAGCTACGCCACTCTGTTACAAAAAGATTTAACCTACTTCTCTCTTGGCTCTCCCTTCTTGACTGACGACCAACTGCTCTGCTTTTTTATTTTATGTGGTAATAAAGAAGACAGGTGTCCCACTGCTGGCTGGACTACAGCAGCCTGGAATTGCAGTTCTGTATTTGATTTCTGGAGGCTTTTACTGTGGTTTATATGGTTCACATGGTGGAAAGGAGCAGCCTTACATGTAGGCAGGTTGTTAATGCCTAAATTCTACCATGAGCATTCCTTTGGGTAAAGCCCTCTCCCCTCACCAGTCCCAGTCCTTTCAAAAATGAAAATTACTAGCAGAGGAATGATTTTTTCCAGGTGACCAAGAATGGTCATTCAGGATATGATGGGAGCACTGATGGATGCTGAAAGGAGGGAAGAAGATGAAGATTAACTTCATCTCCTTCATGATTTTGCTGAGGCTCGACTCTAGGGTTGAGGAGTGACTTCTAATTCCATCAGACAACTGGAGAGGAGGTTATGGAACTGGGCTAAAGAATATTAAGGATTAGGGTTTTGTTTGGGTTCAACTGGATCGGCTGTGAGGTCTCTTGCATCTTATGGGTTCTCTGAAGGCAAGAAGCTCAAGGGAAAGGACAAGGACTAAAAGTTGTTTGTGGGAAGGAACAAAGTCTTGGACATTAAAATAGAACAATGCTAGGGAAAGAGGTAGGGGAAACTCAAGAGTCAAAATGGAAACTAAGTCTGCTGATGGTTCTGAGGGTCTAGGATCAGGATAAATGAATGTTTGGAAGGAGAGGAAAGCTAATGTGCTATTAGGGGGTTAGAGGTCAGGGTGATCCAAGAAGCCACCTACCATGTTGCCCATTTACCCTTCTCCCCCTCCTCCCACACTACACATACACACACAGGTGCACACACATGCACACACACACACACACACCCTCCCCCATGGTTCCCAGACTGGTATGAAGAGGGGCAACCAGAAGTCCTGGCCCCATGGTCCCTTACCTGTGTCACTGGCACATGCGTAGTGGTAGGTTTGGGAGCATCCTTTGTGGCAGCAGCCAAGGGTGGCACCTACTTGCTGGCAGCTGGAACATCTCTTTACATCCATGAAAGAGGGGGAGCAGCAGAGAGGAAAAAAAAATAAGGAATTCAGTGGCATTCAGAAATCCAAATTTCCTGGTGGGTCAATCAGCTGGCTGTAGTTTGGAGCAACCAGACTCTCCTCCTGGAACAGCCATTAGTTTTCCTGGAATACCTTTTTTCTCTAAAATGAACATTGTGAAACCTGAATTCAAATCCTTTCTCTGACACTTACCCAGATGTATGGCCATGGACAAGTCTCTTAACTTCTCCGAGCCTCAGTTTCCTCATCTATAAAATGTGAATGATAATGCTTCTAGGTAGCTCCCTCCCATGGTGGTTGTAAAGCTCAAATGAAATACTTTGCAATCTTTACAGCACTATGTAAATGCCCATTGCAATTTTAATAGGCAAACCTGGGTAACTCTGGGGGACGACCCTTTCCAAATTATTCAAAAATTGAGGAGACTAGGTCTCAGAATAAGGTTTCAGAGTGGCTGAAGTCCCTGTGGCTCCCTCTCACCCTTCAGAGGTTCCATTAGTACAAGGTCCCTTGCAGGCAGCTGTCCTTGGGGGGCACATTATACTCTCTACAGTCACTCCCTTAGGCCACATATTTGGCCCAAATCATCAGGGTCCAGGTTTTTGGTTTGTTTGTTTATTTTACCCATGCCTCACTCCTAAGTGAGAGACTTTCTTCTCTGTCGTCTATGGATTTTTCCAAATTGTCCTGGAATATCCCTAGGAAGGTACCAATTCATCGTGCATCTGACCTGTCCTTCAGGACTGATTACGTGGAGAAACTAGCCTTTCTCTTTCATCCTGAAAATGAGTCAGGGGCCCAGAGCCTCTTAGAACAAACCATTGTGAGTCTCAGATGTTTACTGCTGGAACACGTGTGTCTCCCTGAAGGAACCTTTAGCTATCCAGAGATAGAGCTCCTGTGGGTGGCCAGAGGAAGGACAAAGGCCATTTACCCCCATCCCCTTATCCTATTCCCTCCCAGGAGAGAGATGGCTAATGGCCAGGGAAGCATCTCCCTATTCTGGGCCTGCTTGCTCATACATCTGGATGGCTGTCCACCTGACATATGTCTCTGGGGCATTAATCTCTCTCTCTCTCCTTCCTCTGTGTGCCTTCTCCCATCTCCCAACACCGTCTGGAACACAGCCTGCGTCATCGAGAAGGAATAGGGTATCTAATTGGGAATTAGCTAGAGAGCAGCCACAATCAGTTCTGTTGCCTAGATGGAGCTCTTGGCTGGCAGAGGATTCTGTCTCCTCCTTCATGATAATGGCACAAGTCTGAGTGGGCTGATTTCCCCAAGCCAGCCAGACCCCTATTCAATAGGCCAGGCCAGAATGCATTATTCCCAAGGGTCTAAAGCCACTGTTCCTGTATCCAGTGGCAAAGTGCCCTCTCTCTAAAAAATGATTTTGAATTAAGGGCTGATTGTGAAGACAGTGTTAACACTGCCAATATGATGTGTCATGTGTATGAGGGCTGTCCAGGGTAAACTGAAAGTTGCCTTTATGCTTTTAACATTCAAATATATATTGGGGGAAAAAAATCCCTGAATGAAGATAATGTAATGGGATGAGTTGTATTCTATCCAAGTGAATGTGTCAACAGGGAGGGAAAATGACACGGATAGGAACAAAAAACAGAACAGATATCCAAGATTCACTATTGCAAAGTACAGTGGACAGGGTCTTACTGAAAAGCACTAGCTGGTGAGGGTGGAAGGAAAACAGATATGTGTGTGTGTGTGTGTGTACGTGTACATATACATATACACATATATACATATATGCATACACACACATATATAAGATGGGGTGGTGCCAGAGGGGTACCAGCTGACTCTATTGAGGTGAGGGAGCTGGCTGTTGGAACAGCAGTTTGGACCAGAAACCAGTGGGGTAAAATGAGGGCCCAATTATGAAAGAACCTCATTCCCTTAGAGACCAAAAGAGACTGGAGGGAAGAAGAGTGAATCCACCAAGAACTGTAATCTCATTTGTCAGAGCCCAACAGCCTAGAAGATCCTAAGGCTGGATGGGGTTGTCTCAGCACTTCACACTTTTGCAAGCAGTATGTCTGTGAAGCTACCTTTTAGATGGAATTCAACTGGAGAGAGTGGAATGGTGGGGTAAGCACTAGATTGAGGAGCAAGGATTGTGGGTTCTAATACTAGCTCAGTCACTGCTTTCCCCTATGACTCTAGCCAAGTCACTTTACCTTATGTGTCTAGTGAGGGGTTGAGTGGTCCAGTGGAATGAGCACCAGATCTGGAATGAGTTCAAATCCTGCCTTGCCACTTAATTACTGGTGTGACCTCAAGTCACTCACTTCATGTCTCTGGGCTTGTCTCTTCATTTTTAAAAGGGAAGAGAAGGGCTGGACTAGATCTCTAAGGGTCTTTCCAGCTCCAAATTTATGAACTTGAAATATTCTCTATGTACTCTGTATTTCCAGTATTCTCTAAAACTCTGCAATTGAATGAACCTCAAGATTGTCCCTGCTTGTTGTAGCCAAGTTTTGCTGTGCACTTGAACAGATGAGTGCCAGACCATGGGAAGAGATACTATCCTGGGGCTATGGGCTTCAACAGAGACCACTCTTAAGTGATGACAGGCTAATGTTCATCGGAGATCTACCAGAACCTGGGAAGAGATGACAATATTCTATTTTGTGACATCTTCCTCCTCAGAAAAGTACATAAAAGGCAAGGTTGAGCCCCAGGCTGTAAAACAGATGCCCACCTGCCCACTAGAGTCAGGGAACTTTTCTGGGAACCAATCTGAAAGCCAGATAGTGAACCACTGTCCTTGCACATAGCCCAGAATATGAAAAAGTAAGGGCAGAATAGAGTCTTTTAGCAGGCAACAGACTTGTTCCCAACTCCTCCTTTCCAAAGAGTAGAAGGGGGAAAGGTGGTGGGTTCAGGATAGTCATCGAAAGAGGCTCTTTGGGAAAGGTAATTAATGAAGTAAAAACAGATGCTGGGGAAAAACTGGACCATCTCCTGCCCACGGCTCTGTCAGCTCTTTCCCCAGGGCATCACCCGGGGAACCCAGCTGAGGCTGAACCAGCCTTTGTTGCTTGGCAGGTTCTTTAGATCCTGCCCACGCCACCTGGAGTGATGACACTGGTTGGGGGGGGGAAGGGGAGTTGTTTCTCAGGTAAGCACCCTCTTGGCATCTTAACACGAAACCGTTCCTGTCGACATGCTGCTCTTGACGCACTTGCTCCCTCCTCCCCGGGCCACCTCCAGCTCAGACAAGGCATCAAATCATTCTTTTGGGGGATGAGGGCAAGAAAATCGGAAGGCAAAGTGCTTGTTTGCACCTGTTCTTGACTCCCAGCTGAGCTGGGGTGACAGAACAGGGGGCAGCATCTGACACTGGGTGGGAAAACAGTCCAGCTTTGGAACTATGGGGAGATGGGAAAGTCCCCACACCGTAATTTCCATAGGGAGAAGAAACCAAAGGCAGGATCTGACATGAAAGAGATAGTGGGCAAGAAGCGTAGACATAGACCTGAACAACCAAATAAAAGAGCTGAGGAACACGAGAAGAGATGAGTTGGGGAACTATCCCTTGAATAGGCCTTTGGCTCGCCCACCACCATGCCTTCTTTCCTAATTACACTACAAACTCCTTGAAGAGAAAAGGCTGAGCCTCATTCAATTTCATATCTCTTATAGCTCCTGGAATAGAAATGCACATGGCAGGCATCTGACAAAATTTTTTTTTTTCTAAATTGAATAATTGACAAGAGGAGGGAAGGACTGGGTTGGCTACATAAGAACCCAATCACCTCTTTCCTTCTCTCATCATGAATAAGGCAGGGACTGTTTCTTAACTCTGTTTGGCCTGAAAACCAAGTTCCTCCCTTCTGTTAACTCACAGACGTACCCATGCCACCTACAGACCAAAATATAATGGAGACAGTCACGTCAGCCTCTTCCACAAATACACCAGTGCTTGTCCTTTAGCTGAGCAGCTGGTCCAACACTCTGATGGTGCCTTGGAGGGATGTGGGGGTGTTGGATGCTGATCCTGAGAGGGTCTTAGTTATACAGAGCAGTACATGTTGCTACAAAACCAAGGTGACTCATGTTTTCCCTTTGGCCTCTCTTTGGTGCCATGACAGCATTAATTTTGCCTGGCCCTTTAAGGGCTTTTACAATAAAAGAGTATGACCTCATTTATATGACCCCTTCCTGCTGTCTCAATATCTCCTGTTGTCTGGATTGCTACAGATAAGAAGGGTCCTCAGATGTCACTGTGGTCTATCTAGATTTTCTTATACTCAGGCCTTGATTTCTATCATTTCAGATAGAGAAGATTTCCTCAAAGCTCCTTGATTCTGGGTAGTGGTCAGGTGGGGTGGGGAATTAGGATGTGCAATCTGGTTGTTTTCATTTTAAAGGTGAGGGAAAGCAAGGCAGGAGGAAATATGTCCTGTTGCAAGAAGAAAGAAAACTGGGAGAGCATATGGCAATGTGGATTTAATTGACTGTAGAAGCCATTTCCCCTCTGTGAGCCCCAGTTTCTTCTTCTGTAAAATGAAGAGATTGGATTGGATGAGCTAAAACCTTCCCTGGAGTTCTAAATAGTCTTGGGTTCTAAGTGAACTGGGACAAGGAAACGCCCAATACAGGTTGAGTCAAAGACAGAGCAAGAACCCAAGGTCTGGGAATGACTCAGTCCCAGGTTCCTGCAAAAAGGCTGCACACCCAGGGCCAGGCAAAGGGCACAATGATGGGAATGGGAAACCCTCACAGGGAGCAAGAGAAATGCTTAGGGAATTCTCTTCCAGAGGCCAATGTCACAGTCTGGGTGGGAAATCCAAAGACTCTCTGGAGATGCTTGGAGGGACAAGTCCTAGTTCCAGCGGCCAGGACCCACCCTCTCACCTCCACTACTCTGGCTTCCTTCAGATGCTAAGGGTGGCTCCTCTTCACTTTCCTCCCTCTACTTAACAGATATAATTCTCCTATTGCCCAACTCATGTTATGGAACCCTTAACGGTGGGCGATAGGTTTGGTCAGGAGGATGATAAGCTTTGTAGTTGGCCAGGAGAATTTCCTGGTGATGTATCAGGGCTCCCCAAGGCATCCTTCCGAGTACTAGGGAGGTGCCTGGCCTGGCCTGGAGTATCCTGGAGGGTAGCTGGTTGGTTATTGTCCTCCATTTTCGAGGTGGTGGGTGCTTCATAAAAGCTCATTCCCTTCCCTTTGTCCCTGCGCTTACACTACCTAGGGAAGGGGAGGCCCTGAACCGGGCCCAGTGCCCAGTCCCCACAGCTCCCTCCACG
Source organism: Notamacropus eugenii (assembly GCF_028372415.1). Lineage (NCBI taxonomy): Eukaryota > Metazoa > Chordata > Mammalia > Diprotodontia > Macropodidae > Notamacropus > Notamacropus eugenii. The sequence continues at coordinate 334,951,499 of NC_092874.1, read as the reverse complement.
CCATCCCAGGGCGGTAGTAGTCTTACCACATCTGCAGCTGTCTTCATCGCCTCCTGCAGACCGAACAGCTTCCCGGCCACCAGGTAGACGCCTGCAGTCCATATGGCACAGCCTTCATGCACCCAGTGCTCCTGCGTGTCTCCGTTGAGCTCCGCCGGCGGCGCTGGGGCCTCGCTCTTGCTGCACTCGTGCTTCCTCGGCTTGTCAGCCGCACTGGCGGCCTCCTCCTCTTCGGTCCTCTGCTCGTCGCAGCAGTAGCAGCTCTGGAGTTTCCTGTAGAGGCCCCGGGAGCTGGACCTCAGTGCGCTCTGCTTGGTCGAGTCGGTGGTGCCATCCAGCCTGGGGGGCTTCCCGGGGCCCGGGGCAGCCAAGCAGTGGCTCTCCAGGCCTCTGAGTGTTCTTTCCAGGGGGGGCGCTGCCTCCTCCCCCGGGCCATCCGCCCTCACTTTCTCCTTGAGTCTGGACTTCTTTTTGGGCAGGCAGTCCTCAGGGTAGTAGGGCCCACAGAGGTCCCCCAGGTCTTTGTAGTTGGCAGGGTTTTGGCAGAGACAGCACACCAGGCAGGCCGCGCTCAGGGTTTTGGAAACCACAGGCCCCAGGTGCATGGTGGATGACAGGGGCAGTACGGCCCGGGCCCCGGGGAGGGTGGCCAGGGCGGAGGAGGAGGTGGTGGGGGAGGCAGCGGAGGAAGAGGAGGAAGAGGAGGAGGAGGAGGAGGAGGAAAAAGAGGAGGAGGAGGAGGAGGAAGGCTTGGGCTCTTCCCCGGGGCAGTTGACCACCGTGCAGGTGGTGGTGAACTCATCCTTCTTCTCCACCCGCACGTAGGGGGAGAAGGGCGCAGCCCTGCTGTCCGTCCGGAGTCTTTTGCAGGAGATGTACTTGAGCCGGATCTCGGGCTCGGCCGGGTCCAAGGGGGGCGCGTGCTGCGGCTGCCTTCGCCTCTTGGCCCGGCTCTTGCACTGGGGGGCCACGTTCTTGGCCTTGCCTCGAGTGAGCCGTTTGCGCTGCCGCTTGGAGTAGCCGCCGTTGTAGCTGGCCTGGCCGGCCGGCTGCTTCTGGGCCCTGGTCTGGGGCTGGGGGGCCCTGCCCTCCGGGGGCTCCACGCTCAGGCCCTGGCCCTCCGCGTGGGCCTTCTTCCCTCCTCCCCCTTCGCCGTCCTCCCCGCCACCGGCCAGGGCACCCCCCACGGAGGCCAGGAGCAGGCCCGGCGCCAGATGGGCTCGCTTGTCCAGGCCCAGGGCGGCCGCCTTCCCCTTCCGGCTCCTCTTCTTGGTCCCCAGGCCGAGACCCTTGGCTGCCTCGGCGCCGGCCGCGCCGGGCTGCTGCTGCTCGTCCTGCTGCGGTGTCTCCGGAGAGGAGCAGGCCTCCCCCTTGAAGCAGTCGGAGGACAGTTTCTTACTGTTCATTAGTTTTCCTTTTAAGGATCTGCTGTTGGAATTTCTGCATAATTGCTCCGCTCCGGGGGCCGCGGGAGGCTTCGGAGCCATGCCCGGGTGGAAGGGCCTCGCTTCTGCCCCGGCCGGGCCGGCCCCGGCCTTCTTGAGGGCCCTGTCCTTCTCGGGGAGGGAAGGGCTCAGGGGGCCGCTGTGGGTCGGAGCCACCACCGCTGCGGCCGCCGCTGCCGCCGCTGCCGCCGCCGCCGCTGCCGCTGCAGCCGCCGTGGCTGTTTTGCATGCAAACTTCTTCAGGCTGGGAGAGGTGATCTTCTGCACGATGGCTTCCAGCTTCAGGCCTCTGCCCTTGCGCGGAGGCAGGACCTTGGTCTTCATAGCTCCCTGGAAGGCGGCTCGGGACGTGATTTTGATGCAGACGTTGGGGGTCTCTGGAGGAGGGGCTTTCAGGGCGGGCTCGCAGGTGCCCTTGGTGGACTTGGCTTTTTTGGGGCTGGAGATCCTCTTGAAGAGGCTGGGGGAAGTCTCGGCCTTCTCCTCCTTGAGGTTCCCAGGGCTGCCGCCACTGCGGAGAATGAGATTCCTCTTCTTTGCCGGAATTGGGGACATGAAGGTGGACTTCCTCTTCAGGGAGTGCAGCTGGCGTTCGGGCAACTTGCCTCCCACGCTCGATGCAGGTTTGGGGAGTTTCACCCTCCGGTTTGCTTTCCCCTCTTTCTGGGCACTGCCAGGCATCTTGAAGCTGGGTGGTAGGTGGTTATTAGAAATGAGTTTCTTGGCAGTTTTGCAGTTTGGCAGCCTCCCTTCGGTAGGCCTCCTCCGCTTGGGGTGAAAGAGCTCCTGGGCTTTGGTCCGAGACCGGAGGATCATGGATCTCTGGTCCTTCGCTGGGGTATCTGGGGACTCGGTTTCCTTCATCTTGGGCCCCATGGAGCTGCTCTCTTGGGCTAGGCTGGGCACTGGCAAAGCTGCAGGGTCACTGGGGCTAGAAGCCACCTTAGGGGACAGCTTTCCCGCTCTCTTCCCAGACTTGAAACTGGCTCTCTGTTTTGTCCCCAGCTTCTCAGGTTGGGAGGATGCCCCAGTTAGGCTTGGTGGGTGGGAGCCGGGGGTTCGGGGCTCGTTAAGGGCAGTGAAAGAGCGGGTACACATCCTGGGCAGCCCTTCGGCCACGACCCTACCGGCAGGACCCAGCTGGCCAGGGGCACCGGCCCCTTCGGTGTGCCCCTGGGACTGCCCTGTGCAGGGCTCTGGCAGTGAAAGGTCCTTGGGCAGATCTGGGGCTTTGCAGCCAGATTCCTCTCCTTCTGGCAGCCCTCTCTGTACCCGCCGGCTCCTCAGGCTCTTCCCTCGAGGCATCGGCCCTTTCTTGGCCAAAGTGTTTTCAGGCAATGCTGGCTTGTTCGGCTTCCCGGGCAGGGGGGCGCTGGGGGTTATGTTCTCTGGAGGCGCGCCCTCATTCTCGGTGGCCCCTTCCTCCGGCTTCATGTGAGACAGGGAGGACTCAAACCAACTCTTCACCTTGGACTCTGTACCCACGGCTGGCCCCAGCAGGATGACAGAATCTCCTGAGAGGCGGCAGGGAGAAACCCAGTTGGCCTTTGGGCTGAGAGCCTCATCAGGTTCCTCCTTGGTGCAGATCAGGGGGGTCTTTGGGGGAGAGGGATCCTGCAGCCCAGGCCTTTGCTCAGGGCTGGCCAGGAGCTCACACAGGGAGGAGTACTCTTCTGCCTCCAGGTCCTTTCTCTCTGAGGAGGGCAGCAAGGAGATGTCGCTGAAGTCACCAGCCGGGCAGCAATGCCTACTGTCCTCCAGCCACCGGTCAGCTTTGCTGGCCTCCTGGCACCCCAGGATGTCCTCTTCCTTCACTTCTCTGACCTCCTCCTGCTTGAAATCTCTTGCCTCGTCCTTCTCGCTTGCTGGCTCTCCCTCTGGAAAGCCCATACAAACAGTATCATTTGTTTTCTCTTTGCTGGCCCCCTCAGGAGGCTTCCCTCGACCCAGTCCCTTAGGAAGCTCTGTGGGGTGTAGACCCCAACGGGGACAAGCATCCCCCAAGTTCTCCTCTGGCCAAGCAAAGGGGTTCGCATTATCACCGGAACCCACCGAGTCAGTGGTAGTATCAGGAAAGCAGCCAAAAGCAGCCGTCCCAGAGTTAGACGGAGCATCTGGGAGATTCGGTTTGGGACCATATGGAAGAGAACAGGGTAATTTCTTGGTTTCAGGCATGGTGAACCCCACAGGGGGGTCCTCAAACAGCTCCTCGCTGAAGTCCTTGGCATTGCTACCTTTGCTGATGTGGAGGGGATCGGGGAGGGTTTCTGTCTCAGCTGGGTGGGACCAGGCGTTCTTGCCCACAGGATCTAGGCAGGTATTGTGGTTCTCTAGAGAGAAGGAGGACTTGCTGGGGTCCTTAGTCAGAACAGGAGATTCACTCCAGCCTTTATCAGCCTTTTCACTGATGGCTTCCTGTAACACGATGATCTCCGAAGCCAGCTCTTCCTGGGAGAGGGCACTGAGGAGCAGACGGGGACATTCCCGATCGCTGGCCACAAACTTGGTAAAGGTGTCAAGGGGCAGACTGCTGTGGAGGCTCTGAAAGGAGTCATCAGACTTGGTGGACATATCATCAGGGGAGGTGACTGAGCAAGTGGACACTGACTCAGGCTTGGCTTTGGAGTTGCTGTTGACCCTGGCGGGGCTATTCCGGGTCTGGTTACAATACAGGAAGGTCCTTTCCAGATGATCTTCTGAACCACTCAGGTAGTCTGCCTCCTGGGCTTCGGCATGAATGGACTGTGGGGTGCTGCTAAGGGGCTCGGACAGAGGGGTGCCCACAGGTTCAGCAGAGTAGCTGCCACTCTCTGGACTGCAGTGCTGACCTTTGAGCTGCTCTGGGGTCCTCGGAACAAGGTTCTTCATGCCCTTCTTCTGGGGAACAGTAGATTTGGACATCAGAAGTTGCTGCACAGTATTGGAAATATTCTCCACTTGTGAGGTCAGAGCAGTCAGGCTCTGCAAGCTGAGGTCTGAGAGAAGGTTCTCGGGGATTTTCTCCTTCTGCAGATTCTTGCAATTCACTGCTTGAGCGTCCACCGAGCTTGTCCCGTCTGTTGGGGAAGGGTTCAGGAGGGGCATGAAGTGGCTGTGATCTGTGATGTTGGCAGGGAAGGCTCCCGTGCTGAGTGTCTGCTGGCTGTACTGGAAGTTCTCCAGGTTGGGCATCAGTGGAGATGGAGTGGAGCTGTAAGAGGGAGAACGGCCCATGGACCGTGCCGGGGAATGGCTGGAACTAGGACTGAAGGTCTGGTAGTACTGCTCAGGGGTCCTCACTGGGGTATCTGGCTGGCAGTAGCTCTGGCCCTGCTGATTGTAATGTTGGTATTTAGCTATGTTCTGATAATGCAGCGTTTCCTGGGCATGGTGCCTTCCTTGGAGAGTCTGCTGCTGCTGCTGTTGCTGCTGCTGCTGCTGCTGCTGTTGGTCGAAGCTCATCCTGCCTGACTGGTAGCTGTGCAAGCTTTGTACCCTCTGCCCTGGAGTCAGGTTGGCATTGCTAGCCAGGGACCTCTCATGGGGCTGGTTGGATGGGGCAGTGCAACTCTTAAAGGAGTGGGCTCCCTGACTCCCCCCCTGGACAGCCGAATAGGTGGAGGAGGTAGGGAAGGACTGGGAATGCTGGGGGAAGTGAGAGCCCTGGGGAAAGGACATAGGGGCGATGTCATTTTGGATCTTCTGCCTTTGGAGCTTGGGGTACGTCAAGGGGTTCTGCTGCTGCTGCTGTAGCTGCTGCAGCTGCTGTTGCTGCTGCTGCAGCTGCTGCTGCTGCTGCTGTTGCTGCTGCTGCTGCTGCTGGAGGTGCAGGGAGTGAGTCCGGAAGGGCAGCTGAGTGCTCTGCTCCTGGTACTGGCGGCTGCTGGAGGGCACTGCTGTCTTTTTCATCAAGTTCTCTTCATACTTGGCTACCCCTCCTGCGAGGGCCTGCGGCTGGGCTCCCCATGTCTGCAGGCTCTCCTCTCCTGAGTAGCGCGCTGGGTAGGGACTGTTCTCCTGGACGTTGTAACTGGAAAAGGTCGGTCTCCCCTGGAGCGGCTGTTGGCCGGGAAGGGGCTTGCTGCCCCGGGGGTATTTGTCGGCAGCAGCCGAGGCCGTGCTGTCATAAGCCGGATAGGGCTGCTGACTGTAGTACTCCTTGGCCAGCAGCCTCTGCCTCTCGCAGCTCAGCCCTGCCTGGCTCTGATGTCTGTAATTCTCCAGGCGTGAGGAATCTTGTGAAGTCTGCTGGTAGCTCTGCTGCTTGCCATGGAAACCACACCTTTCTCGAAAAGACTGCATGGCTCAGGCTGGTTATCTGTGAAAAGAAAAAGAGAGAGAAAGATGGCGGGGGGGAGGGGGGGAAAGGGGGAGAGGGAGAGGGGCAGAGAGAAAGGGAGAGACGAGAGACAGAGAGGATTCAAATGGAGCGTATTCTTTTACCTCTGAAAGCCGGGCCAGCATTTGGCGTGTCTACTTTCACCGCTGCCGTTCTCATGATAAAAGCCCTTTGCTAGTAGAGCAGAAGCGGCAAACACCCTGGCCCTCCACTTATTTCCCATCCTTCCCATTCCCCTCCTCCACCTTCTAAAATATTCTTTCCCCTTTGCCTTTGGTTCCTCACCAGTTGTGCACATATTGGCATTTTCTGTGTCAGTAATGTCGAGCTTGTAACTCCAGCCTGAACATCCCTTCCAGCTCAGCTTTGCCAAGGACCAGGCAACCAATGCAGGTGTCTGAACTGGCTGACTTGTATCATTAGGTCGCTCAATAGCTCACACTCTTGCTTTTTCCCTGCCTCCCTGCCCTTTTGCCATCTGCCCTCCCTCCTCATTTGTCCCCCAACACTCCCCGCCCTGTGCCCCTCCCCAGCATCCCTCCCCGTTTTTTTCCTTTGACAGATCAAAATCCCATAGTGGCGTGATTCCCGTTCCTGCTTTCCTTTGGGATTTCTGGATCCTGTAATGTAGTAGCAGCATTTGAAATTTCCAGTTTGACCTAGCCGTGCTGGGCACTGAAACCAGCTCATTCAACTGGCAGGTGAAAAGTCATTTTGACTCCCTGCTAATGCTTCTCCTCCCCCTACTGAGCACGCGTTTGAGCAGACACACACACACACACACACACACACACACACACACACACACACACACACACACACACACACACACCAATAACCTCCTCTGTCGATGCGATACCATCTGGAATCTGTCTGTTCCTTAAAGCAGACGTCTATTAGAGCACCAGTGAGCCACAGTAGGCATGAAATGTCCCTTTTCCCCATTCCCAATTGTGTTAGGGATGGGACAGCCGCACCTGCCTCATGTTTTAGATATTATAGGTAGATAAACAGATTATGTACCCACGAGTGAGGGAATGAATACTAATGAAGGATAAAAGAGCATTAACACTGGACGCTGAAGAATTCTCTTTATCCAGGAGTGCAAATGCTGCAGGCATGTCCACAGCATGTGTCTAAGGCAGTCAGGCATGAACCTCCCCTTCAAGCTCTCTAAACTGCTGGGTGTGGGACACACACAGATGTGCCCTTTACCTATCTTAAGCCAGGCTTTCTAATTCCTCCTCAATATGAATCTAGAGACAGGTCAAAGTCATGGCAATATACTGTAGACCCATCTGACTTACAAGCCAGTCCTGGGGGGCCTGGTCCATGGCAAGTTCCTTTACCCTTGGGATAAAACCCTTAAATAAGATGAAGTCCCCAGATAGGGAATTAATTTCAGAAGAAGAATGCCTTTACATCAAGGTTGACCAGATGTGCCTTTTCTTGAAAAGTGCACTGCCACTCAAACCAGATGCTCTAAGATACAGGCCAAAATATATGTATTTTTAAATAGCATATCCTGGGAGGTATCTTGGTACATAGAAAGAATTCTAGGTCTTGGAAGTCAGAGAATCTCTGTTCAAATCCCAGGTCTAGCACTTACTACTTGAGACTTTTAGCAAGTTACTCAACTTGTCTGGGTCTTGTTTTCTTCCTGCAAAATGAAAAGATTGTACTAGATGGTCTCTAAAAGGTCCCTTTCATCTCTAAACCTATGATCCTCTTACCCATACCAAAATGAAGTGTTTAGTCACTAGGCTAGAGGTGGCTGGCTGGCTAGGGTAGGAATGGGGAAGAGGAAAGAAGGGTTACAACTGGCTGTAGACATGCTTTTAGCTTATGTTTTCTCATGGATCACAGGAATGCGTTTTGGCTCTGGAGAAATTGAGTCAAGGTTTTGTCTCCTCCCTTTGGCCCTCTGCCCTCACCCTGTGAGACAACCTCTCCCACGTAGCTACTTTCCTTGCCTGGACAACTTCACCAGCCAGCAGGTAGGAAGGACTCTCTCAGCCTAGATACACCTAAACCAATTCTAAGGAAAGTACTTGACTCTTTCTCATACTCAGACCTAGAAAAGAGGGACACAATGCTTGTTCCTAGAACCCTTCATGGAAGCACTAGGGCAAAATGTTGAAAAATTGAGAGGGAATCCTTGAGAAGGGGAGAGTTTTGGAATCACCCTCCTTTACAAACCCATTTTACAGTTCAGTCATCCATGCATTTCCAAGCATCTCCCACTGCAGTGACTAACATGGAGAAAGGGAAAAGCAGAGGGTGTGGGAGGTAGCTGGGTTCGCCTGAACAGCAAACAGAGAGAACGGATTGCTCTCCAGGCCACCCCGGGAACAAGCTTGAAAGAATCCACATGGTCTCTCTAGGTAAACTGAAGCCAGGACTCTCCTGGAGCTTGAGGGAATAGCTTGTTCCTTCTTTACTAATGAAAAGACATCTCGCTCTGTGAAGCTGAAGCATGGGTGGGGAGAAAGGGAGGGAGGGAGCTAGTGTGAACCACCTGGAGCTCCCAGAATTTTTTGTGACTGCAACGACAGTCTCTCCAACTAGCCTGTCTCCCCTATTTTACCACAAACCCACACACTTTCAAATCATCTCTCATCTGGGCTCTGGATATTAATATCCAACCAGGGGAAGTCCCTTCCCCTTCTCTCTTTCTCCTCTCACTGAATTTATTACAAAACATTACTCTAACAAGGAGAAGAAGAGCCTTTCGCCCTAATTTCCCACTTCAATTCCATGCCTAGGTGGGTCATATAAAATATTATACAAGGTGTCCATAGAAAAGTGTCAAACCAAAGTTACGCAGAAGAGAATTTTGATCTTTGTCTGTCTCCTTGCTACACACAAAGCAGAGTTTGAGTTCCCTTTAACATCATCCCCAGGGAAAAAAGTTTCTAGTTTGATTTTCCTTAAAAGAAAAACAGAAATTCAAAATGCTGTTGTTTTCAAAAAATTCTAGATTTTCAGGGGAAAAAAAGCAGACATATTCTCATACGCTGAAACTAACAAAGTGCTGCAACCTAACTTAGCTCTCAGGTCCAGTCCTACCCCGACAGCTTGAAATGTCACCCAGTCAATCATTAAACACTTATTAGGCACTTATTATGTGCCAGATGCTATGCTAGGCGCTAAACATACAAAGAAAAAGCAAAAACAGACCCTTGTCCTCAAGGATCTTACATCCTAATGGGGGATACAACATGTACTTTGACAAGCTCATACATGAAATATATAGGTTGGTTCAGTCATTCTGGAGAGCAGTTTTGAGTTATGAAAACAGAGGGACCCTCTGACCCAAAGATCTCACTACTAAGTTTATTTCCCAAGGAGACCAATGACAAAAAAGAAGGTTCCATATCATCAATATATTTATACCAGCATTTTTTCGTGGTAGCAAAGAACTGGAAATAAAGTAAATATATGTAGTCCGCGAAATGGCTCAAGAAATTGTGGTAGATAAATATGATGAAATATTACTGTGCTGGCAAGAAATGATGAATATGATAAATACAGAGAAGCATGAGAAGACTTATATGAACTGACGTAGAGTGAAATAAGGAGGGCTGGGAAAATCAACATATGCAGTAACACTAGGAAAAATAATAACCACAAAACAATTAACACTGAGTGCTTTGAAATCCTAATGACCAAGCTTCATCCTCAAGAATTATGAGAAGATACTGGCCCTTATCTGAGAAGATAGAGAACCTCAGACTTTTCCAATATAGGCTCACAGGTCTCCAGTAGGAAGCAACCTCAGAAACCGTTTAGTCCCGTCATTTTACAGATAGGAAAACCAAGGCTCTGGAAAGTTAAGTGACTTGTCCAAGTAAACAGAGGCAAGATTTAAACACAATTCCTCTGAACCCAGATTCAAGAGTGTTTCTACTGAGCCACATTGCCTTTCGCTAGTTTTGTTGAACTTTCCTCCCTTAGTTTTAAATTCTTTATTGTAAGAGATGTCTCTCTCCAAGGTGAAAGGGGAGAGGTATATGTGTGACACAGTGGGAAACAATGTAAAAGTGAAATATATCAATGTAATACGACAACAATTATTTTTTAAAGAAACATTCCTATGAATGGAAGGAAATTTTAGGGGAAGGCACTAGTCTATGGGGGAACGGAAGCCAGGATGTTCTCATCTTTGCCAGAGACAGAGGTCTGTTCACAGACCCCCTCTGTGCTTAGGGTCATAAGGGGGCCTTTTAGTCAGGTAAATCTGCTCTAGGGGACAAAGGTGGTGAGTTTTGCCCAGGTGGGGTGGTAGTGTCTGCCACTGAACACAGCCACCCAAGTCCGACCTGGGAAGGTTGGACTGTTCTCATTGTGCTGTACCCAGCATATTTTATGAGCCCAGAATGTGTGAAACTCTGGGTTGTTCCAAATGAAACTGCCTGCACCTTTTCCTTTGCCTCGTATATCTGCGCAAATTACATTTTCAGTTTTTATTAGTCCCAGATTGGTCTCATTTCCTGCTGAGTGTCCTGTGGATATCATTAACATTTCCACAGCTTTTTTTTTTTTCACATTCTCCAAAATACATTACCAGAAACATTTTTTTTAAAGGGTGGGGAAGGGGTGGTAATATGGATCATCTCCCCCCTCCAAACCTTTACCCTCCTGGTCCATACGTTCCCCTCCCCCATTCCATCACCGTAGTTACTGCAATGCTGGCTTCTTTTAATTTAGCTCCTCTGTATTACAGTCAGATTTCCCAATACACACAAGCAGCTGGATGCGGTTAAAGCATATATCTCTGAGAAAAGACAGTTCAATTAAAATATAGTAAGCCCAGTGCTTGGTCCCCGATGGGGAAAGCAGGCAAAACACTCCCCCAGCCACCCTCATGCCTTTCGTCTGCCCCCAAAGAGAGGAGAGAGAGAAGAAAAAAGGGGGGGAGAGGGAGAGAGGAAAAAGAAATCAAGGAACAAAGGGACAAAATCAAAGCACAGCTTCTGGAAACAAGAAAGAGAAAAAAGGTCCTTCACAGCTTGCTGAGGAAGTGGGCTTGAGCCTGGGAAAATGCTACCCTGCCCCTTTAAGGGCTGGCTCAAGGCTGCTTATCGGCTCTGTTGTTATTACTTATTATCATTATGATTACTCTTCAAGAGAGCCTGGTTGCTGGGAAAGGACAATGAGGGAGGGAAAGAAAAAAAGGGAGGAAGCTGGGAAGGGAAGAAAGGGGGGTGGAGGGGAATTGTTGAAAGGAGAACAAGGCCAGAAAGAGGATACCCTGTGGAAAAATCATGGTTCTTGGGCTGAGGAATGAGGGGGTAGAGCTTGGGGTGTTAGCGTCTTATTTCAGCCCTGTTCCATTTTCCCTTCTTTGACAGAGGAAGCCATAGGGTGTGTCAGAGATAGGGGCAGCAGCTCTCATCTCCCCTTCTCAGAAGGGCCCCCTTCTTCTGCCCTCCTCCTATACAGTTATTATAAAATTGAAGAAAATAGAAGACATATGAATGTGTATCCCGCACAGAGACACAGTGTGCGTTGGGGGCTGAGCCCAGAGCAGCTGAGAGATGGTTACCTGTGAGCTCAGAGTGAAGGGGAAAGGGATGATTACCACAATGCTGGCAGCCTCCTCATAAAAATCCCCTTTGAAACTGCTTTCCTATCTCCTACTCCCCCCACCCTCACCCCCACCCGCAAGTGGCCTGTGACCTCTGTTTTCTTCCCCACTGAGTACCAGGAGCTGTTGTCTGGGTCCTCAGAGCTGTGGGGTGGTTTCCATGTCAGTCCACATCCATGGTAAATAAGTCCTCTGTTTCATGAGGCTGTTTCAATCCCACCTCACCCACATGATTGCTGCCTTTCCATATTGTGAATGTTGGCACTCAAGCCTAAAAAGGAGCTGTTCTTTCTGAAGTGGATTTGGGTGGGACCAAAGGAAGGGGTTTACCTCCTCTAGAGTTTCACATTTGGTAGAGATGAAGTTTAGGAGATAGGAAAGATAAACTTCCCCAGTTTGTTTTGGCTGCCACAGGAAAAGTCTCAGGCAAAATCTCCATTGATGGTTGTTGTTCAGTGAAAGGGACAGGAATCTCAGGCTATTGCTGGCCATGACATCAATATCCAAGGACTGGCAAATCTATAACTGGATGATGCACAGGTCAGAGCAACATTCTGCCTCAAGCACCTTTGGTTTGTAAAATAGCCCAGGGGAAGAGACCAGAAAGAAGCTGGACTTTTTGAGTCTCTCTCTCTCTCTCTCTCTCTCTCTCTCTCTCTCTCTCTCTCTCTCTCTCTCTCTCTCCTTTCCCTGATATCTACTACCTGGGAGGGGAGAGAACAAGACCAATTCCAGGGAAAGTCCCTAGCAGAACCTAAGACACAGAAGGCAAAAACCAAGTGCCTTTTGAAATTATTACAAATGATACCGCCAGATTCTTTGCTTTCCCTTTAATTCTATGGAGCCAATTTCAGGTTTTATATGTAGGTGATGGTCTCCAAGTCATATCGCTGGGTACTTAGTTTGCCTTTTTCACCCATCCCATCCCTTTCCCAGCACCCCCTGGGCTTCCACCAATGGCCTAATCCTCAATCACCTCTCTCCACCCTTCACTGAATCTTTTGGTCCAGGAGATCTCTCACCTCCTCTACCCACCCATCACAAGTCAAGACTGGATTCCATTTGGAGGGAAAGCATTTCAGGTGAACTGCTCAGCTCCTTAGCATGATGCCTCTGCTGAGAAAAAGTCAGTTCTCATGGGTTTGTTTGGAGCCAGGGAGTTGGGAGTCACCCACTGTAGGAGCCTTCCTGCAGGCACTGGGAGTGTCCTGTAGCAACTCTTGAATCTGGGAGTGACAACACACATGCTGCTAGTGGAGCCTAGCCGAACACAACGTCCCACTTATCCCCTCCTCCATCTTTTGGCAGTCAGACATCCCACTGTCCCTCCTAACCCTTCTTCCTATTTTGCTTAGGTAGGGTTGAGGGCAATACTGAAGTGGGAAAGTGAGTCTAGTGAAACCCTGAGGGTTTCCAAAGGCTTTCAGGAAAAGTGGTGCAAGCCCAATAGAAGGAAAAGAGGGGAAAAAAGAGAAACAGCCTTCACAGCCCCCAAGGGCCTTAGAGCTTCTTCTCAGCCCATGAGGGATATCTGCCCATCACACTCTTCTTTTATTTTCTTCTCGCCCTCCTAATCCTTCTCCTATATCCCGTCCCCCCTTCCTGACAAGCCTCCTGGGCAGGGAGATCAGCTGCTCCTCAGTGATGTGCAAGGCGGGGAGGAAAAGAGGGAGGGAGGTAAGAGAGAGGAAGGCCTTGGCCTGGCTTGCTGTTACCACAGCAACGACCCCTTATCTGTCCAGCGCCAGGAAGGAGGGAAGCATAGCCGGGGATGTGGCTTGTCAAATGCTTAGGTTCCCTCTGCTCGCCCTTCTTCTCACAGTTTAGGGTTGAGGATAATGGCCTGTGAGGGGCTGGGGCCTCCCCAAGTGGGCCAGAGGGGAAGGCAGCTGCTGGGCAGAAATGAGGAGGGGGGTGGGAAGCAAACAATGCAGTGTGAAAGGGTGGGAGGAATGTGGTGGAGCTTTCTGTATGTGAAGCCGGTCTCTTCCTTAACAGTGGCCATTTCAGAGCTGGGTGGTTGCTGGGTTTAGGGGTACAGTGGGGTTCTGAGGGTGAAAGGTGGTGGAAATGTTTTTTTTGCTGCCTCTCAGACTAATTTGAAGCCTATGAACACTTGCACCCACTTACTGAAGTGTTTTATGACCATTTCTAGCTTTGGTGGGAGAAAAAAACAGAGAAAAAAATCAACCCACTCTAGACCTGAGGAAGGGGCAAGGGGTTCTCTCAGAGCACACAAGGAAGGGAAAAGGCTCCAGGCCCAGAGGGGACCAAGGGGTCTGATCCTGCCACCTTAGGGAAAGGAAAAAGTGTGGGCCTTGGGGCCTAGAGAATACTGTGGGCAAGGCAGGAGGGATGAAGCTATTATGGGGGCTCCCCTTAATGTTACTGGCAATGAATAATAAATAAATGATTAAAACCTCAATTAAAATGATAAACCATTAGTCACATTTAATTGTTGCCATGTGGGGTCTCATTTAAATTTGAATGGGCTAGGCCAATAAATGATAATGGCAGAGATTATGAGCTGGGTCCCTATGTCCACTTGGGGGCCCAGAATATGGCCACACTTCCTTCCCTCCAGGTCACACTCCTTCATTCTCACCTTTAGAAAATTAATTTTTTCAGCAAATATCTTCTCCCCCCCGCCAACCTCCCTTCCCCTTTTTTGAAAAGAAAAACAAAACCTTTGTAACACATAAGCATAGTCGAGCCAAACCAATTCTACCATTGTCCATGTCCAAAAAATATCCGTCTCATTCTGTGTTTTAAATCTACCATTGTTCTGCCAGGAGACCCCCCCACCCCCACCCTTTTAAAGCTTGGCACTAAAAGAGATAATGGCCTGGGGAGGCCACAAGCCATAGAGGAAAAGATCACTGAATTTTTCGTTGGAGACCCTGATTGGATGGCCATCTCTGCTGCTTCCCGATTCCTGTTTGATCTTAGATAAGTTAACCTTCATTTATAAAATAAAGGACCTTTATTTGTCCCTACTAGCATAAATCCCAGAAGCCTGTCTATGATGATGTGCTGGGAATTTCTTATTCCTACTCTGATAGCTAGCTGAAGGAAATGGTTTGTTGAGGGCAGAAGAGACACTGATGTCAGCTCTGTGGTCAGGTCCTTCACTTGTACAGACATACTTCAGTGAAGCCTTTTGGAGTCAGAAATACTACAGGGGTGACCCTATGGAAGATGCCCTGGAGGAGAGATTGTCCTTGCTGTATCTGAGAGGAGCAAGAAAAATGAACTGACTATTTTCCCATCATCCTACTCCAAAAAAAATCCCTAGTGCAGAAACCTACATTCCCTGAATCCTCATCTTTTTTATCCCTGTGCCTCCTACTTCAAACAGGCACATAGAGGTCTCCACCAGGCTCCATTCTGTACAGACCAGGCTGAACCCTGCAGAAGGGGGCAGTGGCCAATATGGGCTGGATGGAGGGCCCAGTTTGGTGCACAAGAATATTACGAGACAGTCATGCAGGCAAAAGCAGCATTACAAGCAGGGAAGGATTTGCACATCCTTTCTAAATGTCAGTGACCTAGCAAGGAGATTGTATGTGTGCTGGGAGGACAAGGGCGGGGGGGGGGGGGGGGGGGGGGGGCCGGTGCGGGAAGGAGAGGGGCTTGCCACTTCCTTCCTTGGGAGTGGTGTGAAGTATTTGGCCAGGTTACTTCAGCACTAAATAGCTAGGATGATTGGTCTTTTTATTTATTTCTATTTTGGGGAAAGGGCAGAATCTTGAGAAGTAGCTGCATAATAACAGCATATAATATAATGCTTTAAGTTGTACAATGTGCATTATAAATACAATTTTACTTTATTCCCACAATAACCCTGGGAGGTAAGTGCTAATATTTATCAATCAATAAGCATTTGTGAAGCATTTACTATATGCCAGGCAGTATGCTAAGCACTATAGCTACAAAAGGCAGCAAAAGGCAGTCCCTACCCTCAAGGAGCTCATAATCTAATACTAACAGAGGAGGAAACCGAGGCAGACAGACGTGATAACACACAGCCACAAGAGTCTGAGGCTGTATATATATGAATTCGGGTCTTCTGGACTCCAGGTCAAGTACGCTGTCTACGCAGCACTTAGCTGCCTAGAGAAGGGGGCTACTTTCCTCCACTCTCCCAGATGTGCCCCTTCAGCAGATCTCCTCAATGAAGGGAGGAAATAAACATTTAAGTCTCTTCTATGTGCTAGACACTGCTCTAATTGTTTTGTGAATATTATCTCATTTGAGCTCGAAACAACCCAGGAAGGTATGTGCAATGCTGCCCCCACCCTCATCCCTTTCAGCCAGAGACCAGCCCCATCATGACAACCAGGGAAGTCTTCACACATGTTTTGCATGATTTCACATGTATAATTGCCATCATATTGCTTGCCTTCTCAATGGATGGGGGAAGGACTGAAGGGAGGGAGAGGATTCCAAACTCAAGATTATCTTAAAAGAATGTTAAAAATAAATTAAATAATAAACTTATTCAAACCAAAACAAAGAAACCTTCATGCCAAGGCCCTTGGGCTACCTGCTCCACTCAGCCACTAAAATCAATACACCTAGTCCCTGTTCAGATAGTCAGGAGTCTGCCCTAAGGAGCTGGGGTTGCAGCACCTGGCTGAAGACAGATCCATACACACCAACTCAACTGGAAACACTGTGGGGTGGGGAGGAAACCATTTTCCAAGTTCTGTGAGGTCTCAGCAGGAAGGAGGCTGGGGGAGAGGGATGGGGGCAGAGGTAAGAAGCATGTTAGGATTAAAGATTAGTCTTCTGCAGCGTTAGTGAGGGAGGGAAAGAAAATGTTCACAGTACCTATTATCATCTCAGTGCTAATCAGTCTCTCATGAACAATAATTTCTTAAAAAATTCATTGTATTCACCACCAACCCAAAGCATTCCCACACCCCACCTCCAAAAACAGAAAAGGAAAGTGAATTACTGATATGCAGAAAGATAAATCATGCGGTGCTCAGGACAGAAGGGCTAGCTCTGACAGCCTTCAATGAACATGCCTTATTTTCCATCTCTCCCAATAGGTCTGGGAGACATTTATGTAGCTAGTAGGCTCACAGATTTCAGTGTGTGCTTTTATCTAGCAGTAGAACTGGGCCTAGATGGGTAGGCCTTCTCATAGTAGGGGCGTGCAGGCTTTGACAAGGCTTCATTCCCCTTACCTCTACCCCTCCTAGCTCTCAGCCTCTGCCTGTGGCCTTGCTGGCCGACGTAACTTAACAGATGCTCCAGCCCAGTAGCCCAGGAGAAGGCTTATTTCCCCAGGAATGCTGTAGCAGATTCAAGTGAAGCTGTCTGCAGAAGCAAGGCTAACCTGCTGTTTTCAAAAGCAGGGAATTGGGGCCTAGATCCTAGGGGCAAGTCAAATCCAGAGGTTTGGCGATACCTGCTTGAATTCTCCTGGGCTCCTGTGTTCTCCAGCATCAGAGCTTTCAGTTTTAAAAAAAAATGGCCTAGAGAAGTTTCTAGCCTTGGAGATAGCTGTCATAGTGGAAATCAATGCACTGCTGCTGTCTTAGTGAGTCTGCACCCAGCCAGACTGAAACAATGGCAGGGGAAGAAAGGGAGGAGAGAGAGGAGAGAAGAAGGGAGGGGAGGAAAGAAGAGAAGAGAGGAGAAGGGAGAAGAGGAGAAAAGGGCAGAAAGGAAAGAAGGGAAGAGAGGAGAAGGGAGGAGAGAAGGGAGGATAGGCGAGGGAAGGAGGGAAGAAGGGAGGAAAAAAGGAGGCAAGGGGAAGAGAAGAGAACAGAGGGGAGAGCAGAGGGGAGGGCAGGGGAGGGGAAGGGAGAGAAGGAGAGGACAGGAGAGGAGAGGGGAGGAGGAAAGAAGGGAGGAAAAAGGAGGGAAGGGGAGGAGAGGAGAGCAGAAGGAAGGACAGGGGAAGGGAAGGAAGGGAAGGAGAGAACAGGAGAAGAGAGAGGAGGAGGGGGAAGGGACAGAGAGGGGTTAGGGGAGAGGAAGATAAATCTTTAAACTTTCCTTCTTCCTTCCCATTCATATTCATTCCAAGCCTGAAAACGCAGCAGTGACCATTAAAACTAGAAATCCAATGACCATTTTCAGATACTTTTCCTATTTTCACCCCTTCTCATGCAAAAGTTGAGAAATAACCTTGGATAGAAGGAGTTCTTTCCTAGTCCTGGCCTATTTTACCCAACTGGAGTTCAGGCAGAAGTGAAGGAGTCAATCCCTTGGGGCTGGGGTTAGGGCAGGGGTGGGAGGAGATCACCAGGGATGATCCTGGTGAGGGCTGGACCATAAAGAGATCTGCTGACTGGATAATGTTAAGACAGGGACCATTCCCAATACTGTTTTCCCTGCCAGAAATAACAAAATTTGAAAGGATCTATCTTGGCCTCAATGAAGTAGCAGCCTAGGTAAAAGCTCCACATATGGTTAAATTAAATCCTCTTCCATTACATCCTGTGGGTCCCAAAGATACAGAGGAGAACAAGAGGGAATTCCTCAAACTAATGGACATCCAAACAAGTCTAGAGGGGAGCACCCCTGGGAACATTGTCTTCAATCTCTCTGTCTTTCTGAGGCACAGAAGATTCACTTTCCCCCTTATGTTAGTCTTTTAGAGTCTTTCAATGAATTTGAAGTAAAACTCTTAGGGCCAGGATATGGGATAAAGTTAATAATAATAAATAATACTAGCAGCTAACATTTACATAGCACGTATTATGTGCCAGGCACTGTGCTCAGAGCTTGACAATTACTATCTCATTTGATCCTCACAACAATTCTGGGAGATATTATTATCCCTATTTTACAAATGAGGAAACTGAGGCAAACAGAGGTTAAGCAACTTGCCCAGGGTCATAAATCTAGCGTAAGTGTCTGAGGCTCAATTTGAGTTCAGGTCTTCCTGACTCCAGGCCCAGCGCTCTATCCACTACACCTCCTAGCTGCTGGGGACTGGGGAGAGGTTACTGGCTACAGTCTCATGGGACCCTTCCCTCCCTCTGTCCCTTCCTTCTCTCTCTCCTTCATTACTTCCTTCCTTCCATCCTTCAGTGCTTCCATTGTACAGGGTGCTAAATGCTGAGGAGAAAAGGGGTAGTATGGTTTCTGCACTACAGCAGCCTACAATGTGGTTGGGGAAATAAAATGGGCACACAAAACAGACAAGTAATACAGCAAGGCCGAAATAAGTCTAGTCAGTGCTACAGGGATCCAAACGAGGAAGAGTTCTGTGGGGGTTGCAAGGCTGGGAAGGGCTCAAGTGGTAGAAGAAGGAAAGATGTGAGCTGGGCCTTGAAGGGTGGGTATTGGATGGTTAGAGAACATTCCAAGCAGAGACAACAGCAATAGTAAAGGTATAGAGACAAGTGAACAGGGAAGAGAACAGTCTGACTGGGGAGAGGCTTCTGGCTGGGGAGCTGTTTGATATGGGAGTTGATGGGAAGGATGGTACCAGACTGGAGAGAATTTTGGACCTTATCCTTT
Organism: Notamacropus eugenii; assembly: GCF_028372415.1. Taxonomy (NCBI): domain Eukaryota; kingdom Metazoa; phylum Chordata; class Mammalia; order Diprotodontia; family Macropodidae; genus Notamacropus; species Notamacropus eugenii. Next base: position 334,932,661 of record NC_092874.1, on the reverse strand, counting down.
CAGCATCATACCAAGCAAGTCGCTTCCAAGAAATCAAGTTATCAACCAGCTATGTTGAGAGGTGGGAGAGTAGGGAAAGATAAAAGGCAGACAGAGTGTGATGGAGCTGCCGCAATACTTTAGGCGTGAGGTGATGAGAGCCTGGACTAGGGTGTTAGTCATGGGAACAGAAAAAAAGGATAAACATGAGGGGGAAATTTGGAAAGGAAGAATCTAAAGGGCTAGGAGAGGCAAACCTGAGGAACAAGTTCGTTTTTTTTTCCCATTAAGGGTGATGCCTTTTCGGAGTATATGCCAGATTGGGTTGGCCTTGGACAGGGGAAGAAAGCAGTCACTTGTAAGATAAATTAGGCAAGTGAATGTTGATTTTGTAATTTAGATGGAGAAGAAAAAAAGAGTCTGACTTGTGAAAATCAAAATTAATGTATCGGGGTCTAGGGAAGATGGTGAACATAATTTTCAGGCTAATAGGCATTTTGTGCTTCCTGAGACAGATATGACCTTTTCATGAATGACTCCTCTGGGGTCATCTAGAAGTCGCCCATGGGCCAGATGGATGTTCCCTTGGCAAAGGCTTAAGTTTATATTCCAGGCTCTCAAACAATGCTTTGCAGAAGGCCCCTGCAACTCACTATATTCAGAGACTCTACCATGGACCCCATGATACATGGAGGGGACCTCTCCTGGGGCCCCCAAACTGCAGCTGTTTCAATAATAATTAAACCAATGTCCTGAGGCTCCTCTCATGCTCTTCCTTGCCAGTTGTCATACATTGCTTCCCTCCTCTGGTGCCAATATCCATAATCCTCTCTCTGTCCTTTGCTATGGTTTTTATTGCTTTATTCTTTCACCCAATCCCCAGATGACCACTCTTCTTACAGCATCAAATATAGAAGTTACTGCAAACTCAACTCTCATATATGCTTTGCTAGTATATGAGAACTGGCTGTGTCTCCCCATTCATCTCCTTACTCCAGGCCAGAGCTGCTCTAGGCCTCTCCCAGCACTGCCTCCTGACGACCGTCAAATGGTAACTTCACTCATGGATAGATTCTGAAGCTCAAGAAGTACAGCTCATCCCTCACTGTAGGGAAAACAAGGGGCCATATGCTATCTACAGGCTGTTTACAACCTCCTTACTGGAGCAGAGATTTCCACTTCAATGACTTGTGAGTTACCAGTCATAGAAACCAAAAGAAAAAAAAAATCAACTTCATAGGCAAGACCTCTGTCCCAGATCGATATCCTTTTCTGAAGAACCATGTGAATAGTCTGGGCTGGGGTCATACCTCTCCCACCAATTCCTTTTCTATTTGGATGCCCAGTCTTTATCCAGGTCCTGATTTCCCAAGGAGGAATTGTCTCCTTTTGCACTGGGGAAAGTAAGAGGTTCATGCCTTCTAATGTTTCTGAATCTGGGGATTGGAGCGATTGGGAGAAAAGAGCTCCACAATCCTCCTCCTCCTCCTCCTCCTCCTCCTCCCCCACAACCCCAGGGGAAGGAAGCAGCCTGTCAGTCCCGCCAGTGTGTCAAACCCGCATGCTGCCTAATTGTGAGCCAGCAGAGTTTAAAGAAATGTTTTCTGGCCCAGAGCCACACCGCAAACTGCTTGGTATAATTTTATTATTAAGAGGGGTGAGAGAAAGAAAGAGGGGAAAAAAGGCAGAAGGAAGGGAAGCATGAGAGAGAGAGAGAGAGAGAGAGAGAGAGAGAGAGAGAGAGAGAGAGAGAGAGAGAGAGAGAGCTTAGTTCAAGTCAGCTGGTGGAATATTTTGCTAAATGTTAGAAATGGGAAGGTTTTTCAGTTGGCAGTATGACTTTGTTAATTGCAAATTCACCCTCTGCTTATGGTAATTAAAGTTGAACCCCAGTTCTGACAATTAGGGTTGCGACTGAGCGATTAACCCTTTCCTTAATCTGTGGGCACACACGGACAAATAGCCTCCCCCAGCTCTTGCACGGGGGTTGGTCAATTAGGAGTCCCCAGAGAGCTCTGGTTAGAGATGGACTGATAGACAGCCGTCTAGATTCTCAATAACAGGAGCCTAGATGCTCTTTGACAGAAGGTGGCAGTGGGTAGGGAGCAGAGAAGAAAGAGACTACGTCAGGTCTGCCATCCCAGCATTTAATGGGTTAAAACAGCACCATGAGTTTCCCAGTCCTGGTTCTTGCCAAACTGGGGGTGGGGAGTCGGGGGACGACTGTGTAGGGGGAGAGAGGGGAGAATGGATAATGTGGGAAGGAGATGCTGTTTGCAGAAACATTGCTTCCTTGCAACAGATGTTTTATCCGTGTTAGACAAAAGCAAAGAGAAGAGCCTCGAATTTCTGAGAGAAAATCAGTCACACTGGGAGGATTATACATTTAGAAGAGCTCAAAGGGACCTTAGAGATCATCCAGTTCAATCCTCATTTACAAATGAGGAAACTGAGGCGCAGTGAAGTGACTCCCTTGGGGGCAGATAACATTTTACCTCTTTATTTATATTCTTCTCGTCCTCTCCCCTCTTCATCCCCCCCGGCTTATTTTCTTTCCTACGCATCAATCCCGATTTGGGTGGTGTGGAGGAGGACGGAATGCAACAAAAGAGCCGTTTCTCCTCCCGCAGCCCAGCCCGATGACCCGAGCAAGGTCACCCCGACCTCACCGGTTCCGCAGCCAGCCAGCCAGCCAGCCAGCCAGCCAGCCAGCCAGCCCGCCCGGGGGGGAGGAGGAAGCTGCGGAGAGGGGTGGTGGGGACTCGCTTCCCCAAAGGCCCTCGTCCCCCCTCCTTTCTTCCTTTACTCGCCAGGCTGCGTCCTCTCAGATCTCTGCTAATTGGAGACTCGGGGAGAAAGGATTCCGGAGCTGCGATCGCCACGAAGCAGAGAAGGCAGCCCCGGGCGCTCCCCTCCCCACCTCACCGGGGGGACCCCAGAGGGCTGGGTTTAAAGCTCTACCCCCTTCCCTCCCCCCTCCCCCCACCCCCGCGTGGGGAAAAGAGGAGGAGGCAGAGAGACAGCCGCTCCCCCAGCCCTCATCATTCATCTCTCTGATTCCCTGCTGTACCCTCCCTCGGAAGTCAGCCGAGTGAGGCAGCTGTTCCTTGCACACTTCACTTGACCACAGATGATGATAAATGAGGCTGGGGCTGTGCCGCGGCTGGGAAGAAGAGGGGTGGGGACGGGGCGGGGACCTCCAAGCGGCTGGTTGCCACCCCTTCCCCTCAGCTCTTAGTCCCCTCTGCCGGCTTCCCAGCCCCGAGTGTGGAGGAAGCTGAGGTCGCACCGTTTCCACGCGGCCCGTGCCAGTCCCCGGGACAATGTCATTGATGAGGATGAAGATGATGACTGGAGATGAATACTAATAATCTGATAAGCGAATCCACCACTCCCTTCTCCCCCGCCAGCTTGGGGTACCATTTCCCCATTCCCACCTCCTGCTGTCTCCCACTCCCAACGAAAAGGAGGTACCATATCCGGGAGCCTGTGAGATCCCTCCCGATTAAAGCCCCCGAGTCCGTATATTGCGCGCACTTGGAAGGAGCGGGACCCCGCGCTCGGTGCCTCCAGCGCGTCGGTAGCTGCTGGCTGAGAACACCGCGGCGGCTTCTCCGCCTCCGCCTCCCCGAGGCTTCCTTCCCCGCCTCCAGACGGGCTCCGCCTCCCGAGCCCTCCTCCTCCCCTCCCCCCGACCGTAGCCGAGGATCCCACCCCGAATTGCTAATGCCTCGGTTCCCGCTGAGCCCTCCCTCCCTCCGCGGTGCTCGCCCCCAGCCTATTAAAGATCGTAAATAATGGATCTCTTCCCCTGCAGCCGAGGGGGCCGGGGGGCAGGCGCAGGAGTGGGCGGGCGGCGGTGGCGGCCGCCAGATGCACTGGGCACTCGGCTGGGGCTGGGGCTTCGGCGGGCGGGCCCCCGGGAGCCCCTCCGCATTCAGGTAGGGCCGAGGCGAGCCCAGGTGTGCAGAGGCATCTGCATGTGTGAAGATGCACACCCAGAGACACAGATCACACAGGCGATCCATATTCCATACATAATGTTGTGATTTCTACAAAGGAGGAGAGACGGAGGGAAATCCCGCTCTGCCCGCCTCCCCCAGCGCTCCCTCCTCTGACAGCGAACGCTCCGAGAACTTCCCAGCCAGAGAGGGTTATTTTTAACCTGCCCCCCTTCTCTATTTTCCTGTGGTTTGCACGATCGCCTGCTCTAGATTTGAGGACGCGGCGCTCCTCACCTCGCTCCACAGCTCCCGGGGCTTTTGTGCGGCACCCCTCCTCCCTCCTCCCCCTCCCTCCTCCCGGGCTCGGGAATCTCACAGATAAATCACTGGCTGGGAAGAAACGATTATGAACAAACGTTTCTTTCTGCAAAATATTGAAACCGTGTGGTCTGAGAAGAGGAGCCTGGGGGCGGGGGGGGGCGGGGAGACAGGATCCGCTTTCTTCTCGGCTCCCCCGCCCCCCGGAGAGGATCTGACCGGCGGGGCCGCGGCGCTTTCTCCTCCCTCTGCCGTCCTTTTCAGGAGCCAAGCGGGGCCTGGGGTCCCAGGCTCCCGGCGGGCGCGCGGGACAATCCCCGAGCTCGCCTCCCCATCCCCCTCGTCCTCCTTTTGAATGCCTGATTTTCTCAAGCTCCCCCTCCCTCCTGGCCCCCGACGCACACAGAGCTGAGCCCTCAGCGAGGTCATGGGTCAAAAGGACAGAGGTCCTGGCTTCCCAGGCTGCCAACAAGGACCCAGGTGCCCCTCGGAATCTGCCTGGGAGCCCCTCTCCTCCTCTGAGTTTCCTCCTCATCCTCCCACAACTCCAGCTCCATTTCCTTCACCCCCTCCACTGCTTGTCTGTCCCCTTTCCTCCTTTATCTCTCCTCTCCTGATCTTCCTCATTCTCCAACTGCTTCCCCTCCATCCCTCCTTCCTTATCCCCCCTTCCATTTCCCCCTTTCTGCTCCTTAACTCCCCTCCCCCCTCGTCTCCAAACTCAGGCAGAAGGTGGTCTGTATTCCTGGATGCTTAGCTCTGCTGCAAGAGGAAAGTCACTTGACTCACACATGTCCTATGACATACCAACCTAGCCTAGTGAAAAGGAGGGGGGCGGGGAGGAAAGCCCAGAACCTTCCTGGAAACCGGCTGCTAATCCAGCCAAGGGAAAAAGCCGAAAGATGCTAGGGGCCTGGTGCAGCTGAGCTTCTGGGGGTTCACTGCCATCCTGGATCTTCTCCTCTGCTTTCTCCTCTATCCACCGAAACAAAAACATCACCGGCAAAAATAAAAAACAAGGGCCGCTAGCAAACCACCGCAACCCAAACACTGATGTCTTGGGATGGTATGATAGCCATACTGTCATTTCTGGGTGTGACTAATGCCATCATGGTAGGGGAGAAAAGAGAGAGGGGCTTAGCTGCAAAAGTGCACTAATGAAAAATGCCACCCTCCCCCAGATCTAAAGAACTGCAGCCTAGCCTAAGAGATGGGGAGGATTTTAGGGATACCTCCCTCTACCTCTAACCGCCCCTTCACCTTTGTTTCTCATTACCCTCCCTCCCCATTCCTTTCCATTTTATGGACTGAGGAGCAAGCCTGAACTTTCAGGCGGTAGGCCTAATTCCAAAGCTTAACAATTCTCCCAAGTGGAAGGAAAGCTGAAGGGTATAAGATAAGTGGAGGGGACAGATCCCACTCTGGATTCCATGCTACCTGAAGTACTGTCCAAGCCTTACATTTTGCCCCTCCCAGAGCTCAAATGAGGAAAGACTGTCCATCCTTACCATCCTCTTCCAGACACCCTGGTCCATCTGAGCTCTTGTCCTGAGTTTACCAAAGGCCACGTGGAATGAAAAGCGATGATTCTATACCTCATTCATCTCACTCAGGCTCAAGGATTGCAGCAGAGAGAGGTGAGAAGCCTGGCACTCAGGGTGCTTAGAGCTGCCCCTGGCACACGAGGATGCATGAAGAATACAGATTGGGAGAGCTGTTTTCTACACTGCAGATTAGTGTGCTGATAGCATGCTATACAGCAGCACCTGTTTGTCTGCTTGTCTCAAGAAACCCCTCAGGCCCTGAATAGCTGGGAACAGTGACCAGGAAAAAAGGCACTGACTGTTCAGCTTTGATTTGGAGGTGGGGGTGGGACTGGGGTGCAGACTAGTATGAAAAGACTGGGAGGCACTGCACATTCTGGGGGGTGGAAAGGGGGAGGTAGAAAGGGAAGAGAGAAAGAGAGAGGAGAGAGAGAAGAGAGAGGGGAGAGAGACAGAGAAGAGAGAGGGAAGAGAAAGAGGGGGGAGAGAGAGAGAGAGAGAGAGAGAGAGAGAGAGAGAGAGGAGAGAGAGAGAGGAGAGAGAGAGAGAGAGAGAGAGAGAGAGAGAGAGAGAGGAGAGACACATACACACACCAACAGAGACAGAGAGGAGAGACAGAGAGAGAGAAAGAAAGAGAGAGACAGAGAAAGAGAACATCTTAGCTTGTGTTCTTATCTATCCTTCTGGGATGATATTGCTGGAACATATGGAGTCTACACTGTCCTAAGAATTACAGTTACTGAATATTTCTCACACGAGGACTCGGAATTTCCATTTCTCTAGCACTCTCTCCTCAGAATTGAGTGAGGAAGACTCCAAGGAGGTACAGAATGAACGGAGTCTCAGACTTGGATTCTAGTCCTGACCCTGCCTTGGTTGCCAGAGGACCACCCAAGGATTGGAGCAGATGAACTGTAAGACCCTGACACTCTATCCATTTATCCTCCCCACACTATACCTTCCCTTTCTGGGATCTCTCTTGGATCCTCTCCCCTGTCCTCTCATGCTACGTCCACCTTCCTTTGGGAAGATGAATCTGATAAAACATTCCATTATTAGTCCATAAAATCACTGAATCTTAGCTGGCAGAAGACCCGGATTTGAGTCCCAGCACTGAAGCTTACAGCTTTGTGATCTTGGGGGGAAAACAAGTCACAGTCACTTCACTGCTCTAAGACTCGGTTTCCTTCTCTGTAAAATGGGGACAATATTTACACCTTTTTTTCCTACTGAGTTGTTGTGAGGAAGACACTTACTAAGCTATAAAGATTTATAAAGATATGAATTATTTATTATCATTGCTTTTCCTGCTCCATTCTCTCTTAGAGATATTTGCATTTGCAAGAGTGAGGGGAGGCAATGCTTAAAAAAATAAATGAACCTATGGTGTGAGAATTTCAAGCAATATGGTGCTGTGGAGAGGGGGCGGGAGCCTAGGATTTTTGACTGCTCAAATTCCACAATACAGGTAACCACCTACTCAGTTTATTTATAAGAGCGGACCAATCTTTTATCAGAGACACCTCAAAGCACTTTACCCCTGTTGGACAGTGAGAACCTACTGAGGTAAATGGTATTCCTCCTCCAGATTGAGCCACTCAGACACAGGAAGGACAGTAGGGGGTGCAGGGTGGAAAGGAGTGAGGAAAGAAGAGTAAGTCTAACTCTAGGCCTCCTTTTCTAACCATCTGCTAACACTTGCTCCTTTGTTCCAGATCTGATTGGCTTAGAGTCTCAAGTAGAAGGTTGCTTTGTTATCTCTCTGTGCCCTTACCACTCTCCTTTCAAATGAAAACCTTGCAGCTCCCTCCCTGCACTCCATCCACCATATACCATACTGCTCACACATCTAAGGATGAATCTCAGCTTGATGTTCGAGGCTCTCCATAAGCCGGTCCCAGCCTTATTTTTTAAAGATTTTACTGATGCTTTTTCATGCTTCTATTACTTGCCCCTTCCAATAATGAAGCATGCCTTCTCCCTCCCCTAACCAAGAATTACAGCTAAGCAAAACAAACCAACACTTTGGCCATATATGACAATGGAGTCCACCACCTCTTTGCCAAGAAAAGGGAGCTCCATTTCACTAGTAAGTCCTTTGCTTTGCTCAGGGAGCCCATGTCTCTCCTTGTCGTTTTCCTTTCATTACTGGTCCAATATACCTTTCTATCCTCACCTTCCACTAAGAGCCTGGATAAAACATTCATCTAGTGTAAAAACATTTCTATACCTTTTGTCTGTACCCACCCCTCTCCACTGAAAGATGAGGAGAATCCCCCATAAGGTCTATTTTCCTTCATTGTTTCATTCCCACCATGGTAAGTTACTACACATGACAGGCTTTGAATCTTCCTTGTAATACATGACTGAACTCATCACAAAATAAATAAGTACCATAGTGCACAGAATTTTCTGTCTTTAAAAAATATGTGCATTTATAAAAAGTGATATTTTACAAATCCCCTTATGGTGTATCACCCCACAATGGCTGTCCACTTTGCCTACCCTTAGTCCTGGCTGCTCCCTATACAAAGACTGGACTACAGCCAAACCGAACATGTCTTGTCCTTGCCCACCCCTGCGCAATTTCTTAGATCATGACCAGGATCATGACATCACAGAATTTGGAACCAGAAGCAACCTTAGAGATCATCTGGTTCAATTTCTTCACTATACAAATAAGGTAACTCCCACCTCAATCTCTAGGCCTCGGTCTCCACATTTATAAAATGACCAAATGGGGATTCTTAACCAAGTTCATGAACTTGTTTTTTAAAATATAATTTTACAACAATATTTCAATATAATTGGTTTCCTCTGTTTGTTATTTTATATATTTAAAAATATTATTCTGGGAAAGGACCTATAGGTTTCACCAGACTGTCAAAGAAGCCCATGGCACAAAAAATATTAAGAAATTCTGGATTAAATGATCTCCAAGGTCTCTTGTATTTAGAACATTCTGAGTCTGAGTTTACAGAATGTCCTCCTTTGTCTCTGCCTGTTAAAATTTTATCCATCATTCAAGGACCAGCTCAAACACTACTTCCTCAACGGAGCTTTCTCGATCACTGAAGCTGGAAGTGCTCTCTTCTTCTACTAAGCTCTTATGGCACTTAATTGTCTGTGCTGTATTTAAGGAAATGGTTTATTTTTGTGAATTTGGGGAGGGCGGTATGACTTACGAATGGGTGGAAATAGTACGAATTTTCAACTATGGGGCTGTCCTACTGGGAAAGCCATATAAATTGTGGGCTATGAATACAATGTAATATTATACCATAAGAAATGATGAAATGGACAATTTCAGAGCAAAATGGGAAGATTTTTACGAACTGATGCAGAGTGAAGTGAGCAGAACTACTTTGAAAAATTTTCAAAGTGATCAACTGAACTGAAAAACCACAAATTCTAAAGAAAGTTGAAACATTATTCACCTCTTGAAAACCACAACAAAAAATTAAAATATATTCCCATTTTTTAGGTTCTAGGAACCATGTCTCTATAGATTGTGTATATTACCCTCTTTCCCTTCACTGACAAGAAGTGGTATAGGATAAGAGAAGACTGAGTAGTAATATGGGTGGAACCTATCATAGCATTTAAAGGTTTCCTACTTCGATAAAAATGGAATTGAAAAGGTATAACAATGAACTCAAAGACCTAGTGGGTGAATAACAAAATTAGCGTGGGCGTGGGAGTGTTCTGGGAACAAAGAAATTTTCATCTGGGTTCAAGAGGAAGATGGATGGCCTGGTGAGCATCATGATGGGGGAAGGTAGGCCCAGGGAACTTGAGGCAGATAATCTACATTAGGGCACTAGTTTAGGACCACCTAGCATGGGGCATTTAATCACAGATCAAATGACCTCATTTCATTATATTATTTTGGATAATTCTTATTTATTTTGTAAATATAAGACCTAGAAAAGGCTCCTGTAGTCTGGAGTTTGTGGAGGTAGAAGATGGAAGAAAAAAAGGGAAGTGGGTGCCTGCAACTAGACTCCCCCCAAAATGGACTGAACACTGGGCCACCTCAGACATTTAGTACCTGTGTGACCTTGGGCAAATCACTTAACCTCCATCTCCCTCAGCTTCCTCAACTTCAACATGGGGATAATAACAGCACCTACTTTCTGGGGTTGTTGTAAGGATCAAATGAGATAATATTTACAAAGGACTTGCCTGGAACATACTAGTAACTATATAAATGACAGGCATTATTATCATTATTCTTAGCTACAACTAGGCACCCAGTTGTGGTGGCAATCAGAAAGGGGTCAAGAAATTAAAGTCTGGGTGCTGTAATTCTTTGAACTTGGAGCCAAACCAATTCAGGGGCCAGGGAGGTCCAGGAGTTCAGGAATTAGGAAAGTTTAGAAAAGAGTGAAAGGTTTACAAACTATATCTAAAGGGAGAACACACATGGAATAGTCAATAACCAAAGATAAAATAGCTGATTTTGATTACAATGAAATTGAAAAACTTTTGTGAAAACAAAATCAATGCAGCTAAAATAAGAATGAAAACTGTTGGGTGGGAAAAACATCTTTCTATCAATTATCTTTGATATGAATTTGTTATTTCAAATGTATAGGATATTAGCACAAATGTTAGAGACATTCTCCCAAAGATGTGTTCAAAGAATGGGAACTCAAAAGAATTGCAAATTATTATTATTAATTTCTGGTTGTTGTCTTTCATCTTTAAAGAGGACCAAAATGACATTACCATTGTAAAGTGAAATTTCAGTGTGTCCAACTGTGGCTGATCAGACCAATACAAACTCGGAATCTTCTACCACAGTTTGGGCACAGGTAGTCCATGTGAATATTTGGGGTGGATATCCCAAATTTGCGCGTCCTGCATTTACTTTGTGCTGTCTCAATTCTGCTTTGCTCAAAGAGCACAGCAAATTATTTACAACCATATCAACGACTGCTCCAAATCACTGGTAACACAAGAAACACATATCCAAACAACTCTGAGGTTTTTCTTACAGCCAGCAAATTGACAAAGATGGCAAAATATGGAAAGAACCAAATTTGGAAGAGCTTTGGAAAGACGGGCACACTGTTGATGGAGCTGTGAATTAGTCTGGTCATATTGGAAAATAATTTGGAATTATGCTACAAAAAGTTACTAAAATGTCCATGCCCTTTGAACCAGAAATACTAGCTATAGGAATATACAGCCCTAAGTAGGTCAAATACAGAAAGGTTTCATCTACACTGAAATGTTCACAGTAGCACTTTTTGTGATACAAAAGAAGTGGAAACAAAATAGACACCCATTCTTTAGGGGGATGGCTAAACAAACTATGATTTATGGATATAATGCTACTTCACTTTGATGAACAATGAATATGGAGAATCTAGAGAAGCCGGAGCAGAATTGCATGAATTGATATAAAGTGAAATATGAAGAACTAGAAAAATATACACTATAACTACAACAGTGTAAACGGAAAGAAAAACAACCCCCACCATCCCTCCCACTAAACTGAACTCTGTGTAACTATATTAACCAACACTGACCCTGGAAATGTTCAGAAAAATGCACCATTCCATCTCACAATCAGATTGGCAAAGATGACAAAAAGGTGAGACGGCAACTGTTGGGGCGGGGTACTGTTTGGAGGAAATCATGACCCACTATCAGTGAAGCTATGAATCTCTCCAGCCATTCTGAAAAGCAATTTGGAACTATGCCTCAAAAGTCATTAAATGGTGAATACCCTTTGATGACCCAGCAATACCACTACTAGGGCTATACCCTAAATAGATCAAGGAAAGGAAAAGGCCCCATAGGTAAAAAATATTTTATAGCAGCTCTTTTTATAGTAGCAAAAAACTGGAAACCAGCAGTGTGCCCATCAACTGGAGAATGGCTGCACAAATTATGGTATATCTATGTGATGGAGTATTACTGTAACTTACGAAATGATGAAAAGGATGGTTTTGGAGAAACTTGCGAAGACATATATGAACCGATATGGAATGAAGTTAACAGAACAAGGACAATAACCTTTACAATAACAATAATAACATTGTAAAGAAAACCAACTTTTGAAACAGATAACAAACTCTAATTAATGAAATGGCAAATCATTAACTCCAGAAGACACATGACAATGCATGCTACCCATTTCCTGGCGTTGACGTAAAGGATTCAAGATGAAGAATGCGATCGACATTTCTGGATATGTCTCATGTGGGAATTTGTTCTGCCTGACTATAATTATTTTTACAAGATTTTAGATTTTGTTTTGCTTTTCAAATGGGAGGTGAGAAGGTGGGAGGGAAAATATGGTTAAGGATAGGGACCTACCTCCAAAGAGAGAAGAAAACGGAAGGTAGGTCAGAAGGAATTACAGACAAGCAGGATGGCTTTGAAAGTCACATGCTATATTTATTATATGCTTTAAAAAAGAAGCAAATTCTACATAACTGAGATTTGTAATTTCATGTATAACATATACGTAAATGTTAATTTTATTTGGTGCTTTTAAAGTTCTGAATAAAAATAAAGTTAAAAAAATGTACCTCCTCTTCTTTGGAGAGATAGGGGACTATGCACGCATGCATATAATTCAGGGTGGAATATTACATATGTTATCATACACAGTTGATGTATTGGTCGGTTTTGCTGAGCTGCTTTTGAGAATCTTTGTTACAAGGAATCACATGTGGAATTAGAGGAGGGAGAATTTGGAAATTAAGGTGATGCAAAAACAAAGGATATGAATTGAATAAGTGGATTTTTTTTTAAAAGGAAGAAGAAAGGAATGGTGAAAGGTGGAAAAAAAAGAAATAATGAAAGGTGAAAGTCCCAAAGGCAGAGGTTATGCTTCCTGGGGGAGGAGTTTGTGGTCCAGAGAAGCTCATTTTTTAGGCCCAAGGCCCAGAGTGGAATCTTTGACACTGGTTCATTCAGCACTTCACATATTTTTCTTTGTCTTGCAGCTAGGTTTTCATATGTGTACATCCTGTTTTCTCTTCCTTAGACTGTAAGATCCTGGAGAGCAGAGAATTATCAATGCCTTCATAAAGAAGTCTTAGGGAGTTGTGGGAGGCAAAGAGTGGCTTGTCCAGGCTCACATAAGCTATTAAGTGTCAGAAGTACATTGGAACTCAGGTCGTCTTGACTCCTAGGCCTGGACTCTACTACTCCACATGCCTTTAGATTTTGCCTTATATTTCTGCATTCTTTCTAGCATCTTACATAATGTCTTAAGGAGTCATTAAAGTATGGAATCCTAGAATGTCAGAGCTGGGAGAGTCCAATCTCAGGGGCAGCTAGGTGATACAGTGGATAAAGTGCTGGGTCTCGGGTCAGGGAGACTCACTCTTCTTAATTTCAAATCTGACCTCAGACACTTAGTACCTACATGATCCTGGACATCTCTTAACCCTATTTGCCTCAGTTTCTTCAAACTCACTCAGTTTCTTCAAATCCCAAATGAGATCATAGAGAATCCAACACTACTGAAACAACTGGACAAAATCCAATCTACTCTCGACAGGGTGGAAACTTAGAGCCAAAAAGAAGGCCTGCCTGAAGTTGCAAAATAATCATTGATGAATTGTTCTTTTAGAAATCTCTTAAGAATTTATTATTGGAGGAGGGAGAGAAAAAACAGAATTATAAAGGACAGTATACTCAATAAACTCATTTACAAGGAGAATTACACGACAAATTTAGGATCTGGATAGCCTGATTTATTTTTTTTTCTTTTCCACTGAAGAAGGAGATTCAAATAACCATCCCAACTAGTAACTTGTGTCTGTCCTCTCTAGCTTTCCCACCACTAAACAAGCCTTTGCTCCACATGAGGCTTGAATGGACCTTTGGAGGGGAATGAATTCTTATCATTCCCCCAAAAAGCATCCTCAGGAAGGGCACAGATCCCAAACTAATGATGACCCTTGGGGGGAAGATGACCATTTCTCTCTGGAAGGTCGGGTCAGGGTGATCTGTTCATGTTTTGGTCGAAAGAGAAAATATTTACACTTGGTTTGTTGATTTTTTGCTGTGATGAACAACTGTTCAATTTTTCCTTTCTCTGAAACAGCCGTGAAGTTTGTATTGAAGTGGAGGAGGAGGCATGGGAATCTTGCCTGTTCTAAAAACAACACACACACGCACACACACGCACACACACGCACACACGCAAATACACACACACGCACATGCACACACACATGCACACACACATACACACACTCACACACATACACACACAAATACACGCACACACGCACACACACATACACACACAAATACACACATACACACACTCACACACATACACACACACACACACCTCACTCCCATTTTAAACGACATTCATTTTCTATAGTGGCTGTTTTCAGGTTCAGAATGATTTGTGTGCTATGGATTGCTTTCCCCAGCCAAGAGCCAAAGGGATATTCCTTTCTCTCTCACCCCTTAAGTTTTACCTTGAACTGTGTTGACCTTTATGCTACCAGACTTTCTTCCAGAACATTCCACTCCCCCCCCCCCCACTAGTTTTCAATTGCCTCATCATTTGAGAGGAGAAAGTGCTTTTTCTACAGCAAAGTCATCTGACTTGGTCTGACCCCAAAGATGATTCGTTTGGGAAAGTCTAAGGAAAAGACCGTGCTGTTTCTGAGGCATGACTACACAAAGAATTATGAGCCTTTTTTTTTCTGTCCTGGACAGAAAAGTGAATTTTGAAACAAAGTCCAAAGCACAACAGAATAAACTATAAGGACCTAACTTTTAACACATGACCTGGGAGACTGGCTCAGTATGTATAGGGGTGTGGTAGGGTTGTGGGGCGGAGAGAAGAATGAAGTCTCAGAGAATGGCCTTAGGTTCAGACTTTATGTGACTTGCCTATGGTCATATGAACTAGTAAAGGTCAGAAGGGTCTTCATGACTTTGGCCTAACACTGTATATTCACTATATTGCACTGCTTTCAGGCACATAAAAGGGCTCAATAATTTGTATGAACATCCTACCGATCCACAGATTTAAGAGAGGAACGATGTGACTGGCTTCCTGACCTGTGTGTTCAGTTTTTTCAGTTGTGTCTGATTCCCTGCCACCCCATTTGCAATTTCATTGACAAAGATACCAGATTGGTTTGCCATTTCCTTTTCCAACTCATTTTACCAATGAGGAAACTGAGGCAAACAGGGTTAAGTGACTTTCCCATGGATAACAGCTACTGACTGAGGCTAGATTTGAACTCAGGGAGATGAGTCTTCCTGGCTCCACGTCTGGGACTCTCTCCACCATGCCACCTTGTTGCCCTACAGTTGCATCTTGCTTCTATGTCCCTCTAACTTTAATGCTTAGGTCATTTCAACCCCTACTTGCAGCTTCAGTACTTCCCCAGACTCTGAAATCAAACCTGGCCATTCCAGAGGGAACAGGAAGCTTAAGTCAGCCTTTCAACTTTAAATATTTCTGTAATTAAGACACTCTCTTGTCCCTCTGGGTAAAAGTCTCTGACGTGGTTCTCTGTCCCAGTGTGCACCCCATGACTGTGCCCTGCTCTCCCCTTCAGCCTTCCCTGAGACTGAAGTCCTGGAAATGAACATGAGTTCCCAATACTTGGGCCCAGCTCCCTGAAGAGAGGCCCTACCTCTCTTCCCCAACCTGGGCCTCAGCCTATTGCATACAACATGCAACTCTCACTACACCATCTGACTGGACCTCCTCCACTGCTTGTTCTGTCCTGTCTCCTGGCCTCAAGTCATCTCCCAGCTGGCCCGTCCTACTGTTTGCAAGAATCTCAGTTATGACAATTGGTCAGCCTTGGGAACCATTTTCAGTTTCTTTTTTTTCAGGAAAAACAAATCTGTTCAATTCCTTTGGCATTAGCAGGGCAGTGACACTGACCTGGGAGCAGGATGTCTGTTGCCACCATATACAGCTGTATGACTTTGGGCAAGTTACTTAATCTCTATGAGCTTCAGTTTTCTCCTCCATAAAATGGGGAATAAAAAAATACTTTCATCGCCTAACTCAGGAATCATTGCCTAACTAGAGAATCAAATGAGTTAATGTGGAAGAACTGTATGAACATGAAGGGCAATCATCAACATGATGCCTGACAGCTAACATGTACATAGGTAGTATTTGTACGGTGATCAGAACAGTGCTGGCACACAGGAGGTACTTCATAAATGCTTGCTCCCTCCAATGGGGATACTAATGCCTGCAGTACTTTTTTACAATATTGGTGGAAGGTACCGATGTAATGTGATAAGTCAAATATTTTGCAAATATCCGCTTTATTATAATTTTTACACATATCATTTCACAAATGAGGAAACTGAGGTCTGTGGAGGGGAAGCAACTTGCTCAGGCCACACAACAGTTAAATGGTAGAGGAGGGACTTGAGTCCAAAACCTCCTGGTTCCAAGTTAATCAATTAATCAATGAGCACTTATTAAGTGTCTGCTATGCTAGATATTGTGCTAGCTGATGAGGTCAACCTGGAAGCCACTGTGGACACCATCCTAGGCAAAATACAGTCAGAATATGACTATAAAGTGAGTTCTTGGCATTTGAAGACAGTTCTAACTTGTGAGACACAGGAAAGACAAAGTTTAAACAAAACTTAGAGTTAAAAATTAAAGGTGATTAGGTGGCACAGTGGTAGAGTGTTGGACTTGAAATCAGGAAGACCTGAGTTCAAATCCAGCCTAGGACTAAGAGACCAAGTGTATTACTCTGGCACATCACAACCTCTATCAGCTTCAGTTCTCTCATCTGTAAAATGGTGATCATAACAGCTCCTCATTCCTAGGGTCCTGATAAGGGTAAAATGAGACAATATTTGTAAAGTGCTTTACCAAACCTTTTGAGGCTATATTTATTCTAGTTGTTAAAAAGGAATTTAGAGTTCATATATATCTTTAGGTAAGGAAACTGAGACCTGGAGAGGTGATAATAGTTTGCCTGGAGTCATGTATCAATAATGGGAGAGCAGGCTACTTTCCACAGCAGTGACAAAGTATCCTCGGGTTATACAAAATTTTCATCTTGGTGTGGAGTCTTCCCACCTATCTTTACAATCTTAGATCGTATTACTTCCTTTCCTACACTATTTCAATCCAACTGGCCTGCTAGGTATTCTTCATAAATGACATTCTATCTCTTGCCTCAATACCTTTGCCCAGGCTGTGCCTCATGTCTTCTTTGTAGAATACCAAGCTGACTGCCTCTGAGCACAGCTTGGAGAGAAAATACTTATTACATGAGGGGTCTCCTGATCCCCAGTGGTTGCTACACTGTTTTTTGAAATTACTTTGTATTTGTTTATCCGAATACCTGAAGCAGCATAGCCAGCCTCAAAGCCAGGAAGACATGGGTTCATGACAATTACTGGCTGTGCGACCCTGGGCAAGTCATTTAACTTCTCTGTGCTCTCAGTTACTCTCTATGACTATAAGTTGCAGAGAAGGTGCTGACCTGCATTAGCGAAGGATGTTTCTCATTTGAGAGTTCCCTACACCACAGATCTAGTCCTTATCTCTGTACACACATGTAGACAGAGATACTTTTCCCCAGAGTTTGCAGATGACATCATGTTTGCTGATTGTATCTTGCAAAATCTCTTAAATGAGATTCATAACCCCCCAGAAGTGTGTCCAAACTATCCACATTAAAAAAAAGGATGAAAAATATCTATCGTCTAGACTATGATATACAGTTGGAGAACCTTTAAAGCTCATTCATCAGAAGGTACCTAGACACATTTAAATGTAAGTATATATTTGGCAGACAATGAAAATGGACAACAAGCTAGGGTAGGGATTTTTTAAGGACCTACTATGTGGTAGGCACTGTGCTACATACTTTATAATTGTCTCATTTAGTCATCTGCACCACCTAGCTGCCTCTTTTAAATAATTTATATAACAATTTAAGGTTTACAAAGCACTTTATGAATATTATCTAATTTTATCCTCACAACATCTTTGGGAGGTAGGTGCTGTTATTATTCCCATTTTACAGATGAGGAAACTGAGACAAACAGGTTAAGTGATTTGTCCAAGGCTATACAGCTGGTAAGTGTCTGAGGATGGATTTGAACTTGTCTTCCTGACTCTAAATTCACTACTCCATTTACTATGCCAATTTGTTTTGGAGAAACTTCAAAGCTTTTTTTTCTTTTCTTTTCTTTTCTTTTTTTTTTAATGACTGAACTTCAGCCCGAAACAAAGGCCCGTCTTTTTTGGATGATTGCTGTATGGCTTTTGAGTCACAGAATGCTCTGAAAAGGGGAAGTTGACACTGACCCAGAAAATAATGGGAAGGAATGGTATGTGTGCATAGGCTGCAACTTTTGAGTGAAAAAGAAGATGGTTTGGTCATTTGGTAAGAGTGAGGGATAATCCAGGGAAAGTTCTCCGACTGGGGTCTTCCTGATGTCCGGAAATTGTGAAGAAGGCCTCAAGCAGAGTGACTGGACCTCTTATGGTAAAGGGGAGGAAATGGGCAGGAGTCTCACAGGATAGGCAGGCATGGACTGGCTATAGTCTCTATATTATTAGAAGGGAAGCTTTTTTAGGGTGGGGTTTGTTTCATTTATTGAATTTGTACCTGGCATTTCATAGTTATTTAATAAATGTTCATTGGTTGATTATTGGGGAAAACACTGACATCAGTGTGACTATAGTCCTGTTGGAGCCTGGATATTTTAAAGGGGCTAGAACATACTCAAGTTCTGGACGAATGTTCCTCTTAGGTTGCCATGTGGAGACAGGAAAAGCAGGAAATGCCGAAGTCAGGGCTCTCATAGCAACAGCGGCCTCCACATACGTTGTGGTCCTGATTACCAAGTAGCCCATCAAAGCCTGGGTCACCATACTGTACTGTATATATGTAGATACACACGTCATGGAGATAAATTAATGTAAATCAACTTGAATGCCTACATTTCCTGGCTGGCTGCAGGCCTGCTTTTAGCATTTCAGGCTGGGAACATGGTTGGCAAGATTCATCCTGTGGGTTGGCCCCTTTTGCTCCACAAACATTCAGGTATGTGACCTTGAAATGTTCCTGTCTCTTACACTGGTCAAGGGTTTGGTTTTTTTTTTTACTGAAACTGTATGAACAAGGAGTAATTGAGAGAGGGCTGAGATAGGGAAAGTCCCAAACTCACCCTCGAAAGGAAAAGTCTATTTTAGTTGGACCTGAAGCTTTTTTTCTTTTTTCAGTGAAGTAAACTGGAGGGGATATGGGAGAGGAAAAAAAGCAAATCAACTTTTTGGGAAATAAAAAGAGATTAGTCTGGATCTACTTAGGAATGACTGCTTTTTCAACTGTTCCCTTTTGCTTGGATTTAACATGTACTGAGGCGAGGGCTGTGGACAGGAGGAGAAGGGATTTGTGGTTGGAGGGGGAAGGCTTTCAAGGCTGAGAAAGATCTTCTGGGCCTGTTTGCTACCCTCCTAGGTACAGTTAAAGGAGCCACACTTGGGAGCAAAGAGTAAATCTTAAGGCTGGTGACCAAAGGGAAGAAAGGTTATATCCTACTTAAATACCTTGGCAAACTGACTTTGTTGCTTCCCTGGCCCTAAGGAAGGAATTTTCTCTCTCTCTCTCTCTCTCTCTCTCTCTCTCTCTCTCTCTCTCTCTCTCTCTCTCTCTCTCTCTCTCCTCTCTCTCCCTGTCTCTCACATTTAAAATTTACTCCCTCCCCCAAAAATACAACATTTTCACATCTATTTTCTCATTTTGTATCTTCAACATATCCAAGTCAGTTACATAGGATAATTATCTTTATTCCTTTCGGGCAGAACATGAGGACACTGAAGTCCAAAGAAGAACCCTGCCTTAAGTCACCCAGCTATCTAGTGGAAAAATCAGAACAAGGACCCAGATCCTAGGTCTTGTGCCTCAGTCTTGGTGCTTCTCCATCAGACCACAGAGAGTCTGATTAAAGTTCTCATCTCACTAAAGTCCAGGAGTCAGGGCCAGTAGGTGTAGGTCTCCCCAAACTGATGTGTGTGTGTGTGTTTTGTGTGTGTTGTATGTGTTGTGTGTGTAGGGGGGGGGGTTTCATGAGGCATCCATTTATTTCCATTACCCCTCCAGCTTCCCACACAGACTCAGCCTCCTAGGGCTTTCCCACACATGGTGGTGCTGGCCTGAGTTTCACCTCAGCCTGTGCCCCAGATGTATTCAACAGCTTTTTTTTTTCTTTTGGGAAACAGAGTGATATCTGAAGCCTGTGTTGGCCTTCCTCACAGTGACCTCTCCACCCTGCGGTCTGGTTTCTGGCAGGACTGCAGGCCTCCAGCACAATAGAAGGGGATTTGGCGAGGAAGGAAATTCACATAGGGAACTTCCCCCCTCTCCCCCTCCGTGCACCAGACATCTAGAGAAGGACATGGTTTTTATTATGAAGGGTGGTTTTAGAATGCCAGCAGACAAAGCTCCAAGTCCTTCAGCTGCCTCGGCATGAATCAAGGCAGGCATGGGAGAAATGTGGAAATGTCAGAAATGGGGAAAGCCAAAAACAAAATGGCAGGCCAATGCTATCAGCTCCTGGTTCTGTATTCATTCCACAGCTAAATGAGTCTTCACTGAGATACAAACTTAGACCCATTGCCCCAGTTGAATCTCCACCTCCTGTGACTCAGACCCTGTGGAAAGGCCTCTTCATCTTTGCTCCCCTAAACTTGTCCCCTCCCCAACAGCAGGGGTACCCCAGAAATTCTTCAGTCCTTTAGGGACCCTCGACCACTGAGCCCTTTATAACCACCCCCATCGCCTCCCTAAAAGGACTGTTCTCTTCATGCAGAGTAAACCTAATGGTTTCTCCAGAGGAAGTTTTGACAGCAGGGCTGGTTTAAGGGGGAAACTTTAAAACCATTACTGCTCAGTTAATGGCACTGGTAGTACTGACTGAAATTAAGATTCCAGTTGTGTGGATGTGTCCCACCACCTTCTTCCTCATTCCTCAGGCTGTTCTTTCTCGCTTGTCTTATCCCAGGCCCAGCTCAGACCTTCTTCCCCCACCCTTTTTTGGCAAGTTTTTTACTTATCAGTACATCCTTTGGAAGGCAAGTGAAGGCACCCAGCCATCCAGCCGAGTGGAAGAAGGACTTTCCCTTCCCTGTTAATGCTCAAAAATGGTCCCATGTAGGCATCTGTAGGGCCCAAGAGGTCCTCAGTAAAGGGAGGGGTTGAGTAGAAGGAGGGGTGGCTCTGGCAGGGGAGATAGATGTGCTGTTGCCTAGGAGGCAAGGACAAAAGCAGAGCTCACTTGCAGGTGGTGGCATTAGAGTGGTGGATTCTCTCCATCCCTTTGATAACTTCTGTCTTCTTTATGCCCAAGCAGTTTTCCCAGGGCAGCCCCTAGCATCTCTTCCTCAGAGCCAAGATATTTCCCTCTAGCTAATAACTGACAACTCTGTTTATGTCTCCCCATAATTCTCTGGTTTTATGCTTCCCCCCCTCCCCGGGCCATTAAACTCTGTGCCAAAGGCTGTGAGACTCTCCTCCCCTTCCTCCACCTTTCCTTTGATGTCCTCTAGGCCCCATGGACCCTGCAAGTAGTTTCTTGCCTCTGTAGAGACAGGCTCTCAGCTCTTTCTCCGTCTCTCAGCTCAGAGATCAACCTGTTCCACCCTAGACACTTTTCCTCCTTCTTTGCTAGTGGTCTCTTCCAGAGAAGGACAGACACTGTGCAATCAGCCCTCTCCTCTAGTCCACTGGGCCTCTGCCTTCCCTCCTTCCCTAGTGCCTTAGGGACACTCCCATAGGGAGCTCTAGTCCCAAATCTTCGGCTGACAACATTAGCATTCCCACTGGTTTCCTAATTCTTCCCCTCAGGGCTGGCCGACCGATGGGCTGAGGAGTTGACTCTCCACATGGAATAATTCAAAGGGTGCCCCAAGGGCTTCCTTCCACTGCTCCACAGCATCTCCCCATTGCCTACTGGGGGCAGGGGAAAGCTGAAATTATTCAGCACCCCCTGGGTTTTAAGGCATTTAAACATTTCCTCGGAGAGGTAGGTAATAGATTAGTCAGTGTTTGAACTGGGAAAGATCTCAGAGCTCAGTCTCATTTACAAAGGATGTACATATGTCCCAGAGAAAGGAAGACACTTGCCCCAAATCACACAATGACTTAGAGGCAGAATAATGACCAGGGCAGTGGAAGCAGCATTTGATTCAGAGTACAGGACCCGAGTTCAAATGGTACTTCTGGTACTATTTATGTGACATTGGACCAATCAACCTCTCTGGGACTCAGTTTCCTCATGTGTAAAATGGGGGGACTGGAAAAGATTATCTCTTAATCTCATATGGTCCCTTCCTATTCTAAATCTAAGCCCTGCCATCCAGTGAACCTAGGTCTACTGACCTGGTGTTCCTTCCCAATAAAGCATTGGACCTGAGGAAGATTTGAGTTCAAATTTAATCTCAAATACTCCCTAGCTGTGTGACCCTGAGCAAATCACTTAACCTCTGTCTGCCTCAGTTCCTCATATGAAAAATGGATGTGATAACAGCACGTACCTTCCAGGGTTGTTGTGTAGATCAAAGGAGTGGATATTTCTATGGCACTACGTAAGTGTTAGATATTATTACTTAGGAGCAGGGGCTTAGATAAAGGATAAGTAGGTTTTGGCATCATATAGCGTAGCGTAAAGAGTGCTGACCTTAGAGTCACAGGATGTGAGCTCAAATCCTAGTTCTGTCATGTATTACCTAAGAAACCTTGGGCAGGTCACTAAATCACTCTTTGGGCTTCAGTTTCCTCATCTAAAAAAAATTAAGGATTTGTTTTAGATGGTCTTTAAGGTCCCTTTCATCTGTAAGTTTGTGATCCTATGAAGAAAAGGTACTAGCAAAAGAATAGACCTTGGGTATACGAATGTTTGGCTGTCTTTCCTTTTTCGAGGGGGCGAGGAGATCAAGAGATGCTTTGGGATAAAGGAGAGTTAGCATGAGGACCCTGGGAGCACAATGGGGATGAGGCAGAGATAGCCAAAAGAGAGATGGGGGAAAGGCTGAGTCAGAATAATAGAAATGATAATAATTTACATGCATTAGTTCTTCAAAATGGGTGCTATTAATATTCCAGTTTTACAGATGAGGAAACTGAGACTAAAAGCAGTTATTGCTCCAATGTCCACGGTTGGCAAGTGTCTGCAGTGGGATCTGAACACTGGTTTTCCCAACTACAAGTTCCAGACACTATCTATTACTTCATGATGTTACTGCTAAAGACAAAATATGTATATTTTCTGAACATGCTGAGGGCTGGATCATTTATGCCCCTGTCTCTGGGTTTTTGTCTTTCCAAGGTGAGATCCTCAGAACAATCCATTGATTTCTTCCTTTTGGTTATTCCCCCTAGAATTTCTCCTTTTTACCTGCCAGGCAGGCAGAAAGAACACTGACCCTAGGTCAATCATGTCCTCATTCTGGCTCTCAGTTTCCTCTTTTGTAAAATGAGGGGAGTTCAATTAGATGATCTCAAAATCCTCTTTCACTTCTATCACTTGATATCAGATGTTGTGACTCTATGGAAAATTCCAGATTCAGCATCATGATTTCAAGAAATTTGGTTTAATTCAATATACATTTGAACTTCTATAAGGCCCGGTGACAGAAATAAACATGAATTAAGGTGGGGTTCCCTGCCTGGTACATTCAAGTGGGGAGTCTGGGAATGGAGAGAGTACAACCAATTGGAAGGCCTTGTCATCAAGGTTTCATAAAGGAAAGTATCTCTAGAGCTGGACCATGAAAAATGGGGAGGATTTGACCAGGCAGAGACAGAGCAATGTGATGGCCTTCCAGGTGTGGAGAACAGCTTGAACCACAGTGAGGAGGCAAGTCAGTGTGGGCCATAGTCCGGAGAATGGCACACAGAGCAGAAAGAGCTGGAAAGGGAGGCTGAGCGGATGCTGAATGAAGGAGAAGGGTAAGAGAAGCTTTAAGGTGGAAGGTACCTAAGGTTTGAGCATCTAAGCCTACATTCTTGTTTTATAGATGAAAAGGACAGGAGGGGACCTGGGGGAATGGGGTGGGGTGAGATTACACAGATGGCCAGTTCGTGGCAGAGAAAGAATTCAAACTGGGGTCCAGAACAAAATGTCAAATCTGATAGGAGAGCCAAAAAGGTGGCATGAGGGGTTTCTGATCAGGGCAAGGGATCGACCAGGTTCGAAGCTGTGCTTTGGGAAGGATTTGTCTCACCCATCCCAGTCCCCTTGGGGTACAGTCCTCACCAGCAAACTGACATCTAATGCTCCTGGGGCAACTGGGGGAAAACACAAATTTCCCTTTCCTGGGCTTGGGGAAGGAACTTCGAAGAAAGACTTCCTCCCACTCTCCTTTTCTTCCACTGTCTCTAAATTATTCCTGTTTACCTGGTTGAAGCTGATGCCCTCAGAACACAGCTCACGCCGGCACCCCCCCCCTCCGCCCCCCATTCTCCTGTGGAATTCAAGGCCGACGCTGGACAACACGTTTTTCCAGAACTAGGCTCACCTATCAGAGTGGGAGCTGTATCCTCCTTTGATATTTCTCCTCCATCCCTTGGGAAATCTGTCTCTCTCTTGCTGACATCCATCTTCTACTTCTCTTTTGTGAACACAGAGGCCAAGAATTCAATCCCTTCCATCCCCCCCCCCATGTCTGCCTTTCTTTGTCAGCCAGATCCCCCCTTTCCCCGCCCCCTTCCGTGTCCTGGACCCCCCTCCCCAGCCCTGTCTCCACTGCAGACCCCATGTTCTTTATGCAATGGCAAAACATTGTACTGTTTATCTCGAGCTTTAGTGCTGGCTGCTCGCTCCCTCACACGGGCACTTCTGCTCGCCTTATCATTATTTTTACCCCTTTAATTTCCTCCTGTAATCTCGCCTAGTCTCCTTGGTACCTGGTGATCGCACACATGCCTGACACTTGATTGCTTTCCTGCCCTGCCTGCCTGCCTGGTGCCTACTGGGTTGTTTTTTTCTTTTTTCCTTTTGAGTGTTTTTTATTTCTTCCTTCTAGCTTTCTCCTCCCCCCTCCCCTGTCTCTCTCTCTCTGTCTGTCTGTCTGTCTCTCTCTCTCTCTCTCTCTCTCTCTCTGTCTCTCTCTCTCTCCCCCACCCCCCCTCTCCCTGTCTCCTTCTCTCTCCCTCCCTCCCTCCCTCCCTCCCTCCCTCCCTCTCTCTCTCTCTCTCTCTCTCTCTCTCTCTCTCTCTCTCTCTCTCTCTCTCTCTCTCTCTCCCTCTCTCTCCCTCCCTCTCTCTCTGTCTCTGTCTCTCTGTCTGTCTCTCTCTCTTTCCCTCCCTCTCTTTCTGTCTCTGTCTCTCTGTCTGTCTCTCTCTCTTTCCCTCCCTCCCTCCCTCCCTCTCTCCCTCTCTCTCTCTCCCTCTCTCTCCCTCCCTCTCTCTCTGTCTCTGTCTCTCTGTCTGTCTCTCTCTCTCTCCCTCCCTCTCTCTCTGTCTCTGTCTCTCTGTCTGTCTCTCTCTCTTTCCCTCCCTCTCTCTCTCTCTGTCTCTCCCCTTCAAACTCTTCTGAGGTTTATTTTCCCATTGTTGTGTGGCGGATTTAGGTCCACAATTCCTAATCGAGTTATTAGGAGCTGCGAACATCCACCCTCATGTATCAGAGGGAGAATTGACCACCCCTGAGGATATTTATTGCCTGATGTTACACCATAACCCTTTGAGCATAAATCCACTTATCTTTGAACACTTTCCATTTCCCCTTGGTGTCCTCTCTCTCTTGCTTTATTTCAATCAATTTCAACCTGAGCCTTCCTGCTTCTTCCAAAATGGGCCCCACTGCATCCAATGGTTTTATTCTCCTTGTCTCCTCCCCTCCTCCCCCCACCCCTTGACATCAAGGTACTACTTCCCATTTCTGGCCATCTTCTGTACAGATTTCATCACCTCCCAGCCAGGGCCCCTTACAAGCCAGAGCTGTTCAAAGACTCAGATTCTAGAAGGCCAGTGCTGGAAGGGACCATGGAGCTATCTACCCTACTCGCTATTCCCTTTGGAGCACATCTGCCAAAGGAGAGCTATAGTGTCCTCATAATACCCTAACGTTCACTCTTTTCTTCCTCACCCCCTACCCTGCCTGCCTCCCCCTCTGCTCCCTCCCAATTTCTTCGGCACAACTGCTCGCTGGAACAATTGCTTCATTGTGAGGGGAACAAGAACAGGGCCCTCCTCCACCTCATCCCTGACCCTGGAAGCCTCTGTAAACTCAATGCTGACTGGCCTGCCCTTCTAGCCTGATGAACCATTCTGAATTGTCCCTGTGCGGGGAAGCTGCCATCTTCTCCTCCTCCTGCTGCACCTCCCCCTTCCCCATGGCCACGCTAAGGATTCTTCAAATTGGTATTACACTAAACTCTCATTTATCCAGAAAACATGAGAAAGGAATATAAATGCACTGATTAATTTAATATTCTGGATAATAGGGAGAAGATTATTCATTCTCAAAGAATTCTAATATATTAAAATACCTTTCACACTAAAATTGAGTTCACCATGACTGTGTCTTTCATTGAGGATGCAGAAGGCACTGTGGAATATCCTGTATGGTCTCTTGCAGTGCAAAAACAAAACACCACCTCGACAAAAAGACTGCTTATTTGAGCATCTAGATTGTCTGAATTCTGGTCAAATGGATGCTTTCGACAGAAAAGACATTGTCTTGGTGTTTGAGCTTCTGATTTTCCTATGAAAATAAAGGAGACTCTTTCCCTCGCTCCATTCCTCACCCTCCCTCAGTCTTTTGCCTATCTCCCTGAGTGGTGGTGTCTGCCAGCAGACAGCTCTGGTCTGCCCAAGCTGGGCTCAGCCGTACTGCTGCCAAGACAGACCTCTAAGTCATTTCCCTGAGAGAGGCAGACAGCTCAGTAATGAAGCGCAATGCTGTGACGCTCTCAGGAATGACATTGGCCAGCACCAGCTGAGATGTAGCAGCATATCAAAGCCTCATTTTTCTTTTTCCTGTTAGGCAAAAAAAAAAAAAAAAAAAAATTAACATGAAACCCCCTTTAGAGCCTCTATCTCCTGTTATATGTGACAATGAAGTGATTCTCTGAGTAGGATCCTCACTTCTACCCTCATATGAATGTCAGTCCTGCCTGCCCAAGGGTGGTAGCTGCTAGGGGCCTCTTTCACCTTGGGTCCTAGGAGTCTTCGATGGAAGGGGTGGGGAGAGAGCTGAGGGATAGTGAGGGCAGGGGAAAGAGAGAAAGGGAATGAAAGGAGATATTCAATGCTCCTATCACTGTGGAGCAGGTCGAGATAAGCTTCTAATGATAAAAAGAGAACAGCGGAGCTATCAGCATCTTCCTCTGAGGGGGCCAAAACGAGGATTTCTGGCAGCTTCTCCTCTAGCCCTGAACAATAAACACATTCCAGATGTGAGGTCTTGTGAACACACTGGTGGCTACCAACACAGTATGATTTAAGGGGCAGCAGCAAGGCTTCCAACCCGCCCCCTCCCCAAATATTTCACCCTCCCCACTACTCATGTCTAAAATTCCACCATTAGCAATTAATTTCTTTGAGGGAAGCACTGCCCTCCCCAGGCTCTTCTTTTAAATACATGCAAACTTACTTTTGGGAATCAAGAGCCCTAATTCAGTCCCTAACAACCCACTCAGCACCAAGGATTAATTTATTAGACTCTTCCTCATAACTGGAGGGGATCCTGATGAACCTGGGGCCTTGGGGTCCTTTAGGTGGGGATAGGGCAAACTAAGGGGAAGGATCTAGAAAGAAGAGGCAGACAGAAATCCAGCGAAGAAACTTGTTAACAACTATAGACAAAGAGGCAACACAGAAAAATCAAAAGCATAGGAGATGTCAATCAGAGGTCCAAAAGCAGCTTTTAGGGACTTTACCTATCTGGACCTCAGTTTCCTTTATCTGGAAACAGAAGGGTTGTCCTGAATGGCTGTAAGGTCCCTTTCAGCTCCGGCAGCCCAGGAGTCTGTAGCAGGGCTTAACCAGTTAGAGGCAAAGGGCTAGTTCAGTGAAGGGTTCTCATTGCTGGAGGGTGGGAATGGGCTGGCAGACTTCCCTTCACCTCCCAGCCCCAATTCCCAACATCCACACTGGGACCCCTGTGAAAGGCCTAGGAACCTGAGGCACCAGCTCCTAAGGGAGCTCCTCCCTCCCCTTTGCCACTGACAGGAGTGGGGGAGAGGAGGGAGAGCAGCGATTCAGTTTCTTTACAAGATCAATAGGTTTCTGTCCAGCTCTAAAATATTATGATTTCATCAAGGCCTGTGCTAGCCCTTTTGCAAATGGCTTTTATTTTTTTAATGGATTAAAGAAAATCACCATCCTCCATCTGTCTTTCCTTAAGTGGCACTGTCTCCCTGTCCCTCTCCCCATGCTTATCCCACCTCTATGCTTTGTCCCTGCTCCCCCAAGTAAAGACAAGGAGGGAAAGCTGAGAGCTTCAGCTGGGAGCTCAGGGGAAATTTTACCACAAGAGTCCCCTTTTTTTTTTTTTAAACAGGACACGGAGCCAGAGTCTCAATGGAAAAAATAAAATATCCTTTTGATGTTGTATGATAAATGATTTTAGTATTATACATTCTACCTTGGAATCCCAAAGATAAATACTGTTGTATATGAAATCTAAAAGCAGATTTTCAGAAAGGCATCTATGTCAATCTCTCCTGGCTGAGAGCCTAAGCTTTCCCTCCCAGCAATACCTTGGCTGTTCCTTGCCTTCTAGCAGGGGGAAAAAGGAGGTGGGGGAGGGAGGACAATATGGAGCAGGGAACTTCCAAAGGGAATGATTAAGGAGTAAATCTCAGAAAGATAGAGCATTTCTGGCCAGCTTTGAGTCCACGGTGTCTGGAAGGCACTTGGACTGACCCAGTCCAGCCCCCTCTGCTGCCAACACACAGGCTATCAGGACCTGGAGGGGGCCTTAAGAGCTCATCTCATCCAACTCCCTAGGAGTCAGACGCCCAGAGAAGTGAAAGCACATGGCCAAGGTTACACAGCCAGCCCCTCCGGATTCTAGGGTCCACTCTCTTTCCACCACACCACAGCTGCTTTGCTGTCGGATTTCACTCCTGCTCATCACCATCTGAGCTTCTGCAGAGTGAAAAGATTACAGCTTCCACCAGGGCAGGGGAGGAGGGGGAGATGATGAATTAAGAGGAACCCGGGAGGAGAGGAGGGGCACTGCTAGAGTCGAGATCCTCATTCTTTGGGGAGTAGGAGAACTGGCATTTAAAATGTGAATATGAAAGAACAGTGGACCAGGCAGGGAGAGCTCTCCACAAGGCTGAGCCAAATGAGGCCAACAGTTCATCCCCCACTCCCAGTGATGAACCGTTCTGAAGGTCAGACTGGGTGGTGTAGCCTTATGTCTCCCCACATCGTGTCTAGGCACATAAGATGTGCTCACCTCCCTTCTGTCTAGCCACGTGATCCCTAGACAGTATAAGGGCAGATAAGGAGGGGAAAGGAGGAGGAGGGAAGAGGGAGATAGCTAGGGGTGGGGAATGGGAGCTTTCCAATATCCTATGAATAATAACTGCCTGAGCCCCAACCAACTGTGAAATCCTGGGTTCAGTTAAGGGAGAAAACTGAGGCCTGGCATTTCATTTCTCCTGCTGTTGGGCAGGAAGCATGGATATTTCACCTTATAAACTCCTTGTGAAAAATGAGTTCCACCTAAGACAGAAGGGGAAAAGCTGCCTCCTCTTATCCCACCTCCCCACCTCAGTCTGTGAGGTTTTTTGCCAGGTCTTACTCCCAACTCTCTTGAGTTCAGCTCAGCAGGACCAACAGGAAAGGTGGGAGCGTGGTACAAAACATGCTGAACTGGGAGACTGCTCTGCCTCGTCCTAGCGCAAATCATCTACCCTCTGGGTCTCAGATTCCTCACCAGCCCAATGAAAACAATGTTCTTCCTAACCAACTCAGGGAATGCCATGAAGATCAAAAGAAATGCTAGAGGTGAATATGATGCAAGAAATTTCTTATGAAATTAAAGGTCCATGATACCACTCGGTAGACCTTCCCTTACCCCTCTCCACCTCGATAGAGGTGAAGAAACTGGTTAGTGAATTAGGCAAGGACTTGAGCTTCCCTTCTGGCACTGTAACCATGGAATACACCCTTCAGGCATACCCAGAAAACTGAAGGAGGTAGAGGCAGATGTGTTATAGTGTACTCCAGAGACAATTCTGTGAGTTTCAGTCATCCCTGGAGGATCTAAGACGAATCCTTTGGAAGTCTTCCAGGTTGGAAGCTTGCTAGGTGAGTAGTAGATGCCCTTATGGTGGCTGTCATAGCCAAGGTATAATGATAATAGCTAACATTTATACAATGCTTACCATGTTCCCGGTATTGTGCTAAGTGTCTGACAATTAACCCTGGGAGGAGGTAGGGGGTTTTTATTATCATCCTCATTTTACAGATGAAAAAGCTGAGGCAAACAGCGTTCTGTGACTTGCTTAAGGGTCACTCGGTAACTATATGAGGCCACATTTGAACTCAGATCTTCCTAACTCCAAGCTGGTATTCTATCCACTAACTACCTCAGGTTCCCCTATCTTCCATCTGTTGGGAGATAATTTAGGACCCAGGCGATATCTAGAGTATTACAGGCTGGACAGGGAAGGATAGTTCCTATTGCTACTCCTGGAGTTTCATGAATTCTGTCACCATGTTGCAGAGGCATCAAATGGTTCACAGGTCCCATTTTGTGTGGCAAGAAGATAAATGGCTAGGGTACCCAGTAGCCAGACCTGGACTGCCAGCAATTCTTTGGGACAGGTTTTAGGGTAACAAGGACTACTGAGAGGTCATTCTAGGTCAAGTAGATCATAGATTTAGACCTGAAAGGGGCTTCATCCAGTCTAATCCTCTCATTTTAGAGATTACACAATTGAGGCCCAGAAAAATGAGGCATCAAGGTCACACCTAAGTCCTCTGACTCCCAATCCTCAAATTCCTTCCTTCTCCCTGGAGCACAGGTTGCATTTAACTCCATGATATTTGGAAAGGTATGGCCTGGGTAGCCCTTACACCCATTGCTGGGGTCATTCCTGCCACTAAAGCAGCTCCAGGATGGAGCAGTTCATTTTTCTGTTCTGTAAACTCCTCCCCGAGTCTACTCCATCTCATTCCCAATGACATCGGTGCAGGCTGATCTCCTGTTCCTGACTGCCCAAAGAACACAGATCAGCTCTAACTTACATTTGGACACTAGATTCTATTTAATTTAACCCTTTATCATGGATCACAGGATTATGAGCTAGGAGGGGGAGGGATGGTTATCTGACACCATCTTGTCCAATCCCCTCATTTTACAGGTGAGGAAAATGAGACACAGAGAGGGAGAGTGCCTTGCCCCAGACCCCAAATATAGAAAGTAGCAGACATTTCAAATTGGAGGTGCTGGCAAATATTTCAAATTCAGCATATACAAAACAGCTCATTATCTTTTCTTCTCAAATCAGCCTCTCTTTTCAAAATCCCTATCTCTGTCAAGGGCATCACCATCCTTCCAGGTACCAAGGCTGGCAAACAGGGTCTTCTCCCCTTTTTCCTCCTCCCACATATAACAACAATTAACATATATATATATATCACACTTTAAGGCTGGCAAAGCATTTTACAAATATTAACATATTTGATCCTTACAACAAACATTTGACAGATGATAGAACTGGAATGAATGGGGACTAAGTGACCCTCTGAGGATCACACAGCTAGTAAGTGTCTAAGGGCAAAACTCCATCCACTACAACACCCCAGCTCCTTCAAATTCATTTAACTGCCAATTTTGTTGCGGATGCCTTCCTTCACAACATCTCTCTGATCCTGACCAGCCCATTCTTTTCACTCCCAGGACCAGCATCCCAGTACAGGTCCTCATCACCTCTTACCTGGCCATTATAATAGTCTTCTAACTGGTATTCCCAGCTCAAGTCTCTCCTAGAACCAATTCAGCCTCCATACAGGTGTCAGACAGATTTTTCCTAAAGCACAGGTCTGACCTCTCCCTGAGCTCAATGTATTTCAATGGCTCCCTATTACCTTGATCAAATACAAATGTCTCTGTTTGCCATTTAAAGTCCTTCACAACTTGGCTCCAACCTACCTCTCCAGGCTTATTACACATAAGGAAAGGAGCACTAGACCCCACCTCAGTTGAGAAAGTCTAAACACAAAGTAAAAAGGAGGTGTTAAGGAGTTTTCCTACAACCTCATAACAATGTATGAATAAGTTCCTTAATCAACTTGAAGGGCCTGGTCACTGGATGAAGAAATCTGACACTGTAGGAAAAGCCTTGTGACTGGTTAAGACAATCACACCTCTTGAGTCTATATATAAAAGAAATAATTCATTCAGGGTCCAGGCTCTGGTGGGCTTTGAGGTGATACCCCTGGGATGAGATGTGATGGGGTGGATCTCTCCTCTCCTCCCTGTCCCCTCCATCAGTCAGGCCATCAGAGCTACTGGACCAGTGAAAAACAATAAATCCAGTCAGGATTCACACACCCAAGGCAAGACATAGATAAGGAGAGTGCCCAAATGGCAAAGGCAGAAGAGAGAAGAGCCAGATATGGATTCAAGAAAGGAGAAGAGTCTGGGAGCCCAGTTAAGTGGCCCATCCAAAGGGACACTGTATCTACCAGGTGTAATGCAAAGATTTTACAGGAAGACAAAGGACTCCCAGAGTGTGCAGCACCATGAGATGTACCCCACACGTATCCTACCTGTGTGACTCGTTATCACTATACTCTTAAGTTTGAGCCCACTCTGTGAATGGATTAGAATGGAAAGTTAGACCTGAAGCAGAGACACTAGCCAGGTTCTATCTATAGAAGAGTGTGCCCCACTTTTTTGGGGGGGTGTTTTGTACCAACTGGTATTTAACAAGGTGAATACCTTGTTAAGAGCTAACTGAGTCTATTGGCTGATTGATAATGACAAGCACACTAGTGGGAGCTATATTGTTAGGAGTGCAGACCCATATGGGTGTAGAACCTGAGGTAACAATCATCCTCTGGGGAGCCAGCTAGAATATGATGACGATGATTATAGCTAGCCCTCACAAGTACTTTATGGTTTACAAAGCACTTTACAAATATCTCATTTGATCCTCACAACAATCCTTTGAAGTAGTTGCTATTCTTTTTCTCATTTTACATATGAAGAAAGTGAGGGAGACAGAGGATAAGTGAGTTGCCCAGAATCACATAGCTAGTAAGTGTCTGAGGCTGGACCTGAGATCAGGTCTTCCTGACTCCAGGGCTAGTGCTCGAGTCACCAGCTGTCAAGACAGGTGGAAGCTGGAATAGTGGCCCATTACCCTTTACAGCCTACACACACACACACACACACACACACACACACACACACACACACACACACACACACACACACACACACACATTGATTGCCTCCCTTTGTGTATTCTGCAATCCAGCCAAACTGACATGCTGCTGAAGCTCCACGCCTTTGGTCCTGATGCCTGGAGGGCATTCCCCTCTCACTCCCACCTCCTTAGAGTCTCTTGTTTCCTTCAAAATCCACCTTCAAAATCCATGAAGCCTTTCTTGATCTCTCCAGATGTTTGTGTCTCCCTCCCCTCTCTCCATACACAGATAAATTATGCTGCATCTCTTTTGCATGTATTTCTATATGTCCATGTTATCTTCCCCCCACCCCCCTCCCCCCATCAGACTATACCTCCTCTCAGTATTGTTGGGAGGGTCATAATGAGATAGTGTTTGTGTGACACTTTGTGAAACCTTAAAGCACTGTCTGAATGCTCACTGTTGGAATTATTAGCTACTAAGTGCTAGTCTGGCTGGGGAGAGAAGATCTACACGCATAAAATAATTGTAGGACATGGTGTAATGTCAGCACACATCTGGGGTGCTGTTCTCAGCTCTGGGTACCGCTGAGATGCTGACGAGTTGGACCATAACAATAATTCCTTCAGAATATAAACACCTTGAGGGTAGAGACCATTTCATTGTTCTTTCTGTATTTTCTGTCCCTAGAACATTAACAACATGCTTGTTGATTGGTTAATTGATCTGGGATTCAGATCTAGGTCTTCTGACTCCAAAACCTGTATTCTCATCCACACAGTAAAAATTCTGCCATTGTGTGACAGAATCGTTGCACTTCACAGTGAGAACAGACTTTCAAGATCATTTGATCCAACTTCCCTCCCACTACAGGAATGAATCCAAAGAAGATTTTACAGATTTCCCTTCTATGGGCATCCCTGACGGATAGTCATCCAGTCTCTGCTTGAACATGTCCCATGATGGGGAGTTCACTACCTTTCGATGCAAAACAATTTCACTGTTCGGTAGCTGTAATTGTTAGAAAACTCATCCATCTGTTGATCTGAAATCTGCCTCCCTCCAACTCATTAGTAATAGCTCACATTTACATAGAGCCTTAAGTTTTATCAAAAGCCTTCCCCAAAACAACCCTTTCTGTCAGCCGTATCGTGCTTATTCTGGCCTCTGCCTGAAGGGAGAAAACTGAGACTCAAAGTAAATGATTTATTCACCATTTTAGTGAGTACTGGAGAAAAGATGTAACCAGTTTCCTGATTCTAGGTCAAGAGTGCCTTCAATTATATCAGGATGCCTCTTTAATTTGAGGCATCTAGTTCTTTTCTTTGGGACCCAACAGGACAAGGCTGCCCCCTCCTCTGCATTAAGGCCCTGCAGATATTTGATGACAGTGGTTATATCCCCTCTAAGTGGTCCTCTTTCCAGTCTCGAATCACTTTTCTCTGAACATATTCTAGCTCCTCAGCATCCCAGTGGTACCCAGAGCTGAGAAGAGCACCCCAGATGTGGTCTAGGATTGTACCATGTCCTACAAGTATCTTATCCATGTAGATCTTGTCTTCCTAGCCAGACCAGCGCTTTGCAAGAGGTTCTGCTGCCGTTCAGTCATTTTTCAGTCATGTCCAACTCTTTGGACCCTATTTGAGGTTTTCTTGGCAAAGATACCAGACTGGTTTGCCATTTCCTTCTCCAACTCATTTTCCAGATGAGAAAACTGAGATAAACAGGGTTAAGTGACTTGTCTAGGGTCACACTGTCTGAGGCCGGATTTGAACTCAGGGAAAATAGTCTTTCTGACTCCAGGCCCAGGGCTGTATTCATTGTACCACTCAGCTGCCCAAACTAATAGCTAGTAGCTAATAATACTGAGCACTTACGTAGTGCTTTACGGTTTTGCAAAGCTCTTTACAATTACTATCTCACTGGAGCCTCCAAACAATTCTGGGAAAAGGTAGCGGCTATTATTATCCTCTTGGATGGATGAAGAAACTGAGGTACATAGAGGTTAAGTGACTTGCCCAGGGTAACACAGTTACTAAGGATTTTAACTCAGGTCTCTCCGACCTTTATCCACAGCACCACCTATCTAACAGCTACTCATCCTAACAATAATAGACGTCATTACTAATAGTCACTCAAAGTTTTACAAAGTACTTTACATTTGATTTCATTTTATTCACACAACAATCTTGTGAGGTAGGTATTCTTTTGCACATTTTACAGATGAGCAAACTGAGACAGGACGAGGTTAAGTGACTTGCTTAAAGTCCTACAAGTAGTGTCTGAAGCAGGATTCAAACCTAGGTCTTCCAAGACTCCAAGCTCAAAAACAGTATCTGTGGTGTCACCAAGCTGTGAAGTACTTTACAGAGTACTTTCCTCATAATAACCCTGGGAGGATAGTGATACAAGTAAGACTTTTCCCATCTCAAAACAGAGATGGCGTGTCTCAGGCACTTCACCCTGTCACAGGGCTGGGATTTGAACTCAGGTCTTCTGACACCAGGGCTAAGGTTCCTTTCCCTGGGCCATATTGCCTCCTTGAGGTCAGAGACCACTTCTTTTTGTCTCTCAGTGCTTAACACGAGGCAGAGGCACATATCAGATGTTCAAGAAAGATTTGTGGAATTGAAGCGAATCCCACAGTCATAACAGGTCTTCCTGGCTCAGTATCCTTTCCTGAGCTCTCACAGGGTGCACAGGGTAAGAAGAGCACCCCGTAGGCAAGGACAAATGAGTTTTTTGCAAAGATCAGAAATCCTCATGGCCACATAGACAGGACTGGTTTATGTCTAGCTTCAGTTGTAATCACTAATAGATACAGGCCTGCTAGCATGATACCTAGTATAGTGAGAGACATCATAAGGTATTAAGCTGAGAGTTAGGGGAGGCCTGGATTCAAATCTTAACTGGGAGATGATAATCAGGTGACTATGGGGAAGTCACTTAGCCACTCTGGACCTCAGTTTCCTTATCTGTGAAATGGGTCTACTATCTGAAGTACCTACCTCACAGGGTTGTTGTGGGGATCAACCTGGTCTTCATACAGTCCCTGCCTTTCTTTAAGATGCAGCTCAGATACCACCTTCTACACATACACACACACACACACACATCCCTACTTATACATACACACACTCATATGAAATTTTTTCTGATAAAGATCCTAGGAAGTCTTTGACTCAATTTGCTCCTGGTCTGTGGGTGACATGGTTGGATGTCAGACTACTGGACAGAGTGCTGGACTGGAAGAGAATCAGAAAGACCTGGTTTTGATCCCAACCTTACATACTTACCAGCTCTGTGAACCTGGGTGAGCCATTTGCCTGCTGTGAGCCTCAGTTGCCCCATCTGTAAAATGGGAACAACAATAACTCGTGCTTTTGTTATTGTTTAGTCGTGTCTGACTCTTTGCTGACCCCATTTGGGGTTTTCTTGGCAGAGATACTGGCGTGGTTCCAGATGAGGAAACTGAGGCAAACAGGGTGAAGTGACTTGCCCAGGGTCACACAGTTAGTAAGGGTCTAAGGCTGGATTTGAACTCAGACAGAGTAGTCTTCCTGACTCCAGATCCTGGGCTCTACCAACTATGCTACCTAGCTGCCCAAAGTAGCTCCTACCTTACAGGTTGGTTTGGGTTGGACTAAATGAGGTAACATATATAAAGGGTTCTGCAAACCTTCAAGTATTATGGACATCCTTTGCTGTTGTTAAGATGACGACAGTGATGCCATTGCTTTCTAGGCCCCTACATGAATGGAGTGAAATGGAAAGGAACAGGAGGGAAATGGGCCCATTTTCAGGGCTTCCTAGATTCCATCCCTGATTCTACTAGGTTCCACTCAGGTGATTTGGTATTCTCTCCCACCCTATGGTAAGGCTTGCAGACAGAATAGGAGGAAGAGAGAGGATGATGACATCTGTTACAAGCCTCCACAAAGCCTTGGCAACATGGCCTTCGTACCCCAACACTGTCTTTCATCTTAGAACATCACTGTTTCCTCTGCCAAGGCCGAGTGGCCCGAGTAGGTGGCATGGGGCCTTCAACTCCTGCTGAGTTCAGTCCCCCTCCTGACATCTTCCCTGCAGATAATTCATTGGTGCTTCCAAGGAACGGAGGCTGGGAGTCCAAGTGGGGGCTATTTACCCAAGCTTTGATGAGTTCAAGGGATTGGAAAACAATCAACTGCAAATGTTCTGATAATGCCAGCATGATCGAGGCCACATCCGCCTAGTCATCATCCTTCACTGCTGAAATACAAGGCTGTGATTTAAAGTTGTTGGAACATCAGCTTAAGATGCCGAGTGTCTTGGTAACAGTTGCTATGTAAAACACTCTGAGGTGGGATTTACTGTCACAGTTAATAATAGATGAAGGTTTTAGAATTTCTGACACTTTAAATTTTAAGCTGTTTGATTTATAATGTCTCTAGGAAGCAGTGGGGGAGGGGCAGTGATAGGGGGGATTGGGGGGCGGGAAAGAAGGAAGAAAATGAAAAATGGAAACTAGAGCAATAAACAAGGGCCTGGGGCACTAGGGGAGTGTCTACTCTGAATTCAGTCACAGAACATGCCAGTTTTGGAAGGGATCTTAGACATCTTCTAGTCTTCTTCGATTTACAGATGGGTGAACTGAGTCTCTCACCGTTTCATCTGCCCAATAAAGATGACACTATTGTAGAGAAGAGTGTGGGGGTATTGCTATTTCTATGGTTGTTTTTGGTTCTCTTTTCAGTCAATCAGCAAGAGAATTTATTAAGTGCTCACTGTATGTTAGGTACCATGCTAGGCACGGGGGATAAAAGGACCCCAAAATGAAGTAATCTCTGCTCTCATGGAGCCGACTTGGGGAGGCAGAGACAACATGTGCACATATAACTCTCTATGGCATAAACATAAAATAAATGCAAGTAAGTTGAACATAAGGAAGTTAGGAAAAGAGGACAATGAATGTTGTGGGGAAGAGGCCAGGAAGGACTTGGTTGAGAAGGTGATGCTTGGTCTGCTTCTTGAAGGAAGTGAGAGATTCTATCCATAGGTTATGAGGTAGAGGGCATTCTAGACCTGGGGGATATTTAGGATAAGGTACAGTGAAAAGTCACGGATAACATTGAGGTTCCAAATCTGGGAGACTGGAAGCATGGCAGTGTCTTGACAGAAATAGATCGAAATTTGGAAGAAGGATGGGTTTTTTTGGGAAAGACATTGACGTTTGTTTTGAACATGTTGAATTTCAGCTATCTCCAGGACATCCAGTTTGAAATGTCCAACAGGCAGCTGGTGATGTGAGATAGAAGCTCAGGCGAGAGAGACTGGGGCTAGTCTATCTAGATCTGAGTCGCCTTCCCAGAGATAAGTCAGCTGGGAGCTGATGAGGTTGAGAAGAGAGAAAATAGAGAGAAAAAAAGAGAGGGCTATCCAGGACAAAGCTCTGGGGTACTCCCATAGTTAGAGGACACATGATATGGGTGATGAAGCAGCAAAGGAACCTGAGGAGGAATGGAGAACCAGGAGAGAAGGGAAGGGGGAAAAGGAACAAGCATTTATTAAGCTCCTATTGTGTAGTATCCTCTCCTCTCCTCCCCTTCCTTTCCCCCTACCCAAGCTCCCCTTAAGGGCTGTTTTTTGGACCTTCCTGGTTTAAGAGCGATTATCAATAGTAACTGTTGCTGTTTCCCTCTTAGTCTGACTTAGATAGTTTTCTTTGCCTCATTAAAGAGGCCATCCCCTGATGACTTCTTACATTACCTCACCCTAAGACAGTACCTGATTAGATCTTGGCCTAAAGGGGCCAAGGTCTCCCATTGCATCCTGGGCCATCTCCAGTCATCCTGATGGATATCTGGTCACTGGATTAAGATGGCTCAGGAGGAGAAGTGAGGCTGGTGACCTGCACAGCCCTCTCTCACTCAAAACAAAATCAAGTGCAAGTCATGTCATCATTTCTCTGATGGCATGGTCTTCTTCGACAACGAAGGACGAACACACCAACAACGCAACAATTATGTGCTAAACATTTTGCATAATCTCATTTGATAACAGAGAAGAGGGTATCCAGGAGGAGAGGAGGGTTGAGCATATCAAAGGCAACAGAGAGGTCAACATGGGTTAGGACTAAGAAATATCATATTTGGCAGTTGAGTTTTAATAATTTTGGTGAGATCAGTTTGAGCTGAGTGTTGAGACTGCTAGATAGATTGCAGAGTTGTGAGTGAGAGGGGAGGAAGTGCAGACAGTGAGTGGAGATACTGTTTCCCATGAGCTTGGTTGAGAAAGGGATGAGAGATACATGTTGATAGCCTAAAGGGAAAAAAGAGTTTAAAGTTGGTTTTTTTTTTAAGATGGGGGAGATTTGGGCTTTGAAAGCAACTGGGAAGGAGCTGGTAAAAAGAGACTGAGATGAGAGAGGCGGGGATGATTGAGGGGACAGTCTGCTAGAGAAGATGGAAGGGGACTGGATCACAGGGACATATAGAGAGGCTGGCCCTGGCAAGGAGAAGAATCTAGAGGAAAGGAGAGAGAGTGAAGGGTGATGTCAAGGGGCTTTGAGATGAGGGGAAGGGGAGAAAAGGCAGTTCATGGTAAATGGCCTCAATTTTCTCAGTAAATAAGAGGTCCTTAGCTAAGAAAGAGGGAGGAGGGGAAAGTGTAGGAGGCTTGAGGACAGAAGAAAACATTTGGAATATCTTCTGTGGGGAGTGGGATAGGGAATCAATTAAGGAGGAGTAAAAGGGTTGCCTGTGCAATTTGCCTGTAGCCTGCGCAAGTGTATTTCAAGTAGTATCCTGAAATAGAATTGATCGAGGTACCTGGGGGATGGGGGCAGGGCAGCTGTGTTGCACTGATTAGAAGTGCTTGCAGACAGATAAAATATGAATTCAGACTTCCCTTTGGAGTTCCTACAAGTAGTGGCTGTTAGTAACATGGAAAAAAAATCCACTAGTGCCTCCATGGAGAACATGGGGTCAAAAATGATCAAGAAGTAGTTCTGTTTACTTTGCTTTATGCCTCCTTCCTAGTTCTGATAGGATCCTAATGCAGGATTTATTTTATAGGCTCTCTAGCCAAAATTCCCCCAAAGTCATAAAGTCCAGAGTTTGTTCCACCAGTGGTATAACCCATGCATTGTTTTAGAAAGACTGTAAAAAAGGAACTGAAAGCACAATTCCTTTGTCTTTTTCACTGTGATGAGTAAAAATTCCCAGAGACACAGTTTCCAGATATTAAAAATCAATTTATTAAACTCCATCAATACCACAGACCTAATTCTGTATATTACGGTACCTCTCTAATACCTTGGTCATCATCCACTTCCACAAATCAGAGTTACTACTTCCTAACAATGCCTCCTCTTCAAACAACTAAAATTTACACCACTGCCCTTTAATTCCATGGACATTACTCAGTCATAACATCCTCTACAACGTCAGCTATCACTGTTCCCTACCCCAAACACCACAGCCATCTCTAATATCTTGGTCACTGTCTATACAACTCCACAACCACTGGTCACACAGAGATATAATAGCAACGGCCACTCCTTGAACACTCCAACTCTCACCTCCCAGAATGGCAGAACGCTCAACATTATGGCCATCTCCAACTCAACACTGTGGCCATGACTATCCCT
Organism: Notamacropus eugenii; assembly: GCF_028372415.1. Taxonomy (NCBI): domain Eukaryota; kingdom Metazoa; phylum Chordata; class Mammalia; order Diprotodontia; family Macropodidae; genus Notamacropus; species Notamacropus eugenii. The sequence continues at coordinate 334,891,902 of NC_092874.1, read as the reverse complement.
TTCCAAAAAAACATACATAATGGTCATCATCCCCTAGTACCATCATCCCCTAGTACCATGACAAACATTCCCCAACACCACGGCAGTTATCCCTCCAATGCCAGTCCAGTACTGCTGCTAATATTGCACCATTTTGTGGCAATGTTAACTAAACCAGGCCAACCCTAAATAAAAACGATAACAATGAAGATTATTTTGAAGAGATGTTGAATGTCCTATCTGCAACCCCCAATACATATACACCCCAATATTTCCCTCACCAGTCCACCACAATGCCTGAAATTTCCACCATTAGTCAATCCTTTGTGTTAAGGCAATGAAGGCTTCAAGTGCACAAAGGTTACCTGAGCTGGTGGGGGTGGCAGGAGGAACATTAGTCCATTAGCAGTCATTAGCACCGTAGCAGGAATTCTCTAACAGAGAGCAAGGTCTGGGAGGGGGGAACATAAACTTAGTAATTCATCAATCAACCCACCAAACTCAGTGTAGTGAAAAGAGCAGCATTCGCAGTCAGAATCTAACCCTGGTTCGAATCCTGCTTCCGGCACTTAATTTTCTCATCTATAAAATGGGGAGAACAACACTTTATACAGGGTTGCTTTGTAAAACCTTTAAGTGTCATAAGTATTTATTGTCTACTGTTTGCCAACACTGTGCTAGGCACTGGGGATACAAAAATATACATGAAAACAGTCTCTGATTTCAAGAAACTGGAATCTCTAGGAGGAAACAATACTCACAGATATAAATGCAGAAAAAAATACATGTACAAAATGAAAAACAAGTTCGTTTTGGAGGTTAGACACAAGCATCTGTAGATACCAGGAAAGGCTCCCTGTGGGAAATAGTATTTGAGCTAAGTTTTGAAGGAAACTAGGAATTCTACAAGACAAAGGTGAGAAGAGAGTGCATTCCAGGCACAGGGATCAGACCTATGTAAGCACATGGAGACCAGACGTGGGATGTTGTTATGACCAACAGCAACAAGCTCTCTTGGGCTGGAGTGTAGAGTGCATGAAGCGAGAAATTTTTTATTGTTATATATCATATTCTAAGTATTATATATTGAGTGCTTACCATGTGCAAGAACCTCTAAGCACAGTGCCCAGCACATAGTACATATGTGATAAACATTAGTTGATAGATTCTAGGGGATACAGAGACATATAAAACACAGTTTCTGCCCTGGAAGAATTCAAAGTCTAGCTTAGGAAACAAAATAAACCTTTGTACACCATACATGACAGAGAGTATATAAGAAATCCCAAATGAGGAGCGTAGACTATAAACATAAGCAGTGGTTCAAAGCAAGGAAAGATGAGGACAGCCCAGGGAGGTAACCCCAGTCAGCTTCTCCCAAAGTCTGGGATCTTGAAGGGGACATGTGCTCCCTGGTCCCCAATGATAGCTCTCATGATCATTATCATACGATAGTGATAAATAACCTCATATGTGTAGAAACTTTGTAGCTTTTCAAAGCATTTTCCCATTTGGCGGCTCATTTTGTGTTTCACTATAGCCTGGCCAGACAGGTCAGATTTAGTCATTCTTAAATGGAGAATAAGGAAACTGAGGCACTGAGGAGGTGAATCAAAAAAGCTGTGGATGATTGGTAACTTTCCTATGACCTCAAGGTTGTGTAACCAGCATAATTTTAATAAGAACAATAGTTTTATTTATTAATAATTTATATAGCATTTTGGGTAGCTAGGTGGCACAGCGAACAAAGTACAGGGCATGGAGTCAGGAAGACGTCTTTCTGAGTTCGGATCTGTTCTCAGACACTTACTAGCCGTGTAACCCTGGGCAAGTCACTTCACCCTGTTTGCCTCATTTCCTCATCTGTCAAATGATCTGGCAAAGAAAATGGAAAACCACTTCAGTATCTTTGCCAAGGAAACACAAAATGGGGTCACAAAGAGCGGACAAGATTAAAAATGACTGAACAGTAATATAAAGCACTTTAAGGTTTATAAAGCACTTCATATTATCTCATTTGACTTTTATGACCACCTTGGTATTACAGGTATGATTCAGTGGAAGGACTGGATTTGGAGTCAGAGGTCTTGGGTAGGAGGGTGTGAATCCTGCTATTTAAGAACTGTAATTTGGAACTTCAACAAGTTTCTAAGCTTATCTAGGTCTGTTTCCTCATTAATATGAGGAGATGAAGGAGTTGGACTTCTACAGGTACTTCTAGATCTTTGACCCTACCACCTCCATTTTACAAATGTGGATGCTGAGGCTCAGAGACTAAATATAGCCACGAGCTAGTGAGTACAGGAAGCAGAATTCTAATTCAAATCTCTCAATCAATCAATAAACATCTATTAAGCGCCTGCTATGTACCAGGAACTGTGCTCAGCACTGGATTCTCCTGACTCTAAATATTTCTTAGAGACTTTCCATTATGAGCATTATGTCATGCTGTCTCTCAATGGAAGTCAACTGGTCATAACTCTTTCTCTGCCTTCCCAAAGAACCCAGCTTCCGAGAGTCTTGACCTTCTCTGGAGTCTGGGGCTTGAGGTTAGAAGGGGTGATAAGCTGCCATTTCATCTTTCCTGGTCTATGATATCCCACCTCATGAGCACACACAGAGTATTCCAGTGGGAGCCAAATCAAATGGCAGGCCCTCGTTACTGTTACTTAATTGCAATATTCTTAACTCCCCTGTGCCCCCAGTCAAAAATAAAATCTGTGACATCTCAATTATGGTGGGTAGTACAGAATGCATATGATGTCAGGATTTGCATACACAGACCATTCAGGGCATAGCGCTGTCTCCCCATAAAGAATCTTTGACAGACAAGTTGTATTGCCTTAATGAGGAGAATGTGGCACTCAGATCCCTGCCTAATGGGCTTCAGGATTGATAGGAAGTGGGAACAAGATGCCTACCGCAAACTCTCTGCCCTGACCAATCTGATTACTGCTCTACTGCACCAACCTCTTGATTTCAATTAAAGATGTTGGCACCTTCCCCACTCCATCTTTCGTCCTCCACCCTTTGTGGCTGGAGTGGCTTGATGCTGAGGAACTGGGGGCTGTGCCACCCTCTTTTCCCTCAGCTGGTTGGCCTACCTTCTCTTAGTCCAGACTGATGACAGAGTCATCACCCTAGCCTTCCAGAGTCTAATATCTAAACCTCAGAATTTCACCTTTCACCTTCTCTGATCTTTGCTCACATGTCAAGGTTCTATACCTCTCCTTTTCCCCCCTCTCCTCTCCTGTTCTCCGCTGTTCCCAATATAACCACCATGATACACAAGACTTCTGTACTAGCTACGGGACCAATGAAAGTCAGTGTGGTGTTGTGGACAGAGGGCTGGCCTCTGAGCTGAGATGATCTGAGCTAAAGTCCCACCTCTGACACACACTACCTATTCGACCCTCAGCAAGTGAGTTAACCCCTTGCTGTCCTGGGAACCTCTAGAACAGAAATTGCAGAGAAAATGTCAAACTCCATTAATAAAGAGTCTTCTTCATCTAATAGTTCCCCATATTATTGATATCACAGGTCTGGTTCCAATCCCTTTGGGACACACAAAATACTAGCGTTCAAGCTTCCAAAGCCTCAGGACAGAGATGGCTCAGAACATAACCCTCATGTTTCTTTCTATTTGTGGTCAAAAACTACCTGGATACCATGTTGCTTTCCCTAGTTCCTTTAAGCTATGAAATAATGACTACATCCCCAAGGACAAATTTATTTTACTCCACAGACAGAAGATATTTTGGGTTAACAGAAGGAACCTGAGTAGCATCACTGGTCCTCAGAATTCAGAGTTCAAAGGGTCTTTGAGATCATCTAATCCAACTCAGTCAATTCAATTCAAAACAACAAACATTCATTAATTGCCTACAGCGTGCTAGGCACTGTGGTATATTCTGGAGATAGACAAGACGAAGTATGTGCCAAGGAGATGATATTCTGCCATTACTCCAGATATAAGGAAACTGAGGCCTAGAGTGGGTAAGTGACAAAATTGGAACTTCAACTCAGATGCTCTCATGTTGGCCCAGCTCAAGCGCCTCCCTTTCCACGAACCTTCCTCTGATCCCAACAGTCAGAAGCAATCTCTCTTTTCTAATCACCACCCACTGCCTTTTTGGAGAGAAAGAAAAAAGGTATCTAGACCCATGATTTCATTGGTATAAGGACCTTCTGGTGTGGCAACTCTCTCTATTACACAGATCAGCCACTCCTTGGTCTCAGAGAGTGCCTAGAGTGCTAAGAGGTTCCAACTTGTTCTTAGTCACAAAGTCCAAAGGCGTCCAACAGGGCATTTGGATCTAGGTCTTCCTGTCACCAGAGCTGGTCCTTCTTATCTGCTATGCTACATTGCCACTTCTTTTGTTTTGTACTAGGTAATTTGCTTGTCTCTGGAAAGTCACTCTGGCAAACCAGGAAGGGCAATGGATTTCTAAAGAGCTGGCTTTAACTCCTCATTCTGACATGCAGCTATTTAACCCCTCATCTCAGTGTCTGTCATCTACAAGAGAGATCAAAAGTAGCTTTTGGATCATTATATGTAGAAGGGACCTTAGAGATTGGCTAGTCCCACTCTCCCATTTTACAGCTGGGGAAACTGAGGCCCACAGTGGAAAAGTCATATAGAAAGTCACTGTCTGACCCCAATCCAAGCTGGCCCACCCTACCACAACTGCCTCTAATGCTGACTCAGCCCTCCCTACAGAGCTGCTATGACAAGGTTTTGAAAACTTTAAAGGGCTGCATAAAAGCTTGGTATTATTATGTCATTTTCCTCTACTAGACTATAACCTCCCTGAGGGAAAGTCTTTCTTTTTTCCTTTTCTTTTCTCTCTCTTTCTCTCTCTCTCCTTCCTTCCTTCTTTCCCTTTCCTTTCTCTGCATCCCTCTAAAACACACGGCTTTGCACATAATAGTGGCCAATAAATACTTGCTTAATGAACCAACAAATCAGGATGTGGATATTGGTCATTATCCCTGCCTTCCTTATACCTGCAGGAGGCAGTTTCCTTGTCAGAACCTTTCTGTCCCTTTCTGGACTGCAGATGGAGGTGAAGGGCAGGGGATGTTGCCATCAGACTCCATTGAACCTGCTTCCCCTTCTAGATGCTTTTGAGGGTATGGTTGCAGAGTGTCTCTATAGACAGAAAGCCTGGCTTCAAATCCCACACACTCACTGTATGATCCTGTATAAGTCACTTAACCTCTGTGGGCCCTAAGCAATTTCCTTGGACTTCTCTATGAGGTCACAGTCTGACTGAGAATTCTAGTGGGGGAGGAAGTCACAGCTCCATAAAACCACCTATCAGGCTGGGATGGCTTGGGTTATTCAGAAAACCTTTCTGAGCTGGAAAGCAAGGACATTTAGGGGGTGGATTTGGAGCTGAAAGCCACCTTGCAGGTTATCTAGATGAGGGGTTCTTAAACTTTTTTGTATCGTGGACCCCTTCGGCAATTCAGTGAAATCTAGGGATCCCTTCTCAGAATAATCTTTTTAAATAAAAGAAATACTAAATTTCAGTTAGAGGTTGATGAAAATCATATGTGTATATATATGTATATGTATACACACATACAAAAATATTCACATCCAAATTCAGGGACCCCCTTGAAATCTATTCATATGTGCCTTGAGGGAGATTCACTGACCATAGATTAAGAATCTTTGCTCTAGACTAATCCTTTTTACTTACAGAGAAAGAAACCGAGGCCTACAAAGTTTAAGTGACTTGTCCAAGTAAATGGCAAAGCTGGATTTCAACCCAGGTCCCCAGATTCCCAACATTCTTTCCTGAAGACTTATTCTCAGGGCTGTGGGTATGTGGCCCCATCATGGAGAAAGCTTGTACACGTATGTTTTGGGGGTGGGAGAGGAGCACATACAAGCATTCCTGAGGGCCTTCCAGGTACATCCTGGCCCCTGTTCTAGGTAGGGGACAGGACAGGTGGAGAAAGAAAAGGGCTGGCTATCAGCTGATTAGAATCAGCAATTACAAAGCTGAGTGGTTCTATCTCAGCATCTGGAGAAAGATGTTGTTTGTACCAAATGCTGAACTATAAGCAGGTCACCAATGCTTCTTTTATCCTCCTGCCTACTGCTGCTGCTGCTGCTGCTGCTGCCCTCCTGAGGTTCCTAACAGAGAGAGGCCGAGCTGGAGCAATCAGGAGGCCATCACTGGGGGAGGGAAGCTGGGTCCTGGAGAAGCACTCCAGGTGACAGATGGAGGGGACTGAGAAAGGGAAAGGGGCAGAAAGGCTGCCTGCAGTAAGGTTTATTCCTAGGAAATTGTTCTTCCTTCTACCAATGACAAGCCCTTAGCTTCCTAAAAAAAATTTTTGACCTATTCCTGTGTCCTTATCCTTCCCCTCTTTATTAATCAAAGGTTCTTAATTCTTCTTTGGTGGCTTGGACCTCTTTGGCAGTCTGGTGAAGTCTATGGACCCCCCTTCTCTGAACGTTTTTAAATTCATAAACTGAATATATAACATAGAAAGGAAACCAATCATTGATTATAATAGTTATCAAAATATTAAAAATCCCAAGATCCATCCATGGACCTGTTGGGGGTTTGTCGGACTCACATTATGAACCTCTCTCTTACATGGTCAGATACTTCATCTCATTTCAGGAATTCTGCCATATGCTCCACAATTCACATAAGAAGATTGCATTCTTGACCTCCACTCACCAGGACTTGCATTCTTAGCAGTCAGAAGGTATGGCACTGAGCCACCCATAATCTCTCCATTAGTACCTCTTGTGCTCAAGGGGTACCCTTGAAAGGCATCTGGCTGGAGTTAGGGGTACAGTCTGTGGTTAGGATTAAAGCCTGGGTCTAGAAGTCAGAGCAAAACTAATGGGCCCACATGAGGAGTGAGCCCAAGGTCATAGGCCAGGGCTGTCTCTAATTGACTCACTGAACCAGTCAGAGACACTACTTCCTAGCAACCTCCTACCTTTTTCCGTCCGACTCTTTTTCTATCTGTCCTCAAGCTGCCTAGAGTCCCTCAACCTTTGTGGCTATAGTCAAAGTTCTTTCTTCCTCTCTTCTCCCCATCCCCCAGAAGGCAGTCTATCTGAGACCATAGCTTAAGGTTAAACTAAAGTAGGTACCTCTCATGTTGTAGTGCAAAGAGCACCAGGCAGGAAATGAAGATTCCTGGGGCTGGGAGACTCATCCACTCTTCCACTAATAATACCTACCCCTTGTAGATGATATTATAAGATTTTCTTTACAAACACGATTCACTTGTTGTCCCTACAATAGCCTCGTGAGGTGCTATAGGCATTATCCCCACTTTATAGAGGAAGAAATGGAGACTTAAAGCATCAGAAATGATTTGCCAAATGATACAGTCAGTAAGTGCTGGAGTCAAGACTCAAACTCACGGTTTCCTCGACATCAGATCTAATGTTCCTCCTACAACAGACAGCCTTCCACTCGTGATCTTAATCAAGTCAAACTCTTTAGGGCTCTAGTTCCTTATTGGCCCAAATTACCATAAATATTAGAGGTTCTAACGCAAGGATGGAATGCCTTCTCTCATTGGTGTTACTGAGATGCAGTGGGATAAAACCCATGATCAGAATATGGCTCTGGATAGGTAAAACTTATTAAAAAGAAACAAGATAGGTGTGAGTGTGAGAAAAAGGCATCAGGAGCTAGCATTGTATATTAAGAACGTAAACTGAGCTGATGAAATCTAGAACCTGAATATGGAAGCTTTCCGGTCCACATCAAAGGAGGGAGAAAAACAGAAGGGATGTCATCAGTGACACATACTACAAACCACCTGGGCAGAAAGAATACGCAGAGGAATTTGGAAAGCAGATCATGAGCCCAGCACAGAAGAGGCAGGCCATAGGAGTGATATGGAACTTCAATTATCCAGCCATCTGCTGGAGCGCTCTCTCGGCCAAAAGCAGAGCGGCTAATAATTTTTTGACTTGTCTTAATGATAATTTCATCCTTCAAAAGAGGGAGGAAACAATAAGGGGAAATTTTACATTGGCTCTGATTTTTACTAACATAGAGGAGGGACTGTTTGCTGGGGTGTAGAGGTTGGGAATCTTGGGGGAAACTGACCACTCCCTCCTAGACTTTGTGATAAAAAGAAGGAAGCTTCGATTCGACTTTTCTTAAGCCTTTCCTGATCCAGTGTACTCATAATATCTTTCTTCTGCTGATTATGCCAGTTTATCCTGTACATATCTTTTTTGTACATGGCAGTTTGTATGTCATTACCGTTATTTTATTAGATTCTGAACTCCCCGAGGACCAGTACCATCTTCAGCTATTTTTTCTGTATCCCCAGGGCCTAGCAAGGTGCCTGGCAGGTAGCAGGCTCTTAATAAAATACCTACTGACTGACTAACTGGCATGAATCCTAGATTTTTGGAAAGCAAATTTCAAAGGATTTAGGGGAAGAATAGGTGGAATCTCATGGATGAAAATTCTACTGAAGTAAGTGCAGAAGGGAAGAGGAACTCTCCAGAATGAATCTGAAGACACAGAAGGGAACAATTTCAGTAAGGAGGAAAACCAGGAATTGTTTGAAGAGGCCTATGTGGATGTACAGAGAACTCACCAATCAACTTAGTTGTTTCTTAAAAGATGTACACAAGATAGAAGCAAGAATAGATAATTAACAAAAGTATAAGAGCGTGGCACTGTCCCGTTAAAAATAGTGGCAGGTGCTAAAGTTCAAAATGAGCTGGGGCTGTCGAGGAGAACTAAGGGACATCCAAAATGGGATTGTCTGCTTGGTTGTCTTTTTTCTCTTTGAGGAGAAAAGGAACTTCAGAGAAGGGATAGGACTACTACATGAGGGGACAGAAAGGGAAAAGTATGCATTTACATAGCACCTGCTATGTGCCAAGCACCATGCTAAGAGCTTGACAAATACTCTCATTTGATCCTGACAGCAATCCTGCAAGGTGGGGGCTGTTATTATCTCCACTTTACAGTTGAGAAAATTGAGGCAGCCTGAGATTAAGTGATTTACCCAGAGTCACACAGCTAGTAAATGTCTAGGGCTAGATTTGAACTCAGGTCTTCTTGACCCCAGGTTCAAAGATGATCAGAGGATGATAACTGACAACAGAAAAAAACAGATTTGATCAAATCTGATTTTGCTTCTGTTTTTTTCTGCCAAGGAGAATGACTTTTGTACTGTAAATGAGAGACCAAAATAGCTAACTGGGAGTTGGTAATCCCAGAGAAATAAGGAATAGTGCACCTGGTTGCTATTGATGAATTCTAGGCATCTGGCAGAGATGATCTATGTTCTTGGATTCTGAAGGAACCACTAGCACCAACCCATCATCCCATGGGTTAAATTATAATCTCTGTGCCAGTGATTCCCATATTTATATATCCAGCTCTCACTTTTCTCCTGAGCTACCAAACATCTACTTGGCATTACAAACTGGATGTCCTGTAAGTATCCCAGATTCACCATGTACAGAACAGAATTTATCTTTATCTTCCAAAGTCACCTTTCTTCTAAACTTTCCTCTTCCTGTTGAGGGCATTACATTCTCATTCTTTCAGTCACCCTGGTAACAGAACAGAGTATCCTCAGCTCATCACTTACCCTCACTCTGCCAGTCCAGACATGGCCAACTAGTTCCCAAATCTTGCCTCCCAACATCTCCCATATCCAGTGAATTCTCTCCACTCATTTGGCCATTTGTACTAGCACGTCTAGTACCCCTCCTCTGGACCTTTGCAAAAGTCTTCTAATTGGTTTCCCTGCCTCTAGCCACTCCCCTCTCCAACCCAACCCCCAGCCACAGACTTGGCAGTGACAGTCTGAATGTATAAGTCTGACCTTGCTAATACCCCTAGGATGAAATACAGAGTTCTCTGCCATTTAAAGCCCTTTATAATCTGGCCGCAGCCTCTCTTCCCAGGCTAAATGAACTTTACCCCTGATAATGTATTTTACCGCCTAGTCACACTGGCCATACTTCCTATTCCTTGTATATGACATTTCATCTTTGATCACCATGCTTTTGCAAAGGCTGTCCCCCATGCCTTTACCTTCTTTACCTCTACCTCTTAGAATTCCTAGTTTCCTTCAAAATTATCTCAAATGCCACCTCCCACATAAAGCCTTCCGTGAGCTTCATGGCTGCTAATACCTGTCCTACCAAAATAACTTCTATCTCTTGTATGTATGCTATGTATACTTATACATGTACATGTTATCTGCTCCACAAAATATAAACTCCTTCAGGGCAAGGACTGCTTTATTTGTCTTTGAATCTCCAGTGACTGGTACATAGTAGGTGCTTAACACTGCTCATCGCTTAATTGATGGAATTATTAGCCACAATCAGTGGTGCTTGAAAGATAACAGAAATGAGGGAGAGATATTGCTAGACCAGGAAAGGCAAATGTTCCAATTTTCCAAAAAGGGAAAAGAACTGAGTCTATGAGCTGTATACATTAATAAGCTTGAATTCAATCCTGATAACGTTGTAGGTCAGATAATTGTACAATGGATGATGAACATCTACAAAAGGAAGTGGTCATTATAAAAAGTCAGCCTATCTTCATGAAGACCACTTCGAGCCTGTGTGACCTTCTTTCGCTTTTTGACAGGCTTGCTAAACTAATATATCAGGACACTGCTATAGACATAGTTTACCTAGATTTTAGCAAAGCTTTAGAGAAAGTATTTCATATTGTGGAAAAGATGTAGGGGATGTGGATTAGATGGGTTTAGAACTGGCTGAGTGACCAGACTTAGAGCGTAGCAGGTCTCTACACTGAGTACCCTACGGATCTGTGCTGGGCTCTTTAACATTTTTCCCCCAATGACTTATATGATGGAACAGATAGCATGCTCATCAAGTTTACAGATAACAGAGAACTTAGAGGGATAGCCAATATACTACATGACAGAGAAAGGAGCCCCAAAGATCTTCATTAGCTGGAGCCTGAATCTAATAAGGTGAAATTCAATAGTGATAAATGTCAAATCTGACATGAGTTCAAAAAATTAAAACTTCACAAAGACAGAATGGGGTAGGATTGGTTAAAATTTGTCTGAAAAAGATCTGTAGGTCTTAGTGGGCTGCAATGAGAGAGCAGTGTCATGTGGTAGACAAAAAAGCTAATGTGATCTTGAGCTGCATTAAGAGAAGCCAAGCTTCTCCATGTAGGGAGGTGACAGTCCTATACTTAGATCCATCAGACAATCCATAGAATACAGTGTGCCACAGTTTAAAGATAAGCTGGAGAACATCCAGCTGGGTTGTCTTCAACCAAGATGATGCAGGCCTTAAGTTCTTTTCAAATAAGGATTAGCTGAAGGAACTGGGGGTGACAAGCCTGGAAAAGAATGGGTAAAAAAAGCAGCATAAAGAATAGGGATTACACTCGCTCTGTTTGTCTTCAAAGAGAGGAACTGAGAGCAATGGGTGGAAGTGGTAAAGAGACACCTTTAGGCTTTTTCCCAAGAAATAAAATACCTCCCTCATCATTAAAGTGACAAAGGTGACTCAAGAGGTGGCGGGTTATCTCTTGTCACAGTGAGGCTGGATGGCCACCAATTGGGGATGTTTTAGTGAGAATTCCTTGTGGGTCCAAGTTGGAAGAGATGGTTGTTGAGTTCCTTCCCACTCTAAAAATCTTGGGTTCTATGGTACTTTATACGACTTTTGGGATGAAAAGAGCCCAACACCAGGCAAGGATTCATGAACCATAGCTCTGCCACAGCTAGGAGGACTTGGGTAGATCACTCTCTTTTTCTGAGACTTAGTGTCCTCCTCTGTAACACAGGGATCACAAAGTTTGCCTCGATGACTATTTACAAGAATCTTTGGAGTTAGTGAATGCGAAATGCTTTGAGAAGCATATAAAATCATTTACTGATGTAAGAGATTGTTTAGCAAGGAAACAAATGGCATTTTCTGACTGGATGAAAGGAAGAATTCCTGTAATCTGCTTTAGACTTATGAGGCAATGTGGCAAATAAAATAGTCCACCTTTAGGTTTATAAAACACTTTCTTCACAAAAACAACAAAACAATCCGAGCCATGTTAGATGGGTTGCGCAGACCAGTGGAAAGAATTTGGTTCAGAGAACTGCTGTCAAAATTCCAGCTCCTCTACTTACTATGTTACCTTACCCAAGTTTCTTAACCTAAGTCTGTTTCCTCACCTGTAAAATAAGGAAAATAGTAGCTGCAATGCCTAACGCATGGGGTTGTTGTGAGTCTCAAATAAAATAATGCAATGTTTTGCCACCTGTAAAGCAAACTTTTTATATAGAAATGTCCTAAGACAGGGGTGGGAAACCTGCTGCCTCAAGGCCACATGTGGTCCTCAGGTGTGGCCCTTTGACTGAATTCAAACAAATTCTGTGAAGTTTGGATTCAGTCAAGGGGTCAGGATCTAGAGGGTCACATGTGGCCTCAGGTTTCCCACTCCTGTCCTAGGATGTCTAGGCATTTGAGGGAGGGGCACTGAGGAAATGGAGCCCCTGCCCTCAGTTGGCCCACAGTCTAACTGAGGAGACACAGATCATATGGCAAACAATTAGGAGATGATAAAAAGCATTATAAAATTGGTGTTAGATCGGATCTAATCAGGGATCAAAATGTGGGGCAAAATAAAAATTCACGTTTCTATAGCACTTTAAGATTTATAGAGGCTTTAATCACAACAGCCCTATAAAGTACACAGAGCACGAATTATTATCCTTATCTTACAGAAGGGAAAACTGAAGCTCAGGAAGGGAAGAGAGCTATTCATGTCATGTAGGAGCTGAGATTCCAATGTACTGTTCTCTCCTCTCTACCACAGGATTTTGCTCTGGCAGCTTGGGGCAGAGGGAGCAGGTTGATGGGCTGGAATGTTCAGAGTCAGTTTCATAGATGACCTCATCCCAGAATGGTAGGCAGAGGGAGGATATGTGGAGAGGAGCAGGTAGGAAGCATCGGTCTGGGGAAGAAGACGGAGGTGGGGGGGAGGGGGGACGGGAGGATGTATAATAAACAGGGAGGAAACTGGCTTGTAGAGGGGCCCTACTGGGAAGAAAGGGAGGTAAGGTGACCTTTGCCTCATCCCCATCTGCTGAGTTGACAGCTGGCTGGGGGATTCCCTCCTGTGAACTCTCACCTCCATTAGTTTTGGGACTGCCAGGGATCTCTAAGGCTGGGAACAAGACAGCTCTCTGGAAAGATCTCTGTCCTTGGAGAGTAGGGGGGGTAGGGTGGGGAGGTGAGGGGGGGTTGTCAATAAACAGAGGGTTCTAGGCTACACCAACAGTCTTATTCACCGTCAGCTTCAGGCATCTCAGATTGTCATCAATTTCATTTGGGGAGACATCATATCTTAATTTTCTTTATGTTTCCCTCAGTGTCTAACAAAGCTGTGCACAGAGTAGGTGCTTAATAAACAATCCATATATCATACTGCATATAATTACACGTTTATAATCTCTATCAGGTTGCTTACAATCTCAGAGAGGGATAGAATTTAGAACTCAAAACTTAAAAAAAGTTAACATTGCTTTAACATGTAATTTGGGAAAAATATTATTTTAAAAAATGATCAGTGAATTGAATGCATCCTTTGAATGGGCTGGGAAGCCCCCACACTTTCCTGTGCAGGGAGAAACTGGGGTGATATAGAAGAAACAAGGACAGACTCAACCCAAATGGTGAAACCTCCAAGAAAGCCAGAAAGTTCTGGTGCTGCAAACAGAATTCTTTTCTGGACTCGAACTCAGAAAAGTCAAGAACTATTGATACTTTCTTAGTAGGACTGCCTAACCTTCATTTTAAGGCCTTTCCCTTACTTAATCAGCCAGGTTCTTAACCTGGGGAATGTGAATTTGTTTAAAAAATATTTTGATAACTATTTCAACTAATCCTATGTATTTTAATTCAACATAGCAATCCTATGTATTTTAATTTTATGCATTTAAAAACATTTTTCTGAGAAAGGGTCCATCACACAAAGGGATCATGACATAAAAAGAGGTTAAGAACCCCTGAGTTAAAGAAACATCATCCCATACTTACTCTATTACTGAAATATCACCATATCTCAGATGGAAAGGGACAATCGTCCAAAGGATGCGTCCTCTGACAGCAGGGATGGGAGTAGGGTAGGAAAGGGAGGTTGCTCTGGATCTTGGCTCATGAAGTCCCTTCTTCCTGGAATAGCCTTCCTTTTCCTCTCATTCAATCTTCTGAGTTTGGCTCAAGTCTCCCCTCCTCATTGAAGCCTTCCTTGATTTACTGAAGCCTATTCTACTTCCCATAACCCTTTAACACCTTCAATCTCTCCACCCACTCAGTACTTTGCCAGGCCATCCCCAGGGCTTTGGCCACACTCTCCTTTCTTTCCTATCCCCCTCCTTAGGGAACCAGTTCAATTGTAGACTCTCTCCTCTCCATTTCTTTACTCTCTGATTTTATTTCCCTCATTCCTTGACAAATCTCAACACTCTCTTGGTCTTCCTCCCTCGCTCCTACTCACATGCTGCTAAACAGAGCTTGAAGAGGTTCCCTACCCATGCTGACTCCTTCCATACCAATTTATGCTCTCTAGTCTCACATGGGCCCTTTTACTTCCCACTAATTAATTTGCTAGCCCATCTCCCCACAAGCTGGTCCAAATCCCCTTTTCTTTCTTCAAGCATTCAATAACACTCTCTTACTCTTAGTTGTGCCCTATGCCTTATATACTTCAATAAAATTGAGGCTGTCTCCTCTTCTTCTCCTGTCTGATAATTTCTCCTCCCCATCTTAGCCCCTTGACATCCCTCCACCATTCCCTGTTCTACCCCCTATCGAAGCTAACACTTCCACTTGTCCCCTTGATCCCATCTTCTCCCACCTTCTCCAGAATATTGACCCTACCATCATCGACTCTCACTCTCATCATCAGTCCCTTTCCTGCCTACTGGTTCTTTCTCTACTGCCTACAAAAACGTCCAAGTCTCCCCCACATTAAAAAACCCTTCATTAGATCCCACCATCCCTATCATCTTGTGTCTCTCCTTTTCTCTGCCAAATTCTGAAAAAGTCATGTATATTGGGTACCTCTACTGGCTTTCCTCTCGGTCTCATAAACTCTGCTGTCTAGCGTCTGATCTCATCATTCTGATGCTGTTTCTCCAAAGTCACAAATAATTTTTTCATTCCCAAATCCAATAGCTCTTCTCTATCTATCTTCAGTCTCCTTGGCCTTTCTCTGTAGCTTTTGATACTGTTGACCATTTTCTCTTTCTGGATAGTTTTTTCTCTTTGAGTTTTCATGATACTGCTTGCTCTCATCCATTTTCCCCCTACCTGAATATTCATTTTCAGTTTCCCTTGGTAATTCACCATCCATGTCATGCTACCAAATTGTGAGGCCATCTCCAGTCTTCCTGATCCATATCTGGCCACTGGACCCAGATGGTTCTGGAGGTGAAAGTGAGGTTGGTGACTCTGCACAGCCCTCCCTCACTTAAATCCAATTCACTTGCATGTCATGGCATCACCTCCCTCATGTCATGGTCCTTTTCCAGAATGAAGGACAAACCACCTAACTGTTGGAGATACCCCACAATTTTTTCCTGGGCCTTCCTTTCTTTTCCCTTTATACAGTCTCATTTGGTGATCTCATTAGGTCCAATACGTTCAATCACCCTTTCTAGGCAAATGACTTCCAGATCTATTACAGATGGTTCCCAAAAATCTTAGGGCTATATTAAGCCTTAATAGCTTAATAATAAGCTTTAATAGCTTTTCGAACACCCTGAATATCCAGCTCTAGTCTCTCTCCTGAGTTCCAGTATCATATCACAACAGTCCAGTAGACATTTCAGACTGGATGCCTTGTAGGCATCTCAAACTCAGCATGTGCAAAACAGAACTCATAATCTTTTCCCCAAAACTCACCCTTCTTCCAAATTTCCCTGTTATCATCAAGAGTATCATCTTCTATACTGGACACCCCAATATCATCCTTGACTCCCTCACACATTCTCACATATCCCACATATTCAATCATTTGCCAGATCTTAACGTTTCTATCTTGACAATATCACTCTAACGTCTCTTCCTCTCCATCCACACTCCGCCTTGATTCTGGTCCTCAACCACATCTCTCATAGACCATGGAAGTAGTCTCCTGTCTGGCCTCCCTACCACAAGTCTGTTTGTCTTCACTCCATCCTACCTCCCTACAACTGCCAGAGTGGAAACCTCTCAAAAGTGCAGGCCTGATCATGTCAACAAACTGCAGATGCTCCCCATACCTTGAGGCTGGAATATAAACTCTGGCATTTAATGTTCCTCGCAACCTGACCCCTTCCTACTTTTCCAGTCTTTTAATACATTTTTCTCCTTGGACTTTGTGATCCAGCCAAACTAGACAAGCTGGTGTTCCAGCGCAAGACACTGAATCACCCACCTCCATGCCATTGCACCCCATCCCTAGAATATACTGCCTGCTGATCTCTACCTCCTGGAATCTCCAATTTCCTTTTTAAAAATTTATTTTTATTTTTTCCCCTGATTTCTATTAAGACTCAGCCCAAGTGCCTCCTTCTAGATTCTTCCCTAGAAACCTTTTCTGATCCCCTTCTTATGCAAGTCCCTCTGTCCCATAACTACCTTGTATTTATTTTTAATGAATTATGCATATACTTTACTGTATACATCCTGTGTCCTCCACTTGAATAGGAGCTCCTTGAAGCAATAGTTTGACTTTTTGCCTTGTATCTCCAGCGCCTCGAACACAGTAAACAATTAATAAATACAAATGATGGAGAGACTGACTGAAACGTTATAGTTCTCTATTGCCATCAGGGACATAAGTTCTCCTCTTACTTCATGAGGACCCCCTCCTCACAAAGTCTTCCTTTCACAGTAAAATCCTGACACAAAAAGGCTAGGTCTTCGGCTGCTTCTCATCCCCCACAGCACAGTCTAACCCAGTTGCACAAAGTTGGCACTCAATACACACTCACTGATTTGAAGTGAAGAACCAGACATGCCCTTTCAGTGAGAGTACACAGAAGGGATCCTGAGACAGGAACTGAATGTAAGTGCAAGGCTTCTGGAGAGCTGGTCTTTGTATGCACACTTGCATGTGTACAACGATGCGTGTGGGTTTATATTCTCATATGTATGAGGTACATGTATGTACTGTACACACATGCTAAAGGGTATGTCAGCCAGGCACTGATAAAGGGGGAAGGAATGCATTCTCTCATTGCTGTTCCAGATATTTGTAGGTCCCAGGCCTTGCCCCCATGCTCTTCTGCTGGTTCCCACCCCCCACAGGGATTAGAGGGGAGGAATGGCAGGCCTTGGAAGACGGCTAGGGAACAGGGCATCAGGCTGGCAGAGACCAGGAGAGGATGGCTGTCCCCTGGGCTGAGCCACACCCCACCAAACTGTTTTTGTCCCAGGGAAAAATATTCCTAGTGGTGCTTCTGATATAGTGGGAAGGTAGATAATAAGCAGAAACCCTGCATTCAGGCTTCCTCATCACGTGGTGCTGTGAGCCACAGAGAGCGTCTCAGCCGGGAGAGGTGGGGAAATGATGGCCAGAGCCCCCCCCCAAATACCCTCCTACCCCCCCCCCTCCCCCACCCTGCTGGAACTCCCACAGGCTGCCATTCCCCCTCCTTCCCCCTGCGCCCCCCTCTCCCCACCCTGCTAACGTGTCATTAGGGCCTCCACAGCTCCCAGGGCAGTAGCAATGAATGCAGGAACATACCTCCTCGCCTCAGATGGGCGTTCGCTCTTCCCCTCCTCGGCTGTGATTGATTAAAGGATCAGGGACATCTGAGAGCCTGGCCGTGGCGGGAGCCGCCACTGCGACTCCCTTTGGACTTGAAGAGCTTCCTTGCCTGCTGCTTGCTGCTGCCGTGGGCTGTCAGGCAGCTTTTAATCAAGGTTTGCTTATATCTGCAAAGGCCTTTCCCACAGGGAGGGAGAGAGGGGGGAAAAGGGTGGGGGAGGGGAAGAGGAGGGAGGGGGAGGGAGGAGGAGGAAAGGAGGAGAGGGGGAGAATGCATTAATATTTCAACTACCCTCTGTGCTTATCTGTCTCTTCCCCTCCTCCCTCCCCGCTGCCCACCCTTGCTCCTTTATGAGGGAGAGGGTCACCATTGGGGAGGGCAGATCGCTGGGTCAACAGGCTTCCCAACCCCCACGATGCCAGTGCCCATCCTCCAACCTTCTAGCTGGGAAGGCAAAGGGGAGATTATCCAGCCGGGACAGGGAACAGATGGCAGCGAATTCTTTCCAGTAAGCATTTATTAAGCACCTACTAAGTGCCAGGTACTGTGCTAGTACCTGCCCTCAAGGAGATCGAATTCTACTGAGTCACCATCAAAACTGAGATGGATTTGTCACCAAGAACCATGGGGGAGGGGCAGAGAGGGTTACAGGAATGAGGAAGAGAGTGATTGGGTGTTGCTTGTTTCTGGAGTGGGGGAGCCCATGGGAAAAACAGCATGGTCAGTGGGGAGAGAACTAGGATGCTAAGGGAAAAATGGGTGAAGGAAGTGCCCTCATTTATCTTTTCCTCAAAATTAGCTCCAGCAGCTGTACCCCCGCATCCCATGCACCTCCCATGGCGTTGGTGCCTTGGCATGAGAAAGTGAAGGCAGAGGTGGAAGGAAGCTCCATCTAAGTCAGGGTCATGGGAGGAAGGAAGGGCTAAGAAAAGTAGAGGATGGGGATAGAGAGGGCATGTTTAGAAGTAACAGAAGAGTCTGCAGATAGACCGAAGCTGAAATAACCAAGGGTATGGAAACTGAGAGGACTAGCCAGACCCACTGATCTCCTGCTTCTCCCCAGTTTGGCCCTCTCTGCTCCAGCCAGGCCCCAGGGATGATGCAGTAGAGGATGTGGACTTACAGCTGGGAACATCTAAGTCTAGATCCCAGTTTAATAGCTCAGTAGGACTGTGACCCCAACAAGTCACTTAACTTCCTTGAACCCCAATTTCTCCTCTGTAAAATAGGAATATTAAAGGTACCTATCTCACATGTTTGTGAGAATCAAACAAGATAATATGTGTAAACTCTAAACCTTCAATTGCTATATGACTGTAAGCTGCCATTCCTGTGCCATAGGTATTCCTACCTCCACACCCTTGCTCCCTCATGAACACCCTTCCCTTCAATCTATGCTGCAAATCCAAATCTTTCCCATCATCCAAAGTCTGGTTTCGGTCCCCTCTCTTGTGGGCAGCCTTCCCAATGTACTCTAAGCCCCGAGATCTTTTCCTCCTGATTGTACCTGTCCTGTACCTGCATTGTGCTGAAATTGTTTCATGTCTTTCAGTCTTGTCTCTCCAGCCAGGATGAATCCCTCTAAGATCAAGGACTGCATCTAAGCCCAAAGCTCCTTCAACTTTCCCTAATTTTTGTGGAGGGCCCCACTATTCTTCCAGTCCCAGACATTCACAATATAGGAGTCATCTTTCACTATTCCCTCTCACTCACCCTCCAAATCCAATCACATGCCAATTCTTATCTATTATACCTCCTCAACATCTCTCCTGTCTGTCCTCTTCTCTCTGCTTGGATCACAACCACTCCAGTTCAGGCCCTAATCATCTCTTGCTCAGACTACTGCAATCCTGTCCTAACTGGTCTTCCCTACACTCCCTTCTCTCTCCCCTCACCAAACCAAACTCCCCAAAACCAAACTGATAGTTCTAGGATGATAGTCTGGCCACATTTCTCCCTTGCTCAAGCTTCACTAGGTTCCCCATAGCCATTCGGGTATTTAAAACGCTTCACAATCCGGCTCCAGATTATCTTTCCAGGTCTACTTGCCCACTGTCCCTCCTCCTGAGCCCTGCTCTGCAGACACACTGGCTGACTTACTCCTCCCCATACCTGACATTTGATCTCCCAATTCCCCTTTTCATGCTCATGCTCCGAATGATCCTCCTTATCTCCTTCTCTTGGAATCCTGTGTCTGCCTTCAACGCTCAAGTGACACCTTCCTCAAAAGGTTTTTCCTGACTTCTCCAGTTTTCTGTGCCCTGAAATGAGATCACTTTGTATATATTTTGAACATACACTTTATTTTCTTAGCTGTAAATGTGGTATTCACCTCCCACCCACCCCAAAAGACCGTGTGTTTTTTGATGGCAGGGACTGGTTAAGCTTTTGAATTTCTGTCCTCATGGCTAGCACTGTGTTTGGCCCAAAGTAACAGCTCAATAAATATATGTTAAGGACACAGAGACCCTCATTACAGATGTCACACTTCGTTCATTCATTCTTTCATTCATTCATTCATGCCTATGCCAGAGTACTACCCTGGGTGCTATGAGGGATACAGAGAAGACACTGGATGTCCTTAAGGAGTTTGTAATCTAGCCAATCAATAAAATATAAGGTAGTATGCTATAACTGCCAGAGACCTAATGCAAAACTAGGTCTGGAGGCATTCAGAGGAGGGAGATATCACATCTATTTGAGGAAAACAATAGGAATCACAGATCAAGGAAGGTATTGTGGAGGAGGTAGCATTTGAGCTGAAAGAAAGGAAATCCAAGAAATTTAATCAGGGCAGGATCTCCAACAGGAAGTGCTAGGGGATTTTCAGTCCCTTCCCCCTGGAGACCAACGGAAGGACACAAACAAGGCCACATCTAAATGTATGGGAACAAAGTCTAGTGCCATTCCCCCACACGTTAATACACAAATTAGTGTATTAATACACTAACAGTACACCAAAATACACAAATAGTATGCTGAATTTGGAAGCAGAATGCCTAGGTTTGAATCTCTGCTTTTCTACCTCTTACTAACTAGGTCATGGATGGGAAACCTGCAGCCTGGAGGCCACATGTGACCCTCTAGGTCCTCAAGTGCAGCCCTCTGGCTGAATTTACACTTCACAGAACAGATCCCCTTAATAGAAGAATTTGTTCTGTGAAGCTTGGGTTCAGTCACACGGCCAACCCTGATAACCTAGAGGGCCACATGTGGCCTTGAGGCCACAGGTGCCCCACCTCCGGACTAGGCCAAAGCAAATTCATCTATAAAATCATGGAGATGGACAAGATGGCTTCTAAGGTTCCTTCCAAATGTAATCTGTAACTTCCGTGGCAACATATATGTATGTGCCTTGTCACCCACATGAGAAGAGGGAGGATTAAGGGTAGAAAGGGAACAAGTATTTACATAGTGACAGGTACTGTGCTAAGTGCTTTTTAACAAATCTTACTTCATTTAAACCTCAACACAACCCTACAGAGTAGGTGCTATCATTATCCACATTTAACAGTGGAGGAAACTGAGGCAGAGGTTAAGCGGCTTGCCCAGGGTCACACAGCTAGTAAGTGTCTGGGAGCTGGATTTGAACTCAGGTCTTTCCACCTCTAAGTCCAGTGCTCTATCCACTGGATCACCAGGTATCTCAGAGGATAGGGATCAAGGGGGGTTATTTTTCTGCGATTCTGAAGTTTTTGCTAGGGATTTGCCCTAGCTTTGCCTCACACAGCAGAACCATTTTTAATCATCCTAATGCATTTCAGCCTGCAGACAAATTATGGAGCAGGAGTAGGGAGCCTTGGCATGTTGTCAGTTTCCTTTCAGCATCCCACAAGTTTTCCTGTACACTGTACACTCCCCCTACCCCATACACACATCTAGGTGCTCAGTGCCTTCAGGTCCAAGGATTTATACGAAGGTCCACTGTGGGGTAATGGACCCTTCTCAACATCTTTTCTATTCCCCTTTCCCTCAAAAACAAGACATAAAAAAATAATCTCTCCATCCTGAGTTCCATCTTTCCAAAGATGCTGCACTCTGGCGAAGGCTAATTTGATGAGCAAAGAAAGGCAGAGCAGGGGTTAGAAACCCTAGATTCTATGGTTACATCTCTGCCACTAATATGCTATGGAACCACAAGGTGAATTCTCCTTTTCCTGGATGAGCCTCAGAGTTCCCTTTATCAAATGAAAGGGTTAAACTAGGTATTTCTAAAGTTTCTATCAGATCTGAAATTCTGTGGTCCTAATTCAAGTAAAGGACCAACCACGATAAAAGGCATGCTAGCAAACATTTCTGTTTTAACAGGAGCCTTCGAGACCCTAACCCAAAGAAGCATCTCTAGCAGAATTTCAGAAACTATGTCAGAATGTGGCAGTAGCTCTCTTTGACTAGGGGTCTTTCATCATCTTGTAGGTGGCCACGAACTATACTATACTTAATGTTAGCTCTCCCTGGCCACATGTAAAAAGTCCATCCAGAATAGTCTATGTCAACAGTAGAAACTTGGGCCTCCCGGCCTAAGATACCTTGTTCCTGCCCCTGATACCTTTTCTTTCATTTCTGAACAGCTAGGCAGGATAATACTCTGGCACCCAAGCTAACTCTTCTTCTCCCTTTGCCTGAACTAAGAATCAGTGGTCCTGGGTTCTAAATCATGCTCTGATACTTACTATTGGGCAGTAGTTTCCTCATCTATAAAATCACCAGGTTGGACTAGATGGCCACAAAGATCCCTTCCAACTCTCATTTGTTTATAAAGGTTTTCTTTTGATGTTCTCCAACTCCAGATGCCCTAGGGCATTGATTAGCCAGGACTGTAGTCAATGAGAGTTGGACATCTGCTCTCTTAGGATGTTGACTACGTTGGATCTATTCTGTGCCAAGCAGGCTACGGGCCACCATTCATTTGTTCATTCATTCATTCAACAAACATTTGGTAAACACCTACTACATACTGGGCTTATGAAGAACTCTGTGCCTGGCACTGTGGGGTTCAGAGATAAGATAACAAGCACACAATACAAAAACCTGCCCAAAGGTAGTAAGTAGCAAACACCATTTGGATAAAGCAGGGGATTCAGTTCAACAATTCAAGAAACATTTATTTAATGCCGATGGCATAAATAGGCACAGAGCTTACAGTCGAATATGATATAAACACAGAACTATAATATACAGTACTGCTATTTAACATGGTAAGGGTATTTGAAAGCGACAAAAGAAAGTGCCCTGAGAAGTGCGTGTGTGTGTGTGTGTATGGGGTGAATCTTGGAAGGTTTCTTGGAGAAAGTGGCATTTGAGTTGGCCTTTAGAGGATTCAGCAGGTGAAGAGAGGGTATCACAGGCATAGGAAACTTGAGTGAAGGTGGGAAAACTCAGGTCATGTTCAGAGGACAGAGCATTGGCCAAGGAAGGTATCTGAGCCGAGCTCTAAAGGATGAGCCAGATGCTGACAGGTGGATATGCTGGGGGCAGTCAGTAAAGCATTAGGTAGAGTTAGGGGATGACTTCTGGCCTGCTTAGTACCCATGATCAGAAATGTGACCTAACGGCTAGCAACGTAAGAAGGAACTAGACTGCAATAATAATAGCTAACATTTGTCAGTTGCAAAGTGTTTTACCTCTCCTTGGTCTTCACAATAAGTCTGGGAGGTGGGTCTACTGTTATCCTCAGTTTACACTTGAAGAAACTGCGACTGAGAGAAATGAAATGATTTGTTGAAGATCACTCAGTTGCTAAGTAGGACTGGAACTTGGCTCTTCCTGACTCCAAGTCTAGGGTTCTATGTGCTGAGCCACCTAGTTGTGATGAGTCTTAAATGCAAGACTGAGGAGTCTGGATTACATCTAGTAGGTGGTGGGAAGGAATTGCTTTGAAAAAGTCTGGAAAGGGTTTGTTTGGGGGGGAGGGGTGCAGCAGAAGGAGGGTGATATTGTCAACTCTTTTCAGTAAGGAACATTAATCTGGCAGCAGTGTGACGGATGGTTTAGAGACCGGGAGAGCAGTTAGGCACTCATTATAGTAGTCAGGTGGAAGGGGATAATTGCCTTGAGTCAAGGTACTGACAGAAGACTGGACAGAAGGGGACAGATCTGAGAAACATAAGGGAGGTGGGATCAACAATGTTCAGCTCACGATGATGGCTGCACCCCAAATTCAGACCTAGCGGGAAACAAAGGCAAGCACCAGATCGTGGAGCCATCCTTCAGGGAGCCATCTTCTTTCCTCCCTCTCTTCAGCCCCAAGGGAGGCTGCATTCCTTCCTTTCTGCCTGTAACAAGCATTTCATAACCATCTACTTTGTCCTATGCACTGCACTAGGTAATAGGAATGCAGTACAAAAATTCTATTGGGTGGAAAGAACACATATAAGTAAATTCAAAAGAAAGGATAGGGATAGGGATTCCTCCGCCTGTGATTTTACTGGTATAGAGAATTCTTGAATGAGGAACATCCCTCAGCCAACACAGGCTGGAATTGTAGAGTTGTAGAATTGCTTTTAGCACTAAGGAAATGATAAGTGCCTTGCCTAGGATCATAGAGCCAGTATGTGTTAGTGTCAGGACTTGTGCCTAGGCCTTTTTAGGCAGCCAAATGGCCTGGCAGACAGAGCACTAGACCTGGAGAAAGAAAGTCTCCAGTTCATAATCCTTCTTGAGACACTTACTAGTTCTTATCTAGGGTAAGTCACTTAACTTTTTTCTGCCTCAGTTTCCTCATCTGTAAAAATGGGATTCATGATAACACCTACTTCCCAGAGCTGACCTGCGGATAAAATAAGACATTTTAATAATGCTTTGCAAACCTTGAAGTACTATACAAATAAATGCTAGCTATTATTATCATTTCCTGATTCTGAGAACAGCTCTCTATCCACTGTGCCATGAAAATACCTACAAAATAAATACAAAATGCTTTTTTTTTTTTGAGAGAGAGAGAGAGATTCAGAAAAGACCTCTTGTAAAAAAGTGGCACCTGAGCTGGATTGTAGACATATATTTTAGCCACTTATGCCTGTAGAGATCTGGTGGGAATGGAGGAGCGGTGAAGTGGAGGGATATCAAAGGGAGAAAGGGAAATATTCTGGGAAACAGGGTCCTGGGATTCCCTTTGGTTCTGGATGGGGTAGTTTCTGGTTGACCAGTCCCCAGGTTTACTAGACCTGATCTAAACACAATGGTCAATCCACTGGGGAATGGCTGAACCTGTTGTGGTATATGATTAAAATGGAACACCATTGTGCTATAAGAAATGACAGCATGGTTTCAAAAGGAAAACCCAGGAAGACTTACATGAACTGATACAAAGTGAAATGAGCAGAACCAGAACACCATACACAGTAACAGCAATACTGTACAATGATCAGCTGAGAATGACTTAGCTAATCTCAGCAATACAATGATTTAAGACAATTCCAAAGGACTTATGAAGAAAATGCTATCCATCTCTAGAGACAGAACTGATGGAGTTTCAGTTCAGATTGAAACATAATTTTTTTCACTTTTTTTTTCTGGCAACATGGCTAATATGGAAATAAGCATACATACAAAAATAAAGTAAATATGGTGGTAACTAATTCCACCTTGCAGGCAAAAGCCTCCAAACATAAGCCTCATAGATTGTGGAAAGTCTAAGGAGGAATAGTGCGTACTGTGAAATATGACTGGAGGGAGCCTTTCAGCTTTGCAGCTCAAAGATCCCAAAAACTGGCCTGCCTTAGGCCATGGGCCATCAAATTCCACAGTTAGGGAGGCATTCCTCTGAGTTAAAGACCTGGTATTAAAATTCAGGGACCCTATCTTAAACCATTATGAGTCATTAACACTTTAGAGGGATTAGTTGACAAAAATCTGCGTGTGTGTGTGTGTGTGTGTGTGTGTGTGTGTGTGTGTGTAGGGAGGTAAGGGGGAGGGAGCAAATTTCCATTGTGAAGAAAGAAGAGGGAAAGGCTCTGAATATAAGAAGGGGCTATTTAGTGCTTCAACTTGGGGCCAAAGATATGGGAAAGTAAAAAAGGTAAGTGATTTGGCACCTTCTTTTCCCACTTAAAGCATTAGGGAGTTGCTTAGAACCCTTGGAGGTTAAGGGACTTGCCCAGGGTAACACAGCCAATAGTTGTCTAGACCTTGAACTAAGGTTTCCCTGACTCTACGGCCAACTCTCTATTACCGATTCTCAAAGTGTGGTCAGGGAACTCTTGGGTCTGAGGTTAAAACTATGTTCATAATATTGCAGGGATATTTTAATTTCTAATTCAGAAAATATCAATAGATGTAACTCATAAATTCTCTGAGGGTCCTCAATAATTTTTAAAAGTGTAGAAGAGGCCTAAGACTGAAAAAGTGTGAGAATCACTGAACTGCACCCTTTTTTCTCTCCCGGAATAGATAAGTTTCTTGACAGCAGGGACTTTTGTCTCTTCCTGCGCACCATCTTCCTTCCCCCAAGCACATGGTCTAGGACTGAGCACACATTAGGGAAGAGAAGGCCCAGGATGTAGGGAGGGATTCTGGGGGTCTCCTTCTGCCTGAGGGCATGAGGCAGAGAAAGTGAAAAGAGTGAGCTGGATTGTGTTGAAGAGGTATCACCCCAAAATTGATGGGCTCAGAGAACTTCTGAGGTCTTTCTTAGCTGCTTCAGGTGAAGCAGATTCATCCCCAGCAGGGCTCCCCTCTCTGATTTCTCTCCCTGGCTTTTCGTAGGATTACCCAGGAGATTGACTCCACCCTTTCTTCTGTACTAAAAAGGACCCCAGTGTCTTATAAACGATTCCTTCACTTGTTCCCAAGTATAGCCCTGGGTAAGTCCCTGATTAAGTCCTGTGCCTCTGTGTCCAACTGAGACTTTAGGCCTTCACTGTATCTTATGCAAGGTGATTCAGCACAAAATAAATACTTCTCTGCCATGGAGAACAGAATTTTCTGGCATTAAAAACACATGCCATTATGGAAAGTCACATGGAAAAATGAACCTTTGTTGTGCCCCCTCTTCTACCCCAGAGATCTGGGACCTAGGTAATTTCTCAGGAGGGAAGTTTATTATCTTTTGAATACTATGCTACTGGTCTCACCAGGTTACTAAAACTTCAGGCACCTCAGATTCTGGTTCCCCCCTGGGCTGAACTCTTTTCCTGCTCTGCCTTCACGACGGAGACTTGAGAGAACCTGTATCCATTTCTCACCACAAGGGCTGTCCAGAGACGGTTCACTAAAGATGGCCATGAATGAATGGCTGGTTCCCATTCAAGCCTCCTCTCTGACTTCTCATTTTCCAAAAGGAAAAAAAATCCCCATATAATAACAATAGTAATAACTGATGTGTGTGGAGCTTGAAGGTTCACAAAGTGTTCTGCATATGTTAGCTCCTTTGTCCTTACAATAACTCTGTGAGGCAGGTGCTTGAAACGTGATTATCCCCATTTTACAGATGAGATTCGGGGAAACAAAGCCCATGGTTATACAGCTAACGAATATCACAGGCAGGCTTTGGATACAGGCCTCTCAACTCCAAGGAAGTCCAACACTTCTTCCACTGCTGGAAACTCTGGTCCTGTCATTTAAAAAAGTTGCTAACTCCAGGCCTAATGGATTAAGGCTAAAGGTTTCTACTTAGTTTGCAAGGTTGTCTGTCAATGGCCCTACCTGACTTACCCAGTCTTTTCTCCCTTCCCCTTCTCCCTAATACCTACCTACAACATTCTAGTCAAGCTGTCTCCTGCTGTACTGTCCTCATTCCTCTTTTCTTTACTTTTACGCCTACTGTCCCCCACCCACTAAAAGGTCTCTGGTTCTTTCAGGGCCCAAATTCTCCAAGAAGCCCTCCTAGTCCAGCCCAGCCCACAATGACCCCTCCCTTCTCTGAATAGTACTTTTTGGCTTTACCAGACAATCTCACATTTAGAAATCACCTTAAAAGAATGGTAGAGTCATACGGGACCTTAGAGATCATCCAATACAAAAGGCCCAGAGACGTTAGGAGACTTGCCATCACATTGCTAGTTAGTAGCAGGACGTGGGCAAGGTCTTAGTTCTGCCACCCAGCTGATGGTTTTTTCTACAGACATGGGCAGCTTCTCTTTGATTTATTAACATTCTATGGTTGTTTCATGTGTGTGTGTGTGTGTGTGTGTGTGTGTGTGTGTGTGTGTGCTGTGCTGTCTTATCTCCCCAAACAAGGATAGAAGCTTCTTGCAGGGAAGGGCTGTGTCTCCTCTTCCTGTGCAGCTTTCTCCCCAGCTCAGTACCTGGGTTGGGTCTGAGCACACATTGAGTGCTGCCAGATTGAATGGATGACCCTTTATAGAGTCCAATCGCTCTCCCAGTGGTGTGTGGGATTCAGGGAACTGACCAGACTAGTCAGCTCCTAAGACCATGGCTCATTTTATATTCTACCCACTTGCCCATGGCCATCACCATCCCTGGAAGTGTTGCTCTAAGTATTATCATCATTAGCCAAACAATTATCCTGTTAATTACTGGCCTCAAGAACACAGGTATACATAGCTGTGAACCACCCTTCGTAGGCCTCCATTTCCTCGTGGATTGTCTGCTTGCAAGTAGTTGGACAGATGGAATTGAAATCCAAGAGGGCATGCTTGGCCACCCCAGAAACAGAGGAAGTGAGAGAGGATAGAGGGACTAAGTAGCTTTAGCTCAGCAGTCAAAGTATGTCCAGCAGCCACTTTAGGAGAGGCTGGGGATTCAAGCCCTCACCTTCCTGGGTGCTCTTAGGGAGCTCCCAAGCCCCACTCTGAACTTTATTTTTTAAATGGGAGAGGACAGCAGGGAGGAAATGTCGTAGAGTGAGTGGAAGGAACACCAGGCTTTCAGGCTCTGCCACTTACTACCTGTGTGACTCGGACTAGACTGCTTTCTTTCTCTGGGCCTCAGTTTCCTTATCTGTTAAACTAGGGAGTCAGACTAGTTGGCTTCCAAGGTCCCTTCCAGATCCATACGCCTGTCTCCCCAGGGCTTAGTGACTGACGAGAAGTTAATGAGAATGGCAGCAGGGCCCTCTGCAGATTGGAAATGCCACCTCACAAACAACTACCAGCTTTACAGCTTTCAAGGCTGTAAGCTCCCAGATGGACATCTCCACACCCCCTGCCTGCTGCCGCTTTCATTCCAGATGAAGTCTCTGGTCCCCATCAGTGCCCCAAATGTTCATACCCTCCATTTTTTTTCCAATCAGCTTGCTCCAAAGCAAGCCTTTCCAGCCTAACCCTCTTGCCGCCGTGACAGCCTCCTTGACTTCTCGTCCTTGCCTTCTCAGCTTCCTCCATTGTGTCTGATACTGACAGCTGGCAAATCCCTGGACTCAGGTAGCTAGATGCCTGAGAATAAGGAGGCACCACTGTGCTGTCACAGCCGGAGAAAAATATGTCAACATCTATGAGGCTCCCCCATCTCTGGCACTCCCTTTCCTGGTCTCTTCCTGCTAGCCCAGCACCTACCTCCTTCACCAGGGCACACCCACAAGAGACCTGACTCTACTGTGCCTCCTGGGCTGAAGGCAGAAAGCTGTAAGAATAGGAGTGCCCAACAGTCCCTCCCATGCTCCCCTCCCAGCCTCCCTGATCCTTAGGAAATTTAACCCTTTGCTTTTGCAGAACAAAGCTGACTCAGAAAGTTCTAAAGTGGGAGACTTCCTGTTTTGATTGCACTGGGATGGTCCAATTAATTGGCATACCTGTATCAAGCCCCTAGCATATTCTCAGCCTGTTGGCCTTGTCTCCCACTTGTCTCCCATTTCTCCCCTATGTACAATCTTTAGTTCGGGCAGACTGGTCTTCTCTAGAATCTAACTCATACTTTTCCAACCTCATATTTGCTCAGTCTTTTTTCACACGGTTCTTCTACCTAGAATGCCCTTCCTCCCCACCCAATCCAACTCCTCCTCTGAGGCTTACCTCAAGCCCCACCTCCCTGACCACTCCAGCCCACCTATCTTCTTGCTCTGAAGCCTACAGTATTACCATCAGTACCCACTCACTTGTCCTCTCATCCTTGCAAAAGAGGGAAAACACAATTGTCCTGCCTCTGCCTCCTGGAGTTGTCCAACCTGCTGCGCCTCATTCCCTTCCCGACCCGTTAATTCTCATCTCCTTTCCCCCGGCCTCTCTCCCCAGCCTCAAATCATTCACCCCTCCCTGAGGGATGCCTCCTAATCCAGTGGCCCCAGTCTGTCGATGACCCTTGTTCTCAGGTGTTTTTTTTTTTGTTCACCCACACTTTCGTCTGATTCTCTCCAGAATTCTTTCTGGCTCAGCTAATAGCCACTAAAAGCCTAGTACACACAGAGCTCTTGGTAGCCAACCATGAACTGGTTAGAAGTGAGGAGGTCATGCTTTATGGCTTTAATAACAGAGTTACAAAAGGTCTCATAACTTCATTAATGCCTGCAAAATCTACAAGAGGCAACCAATGTTAAGAAAATGATGTGCTGTGCTTTGGGGGTGTGGAAGTGGTAGGGGGTGAGGCTGGATTATTCACCTCCCCCAAAACTACATCTGGCTCCAGAAGAAAGTATTAACCCCTCCAGTGGACATTCATGGCTTCCCACAGTCTAGCGCTAACCTATTTTTCCCACCTCAATTCAATTCAAAGTCTTCTTTAATCTCTTACTAGAGGCCAGACACTTATTCAAAGACCTGGGGTTACAAAGACAAAACAAGACAACCAAAAATAACAAAAAATCCCCCAAACAATCCCTGAGTTCAAGTATCCCACTTTCTCCTAGAGAGCTAGGGTAGACAAGGAGGACAACACAGACAGGGAAATAAATACAAAATGACCACAAAAAAATTGAATTCAAAGTAATGGATAATGGAGAGGGAACACTAATGACTGAAGGAGAGGGACAGAATCAGGAA
The DNA here is from genome assembly GCF_028372415.1 of Notamacropus eugenii. NCBI lineage: Eukaryota > Metazoa > Chordata > Mammalia > Diprotodontia > Macropodidae > Notamacropus > Notamacropus eugenii. The sequence goes on along the minus strand of NC_092874.1, from coordinate 334,861,270 downwards.
AGGCTTCCGACCTGAGCCTTCAAGGGAGCTAGGAGTTCCAAAAGGCAAGGGTAAAGAGGGAGATTATGGGCATGGGGCTAGCACGTGCAAAAGCCCTAAGGTGGGCAAACTAATGTTGTATAGGGGAACTCCAAACACCACAGTATAACTGGAAAAGAGAGTGTTTGTGGGGAGTAATACACAATCAGCCTGGAGAAAGGTGGAAGCCAGATTGTGAAAAGGCTTAAAAGTCAAACAGAGGCACTTATATTTTGTCCTAGAGTTCACAGGGAGCTGGTAAAGCTGGCTGAGGAGCGGGGGTGCACATGTTCAGACTACACTACTCCCCTCCTTAAAGCCTCTACTTTTGGCCACTTTTCTCAGGGTCAAACTGGAAGGCCATGCTCATTCCCAAGTCTCCACACCTTTTACTTTAGCTTCCTCCACACATCCTTCCCCTCTTCAATAAACTCTCCCTCCTCTTTACCTATCCAAACCCCAGCACCCATTCTATAAGGTTCAGGACAAAGCCTGCCTCCTCCATGAAGCCTTCCCAATCAGAAGTGAGTGCGTTCTCCTCAGAGAGCTTAGGGATACTTAGTATCTAAATTCTATATATGTAACAGTTACTGCCCGATACTGTTACTGAATTGTTTCCATCCTATATGTATCTTTTCCCCTGCTTGGCTTTCAGGGCAGGGACTGATTATTCTAGGAACATGGAGCCAGGCATTTCTAAGCTGGAAGGTATATTAGCAAATATCTTCCTGAAACCCTCCCTTTTATAGGGAAGGAAAATGAAGCCCAGAAAAGCAAGGGTGACTACCCAAAGACACACAAATGGTGACAAAGGCCAGACAAGATTTCCTGACACTTAGACACATGCCCTTACACCACAAATCTATTTTAAACAACTATTTTGACCATAGTGATCATAGATTTGGAGTTGGAAGGGATCGTCTCCAATCCCTTTTATTTTACTGATGAGGAAAGTGAGTCCCAGATGGGTCAGATGACTGGTCTGAGGTCACAAAGCTAGTCACTGAGAGAAGCAGAGCTGGATAGGAATTGATTTAAATATTTCCATACACTTCTCTTGCCTCCTCCACAGACCCCTGGCACAGATCTGGGCACAGCACACAATACAAACTTGAGAAAAGATCAGAATCCGCTTTTACCTCCTTCACCCTCCTAATTACTGTGACTGACTGACGGTGTTAGGCATGGGTAAGGGTGGCATTAGAGGTCTCGGTCAAATTGTAGAGCTGGAACTAGGCCTTTTCTGAAGCCCCACTTCCTAAACACCCTCGCTCCCCTCCAAACCACCTGGAATAGAGAGGAAGAAATGGCATCTTTGGCACAGCTCTGGCTCAAAGCTAGTACTGATGGTAACCTCTAGGTGCTGAAAATGTTTTCTTCTGCTCCGTAGGGTTTTTTTTTGGTAGGGGTGGGGGAGAGATTGAGGGTATCCGGAGAGCAGTCAAGTTGTGGATCTGAGGCATTTATCTCTCTCTATCTCTTGCCTTGGTGGGTGGGGGTGGGGAAGAGCAAAAGAAGGTAGGAGGTGGGTTGGTATTGTCTGGTCCTTCTGGACCAGAATGTTTTTCTGTTTTGTTTTGTTTTTTTAATTTAGAGACGGTGTCAGACCCTTGCCCTGGCACACCCGAGGGAGCGAGGGCCAGCTCTGGGTGCAGTCAGCAAACTGGAAATTAGAAGAGCTCTCCAATGGTCCCTAGTCTCTACAAGCCCCTAGACAGTCCACATGTACATCCAAGTGCCACCATTGTGCAAGCTCGCTTCCGTTGGGTAGGTATAAACAAGGTCATCTGCAAGTCTAAACCCACCCGCGGTGAGTACTCCTCCTCTCTCCCTGCCCAGCCCCGCAGCCCTCACCCCAGAGCCGAGGCAGAGTGCTCTCGCTCATCCCCCCCGCATAGTTCTGCAAATTGTTTTCCCGCGAGCAGAGCCAAGCCAACATGTCCGCTTCCCCGCGTTACGCTGCACTCGGCGTTCCGAGCTGCTTAGCGAGCTGTCACTCCCGCGCGGCTGACTGGCACCGCTCTGCCCTCGCTGTGCCGCTAACAGACTGGGGCCGGAGGGGCAGGTGCGGCACCCAGGGTGGCCCCCGATGCCAGGCTCGAGGAGCTCGCTGTCTGACACGGGGCCGCCCCCGCCCTGCCCCCCACCTCCCGGCTCCTCGTGCGTACAAATGCGCGTATTTATTTTGCAATTAAGCCTCGCAGCAGAAAGTGGAAGGAGAAATCCTTTGTTCGGGGGGCCGGGTTTGGAAGGGGAGCGAGGTGCACTCGGCGTGGAGGGCGGCCCCTCCCCCTCTTCCTCCCGGAACCTTCGGAGACTCCCCCTCCCCCGCACCCTGCACCTTTCCCCAGAGCGGCAGCTCCCTTGCCCACGTCCCGCGCGCCACTCCTGCGGCACCGAGCCCTTGATCGCCCATCCATCAGGGGCAGGGAGAGCGCGCTCCGCCCCGAGCCTCCCCCTCCCGCATCTCCGATTCTCGCACCCGGTTCCCAGGGCTCCTGCAGAAGCCAACGAGCCGTGGCATGCCGTGTGCCGCACGACGCTCCCAGCTCCCCCCGTCCAGCCCCAGGCTTGTGCCGCCGCCGGCCTAGGCAGATCCACGCAGTTCTCCGGGCCGTGAGGCCTGGGACCGCGTTCCGCGCTGGATTGGCCCGGGTGCCCGACTTGTGCGCCGCCTGGGCGGCAGTCGGAGGAGAAGTTCCACCCGCTTCCCTCCCCACCCACTTCCCAGCTCAGGTCATGCAGTGGGGCCACAGGGCATGAGGGAGATCGGAGGGGGGGGGGGGGGGGCGAGCTCCGCCGCCCCGCCTGGCTCCTCGCCCTCTCGGCTCCCGGGACTTCCCGGGGCATCCATCAGTTGAGAGCGGTCCCACCCACCCACCTACCCGGGAGCGCGGTACCTGGGTCCCTGGAGCAGTCCCCGCCGCGCTCCTCTTTCCTTTCCCCGGAACTGATGTGAGGGTTGGTGGAGAACATGAGGGAGGGGGAGCAAGAGGACTGGGCTCCTGGGGCCTCCCAGGGGGCGCAGAGAAATCTGCCTCGATCCGGGTGGCTTTTCATGTCCCGTGGGCAAATCTGATGACCTTCCTCCCTCCTCGGCGCCCCTCCCACCTTCCCCCGCACGAGTCCCCTTGGGTTCCTCCACCCTGCCTCTCTCACCCACACCGTCTTCCTCCCGCTCTTTTGTCCGCCTCCCCGAACCCTGACCCCCTCGGTCTCTGGGTCCCACGCTTGTCCAGTCCTGGGCGCTCGCCTGCCCGCCCCTGGCGTTCCTGCTTGTTTGGTCGATCCCTTTCGCGCGGCCCCGAAGTGTGAATGCCAATTAGGGGGCAGGAGGATGTGTATCTGAGATGTGCAAACACAAAAGGCAGGAAATAAAAGTCATCTCCCACCGAAGAGGAGAGGTAACCATGGCTACCTGGGACCTCATTTAAAACGGTGCCGGCCGCGGGCGAAAAGGCACCACTTCCCATTGTCAGAGACGCTTACGCGAGGCTTTGAAAATGCTAAGCCCCCTGGAAACTGTCTGGGGAGTCGGAAAACGAAAATGAGGAAGGGGAAAGATAGAAATTATATTTATTTCTGTTTGTGTATGAGTCTGGAGAACCTCCTCGTCTCCCCCTTGATCGCCATTCCCCGCCCCCCCTCCTTTTTTCCCCGTCCTCTTCCTCCTTCATTCCCCCCCTTCTCATCCTACCCTTTCCAGCTATTTCCACTCCATGGAAAGAAACTATCTTCAAATGCAAACAAAAATTGGGAGGGAGGACGAGGTGCAAGAAGTGGCCTAATGGGTTCCAGTTGCCCAGACAGACAGAAGGACCACTAGACACGAAGTCAGGTGTCTGGGGAAAGCAGCCAGGAAGGGCTGTGGCTGGCCGAGGGCTGAGGGGGGGCCGTGAGGAGGGGCAGGCTGCAGGAGGAAATGGAGAGGGCAGTAGCTACAAAACGCAGGGATGGAGGCTCTCCTCCACCAGATGCCTTCCCCCTGGAGGGCAATTCTCAAGGGCAAGAAATAGATTCCGTGAACTTGTACACTAGGCAAACTGGTGAGCGGTGGGGAAGGGAAGTGGTGAGAGGAGAGAGTTGGGAGGGGGTATCTTTAGGGCACTGCTTAACCCTCTTTTTTTTTCTCTCAACTTAGAATAACCAACAATCACAAACATTGTCTCTGAGCTTCCCAACAACCCTATGAGAAACCACAGGTACTATTTTCAAGTTAGGAAACTGAGACCCAGAGAGGTTACTTGTCCTGCCCTTGTCATACAACTAGTAAATATCAGAAGTGAGATTGAAACCCAGGTCTTTCTGACTCCAAGGCCCATGTGCTAGCCACTAAGTCATACTGCCTTTGCAAAATGAGAGCTGGAATGTATTAATACCATATCTTTCCCTTCCCTTCTTTATGGAAAGCAAACTTCATACAAAAAGTCTCTGACTGAACAGGCCCATTACAGGTCACTCACCAGCTCTCACAATTAGTTATACAGCCTTTGTTTATTAACTGCTTATGGACACCACTGTATGTATTTTAATTATCAAGCAACTTTGTATCTCTGTGTGTGTTTCCTGAGTACCTTGCTTCTTTCTCTAGGTTAGAGGTTCCCCCAGAGCAAGAATTGGGTGGGGGTCCTTTTCACTCCCTGTAAACTTATCAAACACTACCTGAACTGAGCCATCATGTAGTGAATACTCAAAAGGCATTAGATGATGATGGAGTGGTTGGTCTTCATTGTAAGCTTCTGAGGGTAAAAATGTTGGAGAAGTTGAGGTACAGAGAGGGTAAAGTGGCTTGGGTACTAAAATGGGATTTAGAGAGCAAGAGTTATGCCAGATGATTGTTTTATAACAATTGGAAGATGTCAACTCCCAGGGAATTGTTCAGGACAGAACCTGAGATTGGGTTGGAGGAGGTAGGAAAGGAAAAGGTGGGAGAGGAGAGAAAGACAGGGGGTTGCTATTTAAATGCCTGAAACATCTGAAGAGCTGGTTCCCCAGGGAAGCAGTAGACCAATCCCTAGAGGTGCTAAAGCTAGATGATACTGTGTGATAATGTATACTGCAGAGATGGGGGTGTTTTTCTCCTAGAAAGCACTAGCATGCAATATCAGCCTCATTGTAGACCTGGACACTTTCGGGCCATGGGACATAGGTGGGAGAGGGGTAGTCCTTGAGTGTCCTGATAACATTCCATTTCAAGAGAGAAAAAAATCCAGGTTGCCTGGAAAGAGTCTTTATTCCTGACTCCAGTGCCTGACCTTAGAGATATGTGAGGCGACTTCCTGTGGCACTTATGGGGGTGGGGGTAACCTGTCCAATTAGAGAATAAATGATACTTCTAAATTTGGAGGAGGGAAGAAGCAGGGCCCATGGATACATTGGTATATGGGACTCCCAGGGAGGAAACTCCCTCCAAAGCTGCAGATGAGCATCACATAATCTTGGAGAGCTTCCTGGGACACAGAACTTTTAAGTGACTTGTCCTGGGTCACAGTCAGTATGTGTCAAGGCATGATTTGAATCCGGATTTTTCCAGTTTCCAGGCTGCCTCTCTTTATAAATGTGTATCATTTTAATTCCAGAAAACTCCATCCTCCTTGGCTCAGAGGTATTAATTTTTTGATAGGTCCTGGAGTGTTACAGTAGAGAATGAAAGCCACTAGTAAAACACACAGAGATACCATTTTTAAACTTTGCCTACGATTCACAAATACCTTATCCCAGCTGCTCCTGCATGCCCGGGATTACAGTCTTTAGCCAGGTAGGATTTGGGCAGAGAGCTATATGGCAAATTTTCTTAAATCTGTTAATGTTCTACCATATCCTTTGCACCAGAATTGTTCAAATCCTTGGTCTTTCAGAGTCACAGAAAGAAAAAAGTAAATACTTGTGACATGACACCACCAGTTCCCCATCAGGCTCTGCCTAGATGAAACAACTGTCCAATACCCCACCCCCCCCTTCTCTCTCTTTTCCCATTCCATTGCCACTGCCAGGATAAGATGCCATAGTTCATAAAGAACAGAGGTGCTTCTCTTTTTTTTACCTCAAGGGCAATCAAGTAGCCTGGGTTTTAGTTGCAACTCAAACATTAATTTCTGTGAGCCTAAGGCTCACAGGGACCATTATAGCCAACTAGTCCCATCTCCTTCTTTTACATCTCAGGTAACCAAGGCCTAGGGAGGTTAAGTGAATTGCCCAAGAAGATCCCATAGGTGTCAGGTCCTTAGACCCAAAGACTGGTACTTTTTCTCACAGCCCTGTGGTCTTGTGTTCTCATCTTTCATACCAAACCGTGCTCTCCGACAGATTTCTCTATATTTGTTGATCTCCTAACCTCAGGGTCATCCTTTAACTCTTGTCTCTTCCTCCCCACTGTCGAACATATCCAATCATATATCCATGGCCAATCTTGATGATTCTACCTCCATGTTTCTCAAGTCTGTGATTGTCCGCTCATCACGGCTGCCACCCTAGTTTAGAACACCATCACCTCTTGCCTAGACTATTGTAATAACCTAAGCAGTCTCCTTATTTCCAATTTATCCTCTCTATCCTCCAAACAACTGACAAAATAGTCTTCCTGAGGCACAATTATGATCTTATATTTTTTATTTTTTTAAATTTTATTTCAATAGTATTTTATTTTTTCCCCAATTACATGTCAAGACAATTTTTAGCATTCATTTTTTACAAGATTTTGAGTTCCATATCTTTTTCCCTCCCTCCCCTCTTGTCTTCCGAGAATGGTAGGCAATTTGATATAGGTTATACATGTACTATCATGTAAAACATATTTCCATATTAGTCACAGTTGTGAAAGAAGAAGCAAATCCAAAACAAAACAAACACAAAAAAGAAGGTAAGTGAAAATAATATGCTTCGATCTGCATTCAGAGTCCATCAGTCCTTTATCTGGACAGGGATGGCATTTTCCTTTGTGAGTCCTTTGCACTTGTCTTGGATCACTGTGTTGCTGAGAAGAGCTGAGTCATTCATAGTTGGTCATCACTCTGACCTTATTATCTCTTTCTGCTTAAAAACTTTCAGTGGTTCCTTATGGCCAATATGATGAAATACCAACTCCTTAGCTTGGGATTTAAGACCCCCACAACCTCTCTCTAACTGATTTTTCCAGGCTGATTTCACATTATTTCCTTTCATGAAAATTCTAGCCAACATGAGATGGCTGTTCTCTGAGTTCTGTATTTCATCTCCTGCCCAACGGGTCTGGAATTCACTCCCTCTTTGTCTCTGTCTTTGAGAATAAGTATCTTTCTTCCAAGGTAAGTTCATATTCCATCTTATCCCATATAGGTTTCCTGAAAACTCACTTCCTTCCTCCCTCCTCAAATTACCTTCTTAGTTATACTGAGGGTATGGCTTCTCCCTCCTTCCCATAGGTGAGAGGACTTTGTTTTTGACTTTGCATCTGCATTGCTTAGCATAAGTTCTTGAACACAGTGGGTACTTACTAAGATATTAAAAACTGACTTGGATCTGATGTAGATGAACAATTTTCAGAAATGGGAAAACATTATATAAATGTAATTGGCCACCCTCACCATCATCAATCACCATCATCACTTTGTCAACTGGAACGTTGTCATTTTCCTTAAATCTAGCCATATGATGAGGTTGGATTCTAAACTCCAGGTTCTCTGCTTTATAGTTACCATGCCCAAGGGGGACCACTCCTTTTCCCCTTCCTTCAGGTGAGGAAGATGGAATTTGGCCCTATGATTACTCCTTCCCTTATTTACCAAAAGTCATCAATTAGATCACCTCTTTGGAAGGACCTACTGGGTGGCCAGGCAGGTGCTAGGTGATGATGGGGAATCATAAGAGCAACATAAAGCAGGGTCATTAACCTTAAGGAACTCTCAGAATCAGTTCAGTAGATGTTTATTGAATGCCTACTATGTGCTTGGCTCTGGGACAGACAGAGGGAAATGAAATTAGCTCACAGAAAACCATTAGAAAAAAGTAAGTGATAATTTCAATCTACCACACTGGTCTACTTGCTGGACACCATGTTCTACCTTCTATCTCTGTGTCTTTGCATAGGCCATCCCCGTGTCTGGAATGCTCTGCCTCTTTACTGTGCCTCAAAGTTTCCCTGGATTCCTTCCAGATCTGACCTCCTTCTACAAGAGGTTTTCTGCCCATCCTGGGCCTATTCCTCTATATGCTTTGCATGTAATATAGTTATTTTCATGTTTGTCTGTTCCTCTGGAATGTAAACTCCTGAAGGGAAGGGGTTTTTTGGTTTGCTTTTTTGTTTTTAACTTTCTTAGTATCTCTGGTATTTGACACAGTACTTGGCACATAGCAAGTTCATAATAAATGCTTGTTGACCGACTGGCTAGTGCTTTAGGAATTCACAGGAGGGAAAAACTGTTTTGGACTAAAATAGTCTATGAAGGCGAATGAAGGCAACAGACCTTAAGCTAGGCTTTTAAGGAAGGAAGAAGTAAGAGGGAGAAGGGAAAGGCCATTCAATCAGGTGAACAGCAATCTCCAGGCCTTAGGGGAATGGTGCATGGAAGAAAGGGAACTAAAAGATAGGAAAAGGTCAAATTGTGGAGGCTCTTGAAAAGCATCTTTTGTGTTTCTTTTTTGGTCTCATTTCTACAAAGTCCAGGGGAATGCCTTGGCCTCATTTCCTGAACAGCCTTCACCCATTCCTAGGGTGGGAGTGGGACACAATGATATTGGGATATGTGTATAGTCCCTTCCCAGTGTACCCAGGGTAGTCAAACTGTTCACCTCTTGTTAAAAGCTTCGGGCCCCCCTCAGCGAGGGGAGAAACGAACAGATGTTTCCATGAATCAGGAAAACAGTGTTGGCTCCCAGATGGGCTCATCTAGAAAGCCTTGTCTCTTTCTTTTTCTCTGAAGCCTCTTATAGCAAGGTCTTTCTTTTTGGAGAGCAGCTGATCTGCAGTTTGCAAGGCGAGCAGAGCTTTGCTGTTCTGGGGGCAGCTGTCAAGCCCCCTCACCCATCCTGTTTCCCTGTCATGCTGCACAGAGACCTGAAATGGTGACTTGTCATTCCTGATGACCAAAGTCATTTAATAGCTGCTGCCTGATCAGGGGACTCTTCCTAGCTGAGTGAAGGACAGAATCACGTGCCTAGGAAGAAATCTTGACTACGGGCACTGTTTTTCCCCTCTGTGTTTCTTTTTTTTAATACCAACTTGCATTTGTATGGTGGATGGGAGCTCCTTGAGGGCCAGTATTGCTTTTCATCTCTATCCCTATCACCCAGCACATATTAGGTATTTAATAAATATGTATTTAATTGATTTTAAATGCAGATACCTTATTAGATAGCAAGGATCTTCCTTAGGGTACCTAGAGATCATTTAATCTCAAGATTTGCCACTAAAGGCTAGAAATCTAAGGGTTCCTTGGATCCCAAATGTGAGCACGAAAACTAGCTCACTGGAGATATTCTAGAGAGGAAAGAAACAGGCAATCTGTCCATTCAAATAGGAGCTTCACTGAGAACCAAGAGCCACAAATGAATGCTGGGATGTGGGTAAACGAGGGATGGGAGAAGGGTTTGGATTTGGGAAGGGTGCCTGGTATAAAGGGAAGTACCTTAAGCCAGAGTGCTTTGGGAGGGACTGGTAAGCAGAGGGTAACTGTGATACCCTGTCTGCCTGCCCCAGGCTCAAGAAGACAGGAACCTGCTTTTTTTTTTTCCTCCAGACTGTTAAGATAGAAAATTCCCAGAGAACACATTTCCAGCAAGATGAGTGACCTGATACCCTGTAATTTCCTGGCTCACAAAGACAAAAGGAGGTTTGACTTTTCTCTTCATGTCTCACTCCTCTGCAAGTCTGAAACAGTTGGGCGGCACTCCCTAGGTTTCTCTGTGGAAGTCACCTTCTTCCCAGAGGTGGGCAGGCCCCTCTTGGGTATAAAAGGGGAGGTGGAGAGTGGACAGACTTCTTCAGGATGGTGTATGGTTGGATATCCAAATGGGCTGCTTCCTCCATTCTAGTTAATTCCAGAATTGAACATCCAGAAAACCTTCAAAGGAGTGATATTAAGCTGCCTGCTTTCCTTCCAAGAGCCATGGAAGTCTCCTTCATCTCATCTGGGATGATTTGGGAGCCAAGCTGGTCAGGTACAAAGAGATGCACCTAAGGGTGATTATGCCCTTAGAGACAGGAGATTCAGGTATTTTAGATCATGGAGAGACTTCCCTCTTAAACCATGCTATACTTCTGGTGTGGCATGCTAGGTACAAACGAACTATCTGTTCCCTGAAAATACACAGTGGCTTAGGGGATCCTGGGAAGATTTGGAGCAAGAGAGGTGTGTGTGTGTGTGTGTGTGTGTGTGTGTGTGTGTGTGTGTGTGTGTGTGTGTGTGTGTTACAGATTCTATAGCAAGGGAGAGAATGAAGGGTGGGAGTTGTGATGGCCTCCTAATGAGGATTAGAGTCTGCTCTGCTAGATTTCCTTTTCCCTCCTCTACTACAACCTGTCCCCTTGCCTTTCTGGTTTCCAATACAGGCTTCACCTGGGACCACACAATTTAGTTCCCTCCCATGCAGGCAGGCACCCAAGACAGGAATTATGGTCCCTGCAAAAGACAATGACAGTGAATCTGGTTACTGCCTTTTCAGCAAACGTAATTCCTTTTTATTAGAAAATTAAAGGGTATGAAGAGCTTTCCAAAAGCCAAAGAGCTGAAATGTGCTTTCATAAGATATGCAGGGTCTGATAAAACGGATTTACTTGTCTACCTCCTCCTCTCCTCCCCTGCTTCTCCTCTACTCCACCTTCCTCTCAATCCCCTTCCCACTCTCCCCCAGTTTTAATGATTACTCTAATAAAAGGCGATGCATTGGCTCAAACATCAGTGCTGGCATTTGCCTGGCCAAGGCCGCAGTGTTCCACCCAGGGGAACATGCCCAAGGTTCAGAAAACTAGAGCCTTGAGGAGCAATCTTTTGTTTCTTTATGGCAGGCTAAATTTGGGGCTCTCAACAGCACAGGCTCCATAATATCACACTTTCAGAATAACTGCAGGGATCCCCTTTTCTTCCTGCCTGGGAGAGATGGGGAAAGATGGCTCTGAGCCTCAGCTAATCTGAGGGTTTAGGGTTAAAGAAAAAAAAGTCAGCCAGCTTGTTCCCACAAAACACTACCCTCCACCTAGCAACAAATATGCTAGCAATTACAGACAGAAAGACAGGTAAAGAGAAGCAGTTATAGGCGGAGAGATATAGATTACCCCCTAGCCGTTGCTCAGAAGGCAACTATTAAAAGCCACCTAGGGAGTCTGTTCCTACCGAGAACTCCTTGATCCCTCCTGTTCTTCGGTAGAATTCACGAACAAGGGTCTCTGTCTTAGAAATAAGGTAACGGAGAAACCTCAGGAGGATCTATATGTACCAAAGGTGCCTAGGACCCTAAAGCTGAAGTCATTATAAACTGGGTAACTATAATAATCTAATTTCCTTTTCTTTAATGTGTCTTTCCCCCCCCCCCCCCATGGTCAGATTTAGAGGGTATTTGGGAGGTGTGGGACTGGGTATGGAATCTGAGAGGTGACTTTCATAACCTCTCACAAATAATACAGCCATGACAACAGACATTTCCTGCTACCCAGAGAAGAAGGGGATGTCCATAGCCCAGAAATGTCCTCTTCCAAGGTGTCACTCCTTTCTCCTCTCTCCTTCCTCCCCTCCCCACTGTTCAGCTTCCCTGTTCAAGGACAATCCATTCCCTTCTCTCCTTCCTTGAGCAACAAAAGGGAAAACTGGGTTTGGTTTACCTTGCTCACAATAAACAGCCTGCTTTTAGCTCTTCTGTTGCTTTATTCCCAGAAAAAATGCTCTCAGGAAGAGTCCAACCTCTTGCCTTGGAGAGCCTGGGAAACTGACTTGTGTTGGATGATGGGTATTCTAGGTGAAAACTGAAGAAACCCTGAGCCTTTTTTAGGCCCACGAGTTGCCCTATCAAGACTTTTCCATCTCTGCCCCAGCATCCTATACTCCCAAATCAATCCTCCCAAGACTGTGACCCTTTTAATACCCCAAGGTTAGCTGCATTCTACAAATAAAAAGCCATCCTAATACTGCAGTAATACTTTAGAGTGAACTCAGATGTTAGAGACTTACTAAGACAAGAAGATTTTCCTCCCTCTAAATCAGTTTCCTTATTTGTAAAATGGTGTTGAGGGGTGAGATGGTGCTAGATTAAGGTCCTTTCCAACTCACTCTTATATTCCATGATTCTATGTCAGAGTTCTCAAAGGAGAGAGGTTCACTGAGTCCTAATAAACACAAATTACCAAGGAGATTTACTGGTTGGGTGGAAAGACCACTGGATTGGGAGCTGGGGGACCTGGGTTCTAGGACTGACTCTGCCATCAGCTAGCTGTATGACTTTGAGCCTCTGTCACTTGGAAGGGGGGACAAAGCAAGCATTTATTAAACACCTACTATGTGCCAGATCGGAGGCAGCTAGGTATGGAGTCCATTGAGAACCCTGGATACAGCCTGGAGTCAGGAAGACCTGAGTTCAAATTCAATCTCAGACATTTACTAGCTCTGTGACTCTGAGCAAGTCACCTAACCTTGTTTACCTCAGTTTCCTCTTGTGTAAAATAAGCTGGAGAAGGAAGTGGCAAACCACCCTAGTATCTTCGCCAAGAAAACCCCAAATGGGGTTACAGGGAGTCAGATACAACTGAAACACCTGGGCAAAACATGCCAGACGCTCTGCTAAGCACTTTACAAACATTTCAATTGATCCATACAACCACCCTATGAGATAAGTGCAATTATCGCCATTTTACAGTTGAAAAAACTGAGGCAGACATTTAAGTAACTGATTTCTGACCCAGAGCTCTATCCAATGTGCCAGTTAACTGCCTTCTGTGACCTTGGGCAAATCATTTAACCTCCCTCGGTCTCTGCTTCCAATAAAATGAGGGAAAACTTGGACTACGTGGTTCCCCAGGTCTCTTCCAATTCTACATCTATCCTTCTAGGCTGGTTCATTTTTCTACACCTTAGTTTGCTCATCTGTAAAAATAAAGAGGTTGAACCAGATGAGCGTAAAATCCCTTCCACCCCTAAACTTCTATGACTGGGGATTTCTGGATTCCAAGTTTTTCTGTTTATGGAGAGAGGCACATTTTGAGAAGGTGTTCCCTTCAACCTGTAATGAGGCTTAGGTGAGGAGGGTATAGAAATCTAAATGGCTGTTTCCCTTTCCATTCTTTCCCCTCTTCCCCAAGGGGCTGACTCCAGCAGTGAGTCATGTCCTCTAGTCAGATGTGACTTGTATGTGAAAGGGGGTGGGTTGGGAGTGCTTGCTGGGGAGCTGCATGTCCTTCTGTCTGGGCTGAAGGTGAGGAGGTCAGCCTGGGCGGCTGGCTGGCTGGCAGCGGCGCCGGTGCAGCTTCAGGAGCGCCTGGGGCTGAGGCTTCCCAAAGATAGTCTCTAGGTCACTGGGAGTCAGTGACAAGCTCACTGCTGCTGAGAGGAAATTTTTGTGAATGAACCCTTGGTCTTAGACGGTAGTATTTGTCACTACCCACCACCTCTCTGCCGCAGGCAAAGCCAGGATCCTAGGGTATTTTGTGGGGGGCACCTGCATAATGCAGGGGTAAAGCAGGGATGAACCAGAGAATTGGTGAGAAGGAACAGAGAGGTTGTGTATAGAGGTGGTGGATGATGACAGAGACAAGAGGACAGGAAGTAGCAGGCCCTGGGGATAGCTGCCTCACTCCAGCCAGGAGAATGCAGAAAGGTGGAAGCAGAGGACCAACTAGTACAATAGCCCTGGAATGGTTTATTTCTATGGCTGGGGGAGGTGTACAGTGGAACAGCCTCTGCAGGGGCTGGGGTGGGGGGAAGTTTGGGGGTGGTGGTGGTGGTGGTATATTTTCCAGGTAAGCATATTTTAACTGAGAGGAGGGAGACAGGGTTCACCATCAATCCCTAAACCCAGAAAAATTCTTTCTTTTCACCAACCTCCTCTCATACTCTGTATCCTGGGCTGCTAAGCAAATGTACTGCAAATGAGATATTGGATTTTCATTTACACCCAATATTCATTTCCCCAGCCCTTCTGAAACTGACCTGTCCTGTCCTGCCATCTCATGCCCCCACCGCCTTCTCCCTTCTCTTTCCTATTCAATTGCCAGGCAGGAGAGAATCTGCCTCTCCTCACTAGAAGAGCCTTGATGCTGGAGCCAGCCACAGTGATCAACCCTGCTACAAATCAGGGGTCAGGCAGCGCTGCTGTTAGACAGAGTCCCACTGCACGTGCTCAGAGTCTTAATGGCTTTTTACAGTGAACGGAGGAGGGGGACCAAGGAAGGGAGCTGGTGGGTGATCGAGGCCTTCAGCCCATCCCAGCTGTTAATCCAGGGGTGATTGCCCTCACTACTGCCTCTGCGGCCACCATTCCAGACCCGACCCACAGCTTCTCCTGCCGGGAACTGGGCCTTGCCTCTGGGCGGCCCGGCCTTGGCAGAAGATGAAAGGAGGGAGGTCTGGCTGGGAAGGCTGTGTCCACACGCCCCGCTCCCTCTCCCCACCCCCCCTTCCCCTCGGGCTCTGAGAAGCAGGCGGACGTTTCTTTGCCCACTGACTTTACCCTAACATCTGCAAATGTGGCAAAAAAAAGTTGGCTGGTCCTATTTTTAGCGCCTCACACCGCGTGCCATCTCTCCGCCCACCACCCGGGAAGAAATGCCGAGAGGTGCTGGGGTTGGGGGTAGGTTAAGTGTGCTCCTCCCCCTTACAGCCCCCTCCTCCTGTCCCCCCCACCCCCCCCCGCCTCCCGCCTTCGCCGCAGGAATTCGGGCTGCTCACTCTCAGGCGCCCTTGCTCCCAGCCCCTTCCCTCTGGTCCCCTCCTGTAACCTCCGCTCCTCTCCCCAGTCACCCGCCCACTGCCCATCAAGTCTCCAGAAGCCCCACTGAGCTTGCGTGGCGGTTCCTCCAGGCCAGCTCAGGTCCCGCAGACCCTAGGGATTCCCCCCTTCCCGCGGCCCCCCCACACCCTGAGGCTCCCTCCAGCTGCCCGGAGGCAGGAAGGGTGGGGACTGCCCGATCGCGCACGGGCCATGCCGGCCCCCGCGGTTTCTCCGAGGGCCAGCCTAGCCTCAACTAGAGCTGGGGGCTGAAGCTGGGAACTGGCTGGGGTGGGACGCTCAGACCGTGGCCTGGTCGGGAGCCCAGTGGGGGAGGATGGAGGACGCTGGCAAGGGAGGGGAAGCTGGGGACAGGGACAGGGACAGGGCGGAGTGTGTGTGTGTGTGGAGTGTGCGTGTGTGTGCGCGTGTGTATGTGTGTGTGGGATATGTGTGTGTGAGTGTGTGCGTGTATGTGGTGTGTGTATGTGTGTGGGGGGGGGGTGTGTGGGGGTGGTGGTGCTGGCGGTGTGTGTAAAGGTGGGGGTGGATGAAACTGCACACATACCCTTCTACCAATGGCCGTGACCTCAGACACTTGGTAACCACCCCGGGGCTATAAGCCCAACCCAGTCAGCTGTTTTGGGGGTGGAAAACAGATGGTCCTCGAGCTGGTAGCTAGTCCCCTTCCCTAGCTCTGTCGCTGGCCAAAGCTGAAGTCCTGTTAGCAGGAACTGGGGGCCTGGCCTCCACGCCCACACTCCAGCTATTGACTCATACATACAGCTAGCTTCGAGCGGCTCTCTCTCTCCCTCTCCTCCCCCTTTTCCTCCCTTCCTCTCTTCTCTTTCTTTTCCTCTTTCTCTTCCCCATTTTCTCTCTCCACCCTTTTCTCTCCCTCTCTCTTTTTTCTTCCCCGTTTCCTATTCTCTCTCCTTTCCTCCCTCTCTCCCACTTTCCCTCTCTCCTTTCTCCCACCTATCCCCCTACCTCAGAAGTGAATACAAGATGGCCTTGGGGGCTGTGGTGGAGTGGTCACTGAAGGGAGGGCCTCCTATTTAATTCCATGTATTTTTATTTTAAACCTAAAGCTCACAGACAATTCCCCAAGCTTGTCTCACTCATCTCATAATAGGCTTGAGTCTGATGCCTGCCCTCTAGACCTTCTAGCTAAATCCTAGCTCCCCTTTCCCTTAACTGGGAGAGCTTGACAGGGGTGGCTGGTTTAGGTCTTTAAACTGCAATTTTCTAGAGTTGGCTCAAACCCCCAAACACTTCTTCCTCTCTTTCTGACATGGCTTTCCCCTAAGGTCTAACACACCCACCTCTCATACACACACTCCCTACAGTTTGGAAAGGGGCGGGGAGTGGTCACCATGGGAGATCCAAGCAGAAATGATCCTGCATGGAGTGACTGGAAAGCAGGAGGCATCTCCTCTGAATGATAAACTCCCTGCTCCTGTGCTCCCCTCCCCCCAGTTCCTGTTCATTCCCTTCCACCCCCTCACACCCCCTTCTTTTCCTCACAGGTCTGAACATTTCATGGGGGCTGATCCTGCTTAAAGGGGTGATGGTAGGAAGGAGGGGAGGCAGATATCTGTCTTCTCAGGGGTTGGATCAGGACTGGGGATTCTGTAGTTCATAAAATCTTGTCACCTCTGAGAGCTAGATCCTGAAAGGAATAGTCCCCAGCCCCCAGAAAAGAGGGCTCTCTTCCCCTCCACCCTTCCGTCCTCTTTCCTGTCTCTCATTGCTCCCCTACTTTCCCTTTCTGCCATCCTGTTTCATCTACTGACACCTCTGTCAGGTCCCTTAGGGTCCCCATCCTCTTGGATGAAATGAAGCCAAAATACCTCTCTCTCCTGGCTTGTTTATTCCTGATTTTTTGCAAGGCAAAGTGGGTTAATGGGAGAGAAAGATGATGCTGAGAGAAGGGACCGGGAAAATATAGCCTCAGCTGGCTTTAACAAAATTAAATTGAATTAAGTTTAACCATTAAAATCCTGACTCATCCACCCTTCAGAGACCTCACTCACTCAATGAACATTTATTATTACCTATTCTGTGTACGGCACTCTGCTAGGCACAGATGCTGTGATGCATACAAATAATTCTAAGACTCCAGGCTTCTGTCCTTGAAAAACTTGCATTCTTGCGGTCGAAAGGTTTCAGAGGGCTTCCTTTTAGAAGGGAAGAAGCATCCAAATATTGTACAGAGATTTCATCTTAATAAATGTTTATTGCATTGACCATTCAGATATATCTCTGTTCTAGAAATGTCGAATCCAGAAATGTCCATTTCTAGAAATTTCCATCTCCTGTTCTTTTTCACTGATGCTGCATAGAGATGTCCTTTTAATGAGATTTTAGGGTCAGGGAAAGAACAAGAAACATCTAATAGGTTCTTCCTAATATCCAATTATTCCCCGTCATTCAAGCCCACTGAGACATTTGGACTGTTGCAGTCTGCTTCTGCTCTAATCAATGAAAATTAGGATACAGACAGCAGAGAGCTAAAGCTGATGGGTCCTGGGACCAGGAGCTGGAGAACCAGGGGGTACACTGGGCCAAACCAGAGAGCATTATTAGGCTGGCCTGAATGGGGAAGGTCTTTCAAAGTGGGCTTGAGAGGTGATGGGAGGGGATACTGTTGGATTTGAAGAAGGACCTAGGAAATGTTAGTTCTCCTTCTTGCCTTTCATTTACTGTTAGTTATGAAAGGCAGTATAATACAGTGAAGATCAAACTGTACCTGGACTCAGAGAGACTCCTTGATCTGCCACTTGTTTTTATGGTTATCACTATTAATAATAGCTAGCATTTCTGTATTGCTTTAAAGTCTACAAAGTGCTTTACAAATGCTACCTTATCTGATTCTCTTAACAACTCTGGGAGGTAGGTGCAATTATTATCCCCATTTCATGGATGAGGAAACTGAGGTAGATAAAGGGTAAGTGACTTGCCAAGGGTCATACAGCCAGTAAGTTTCTGAGGCTGGGCTTGAGCTCAGGTCTTCCTGATTCCAGGGCCAGCACTCTATCCATTGTACCGCTTAGAGGTCCTGGGCAAATAATTTCCCCTCTAATCTGTAAAAAGGGAGGTAAAAAAAATAGTACAGAGTTATGATGTAGCCCAGACAAATGTAGATTATTATTGAAAAAGAGAAGTGGGAGTTAAATGTAGTCTGTGACGGTGAAGGTAGTCTTGTTTTAGTCTTAACTGTTCAAAATCCCTGGATTTTATGAGAAGGATTCATAGCACTCATTGGAATAAAGGAAATTATGCTGGATTTGAAGTTCCAAAGACCTGAGTTCAAATACATATTGTCACAATTTCTTTAGTTTGGAGCCAATCCTATCACCCCCTTTCCTTATTTATAATATGAGGGTTAGAGCAGATGGCCTTTGAAGTTTCCCTTCCAGTTTGAAATCTGTGATCTTGTGATAGATACACACACACACACTTTTTTCCCCCAAAAGAAGGATGATGTATTCTTTGAACAAAATTACAGGGCCTCCTTTCCTGGAGCTGCCAAAGAACAGAGCTGAATAGCCACTTGTGAAGCTGAGGCAGGGGAGAAACTGATGGGAAGCTCTCCTAAGATCTGGAAGCAGCAAAACCTGGCCAACTGCAGCAGAGAAGAGCTTTGGACACTACTTATCCTCTTCCTGATCCCAACCTCTTTTGCCCTTGCCACAGAGATAGAGTGCTAGGCTTACACTAAAAAGTAGTGTAAGTCTTAGGGGTGACAGCACTGGTGCCCTCCTGAGGCACTCTCTCCCGATTGTCAAGGGAAGGAATCTGAGTTGTTTCTGAAAACAAAAAACTCACTATACCTCTGAAACTAAAGCTGTGCACCTCCCAGGACCTCACATGGGCCTTCCTGGCATAAATTGATGGCTCACCTTTTCTGCTTCAGCATTCTCCCTTGCACACTTACGTGTTCTGGAGTTCCCATGCTGATGATGCCCTAAGAGGTAACATGGTATATAGTATATAGATTTGTTCTGTGAAGTTTGAATTTAGTCAAAGAGGGGCACTTGAGGACCTAGAGGGACACATGTCACCTGTATAGTAAAAGAAGCAATGAACTTGGAAACGATTTCCATTCCAGTTCTATATCTTTTCCTAACTAACTTCCCTAACTGACTTTGGCCTTGGTCAAGTCAGTAAATTTCCAAGGGCCTCAGCTTCCACTATGAAGTGGAAATAATAATCTCTGGCCTAGAATCACAGAATTCCAGAGCAAGAAATCTCAGGGGCCAGCCAGTCCAATGTTCCTACCTGAACAAGAACCCCTTCCTCTACAACAATGACAGCAGGTGATTGGCCATCCAGTCTCTGCCTGAAGACCTCTAAGGATGGGGAATTATCTGTCTCCCAAGGCAGCCTATTCCAACCCTGAGCAGCTAGAATTGTTAGGTAATTTCAAAGAGCCCATCTCAAAGTGGCCTTAGTAGAATTGAATTAAATAATGGATGTAAAAGTGTCTTTGCAAAGTACAAAGTACCAACCAAATGTCAAGAGATGCTTCTCCAGTTCCTCCGAAAGACCAATTGGTTCTCAGTAAGGAAAACAACAGATCATAAAGTATCTAACAGGAGGGAAGAAAGTAGTTACAGAAGGAGAGGAAAGGTTTTTAGTTCAGCAGGATCTGGGTGGCCAGAAGAAAGAGCAGATTGGCACTCAAAAACCAGACTTCTTGGGTAGCCAGGAGAAGGAAATTCAGCTTCAACTGGATGGAAAATGAAAGAGGCGCTGTCGTGCAATCTAATGGGGGAGGGGGCACTATGTAAATAACTAGGTCCATACAAAATATATACAGAATAGATGGAAGAAAATCTGTGAAGGGAAAATTCCAGCATCCAGGGGAACAGAGAGAAAGACCTCCTGCAGAAGGGTGTACTTGTGCTAATTCTTGAAGGGAAACAGGGAAGCTGGGAGGTGTAGGTGATAAGGCAGAGCATTTCTGGTGGGAGGGATGCCCATTGCCAGAGCACAGAGATGGGAGATGGAGTGGTGTCATGGGAAAGGGACTGAAAGTGGGTCACTTTGGCTGGATTGTAGACGACATGGAGTGGATTAAAGTATAAGACTAGAAAGGTAGGAAGAGGCCTGGTCACAGTTGATCCTGTAGTAATAGGGACACCCCCTGGAACTCACTGAGTGGGGGTAACATGGCCACAATGACACATTAGAAAAATCACCCTGAGTGGAGGATGGATTGGAATAGAGAGAAAAGACTTGAAGCAGAGACACTAGTTAGAAGGCTATTGCAATAGTCCAGGGAGAGGTATTGAGGGCCCAGGCTGTAGAGTTGTGGATGTGTGAGTAGAGAGAACTGGACATACAGGAGAGATGTTGTGAAGATAGAAATGACAAAATTTGGCAATCGAGTGAGATGTAGGGTCAGTCTGAGGTGACAGAGAGAACAGGACGTACAGGAGAGATACGAAGATAGAAATGACAAAATTTGACAATTGAGTGAGATGTGAGGTCAGTCTAAGGTGACATCGAGATTTTGAACTGGATGACTAGGAAGCTGGTGGTGCCTTTGATTAGTGGGTAGAGTGCTAGACTTAAAATCTGGCCTCATATACTTACTAGCTGTGTGACCTTGGGCAAGTCATTTAACCTTTGCCTCAATTTCCTAAACTGTAGAATGGGCATAATAATAGCATCTACTCCCCAGGGTTAGTGTGAGGATTAAATAAGATATGAAAAGTGACACATAATAAGTGTTTAAAAATGCTTGTTTCCTTCTTTTTCTTCTCCACAGTAATAGAAAAGTTGGGAAGAGGATAGGGTTTGGGAAGAAAGATCAGTTCTGCGTTTGGATGGTTTTATATAAAAATCCACAATTAAAAAGGTAAGGGGAAAGACCAGTGATTAACAGTGATTCAGATCTCAGACTTTCCAGAGCAGATAGAGGGATTAGGGGAGTCCAGGATGTAGCTCTGGAGTTATGGATATATTTTGGCTTAAAGTCAGCTCAGTGTATCTCTGGTTAAAGATCACTCAATCATGGTCATGAGAACAGGAACTTTTGGTTCAAATAGAAAAGGGTATCCTCTCAAGGTTATGATTATAGCATCTAGCAAACATTACTTGGGTGGGCGTTAAGGGCTAGGGGGTTTCTTCTTGGTATCTACATCTTTTTTAAAATATCTTCAAGCTTTTTGGCCATGTTGGAAATTTCATAGTTCTGAGTCATCCCAAGTTTGTGATATCCACAGATCACCCAATTTGAGATGTCCAGGAGGCAGTTGAGGATTCAAGACTGTAGTTCAGGAGGATGATTAGGGCTGGATATCTAGATCTGGGAAGCATCTGAATAGACATGCTGACAACCTATGGGAGCTGATAAGATCACCAATTGAAACAGTATAGATTAAAAAAAGAAGAGTCCAAGACATAGCTACGGGGGGCAACAATGCTTAGTCGGTCTTCAGATTCCCATTCAGAAAATGAAACAGTTGAACTGGATGGTCTCTATGCTTCCTCCCATCTTTAAATTTGTGATGCTATGATTATAGACTCCTTGGAGGTCTCTGGGCTGCAAAAGGGATGCACTTGGGTGGTTGGTTACAGGAGAGGACCAGACTAAAGGACCTCACTGTAACTTGTCCCCTAAAATGGATTCAGCTCTTTATGCCTCTGAGACTGGTAGATTCTATGAAATTTGCCAATTGCAGAGTAAAATAGGTCTCATTGCATTCAAGATAACTGGTGGAAGAGTGAACTATGTGTCATCCCTTTGTAGCTGATGCTGTTCAGTTATTTCAGTCGTGTCCAACTCTTTATGATCCTACTTGGGGTTTTCTTGACAAAGATACTGGAGTGGTTTGCTATTTCCATCTCCAGCTCATTTAATGAGAAAACTGAGGCAAACAGGGTTAAGTGACTTGCCAGGGTTACACAGGTAGTAAATGTGAATTTGAATTCGGGTCTTCCTGACTCCAGGGCTCTCTATCTATTGTGCCACCTAGCTGCCCTGTGTAGTCCCTTATCCCCACCAATGCTGAGAACAGTCCTATGAAGAAAGAAAGTGTGGCTGTGTTAATTGGAACTGACTCCCACATCTAACATACTACTGATCAGAGACACTCTTCCTGGGTAAAACTCCATGCCAGGTTTCTGTGTCAGGGGATGGTCTGGACATTTTCCCACCTGAGCTGCCCCAGCTCCCTTCTATTATACTCCTATAACCCAACAGTCAGACTGAAAGGCTGATGGAGAGTCCACTACAACTGTGGCCACAACTAAAGATGAAAGTCAGTGTGTACATGATGCCAGATAAGTGTGGGTAGGTCAGCAGACCTGCCCATCAAAAGCTAATTCATTACAGATGAGCACAGTTAAGTCTTACAAAAATTGATCCACCAACGCTAAGGCATTAGATGCCAAGCTACTCCTCAGTCTCCTTTGCTGGATCCTTATACAGATCATGTCATCTAACTGTAGGTGTCCCATAGTGTCCTGGCCTGAGGTCTCTTCTCTTTTCCCTGGGTACCATTTCATTTAGTGATCTCATCAGCTCCCTTACATTTAATTACTATTTCTATGCTGATAATACTAAAATCTACTTATCCTGCCCCTAATCTCTCTGCTGACCTCCAATCTTGCATCTCCAGCTGCATTTCAGACATCTTGAACTGGATGTCAGGCCGACGTCTTAGACTGAACATATCCAAAACCACAGTCATATTCTCCCTAATCTTTCCCCCTTCTCTAGTCTTCCCAGTTACTCTAGAAAGGACAACATCATCCTCTTAGTCCCTCAGGTTTGCAACGTAGGTGTTGTCCGCAACTCCTCACTATCTCAGCACCTGCTCCCCCAATATCATATGTAATTTGTTGCCAAAGTCCATTTCACTTTTTCAGTATTTCTAGGATTTGCCTCCTTCTCTTCTCTGACACTGCCACCATTCCTTGTGCAGGTCCTTGTCACCTCACACCTGGACTATTGCAGTAGCCTGTTGGTGGCTCTGCTCGCCTCAAGTCTCTACCCACTCCAATCCTTGCTCCATTCAGCCACTAGCAATTTTGCTAAAAGGAAGGACCAACTGTGTCATCATCTTGTTCAATAAATTCCAGTGGTTCCCTGTCACCTCCAGGATCAAATGCCAAATCCTCTGGTGTTCATAACCATAACTTAGCCCCACTCCTACCTTTCTATTCTTAGACCGTAGTCCCCAACACTTACTCTTTAATCCATTGACACTGGCCACCTGGCTGTTCCATGAACAACACACTCCATCTCTTGGCTCTGGGCCCTTTCTTTGGCTGTCCCTCAAGCCCAGAATGCTATCCTTCCTCATCTCTATCCACTGACTTCCTTTGAGTCCCTACTAAAATCCTATTTTCTACAAGAAAGTGTTTCCCAACCCCTCTTAATTCTGGTGCCTTTCCTCTCAATTATTTCCTATGTATTCTGCATATAGCTTGTTTGTGTATATATATATATATATATATATTTTGCTTGTCTGCTACATTAGATTGTGAGCTCCTTGAGGTCTTGGATTATCTTTTCCTCTTTTTGTATCCCCAGCATTAGTACAAGTGCCTGACACACAGTAGGCACATAATAAACATTTATTGATTAGTTGATTGGTAATGTTTATTGACTGACTGATTGATCTATCAAGGCAGGGATATGCTTTGCCAAATCCTGACTGACAAGCTAGAACAGGAGTTATTAACCTTTTTTGTGTCATGGACCCCTTTGGCCATCTAATGAGCCCTTGGATCTCTACTCAGAATGTTTTTAAGTGGTTAGTGAAAATAAAGATGTATTTTTTTCCCGTCTAAGTTCATGGACCCCCTGAAATCTATGATCCAGGTTAAGAATCCCTGTTGTGGAAGAGCTGGTGTTTTCTACCATGTCCTCTTGGCCTTGCAGGAATTGACAGTGTAAACATTTCTACTTTGATCAATGGGGTCTGTTTTGGTGAGGCAGAGGTTGGCCCAAGAAACATCTTGTCCCACTAGAGAAAATTCTACAGAAGCCACCTTGATGTGGTTTGTGGGGGAGTCCTCTTGGGGTAGAAATTGCTGACCAACTAACATCTACTAGGTTAGGAACCCAGTGGACAGGAACAAGAGGGGTCCTCTACCTACCCAAAAGTCTTGGGGTGCTGGTGGGGGCTGGTCCCTGACTCCACCCTCTACATGAACCAAAAGGCAACCAATTCCGCAGAGGTCTGACTGCATTGACTGTTACAACAATTCTGCGGTGCTTGTGATATAACAAGTGGTTGGGTCCTTGTCAGCCACAAACCATTTCTTTGGGGAGTTAGACAATTCTTTCATAGGCATGTGCTGGTGATTGGGAAACCTCAGGGCAGAGGAAGGGCAGTCCCTTCTTGAGGGAAGGAGGAGGCTCTGAATCAGGAGCAGAGCAAGAATAAATCTGAATGCTAGGCGAGGTTTTCACCCAGGTTTCTTTGGAGCAGCAAAATCCACAGAAAGACCAGATGCAGAAGCAGAGATTCAAGCTACAGAAGGTCAGCATCAAATCAGGAAGAAATATTAAAGGGCATGTAAAAGTTGACCATTAGTGTGATCCATCAAAGCTTGAGTCCTATGATAAGTGCACTAACTTCTTGACCCAGTCAGTGTGCAGGCATGGTCTTCAGTCAGATCTACCCAGTTTCCACCTGTCTCAACTGTGTTGGTAATGCCACAAATTCAGAAGTTAAGCATGGTAGAATATGCAAATAAATTCCATGTAGCACCCTCAGAACAAAACTCAACACATAATATCCATTTGGGGATGGATAAATCTCCAGGTTACCTTGGGGGGTATTCTGACTCTTGAATAAGCCAGTCTCTTGTTGAGGTGAGACGTGACAAGATATACCTATCCTGCTTAGGGAGAATCATGATATGGACCAAACTAGGCCTGAAGCTACACAAAGCAGCTTAGAAAACTTATGGTAGGTACCCTTATTTAATAGCACTCCTTAAATATTTTATCCTGGTACATTGTTTCTGAATGTGTCTACCTCTTTTTTTCTTGGAAAGAAACCTTAGAGTACACAATCCTAGACTACATATTCTTGTGATCTGGAGTGTATGGAGATGGAATAGAAGGGGAAGAAGGGAAGTAGATGTTGGAAACAGGCACTCAGATACATGGGCTGAGGATTTTAATGGGAGTAGCTCTGAACTTGGGATCCAGTAACTCAGTGGTGGAGAGGAAGGTCTAAAGGCTCCATGGCTCAAGTTGAGGCTCTGGGTTGAGAGAAGATTTGGAAACCAGTGAAAGACCAAAGCCCCAGGGTTGAATTCAGAAGTCCCTTGGACAGGTTTCAAGGGGAGGAGCTATTATCCTGGGAAACTGACCATAGGCCAAATACCTAGAGCTGAATTTTTCTCATGATCTCCTCTCCCCTATCCTCCCTATTCCCACCAGGGAATGTTTTGAAGAAAAACCCTGCTATAACATGAGGAATGTCATAGAAAGAGCTCTAAACCAGAAGTCAGAACATGGACTCTGATCTTAGACCTTCCCCTTTCTAGCAATCTGTCTGGGTCTGTTTCTTCCTCTGTCACATGGAGATAATAACATTTGCTTTACTTCCCTCAGTATAGTTTGGGGTTTTGGTTTGTTTGTCTGGTACTAGACTGGTCGCTAATACAGAGTTCTCCTAAGAAGAAAATTACCTCCACCAATGTATATCAGAATCCGCTCTTCAGTTTAAGGACTTAAAGAGTCACTGATAAGCTAAGTGACTTGGCCAAGGTCATACAACCAAGTGTGTGCTAAGATGGGACTGCAACCCAGTTTTTTATCCATTATTCCAAGCTACAGTTGTTTGAAGGCCAAGTAAAATCATAGACAGGAAAGTATTGTGAAAACCTCATAACAAAATAGAAGTACAACAAATATGGTTAATAGGAAACTATTAAACACCTATTCTATGCAGGGCATCGTGTTAGGTGATGAGCAAAATCCAAAGTTCATACAAGACAAGCCCTTATGGAACTGCAGCTTTTTTAGAACAAGACAAAGACAGATAGCTAAAGTACACACTATTACATAATAAGTGTATCAGAGACAAGTAAAACAATGTTCTAAGTGAGATCCAAAGAGGAAGGCTGGTGCTGATAGGGTTAGGGACATGGATCAGGGAAAACTTCCTGGAGGAGTTGGGATTTAAAGGCTGATGAGAAATTCAACCAGTGGAGAAGGAGAGAAGGTTCTAGGGACAGAGAACAACATGAGGAAAGGTAAGGAGGCATGAGATTGCAGTGCCTGTTAGGAGGCAGAAAATGGTGTGATTTGAAAGGAAGACATTGTAGATGAGGTCTATAATATAGGACCTGAATATCATAAATATGAGATGGGGCTGAAAAGGTAGGGCAGTGCTGGGCTGTGGATAGCCTGGAATGCCAGTCAGAGGGGTTTGCTTTTGACTCAGGGGCACTATATGGCACAGGACAAATGACTCAATCTAGGCATAAGAAAAAATATTTTCGAAGGGGTGGAGAGGGCAGAATGGATGGAGAAGGGAGTAGGGGTGGGAAAACCAGCTAGGAGGTAATAATAGTATGTACAGTAATGAAGATCCATATAAAGGTGATAGCTCTGGGACTATAGAGGAAGAGAAATATTGCAAAGGTGGAATCTGTAGGATTTGGCTTGCTAATTGGCATAGTGGACAGGGAGCTGGACTTGGAGTCAGGAAGGCCTAAATTCAAAGCCTGCCTCAGACACTTATTAGTTGTGCAATTCTGGGAAAGTCACAACCTCTCTCAGCCTCAGTTTTCTCATTTGTAAAATGGGAATAAGGTAGCACCAACTTCATAAGGTTGTTGTGAGGCTTAAGATTTTAAATATATATATATGCACACACACATATATATAAAAGGGCCTTATAAACCTTAAAGAACTGTATAAATGTTAACTATTATCAGAAACATTACATATAGAAGGTGAGGTAGAGTCGATTCAATGACAACCCTAAGGTTACAAACATGGGACAGTTGAGTGGATTGCAGTGAAACAGATAGAAACAGTAAAGTCTTCAGAAGGACAGGATTAATGGGAAATATTGATATTATCTATATATATTAGTAATATAGATATTACTATCTATAATAGATATAAATCAATTAAAACATTTACTAAGCATCTACTATGTATAACATCTGTCTGAAGTACCATCAACCTAATTTCCCTGAAAGCAGACGCATCCTTCCAATATCTCTTAGTAGTTCAATAATCTTGGAAATAACAACTTGCTTCCCTGTCTAGAGAAGACAGATGATTATATTCACTTCCTTCCCTCCATAACTCCTCCCTTTCTCTTAATCATCATTAGCATTGACAAAGTTTATTGGGTGTTTACTATGTGCAAAGCCCTGGGCTAGAAATACAAAAAAAGTTGTAGGAGTTTGCCTTCAAGGAGCTCTTAATCTAGAAGAGAGTATATATATGTGTGTGTGTGTATACATATACATATATACACACATATTCATGCATACATATATACACATATACATACATATATACACAGATTTTTTTTTTAAATCACCAACAACCAATAATATGAGGCAGGGTGTTCTAAGCCTCCAGTAAATGATACAAACCCAGAATACCTCCAGAGTTCAGAGGAAGGAATGAATTCTGTGAGGTAGGCCTGGCTGTGCCTATAGTGCCTGTAGCATAGTAGGCACTGAATAGGTGTTTAATGATGGATTGAGCTGGAGGTGGTCATGAGAGGATACAGAGAAGGGAGTAAGACGAAAGCCAGGTTCTGAAGGACGGACAAGATCTAGATGAGTACAGAAGAGATGGAAAGGCATTCCATCCAGGGAAATAGCTAGAGCCAGAACATACATGTTGCGCTCATGGGAGAAAATGTCTCCTTGGGCATAATATCTGTAAATTAACTTTGGCAGCTTCTTACTGGGTTGGCAACCCCTATCCTACTTGGCTCTAATGACCACAAATTCTCTATAAGAGCAGAACAAGGAATATAGAGATGTGCAGCAATACATTAGACATAAAGCTACTCATCCTCCGAGGACCCAACTCAAGTTCCATCTACCTCCATGATAGTTTCCTAGATTACTTGATAATTAACTGTTTACATTTTTTTACCTCTACTTCCCCTCCTTTTACTCTATTCTAAGCCTTTTGCAACCTAATTTATGATCTCATCACTCAACTGATATATTTCACTCCCAAGTTTACCAAGAATCTCTTAATCCACAAATCTAATAACCTTTTCTCAGACCTTATCTTTTTTGATCATTCTGCCACATCTGACATTGTTAACCATTCTCTCCTTCAAGGTACTTTCTTTCCTGTCAGTTTTCCTGATGCTAAGTGAGTGATTTTCTTCCTCCATATCTCACCAATCTTCAGGATTTCTAGACCATCCTGCATGTCACATCCACTAACTGTGGGCATATCCCAAGACTCCATTCTGGACCCTCTTTTCTCTCTCAATTCTTTCATCTAGTGACTTCATCAACTAGATTCCATTATCAGAGGTTCAATCTCTGCCAATGGTTCCCAGATCCAGCACTAGTCTCTCTCTTGAGCTCCATTTTCGAACCACAAACTGTTTATTCGTCATTTTGAATAGGATGTTCTGTAGGTATCTCAAACTCAACATATTCAAAACAGAACTCATTACCTCCCCCATCCTCCCCAAAACCACCCATCTTTTGAAATTCCCTATTACTGTTATGGGCCCCATTATCCTTCTAGTCACCCAAATTAACAACCTCACGCATCCTTGACTTTTCTCTCTCCCTCAATCTACGTATCGGATCATTTGCTAAATCTTGTCATTTCTATCTCTATATCTCTTGCATTACCTCCTCTCCTGTCCACTCACAACCACTCCCTTAGACCAGACTCCCATCATCTCTTACTTTTTCAGCAGCCTAATCTTTGTTCTCCCTTAGTATCACTCCATTTCCAACTCGTCTTTTGCACAATAACTGAAGGAATTTTCCTAAAGCACAGGTCTGACCATCCCTCGCTCTCTACTCATTAAGCTCCAGTGGTTTCCTATTACCTTGAAGATAAAAATGTAAACTCCATTGTTTGGCATTTATACCTCTTTTCAACTTAGCCCCATCCTACCTTTCCAGCTTTTTTACCTATTTCCCTCCATATAGTCTCCACCTAGGTGCCAATGCCTTCTCCTTCAAGATTATTTTGTATATGCCTTAAAAGTGTTATGTATATATTGATACATATATGTATGTTTCCCATTACAATGTAAGTGCCATGAGAGCAGGGACATGAAGTCTTCTTATGCCTAGTATCCAGCACAGTGTCTGAAACACAGAAGGTTCTTATTAAGTGTTTGATTGATGGATGGCTTTCTTCACAATGCCTCTAGAGAGGTAGGTTAATGCAGGTATTATCTTTTAAAGATAAAGGAAATAGCTGAATAAGCTGTGATATATGATTATGATGGAATATTATTATGCTATAAGAAATGACAAGTGAATGATTTCAGAAAAACCTGGAAAGACCTATCTGAACTGATGCAAAGTGAAGTGAGCGGAACCAGTAGAACATTGTACACAGTAACAGCAATACTGTAGAATGAAGAACAGTGAATGACTTAGCTATTGTGGGCTATCCCAAAGGACTCATGATGAGGCATGCTGTCTGCCTCCAGGGAAAGAAGTGATATTGTCTGAATACAGACTGAAGCATTTTGTTTTTCTCTTTCTTTCTCTTCCTTCCATTTCTTTTTTTTTTGGTACAGGTCTTATACAAAATGATTAATATGGAAATGTTTTACATGATTGCACATGTATAACCTATATCAGATTGCTTACTTGGGGGGAAGGGGATGGAGGGGAAGGGATGGAATTTGGAACTCAAAACTGAAAAAAATGTTTAAAATTTTAAAATATATAATTGGAAAAAAATTAAAATATTATTTTAAAAAAGTAAAATGCAACTCATAGAGATGAGGCAGAATAAACATATGTATGGTCATGGAGTATTGACTTTAACTTAGGTCTCTGAACTAAAAGTCTAAGATCCTTTCCTCTGCTTTTATCTCAACCTTTTTTGAAAAGCACTTGTAGTCTTGCCCCCTCAAAATTTAGCAATGAATTATCCTGTCCTGCCTTGTGTCTCTAGTAATTAATTTATCTTTTCTCCCTAGTAGACTGTAAACTCCTTGGAGGCAGGGGTTTTACTTTCTTGTAAAGGATAGGATAGGGTGGCTAGGTGGAGCAGTGGATGGAATGGCCTGTCTGGAGTCAGGAAGATCTATCTCCCTGAATTCAAATTTAGCTGTGTCACTTCTTGACAAGCTCCTTAAGCCTGTTCTCCTCAGTTTCCTCATCTGTAAAATGAGGTGGAAAAGGAAATGGCAAATACTCCAGTATCTTTGCCAAGAAAATCCGGGTGAAGAAGAGTTTGACAGGACTGAACAACTAAAAGGATAGTGTGGTAACATCTTAAGAGTTGGGAGGAATCTTTTTGGTCTGACCTAGTCCAGCTCTCTTATTTTACATATGGGGGAAACCAAGGCCCAAGGAGGGGAAGGGACTTACCCAAGACCAAACAGTGGCAGAACCAAGCTAAAACCCTAGGTCTTCCGACTCTCAGACCATTCCATCAACTCCAAAGGCTTCCTAAAACCATGGGTTAGGGGGATCTAGCAAGCTCTTTCTCTCCTTTGAGTTGGAGATGTGTCTCTTTCTTTAGGATCTGGGTGGACTGGCTTCTTTGGCTAAATCAGTGACCCCACAGGCCCCCGAGTCTACGTGCGGCGTCCCTGGAGGGTCCCGGGTTAACAAAAGGAGAGCAGGGCTAGCTCCCCCCAGTTCCAGCAGCCGCGCCCCACCCCCGCCCCCTGCAGCTCAGTGCTGCAGTCTTTGGGTTGGGGGGGACTCAGAATTCTCCCTCCGCCCCCCTCCCTTTCCCCACATATACCCGCTCTGTGCCGGTGACCTGTGATTATTCTAGATTTCCCGCCCGCCGCCCATCCCCCATTCTCAATCCCCCACGATCAATAGGAGACTCAGAATCCTTTTAAAGCGCTCTGGCCTCTCTTTAAAGCTTCTCTGGGGGAGCTCTAACTCAGCTCTGGGCGTGGGATGGCAGGTGTGGGGCCCTGCGGCCGGCTGGGGGCTGGAAGCTGCTCTCCAAAGCCACCGTCCCTCCCCCTCCATCCCTGCGCGTTCTGGCCAGCACCAGCCTGGGCACCTGGGGATCAATCTCGATCTCTCTCCCACTCTCCTTCCTTCGCTCCCTACGTGGAAGGGCCCATGACCCAGCGCCAGGACCCCGCTCCCCCTCCCACGGAAAGGAGGGAAAGAAAAACAATGCAGAACAGCTGGGCTGAGATCTGGAGGAATGGGGGGCTGGGGGTGGAGGCAGGAGAGTCTGGAGGTAGGCTTCTTCTTGTCCTAGGCCCGGGCAGGGCTGTTGGGAAGGCCTCCCTATCTCCGTGCTGGAGCTACTGGTTTCAGAAAAGAGCTTTCCTCTAAGCCCATCCAACTGAACTGCAGCCCTTCTGCTGGGAGGGTATTGACTCTCTGTCCTTTGAATCCCAAATTGCAAAGTCTCTATCTCCTGGGATCAGCAAAAGGTTACATGAACATTTAAATTCCTCCCACATACACATTAAGGAAAACTGTCTCAGAAAATAAATGAGACAAATACTTTCATTTAGGCATGCATGGTCTGTATGTGCACACAAAAACATCACACATACCCCACACTACTATACATTCTTCACTAGAGCCCTACTTGGAGGTCTCACTGTGGCATGCTAGGTTCTCTGAGGCTATGCCACCTGAAGGCAGGCCCCCCCAAGCTGGAAATGCTTCCAGGTCTGGTCAGCAATGTTGGGTCTGTAGGCCAAGAACCTATTTAGACAGTCTAGAGAAGCTCATTACACTAGAAAGCTAGTCACTAGTTGCTGAAATTTGGGGGTACAGGAACTCTTAAAACTGCACAAATTGTAGTCTGTGTGGGTGGAGGGAGCACCCATATGGATGAAATCCTGGCTGTTTTCTGAGTACTGTGTTTAAGCAATATATAGGATATGTTTAACATAAATAATTTATATAATATGGTATTTAATATAAACATTTATATGTACATATGCATGAGCATATATATACACACACACATTATACACAAACATACATGTATATACAGTAGGAAAGTAGGGGAAAAAAAGACCCAGACTCAGGCTAGAAATCAGGAAGCACTAGTTCTAATCCTAAATATACCTTTGGGCAAGCCACCTTCTCTGGGCCTGTTTCCTCATCTATAAAATGCGGCATCTTTGGGCAACTCAAATTACCTCTACCTGGAGATTAAATTTTCTTATCTTTCAAATGAAGGGATTGGACTGGATGATATCCAAGGTCCTTTCCAGCTAGAAATCTAATGAAGGGGCTTTGGAAAGTAGTACCCCCTACCCAAATATGAGGCTTATTCTTATCTTTGTTGAATAATATAAGGCTTCTCTGAATCTAATAAGCATGATGAGTCAGTGAATGGGGAACTTGTATATTCAAAGTCAAATGTTTTTATCCCAACGTTTGCTACTGATTTTTTTTTTTAACGTGCCTATCTTTCTCTAGGAAAGGCAGGCGATATAGTGGATGGAGATCTGGCTTTAAAGTCAGGAAAACCTGGCTCCAAGTCTCCCTCTGACAATCCTGGATCTGTGAATCTGAGCAAATCACTTCTCAGTACCCTAAACAACTCTCTAAGACTACATATGTTGTTCAGAAGGTGCCAAGCTGCATTGGTAATAGGAGCTACTTTGTCTGAGAGTGCCCTGTACCTAGGAAATTATGGGTCTAATCCCTATCCCTATCTGTTGCCAAAATGTTTTTGCACCTCCTCACTCCACCGCATGTCTCTGAGCCACAGTTTCTGTCAGGTCCAGAAACTGCCAACAAGGTACTTATTGGAAAATTCTTCTCTTCCTGTCTAATCCTATGAACCCAGAACAAAAGTCAGTGAGATAGAGAGCTCAGAGCTGAAGCCTGGGTTGCAAGAGATGGTCAATAATTAAAATTCCATCTATTCACTCACCCCCCCCTCCCCCATTTTTCTCATCTAGGAATGGACTTGAGTGGACATGGCCAACATTTGAATTGAATCACATAAAAGCCTAGAATGTTAGAGGGGGGAGGGAGCTTGAAGATAGCCTAGTCCAAAGCCTCCATTTTATAGAAAAGGTCAAAGGTGCCCACAGAGTGGCAGATTTGGGAATCAGGTCTTTGAACTCCAGGTTCAGTACCCATACGCTGCCTTTCCAAAAGACTCAGTTAGCTTAAGTGTTGACAGAAGCCCCAAATGCTATCCTGACAGACATCAGTGTCAGAATTAGGCGAACTTTTTTTTTTTTCAACATTAAGGTGCTAAAATTTAGAGAGCAGGAACAGTTCTTCCAGACAAACCCAAGTGAATTAGCAAGAAAATTAGTTGTCCATTTTCAAAGAGAATCATGACATCAGGAAGGAGATGTCATGACTTGCAAGTGAATTGGATTTAAGTGAGGGAGGGCTGTGCAAAGTCACCAGTCTCACTTTCTCCTCTGCAGGCATCTGTGTCCAGTGGTCAGATATAGATCAGGATGACTGGAGATGGTCCCCATAATATAGAAAGCTACCAGCTTGAGGGTTGAAGAATGTGTTTGAGTGGAGCCTTTCCCACTCCATGGATTAGATAAAATAATGCATATAAAAGTGTTTTTGAAAGTATGAAACAAACATGCCAAATAACAATTTCTTTGTCCCTAGTATCATTCCCCATTCAGGCCCCTTCCCTCAACTGCAGAATGTCAGAGATGGAAGGGACCTTAGAAATCATCTAGGCAAACTCCCTCATGCTTATACAAGGTGAGGCCTACCACAAGGAAATGACTAGCCTAACAACACAAGACTAACAGTAAAGCCAGAACCAGTGTGTGTGGGTGGAGGGAGCACCCACATAGATGAAATCATGGATCTTCTGATGTACTGTATTTAAGCAATATATAGGATTATGTTTAACATAAATACATTTATATGATGTAGCATTTAGCAAAATATTTATATAGTTACCGATATATGTTTATATATGTGTGTGTGTGTGTGTGTGAATGTGTGTAGACAGATAAATGCATAAATAGACTGAAGAGCAGTAGGATAGTGGGGGGAAAAGACACAGACCTGGAGTCAGGAGGCACCAGTTACAATCTTAACTAGTCATTTGTCTTTGGGCAAGCCACTTTACCTCTCTGGCCTCAGTTTCCTCTCACAGCTTTTATGAGAATCACATGATATGATGGATGGATGTGCTAGAATGGAAAGCACGTTAGATGTAATCTCTTCACCACTTGTTGGCAGGTTATCTCCGCTATCTTATGCTTAATCCTGGTGTATCCCAGAATTCTCTTCCCACTGCAACATCCTTTCCTTCAGATGAATGTCTATATTTTCCCACACTAAATCCTATTGGATTCTTCCTTTCCACTCATTTCTGGAAGCCCCTTAGTCAAATTTTTAGGATTTCTCCACACTTAGAGGGAGGAGAGAACAGCCCATCTCAAGTTAGTGTTGCCGTCATATTTCATTATAGTGGCATTTACTCCCTCCACAGACCATTAGTAAGAATACTAAAATAAGACCTAAGAACCAGGGGCTTCAGTGAGGGCAGGGGGAGCTAGGACCATTCATCATTCCGGGTTCATTGGGCACATTCAGTGAGGTAATCTCTGGGCCCAGTTAGAGTGGACTCAAGCTACCAGGTATGATGTAAAGAAACAGTCCAGGGGAAAAAGGAAGGGGCTCTTCTCAGCCTCTTCAGACTTAATCCCAGCTTGGTTACTCACTGCTGGATATTCCCTTAAACTGTAAGGGTGACAGAGTCTTCTGTCCTCCCATTTGCTGCTACCACAAGTAAAGGAGGTGCAGTGGATAGAGCACCAGTGCAGGAATCAGAAGGACCTGAGTTCAAATCTCAACTCAGACACTTGACACTCACTAGCTGTGTGACCTTGGGCAAGTCACTTAACCCTAATTGCCTCATCCTGGGGCATCTCCAGTCATCCTGATGAATATCTGGTCACTGGATTCAGATGGCTCTGGAGGAGAAGTGAGGCTGGTGACCTGCACAGCCCTCCCTCAATCAAAACAAAGTCAAGTGCAAGTCATGTCATTATTTCTCTGATGGCATGGTCTTCTTCGGCAACAAAGGACAAACACACACACACCACAAGTAAAAGAAAACCCCAGAGAAACATATTTCAGAAAATCCTGGAACAACTTATGTGAACTGATGCTGAGTGAAGTAAGTAGAACCAGGGCAACATTATTCACAGAAACAGCCACAATGTTCGATGACTGATTTTGATAGACATAGACCTTCCCAGCAATGTAAGGACCTAAAACATTTCCAAAGGTCTCGTGATGTAAAATGCCATCCACATCCAGAGAAAGAACATACAGAGTGAAGCAGACTATTTTCCTTTTTGTGTTTGTTTTTCATTCTCATGGTCTCTCCCACTCGTTATAATTCTTCTATGCAATATGATTACTGTGAAAATATGTTTAATAGAAATGTGTACAGCCATATCAGATTGCATGCCATCTTGTGGATGGAGGGGGAGAAAATTTAAAACTCATGAAAGTGAGTGTTGAAAAATAAAACTAAATAAATAATTAAAAAAAAGAAAACCCCAGATGGGATTGAATTGGGTACAAGAACTGGACCCATTTCCGCCTAGGATTATTTCTTTAAAAAGGTGCTAGGTATTTATATAGTATATGAATGGAATGGAATGCTACTGTACTATAAGACACGAGGAAAGGAGTGGTTTCAGAGAAAGCTAAGAAGATTTGGATGAACTGGTGCAAAGTAGAGTAAACAGAACCAGGAGTACAATTTATAAAATAACAGCATCATAGAGAAAAAAACTTTGAGAGACTAAAGAACTCTGATCACTGTGCTGGATAACGATGACTCCATACAATGAATAAGGAAGCGTGCTACTGATCTCTGGATAGAAAGGTAATGGACTCAAGATGCACAATGAGATACATCTTTTTGGATGTAGCCAATGAGGGAATTTGTTTTGCTTGACTATGCATATTTCTTATAAGGGTTTATTTGTTTGTTTCTTTTTCTTTTCCTCCACTGCTAATTGGAAACAAAACAAAACAGCACAACACAGTACAACACAAAACATCATCTTCTTCTTTCAAGTCCCTTGTCCTCTCAGTCTATCACCAGTCTTGCTCAGATGAGACTCAGCTTTGGATTACTCCCACCATCTTCTTTCTACCTTAGCTCCTACTCACCTACTGCTGATTGAAGTTGAAGAATATCATGAAACCATGCCAGGTTCACTACAAATTTATTTTATAATCTCATTTGGGTCTTCACTAAAGCAAGACAATCCTTTTACATCCCCCTAAGAGTCACTATTTCAATCACCATAGTGACTTTTCAAAAAATTTTTAATCCCTTCTCAAACTTTTCCTTGGCTTTTCCACCATCCCAGTTGATACCTTGACTTATATTTACTAAAAAAAAAAAAATTGAGGCCACGACTCCCTCTTCATCTCATATCACTTAGAAGCCTCCTTCAACCCTCCTTTATTGCTTTCTCATATTAAGAGGTGGCCTTTCTTCCTTACCAAGGTTAATTCCTTTACAGGCACAAGTGATCCCATTCTAACTCCTCTTCTTTAGCAGACTGCACCTTCCTTCTATCATCCCCACTCTCTCACTAATCTTTAATCTTGCCTTATCTCCTGGATGTTTCCCTACAAACATATACACGTCTCCTTTAAAAACCCTCACCTGATTTATCCATTTCTACTAGCTCTCATCCCTTGAGAAGGTTGTCAATAACTGGTTGTCTCCATTTCCTTTTCTCATACTTTCTTCTTAATTAATTCTCTGCAGTTTGGCTTCCATCTTTAATCATTCAACTGAAATTCCTCTCTCCAAAGTCACCAATATTTTATTAATTGCCAAATCGAATGGCCTTTTTTTCAGTCCTTGTCCTTCTTGACTACTTGGTAACTGTTGAGACTGTCAATCACTCTCATCTCCTTGATGCTATTTTCTCTTCATGTTTCTATTATATTCCTCTTTCCTGCTTCTCTTTTCCATCCTGTCTGATTGTTTCTTCTTAGTTTCGCTTTGCTGGATCTTTATCCAGGTCACCCAATTAACTGTAGGGGTCCTGAAGACTCAGCCCTGGGCCTTCTTTTCTTCTTCCTCTATACTATTTCACTAAGTGAATAGAAATTTATTATATTCACTTTATTCAACATATATAATACACTATTTCATCAACTCTCATGGATCCAATTATCTCTATAATGATTCTCAGATCTACATATTTAACCCTAATTTTTCTCCTAATCTCCAGTGCCCCATTTCCACCTGCCTACTGGACATCTCAACCTGGATAACCTGTAGGTATCTTGAATCCTACAAGTCCAAAGCTGAATTCGTTGTCTATCCCACTCCCAACCTTCCCCTCTTCCTAAATTTCCTATTACTGTTAAGGGGATAACCATTATCACAGTTACCCAGGATCATAACTCAGGTGTCATCCTCAATTCCTCACTCTGACCCTGCTCCACTCCTGTATCCAACCTGTTCACAAATGCTGTTGATTTTGTCTTAGTAATGTCTCTAATGTACATTCTCTGACACTACCACCACCTTGATGCCGGCTCTCATTACTTCATATCTAAGCTATTGTAATAGCCTGCTGATTGGTGCCCCTGCCTCAAGTCTTTCCCTGTTCTAGTCCATTTTCCCACTCAGCTGTGAAATAAATCTTCCTAAAACACAGGTCTGACCTTATCACCCCCTATTCAATAAATTCTAGTAGGTCCTTGTCACCTTTACTGCCTCAT
Organism: Notamacropus eugenii; assembly: GCF_028372415.1. Lineage (NCBI taxonomy): Eukaryota > Metazoa > Chordata > Mammalia > Diprotodontia > Macropodidae > Notamacropus > Notamacropus eugenii. The sequence goes on along the minus strand of NC_092874.1, from coordinate 334,823,485 downwards.
AACCTGCTCCCCCTCACACCCTTCCAATCTTCTTATACCTTATTCACCCCCACTTTCTGTGGGATCCAGTGATAATTGGTCTCCTTGTTCTCGGCACAAGACACTCCCTTTCCATTTCCAGTGGTTATCCCCCACACCTGGAATTTCTCCTCTCTCCTCGCTATCTCTTGAATTCCCTGGTTTCCTTCCAATATCAGATAAAATCTCACCTTCTACAAGAAGCCTTTCTCAATCCCAATGAATGCTTCCCTGTGTTGAATATCTTTAATTCATCTTGTCTATGTCTTATTTGTACCTAGTATTTGTTTGCATGCTATCTCCTCCATTAGACTGTGGGCTCCTTGAGCGCAGGGACTGTCTTTTGCCTTCCTGATATTCTTAACTCTTAGCATAGTGTTGGAATATAATGGATGCTTAAGAAATACTTGTTGACTAATTGGCGGACTTGTGGCTGCAGGATGTGGTCCCATTTCTGCTTATGATTTAAAAAAAGATGTCAGAGAACGGCTGACTAGGAATGTAATAGGATGTTACTGAGCCAATAAGAAATGACGAAAGAGGTGGTTTAAGAGAAAATTGGGAAGACTTCTATGACCTGGTTCAAAGTAAAATAAGCAAAACCAGGAGAACCATTTATATAATAACAACATTGTAAAAACAACATAACTTTGAAACATGTAAGACCTCTGATCAATGCAATGATCAACCATGACTCCAGAGGATGGATGAGGAAGCATGCTACTTATCTCCTGTAAAAGATACGATGGACTCAAGATGCAGAATGAGACCTACATTTTGGATGCGGTCAATGAGGGAATTTTTCTTAACTGTGAATATTTTTACAAGGGGTTGTTTTTTATTTTTTTCTTTTTTTTATGGGGGAGAGATGAGAGGGAAAGAAAATAATGTGCTTGTTAATTGAAAAAAATAAAAGTTAAAATTTTTTTAAAGGTATTAGAAAAGCACCTTGGGGCAACTAGGTGCTATAGTGAATACAATACTTGGTCTCAAGTCAGGAAGACCTATCTTCCTGTGTTCAAATTTGGTCTCAGACACTTAGTAGCTGAGTAACCCTGGGTAAGTCACTTCACTTCATTTGCCTCATCTCCTCATTTGTAAAATGAACTGGAGAAGGAAATGGCAAATTACTCCAGTATCTTTGTCAAGAGAGCCCTAAATGGGGTCACAAAATTGGACATAACTGAAATTATTGAACAACAACAAGGAAGGTACTCCTTTCCTGATCCCAAATATGTGATAGGTTAGTTCCCTGTGAATGTCTGAAATTATAACATTAATATTTCATTCCAATTTAATCTCCATCCCAGCAATCAATCAATCAATAGACATTTATTAAGCACCTACTATGTGTCAGGTACTATGCTAAATCCTAGGGATATAACAAGAGGCAAAAGACACTCCCTGCCCTCAAGGATCTAGTTGGGGAGATAGCATGTAAACATATACACAAAGCAAGCTTATATACAAGATAGATAGGAAAAAAATTGACAGTGGGAAGGCACTGGAATTAGGAGGAGTGGGGAAGGTGGGATTTTAGTTGGGAATTAAAGGAAGCCAGGGATGTCAGTCAGCAGAGGGAAGGAGGGGAAGCATTCCCGGCATGGGAGGTGGCCAGAGAGAATGCCCAGAGCTGAAAGATGGAGAGTCTTGTTCATGGAACAGCCAAGAGGCCAGTGAATGGATTGAAGAGTTAAAGGTTGGAGAGTAAGGTATTGGTTGGTTGTTAGCCTTTGTTCTCAAAGAGGACCAAAATGACATCACTATGATAAAATCAAGTTTCAGTGAGTCTGACTGTGGCTGATCAGACCAACAGAGCTCGGAATGCTCCACCACAGATTGGGCACAAATAATGTGAGTGAGCATTTGCACATCCTGTGTTCCCTTTGAGCTGTTTCCATTCTGCTTTGCACATAGAGCACAGCACCTTCTCTGATACAGGCATGTCATGCTGAACAGTTCTGTGCCAGTGTCTCCCATGTCACACAATCAAATCCAAAGTTCCTGAGAGAGAGGTATAAGAAAATTGGAAAGGTAGGAGGGGGCTAGGCTATGAAGGGCACTGAATGCCAAGCAGAGCTTTTTGTATTTGCTCCTGGAGGCAGTAGGGAACCACTGGAGTTTTCTGAGTAGGAGGGTAGCATGGGACTTGTACATTAGGAAAATCATTTATGTGGCTGAATGGAGGATGAATTGGAGTGTGTGTGTGTGGGGGGAGAGTCAGGGTAGGCAGAGCCACCAGCAGCCTACTGCAGTAATCCAGACATGAGGTGATGAGGGCACTAGAGTGGTGGCAATGTCAGAGGAAAAAAGGGGGAGTATTCTAGAGATTTTGAAAAAGTAAAATGTACAGACCTTGGTAAAAACTTAGATATGGTGAGTGAGAAAACCAGATGACTCCTTGTTTGTGAGCCTGAGGGCTTAGGAGGATGGTACTGCCCTCTGCAGTAATACTGAAGCTTGGAGTGGGAGATAGTTTAGGGAAAAAGATAATGAGTTCTGTTTTGGACATATCGAGTTTAAGATGTCTACTGGACATCCTGTTCAAGATGTCAGAAAAGTAATTGGAGACACAAGATTAGAGGTCAACAGAGGGACTGGTGCAGGAAAGAGATTTGAGATCCATCAGCATAGAGATGGGAACTGATGAAATCACCAAATGAAGTCATTTAAAGGGAGAAGAGGACCCAGGCCAGAACCCTGAGGGACAAAGGGAATGTTGTGGTGGAGGGTCTAGCAAAAAAGCAGTCAAGAAAACCAGGAGAGTGGTGTCCTTAAAACCTAGAGAGGAAAGAGTATCAAGAAGGAGAGAGTGATTAGCTGTGTCAAAGAGGTCAAGGAACATGAGGATTGAGAAAAGGCTATTGGATTGGGCAACTAAGAGTTCATTAGTAATTTTGGAGAGAGCACTTTCAGTAGTAATTTCTGGTAAATTCAGAAGCCAGATTGCAAGAGGTTAAGAGGAGAGTGAGGGGGAAAAAGAGGAGGCAAGTACTGTAGATGGCCTTTTTGAGGAATTTAGCTACAAACGACAGAAGAACTACAGGATGAGAGCAGGGATGGAAGGATCAAGTGAGTGTTTTTTCAGGTTAGAGAAAACATGAGCATATTTGCAGGCAGTAGGAAATGAACCAGGAGATATTGAAAATTAGGAAAAGAGTGGACACAGCAGAGTGGGAAATATGATGGAGGAAACGGGATGGAATGGAGTTTCTCTGACAAGTAGAGGGGTTGGCTCGGTTAAGGAGTAAAGCTGTTTTTTCTGTGAACTGGGATCAAGGAAAAGGAAGTAGCAGAAGGCATCTGAGTGATAGGAGATGAGGAAGAGGGGAGAAGAGGGAGCTTATAGCAAATGGCCTATTTAGTCCTCAGGACTTCCATGTGAATGAAAGGATCAGATAAGATTCTCCTGGCAGGAGGGATAAGGGGATACATTCTAGAGTGGGGGGGAAGTGGGCCCCAAAAGACAAATTTCACAGACTTTACTGCTTCAAATTGCTTAAGGACTATTCCCAGGCTCATATCTTGGCCCAAATCAATACCCATTGATTGAACCAGGGAACCTGAGTGCTACAACTCCTGTCTTAGAATCTCTACTATTATTCCTCAATGTTCCTAAAGGTTTTTAAGGCTCTACAGCTCCTAAGTGCTGAAATCAGAGGTCCCTAGCTTTGGTGCCAATTGTCCTATATCCATCACCAGGGTTACCTGTCCCTTTGAAACCTTGTGGGTTTTCCTTCACATTCATATCCCTTACCAAGGAAACTTCTTCAGACAACTCCAGAAAAGATGGAGATCCCTATGGATTGCAGTCCAGTCTGATCATATGTCCAATAGCCCTTCAGCATTTTTATAACCCATGGAAATTTTCTTTTGGCAGAATAAAAAGACAAGACATGGTCAGCCCCTGGGGCTGCTGTCACTTTCTAGACTTCTAAGTACCCTTAGCAAAATTTTAATTAAGCTAACTTCCTAATGTCCTTTGCTAATTCTGGTGGCTTAAGAAAATCCAAAAACCCCTATTAATCATTTCAGTTTGGCTTGGGAATGCACACTCTGCCATTTTCTTCTTGGCATCAGGTTTGTCCTCACATTGATATGAACTTTTATTAATATCAGTCATTGTTATTATAGCATATACTAGGTTGGTATATGGGCCCAGAAATTTAAAGGGAAAAGTCATCCTGAAATGGAAAAAAGAAAATCAAACCAAATCATAAGGAATTCACCAAATGAATAAGCCACAAGCGGATAACTGAGAGTTTGTTGTGCTTTCTGATTCATAAAAACATGGACTTGTAGAGCTGGAAGGGACCCTAGGGACCATTTAGTTCAAGCTCCTTCTTTGGAAAGACAAGGAAGAAGACCCGGAGATGAACTGATTTGCCCCATGTATTACAGTGAGGTAAAGTCTGAGATAGAACTAAGGTTCAGAGAGCCTGACTCCACCATACTGTTCATTCTTTCTTTTCCTTTTTTGTTTTGTTTGTCTGTTTGTTTTTTTGGAAAGGTAAGACAACCCCCAAACTCTAAAAGCATAGATTTTTTCCCCCACAACATAGCTCAGCCTTACAGCTGTCGCCCAAGGCTCATCCTGCCTCCCTTCCTTTCCAATACTTATCCAGGTTCTCTCAGTTCCCAAATACTTTGCCCTTGCCCCTAGGGACCACCAGTGCTAGATCTATCCTCTCTTTTTTCTCACCTGCTAACCTTTCCTCTTCATTCCCTTTCCCTGCACATACCTCTCTGTTGCTTGATCTCCAGTTTTTCACATAGCTTCTCTCTCTACCTCTTGATCTTTGCACTGGGCCTTTGGGGGAACAAGTGTAATCTGCTGGGCTTTCATTATGGCTTCCCTTAGGAGCCCACAGCCTCCTTCCACACTCAGAGATTTTAATAATTCTTCCCAGGGCTCAGAACTGCCTAGATTTCTTAATTCTCTCTAACTTGGAAGTCTTGGAGCTGAATTCTTTAGTGCTTTGGGCCCTGGGAGCCCACTTCATCTGTGCTGAGAACATGAAATCCATCAGAATTGATGCTGATTCTCAGGTTTCCCAGCTTTCTTCTAGTCTTCTAGTCAGTCAGAAAGGGAAGAGTCCCATGCTAGTCCTGGAGGGGGGAAGTAGGAAGGAAATACACTTACATACTTGGGGAGTTTATAATCTGAATGAGGCTATAGGCTAGACATTCAATTTAAGAACAGCAATATAAAATATGAATGCTTATATAAACATTGAAAAGCTTTTGCACAAACAAAATCAATGCAGCTGTAGCAGAATTAGAAGAGCAGGAGTATGGTAGCATAGAAAGGGTATGGCTCTAGAATCAGAAATCCTGGTTCAAAGCCAACTTCTGGCACTTTCTACCTATCATCTGTAAAATGGGGAGGTGGGAGGGGGTAGAATTTGTACTAGATAGCCCATGAGTTTCCTTTTAGCTTTATATCTATGATTCCATATTTATTTAGTTGGGATAAGGGTATGATGTCCAATATAGATAAAGAATTGATACAGACAAACACAAATAAGAGTTATTCCTGCCTAATAAAGGAGATGAATAGGCAGTTCCCAAATGCAGAAATACAAGTTATCAACAACCATATGAAAGAATACAACAGGCCAAAAATACTAATAAGAGAAATGAAAATTAAAAACAACTTTGAGGTTTTTCACTTCTCATATTGGCAAAGATGGCAAAAGACAAAACACCAGACAGGAAATGGGAAAGAGGGCACACTGATATACTGTTGCTGGAGCTGTGAATTGGTTCAGCCATTCTGGAAAACGATTTGCAATTATATGAAAAAATTCAATAAACTGTATGTACCCTTTGACCTATGATACCACTAGTAGGCACAGATACCAAGGAGAACAAAGAAGAAAAGTCTCATATTTACAATAATATTTATAGCAATACTTTTTGCAGTACCAAAGAACTAAAATATATATTATAACATATATAATATGTATATAATAATATATATAATATAATATAATAACATAAATGATGTATAATATCTAAGTTTAAGTTTTACAAAGTGATTTGCAAGTACTCTCTTATTTAATTCTCACAACAAACCTGGAAAGTAGGTGCTATTATCATCCTCATTTTGCAGGTGAGGAGACTGGGATAGTCGGAAGTTAAGCAAACTGCCCAGCATTACAAGCTAGTTAACGTCTGCACTAGCATTTGAACTCAGGTCTTCCTGACTCCAGGTCCAGTGCTCTATCTACGGAGCCACCTCGCTGCCTCTGTCTAGAAGAAAAGTGGGTTTCCATCAACCAAAGAAATACCGAACAAATTATGATACGTGAATGTAATGGAATATGATTTTCCCACAAGAAACTATAAGCATAAAAAAAATTATAAAAATTTGTGACTCAATCGATAAGCATTTATTAGGCACCAACTATGTGCTAGTCACCACGTTAGGGAGACCAATACAAAGAATGAAACAATTTCTACTTTCAAAGAGTTTACATTCCAGAATTGTTGAACTGATGCAGAGCAATGTAAGCAAAACCAGGAGAACAATTTCTACTATGACCACTGTAATATAAATGAAAATGACCTTGAAAGACTTTGGCATTCTGATTGATACTGTGACCAATCAGTTTTCAGAAATTGATGGTGAAGTGTTACCTCTGCCTCTCTGCAGAGTTGTTCAGCTATAGGTATGGAAGGAGATGTGTTTTCAGACATGGATAATATATTGATTGGTTATAGTTGACTATATTTATTTGTTGGAAGGGAGATATATGGGAATAGAGGGGACTCATCAAGAAGTGACTGATAGAACAAAAGAAAAGGGAATCAGAATACATTTAATAAGAAGATGGATATTCATGTGATATACATGGAAGGCATCTAAAAACTTTGTCTGATTTTCAAGGCCCTTCCTAATCTGGTGCTTCCCTGTTTACAGTGATGGAGCTCCCTGTTCTCCCCAATATATAGCCCTGCTGCTTCAGTCAGGCTCTTCTCTTTAATATCTTCCATAATCATCAAGCACCATCCTGTCTCTGAAGCATCCATTTAAAAACCAGACCAAACAAAAACCTACATACAATCAAGAACCCTAAACCTTTTTCTATTCCTCTTTCACAAATGCCATATTTCAGGGACCATCCAAACCCATAACAGCCATCATGTCACCTCTTTGTATCTCACCCTTAAGGAAGGCAATGTGGACATGTATGATGAGATAATGTGTGGGAAAGGAATGAGGCCAGATCTTTCAGTATCCTTTCAGCTCTATGATTCTTTGCATAATGACTTTTGGAGGAGAGGGGCAGAGAAATATCAGGTCATTTCTTTATTGCGCCATGTATTGGTATTAGATTGTAACTAGATGGCAGTCCATTAGATCATAAACTCCTTGAGGATAAGGATTATCTTTTGCCCTTTTTGTATCCCCAGCACTTAGCACGATGCCTGGCACATTACGGATTGATTGACTCATAATAGCAAGATGTTAGAGCTGGAAGAGATTCTATGATTATAGCAGAGGACTGCATGCATTCAATGACTTATCTGGAGTCACAGCGAATGAGCATCAGAGCTGAGACCAGAGCTCAGATCTCCTGAGTCCTCCTTTTGTGCTGTGAAACCTCACTGATCTGAAACTGGCTCCTCTGAAGAAGAGACTGCTGTGAATAGACTCATGTCAATGGACCTAGGTTGGAGGCAGCTTTTACCTCTCTTGGTTTCTAGTGATCTAGTTCTATGTCTTGGCCCAAATCATATCATGAGAGGACAGGACCATTCTGGGATGAAATTGTGAAGTGTTTCTCTATCCTTCCTTCTTCCTCAGGGAGCACCCCTGCTGCAGACCTTTCCCACTCCTCTTGTCTGGACACTAGACATTCATTAATGCAGCCTACAATCATGTTAGCCTTTGGGGCTGCCATTTTATATTGCTGACTCACACTGAGCTTGTGCTTAACTAAAACCTCAGGTCTTTTTCACATTAACTGCTGTGGGTTTCTACTACAGTTATTATATGGGTAAGACCCCTGTTCCTAGGAATCGCAGAGCCAGTATGTCCCTCAATATAATATAGGAGACTAGTAACAAATTATAATATTTTTCCTGTCAACAATGTATTATATAATAATTATATTGTATACATTATATTGTATTATATAATACAAATGATATATCATGCTCCTTGTCAACTAGACACGTTTGTTCATCCTCTACCAAGAATGATCTCTCTTCTGACCTTTACCAATCAACTTCTATCTATTTTTTAAAATCCAGTGCAAGTTCTAAGAATATATCTCATACTTCTGCTGTTATCTGTCACAATGCCTAACACAGAACTTGGGCCCATAGCAAGTGGTCAGCAGAGACCTCGTGATTGATTACATTCATCCTGTAAAGTGTTACCAGATGCTTACGATGTCATTAGTATTTTCTTTCAAGACAACATATTTGCATTTTAACTGGAGTCTTTTGGAGATGAGAATTAAGAACTCTTTACACAGAAGAGGAAAAGTCTTTCTTATTTTTCCCCTGCAGAGCCCCAGACCAGACAGGAAAACCATGTGTCCAAGGGACAGAATCCTAAACAGAGACCAGCAGTGCATACTGAGGTCATAGAGCTGAATCAGACAATAGAGTTCTTCGATTGTCACATGTCAGCCCTAAGGGCCACAGCCACATACAACCATAGCATTTGTTAAATGTTTCTTAAAAGAAGTTTCATTTTTTAACATAAGAAGCATAGCCACACATAGGTACATTGTCCAGACTGGTAAATGTCAAAATTAATTCATTAATTTATGTCATACTTTTGGGCCAATGACCAACATGAGGTTCAAGGTCATGATGCAGTATGGCATAATGGAGGCAAGAGACCAAAGTTCTAATCTCAGCTGTCTCAATAATACACTGTCTGTCCTTGAGTATTTTCCTTCATCTCTGTGTGCCTCAGTGTCCTTCTTTACAAAATAGATCCCTCTCAGCTCTCATAGTCCAATAATTCTGCCTTGAATAATAATAACAACAATAGCTAACTACATATAGTGCCTACTTGTGCCAGGCACTGTGCTAAGTATTATCTCATTAGAATTTGGTGGGTTAATCTGAAGCTCAGGAAAGTTCCTGTCTCTATGAAGGTTTTGCCCTTAGCTGTGCCTATATTCTGGATAGTGCTGACATGATCTAGTTAATAATAAACTTCACTAAGTCTCAAGTTTAGCTATATGGGCATATGTATGTGTGGGCACACACGTAAGTGTATGTTTACATAGGTATGTCATATGATATATTTGCATATGTGTGCTACTTGCATGTTTATGTATTGTATCCATACAATGTATAATGTGCCTATATATGTATACATGTGATGTGTATGTTTGGTATGTATATGTATGTATACATGAATGTGTGTGTATATATGTATATATTATATATGTGTGTGTATATATGTGTGTGTTAGACTGAGGGAGAAGGATCAAGAGTTAGGTCTCCTATTCTTTAAGCATAAGGGCATATCTGAGCAGCTTACCAAATCACGTAGAATCCTCTTTTCCTTGTCATCTTTCCTCACTCCCAACCCCACTTCCTGCCCACCCAACCCAACTGAAATGAAGAAGGCCCAAGAGATGAGGGCTCTTCCCCTTGGGGTTCTGGAGCTCAGTGGTTATATGCTGAGGAGTGGAAGTCCAAAGTCTGTGAGATCTGTTCTCACTTGTTCCTGAACCAAGGTCCTCTTGTGATTTTAATTCCTTCCCTTGTTAGTTTGCTCATCTACTACAACAGGTTCAGCACACTCTCTGACTCTCTCAGGAGTGCGTTTTCACATGAATGAAACTACAAGCCCTGTGTGAGGTACCCTACTCTACAGAAATAGGAAACACCAGATTATAAGCTCTTCTAGGGAAAGGACCACTCCTTATAATCCTTTTACATTTTCTAGGACTCCTGGCACAGGGCTGGACATATCACAAATGCTCACTGACTGATTAAATGAGTGACCACACATCTCTTGGACCACAGGCTAGGGGTGCTCCATGGATTAAGAAGGATGTGGCTTTTGTAGCAGCAGCAGCAGCAGCAATGACGACATGGTAGCTTCACAACAGGATTGGCCTAGGCCAAGAAAGCCTAATGTGGTCTAGCTATTCTCCCTCTCCATCCCTGAAACAATTAAAGGTAGTAATTCCATTAAAGTGAACGTTCTTTCGTTCTTTCTGATCTGGAGTGGGTGCTCAAAGTCTTACTACCAAATCGTGTATTCCTGAAGGAGAAGATACTATTTTCCCCAGTTCTACCCCTTGAGAGAGACACTAGAAGCACTCAGGGAGTTGTGTGGGCATTGCCATGGCTCCCAGGACTTCCAGAAAGGCAATTTGGAGCCACTGGTCTCACCCGGAACAACAAACCAGAGCTATGAAGGGATTGGGAAATAGCAGGGCTGTAGACACAGGCGGTTTAACCTCTCCTCTCCTCTTTTCCTTTTGTACTTTGCTTCACTGGGTGCTGCCATGATCTTTGTAAGATAACTCTGCCAACGGGAGGAGGGAAGGAAGAAAAGAAGAACTCCTCCCTCCCCATTGCTGCACTCTCCAAAAGATGCAAGGGAAAAGGGGAAGATTAAGTTCTTGAGAACCGAGTTCTTCTTCCAGTGGTAGATCTCTTCTCAGCTCTTTCAGTGTGACCAATTTGCCTTTTATTTATGTTACAAGGGGTATGGTTGGTCCTTTCAGCCAATCATCTAATAGTCACTACTTTATTACAAAGACTCAAAGTCTAAAATCTTCTATCTATATCTCATTATCTTCCCCTTATACTCTGTAATATAATTGATCAAACTCAGGACTCAATCTGGAATCCCCTGGTCAACTCTCCCCCCAAAACTCTACCATAAGTTAAATGCTCTACCATAAGTTAAATCCCTCCCAAATAAATTTGGGTGCTTCTGGCACACTTATCTGTAGTTTAGGTATGTCTCTCTAGTACTTCGGGGAGGCTGACATATTGACATTTCCAATGTCTCTTTCAGGAATTTTCGCTAGAGACTCAACACAATCCATGTGGCACAGTTTTATGGAAATTGGAGAATTAGTAGCATTTTGGGAGGTCCAGGCCTATGCTATCTGGTGATCTGGGAGATTTATACTAACCCCAAAATATCAGATTTTGCACATTTAACAAACAAACAATGTTTTTCAAAATTCTCAAAAATTATTGCCTCTCTTAAGGCATGTAAAGATTTGGGTTAACCTAAAGAAATTGGAACAGCAAAAAGATAAAGAAAATAAGCTGATACAAAAAAGGAGAAAACTACTTTCCTCTCTCAGAGGGAAGGTCTGATGTCAAATGGGCTCCCCACAAAGTGAGGCTTTTCCAACAGGAATTGGACACCTGAGGTTGACTGGATGTCACTTCCTCACCTTCAGGTGATAGATCAAATTATCCTGGGTGAAAATTCTTTTGAGGGTCCCTGTGGCACAAAGACAATCCAATACTTTCTCCAATGGATCTCTATAAAACCACAGGTATTACAAATGGAGGTCAAGAAAAAAATTTTTCTCCAATGGAATCTTTCAGCACATAAAGCATTCCAAATGGAAGTCCAAAGTCACCCCAAGCTTGAACAAGTAGACTAGCTTAAAAAAATAAATCAAACTAATAATGGCCTCAAAGATGTGTGGAGCTACCCAAAAGGGATTAAGGGACTGACTTGAAGCTGACTGAGGTTTTTAGGCCTTCTGGCAAACCTTAAGCTATGAATGTTCCACTGGTAAGGATCTCAGACAAGCTGTATGAATTCATGCCACAGTAGGGAGAGCATTCTAGGTCTGCTCAAAAGTTAAAAAAAAAAAAAGAAAAGAATGTCCATAATGTCCCACAGGGGACTCTCAATAACCTTATCTCTGACTAGTCCTCTGTGTGGCTCTACGTTCATTGCTAGGCACCAGAATTCCAGGGATGCAACATCGAGACCCCTTATATCAACTTCCATACTCATAATGGTCACAGTAATACAACCCATATCTGTTCTTGCCATTGCACTTCTCCTTCTGCTTTGCACCCCCAAATCCTATTCTACATCCTCACTGTGAACTTGAATGCCTTAACCTTTTAGTTTTTTCCCTGGTCATCACCCATGCACTGGCTGTGTTTTCCCTGTCCCATTTTAATCCCTTGGTGAAGCAATTCAACTCTATGCCACCCTGTTTTCTCCAATTCCTTACGTTATCACTGATCTTGCCCTGCCTAGACTCAGTTTTCAGTTACTCCCACCATCCACTGATTTTGCTCACATGCAAAGCGGGAGAAAATCATAAAACGATGCTGACTGGATCCACTAGGAATTTATGTTACATAATCTCAACCCTGCCCTGGCTGTGGCATGGTAATCCGTTTACACCTCCCTGACTCACTATTCTACTTACCACAGTTGTTCTTCCAAACCTTTTCATCTCTCCTTAAACATTTCCATAGTTTCCCCTACCTCAGCCCTCTCAGCTGGGAACCTTGACTCAGATTTTACTGAAAAAAATTAGGCCATTCACTCGAGCTCTCTTTTCTCCCTCCTTCTCATCTCATACCATGCATGCATTTTACAACTAGTTCCTCTGTCACCCCGACTGATGAAGAGGTGACCTTTCTTCCTTACCAAGACTATCTCCTCCACATGTTCAAGTGATCCCATTCCATCATATCTTCTCTAAGTGATTGCCCCTTCTCTCATCCCCATTCTCTCATTAATCCTCCTCTTGTCTACTGGCTACTTCCCTACTGTCTACAAACATATCTATGTCTCCTTCACTTGATCCATCCATCCCCACTAGCTATGATCCCCTAACTCTTCTCCCTTTTGCAGCTAACCTCTTTGAAAAAGGTTGTCTACAATCAGTGTCTCTACTTCCTTTGCTCTCACTCTCGTCTTAATTTTCTTCAGTGTGGCTTCTAACCTCATCATTCAACTTCAATAACTGAAAAAGTTACCAATGATTTCTTAATTGCCAAATCTAATGTCCCTTTTCCCATTCCTTATCCTTCTTGATCATTTTGCAGCCTTTGACATCAATCACCCTCCTCTCCTTGATACTATCTTTCCTCTGAGTTTCTGTGATATTACTATATCCTGGTTCTCCTACCTGGTGGACCATTCCTTCTCAGTCTCTTTCACTGGATCTTTATCCAGGTCACACCCACTAACCATAGAATCTTCCAAGGCTCAGTCCTGAGTCCTCGTCTTCTCCCTCTCTACGATTTCATTTGGTGATGTCATCCATTCCCATGGATCCAGTTATCATCTTTATGCTAATGGTTCTCAAATCTACTTATTTAGTCCTAACTATCTTCTCACCTTGTCTCAGGTCTTCTATTACCTGTTATTACCTACCTTGAACTGGATGTTCTATAGACATCTTAAACCCAATATGTCCAAAACTGAACTCAGTCTTTCCCCCAAAACCCTCCCCTCTTCATAGCTTTCCTATTACTGTCAAGGGTACTATCAATCCCACAGGCTCACAACTTAGATGTCATCCTCAATTCACCCCTCCCCCCCGCCCCCAATCCAATCTGTTGCCAAGCCCTGTTGATTTTATCTTGGTAACATTTCTGGTATATATCCTTTTCTCTCCTCTGATGCTGTCACCACCATTATGGACTATTGTTATATCACTTCATGCCTAACTACTGCAATAGCCTGCTGGTTGATCTCCCAGCCACAGGTCTCTCCCCATTCCAGTTCTATTCTTAATAAGCTGTGAAAGTGATCTTCCTAAAAAGTAGATCTAACCATCTACTCCTCCCCCCATTTAATGAATTACAGTGACTTCCTCTAACCCTAGGATCAAAATTTAAAATCTATCAGCATTTGGTATTTAAAACCACTTATAACCTGGCCCTCTACTAACTTTCCAATTTTCTTAATCATGCCTGCTGTAGAATCCAGTGACACCCCGAGCTCCTTGCTGTTCTTTATGAAAGACACTACATCTTCCATCTTTGGGCATTTTCACTGGCTGTCCCCATGCCCAGAACACTCTCCTCATCTCTGTCTCCTGGATTCCTTCAAGTCTTAGATAAAAATCACACCTTCTACAAAAATCTTTCTCTATCCCCCTTAACACCTTGCCTCTATTTTATTCTGTCTACTTATTATTTGTACAGTAGTCGTTTGCATGTCATCTCTCCATTAGACTGTGAGCTCCTTTTATATCTCTAGCACTTAGCATAGTGTCTGGCACACAGTCAGTGCTTCATAAATGCGTGTTGGCGACTGACTACTTAAGTATTCAACCATGCAAAAACTCTCCAAACAACTGGCCTGATTTGTAAAGGAAACACATCATAAAACTCTAATTACAGTCTGAAAACAAAAGAAAAATACTAAATACTAGTGTAGCAGGGGGTTGATCAGAGATTCTTGATTAATTGAGTCCCCCTAGTCCACTTGACAAAATTGCAGGTAACAGAGAGAAGCAGGGTAAAGTCATGCTTGTCAGACTTTGAGTGACTGAATTTATATGGGGCAGGTAACAGAAAGAATGAGATGAAAGGATGGGTCCCTTTTAGACTGGCCCATTTGTTCCTCATAAAGGGTGTGCCCATTTGGTCACTGATTGGCTCATTTACATATGAAATGGTCAGGAAACTAGGTGAGGCTTGGCAGAGACAATGAACTTTCCTCTGGGGAGAGAGTTTAAAAGAAGAATCCAGCTATGGAGTGAGTCAATAAAGAAAGCAGTTAGCTCTTCGAGTGGAGAAGACAGTTCTGGAAGAACTCAGCATTCTTCACCTTTTCCTTTGTGCCTCTTGAAGAATGTAGCAAGGGAGGAGAAGGGATTTCTTTCTCCTCCTCCTCCATCCCACCCCCACTATGAGCAACGGCATTTTGCAGCAGATGAATATGGACATAGATGTTGCACCCAGCAGAGTGCAGGCTTGGTGTCCAGCTGTAGGCAGAATGAACAGGTTCTTGAGAGGAGTCAGGAATCTAGTGCCTGGATTGGGGAATCCTTCTTAGGAGATGGTGGGCCACAGAACTAAGGTTCCTGCTAATTCTAGGCAGAGTTTCTGGCTCTTTCTGGGAAAAGACGTTGCATTATCTAGGCCAAGATTTCATTGAAGCTAGAAGCTGGAGTCAATAGTGACTGCAGCCAAGCAATGGGGCAGCATCCAGTGTAGACTTTGAGGTCAAGGTCAGTGGGAGAAGTGTAAGAATGTCAGGTTGAGTCAGATGTGTGAATTGCTTCTTTTTGCATTTGTTTTGGTCACATGAGTTGCCTATGTGTGTGCCTCTCAACTTGTGAAATTTATATGTTACCTTTTCTACCAATCCCATGTGTATTTGTAGGAGAGTCCACCCTACATTTGTGGGGGATATATTTTATATTCTTACTATGCCATTTCAATAAGTACTTTTATCTGACCCTAATTGTGTCCTCTGGCTGACTAGAGTAAAGGTAGATTCATTAATGGGGGCTCATGAGCTATAGTTTTAAAAGTTCTCTGAGGGACCCTGACTTCAAATGCAAGGTGGAAGGGCAGCCCAAAGAGGGTGCTACATTAATTTTCTCTCAAGGATTCCTATAATACTAGGGCATCTCAAAATGAGAATCCCAGAGAGAAGTCTCTAAGATTTTACCAAAGGCCTAGGCTACTCCCAATCTTCCACCAAGAGGTTCTAGCCCTGAACTCATCCAGACAGAATTCATCCTTGTAGGGTGGGAGTAAGTCTTCTCTTAACTTTTCTTTCTGGCTAGTTGCTTCTATCTTGGAGTAGAACTCACAGGGGAAATCTTTAAATCAAAATTCAACTATGGATGACTCATGTCTTTCCCCAAAGTGGGTAACTGGTTCCCTTTAAAAACAGTACTCCAATATACAAAATAGGTATCAAATATGTTAAAATTTACTTTTATTTCCTTTACTACTGAAAATGTTTAATACAGAAAAGAACTCAAAGGTACACCTTAACAAATACAGAAAAACATCATGCTCACTATACTTTGGAGGAAGGACAACTTCATGGCACTGCTCAACATATATTTAGGTTTTTCCCATTCACTTTAGTCCTGCCCAGCTGGAACCCTTCACAAGGTCCAGATCTGGCCTTGGGCACAGGTTGGGTTTTCTTAATCCTTTCAGCATGAGCATTCTCCCGGTGATGGTGTTTCTCCTCTGAGAACTGGTGCTGTTTCAGGAATCACCTCCTGGTGGATAGCCAGCACCTGACTCAGAAACTCTTGACCTCTTGACCTCACAAGGTTACTGTAAAGACTGGAAACATCCATTTCTCAGGATCTCTGGTCACTGGCCTGTGCTCAGGGAAAAAAGGAGAAAATGGAAGGTGGCCAAGGATTCAGGCTCACCTAGGCAAGAACATGTGGTCACTGCCACGTGCTTGACAAAATGACAGACTGTAAGAGGCAGGCATTGTCCTTTTTTGACACCATTGCCACTGGAGGTAGAGAGAAGGAAAGAAGTCCTTTCTACTCCCACCTGCACTAGAAGTCCGAGTACTAGAAGAGTCCCAGTTCAAATTATTTTTCCTCATTTCCTCTTATAGTCACTAAGTGGGCTGTTCCCCCTCATTCTACGGCCAGTCATTTTTGAGGCAACTCTCATCACTGGTGACCAAACAGGTTGTGTTGCCTCTGTAACCAATCAATAGGTGACCCATGTGTCATCTCAACAAGGCATATGTCCTTCAGCAAGAGGGCAGAGCACATGTTACCAAGGCATATGCCCAGTTCCATGGGAGGAACCCCAGTCCACAAAAATCACTGGGGTCCACCTGACTATCTCCATTATACTATCCTGACAGTTTAGAATTTACTGTCCTCGACAAATCAACTGGTTTGCTTTTGCCAATTCCACACAGCTCTCTGGGGGTGTAGGGAAGCTCAGACACTGTCCTTTCATGTATCTCCACCGAGATACTGCATCAGAGTTTCTCAACAAAGTCTACATGGCCCAGTTCTTCATGGTCTCCTGAATGTCATACAAAGAGTCATAGCAGTGCATTTAGAAAAGGGCCAGAGAATATGTCCTAGAGAAAGTGACCAGAGTACACACCCCTTTGGTATGTACCAGAGTATATGGTACTCCACAGGAGGAGCCCACAGACCAGGAAGTACGACTGAGCATCCCATTATATAAGTATATCCTAAATATAGGCAAAATAAATATGTGAACTTCGTGGCGAAGGGACAAGCAGCTGGGGGTAATCAGGAAAGGTCTCCTGTAGAAGACAGTACTTCAGCTGAGTTTTAAGGGAACAAGAGATTCTAAGAGGTGGAAGGAAAGAAGCAAGTCATTCTAAGCATAGGCACAATCAGTGCAAAGTCGTGGAGATGGGAGGTAACATGTATGACAAATAGTTAAAAGGCCAATACAGCCAGACTATGGGATGTAAGAAAGAGAGTAATATATAATAAGACTGGAGAGGTGGGTTGGGGCCAGGCTATGAAGAAAAGCCAAACAGAAGAGTTTATATTTAATCTTAGAAGAAATTGGGAGACATTGGAGTTTATTGAGTAAGGGTCAGAACTGGGCTTTAGGAAAACTTTTTCGGTAGCTGTGTGGAAAATGGATGGGAGAGGTAAGAGAATCATCTGAGGTGACGAGGGCCTGATGGATATGTGAGTGAAGAGAAGGGGGATATATGTGAGAACATGATGGAGGTAGAATTGACAAGGTCTGGCATTGACTGTCTATGTGGGGTGGGTGAGAATGAGGAGTCGAGGAAGGCTCTACAGTAAAGAAGCTAGAACACTGGAAAGATAGTAGTGCCTTTGACAGAAATAGGGAGGTTTGAAAAAGCAGTGGGTCTGGGGGAAAATTAAGTTCTGCTTTAGATATGTTGAAGGACTTTGCCCACCATCCAAAAAGCTGCTGGCCCAGGTTGGCAAGTATTTAATGAGGGAATCTCAAAGCCTTTTCTGGAAAATCTCTTCATTTGAAAGATGGGATAAGCCTTGGACTGGAAATCTAAGTCCTGGCTATTCCATTAATTTGATATATGACCCTGGGCAAGTCACTGACCCCCTAGCTTCCTCATTTTCCTCTTATGTGAAATGGAGGGGTGGCGGTAGTGAAGGTTGATTAAATAATCCTTAAAGTCCCACAACCCTCACATTCTTTCTTCTCTCTCTTTCTCTCTCTGTGCAGTCTTCCTTCCTCTCCCTTCTCTCTTTATGCTCTCCCTTGCTCTGTCTCTCTCTCTTTCTTTCTCCTTTTTCTCTCTCTCCCCCTTTTCTCTCTCCCCTTCTCTCTTTCTCCTCTCCCCTTTCCTTCCTCCCTTTGTCTCTCACTGTCTCTCCCACTCCTCTCTCTTTCTTTTCTCTCCCACCCTCCCTTTCTCTCTGTGTCTCTATCTCCTTCCCTCCCTCTCTCCCCCTCCGTTTCTTTCTCCCTCTCTCTCCCTCTCCTCTTTACAAGTGGGATGTGCACAGGAACGGCTCAATCAAGATATAATAATTTTTAATTAACATGTGGATCATTTCACAGGCTGATCTCCTTGGAGACAAAAGAGAAGATGTTCTCTTAAGATTTCCCTTTGCCTCCCCTCTTCTCCCTTCCCTGGCCCCACCAAGGACTCCCTGATTTCAACCATGTATCTTCAGCCTTGAAAACCACGCAAAAAACCCCTTTTTCCTTAGGGTAATAACACACTCATGCATACACACATTTATACATATACACAATCTCACATCCATACAAATACATAGACACAGACTTAGACTAACAGAGAGAAAGGTATACATATATACATACAGATACACGTACACAGAAAGATAAACAGATGAAAACACAGATGTTTTGCAGTGTTTGCAGATTCCCCTACACAATCTCACAAAAACTGACATCCACACAGACTAACATATAGAGACACACTCACAAATGTATACAATTATACACAGAGACACCAACTAACATACAGATAGGCACATGCTTATGTAGATGCTGGTATACACATGCATGAGACGCCAACTGCAGATGTATACAGATACATGTACAAGCAGGCACACATCCACGGACACACAAGAGAGAGACACATACAAAAACAGGCAAAAGGGATGGGCTTCAAGGGAAGGAATAGAAGGTTCCTCTCCTCTTATGGTAAGTCAAGACAATAAATGTTTTTCCACCTCCCCTGAAGCTGGCTTGCTGCACTCCTCCCCAGGAGAACTGGAACAGAGGTCACTGACATTAATACCTGGCCCAGAGAGAATATGGAAAGGGCCTCAGTGAATGGGAATCAGGGATCTCCCTTCCCCCTACCCCAACCCCAGCCAGAACCTAGGAGAAGTCAGCAGTGGCCCCTTGGGCAGTCACTCCAGCTATCGATCGCTTGCTGCAAGCTCTCTCCTGCCCTGCTGTTTCTCACTTGTTTTCTTCCATGGAGCGGCCGCCCTGACCAAACCGGGCCACAAGATACACCCACAGCCTCCAGTTCTAATGATTGCTTTGGGGATGAGGGAGTGAGGAGGAAGAGTCAGGTTTCAGTGATAAGACAGCTTGGTTGTTCCAGAGGAGGGCTTCCTATTTTCCCTCCTTTCTTCTCTCCTCTCCTCTCTTATCTGCCTCTTCTCTTTCCCTCCTCTTTCTCTTTCTCCTCTCCCTTTTTTCTCTCCTCTCTTTCTCTCTCCTCTCTCCCTCTTCTTTCTTTCTCCTCTTTTTCTCTCTTCTCTTTCCCTCTTCTTTCTCTCTCCTCTCCCTCTTTTTTCTCTGCTCTCTTCTCTCTCCTCTCTTTCTCTCTCTGCTTTCTTTTCCACCCCTCTCTCTTTTCTCTTTCCCTCTTCTTCCTCTCTCTCCTATCCCTTTTTTCTCTCTCCTCTCTTTCTCTCTCCTCTCTCCCTCTTTTTTCTTTCTCTTCTCTTTCCTTCTTTCTCTCTTCTCCCTCTTTTTTCTTTCTTCTCTCTCCTCTCTTCTCTCTTCTCTTTCCCTCTTCTTTCTCTCTCTCCCTTCCCTCTTTTTTCTCTCTCCGTTCTCTCTTTTCCTCTTGTCTTCTTTCTCATTTTTTCTCTTTCTCCTTTCTCTCCTTTAGATCTCTCTTCTCTTCCTTTCTTACTTTTCACTCTCTTCTTTCCACCACCCCTCTCTCCCCACATCACTTGGGAAGATTAACCTCTTTGGTCTCACCCCGTCATGCTCAGTGAGTACCTGGACTAAAGATATCTAAACTCAGAGGAGAAAGGTAAGAAGCCACTGCTTGCCCCAAATGGCCCATTTTAGATCAATGCCTCTGTCCAGATGATGAATGGGTAAACTAAGAGGTGATATGAATCACCACAGCTGGATTACAGCCATCTGGCCCCTTCTGGTCTCAGGTCCCTTGGTCTAACCACTGGATCCCACTCCCCATTTGGTGGGCTTGACTATTTTGGTTCCAACATCCCCCAGTGAGGGCAAACACCCAAGTTTAGAATTCCCCAAAGAGGAACACGATAGTCAAAGACCCAGGACCCTAGATGCACCTTATTGGTCAAGACTCTTCTGGCTCTGTCACTTTCTCTCCTTCTAAGGTAGACTCTCACTCCACCTCCCAGTCTCTCAGTTTTCTCCTTTGAGAAATGGGAAGATATTCTCCTCCTCTTCCTGGCAAAGGGAAAAGGTTGCAATGAGACTCTAGACCCTCTGCAGTTTGCAAGAGGAAGGAGTGGGATGGGTGTTGGATGAGTGCCCAGGACTATCATTTGGCCTGAAATCCTTCCCAGTTCTCAAGCTGGGGTAAGAGGAATTTCAGAGGAATTGCTGCAACATGGTCACTGACAGCATACCATTCCTTTTGCAACTGAAGCTCCCTCCACAGCCCTCTGGACTGGGATCCCCACCCCTTTCTTCACTCTTCTCCTTTTGCAATTCTCCAGGCCTGTGGCCTGGCTTGGGCTCTCAGAAAAAATAGGAGAGATCCCAGAGGCAGTTGAAATCTTGCCAGTGCAACTGCACACACACACACACACACACACACACACACACACACATTCTTACAGTATTCTGACAAGAGCAATGAACTGGCAGTCAGAAGGCCTGGATTATAGTTCTGGCTAGGCATCTTCTAGGTGGATGAACGTGGGAATGTCTCAACCTCCATTTCCTATAAAATGGAGATAAAAATAACTCTTCCATTGGGGATAGGTGCTCATGGGATCAAATAAGATGTTTATGAAAGCATTATGTATATATGGGATTACTGCATATATACACATAGATGTAGACACACATACATCTTCACACATGAACACAGAAACATTTGTAACAATATAGAGAGAAACATTATACCTACCCCCAGGCATGTACCCCTATATATACATACATGATCACACAGGATATAATACACATTTATCCATGCACACTAGCACACACAAAAGTACACGCATGTATATGCCTATTATGCATATGTTTTCTCTTTGAGGAACTTAGTCTTAGTTGAAAGGCAGCATTGGGGTGATGAGGCTCAAGGGGTGGTGAGGAGAACCTAGTGAATGGAAAGACAAGACTCCTTTGGGATCAGTGTTCCCAGTCTTAAGGGAGAAAAATGATGGTTCTGGTCCGGAGAGAGCCCAGAGCTGGGAGCCACAAGGACTGGGCTCCAGGCCCAGGAGACAATAACTCACTTAGTGACTTTGGGAAAAGTTACTTCCTTGGGCCTCAGTTTCCCCATCTGTGATTCAGTAATCCTCCTTTTCTCTTGTCCTTCTGAGATAAGGAAGAGAATGAATGATTTCAATGGCTTAAGGCCAAGTTTCATGACCAAGAGGGCTGGATACAAGCTGGTAGGAGAGGGCAGCTTGTGGATGAGACATCATCAGCACATCACCCTTGTCATGACCACAAGCCCCAGTTAAAACTTTGAGAATCTGTCCCTGAGGTGGTACTCCTACAGATCTGACCCATTCCTTTGCTGGGGTGGGGAGGGGAAGGGAGGAGGGGACCCAAGGGGATGGAAATGGGACACTTTTCCTCAACTAACAATTTTCAAGACTGAGCTGAGGATGCGGATGGAAGAGTGAATTAAGAAAGGGTGCTGAGCCACAATCCGGGTGGGGTGGGTGGCAGGGTCGGAGGAGGGAGATGATTAGAGAAGCTAAATCTTTCAGGAGAATGCAGTCCCTAATGCAGAAGAATCTACTACTGCAGAGTGCTCAAATATACCTTCCTGAGCAAATCAAAATAGCCACCTTCTAATTACAATTAGAATAAAGGGGGGGGGGATTCACCACCTTTTAGTTCGACCTTCCTCCCCCCCACCCCCTCACAACTGTACCTCCCGATTCAGCCTTGGCTCTTAAACCTTGTAACAGTGTGTGGGAGAGTGCCCAGGAGTAAGCCAGTCAATGGGTGTTTGTCAGCGCCAGGAGAGCCTTCCAGATTACCCCAGGGACCAGGACCAAAGCTTGTGGGGGAAGCCAGTCACTAACGCTGGAGAAACCAAGGCTCTTTAGTGACTTCTTTCCTCTTTGAGGCTGTCCATGACGTTCATTTTCATTTTTCACCTGGAAAGGGTGTGTGTGTGTGGGGGGGGTTGGGGAAGGCTGAATAAGGCAGAGAGACACTATTTTCCCCGCGTCCCTGTCTAACACTCTGGGAAAAGTATACTATATGCCAGTGTGAGAGGCCATTCAGGTCAGACTGACTTTTGGGGTCAATTAGCCTCCTGGTGTGTGTGTGTGTGTGTGTGTGTGTGTGTGTGTGTGTGTGTGTGTGTGTGTGTGTGTAAATGAGAAAAAAGATTCCAGTATGTGCCATCCCTTCCTCCTCCTCTCCTGGAGACTACAGGGGAAGAGCTTTTTTGGCTAAGCTTTCATCCTTCCTGTTGGAACCATTCCTCTCCCTGTCTCCCTCCAACACACACACACACACACACACACACACACACACACACACACACACACACACACACACACACACACACACACACACACGTAAAAGGGGGCGCCAACTCGGCCACCAACGACCAGATCATCTCTTGAAAACCTGTGTGCTGCCCGGCGGGGGCGGCGGCGGCGGCAAAGACGTCCAGACCCTGCACAGTTCTAGAACCACAAAAGCCTCGGGCCCCGAACAAGCGACCCCCGGGGATCGCGCGTGGGTCGCTTGGGCACTCGCGTCACGCGGTGTACTGGGCCTCTGTGTGAAGCCCGGGAACTGCCTGGGGCTCTGGCTTCGGATTGTTCGCCATCACCCGCTTACAGGAGGCAGGGGGAGTCTGTTGGGGAGGGCTCGGGGCGAGCTGGGCCCGGGCCGGGGGTGGGAGAAGGGGAACGCGTAGCATCTTGAACGCAGCCCCGCCGTTCCCCACGCCGAGTCTAGCTTTGCCTCCCATTTTGACTTTCATCGGAAAGAGTTGCCCTGGGAATCTATTAAGTCCAATTTAAATCGACTCTCCGCCCCCCTGGTTCCTGCGCTCGCCTCCGGTTCTCTCCCAGCCTTCCTCGCCCCCGCCCCTTACCCCCTCCACCAACCGCGGGCGGAGGGCAGGCCGCAGTCAAGCGAGGCTCAGCTGCTCAGAGCTTCAGACCTCCTCCCTCGTCTACACCACCCCCACTCTGGATCTGGGACCAAGCGGGCTGCGGGTCTTGCCTATGGGGGTTCGGGTTCCCCGGGCCACTCCTTCAGCCTGCGTTGGGCGCCGGACTCGCAGCCGTTCAGGTTGCTTTCTATCCGGACTGACCATTCTAGACGATGGTGGTAGCCAGCTAAGGAAGTTCCTTGAGCCTCAGCTCTGGGGCGCACTCTCCACCTCCCTCCTCCCTCCCGCTCCAGTTCCAGGGACGCCCCAGTGCCCCTACGGGCCAAGTTGTCTTCTTTTCCCCCTAAACCTCTGCTCCTCCGTGGGGAGAAGAAAACCCGCTTGAACTGTCTGACACCTCCCTCCGCCCCAGTCACCCAGGGTTTTCCTGTGTAGTTATGCATTATTGCACTATAGAACTGATTGCACACAGACATACACCCGCCCCTTCCCAAACTCCTTCGTACTGCATACGATTTAGAGGTTTCCAATTATTTCCTTCATTTCCATGTTCTAAAAACACACAAACACGCGTTGATGACTCTGGATTGATGACCGAATGACACCCAAGTTGTGGTTTTGAATCCGAGCCAGGAAAAAATTGTGACCATGAGAGCTTGGGGATTTCATTGTCACTTCAGTCTTTGAGCAGAGCTGTGTTGTGTGTGCGTGTGTGTGCGCGCGGCCGCTCGCTCACGTTTGTGAGCTGGGGGAGGCGGCGGGGGGGGAGTGCGGGGGGGACGGCGTATTGGTCCTTGGGGGCCCTGGTTTGTAGGAGGAAATTCACCAGGATGAAAAAGGTGATGGCGAGGCGCATGGGGAAGCCAGGGTTTGAGAAGTGTTTAAAGCTCTGCTCTCTAGCGGGAGTCCAGATTCAGAGACAGCTTGGGGGCGGAAGGGAGACGAGCGAGAGCGGGCACGACCTCAAATGGTTGAAAGGAGGTGGTTAGAGCCGTGCCTTTAGCCCCAGAAGAAAGACCAAAAGCGGGATCCAGTGACGTCGGCAACTGGGACACCAGGGTAGGTAGAGTCACAGCTCCCTGGTAAGTTTGAGAAGTGCCAACCTGAGCGGGGCAATTAGAGTTCAGGGCAACGTTGGCTGGAGGCGGGGGTAGGAGAGAATGGACTAGGGGACGACAACAGATCGGCCGCCCACGATAGCAGCTCCCCGGCTGGCGATAAGAACAAGGACCCACAGTGCTCGTCTGACATTCTTTTCCTGGGAGCTCCAGGGTCCAGTGCAGTCAGTAGTTGGGCTGAATTTTCAACTTCTACAAAACTACCGTGGTTTTTTTTCCCCTCCAGCTTTGGGTTCCCCAGCGACCACATACTTCTTACCTCTTCCCACGACCCCAACACAATCACAAACCTCCTCTTCCAAAGTCTCAGCCCTGACCCTTCAGTCAGCTCCACTCATTCAGGCCAGTGAGATAGAGGCTCCCGAGACATTAAAAAAAAAAAACAAAACTGGGGGGGAGGGGCAGGAGAGAGGGTGGTAAAAAGCAACCAGACACCCTCAAGCAAAAGAAAATCCCCTAGAATTCCTCTTCATACAAGGGAAGCCAGCAATCACCCAGCTGCTTTATGAAAACCCAAAACACCGAAGAGAGGAAAATACACAACTCCTGCCACCCCTCCCCCAAATAAGCCAGCGTCTGGAAGCTGAAATCTACCAGACAAGAGGGCTGCAAGTTACAGCAAGAGAATGAGAACGAGAAAATCGTAAACCCACCGAGTTTCATGAATTGAGAGGAAAAAAGATACAAAGAGAAAATGCTTGTAACTATACCTGCTCTGTTCTTCCGTGATCTCCAGCGGTGGGTCTGTGTTTTCTCCTCTCTCTCTCTTCCCTTCTCTTCTTCCAGAACACAGCTGCCAGATTAGATCCTTGAGAAAAAGATGGAAGAAATGGCACAATATTCTCTCTCTCTCTCTCTCTCTCTCTCTCTCTCTCTCTCTCTCTCTCTCTCTCTCTCTCTCTCTCTCCTTTCTCCTCCTCTCACACACTCTCTCCTTCTCTCGCCCTCTCTCCGCTCTTCCTTCTCAGCAACCGTTGCCAGCTCCTTCAGTAGCCATTACTCATGGGCCACTGGGGGATATAAGGTAATTAGAAACGGCCCTATAGCATCCAGCCTGAACATTTTAATGCCAGGGGTAGCAGTGATGTTGGGGTTTGGCTGCAGGCGGCTTACATACACACCAGACAGGAGAGTGGTGGAGCTGCTAGGGAGGGGATGAGAGGGATGGGGGGTGGGAAAGGGGGAGGAGAAGGGGGAGGGTCTGTGTGTGTGTGTGTGTGTACGCGCGCGCGCGCGCGCGTGAGAGAGAGAGAGAGAGAGAGAGAGATTTGATTTCACCATAGAGACATCAGGTCATAAGGTAGAAAGCTCAGAGAAGCTGAGGAGACTGGTGGAGTTGTGGGTTTTATTTTTAATTTATTTTTTTCTTTAAAAAAATCCCCCGAGGAGGTAGCAAGCTCATCGGTGTGATCTGTGCAATGTGTGTGTGTGTGTGTGTGTGTGTGTGTGTGTGTGTGTGTGTGTGTTCGATCTCTGCCAGGAATGGCAATTAGCAGAAGCGGCGCACTGAGCGCAAAAATACTACTGTGAAGGGTCAAAAGAAAGCTGCAGACATTTTTTTGGTATGAGGGTTAGAAGGTGGATGGAAAGCTTAATTCTAGAAAGGAAAAATGGGTCGCACGGAGGGGAGGAATATACTGGATGCTGGCAGTTGTGATCTTCTCCCCTTCTCCCTTTCTTTAAATCACACACACACACACACACACACACACACACACACACACACTACAGCCTATATGCACAACTCTTCTCTGAGACCCTAATAATACCTAGGTCCTAAAGGCGCTCTGTTTAAGGAGGACTGCCTAAGGAGGGGGAGGGAGGCGGGGAGCCTCACTGCTGCTATCCATTTCTGAAAGCAGTGAAGGCATCGGAAGATTGATCCGAAGATTGTTCGCAGGAGCCAGGGGGGCGGGGGCGGGGTTGGGTAGGAAGGGCAGAAGAGGGAGGGAGCGAGGGAGAGAGAGAGAGAGAATAACACACCTGCAGCTTTCTCGGTTCTGCTTAGCCAGCTGTGTCCGAAGCACTGACTGACAGGAAAAATACAGCATTCCGGACTCCAAGGTTTGTGTATCTTTGGGGATTTAGCTTGGACCGTGGCTGGCAAATCAGATCCGACAGCAATCGGTGGCTTCTGGGTACTGGGGGACCAGGGAGGGTGATAACGTAGCACTTCCCCACTTTTTAAAGGGGGCCTCGGGGGAACATTGAAGGGTCTCCAAGCTCTCAAGCTTCAAAGAGCTTTCACCTTGAGAGATGCTGAAGATAGCGCCCTCCGGCTGGTGTTCCCAGCCTCGCGGTGGCTGGTCGTATCTCGGACTCAACCCTCCCACCAGGCGCCACTGAGACGGTGCTCCCCCGACCCCACCCCCCACCCCGGCGCATACTTCAGGCCCCCAGCCCTTCAACCGCTCTATCCTTCTACCTCTGGCGGGGAGATGAAACATATCGCATCACAGTCTGTGTGTGTGTGTGTGTGTGTGTGTGCGTGTGTGTGTGTGTATGTCTCTCTGTCTCTGTCTCTCCCTCCCTCCTCGCTCCCTCCATCCTTTCCTCCCTCCCTCCCTCCTCTCTCCCTACAGATGACAGACACCCTTATAATTATTCCCACCAATATCTAATCTCCCGCTTTTTTTTTTTTTTGGCCTTTCCCCACTTGTCTAGGGCACATCCTGTGTCTGTAAATTCCCCAGGTTAATTACACATCGTGTGTGTGTGTGTGTGTGTGTGTGTGTGTATGTGGTGTGTGTGTGTATGTGGTGTGTGGTGTGTGGTGTGTGTGTGTCTGTCGGGGGTGGGGGGAGGGCATAACTACCCAATTAGTACGCCTTCTCTGCCTTCTCCCAACCCCTGTAGTTTCTGCGTTCTCCAAACCCGGCCCTTGTTTGTGGACCAGGGCTAAGGATATGAACCCTGGAGAGTGAGCTTTTATGTTTATCTCCTAGCAGCGCGCCTCCGGCGCCCCCACCCCTCTTTCTCTCCACAATAGTGGCTCTGCTCTGGCTAATCACTCTTCCTTTTTCCACCTTTTCTCTATCCATCCCCCTCCCACCTCCGCCCCCCAGCCTCACTGGCTCCTGGCTCCCAGTCTCTGGCCGGCTCTACCATTATTTTCCTATTACCCTTCCCTGGATGGACCACAGAGCGGGTCTTCAGCGTATCTTCGTGACATCATAACATTTTACATTCCTGACCTCTGGTTCCACTCTGGTACCTCTTTCCTGAGGAATACCGACCAAGAGAAAATATTTGATAAATTGCCTCCACTCCTTAAAATAATCTGTAGGGCCCTTCAAATCCAGCAACCTCTAGGATATGAGGGACTCAGGAGAAAGAAGGCAAAGGTAGTGAGGTATATGAGAAAGAGTATTGGAATGTGCATGGAGAAATCTATATCTCAGCTCCTGCCCACTAGTTTGCTGAGAGACCTTGAGAAAATCATTTCCCCTTTTTGGGCCCATATATTTTTATCTGTAAATTGAGAAGGTTGCCCTAAATTATTTCTAAGGTCCCTTTCAGCTATGATATTCTACTCACAAGGAGATAGGGGCACCCAATCCAAGCTAGAAAACAGATGTACTGGATGACCTAGGCAAGGCCATTTAATCTTCCTATGCTTTATTGCCTGTGCCTCAGTTTGGCTTCCTTTCCAGCACTTTTAAGTAGAAATCAGATGGTGCTACTGTGTTTGAAAGGATGGAATCCCAATCAAGATCTCTTCCATCTTGTTTATTCAAGTGGCAGCTAGAGCAACTAAATGGTTCAGTGGATAGAGCACTGGACTGGGAATTAGCAAGACTTGTTTTCCTGAGTTCAAATCTGACTTCAGACACTTATTAGCTGTGTGACCCTGAGCAAGTCACTTAACCCCATTTGCCTCCGTTCTTCATCTGAAAGAAATGGCAAACTACTCCAGTATCTTTGCCAAGAAAATACCAAAATGGAGTCATGGAGAACTGGACAGGAATGAACAACAGGGCAGGGATTCTGTTTTCTCAGTCAGATGAAACTTTAGTTCCAGACCTTGGTACAAAGTTGGATGACCAAACTTCTTCAATTACTTAATTAACAACTATTTATTTGGGTGCCCAGATCTATGAGAGATGCTGGGGAGAAAGCCTGGGCCTCAAAATACCTAAGGAGGCAAACAGTATGGGATAACTGCCTTATGGGTAATAGATACTGGGGAGTTCCCAGGGGTGGAACTCACAAAGGATTGGAGTGGTACTTCATGGAGAAGATAGGACGAAAGATGATTATTTGAAAGATGGGTGGGATTTGAATTTGGGGGCAAGTGGGAGGGAATGAGGTGGTAACAGTGGAGGTAGCAAAGACATAGAGAAGATCTGAAAGTTATATATATATATGTAAATAACAGAAGCAGTGTTGCAATTGAGAGTCCCAAACCTGGAACCAGGAGACCTGGGTTCAAATACTCCCTATTTTTGACACCTACTAGCTGCATGAACACAGGCAAGTCACTTAGATCTGTTAGCCTCAGTTTCCTCATTTGTAAAACAAAGACAGCAATACCTCTTCAGGTTGTTGTAAGGAAAGTGTTTAAAGTTCTAGGTAAGTGTGACTATTATTTATTAGGTACCTACTTTGTGCCCAATCAACAAGAATTTACTAAGTACCTACGGTGTCCCAAACATTGGGACAGGTGCTGGCTATACAAAGACAAAAATGAAACAATCTTTGCCCTCAAGAATCTCAAGTTCTATAGGGGAAGACAATATACAGTTATCCACATTAAGACTTTCCCCATTGAGATTTCTTTTTTTTCTTTTTCTTTTTTTTTCATTAAATTTATTTATTTAATTTTTAACATTCATTTTCACAAAATTTTGGGTTACAAATTTTCTCCCCTTCTTTCCCCTCCCCCCCAAACACCAAGCATTCTAATTGCCCCTATGCCCAATCTGCTCTCTCTTCTATCATCCCTCTCTGCCCTTGTCTCCGTCTTCTCTTTTGTCCTGTAGGGCCAGATAGCTTTCTATACCCCTTTACCTGTATTTCTTATTTCCTAGTGGCAAGAACATTACTTGACAGTTGATCCTAACACTTTGAGTTCCAACTTCTTTACCTCCCTCCCTCTCCACCCCTTCCCTTTGGAAGGCAAGCAATTCAATATAGGCCAAATCTGTGTAGTTTTGCAAATGACTTCCATAATAGTTGTGTTGTATAAGACTAACTATATTTCCCTCCATCCTATCCTGTCCCCCGTTACTTCTATTCTCTTTAGATCCTATCCCTCCCCATGAGTGTCGACCTGAAATTGCACCCTCCTCCCCATGCCCTCCCTTCTATCATCCTCCCCACCCTGCTTATCCCCTTATCCCCCACTTTCCTGTATTGTAAGATAGGTTTTCCTACCAAAATGAGTGTGCATTTTATTCTTTCCTTTAGTGGAATGTGATGAGAGTAGACTTCATGTTTTTCTCTCACCTCCCCTCTTTATCCCTCCACTAATGAGTCTTTTGCTTGCCTCTTTTATGAGAGATAATTTGCCCCATTCCGTTTCTCCCTTTCTCCTCCCAATATATTTCTCTCTCACTGCTTGATTTCATTTTTTTTTAAGATATGATCCCATCCTCTTCAATTCACTCTGTGCACTCTGTCTCTATGTGTGTGTGCATGTGTGTGTGTGTAATCCCACCCAGTACCCAGATACTGAATAGTTTCAAGAGTTACAAATATTGTCTTTCCATGTAGGAATGTAAACAGTTCAACTTTAGTAAGTCCCTTATGACTTCTCTTTGCTATTCACCTTTTCATGGTTCTCTTCATTCTTGTGTTTGAAAGTCAAATTTTCTTTTCAGCTCTGGTCTTTTCATCAAGAATGCTTGAAAATCCTCTATTTCATTGAAAGACCAATTTTTCCCCTGAAGTATTATACTCAGTTTTGCTGGGTAGGTGATTCTTGGTTTTAGTCCTAGTTCCTTTGACTTCTGGAATATCCTATTCCATGCCCTTCGATCCCTTAAGGTAGAGGCTGCTAGATCTTGTGTTATCCTGATTGTATTTCCACAATACTTGAATTGTTTCTTTCTAGCTGCTTGCAATATTTTCTCCTTGACCTGGGAACTCTGGAATTTGGCCACAATGTTCCTAGGAGTTTCTCTTTTTGGATCTCTTTCAGGTGGTGTTCTGTGGATTCCTTGAATATTTATTTTGCCCTCTGGTTCTAGAATCTCAGGGCAGTTTTCCTTGATCATTTCATGAAAGATGATGTCTAGGCTCTTTTTTTGATCATGGCTTTCAGGTAGTCCCATAATTTTTAAATTGTCTCTCCTGAATCTATTTTCCAGGTCAGTTGTTTTTCCAATGAGATATTTCACATTATCTTCCATTTTTCCATTCCTTTGGTTTTGTTTTGTGATTTCTTGCTTTCTCATAAAGTCATTAGCCTCCATCTGTTCCATTCTAATTTTGAAAGAACTATTTTCTTCAGTGAGCTTTTGAATCTCCTTTTCCATTTGGCTAATTCTGCTTTTGAAAGCATTTTTCTCCTCATTGGCTTCTTGAACCTCTTTTGCCAATTGAGTTAACCTATTTTTCAAGGTATTATTTTCTTCAACATTTTTTTGGGTCTCCTTTAGCAGGGTGCTGACCTGCTGTTCATGCTTTGACTTCATGTCTCTCATTTCTCTTCCCAGCTTTTCCTCCACCTCTCTAACTTGATTTTCAAAATTCTTTTTGAGCTCTTCCATGGCCTGAGCCCATTGGGTGGGCTGGGACACAGAAGCCTTGATTTCTGTGTCTTTGCCTGATGGTAAGCATTGTTCTTCCTCATCAGAAAGGAAGGGAGGAAATGTCTGTTCTCCAAGAAAGTAACCTTCTATAGTCTTATTTCTTTTCCCTTTTCTGGGCATTTTCCCAGGCAGTGACTTGACCTCTGAATATTCTCCTCACACCCACCTCGCCTCCTGATCCTCCCAGCCAGCGTTTGGGGTCTGAGATTCAAATGCTGCTTCCAGCCTCAGGGCTTTTGGCGGGGACAGGGCTGTTATTCAGTGTGAGATTAAGTTCAGGTGCTCAGGTTGGGGCAGGGCCGCCTCTCAGGCTCAGTTCCCTCAGGGGGTTTATGCACAGACCTTCAACAATGGATCCAGGCTCCTGCCTGCTTGGGGAGCCCTGGTCTGCAGCTGCCTCTCAGCTTCTGCCTCCCAGGGGGGGCCTGAGTTATGGGGGCACCCCACTCCCCTCTTGACCCGCCAAAGAGACCCTCTCACCGACCCCCATCACCTGTGGGTGGAGGGACTTGTGCGGGTGCTGGAGATCCCGTCCCTGAAGCCTGCTCGGATCTGTTCCTCTCGGTGCTGCGGCTGCGGCTGCAGCAGGTCTGGGCTGGGCTCCGCGTCTGCAGCGCGACGGACCTTTTGCGAGAGGTTTGCGGGTCCCTCTGGAACAGAAATGTCCTTCGCTCCACTGTTCTGTGGCCTCACTGCTTCAGAATTCGCCGTGAGTTACTTTATACAAATGTTCTATGGGTTGTGGGTTCGGAGCTATGTGTATTTGTGTCTTTCTACTCCGCCATCTTGGCTCCTGAGATTTCAATATATTGCAGGTTGGCATAAGAAATTAAATGAGAATTTTTTTTGGAGTTTTGTGGAAGCCACAGGTGACATGCAAAGGCCAGCAGATACAGAAAAGCTTAGAAACTCAGAAATACATAAATATATGTATAGTATTGTATAATATCAACAGATTTTATCTTTGAATACCATGATAATTTGGACTTCTTCTCTGGTACAAACAGAGGGCCAAAAAACTTTACGTGGATTTTCCAGATTGTGGAAGGGTGTTTTGCCCGTAACCCTCTTGATGTGAAAAGGATAAATGAATATAGACAAAATTATATTTAAAAGAAATATAAGGTAATTTTGCAGTACTATTACTAATAATTAATATCTATATAGGTTTTATAAGTATTAGATCACACTGTCCTCACAACAACCCTGGGAGTTAGATGGTATTACTACACCCATTTTACAGATAGGGCAACTGAGACAGGAGTAAAGTGATTTACCTGGGGTTACCCAGCTAGTAAATAGCTGAGGATGGATTTGAATGCCTTTCTGACTCCAGGTTCAGTGCTCTGTCCATCTAGCTGATACTCTCTGCTAGCAAGGACTCATAGAGAGCCTTAAGGAATAAGTATCTGGCATTTGAGTTTAGTTTAAGAAACCTAGGGATTAAGAGATACAGGTTAAGAGGGAGTACATTCCAGACATGGAGAGGGAAAGGACAGGCCAAAGGTAACAACTTGTGGAATAAAGCCCGGTGGAACAGTGTCTTCTAAGACAAATGGGCATCCTATGACTCATGGAATGTGCTGAGATTAGAAAGAATGGCCTAGAGCAGGATGGGAGAAGGGTGTTTACAAATCCAGCTGAGTTCATCCTCATGAGGCCAAGGCTACTGGGTAGAGTCTCCAGGAGCTCAGGTCCCTGCTGTTTCTGGTCTCCACCCCAGAAAAATACAGCTTTCTTTTACCTTCCTCCCCAGTACTAGGGACATTTTTGGCCTCTTGGCCTCTAGCTTTTTAATTTTTTTTAACCTAAACCAGGAATTCTGCTTTAATCTCAGCTGGCTCTATCAGGATGAGGTTGGAAGCAAGACAGAGACAGAGAATTAGAAGACCTGGGTTGAAATCCTAGACCTCTGATTTGAATCTTGGCCAAATTACTTAACTCTCATACTTCTCAGTTTCCTAGTCTGTAAAATTAGGGAGTTGGGGGCAGCTAGGTGGCATGGTGAATAGACTGCCAGCCCTGGAGTCAGGAGGACCTGAGTTTGAATCCAGACTCAGACACGACACTACTAGCTATGTGACCCTGGGCAAGTTACTTAACTCCAATTGCCTTGCCTTCCCCCATTCAAAAAAAAAAAAAAATTAGGAAGTTGGGCTATATCTCTAAGGTGACTTCCTGCTCTAAATTCTATAGTTAATAGCCAATAGACATTTATTAAGTGCCTACTATGTATCAGGCACTATGCGAAGCTCTGGGATACAAATATGAAAAAGACAGTCCCTGTCCTCAAGGAACTTACAGTCTAATGGGGAAAGGCCCAGGGGAAAGAACCTGACCAGGGGGCATGTTGAAGAAGTGCTAGCTGACTTCTGGGACAGTGAGGTGGTACAGTGGATAGAGTGCTGGGTCTAGGGTCAGGAAGATCTGAGTTCAAATCCAGCCCCAGGCATTTATTAGCTGTGTGACCCTGGACAAGTCACTGAGCTCTGTTTGCCTCAGTTTCCTCATCTGACAAATGAGCTGGAGAAGGAAAAGGTAAATCACTCCAGTATCTTTGCCAAGAAGATCCCAGATGAGGTCAAGAAGTCAGATATGACTAAAACAACTCAAAAACAACCAACCAAACAACAACAGAGGTGCAGCCAGGTGAGAAATGAGATGTCTTAGGAGCTCTCTCCTTAAATGGAGATTTGGAATTCATGGCTCCACCCACCAATCAGAAAGGGAGAGGGTAGTGATGAAGTGAAGTGATCCTATGATCCCAAGTGTTCATAAGACCCCACTTCTCCCTCTTTATCCTGCCCCATTGAGCGATCCCCTATTCCCTTTGGAGTTCTTGGAATATATTACCTAGTCCCCACAAAAGGGATGACCAGGGTTGGATGTCATTCCTTTTTTGCTAATTCCAGGAGAATTCTAGGGAGGACAGATCCTCAACTTTAAAGGATCAGAAGTGAATTCTCCTGGGGAGCAAAGGCACTGGGAGATATCTGCCCCTTTGTTTGCATTACTCCTACTTGAAAAGCCTGTTTCATGAAAAATCTGTCTCCAGAACCTTTCTGGAGTTAAATAACTAAACAGGGGCAGAGAGAGAGAGTTTAGGGAAAAAAGATGTGTTGTTGGCTGAGGCCTAAAAGGAGACCATATCAACAGGAGGTGATGAGAGGCAGAGTTTCCAGATGTGGGAAAGAGGGGGATGGGCGGTGAGGGATAGAAAAGGAGACAGCTCTGGGGCTAGAAAGAGTGAGAGGTCGTACAAGGGACAGAACAAAGGTGAATTTCTTGGCTAAATTGAAAGAGGTTGTGGGCTATCTTGCCTATTAACCTGACCTAAATTTTTATTATTTTCTCAGTTTAATGACCAGTGGCTAAGCCTAGTACATGAGAGTTGGACAATCAGGAAGAAAGACATCCCCTAACATGAGATCACTACCCTACAGCCTCTGCCCTTTGAGGAAGGCCATTCTCAGACATGCACAGCAGAGAGGCATGCTAGCGTCACAGAGAGGGATTTAGGAGGCTCCATGTTCTAATCCTAGAATTGCTATTAATTTGGGAATAACCTTGGGCAGCCAGGTGGTGCAGTGGATAGAGTGCCAGGCCTGGAATTCAAATTCAGCTTCAGGCACTTACTAGCTGTGTGACCTTGGACAAGTTACTTAACCCTGTTTGCCTCAGTCTCCTCATCTGTCAAATGAGCTGCAGAAGGAAGTGGTAAGCCACCCCAGTGTCTCTGCTAAGAAAACGCCAAATGGGGTCATGAAGAGTCAAACATGACTTAACAACAACAAAAACCTTGGGCAAATTATTCTCTGACTTTCCATTTCTCATAGTCCACAAGCTGGCAGGGCCTGCTACCATCTTAAAATCATAGATTGTTACCAGTAGAAATGACTTAGAAGACTAATTGAGCCCAGCTCCTCATTTCACAGATGAAGAAAGTGAGGCCTAGAGACAGGAAATAGCTCACTTGGTCACATAACTAACAGTGGCAGAGCTGTGCCTGAGTCTCAGGCTTCTGCTCTTTCCATTAAACCAGCTGTTGCTCCCTCTTACCTTTCCAGACCAGCCTCTGTAACTGAGCATTTAATTGATCACAGTGAACACTTGAATTCCTAGCAGTGAGGCTTAACTGATTTTGCCCTTTATAAGGTGGTGTAGTTGCAAAGAATCCTGGGCTGGGAGTCAGGAAGGGGCTGGGGGAGGGAAAGAAAAAACACATATTAAGCCCTTACTGTGTGCCAAGCACTGTGCTAAATGCTTTACAAACACCATCTTATTTTATTCTCTCTACAGCCTTGAGAAGTAGGGGTTATTGTTATCTCCATTTTATAATTAAGGCAGAATTTGAACTCAAGTACGTCTGACTCTAGGCTCCATGCTCTATCTATTATGCCCCCTAGGTGCCTAGGCTAGAAACTCATGTTGTAGTCCCAGTCTTGCACTAAACTAAGTGATTCTGGGCAATTCAATATGACCCCAGGCCTCCAGGTTACCATTTTCTAAATTGGTTTAATCATTTCTGTCTCCCGTCTGGCTCACCGAAGATGAGATGGTGGAGACAAAAATAATGTATTGCGGGGTCTATAAAAATATACATAAGTATAGACAAAATAATATTATTTGTCTAAAGATAAGTTTACTGATTTTTTGATTCCTTAATTAGTAGGATTGTAACTTGAGTTGTTCATAATAATGACACCATCCATACTTTATTGAGCTCAGTCTAGAAACAGACTGAGATTTTACTAGCATTGGACTATTAAAAATGGAAAGGAAGACCCTACTCTTTGGACTAGAACTTCAGGCATCTCTAATATTAATGTTTGTGTAACACCCTTCCCCAACTTGTACTCATACTTGAGGGTGATTGCTATTTCAGGTTCAAGAGGGGTACCCTGTGAGTACAGACTTCTAACCTTGTAGCTCACAAGTACCTCCCTGGTGTACTTCCCATGGACAGTCAGCTAGGAGACACAGTAAAAGTATTTACCAAGATGGAAGATTAAAATGGTAGCTACAAAAATTCCTCCCCGCCCCCAGGAAACCTGGGGGCATACCCTCCCCCTTTCCCACCCAGTGCTTGGGGAAACAGAGTGGGCTCACTCTTAGAGTACAATGGAAGCAAGTCCTATATGCAGGGCACATATGTGTCAAAGGTAACTCCTCAATCCTGTTACAACTGAGCCTGGGAATCCTTTCTCTCTATGTAGCATTCTCATGGGTTTACTGTCTCTGCCGGGTTTCCAGAGTATGACCCATTCCGCAGCCTGACTCTTTTCTCTGCAGCCAAGGCCCACGCTCTTTGAAGCATTCCCTTAAATGACTGTCTCTTTAGTATCCTTGTGTGTTTCAGCTCCCCAGAGGTTATGTTTTCTGCTGATGGAAGAGCTTCCCTTCCAATTTACACGGCTGACGGAGCAGGGTGGAGGAGAAGAATTTCCCTTCTCATTCCTGGCAGAAGTCTCCTCTTCCTTCTTCTTTTCCTCCTCCTCCATTGCCTCCATAGGCATCTCTGGAGGCCATCTAGATGGGGTTTCTCTGGTTTTGCTACTAGACAACTTGACTAATGGGGAAAGGAAAGGAAAGTCAAATTCCACCTTTGCCCAGGGGTATCCATATCAAAGCTCCTAAGGAGGACTCTACCAAACTGAAACTCTGCCTCTAGGGCTTAGCTATTTAAACCCCTCAGGGACATAACTAATTTGTTTGCTCAATCAGTCTAGGACAGTCCTAAACTGTCCTTAATAAAAGAATTTGTTCTGTGAAGTTTGGATTCAGTCAAAGGGCCACACTTGAGGACCTAGAAGGCCACATGTGGTCTCGAGGACACAGGTTCTCCACCCTGGAGGTATTTTCTCGACTCGATCAGAGGGTGTTGGGAGTACTTCATAAAGATATCAACTTGTATGGTTAAGATTTTAGATAGTTTAAACACCTTTATAATAGGGAGGGAGAGGGAGTGTATGTGTGTGTGTGTAGGGGGGGACTCAAAGATCAACTTCTCTACATTTATGTAGCAATTTAGAGTTTACAGAGTACTTTACATATATTGTCTCACTTTAAAGATGAGAGAGCTGAGTCACAAGGAAATCAGTGACTTTCCTAGGGTCTTTGTTGTCTATAGCCACACAGTAAATGCCAGAGACAGAGATTCAAACCCGAGTGTTTCCTGACTTCAGGTCCAGAGCTCTTTACCCTATACCAAGCCGCCCCCCCTAGAGCTGAGTCTCCTTCAGTTTGAGATTCATCCAGGGCTGATGGCAGGAGATTGGCCTCCCACTGCCTCCAGTGACCAGAGTCTCATCACCAAGTTCTCATTTTGACCAACCTCAGGTCTAAACCAAGACAGCATTACTAGAGACAAGTCAAAGAAGAGAGTGGGCCACCTGGGGCCAGGCCATGATTTCCAAGAGATTGGTCACATGCACTCCCCAGCTCCCTTCTTCGACTGGCTCTTGCTACCTCTGATGGGAATAGCTGTTTGTTGTTGCTTTAAGTACTCAGCCAAAAGCAAAGAATTTGGGGGAGGGGGTGGTGACCAACCACCCTACTGGGCATGAATCTCGTGTGAGACACATGTCCCCAGTACACATGTGGCCAGAGGTTACGGGAATAAGCACTGAGCGATGTTGGCACAGCTGTGGCTGGGTGAAGGGAATGCTCTTAGGCTCAGTGCTTTTCTTCCTGAAACCATTACTACTGTTTTAGCATGGTGGGAGGTGTCATTAGAAGCCATCTGGGACCTTTTAGCCTGGCCATTTGCAGAGGCAGGGACAGACCTGAGATGGTGAGCGTGCTTTCATCTTTGGGGTGGCTGCATTTGTTAATTTCCAGGCTGATATAAAAAACTGGGCCCCAGCTTACTATTTCTGGAACTCTCCAGGGATGATCACCTTCCTTTCTCAGCGGTGGAATCTAAATGATCTTGAAAGATGCTTAAATCCTTCCCGAAATTGAGAGCTAGAGAGGAGCTGTGGGATCTGGGGGTTACATTTGCACAATATTGAGTGTTCTGTCAGGAGAGAAGCACAGGATGGAACAGAGAGAGGGAAAGAAGAGACGGAGAAGGAAGAAGGGGGGGGGGAAGAGAGTGAATGAACTGAGGCAAAAATAGAGATGAGAAAGGGAGAGTGAGAAAGGAAAGAAAAGGGAGAGAGAGAAACTAAGAGATATCCATCCCCTAACGGATATGTAGTTAAAGGTTATAAATGAGAAATTCCTTTAAGAATTTCCTAAAGGAAGGAACACTAATTGTCTATACCCACCTGAAAAATGATCAGATTCTCCAATAACTAGAGAAATGCAAATTAAAACAACTCTGAGGATCCCCTCTCACAACCATTTAATTGGCTGCTATATTTTTAAATGATACAATTCAATGTTGGTGGCACTGGGGAGAAGTAGGTCCAATGGTAGACAATGGCTGAACTATGGGAAGTGGTAAGGTATTATGCAGTGAGTTACAAAACTGATCATACCTTTAAATTCATTATATCCCTCCCCCCAAACCCTTTCTTTCTTTAAATTTCTCTATTTTTTATTGATAATACCACTACCTTTTATTCCCTCGGTTCACAACTTTGTGGTTATCTTTGACTCCTCTCTTTCCTTAAGTGCCATATCCAATCTTACTGATCTGCCTCCATCCCCATTCTATTACATCTCACCTGTACTACTGTCATAGCCTTCTTATTAGTTTCTTTGCCTCTTAATCTCTTGTTTCTACAAGCTATTTCTACATAGCTACCAACTATACGATCTCACGATTCAAAAGTTTTCAATGGTGCCTTATTGCCTCTAGGATAATATACTAATTTCCCAGGGACATTTAAAGCCTTTCACAATCCAGCTACCTTTCTTTTTCTTTCAATATGACTCCCCTTCACACATTCTCCATTTCTGTTAAAATGACCATCCATTTATTCTCTGTACCCAACAATGCATCTCTCCCCTTGGTGCTTTTATCCAAGTGGTTCCCAAGTCCAGAGTGTACTCTTTCCTCCCAAGTGCATCTTCTTTCAGAGTAGAGGTCAGTTTCTTTACTCCTTCTAATACTTTCACCCAATCAAAATTACTTTGTATATACTATATATTTATGTACATGTTACATACTCTAGCAGAACATAATATCCTTGAATGCAGAGATATTTTCCTTTTGTTCTTGTTTTCCCAGTATCTAGCATACAGCAGGTATTTAATAAATGCCTATTGAATTGAAGTGGACTCAGAGACCCCCTCTATTAAGGCTATACTTAAGAATGTAAATAAAGGAATAAAAAACCCTATCTGTGCAAAAACATACGAAACGGTTTTAGTTGTAACAGCAAAACACTTGAAATAGCCATGTGTCCAGTGACTGGGAAATGGCTGAACAAACAGGGATATACAAACCTAATGATATTATTACACCAAAAGGAATAAAAAATATGAGGAATATAAAGATATCAGGGGAGCCACACGGCATTATGCAGAATGACGAAAGCAAGCAGAATCTGAACATTGTTCTATAGAGAAGTTCCAATTAGTGCGAACAATGAATCCCCTGATGTGGTAGAATGTATTCAGATTCGAAATATTTGAAGTTATAATTATGCTGCATATGCATATGCATAAAATATGGTGATTGGTTCCAGTCCAGTGGAAGTAAGCAGTGCAAATTTGAACAATCCGACCATTTCAGGGGAATTTATTGTCCGCATTAATCAGGACCTACAACTATGGAACAGCAACAGCAAAATCCTTTTTTAAAAAATATGCAGAAGAAAAACAGATCAGAAAGAGACATGGAAACCCCCCCCCCAAACCCCTCTGCTTTGATAAATATACACAAGTTATAATTTGGATATTATGGCTTTATGTCCAATAATTTTTATTCATCATGTTTATAGGAATATGTATTTTTATTGAGTACCAAGTTCAGGATTAATAATTCACTGGGAAAGAAATAATTAAAACAAGAGAGAGAAAATAAAAGAGAAAAGAGAAAGGAAATGACTTGGGTGGGGAAGGTAAAGAGAATGAATGAAAGAGAAAAAAGAAGAAATGATTGGGGGAAAAGGAGGGAATGGAGGGTGAGACAAATGTGGGAGAAACAGAAAGAATGAAAAAGGACAGTGAAGGAGGAAGAAGAAAGACGAGACAGATTAAAGAGAGAATGAGGAGAAAGAGAGAGAAAGAGGAAGATGGATGTGGCTGTCTTTTTTTCTCTCAATTGAATGAGGAAGCTTTGCCTGAGGAAACAATCATCGGCTCTGGACCTGTGTTGCCTGCATCTCCCTCAGCTCAGCTCAGTTCCAGGGTCCCTGTCTATCTTGCCACCTTTACCTCCCTTGATGATGCATGGTCCTGATCCTACTCATCTAGGTTAGGGGAAGGGCAGGGGCTGCAATACTGCAGGGCAAGGGAGGGGGGAGGGCAGGGCAGAGAGCTGATGAATGGTGACCAAAGCTTCCGACCCCAGAGTGGATCCTTTCCATGCCTCTCAGTTGTCAGTGTCCATTAATGAGGGACGTCTCTCACTTCAACTATCCCCTTTCCTCCCAGGACTGGTCTGTGTTCTTTGTTAGTACCATGAAATATTACTGGAGACAGGAGGATTTAAGAGGCTCAGTGTCCTGGGACAGAGCAAAGCTGGGTGATGTGGTCAGATGCAGATGTATTTCTTCTGCAGCAAGCCTTGCCAACACTTCTGCCTGGACTCTTTATTCCCCGTCACCTTTCCCCATGTCCCAGGCACCCCCCAGGGAGTGTCTCAGAGATACAGTCCCAGGATCCCACATATGAAGAGGAGTTGGTCTCTCACTAACACTAGGTAAAGTTGAGGCACAGCGTGAGAATCTGTCTCCAGGAGAATTACAAAACTAGTTTGGGTTGGTTAGTTCAGTTGGTTAATGAGACCAAGTCCATGGGTTTATTTCTAGGCTTATCAGTTAGATTCCACCTATTCCCTAATATAAGACTGACTTTGAACCCTTGGTCACAACACTAAACCCTAACCCTAGACACTCACTGAACCTGGCCATCTATCTCATTAAAGGGAGATGAGGCAGGCAAATGAAGCTAATTCAGTGAGAACCTTTCTGTCATGAAAACCATAGTTCAGCATATTCTCCCAATATTCCCTGAAAGCATAGAATAAATTAGTCTTTTATTTCTTTTCTAAGCAAAAACTGCTAACTACCCAAGGAGAGTGGGGAAACTGAGGTACCAATAGATTTGTCGATGAATTGACTGTTAAGAAGACTCTCAGCCTCTAAATACCATTACCCAATTACAGTCATTCCTTCCACAATGTGACTTTCCCCATCACTGTTTCACTATTGTGGGTGGGCATAAGAAATTAAATGGGAATTTTGGGGGAGTTTTGCAGAAGATGACATTCAAAGGCCAGCAGATGACACAGAAAGAGTTTAGAAACTCAGAAATGAATAAATATAGGTATAGTATTGTATACTATCTACATATTTTACCTTTTAATACCATAATAATTCAGACTTCTTTGGTATGTAGGGAGGTGCCAAAATTTTTTACTTGGGATTTTCCATATTGTAGGTGCATGGTGTCCTTAACCCTTGAGATGTGGAAGGGATAACTGTAGATAATTTAAGGAAAGAAAGAATTAGGAGAGAGACTAGTAGGAAGTTGTGTCAGACCTAAAGGAAACTTCATGAGGGTGCCATGAAGGAGAAAGAAAGGACTTTTGGCAAAAAGGTTTGCAGAATCTGGACTATATGGCCATATGGCCACATATGTATATCTGGACTGTAGGAGATTGTGCCCTTGATTTGAGGTAGACTGGGTTGTTTTGTACCAACTGTTACTTTACCACTTTATTAATTATTTATTTCTAAAAATTAATTAACTCTTACTGGCTCATTTCTATCAACTGATAATCATTGGGAGAAATCACATTGGTTTGGGCTTATGAGTCGTCTTTCTAGAAAAGCACATCCCTCTAGGCCTCAATGTCCCCTAGACTCT
This sequence comes from Notamacropus eugenii, assembly GCF_028372415.1. Classification (NCBI taxonomy): domain Eukaryota; kingdom Metazoa; phylum Chordata; class Mammalia; order Diprotodontia; family Macropodidae; genus Notamacropus; species Notamacropus eugenii. Next base: position 334,781,159 of record NC_092874.1, on the reverse strand, counting down.
TTAGGTGTGAGGTAAGCAGCAGTCACAATCTGGGGACCCAATCCACCAGATCAAAGGGAAGTTTGGGCTTTTAGCTCCAGGGCATATACTATTACTGATTTTATAGCTGAGAAAATATATGCCCAGAGAGATTGATGGGGACCTGCCCAAGGTCACACGGCAAATTAGTCATGGAATCAAAGCCTGATGGAATGTTTGCACTGGAAAGACTCTTAGAGATTGTCAAATTCCTGTCCTTTCACTTCATCTCCTTTCTCAATTTTACAAAGGAGGACATCTCAGAAGCTAAGAAATTGGAGAAACTAACTTACTTAACTAAAGTTGCAGGATAGGTTATGGTGACAGACGGGATTGAAATCTGATTCTAATGACTTCATTCCAAGGCTCTTTTCACCACATCACAGAGTTCATGATTTGTGAAGTTTTAAGACCTTCCTGGTACACTGAGATTTCAGGGATACCAGTGATCTTGGGTTAGTCTATCCTATCTGGGAAACACAATCTTTATAATGTTCCCAGGATGAAAAAATTCACATAAAACCTCACCCAGGAATGAAACTCTGGCAACTAGCTCATTCCCAAGTCCCCAGACCCACAGTGTCTTAGTCTCCAGAAAGCCTGAACGAAATGGCTTCCCCATGACCCCTCTCTGCTCCTTTGGGCTCCAGAAGGTACTCAGCCTAGGGGTCTGGTTGGAGGATATGGTCCACCTCCAGGAACTAGGGGGATGGCTATGTCTGGGATTCAGACTCATGGTGGCGCTGGGCACGGGTCACTCTGTTGTTTGGGAAGAAGCAATTAGACAGGTGGCCCTGTTCCATTCCTTGCCCCAGGCCCAGTGCCAACTTTCTTGGGCCATCAGCCCTGTGCAGCTGTCTCAGACAAGGAGTAAATATTGGTGGGGTGGTGCCAGTGACATCACTGCAGCATCGGCCTGAACATGAGGAAGAGGAGCAAATCCTCTGACTGGGAGAGTGGTGAACCTGGATAAAGTATTCTCTGTCCTGCCCAGGGTAGGGGCTCAGGATGCTGGTAGTTCCTTCATGCCACCCCAAGCCTGGCATCTCCTAAGGACCATGTAGGATCACGCAGCTCTAACAATTAGCCTGCTGGCCCAGCTCCATTCTCCCACATCCCCTCCTCAGTGCCCTAACATGTTTGTTACCAGGCTGGCAGGCTCCGCCTGGTTCTCTGACACGACCTTCCCCCTTCTTCTTCCCTCCCTTGAGCCAGGAAATCTTTCTGTGTCTCCAGACAGGGAGTTTCACCCACCCTGTCCAACTGGCTCAGAACAATAACTCTTTGTTTGCCAAATGCTTTGTTTGCCGTTTTGGTGTGGTGAACCTTTCTCTGGGGAATTTCTATTCTGCCCCCCAGGGGGAGTGGCTCCACTGAGCTGCACCCCCCAACCACATCCCTAATTTTAAACATGCCATTGGCTTTGTGAACAGGACAAAAGCGGCCTGGAAGCAATTGCTACTCAGGAGGCAAAGACACACGTGAGGCTAAGGCCTGGGAGGAAACACATGCACACATCGACACATATCTACATCTACATATATGCACCTATATACTACATTTACATGTATATATTACATACATACGTATACCAATTTTGTTGTTTAGTCATGTCCAACTCTTTATGATCCCATGGACAAATCCATGGAGTTTTCTTGGCAAAGATACTAGAGTGGTTTGCCATTTCCTTCTCCCATTTTACAGATGATGAGCTGAGGCAAATAGGGGTTAAGTGACTGGCCCAGGGTCACACAGTCAGTGTCTGAGGTCACATTTGAACACAGGCCTTTTTGACTCCAGGCCTAGTTCTCTTATCACCGGACCACCTAGCTGCCTCAAAGGCAGAGATTAAGTGACTCTCCCAGGGTCACACAGCTAAGTATCTGAGGTTGGATTTGAACTGAAATCTTCCTGACCGCAGGCTCAGTGCTCTATCCACTGGACCACTTACTGCCTGCACGTATACCAATATATACACCTAAATCCACATCCTCATAAGGAAGGCAGTATGTGAAAAAAGGCATAGTGAAATGAATGCTAGACTTAGAGTCAGGTGAGCTGGGTTAGAATCCCACCTCTGGCATAATTACCTAATTACCATAGACAGGTCATTTAAACCTTTCTGAGGTTTACTTTCCTCATTTGTAAAATGTAGATAATAATGCCCATAGTCCCTACCTCTTGAGGTTGTTGTGAGGCTGAAATGAGGTAATGTATGTAAGGCATTTAGCAAACCTTAAAAGGCTACCTAAATGTCAGCTATTATTATCACACACTTTTCAGAGCTTGTCATATACTCATGTCCCCCCACACATACACACACATACACACATACACACACACACACACACACACACACACAAACACACACCCCTGGACATCATCCACACTGACATAGTTTCAGACCCAGACTTCTGTGCTACTGCTTGTCCCAGAGACCTCAGCCTGTCAGTGTGATGTATGATATGTCCTGGCTGTGTTAAGGTTTCTATCTTTGGACAGGAGACTTTCTGGATTTGGTTGGTTGACAGTCTTCCCACCCACCCACCACCACCTGAAAATCTTCATGCCTTTCTTGCATTTTAGTACTTCTTTCCCCCTTCTTTCAGGTGATTTCTACTAATGACCTTAATTGGGAAAAGCAGTGTTTGGAAAACTGCAGCAGAACACTCTTCGGCTATTCCTAGGCCTGAGCCTGGTTGCTTAGTGGTTAGAACTCAAGAGTGGAGCTAATGAGGCCAAGGTCATAGGTGCAGTCCCCATGTGGTCCAGTTAGCTTTGCTCTGTCTAATAGCCATAGCTTGAATTTCTAAACAGGCCAGATGTACCACACATGTTTGCCATTGGTCACCAGTTGAACAAGATAACAGAGTTTGGATAGCACAATGTGAACCCATCCCCACAGCTAGAAATAAAAACAGACTGAAAATGGAAAATAGGCTGCCCTGTAAGGTCATGAGTCCTCTGTTGAAAAAAAGGATAACGGTCTCCTCTACAGGAGGTTTTACAACACAATGGGGAGAAATTGGTCAGGATATTTACTGACCAATTGATTTCCCTGAAGCCTTGGGTCTCCACTCAGTTGATGTAATCATGGAAAGCTAGGGGGCAGATAATGAAATGTTAATATATGCCTATATTCTGTTATGCCTTTATGAAGTGTGAAGTTTCCCTGATTGAACTGGAAGGAGAGGTTGGCATTATCTGGGTGAAGATTAGCCACACTCCTGGTGGCCCCTAAAAAATGTCAGTTAGCCAGACTAGATACAAGAAGATAGGAAGAAGAGGAAGGAAGTTAGAGGGTCAGAGATGGGAGAGTGGAAATGAGGATGGAGGCAGCTACCAGGAGGAAATGGGCCCCGGGTCTGTAGGGAGCAAGTCTGGGTGGGGATAAGTAATTAGGCACTAGGTATGACAGGACAGATGCCTCCTGAAAACCCCCTGGACTATACACCCTAAGGCAGGTAATATTTATTTCCTTTCCTCCCTCAGATTCCCTCATGGGACCCTGAAGTCTCTTCTGGACACAAGAAACATCTGTTTTTTAAGTTTACCTTTCTTTACTTAAAATGTTTACTCTCCAAGCATCGCTAATGTGTGCACATTTAATGGGAATACAGTTGGGAGGAGCTGATTGATGGGGGTGTCCCAGGAAAGAGATTTAAACCTTCAGTGTTCTGCCACAGTGCTGCCTCTGGCAGGGGGCTCAGTTGCCCCAGGTAGGGGGAAAGAGAATTAGGGATTAAACTGACAGATATTTAGTAGATATACGACCTCTTGGGGTCTCAGTCTTCTCATCTGTAAAATGAAGGAGTTCAATTAGATGGTCGCTAAGGTACTTCCTCCATCTCAGTCTATAATCCCATGTACTTCCCAGGACAGAGAAAGAAAGCTCATAGCAGGAAGCCCATCTAGGCAATGAATCAGTAATAGAGTGGGTACAGATAAGAGTGGCTGAATGACCCTGATTGTCATCCTATCTCACAAGTGCTGAACAAAATGCCAGATAGATAAATACAAGCACAAACAACAAACATTTGTTAAATGCCTACCATATACAGAACAGTTTGCTATGGATTAGTTTTGACAAAAGTTGAGAGAAGACATGGTCTCTGCCCCATTAAGTTTACAGCCTGGGATCACAGAACCATAAATATAGGGTAGAAAGGGACCTTACTGGTTATCTAGTAAAACTTTCATTTTACACGTGAGGAAACTGAGGCCCCAAGAGATTAAGTCCAAGGTTAAAGAGGTAGGGATAAATCAGAGTAAAGATTCCAATGCAGATCTCCATGCTTCTCACATTTTCCACTATACCATGATGATGATGATGAGATAAAACACTAACATATGTAGCTATAATACATAATATTTTATCATAAGTGAATTAGAAAATTACAAAAGGAAGTGCTGAGAGATCTAAGAGAGAAGGTCATTACCGACTCCAGAAGCCAGGAAATGTTTCCTAGAGGAGATGATTTAAGTTGGGTATTAAAGGATGGATAGGAGTTCAATGGATGAAGAATGGGAGAAAAGATAGATGTAGGTGATGAGGTATAGAAAGAGTGTGTTGCATGTTTGGTGGGTCAGAGACATGTTCAGTTTGGCTGACTGTTAGCATGGATGAGGTTGTAATGTTAGAAAAGGTGCAGAGAGGGCCAGGTGAGGGAGAGGTTTTAATTTTACTTGGTATGGCATGGGAAGAAAAGTTGTTGGGGTCAAGATACAACGTGTACAACTGCAGTTGGTCAAACCAATCGGGAGACTATCACAGGTTGAGTAAAAAAAAAAAAAGTAATTTTACTTAGAAGTCAATGAAAAGACAATGAAAATTTCTGAAGAGAAAAATGAATTGGCCAGAGCTATGTGAAAGAAGAATTATTTTAGCAGAGTGTGCAGGACACAATGGAAGGTAGGGGAGATAGTGAAGTTGTTATTATGTTATTATGGTCTATGCCTACCTCACGCCAGTGCCGTGACTTAGGCTCAGGACTGTAGCACAATGAAACACTCATGGACCATAAAATGCAATAAAAATTATTTTACTTATAATAAAGGATCAAAAGGGTATAATTACTAAAAACAGAAACTGTTCTACTCTACCTCCACATTCAACAGGGTAACAACAAAAGGAAAGAAAGACGTCATGTGGGGTAATGGAAAATCTGCCAAACCTCAGAACACAAACTCCCCAGAGGCTGGGGTTTTTGTATCCCTATTCCTCCAAGCCAACCAAATCCCAAGGATGGCCTTCTTTTCTCCTTAAAAGGAAACCATCCCAGCCAATGTAAAATAAATGCTGTTTTTACGATAATCCACCCCTTGGTGGCAAAGCTTTGCCCCTTAGAGGCCTCTATGTAGGGAATGACCTCTTGTTCTACAAGGGCTAGATGAAGATCCTCCTCCTCATCTTCATCCAAAGACTCAAGATTGCTACCTGTCAGATAAAGGCTCCCCTTTCTTCCATATTTGGCATGATTATGAAAAATCCATTGCATCTTCCAGATGTTTATTGGAAAACAAATCATCTAACAACAATCCTATCCCTTGCTCCCCCAAACCCTTTCTAGGAAGAAGTCTGAATGCTCCTGGGAGAAGGAGACCTCCAAATTAAGACAGATGTGAACCATTCCCCCAAGACGCACAGAACCTTCTAAGGAAGTAAAACCTCAAGGCCTGAGGAACTCTCTGTAGAAAATGGAATAATGAAGGGTCAGGAGTGGCATGGTGGGGAAAGCATTAACCTGGATTCTCTAGAAGTAGTCCAGCCTTATTAGGTGAGTCTGCCCGAAGGCCAGATCCCAGAAGCCCCTTTCCTTGAGTAAAGTCATTATTTTCCTGCTTCTAGGAGGTGGGACACCCAACTCAGAAAATCAGGGTTGGATGTTAAAGCTGCTGTTTTCTTCTTTTTTAACTCGTTTCTTTTTTCAGTTAATGAAAATCCTTCTTCTCTTCCTCCTACCTTCTCACCTCCACCTTCTATTTGAAAAAGAAAGGAAAACAAACCCTTGGATATGTAGTAAAGCAAAAGAAATTCTCTCATTGGCCATTTCCAAGAAAGCTGCTGTTTCAAAAGTGCATTCCAATTTTCAGTAATACTGCCTGTCTGAGGATCATATGGGAGATGGAAAACTCAGTGAATGAGAGGATGAGGAGCACAATCTTGGGCCTGTTTCACCGTAAAATGGATCCGAAGCAATGGGCTGGAGGAAGGCACAAGAAAGGAGATGAGGAGGCACAAGAAAGCAAGAGCTTTGATGATGTTTGCCATGGTGGTACACTTAACTGCCTCTGTAATGCCATATCCTGAATAAATGTCAATTACAGGAAGGGTAAACCTCTTGCCCTGAGAAGGGGGAAAAGGGCCAGTATAATCAGTTTGTCAGTCAGAGGCAGATGGAGAACTATGTGGGATTATGCAGTTCTGACAGAAGGAACACTGCTGAATAAAAGCAGGCTGCCTTATCATTGATTAAGATCATATAGTCCCACAGTCCCTAAAATATAGCATCATGTCTGCATTGTCGATGGACCTAGTATGCAATCTCTGTTCTTATAAGGGTACACCATGATTATTCAGTTCAGCAGAAGTCATATGAGATCACCACAAACAGGTCTATATGGTGGGAGGCATCAGCAAAATTTCTCAATTGGTCTTGACTCCAAAGGGGAGACTTTTGATTTTTCAGAGCTATTCTCTGAAAAACTCTGACCATTCAATCAGACCCATGGTTACCACCCAGAAATCAGTATAGCTTAAGATCTTATCTGCCTCATCCCTCCTGACTGTCTCACACAGCATCCATGACAACTCAGCCCAGTGGGAGGACTTGCCAGAACCTTCCCTCTCCCATCCTTCAGGGTATCCTCTATCACTGAATTAATGGCTGCCAAGGTTCCATTGCACGTCTTTGATAATAAGCATAGCTATCAGTGAACCAGACAAAATAACATTTTTGGAGAGTCAGGTCCTTGTAGGATAGGGCTCATTGGGCTAGTGGAGTAGGCAAAGCCCTGGAGCCAGAATTGGAGGTCTCAGCCTTAGGAAAAGTAACAACATGATCATGAGTACTAAAACCTGAGAGTCCTGAGTGAGCACCATTTGGAAGATGCCATTACCACATAAGAATGGAAACCTCCTATGCTCTACCCATCTTCCTATAAGGACCATCTTGTATTACCCAAACTAAGTTTGGGTTAGGCAGAAGGACCAGAAGGTAGGATCTAATTGTTCCTAATGCAGGCTGGTCACAGAGGATGAGGAGGTATGGCATAAATGCAGTTCATGAGACACATCTCTTTTAGGAATTTCATCCTTTCCTTTGCTGATCGTCACTGGGACACCAGGAGCAGAGGGAACTCATTCTTATGGTACAAAGTTTATAGAACTCCCCATCTTAGCCACCTAAAGAGGGAATAAAGATAGTCTCCATCCATATGGTGTCAACGGGACTCAAGAACCAAGTGGATATGAAAGGTGAGGGAGAAAGAAAGTCCAAACGTGACTCCAAAGTTACAAACATGGGAGACCAAGTGACAAGCTGCAGATCTTCATTAGTAGAGGGGGTTTACACATCAAAACTTCCTGATATGGATGACATCCCAGGTCCAGATTTCCCTTCCCTCCATTTCAAATATGGCATGTGTCACATTTTCTCTTGTGTTATATTTCTGAACAGTATTATCTTGGATGTTAATCTCCTTGAGGCCAAGGACTCATTTCCTATGCCTCGATATTTCCTTCTAAGCATAGGTTCTTACATGCAGTAAACTCTCAATGACTGCATTTAATAAATGAATGGATGAATGGATAAACAGAATGACAGTCAGGTGTTCCCAGAGGACAGGAGAGGAGACACCCAATATCTGTGGGAGGTAAGTTTTTTTTTTTTTTACAACAATCCTCATGAACAAGAAAATTTATGAATGCTGTTCCTGCCCGAAATAAAGGGTCCCCCCTTTTATAGCTTCTCCCATATCCTTTACCTATTCCTTTCTGAGGGATCATGATGAAGCATATGGACCAGATGATCTCTAAGGTCCCCTTCAGCTCTTAATCCTGTCCTTAGGGTGATTCAGCCTGAAACAACCAATGCATAAGTATCACAAGAACCCCTGACAAAGCAACATCATCCCTCTCCCCTATCCCATCTTTCCATGTCAGGAAAAAGCATGGTTCGATGCCATGCCTGGCGAATATCTCAAATAGTGGATTGTGCCAATGTGAGATACTCATTTTTAATTACTCAGAGACTGTTGCGTTCTGCTCTTAGAGCCATACATCACCACCGGTGGAATACTGATATTAAAAAGATGGGCCTTTGTTTCAGGGAGAAGTTTGACAGTCATTAAAGGAGCTTTGCAATTTCTCAAAGGCAATGCAGCCTGCTTTTTGTAGCTGTTTAATTCTCGGCCTGACTCGTTAGCCCTCTGCAGCACCTGTCCACAACATTGAGAGACACATGGATGGGGGGAGCGTCTAAGTATGCTGCAACATGTAATAAAATACAGAACTGAGAAAAATTGGGAAAAAAAGATGGCATCAAATAAACATATGAGTGAAAAGGGGAGTGGATTGCTTGAGCAAAGGGCTAGCCGATGAACATCCTGTGTGTTCCATTGGGATCCTTCTGATGTTTAGAGAAATAAAACACTTCCCCACATCCACCTCTGGGGCCGACTTAAGGAAGGACAAGGAGAAGAGCCTCACAGGATAGGCAGGAATGGATAGGTTGTTATTGTTGGACACATCAATGGACACAGGTTCATTTGAGAATTAGAGGGGAAGGAGTAGGGCACATCATCTCTATAGCAACAGATAATTTAAAAACCCTGAATAATCCCGAAGCCGTTTTTGTTTGGTGCTGAGATCCACTAGCCAATTTTTTCTGCCCTAATTTTGTTTTGCGTAGGCAATATTAAAAGGCGTATGAATGCCCTGAATGCATACTGTTTGACTAGGGAGAAAGAGGCAGGGGGGCAGCACTCAGGGATGTGCACAGGAAAACAGTCTGGCATTCAGAGAGTGCCCCAGATGATCCACACCTGGATAGAAAATCCATACCTTCGGGGGTCAAGAACTGACCATCAAGGGCCTTGATGACAGAGACAACCTTTCAGGGTTTAGTAGAAGCTAGATTCATGTCTCACTGATACCCATTAAAAGCTAATGGCCTCACAGATCTGGTATGGAAATATGATGCTGCTTGGTTTGGGTGAGACAAAAGGTAAGTTTAAACTCCACTCAAACCTGTCCCATTATTTCAGTGCGCAACATGAGGCTCTCCCCCTTGGCCAGACACCAGAATCTTGTAGCAGCTTTCAATTAAAAAAAAATAATGTCTTGGGGCCCTGTCTGAGAGGCTTGGGGGTACTGAATTCTCTTCCTCCTCCCAGATGAGATTTCAGGATACTAAGTATTTACATAGCCCTCTTCAGTTTATAAAGCACTTTATTCACAGAAGCCCTGTGACATAGGTAATGTAAATCTAATCAACCCCATTTTGTAGATGAGAAGACTAAGGAGCAGGGAGACTAAATCCACAGTAATCTAGTAAGTGGTAGAGCCAGGGCTTTAATCTGGGTTTTCTGATTCCTAATACCATGTTTAACAACCTACTCCATGGTTCTCACTCAATGAATCAGTAAGGAAAGTTTTAAAATAGAGGTATTTCTTTCTCAAATATCAGGAAGGATGGAGTTAAAGGAGATAGGAACTAGGCCAGATTACTTCAGAAGGCAGTTAGATGTTTATCTAGTAGCCTGTGGGGCCATTTTGAAGGGGCAGGGAAACAGCCAGCAGTAGGCCTACCACCCCCTGGGAACTGCCCACTGGTCTGGTGCTCAAGGAATTGTCAAAGCCTAATTCATGGCAGCCATCCCCTTAATGTCTTTCCTAAGTCCAGTAGGGTTCTGACCAGAAGGACAATTCCATTCATTATTTTCTTAGGAGAGAAGAGTGGGAAGTCTACTGTCAGTCCAATGAAGAAAAGACAAGAGACCTGAGTTGCTGGTAGCAGCTCTAGTACTGAGGGCAACTCAGTTTCCTTATCTGTAAAATAAGAGGGATTAGGGTCTATGATCTCTAAGGGCCTGTTTAGCTCTGAAAAGCCGTATTATTCTGTAATTCTTTATTACTTCAATGCTTCATCACCATTAATTTGTGCCTTCAGTGCTGTGGGTACTCTATCCCTGCCCCCCTCCCTTAGCCTTCTTAGTGATGCATATTACATTCCCTTTAAGACATGGTAGACTGTCTTTGAGAGTTGCTGAATTCAAAAAATTGATCACCTAGCAGCCAGCCTAGTGATGAGACTCTGACCTTAGCTAGGGCTGGTCTTTGGATGATAGATATGTAGCCTGTGGCCAGGCCTCTATTTGAAGTCTTTTCAGCTTGGTGGGTCCTGCCAGGGCTGGTACTCCAATAGAAATGCTTTTGAGAACCCAGGGTGACCTCCATTCTGTGAGGAGGCATCCAAATAGGATGTCAGTGGAGGAATGCCAACAAATGTTTTATTACATGCACTAACTGTGGGGACCAGTGGTGTCAATAATCCAAAAAGAGTTTTAAAATAATTGACAATCGTTCTTAGGAGGCAGTTGGGTATAGGAGTGCTGGTGATCTCTTCTGGATCAGACTGCTTGGTGTGGGAGGATAAGATGAATATCTAAATTTCAGGCTGTCAGTGACCTTGCACAAACCACTGAATACCACTGGAATTTAGTTTCCTCATATGGCAAATCAATGGAAATAATAGCCCCCTTTCCCTATCACATAGAGATAGCCATAGGGACTGTACCTGTGATTTCATTGGTTAAACAGAACTCCCTGGTGAGGAAGCTCCCTCCTCCAGTGTAGGTAGGCACCTTCTCTGCAATGTATAGTCTTTAAGTGTTGCCTAGAACACTGAGAGATTAAGCCAAAGGAGGACTTAAACTCAGGTCTTCCTGGTCTAAGGTCAGTTTGCCATTCAGTATGCTGCCATGTTGCCCCTTCCACACAGTGATACTGGAAATAAGTTGGGCCACTGGACCCAGATGGCTCTGGAGGAGAAAGTGAGGGTGGTGACTTTGCATAGCCCTCCCTCACTTAAGTCCAATTCACTTGCAAGTCATGGCATCATCTTCCTGATGTTACGGTTCTCTTTGAGAACAAAGTACAAAAATCCCCCAAAATACTGGAAATAAAGAAGCCACTAGATATGCCCGTATATTATGCTTATTTTCTCCCTGTATGGAATTGTTTCAGCTCAACGAATCACAGAATCTGAATTGAGAGGGACTTCAGACACCAGTTATTCCAAACCATACTTGACCAAAACCCCCCTTTTTAGGATCCCCAACAAATGATCATTCAGTCTTTGCTTAAAGACCTTCTGGGAAGGGGAACCATCTACTTTTGGATAACTGTAATAGTTGGGAGGTTTTTTCTTACATTGACCTGAAATCTACCCCTCTACAACTTTAGCCCATTGTTTCTAATACTGCCCTCTGTAGACAGACAGAACAAGTCATTTCTTTTTTTTGTATGACAACCCTTCAAAGATTTAAAGATAGGCATCATACCTCAGCTCCCCAAGTCTTCCATTTTTCAAGCTAAAGGTCACAAGATCTTCTGATTTGTCTTCATATGGTGCTCTCTAGAGGCTCCTCATCATTCTGTCCAACCTCCTCTGGACGCTCTTTGACATATCCATATCCTTCCTAAAATGTAGCACGCAGAACTGAACACAAGGCTCCAGATGTGGTCGGGATAAGGCAGAATAAGTTCTCCTCTATCATTCTGAGCTCTTAGATAATACTGACTTGTTTTGATGTCAGTTCACATTGTTGACTCATAATGAGCTTGAAGTCTTACTGAAATCCTCAGATCTTTTTCAGATGAGCTGTTTAGTCATGCCTCTCCCAGACTGGGTGGGGGGAGGTTGAGTTTTCGAACACAGAATTACAGAATTGGAAGGGACCTCAGGGGCCATCTAGTCCAACCCATGTGGAAACAAGTGGTTGCTCTGATTCTAATAGAATACCTCCCTGGAGGGGGCACCCACCACCTCACTCCACTGTAGTCTATTGCTAATTGTTAGGAAATTTTTCCTGACATTAATAATAAATTTGACTTTTTGCAACTTCTGTCCACTTCCTGGTTCTGCCCTCTAGGGCCACAGAGCCCATTTAATCCCTCCTCAACATGACAGCCTTTCAAATCCTTGGCAGCACCTATTGTATCCTCTCTGAGTCTTATCTTCCACAGGATAAATATGTCCAGTTCTTCCAAGTGATACTGGCATGACCTGGAATCAGTACTTTTCATCTTCCTGGCTGCCCTCTTCTGGATGATCTCCAGTTGGACAATACCCTTCTTAAATTATGGCACACAGACCTGAACACAGTACTCCAGATGTGAATCTGATGAGGATGGAATACAGTGGGACCAATACTTCTCTCCTCCTGTCGTAATGTAACTCTAAATCAAACTAGGTTTTTGATTGTCCATTACACTACTGACCTTACAATTCACTAAAATTTCCAGATTGTTTTTCAGAACCACTTGCTAACCATGCCTCCCCATCTTGTACTGATGGTGTTGGTTTTTTATACCCAAATGCAAAGCTTTACATTTATTCCTATTGAATTTCATCTTATTAGGTTCAGTCAAATGTTCTAGCCTATCATGATCTTTTTAGATACTCACACAGAGGAGGGGAACCTGTGGCCTCAAGCCCACATGTGGCCATCTAGGTCCTCATTGAAGCCCTTTGATTGAATCTAAACTTCACAGAACAAATACCCTTGAAAAAATGATTTGTTCAGTGAGGTTTGGGTTCAGCCAAAAAAGGCCATACCCAAGGACCTAGAAGATCACATGTAGCCTCAAGGCTACAGATTCCCCAGTACTGTGACCCTATCATCTAACATGTTACTAGTCTTCCACCTTTGTATTATCTATAAATTTGATGAGCATGTCATCTGTGCCTTTATCCAGGTCATTGATGAAAATGTTGAACCATGTGGGACCAAGCACAGATCCCTGGGGTCCTCAACTGGAGACCTCCCACCATGTTGACAATGAATTATTAACAACCATTCTTGAAACCCTTCATACAATCAGTTCTGAATCCACTGAAATGTCCAATCATCTAGTTTGCATCTGTTCATTTTTTATCATATTTTATCATTTTTTATCAAAAGCTTTGTTAAAACCTAGGTAAACTGTATCCACACCATTGTCTTGTCTCCTAGTTTAGTAATCCTGTCAAAAAAGGAAATGAGGTTAGTCTGGCATAACCTGTTCTTGATGAAGTCATGCTGACACTTTGTAATCACTGCTTCCCTTTCTAGATGTTCACCAACCATCTTTTTAATGATCCTGTCTAGAATTTTCCCAGGTATCAAAGTCAAGCTCACTGACCTAGTATGGTTTGCAGACTCTGTTCTTTTCCCTTTTTTGAAAATCAGGACAACATTTGACCTTCTCCAATTTTATGGTACCTTTCTCACTTTCTATGATCTCTCAAATGTCACTGACAATGGCTCAGCAATCACATCTTCCAGTTCTTTCAGGATGTAGTTCAGCTGGGCCAGATGATTTGAATTCATCAGTGCAACTATTTACCCTTATTATGTCCTTATCTTTGTTACCAACTCTCTTTGTAAAGTCCTTAACAACCTCAGATCTCTTACAACATTTTGCCCCTCATTAAAAAACTTATGCTGCCTGATTATATATAATAAGAAGCTATTGGAGTGGAGCGTCCTGAATTTGAAGTCAGAGTTCTCCTGTTTAAATGCTAACTCTACTTCAGATTAGAACCTGTATGAACTTAGATAAGTCCATCTCTCAAAGCCTCAGTTTCCTTAAATGCAAAATGGGAAGGCTGAGCTCAAAAGTTCCTCCCAGCTCTGTAAACCATGTGAGACCTATATTTCTCTCCAGACTGACTCTTTTTTTGGATTTGCCCTACACTGCCCTGGAAATTTCTCCACCCTGGAAGTTCACTCTAGCCCTGGATCTCACATATTGGAAATACCCTCTACCCTGGCATCCTTTCCCTCTGATTGTCTGGTTCCTCCTAGAATCTCTATTTTAAGGAGGAAGCCTAGGCCAAAAATATATTCATTCCTCTCTCGACTGTTCACATGACTTCTCTCTCATGCCTCAATACTGGGTGCCTTTACCTCTAGTCTTCCCCCCATCCCCCTCCTCTTTTCCCTTCTGCTTTATATCTTGCCTTCTCCCCTTAGGACGGAAGCTTCTTGAGGGAAGGAACTGTATTTCTGCTTATATCTGTGGTCCCAGTGCTAAGCACAGTATCGGCACATAGTAATTGCTTAATAAATGCTTGTTGACTTGACTGTGTATGTACTGTTTGCCTGTGCCTGACTGAACAGTCAGCAAATGCAGAGATCCTGTCAAATCCAAACTCTGTATCTCCACTAAGGCCCAACATAATGCTCTACACATAGTGGGCACTCAATGAATGTTTGTTGGACTGAACTGGTCCTGCTTGGATGTATATTGTTCTTTTTCTCAATGGCCTCTCACTGTGTGATCCTGGAACATTCAGCTTTCCTGCAGGCATATGAGTTAAAGGGTAAGCCTCAGAAGTTTAAAAAAACATTTTATGTGACCTATATAAGGAAAGAGATGGTCTTTTGTGAACTTTGGGGCTCATTTGCCTGAATTATGATTTTCATGGTGATGAGAATACTGCCTATATACTTGGAATTCCTTGTATTCTTTTGATTAGGGGAGGAGAGAAAAAGGAAGAGGACACCTGTCAAGTTAGGTAAGTCATTATTTTAAAATATGAATGGAGTACCAAAAAACCCACCCTTCAATGAGGAGGCTTCCTGATTGATAAAAAGTGAGCCAGTGATTATAGACAAGAAGATTCAGTTGGTAAGGTGGCTGGAACCAAAAATTGGGTTGGGGGTGGTTTAAGGTGAAAGATGTCTTTGGAACCATGGAGGAGAGATGTCTGGGTCTAGGAAAATCCTGCTGTACCAAGCTGGTATGGGGGAACCCTTTTGTTGTTGATCAGTTGTGATCTCATTTTGGGATTTTCTTGGCAAAGATACAGTCGTGGTTTGCCATTTCCTTTTCCAGTTCATTTTACAGATGAAGAAACTGAGGCAAACAGGGTTAAGTGACTTGTCCAGGGTTAAACAGCTAGTAAATATCTGAGGCTGGATTTGAACTCATGAAGATGAGTTTTTCTGACTCCAGACCCAGCACTCTACCCACTGTACCACCTAGATCCCCATGGAAAGACTCAAGCTAGGCAGAATAACTTTAAATTAAGAACACTTAGTCTGGTCATAACAGGACATAGAAGGAATCTCAGAGGTGTTTGGTACAACCGTTTCATGTTACAGATGAGAAAATTGAGGCCAAGAGAAATTGTGACCTGCCAAAATATGGGCAAAGATGTGCAGGAATGGAATTCAAAACTTTGGTCTAGTGATGTCAAATTCAGCCCTCTTTCTACCATATTTGGCTGATAGTTTTCTTTGGTTTATCTTATCTATTATTTTATAAGTTATTGATTTCTTTTTCTCTCATAAATAAGCCCTAAAAATGCACTCATATCAAAGAAAAAGGGGAAGGACCTGTATGTACAAAAATATTCATAGCAGCTCTTTTTGTGGTGGTAGCAAAGAGATGAAAATCAAGGGAATATCCAGCAATTGGGGAATGACTGGACAAGTTGGGGTATATTATTGTGATGAAATACTATCGTTAAAAGACAAGCAGGCTGGTTTCAGAAAAACCTGGGAAGACTTACATGAACTGATGCAAACTGACATGAACAGAATCAGGAGTACATTGTACACATAATAACAGCACTACTGTGTGATGATCAGCTGTGTAAAACTTAGCTACTCTGATCAAGATAATGATCCAAGACAATTCCAAAGGACCCATGATGAAAAATGCTCTCCAATTCCTAAGAGAGAACTGATGAACTGTGAGTGCAGACTGAAGCATACTTTTTTCAATTTCTTTATATTTCTTGCTTTTTTTCCCCTATCATGGCTAATACAGAAATACGCTTTGTATGACTACATGTGTATAACTGATATAGTACTTGCCTTCTCAGTGTGTGGGGGAGGAGCAGGAGGGAAGGAATTTGTAATTAGAAATCTTTTTTAAGTGAATGCTGAAAATAAATGAATAAATAAAGAATTTTTAAGATGCCCTCTTTTAATCTAGAGTGGGCAGCAGCAGTAGGTAGAAGGGAAAGATGGCACATGTCACAGGAATAATATTATCCCATATGGGATAGACTAGCTTTTCCTAAAAGGTACTGAAACCATCCTTGAGTTTAACTTAATTTCTTTGTGGACTAAGGTACGAAATTAGCCCAGAAAGGATCAGGAGAGCTTATTTCAGGATAGATGCAGAGGGTGTCCCAAATGTTTCAATGCTTCAGCTTCATTAACTTAAAACTACACCAAGACATTTTGGACAACCTGTATGTTCTGACTAGAAGGGAGAAACAAACATGTACCTGCACGCACTATGTGCCAAGCACATAGTGGGTGCTATATAAATGTTAGCTATTATTATTAAGTACTATTATCCCCATTTTACAGTTGAGGAAATTGAGACTGAGCAATATTAAATGGTTTACCCAAGATCCCATAGCTAATAAATGTCTGACGTCAAATTCGAATTCAGAACTTCCTGAGTCCAGGCCCAGGGCTCTATCCATTGCATCACCTAGTTACTGACTTGGGTGTCAACACGGCAAATACCAAGGAAGGGAAGGTGCAGCCAACTGAATCGATACTGTATCCTTGCTGAATATTCTTTCCATGCTATAGGTAAGTAAATTTCCTGTTGTTAACTGTTAGATTGTTTAGATGGTTACTTGTTAGATGTTAGATTTTGTTTTGATCCCAGATATGAAGAGCCAGGTCTGAGATCAGAAGCCAGAAACATGTAGCTAGTGATGGTGGCATCAGGGGAAGAGGGAAACACAGACCTAAAGCAGCCAACTAGTCCCCCTCCCTCATCTTACAAATGAGGAAACTGAAGCCCAGAAAGGCTGAGATTTGCACAAGGTCACACAGGCCTAGGTTCAAAGTCAAGAACAGTGACTCCAAATACAATGCTCTTCCTACCTTAGCGTGTGGCTTCCTAGCAAAGACCTGATTCCAAGGTCCACTAAGCTCAGGAGCCCACAGGGGTGACGTTTAGTGATCAAAGAAGTTTGTCAAGAAATGAATAATATCATACCTGATTTTAATTTTGTGCTTTAAGGTTTACAAAACACTTTACATACACAATTGCACTTAAAATTATCATTTCACAATCCCCATTTTACAGATAAGGAAACAGACTCAGAGAGATTAAACCACTTGCTAGAGGTCAACCTAGCTAGTAAATGTCAGAGGTGGGATTTGAACCCTGGATCTCTCCTGACTCCAAGTCTAGCACACTTCTCACTATACCACATTGCCTGTGATGAAATCCCTCCAACAGGTTCTGGGGCCTCAGGAATCTGACCCAGTTTGTCAAGACCCAAGACTGAGACAAGGCAGCTGGGTGGTGCACCAGGCTTTGAGTTAGGAAGATTCATTTTCCTGAGTCCAAATCTAGCTGTATGACTCTGGGAAAGTCATTTAACTCTGTTTGCCTTGGTTTCCTCATCTGTAAAATGAAATAGAGAAAGAAATGGCCAACCATTCCAGTATCTTTGCCAAGAAAACCTCAAATGGGGTCATGAAGAATTGGACATGACTGAACAACACAAAGGTCTAAGACTAGATTTGTGATGTAGTGGCAGAAAGCAGTTGATTTGGAGTAAGTAGAAAAACTTGGAAGATATGGGTTTGAGTTCTTTCACTGGCTTTGTAGCCTTTGGCAAATGACTTCACTTTTCTTAATTTTCTTAATTTTTTTTTGAGGCTATTGGAGTTAAGTGACCTGCCCAGGGTCACCCAGTTAATAAAGGTCTAAGGCCAGATTTGAACTTGGGTCTTCCTGACATCCACTATAGCACCTAGCTGCCCTCAGCTTCTTCATTTGTAAAAGGCAGGATAGAAACACTTGCCCTGCTTACCCTGAAGAATGTTAGTGACGATCAAGTAAGATAAGGATATGTGAAAGCACTCTGTGAAGTATCATACAAGTGTTATGTTTTGGGAATCAGACCAAACTTAGAGCCTGATGACTCATCCCAATTTAAAAAGGTATGAAAAGGCTGAACCACTGAGCTGAGGTGCTGTTAAGAAAGGAACCTTGATCTTGGAGTTAAGAGACCCTACCTGGGTTCAGCTACTGACCAGGGTAGAGCACTCGGCCTGGAATCAGGAAGACCTGAGTTCATATCTGTCCTCAGATCCTTGCTAACCGAGCGATCCTGAACAAGTTATTTCACCTCTGTTTGCCTCAGTTTCCTCAACTGTAAAATGAGGATAATGATAGCATCTACCTCTCAGGATTGTTGTGAAGGTCAAACAAGACATTTATGAAGCATTTTATAAAGTGCTTAGCACAGTTTCTGACACATAGGAGGTGCCAGATAAATGCCATTACTGTTGCTGTTGTTACGAACTCTCTATGCAGCCTTGGGCAAATCCCTCCTCTTCCAGGCTTCAGTTTTACCATATGTAAAATGAAAGGTTTGGTGAAGACAGTTCCTAAGTTTCCTTCCAGCTCTGCCACAGGATTCTAAGTTGCAGCCAAGAGTCCATTTGCCTAACCCTGTGGGGGTTTGTTTTCAGGGGTGTTGCTGGCCCTTCTTTCACCATCAATCAAGATTTTGCTGCATTCCTGTGAGTCACACTCTAAACAAATCCTGTCACCCAAGCAAAGGGAGGGAGGAAGAGGAAAGAAGGGAAGGTTCAGAAATAAATCAGGGAAAAACCCGTAGGGTCATGCATTAGCCTCCATCTCCCGGAGGAGATGCTTTCCTGGCAATCCAGCACACCCTCGTGGGCCCCACATTCTCTGACCCTTGAGCCTGGGATGTCATCACCTCCCTCACCAGATAGATGGGAAAACTGAAGAAGGGAACACCCTTTCAGGCTACCTGGATCATTTTGTTTCAGATTTGCTTCCTGCAACATTAGCTCTCAAACAACATAGGGGACCTTGGGAAACAGACTGGTGTAATGGTGTAATGGAGAATATTCACTGGACTGGGAAGCAGGGGCCCTGGGTTCTCTCCTCAACTTTACTACTAATTCCTGGCATATCCCTAGGAAAATCCTTTCCTCCTCTGGGTCTCAGCTTCCTTCTTTATAAAATAAGTAGTTGGACTGCCTGATGTCCAAGGAACTTTGCAAGTACAGCAATTTAAAATTCCACACCATTCTATGATTTTCTTACTGCAAATGGAGGCAGAGTACAACCCAAGGAGTGTTCACTGACCCCCCTGGCCACATGTGCTCAGTTCTGAAGGACTTGTGCTATGGGATGATGAAGCAATCTCCTTACTGGTCATTGGTCCCTGTGAACTGCTTCCTGATCCTTTGATGGGGCTTGGTGTCAAAAAGATTTGGCTACTGAGCCAAGAAGAATGGTCCAGACCCTAAAAGGAATGACTCTACACTTTGGCACTCCTTCTCTTTCCCTCTGCCAGTCAAGGGAGTTTAATGTTTTAAATTTTTGTCAGTGTGCATTTATGAGTCTAGGAGGCAGCTAGATGGCTCAGTGGATAGAGCACTGGGCCTGGAGTCAGAAAGACCTGAATTAATCTGGCTTCAGACACTTACTACCTGTGTGACCCTGGGCAAGTCACTAAACTTCTGTTTGCTTTAATCTACTGCAGGAGGAAATGGCAAACGACTGCAGGATCTTTGCCAAGAAAACCCCATGAACAGTATGGTCTACAGGGTCATGAAGAGTCCTACACGACTGAATGAACAACTTATGAGTCTATGTTTTAAGGATTTCTTTTGTGTGAAGGAAATAAATAGCTGTCCTATACATGAACACTGCTATATACTTTCTATTACCTTTCAGGAAGAACCCTAAACATGAGCCATTCCTAAAATGTAAAGTAGTTTTCCCTGATGTTCTTGGGGTGAAGGTGTGAAGAGTCAAAGAAAATGAAAAAAGTAAAATAAAAGGAAGCCACACTCCCTGGCTTAACCCTGGCGAAACATTTATCAGTCCAGAGCTGAGGGGCCCCTTTATGTGAATGAGCAGCCCCCTCTGCTAATATCAGTAGTTCTGCTGTTACTTTACCGTAGGGTGTGTTCTCATTCATAATGGCAACCAAGTCTGGTGGGTAAAGTCTTAGGTTCTAGAGCTGGAAAGGACCTCAAAGGTCATCTAGGCCAATTCCTTTATTTTACAGATGAAGAAACCGAGGACCAGAGATTTGCTCAATGTTACCAAGGTAAGAAGCCTGAGAGGAAGGATGTCAGTGAATCCAGGCCTTCTCACTGCAGAGCCTGTCCTCCATATTTACTGTGCCACTTCCTAGGAAAGCTGGGATGTTTGAGTCCAGGGCAGATGGGGATGCAGGTTGCCTGAGTCTTACGTCTGCTTAACTACTGGCTCCCCCTGTGATCCTCATGAAGCCACTGCCTGACTCTGTGCCTCAGTTTCTCTAGCTTGCAGAAAGGCAGGAAGATTCCCAAGGTAATGGTGGAGGGGGTGGAGGAGGGGGGTTAATAGCAGATAAGATCACAGCTGTCAGGTGCAGTCAGGGGCCTCCTGGAGGAGCAGAGCCTAGCAGCATGATACAAACAACCTCCCCGCTCTGACAAGTTTGCCAGCTCCTTCTGTTTATTCCTCCCACCGGAAGTCATCATCTCCTGCACGTGACAGCTTGCTCATTTCCACAGCAACCAGCTGAAATGTCACGGAGAAAAGAGACGGCTCTCTGTTCCCTGACACCCCTTAGCTACCTCTCATAGTCAGATCCAGACAGTACTAGGCAACTTCTACCTGCTACACATGGCAGCAGAAGGCCCTGAGTCATGTACTCCCTTTGTGGGCCCAAAAGGTCAAACCTCTGCCTCAAACTTTCCTATCCTGAGAGGCAAGAGAGGACTGAGAAAATCTAAGAACTAGTGCCTCAGGCTTGGCGATGTCAGGGTTTACCTTATTATCATAAACAACCCTACAATGCCAACACGTCAGCAATTTGGGTGTGAACGCAGAGATCTGACTTGAGTGTATGTGCATATCTGTATGCCTCAGAGTGTATTTGTGTGTCTGGATACTTAATGGCGTGTCTGGAGTTTCTTCACCTTGAACATGAAATCTGATCACAAAGGCTCATTCAGTATCACCTCTCCACGGAGACTATAGGACAGTGGGGGTGTCCAGTGGCTTCCCCTCCGAGGTCCCAATTTCTGAGTAAGGTTCTTGGGGCCCTGCTTTGGTTCTTCAAATTAGGGCTCTAAATGGCTCTGTCCTAGAGGGGGATGGGAGAGGCCTAGGATTTCCCAGGAGGCCAATCCCAGTCTGTGGCTAGGGGGCCAGCTGCTCTGAATGGCTTGTGTGTGTCCAGAAGCTGAGACTGTGCAGGCAGGAGCCTCAGGGAGGGGGGAGGGAGCTGGGGGCTCTTTGCCTGCTGGAATTAAGAACACACTGGTTTGGCCTGTGTGTCTGACCAGCCATAAAGAGAGTTGGTTTACAGCTGAGATAGGAGGTGGGTAACCTGAGAAGTGGGGGAAGGAAGGCTGGGAGAGGAGTGGAGGAAAGGGGCTGGGCTGCTTCTAGAGATGTGGGTGATAGGAGGGAAATCAGGATGTTGGGGATCCTTGGCCAGGAAAAAAAGTGTTTCTGTTTTGCTTTCTGTGTTGTTTGTCCTTCCCCGAGTGATAGAACAGGCTTTGGTGTTTCATAACACAGATATCAAATCTTGCCTTAGCACCGCCCCCTCCCCATTCACCCAAGACCTGGGAAATGCAAGGGAAGCCCTCCTCCCCTTTCCCCTTCCCTACCCCCGCCTACTTAACTGCCAGTAGGGAGGAACCTGGGCCTGAGAAGTGACGTCAGCTATTATGTGAGGTTGTGTTCAGGATAGCAAAGGAGCCAAGGTCCCCTCGCCCCCCAGGTCCCACCCCCACCCCATTACTTAGCTAGCAAGGCCAGCCTCACATCTCACTGTTGTTGGTACTTTCTGAAACCATGCTTTGGGGCAGAAAGGATTGTGTATGGGAAATGGATGAGGGAGACTGATAACTGGAGGAGCAGTGGGGCGTGTCCTCCAGGGGTGGGGGAAACAGAGCCCTTTGGGAATCTAGATGTTTCTATACCTCTGAGTCACTGTGCCATCAGTTTTCTCCACTGGAAAGATGAAATAATGCTATCTGCTCCCTTCCCGTTCTGTGAAGATGGAACAGTTCAATGGATTTGAAAATGCTTTGAAATTTATTAAACAGGTGAATATTTATGAGTTGAAGAAGTTGAAGAGATCCATTATTTTCCTTAACAGATAGATATACCATCGTTTTTGACACTGCCTGGGCTCTTTCTTTAAGATTTTTGGTATTGTTTTGTGATTTAATTGGTACAATGGGAAGAAACTCCCTCTACCAATGAAGATCACTGACTGTTCTGAAATTTATAGTCTTAGAGAGCTGGCTGGGCATGCTGAGAAGTTCCAGTTAAGGGATTTGGCTGGTCACATAGCCAAGTCACTCTGAGGCCTTACTTGATCCCAGGTATTCCTAACTCTGAGGCCAGAGCGCCATTCACTAGGCAATGCTGCCTCTCTGACCTGTAGAATACAAGTATTTAATATTCTAATTCCTACTGTGTTCAAAACACACTCCTGAAGCATCCTGTGAAAGAATGTCCCTCCTTCCACCCTCATCTCTCATAGGACCAACCACCTCAACTGAGTTCTGGGTTGTTCTCTACTCCTCCCCCACCTTGTTCACATTATCTGGCTGGGGCCAGATGTGAGAGGTGTGGCTGATTATAAATAATGAAATGGCCAGGTGTTACAAATAGGCGGCTGGGGAAACACAGATGTGTTCCGTGTCCTACAGAAGGCCTCTCTGTTCCCTCTGATCACAGAATTTAAGAGCCAGGAGGGATCTTGGAGGTGATCTAGTCCCGCCCCTTCATTTTACAAGGGAGGAAACAGGTCCAGAGAGAAGTGACTTGCCCAAAGTCACATAGCTAATTAGCAACACCGTAGGAGTTTTTTCTAAAGAGGGGAAATCTTGAAGACAATGTAGTGGGAAGTCTGGCATGGTGCTATCCCTGAGGCCTGGGTTGTAAGGGATAGATGGGACTCTCTGTTGCCAGTCTTTCAATTAGTCCTAACACTGGTAAAATACTCTGAGCAGACATAAAGAGGGCTAATTCCCCTCCCCTACATCACCCCACAGAATCACTGCCCTCAGCAGAGTTGTCAGATTCCAGTGCCAGCTATGCTACCACCACTTTGCATGACCTTGGCCCTGAGTTTCCTTCTCTGTGAAATGAGGGTGTGGGATGAGAAGATCTCTAAGGCCCCTTCCAGCTCTGACAAGTCTATGATTCTGGGAAGGGGGGAGGGGGAGGGTTTCCATCATCAGTAATGAATGCTTCTTCCCTGCATTAGGAGAAAGGCTGAAGCTGGCATGACGTTTAATTAATCTGTGCCGATTAGCATTATTAAAGAAAACAAAGGGAGTTATTGGAGATTTAGCTCCCAGAATATAATCAAGAAGATCTCCCCCTGGGGATGAGACTGCCCCTCAGCATCCATGTCCAATTTGCACTCCCAAGTAGAGGAGTGAGGGAGTTGACAGCAAGCGTGTAGATGTCATCGAATTTAGGAGTCATTAGCTGGAGACATAGAAAGAGAGGCAGAAAGCCTGGAAGAGGAGGAATGTTACAGGCTTTTGCACTGAACTAGCTTCTGGGGCTACAATGACAAAAACAAAAACAAAACAGTGGCTGCGCTCTGATCTTATAGTCCAGCCAGAGGCATAGAACTAGGTGGGAATCAAGGAAAGGGACACATGGCAGGTAGCTCTGAGCTGAGTTTTGAAAGTAACTAGAGATTCTGAGCCTGGAATCAGGAAGACCTGAGTTCAAATCTAAGCCTTAAACACCTATTAGGTATGTGACTTTGGGCAAGTCTGTTTGCCTTAATCCACCGTGGAAGGAAATGGTAAACCACCCCAGTATCTTCACCATGAAAACCCCCTGGACGATATGATCCACAGTGTCTCGAATAGTTGTGTATGACTGAACAACTGAACAACAAGGGATTCTGAGAGATGGCACTGAGGACATTCCAGGAATGGAGGGAGAGGTAGTCATTGTAAAGTCAGGGAATGCAATATATGAGAAATAGAAAGAAGATTGGTTTGACTGGACTGCAGGATGCATGGATTTGAATGTGCAATAAGGCTGGAAAAAGGTGCACTGAGGCTAGGTGATGAAGGGATTTAAATTCCAAACAGGACTTCATGTTTGATCCTGGTGATGAAAGGGAGCCACTGGAGGTTGTTGAGTAAGGAAGTGACATGGCCAGGCTTGTGCTTAAGGAAAAACAACTAGAAGGCTATTGCAATAAAGCAGGAGAAAAGTGGTGAGAGACTGAGCTATGTGAGTGGGGAAAAGGAGATGGAGGAAAGAGATGTGCGGGTAGAATTGACAAGATTTGGCATCTGTGAGGATATATGGGGTAAATGGGAGTGACGAGTTGAGTATCACACCAAGGTTTCAAACCTGGGTGAATACCTTGTGGGGAGAAAAATGCCCATTTTCCTAGTCTGTAGAATAGAGGTGTCAAGCTCAAGGCTTATAGACCACTGGTGCTCCTCAAAACTCCAGAGTATATAGCCTGAACCAGATCAAAATATAGTTGGAAAATGTCTAACAAAAATAAAAATGCAATATAACACAGATAATTTTAATCTGTGGTTTTCTAAGTCAATATGCAGCCCATAGGGATCTTTTTCTACTTGAGTTAGATACCACCAGTCTAAGGGAGCTAGGTGGCACAGTGGATAGAGTGCCAGGCTTGGAATCAGGAAGACTCTTTTTCCTGATTTCAAATCTGGCCTCAAACACTTACTAGCTGTGTGACCCTGGACAAGTCACTTTACCCAGTTTGTTTCAGTTTTTTCATCTGTAAAGAGAGTTGGAGAAGGAAATGGCAAAGTATTTTTGCCAAGAAAACCCCTAATGGGATCACGAAGAGTCAGACACAACTGAAGTCTAGAGGATCCAGTTATACAAGGTCATTTTGGGAAATTAAATGTATTCTAGGTTATTCTGGCCTTACGTGTGACTACTGAACATAACATCTGGTAAACGTACTTTCACTAGGATGTTGCGATAGTGGGTGCTCTGAGGTTGTTGAAAATTTTAATTTTCTGTGTATGTGTGTATATGTGTGTATGTGTGTGTGTGTATGTGTGTGTGTGTGTGTGTGTGTGTGTGTGTGTGCAGGTTTAGACTTTGCTTTCTGTTGGGGTTGTGCTTATAGGAAAGTTGTGACACAAACAGGATGGTTTACTCCTCAAACCCAGCCCTGGGGTTTGATGGAGCCTTTGTCTTTCATTTCATGACAGAGTGAGTCAAAAGATAGCCTTGAATGTTTGACTCCTTTCCCTTCACCCTGCCAAAAGTGGATAACCGTGCCTCTATCTGAGATCCCCCTCCCCTCAAGAAACAAGGTAATCACTGTCTCCAAACACCTCCAGGGCTCTTTATTTATTTATCTTTGTATCCTTTAAAAGACCTGGAAATCAGGAAGGTACAAGATCAGGGAAGGGCAACTGTCCTACTTCTCAAAATAGGGGGAAAAACCAGGATATGCAAGCCATAGATCAGTGAACTTGACTTCAAGTCCTTGGAAAATTCTAGACAGAACCATTCAAGAGATGGGGGATGACATTCTAGAAAAGAAAGTGGTGATTACAAAGAGTCAGCATGGCTTCATCAAGAATAGGTCATGCCACACTAACCCCATTTCCTTTTTTGACAGGATTACTAAATTAAGAGATGGGGGTAATGCTGTTGATATAGCTCACTTAGGTTTCAGCAAAGCTTTTGACAAATTATCTCATACTATTCTTTCTGGTATAGAAAATGAGGAGATATGAATTAGACAATCGGATAAATCCAAAACAAGCTAAATGGCAGGACCCAAAGAATGGCAGGAAGTACTCCCTGAAGTACCTGGGCATCTGTTTTTGGTCCTAGTCTGTCGAACATTTTTTAGTCAATGACTTGGAAAAAGAAATAGCATGCTCATCAAAGCTGAGTGCGATAGTTAACACCTTGGATGATAGAGTTGCAATCCAAAAGGATTTTGATGGGTTAGAGCAGGGGTGGGGAACCTGTGGCCTCAAGGCCACCTAGGTCCTCAAGTGCAGCCCTTTGACTGAATTCAAATAAGTTGGCCACACTTGAGGACCTAGAGGGCCATATGTGGCCTCGAGGCAGTAGGTTTCCCACCCCTGGGTTAGAGCTTTAGGCTAGACCTAAGAAGATGAAACCCAGTAGATGTAAATGTAAACTCTTATGTTATTAAAAAAATCAACACCATCAATACAAGATGGGGATTGTATGCATAGATAGCAGTTGTTCTGAAGAAAATCTGAGAGTTTGAGTAGCCTTCAAACTCACATGCATTAACAGTGTGCTAACAGGCTAGTATGACCTTTGGGCTGCATTAGGAGGAATAAAGTTTCCAGGAATAGGAAGGCAATAGGCCTACTGTACTGTAACCTTGTATGACCCCGTCTGGGGTATTAAGTTCAGTTCTGGGCACTCTCAGCAAGCTGGAAGAGTGTCCAAAGGAGGTCAACCAGGATGGTGAACGGTGAAGAGTCCATGACATATGAGGAGTCATTGAAGAGAAAAGGGACATTTAGGCTGGAGAAAAGAAGACTCAGAGTGTGTAAGATAGCTGTGCTCACATAGTATATCCTGAAGGGATGTCATATTGAAGAAGGATGAGACTTTTTCTCTTTGGCACCAGAGGGAAGAACTAGGAATGATGGATGGGAATTGCAAAGGAGCCAATTTAGGCTTGATGTCAGGAAAAATTTCCTAACAATTAGAGCTGTCCAAATGTGGAATGGGTTGTGGTGCACTCCTCTTCCTTGGTCTCTATGCAGAAGCTAGACCATCACGTGTTAAGCAGGTTATCGAGGGGATTCCTTTCAAGTCTCACCCACTGAGGTGAATGGGTAATGAGATACTTTCCACTCTTAATTCTGTGATTCTGTGAAGCCAGCTTGTTGGACTGACCTGAACATACTGTGCTTGTTCCCAACAGTTTCACCTTTTTGGAGTTGTTTTTCTGACCTGGAATGCCCTTCTCCTTCCTTTGTGTCAGCCTGGTACCTAGCTAGCCATCCTTCAAGGCCTTGCCCAAAGTCCACCTCATCTATGAAGCCTCCTTACCTGGAAGTAATCTTATAGAATCATAGAGCTGTTCCACTTTCAAGAGCTCTTAGGGATGATCTATTCCAACCCCTTATTTCATAGACCAGGAAACTGAGGCTCAGAGAGGTTAAGCCACAAATCCTTGGCATCCTTCTTCAAAACTCCTAATTTTTTTTATCAATCAATTGGAAATTATTGATTCAGTTCAACCAAGATTTATTAGTAAGCTCTTCAATAAAGAGTGTATTTTTTTATGCAAAGATAAAAATAAAAGTTCCTGCCCTTTGGGAACCAAAATTCTATTGAAGGGTGTGTGTGTGTGTGTGTGTGTGTGTGTGTGTGTATGTGTGTGTGTGTGTATGTGTGTGTGTGTGTGTGTGTGTGTACGTACACTGATAAGTAAATACAAGGTATAAACTCTGGTTGCAGACCTTGCTTTGCCACTAAGCAGAAGGCCTTGTGCTGGAGGTCATGCTTGGATTCTACCTTGAAGAAGGCCAAGGATTCCAAGAGGCAGAGGTGAGGAGAATGCATATGAGA
Organism: Notamacropus eugenii; assembly: GCF_028372415.1. NCBI lineage: Eukaryota > Metazoa > Chordata > Mammalia > Diprotodontia > Macropodidae > Notamacropus > Notamacropus eugenii. The sequence continues at coordinate 334,753,285 of NC_092874.1, read as the reverse complement.
CATGGAGGATCACCTGTGCAAAGGTAAGGAGATAGCAGATGGAATATTGTGTGTGAGGAACAATGAGCAAGTCAGTTTGATTGAAATGGAGACAGTGTGAAAGGGAGTGACAGTAAATAACACGAGGAAGGTAGGTGGAAGCCAGGCTGTAGAAGGCCTTAAATGCCAGCCTGAAGATTTCATGCTTTATATCAGAAATAATAGGGAGTCAACAAAGATTTTTGACTAGAGAAGTGGCATGATCAGACTGTGTTTTAGAAACATCAATTTGGTATCCATGTGGAGAATGGATTACAGACAGAAGAGGGTGGAAACAAGAGGACCAGTTGAAATAGTCTGGATGGGAGGTGATGAGGGCTTGAACAAGAGTATATACTTCCATTTTATTCAACTAGATTATGTTTAACTTCCCTGCTCTGCTCTTATCTCTTTCCTCTATGTGGCATCTATCCCTAAGGAGGCAGATTTGCTCATGTACAACAGAGGTGTCAAACATAGACTAGCAGGCCGGCCATGTAGCTTACCCTAACACTCCCAAGCGTGGACCAAACCAGATTAAGACATTATTGGGAAATATTTAACAAAATAAATAAAACCAGAATAGAATATAGATAATGTTAATTTATGGCTTTTTAAGACAATGAGTTGTCTTTCAGTCCTGTCTGACTTCATGACCCCATTTAGGGTTTTCTTGGCAAAGATATTGGAGTGGTTTGCCATTTCCTTCTCCAGCTCACCTTTCTCAGATGAAGAAACTGAGGGAAGCAGAATTAAGTGACTTGCCCAGGGTCACACAGCTAGTAAGTGTCTGAGGCCAGATTTGAACTCAGGAAGATGAGCCTTTCCTGACTCCAGGCCCTGCACTCTATCTACTTTTGCTACCTAGCTTCTCTTTCTAAGATGGTATGAGGCCCCTTTTCTATTTGAGTTTGGACACCACTGATCTAGAAGGATGATGGAATCCTAGAATTTTAGGATTGAAAGAGTCATGGTAGAAGCTTCTTTATTTCCTGCTAGTTCCTTCATTATGGGCAGGAAGAACATAAATCATATATTTAAACCTGAAAGGAAACTTCAAGGGTATTGAATTCAACCCCATCATTTTAGAGTTGAGGAAGCAAAATGAGTTAAGAAACTTGTCCGGAATCACTCAGGTAGAAAAGGGAGGCAGGATTTGCACTCAGGCTCTGGACCTGCAACTCCAGCTTCGCACTGTTCCATATCATCTCCCATGGTTATTACCTCTGCCCTCCCTTCCTTCTGAGGCTGAAGATTTACCATTCTCCCTGAGATTTTTCATTGATAATGCACAAGGAGGCAGAGATCCTCTGGCCTAGGAGTCTCCTCTTCCCTCTCCATGTCAGGATCATGCTATCACGTGGGCAAGGTAGATAGTTGGAAGTATTATGGGAAGATCTCCACACTGTCACCTATTCATCAGAGTACCAAAAATGTATTTCTTTGGGTTAAGTATTTTTCTCTCTAGATTCCTTTAAAACACACACACACACACACACACACACACACACACACACACACACACATTTTGAAACTCTCCTCTCCTCAAGCCCCCAGTACTTTAATGTGAATGAAGTTACAGATACTTTCTTCCTGGAGATACTTTCTCCTCCTGCTGGAGAAGTAGGAAGGGCAAAGGAGGGAATGACAAACAAACAAACCCAGGAAAAGTGGGGTGAAGGAATGAAAACCAGACTTCAAGGTTTTGCCAAGGATTGGTCCTACTCTGCCCCAGAAAAAAACTGAAGAAAATTCTTCACTGACTTATTAGTCAAATGTTTGAGAAAATTGGAGTCTGTATAGGGGAAACCTGTATTTGGTTCTCCGGACTGGAGGGGAGGGGCAAAGGATCTGGCCTGTATAGTTTCCCATGATGACTTGGAACGAACCTTGAATTAGTAGTCAGAAGGGCTCAGTTCTAGTCCTGGCAGCATCATGGTCTTGTGGGCCCTTGAGCATATTCTGTATCTTTTAATTTCTTCTTCTGTAAAGAGGTACTTGGGTTAGATGATTTCTATGGACTGTTCCAGTCCAACATGTGGCAGTACTATGACCTTTAAGTATGTGTAGTACACAACACAAACAGTTTTGTTACTAAGTGGGATTGGGTTCAGATTGGGAGTTCCTGGTGGGAAGGGACTGTGCCTCTCTCCGTGCCTTGGAATGGCAGGTGGCTCAAACTGGCTCTCCAGTAACTACTTTATAAATGGTATCTCAACCTTATAAAACATGGAGGCAGATGTAGGTGACTTATGGGACCCTATAGCTCAGTCTTCCTCAGAATTGTCCCTAGGAATCTTGCCACCTAGAGCAAATTCAGTTATGAAGACAGGAGTGGAAGGTGCAAAGTACTATGGGAGTAGTTATGTTGAGAAACTGGGTGGCCCCTACCCCAGAGAGTCTCATCTTTCCTATAGCAGGGGTTGTAGGTGATAGCAGTGGGGAGATGTGGGCCCCAGGAGAAAAAGGACCCTGGGGATGGTGGGCTGGCAGTAGCTACTTACTAATGGAGGAAGTGAGTTAAAGGGACAGAGATTGGAGCCTTGGAACAAAGCTCCATTCACTCAGGTCCTCCCCTGGCTTCTCTGCTCCCAAAGGTTAATCTTAAACACCTTCCCCCACGTACATGTGAAATCTCTGAGATTGTGTACCATAGGCATAATTAATCCTAGATCCTAAGTTGCCCTGGGTAGATCAGTGATTAAAACCAAGTGGTTCCCTTCAACAGCCACCTACAATTACATAATTTTGGGATTGGCAAGGATCTCAGAGGTCCCTTGGTCCAATTCCTAATAGAGATGTTAATCCTATGTACAATATCCCTGATACTGCTTTTCATCTAAGACATTGCTTGAAAACCTCCAGTCTAAGAAACTAAATACCTCCTGAAACAGTTAATTCCATATTTAGGTAGCTCTAATTATTAGGATGGGACAGCTAGGTGGCACAATCGATAGCACGCCAGGCCTAGAGTTAGGAAGACTCCTCTTACTGAGTTCAAATCTGACCTCAGACACTTACTAGCTGTGTGACCCTGGGCAATCACTTAACCCAATTTGCCTCAATTTCCTCATCTGTAAAATGATCTAGAGAAGGAAATGGCAAACTACCCAGGATCTTTGCCAAAAAACAAACAAACAATGCCACAATGGAATCATGGAGAGTCTGACACAACTGAAATGCCTAAACAACAAATTAGACTGGAACTTGTCATGACTAAGATTAGGATTCCTTCATGTTACTAGTTGAGACTTCTCCAGCCAGAGATCAGAGAAAGACCTTAGCTGAAAATTCCCCACCCAAGAAGGGATTATAAGTGTTGGATTGGAAGCACAGAGCCAGGGGTCAGTGACCAGTATTAGCAACAACAGAATTCTAGGAGGAATTGATGTGGTCTGGGATAAGACACGTTGGTCCAATACTGGGAGAAGGGTTAAAGTTCAGCTGAGTCCAAGATAACTTGGAGCATGTAGCACCAGAGGCAGCTAGATGGTACTAGGGTCAGGAAGACTGACAGTTCAAACCCAGCCTCAGACATTTACTCAGTCACTTATGTGTGACTTGAGGTCAAGTCACTTAACCTCTTTTTGCCTCAACTGTAAAATGGGCATCATAATAGCACTTCCCTTCCAGGGCTGTTGTAAAGATCAAATAAGATAATATTTGTCAAGTGCTCAGCATAATGCCTGGTATGTAGTAGGTGCTTAATAAATGTGTATTTCCTTCCCTTGACTTCTTATGGGTTCTTGTTTTTATTCCCAGGGCCCTACCTTCCAGTTTACCCTTAATTAGAGTCTGTTGTGCAGCATGAGGAAGAGGGAGCATTACACATGGAGGAAATTGCTATGTCTAAGTGCAGCCTACTCCTTCTTCCACATGGCAATCTATAAATGTATGAAGGCAGCTGTCCTTCCTAAGTCATCTCCTCCAGATGAAATATCCCTGGTTCCTTCAATGAAGCCTGGTATGGTATGGTTTCCAGTCACCTAACCCTTCTAGACATCTACTCAGACTCCCAACTGTCATTAGTGTTTCTAAAATGTTTCCCCCTAACCAGCCATCTAATCTCCTCCACGGAACCTCCCTAAATACTCCAACCAATTGTGGTCTTTTCTTTTTTTGAATTTTCTACAACGCTGTCAAGCTACTCATTCTGAGCCCTAGTAACAGATTGGCTCATTATTTAGCTACTTCATGTGTGCTAGTGTTAGTGCTGTTTAGATTGCAAATGATTCAGAAGTAGCACCTTCTGTATCCCTTAAGCTTTACAGTATAGTGGTAGAAACAAAGCTTCCAAATTATACCTGATAATCCAGACCCAAGCCTACTCCCATCTTCTCCCTGAATTTTTATTTTATTGATCACAGATTTAGTGCTAGAAAAGACTTTAGTGGCCTTAGAGTAAAGTAGAACCTAGAGTAAAATATGGCTTTATACAATTTTCCCCCTTCCCTTCCTTTTCTCTTCTCTTTCTTTCCCTTCCTTTCCTTTTTCCTTTCCCTTACCTTCCTTTCCCCTTCCCTTCTTTTTCTTCCCCTTCTTTTCCCTTTCCTTTTCTTTCTTTTCCTTTGCCTTCCTTTCCTTTTCCTCCCCTTCCCTTCCCTTCCTTTTCCTCCCCTTCTTTTCCTTTTCCCCTTTCCTTCCCTTTTTCCTTCCTTTCCCTTCCCTTCCCTTCCTTGTCCTCCCTTCCCTTCCCTTTCCCCTTCCTTTCCCCTTCCCCTCTTTTCCTTTCCCTTTTTTCCTTTCCTTTTCTTTCTTTTCCTTTGCCTTCCCTTCTTTTTCCTCCCTTTCCTTCCCTTTTCCCTTTCTTTCCCTTCCCTTCCCTATCCTCCACTATCTTATCCTAGGTGGCACAGGGGATAGAGTGATGTACCTGGAGGCAGGAAGAAATGAGCTAAAATCATGTCAGAGACTTACTAGTTGTGTGATCCAGGGTGAATCACTTACCCTCTGCCTGTCTCAGTTTCCTCTGAGGAGTTTCCTAACTTCAGGCCCACATTCTAGCCACTCTGTCATCTAGCTGCCCATTCTCTAACTTCTATAGTCTACCACAATGTCTCACTTCTCTGTACTCCTATATGACTTAGAGTCAGTTTGGGAACTTTATCTCCTGTATTAGAGTGTTCTTTAATTGTTTCATGAGTGTAGGTTCAATGAAACATAACATCTGTGGAAGATATTTATAAATTCTAAGACACTACACAGAGAAGAGGACAATGGTAACTGACATTTATAGAGTACTTTGGGGATGGCAAAGCCCTCCACATGCAGAACCTCATCTGATCATCTCTAGAGCTAGAGGTGTCACCTCCACTCTGAAGTCGAGGAGGCTGAGGCTTAGGGAGGATAAGTAACTTGTCTGGTCATATAACCAGTAAGTATCTGAAGCAGGATTTGAACCCAGGTCTTCCTGACTTCCTGTATTCCTATATACTTTATCATATGCTTCCCAGTGCCAAGTCCAGGGCTGGGCACAGAGCAGGTGCTAAGTGCAGACATGCTGACCTAGACTGAATTGAGCATATGTGACTATCTCGAGGAGTGATGTCAGAGGAGAAGGATCATGAAGTTTTAGAGTTTGAAGGGTGATAGGTAAGAGTACATCAATATAGCCTGGGCAGGATCACTGCACACATGGATGGTGATCCGCTGTTTCCTGTCTCTGCTAAGAACAAAACCCCAGTTGTCTGAGTGCTGGTCTTGGAATCGGGAAGGCCGAACTCAAACCCCACCTCAGACACTCACCAGCAGTGTCACCCTGGGCAAGTCACTTAACCTTTATCAGCCTCAACAAAGATAATAATGACATCTCATTCTATTTTAGGCTGCACACTGAACTTTCTCTACCACACACCAGCTCTTCATTCAGAACCCTCTCTCCAGCCCTGGAGCTAACACATCAGAAGTACCCTCTGCGACCTCTCCTGATGGGGTCACTCCTTCCAGATCCTCCATTAAAGAGGGTGCCCAGGCCATATTCTGAGCTAGACTCCTGCAGGGAGCCTTTGCTCTCCCTCCTCCTCATTTTGACTTCCTTTTATGCATGGTCTTCCCCCATGAGATGTAAATTCTTGTATTCCCAGTACAGTGCCTGGCACACAGAAAACACTTAATAAATGCTTGTTGATCGACTGACTGACCTACCTCACATGGATCAAATGGGATAACATATATAAAGAGCTTTGCAAGTCTTAAAGCATTATAAATGTTAGTTCTTCCCTCCTCCACCTCCTCCTTCTCCTCCCCCGCTCTCCTCTGTAAACTCCACTGTCATCCTTTTGACCCTAGGTTTAAGTAATTATTCATCTTTATCTTATCCTTAAATATAATTTCTGTATAAGTTTTAGAATGTACCTACTACTTAGACTTATAAATAAGTAAATCAATAAAGAACTACACACGTACTAGGAGTGCATATTCAAGCATTTCTTACTGATGAGGTATACAGTCAAAAAAGTTTTGGAGATTGCTGGGCTAGATGATCTCAGTTCCCTTGGAGCTCTGAATGTGATGAGAACATTGTCCCTGAGAACAGGGCTGAGCTTTATACTTTTCAGCAGGACTTTTGTCCCCCCAGCCAATAGACCAGGTATGCCCACTGGCAAACAACAGATGCCTACTGGCAAACTTAGCAAAAATCACATTTCTGACAGTTGTATTGCATGTTTCAAACTCGAGGCTAAAACCAAGAGACAAGCCCTGGAGGCGTGCATGCCTTAAGTTCAGGGGAGGATTCAGTTCAGTTAAAAAGTATTTATCGAGTTTATTTAAGAGCACTGTTCTAGGCACTGGTGGAGATACAAAATACAGCGGAGAGATGAATCCTACCTTCATGGAGCTTCTAATCTAGTCTACATACACATCCCACCCCCATAACCAAATCAAGGACTGGTAGTTTGTATGTGTGTGTGTGTGCACGTGTGTGTATGCATGTATGTATATATGTGTTTGTATCCATAAATACACATGTATATGTATGTGTGTGCATACATACATACTTATATACAATGTTGTTCATTCTTTTCAGTTGTGTCCAACTCTTTGAGACTCCATTGGGGGTTTTCTTGGCAAAGAAGGAGCAGTTTGCCATTTCACTCTCTGGCTCATTTTATAGATGAAGAAACTGAGGCATGATCATTATATGTATATATATGTATATATATACATATACATATATATGTAAAACACTTACTATGTGCCCAAATACTGTGCTAAGTGCTTTACAATCTCATTTGGTCCTCGCAACAACCCTGGGAGGTAGCTGCTACTATTATCCTTATTTTACCAAGGAGGAAACTGAGGCAAAAAGAGATTAAGTGACTTGCTCAGGGTCTCACAGCTAGTGATCATTTGAAATCACCTTTGAACTCTGGTCTTCCTGACTCCAGGTCAGGCCCTCTGTCATATATATATATATATATATGTCTGTATGCCTATGTGTGCACATACAAACGCAACATACATATGTATGTGTGTACTGTGTTAAGAACATTACAACACATTTTTGCCAGTTTAAGCTTTTGAGAGTTGCCTGAGGCTTACTAAGGTTCAGTCACTTGTCCACAATCACACAGATAGCTTGTAAATGTTGGAGAGGGTATCCGAACCTAAGTCTTCCTAATTCCAAATTCAGGGCTCCATCTGTATTATGTGTAACTTAACAGTTGCCATTCCATATAGAGCACGTGTGGAACTGAGCTGAGCTCCGGCCACTTACGGAGAGAGACGTATGCTTAGTCAGGCTCAGTGATAAGGCTTTTCGCTGGGGGCCAGTCCCTGTGGCAGGGCACAGCTGGGAGGAGAACAGGGCAGGAGCAGCCCACTCAGGCTCCTTTTAAGGAGAATCATCTTCTGTTATGAGTTTCTCTCTCTTATTGTCTGTAAAGAGTGTCAGAACTCTTTGAGATCACTCTCAGGCTTCCATGGGGGAGGAGGGAGAAGGGAAAGGAGTGGGGAGGAAAGGATTCACTCCCTTACCCTGCCCCTACACTGTCCCTCAGCAACAGGGATGTGCAGCCAAGGCTTGTGCTGGCCTAGACAAGCCTGAAACAGAACATGGGCCCTCTGGCTGTACTTCTTTCCCTGAGCACAGGTGCATAGCCATCTTGAGGTGGGTATTTCTAGTTCTGAAGCCTTGTGAGTTTAAAAGGTTGAGAACTCCAGGGTCCGGATGCTGGCTGCCGAGCAGGAGGTGACCTTTGAAACAACTTCCCCAAGAGGAAGACGAACACACCAGGAGGATGAGGCCAGGCCATACCCTGGCTTGCCAAAAGATAATATCTTCAATGGGTTGCCTAGGCAGTTCAGATATGAGGTGAAAGTGAAATACATTTTCAGCAATCCCACGAAGGGTTGCATGTTTTAATATTTAACATATCAACTTCCCTGGAGAGTATACTAGACTTTACTGGTTACTCTTTTAATGTTCTAAGTATTTATCAATGTGTCCTTATGAGTCTTTGGTGTTTTAAGTATTTTGTTTACGAAGAGGAAATAAATAGCCTCATTAAATGTTTACCAACCTGATCAACTTTGTACATGGAGTACTTTTCTAGGTGGGATCCCATTATTCCTTTTTAAGGAGACTCTAGACATGAGTCAAAAGTAAGCTTTAAAAGATTTTTCCCTACAGGCCAGGGACAGTGTGCCCTCTCCCTCTAAGGGGCCCCATCTTTGGGTTCAAGCCAACTGAGTTCAATCCTAGTGAAGCTTGACCTCAAAGAGGGAAGTCAGGTTCTTCTGGAGCTTTCTGGTTCATTATGCCTTCACCTCAGAGCCCTGGAGAAAAAATTTTAAAGCTTAGCTCTGGCTCATTATAGAGACCTCCCCAAAAGGGATTTAACAGGGTCCCTATAAGTGCATAAGAGAGGGACAAAGTACTATATAAGGTCTGATATGGGGGGAACTCACTAATGACTGCATGGCTGCATATCTTGCTATAAATTGTCTCTCTGGCACTCCTCTGCCCATCTCCAAGTTATTTTAGCAGTGAGCTGGTGCAAAAACCAGGGATGTTCTAGTTCGGGGATGAGATTTTGAACTGTGTTGTCCTGTTGAGGTTTCATTGGTTAGGTTTTCTATAGTTTCAGTATGGTGTAGGCAAACATTATGAGGTTCCCGCCCCCCCCCCTTTCTGAGTCTTCTAAAGTAATTTTCAAAACTGCTGGTTTTTTCCCTAATCCTCCCCTCACCCCAAACCCAAACATCTGTAACGTGCTTAGCATATTGCCTGGCACATAGTAGGTGCTTAATAAATGTTTCCTTCCTCCCTCTCACCCTCCCCTCCTCCCTTTCTCCCTCCTATTTTTCCTTCTTTCCTTCCTTCCTCCCTTCCTTGCTTCCCTCCTTCCTGGATCATCTTTCATATCCTGCCTCCAAATCATGGATTGACTCCAAGGCTCTGTCTTGGCCCCTCTCTTTCTCCACTCTTTCTGCTGATGACCTCATCAGCCCACATGGGTCCTCTTGTCACCCACTTCTTCTATTGTCTCTCCTGAACTCCAGTCTCTCATCAACAACTGCCTTTGGACATTTCAGATTGGATGTCTTGTAGATATTTCAAACTCATCATGACCAAAAAGAGCCATTAGCTTCCCCCAGCCACGGTCCACCCCTATTCCAGACTTCCTTATCTCTGTTGAAACTACCATCCTAGTTACCCAAGTCTGCAATCCTGGTTTCATCTTCCGCTCCTCAGTTCCACACACCTTACACATCCAATCACTTGTCAAATCTCCTTCTTTCTACCATCACAACATCTCTCCCATCTACTTCTTTCTCTCTACTCACATGGCCACCAGCCTTGGTCAGGCCCTCATCACCTCTCACTGGGAATATTGGTCTCCCTGCTTCAAGTCTCTTCCCACTCTCTCCATCCTCCACACCACTGCCAAAAACAGCTTCCCTGAAGCCTGGGTCTGACCAGGCCACTGCCCTGCTCAATACACTCTAGTCCCCAGGGTGGCCTTTAAAGCCCTTCACATCCTCACCTCATCCTCCTTTTCTAACCTCATTCTTCAGTACTCCCTTTCACTATGGTCTGGCCAAACTCTTTCTCTTCCGCACACTTTCCTTTCTGCTTTTGCATTGGCCGCCCTCTTTGGCCTCCCATGACTACAGTGCATACCCTCCTCACCTCTACCTCTCAGAAGGCCTAGTTTCCTTCAAGGCCTCTTTTCTATATGAAGTCTTTCTTGATCCCTCAGGTGCTGTCCCCATCCCAAGATAATCTTTTATCTATTTTGTATAAATCTATGTATGTGTATGTTGTTTCCTCTGGCTATACTGTAAACACTTGCTTGTAGAGAGTATTTGTTTTTATATTGTCTTTATATTCTCAACACCTAGTACAGTGCCTAGCATATATAGTGAATACTTATGTAATGTACTGTCCCTTTAAGGTTTGTTGTTGAGATATGTCATACAGAGTTCTAAAAAACAGTTTCTCCAAGAGACAGTTGCTGGGGATTGAGTCTGACTCAGAGATCTATGACAAGCAATTGTTGCTGAGTTTTGAATGTGACAATCTGTTATATACTGGAAGGATATGGCCACTAGGACTGTTGTATGATTTTGCAACAAATGTAATTCGTCTGATTTTAGACAAAAGATGAGACATTAGTTACTAACCATAAGCTAAATGTAGTTGTTTGCAGAGAAGAGCCAGAATCTGAACCCGTAAAAATAAAAGATGAGAAGTGAAAGGACAGATTTCAGAACTGCATCAGGTAAACTTCAAGTTTGAAGTGATAGATACTACAGTTGCTTTTGAGGAGTAAGTCTAGCTGAGCAAAGGAAGAGCTTAGACAATCAGAGAAGTCACCCAACACGTCAAACACAGTGAAGATTAAATCAGCTTAGCAGTAGAATCAGATATCTTTAGCACCAAAGGTACATTCATCAGGGGACATTTATGAACAGTCCCTGAGACAGAAAAAGGACGCTGAAGTTTATAGTTCCAGAGTTGTGGAGCACATGTGTTTTCTTCACTCATGTGCCTCTTTGACAGGTTTCTATAAGTAGGTGCCTGTTCTCCCCAAGAGATACTGAATGTATTAATGAAATACTGTAACCCAGTGACTATGAGTGAATTATAATATATTTATTATTTATGCATTTACTTTAATATATGAGTACCTACGACATTATTATTCTTTTTTTTTATTATTAAGTTAATGGGTAAATTTAAGATCTAAAAGTCTTATTGTGAATGGCAGGTTGTATAAATAGAAACACATTGATGAGGGCTCAAAAGCTAGAGTTACAAGTAGGGAGAGTGTATGCTACTTCAAGAGGGTTACCTCTAGAACCCTAAGAGAATTTAAATGATACCATGTGGTAATAGTCCTTCCTTCCATTTGAGGGCAGGTTGAAATGAATGGGCCAGCCTAGAGAGTGTATAAGTGTATATGAGATATGTGAGGTGCTATAGTATGGGTAGACCACCCCATGTACTATTACACTTAGTAAATATTTGTTGGTTGATTAATTAGGAAATAATTGTCTAATAGAAGTCTCATGTGGCTGAGATAATTAAATATGGTTTGGAAGAGTCAGAATGACAGACTAGATTACCTTAGAGGTTCTCTATAACTCCCTCACTGGAATTCTAGGGGGCATATCTGTTCTAAATCTTCCCTACATGTCAATTTTATTTCTTTTATTGAGAGGCAGCTAGGTGGCTCAGTGGATAGAATACTAGATCTATAATCAGGAAAACTGGAATTCGAGGCATAATGCTAGGTACACAGGATACAAAGACAGAAAAATGATAGGCTCTCTGCTCTCATGAAACAAACTAAAGGGACATAACAAGCACATATAAGTGTGCTAGCATCACTTCAAACTGCCTTATAAGAGCCAATTGTTAAATTTTTAGTGTAAGTGTTTACATTTTGGAAGTCAGCAAAAACTACAAATCAGGACTCCATTTATTGTTTTGTTGATTGTCTAGACTTAAGAAAGTGATGGCAAAAATGTTTATAATAAAGATTAAACTTAAAAGTGTATTATCTGTTTTTGGAAAGCTGGTTGTTAAACATTTACCAGCACACCTCTGGGAAGAGTAAAAAAGAGAGTCAAACAAAATCTCTTCAAAAATTTGAGCAGGAAGAGATCATTTTAATTGGGAAAAGGAGTATTGGTTTCAATGGAGGAAGTGGCATCTGAGCTGAACTTTAAAGGAAGAAAAGGTTTCAACAAGTAAAGAAAGATGAGAAAAAAGATACAGGCACAGGGGAGTGCCTACACAAATGTAGAGAGGCAATAGAAGACTGGAGACTAGCCTCATTTGGCTGAAACATAGAACATGTGAAGGGAGGGAAGAAAATAAGAATTTATTAAGTGCCTACTATGTTCCAGGCACTAGACTAATCACTTTACAAATGTTATCTCATTTGATCTTCACAAAAATCTTGGGAGGTAGATGTTATTATGATCTCAATGGAGATGGAAGTAGAGTTTAAGTGACTTGCCCAGGATTATAGAGGTAGTAAGTGTCTGTGGGCAGTTAGGTGATGAAGTCAATGGAGCACAAGTCCTGTCAGGAAGAATCATCTTCCTGGGTTCAAATTCAGCCTCAGACACTAGCCGGGTGACCCTGGGCAAGTCACTTAACCCTGTTTCCCTCAGTTTCCTCATCTGTAAAATGAACTGGAGAAGGAAACAGCAAACCACTCCAGTATCTTTGCCAATGAAACCCCAAATGGGGTCACAAAGACATGACTGAAACAACTTCACAACAACGAAAGTGTCTGAGGCTGAATTCAGGTCTTCCTGCCTCCAGGCCCAGCATTTTATCTACTTTTCCAAGTAGGAATAATGTGAAATAAAGTTAAAAAGGTAGAACTGAAGTCATGTTATGGATGTCCTTAAGTGCCAAGCCAAGGCATTTGTATTATATTTTATGGGCAATAGGAAGTTCCTGAAAGTGTTTGGTTATTTTGGTAGAGAAGTGAAAGACTGACCAGAAAGAGGAAAAGCCTTAGGAGCCAATGATCTAGGCAAGAGGATATGAAGCTCTAAATTAGGGTGGGGGGTTTGAGGTGAGAAAAAAAGGAGTACATCTTAGAGGTGAGATAGACAGATGTAAGGGATGTGGAATTGACAGAATTTGGCAATTAACGAGATATGGGGGATTAGGAAGAAGGGAGAATCAAAGATGATGCTCAGATTTTGAGCCTGGGTGACTGGGTATGAAAAGTGGTACCTATAATAGAAATAGGAAAGTTTGGGGTACAGGTAGATTTAGGGGAAAAGTGGGTGAGTTCAGCCTTGAACATTTTGAATTTGTTGTTCTGGTGAGATGTCAAGAGGTCTTTGGAAATGGAGATTAGATCTCAGGAGAAAGATTGGAGCTCGATATATAAAAATGGAACTCATTTGCAGTGTAGTGATAACTGAACCCATGGGAAGAGAGGAAATTATTGGGGTGCAGAGAGAAAAGGGGACCCAGGGCGGAGCCTGAGGGGACATTCACACTTAGGGAACCAGTGAAAGATTCTGGGGAGTAAAGAAGTAGGAGGTCGATTAAGAGAATTTTGTGATGCCAACCAATGGAAGAGAGAATTTAGAGGAGGGCAGGGTGTTTGACAGCATCGGAGGTATAGGAAAGTCAAAATAACATTGGAATCTTTCATATATGAGGATCATGGGATCACATAGTTATAGGTTTAGGACTAGAAGAGACTTTAGAGGTCATCTACTCCAGCATTGAGACAGTGCAGTGGGTAGAGCATTGGACCTGGACTTAGAAAGACCTGAGTTCAAATCTAGCCTCAGATACTTCCTAACTATGTGACCTTGGGCAAGTCACTTAACCTCTGTCTGCCTTAGTTTCATCATCTGTAAAATGGGGCTAATGAAAGCATCTACTTGTTGTGAAGATCAAATGAGGTAACATTTGTAAAACAGTATGTAAGTGCTAGTATTAATAACAGAGAGGGGAAAGTCTCCAAGGTTATACAGTGGCATAACTGGGATGTGAACCCAGGCTCTCTGACTCTGATACTATGGACACACTGCCCGTAGGACATGTGCTTTGAGATGAAATTTTTGGAGAATCCTATACACAGCTCCTCCTTTACTCCTCTACTGGGAAAGGCCAGTCTCTTCAGCCAAGTAGGATGCTTTGTCAGAGGCACACATGGGACAATGAAAAGAGGAGAGGAATCCTTGTTGGTAGTCAGATCAGGTCCATCAATTCTCGATGAACCCTGGTGATTCATGGATTGCCATACGTCATAGTTAGGTAATGGCTCCCATCCTAAAAATAGATTGCACAGCATCACCCATGCTCCTGTGCCTGGCTCCTCTCTTCTGACCACTGAAATAGGATGACTACAGGAGAGTTTTCCTCTTCTATAGCTTCAGAGCCACCAGACCCTACAGGAACACACCTGTGACCTTCATCTCTTTAACTGATTCAGTTCATGAAAGAGATGTTCAGTTCCCTAAAAGCAGCTGTCATTATCTTTTATGGCTCCCACAGTGGGGAAACACTGGGAGAAAAGAAGAGGGAGACGAGATATTTTCCCTCTTACTGCATCAGTTTGTTCTACAGATATTTAGGTGCGATTATGATATTGCTATTCAGAATAAGTAGAGCTGGAATGTAACCACTGCCCACCAGGAGATTACAATCTAATTGTGCTGCACACCTAATAGCTTAATAATTACTTGTGAATCACTGAACTGGAGAAACAAGGCATTTAGACAAATAACAAAAATACAAAGCCATATATCTAATAAGGGACATATAGGTGGAAGGAATTAAGAGGAGGAAGAGTTCACTTTGGGCAGGAGTGATCAGGCTTCATAGGGCAGGTATTGTTTGAATTGGATCCTGTTGGCTAGAAAAGATGTCAGGGTGGGGTGGAGGACATTGCAGATAGAGGGAACAGTATAGTATCATAAAATGTTTACATGAGAAGAGCCCTTAGAGGTCATTGAATCTAATTTCTAACCCAATCCAATTTCCCAGAGTTCCCCAACAACACCAGAATGTAGGATCCTGGAGGACTAGAGTTGTTTCAATTCTGATTTTTTAAAAACGTTTTCTCGCCACTTAATAGTATTTTATTTTTTTCCAATATATAGTTTTCAACATTCACTTTTATAAGATTTTGAGAACCAAATTTTTTCTTCCTTCCCCATGACAGCAAGCAATCTGATATGGGTTATATATGAACAATAATATTAAATATATTTCCAAATTAGTTATGTTGCTAAAGAAGAATCAAAAGAAAAGGGAAAAACCACGAGAAAGAAAAGTAAGAGGAAAAAATAACATGTTTCAATCTGCATTCAGATTCCATAGTTCTTTCTCTGGATGTGGATAATATTTTCCATCATGAGTCTTTTGGAATTGTCTTAGATCATTGCATTGCTGAGAAGAGCTAAGGCTATCAAAGTTGGTCATTGTTACAATGTTGCTGTTACTGTGTACAAAATTGTCCTGGTTCTGCTGGCTTCACTCAGCATCAATTCATGTAAATCTTTCCAGGTTTTTCATTTCTGATTTTGTATCCTCAGCACCTAGCACAGTACCTGGCACACAGTAGTCACTTAATAAGTGCTTATTGAATGTTAATTGATAACTTTATAAGGTAGGTGGTTCAATTTTTGAATACCTCTATTTGATAAGAGAGTTCTTCCTTTAAGTCTAAATATGCTTCCATCTAATTCCCACTTAGATCAAACTTCTGTGTCCATACAAACTAGGACTAAATAATCACATTTCACATGATAGCCCTTCAAATATTTCAGTCACAGAATTTTAAAATTGAAGTCAATGGTGTGTTGGTAAATATTTAACTATCAGCTCTCAAAAGAAATGTTCAGTCAACACACTTTTAAGTTTTTTCTGTATCATAAATTTTCTCACTTTCTTAAGTCTATACAGTCAACAAAGATATAAATTAAATCCTAATTTGAAGGGTTTTCTGATTTCCCAGATATTCACGGTGAAAATTTAACAATCAAGTTTCAAGAAGCCAAAATAAGTTGGCTCCAGCAAACCTTTGATTGGAAGGAACATCAGTAGGTATCTAATCAAAAGGCAAAAGGCATTCCTCACTATAAAATACCTGCTAAGTGGAGATTCTAGCCTCTGCTTGAAGATCTCCAGTGAAGCCAAATTCACCATCTCCAAGGCAGATAATTCCATTTTTGTACAACTCTAATTGTTAGGAAGCTTCACCTGCCATCAAGTCCAAATAGGTTTCTTTTCAACGTCCACCCAATACTCTAAGTTCTCTTTTCCAGAGCCAAACAGAACAACTGCCATCCCTTTTTCACGTGACAGCCCTTACTACTTGATCACACCTGTCAGGGCACCCCTGAATCTTCTCCTTTTATAGTTAAATATCACAAGTTCTTTCAATTAACTGCCATATGGCATGAGTTTAAGGCCCTTCACCAGTCTGAGTGCCCTCCTCTGGACACTCTCCAAACTTATCCATGCCCTTCTTAAACTGGGATACTCAGAACTGAACACAATACTCTCCATGTGGCCTGACACAGTACAGTGGGACTATCACTTTCTCATTCTTGGAAGCTATGCCTCTCTTAAAGCAGGTCAAGATTGTAGGGCTTTTTTTAGCTTTGACATCACACTGATGACTGATGTTGAGTTTGCAGTCCATGAAAACAGAACCCAGATCTTTTCCAACAAGCTGGCAACATCCCACCATTTTCGCTATTCTGAACTTGTGAAGTTGATTTTTTGAACCCAAGTGTAAGACTTTACATTTATGTTTATTAAATTTCATATGGTTTGATTAACCCAGTGCTCTAGCTTGCCAAGATCTTTTTGAATTCTGACTCTGTCAGTCAGCATATTAACTGTCCTTCCCAGCTTTGTGTTATCTGCAAATTTGATGAATATGCCATCTGTGCTTTTATTCAAGTCTTATAAAAAATGCTAAACAGGACAAGGCTAAAAACAAGTCCTTGGGACACTTCATTGGAGACCTCTAGACAAGTTAACATTGAACATTAATGACTATTCCTTGAATCTAGCCAATCAACAATTCCAGATTACCTAAAATCTAAGTGAACTATGTCTATAGCACTCCTCTGACCTACTGAGTTTAATAATCTTGTCAAAAAAGGAAATAAGGTTAGTCTGACTGTTCATTATCTCTTTAATGATCCATTCTAGAATTTTCCCAGGAATTTGCAAGTCAAGCTCAGTGGCCTATAACTTTCAGACTGTTCCATTTCCTCTCGGGAAAATTGGGACAGCATTTGCCTCTCTTGAGTTCAGCAGGACCTTTCTCATTTCCCACAGTCTTTCAAATATCACTAATAGACCCCTCTCATGTTCCTCTCAACTCTTCTTTTCTCTAGGTTAAACATTCCCATTTCCTTCAGTCATTTCTCATACGATATCCCCATCATCATCACAATAATGATGATTATCAATATTATTTAGTGAGACTACAAATTTTGGGAGTCCTTATAACCAAAATTCCCATTCCCACCGGCAAGCTGGGCCCTCAGAGGACAGCTATCTGCACCCATCCCTCTGTGTTCTAGGGCTACCTCTGAGGAGTTGGGATAGATTTCTAACACTACAAGTTCAAGCCCCCATTTCAGGGGGCGTCACTCTGACCCCACCCTGGTACACAATCATCAATTTGACTAATTAACTGGTATTTTCTCTTTTTATAAAGAAATAGTAACTGATAAGATATAGCAAGCACAGAGGTATAAGCACATCCCATTCCCACTATTCAAGGCACGATCTACTTTCTACCACTTTGGGCTTAAATTTGAACAGGCTGCAAAGCTTAATCCACCAACTTCATAGCTATCAAGTTCTTCTTGAGACTTCTCTTGTCTAAGTTAAATATGTCCAGTATTCCTTCAAGAATCCCCATGTGTCATGGACTCAAGACCCTTTACTCTTCTGGATAATAATACTAATTTGTACTAGCATTTGCATCATAGACCCCCACTGACAGTTTGGTGAAACCTATTGACTCATTCTCAGAAAACTTTTTAGAATTCATAAATGAAGGAAATGCTAAACATCAGAGGTTAAGAAAAATAAAGATACAATATTTTTCCTCATCCAAATTTATGGGCCATCTGAAATCTACCCACAAGCCCTTTGGGTTTAAGGATCTCATATTTTTTTTTGTGGCTGCCACATCACACTGCTCACTCATACTGAACTCTCAGAACACTGAAACCCAGATTTTTTTCAGAAAAATTGCTCTCTAACCATGCCTTTTCCATCTTATATTTGTGAAGTTAAGTTTTTGTCCCCAAGTGCAAGACTTTACATGTATCCTTACTGTATTCATCTTAGATTCAGTTCAGTGAAGATCCCTTTGGATTCTGACTTTTTCATCAAATGTATTAGCTATCCCTCCTAGCTTGAAAACATAGAGCATCTATGCCTTTATCCAAATCATGAACAAAAGTATTAAACAGCTTAGGGCTAAGTACAGATTCCTGGGATTTGCCATTGAAGAAGACCTTCCATGCTGACATTGAACCATCAATAACTACTCTTTGATTTTGGCCATACAAACAGTTTTGAATCCATCTAATTGGATTATAGCCTAATTCATATCTCTCCACCTTTTTCATAAGAATAGTATGAAACACTTTATCAAAAGCCTTACCAAATATAATAGAATGGCCAGATTAGCCAATGAGAACCCAGTTCTTGTGAAAATCAGGACAACACTGGCCTTTCTCCAGTCTTGTACCTTTATTATTTTCCATGATCTTTCAAATATCATTTGCAGTAGTAATCACATTTGCTAGCTCTTTCAGGAGCCAAGGATGTAGTTCACCTGGGTGGGGTGACTTGAATTCATCAAAGGCAGTCAGGTATTCTCATCCCAGCTCTTTATTTGTTTTGGGTACCAACTTCCAGTTAGTAATTTTTGTCATCATTTCCATGGTAAAGGTCATTTTACTTTGAAGAAAAAACAGAAACAAATAATAATTGAGCATCCCTGGCTTCTCTCCATTATCAGTTATAATTATCCCATCTATCCCAAGCAAAGATCCTATACAATTTTTCATCCTCCATATATCAAAAGCAAAATAAAATAATATCAAAACAAACCCCCCCAAATAAAAAACTGCCTATTGTTTTCCTTCATTTCCGTCACCAACTCTAGTTCATCCTGAATTTAGCATTCCTTAGCCTATTTTTATAGGATCATGCTATCCCCTTACATTCACCTTCTGTTATCTGGTCTTGCTTCTATTTTCTATTTGATTCTTTTTAAAATATAAATAATGAGTTCCTTGTATTTCTGCATAGGTCTTTCTAGATAAATCCCAGTTTTCTTCCTCATAGGAATTGTTTCTCTGGTCCATCTCTCATCCCTCCTGAGCTGACTCCCCTGATGCATCGTAGTCCATGGCATTCTACCTATCTGACCCATCTGAAATCTACTCTCCCCAAATCTAAGGTGAATGTTCGATTATGCTAAGAATTTTCCCTATTTCCTTATCATAAATTATAGCATGGACTGGTCACGTCACCTCAATGTTCCCATTATTCCAACCCCAGCTACCAATTTGTTTGTGAGAATCAGATCTAGAATAGGGTTTTCCCCTTGTTGGTTCCTCCACTTTTTGGAAGATAAAATTATGCCTAAGGCAAGTAAAGAAGTCATTAGCTGCTCTGATTTGGGATGAGAAAGTTCCAGCATGTTTCCGGATAACCGAAATCCCTTCTCGCTATTATACTGTGCTGGATCTGTGGCCTCTTTCCCAAACTCCTCATCTATTTCCTATTTCTTCCAGATGGCTTTTAGTATACTCCTATTACAAAATCACTTCTGTTTTCCTTCCTTTGACCTTCACCCAAATGCTCTCTGTCATGCTTCCCCACTTTGGTTCCCGGGATTTCCTCATCTGAGTAGATTTTCCTAATAAACAACGGTACCCCCATTCCTCCACTTACCTATTTTGCTTCTTTTGAATCAAGTATACCTACTTAGGGCCATGGTTCTGTCATGGGTTTCTTCCTACCAAATCTTAGTGAAATCCAAGAGGTCAAATTTGTTCCTCTAGTTTCTGGCTGTTTTGTTTTGGTTTTTTTGATGCTTAAATTTTGGACACTTACGTAGAAGCATTTGAAGTCACGGATTTTTGGTATGAGCTCCTTTCTTAGATTTTGTATTCTGTTAATTTCGGGGTGTCCCGGCTACTTTTCTTCCTTCTTTGTAGCCACTCTCTATAGTATCTAACTCATGGGAGGGTATACATATATACCCACATGCATAAATATGTGCACACATATATATGTGGGTATATATATTTGCATATGTATATATGTGTATGTGTATGTATATATACATAAAAATACATACATATACACACACAGAGACAGAGAGACAGAGACAAGGACAGAGTCAGAAACAGAGACAGAAAGACAGAGACAGAGGCTGACAGAGAGGCAGAGAGGGAGGCAATCCTTCCTCAAAGCCTCTGTTAATTTAAAGCCTTTTTGATTAAATTTGCAAGATACCTTACAAATACATTCTTATCAGTCGTTGTTAGGTAAAGCCCATCTCTGGCCAGGAAGCTGTCAACCCCCCATTTTAAGCTGTGATCCAGCATTCTGAATCCTATTCTCAGACACCACCTTCCTAGCCAGCTGTTCACTTCCCAAATTACTTTTTCTCTTCTGAATCCCTTCCTTTCAATGAACAGAGATGGGGAAAACACAACCTGTGCCCTTATGGTCTTTGGTTTCTTGCCCAAGACTTCGTAATCACTGGCAATCCTTTCTAGATTTCTTCTGGAAGAACCATTGGTGCCCATGTGCATCACCAGAAGTAAGGAGTCATCATGCATCTTTGGAGGTTCCCTATTATGACCCAGAGACATGCCCCAGGAAGACAATGGACTTCTCTCTGGTTATCAGGCCAATAGATAGCTGCCTGGGGCCATCACCAACTACTTCTATTTTTTCTTCTTCCTCTGCCCCTCTCTGGCCAATCTCTCATCTTATAGCTTCTGTGGTTCTTTCTCAGGAGGACAAGCAGCTTCTTCCTCTGCAGGGCAGTCAGTTCTGTCCTCTTCAGGAATAGCCTGAAATCTGCTTGTAAGTTCTTTGGTACAGGTGCCCTATTCATTCCCTTTCTCTGTGTAACACTCTTCCATTCTCCAGTATTCTCCATGATTGGGAGGATGTCTGGGTTCTTGGGCTCATTTTGCAGTGTAGAATAGTATTTGGAGTGAAAGGGCAAGGGATTAAATCCTTGGCTCTACTACTCACTACCTCATATGACCTTACTTAACCTCACTGAGGGTCAAGCCTCTCCTGTTGCACCTCAGAACCCATTTCTCCCAGTGAAGTCTTGCTTCTGTTTCCTTTAGGAAACTTCTCCTCCCTAACAACCTGGAGTGGGAGAAATATCCTTCTAGTCCTTTCACCTTCTCCTCTAAGAGGGAGATAAGCTTCTACTTGAACAATCCTCAGTCTCTCCTCTCACCTTCCCCCTTCAGGTTCCTTGCATCAACTCCCTATTAGTGACCCATGTAACAGTCACTCATCTGTAGCAGAAATACAAACAATGATATTTGGTTTGAGACAGAGCCTTCCAGAATTTGCTCTTGTCTAGCCTAGCTCTTTGGAAATTCACTGTCGCCTTCACTGCATGAATAATTAACTCCATTTTACAAGTGAGGAAACTGAGGGTCAGAAAGTTCAATGACTTCCATGGTCACAAAACTAATAAAGAGCAAACAGAGGTCTTTTGGCTTCAAGACCAGTACCTTTCCACTACATCAGGATGCCTTTAAGATATAATTTGACTGTCACATGCCTTGTTCTAGACAGGATGCTAATAGAAGTATCTGTAGATTGTATTAGTACAGTTGAAACTCAAATTCAATTTTTTATCAGTCGTTTACCATTGCTTCCTCATGCCAAGTTGGTGTTTCACTAAAATCCCCAGGTCTTTTTGCTTGAATTGCTGTAATTATTTAGGTGACTTTTTGAACCCCAGTGAAGAACTTTGCATTTCTTCCTGTCAGTTAAATTTCACCTTGTTTAGTCACACATCATGTTTCAAACAGTGCTTCTCTTTTAGAATCATGATTTTTGTCACCCAACACATTGTCCTCCCAGCACTGCCACTGGAAAACCATGTCTTTACGTAAGTCACTGAATCAGTAGTGAAGTGTATATGACCAAGAATAAAACCCTCCGGTACTCCTCGTGAGATATCCCCTAAGCTGACATAGATTCATTAGTCCATATTTTTTAGACAGTGGCTTAATCAGCAATGAGTATACCTAAGTATATTATCATCTAGCCCACATTGCTACAGCTTGTCCAGAAGGGGGTGTCAAATAGAAGCTTTCTCCAATGCCTTAATGAAAATGAGATACTGGACATATGGCATACCTCTGATCCAACAGTCCCATCAATGCCATCAAAAACGGGGAATTGGTCAGCTTTGGATAACCGGCAAACTCAGAACAAGCAGAGACTAGAAAGGGCAGCCTTTATGTGAGGAAGAAACAGAAGGTGAGCTTGGAAAGGGAGACTGGAGGTCAGATTTGGAAAGTCTCAAATATTAGGTTAAAGAGCTCTTGGATACTAGGATTGAATAAGAGATTTAGAATAACCGTATGACAGAATCCTGAAATGTTCAAACCAGAGGATGCCTTAAGGACCATCTAATCCGGCTGCCTTATTTTAAAAAGGAGAAAACTAGGGCCTTGTTGTTCAGTCATATCTGAATCTCTGTGACCCCATTTGGGGCTTTCTTGGCAAAAACACTGAAGCGATTTGCCATTTCTTTCACCAGCTCACTTTATAGATGAGGAACGGAAGCAAACAGGGCTAAGTGACTTGCCCAAGGTCATACAGCTAATAAGTATCAGAGGCCAGATCTGAACTCAGGAAGGTGAGTCTTCCTGACTTCAGGCCTGTACTCTCTCTACTGCACCGCTTAACTGCCCAAACTAAGGCCCAGATAGGGGGAAATAACATGCCCAAAGTCATACAACTAGTTAGCGGCATAGCTTAATTGAAAACCAAGTCTCCTGATGACCAGGCCTGCGTTCTCCGGGATACACTGTAGAGATAGGGAAGGTTTTTGATTAAGGGATGATATGATAAGAGCTATGCTGTATGGAGATTAGTTTGGGAACACTGTGCAAGGTGAATCAGAGCAGACAGAGATTGGAAACAGGAAGCACAGTTTGGAGATGACTACAACAGTCTGGGTGATGGGGCCCTGAACCAGGACAGTGGCAATGGGAAGACAGAATAAAGGAGAGAGTGAGTTTGGGAGAGTCCTCTTTGGGGAATAGCGGGTTCTCTCGTGCCAGGGCAGCTTTGGAAGCAACCTATCTTCTTCACGGGGACCCCAGAGTCCCAGGGCCTATGAAGTCATCAGGAAAAGTGGAGAACTGGAGGGGAGGCTTCATTTCCAGCCCATGTTGGATGATGGAAGGAGAAATGAGGCTCCAGATCTAGCAACAGGAAACAGCAAGGGAATCTCCCCTCTAGACAACTGCCTAAGGTTTAGTACAAGTGAACTGGTAGCAGTCTGCTGAGATTCCAAGCAGCTTCAAAAAGCAAACACCACATTAGGGTGAGCAATGCATCAATAAGCCTCTTCCTACCCATTGCCCTAGAAAACAATTCGAATCAAATCAAAGCTGGGGTAGGGGAAGGCAGTGAGGAAGGGAGAAAGGAGGAAGAGACAGCTGGGGGTGGGGGGGTGCTGCTGAAAGGCACGGATCCAAATGAAGAGAGGCCCAAACCAGTTCATTTTACAAAGCTGTGTTTCCCTTTAATCCTCTTTCCTATTTTTTTTTTCTGAAAGAGAAGAAAGGAGGGGAAGAGAAAGAGAGGGGAGAGTAGGGAGGGAGAAGGAGAGGAAGAGGGAGGGAAAGAAAGGAAGAGGGAGAGGAAGGTGAAAGAGAGGAAGAGGGGAGAGAGAGGAAGGGGGAGAGAGAGAGAGAGAGAGAAGAAGAGGGAGAGGGAGGGAGAGGGAGAGGGAGAGGGAGAGGGAGAGGGAGAGGGAGAGAGAGGATAGAGCCGTACAACAAATAATAAGAGGAAGGAGCCATTGCTCATCTACCATTTATGGCTTTCAAGGACAGGCACTTGTGTAGCTGGGCACCTGCCTTAATAATATGAATTGAGGAAGCTCCTTGCTTCAGCTCCTTCCTCTCCCCATCACTACCAGGTACAAATCAGGCAGTGACTTGGGGTAACAAGATAATGTAGGCCTGGCTCTGCTGAAGGGAATCCAGCTTCCAGCTAAGGCATTGGGTGCAGAGTCATTAATCTAGGTCAAGTGCCAACAAGGATGGCTTTGCTGACTGGAATTAGTGCAGGGGCCTATTTGAAGCACACCCAATCAGCTGGATTCAACCAGGCCCAGATAATACTACTGCTACAAAATCCAAGCCAGGGGCCTACACTGAGGCTGGTGACTCTGGGAGAGGATTTGGGGACAGAATCACCCGGCATTAATGGGCCTGTTCAGCATTCAACTGGGCCTCCGGCAGATAATGGCTTTGCAAACGAAAGGCGATAAATTAATTAAATTAATCTTCAATGCCAACCTCATTCCCCACCCAGTACAAAATTTCAAGGATGATCAGGGCTTGGCTCTATCCTTTGTAGCCTTCGAGAGAGCCTGTCTGCTCCCTGTCTTTGAGTTTTTCGGAGGCACTGAATTGCAAAGTACCACCTGCCTCCCTAAAACTAATCAGCAGGCTGGTGGTTTAGATCACATCAGTTTTACATGTAATTAAGACTGTCCAGGAGGGCATGCAGCTGCTTACGAGGTCGTTCCCTCTTATAAGGCAGTGTGCCTCCTGCTCTGAGAGGTGCAATTAAACAAGCCTGTTCACAGTCATTAAGCATTAATGCACCTCATTAGCATAAGAACTGGAAGAAGCTTTGATGCAGGGAACCCCGAAGGAGGGGGAAAAGGGGAGGGGAAAAGAAAAGAGGGGAGGGGGAAAGAGAAGAGAGGAGGGGAGAGAGAAAGAGAGAGAGAGACAGAGAGACAGAGAGACACAGACAGAGAGAGACAGAGGCAGACAGACAGAAAGTTCCAGTGCCTGTGCCAGGAAGAGGGACAAGCACTCAGTCCCTTGCTTCATCTGGGCTCTAGGCAAGCCCAGTGGTTCTATCATTTGGGGTGAACTGTTTTCTCCCAGATCCCTTCCAGAGAATTCGGTCTCTCCTCTTTCTGCCCCTCAGTTTTTGAGATGACACTAAGAAAAAAGGGGGGTGGTGGTGGTGAGAAAGGGAGGATTCCACCTTCAACTGGCATATTCCTTTAGCAAATCTGTGGAAAAAGTGGAATGTAGTCTTATATGGACATTTTTAAAAGGTAGCATCACTCCAGAGGCTGGAGTTATGACCAAGTCCCTGAGGCAAGTGGGATTACAGAGCAGCCCTGGTCACCAGGCCAGCCTAAGTCCTGTGAACATGCCAAGGCAATGAGGGGCCTAGGGACTGGCATGGCCCCAGTCAGTACAACCTCCCCTGGGAAATGAGAAGGCAGCTCACATTTGGAAGATGTTTGAGGGGGGGAAATGATGACAGTAGAATACAGAGCCTCAGATTTTACAGGGATTTATGTTTTTCAAACGATTTTCACATCCACTATCCCATTCCAGCATCATAACAACCCAGTGAGATAGCAAGGGCAGGTATCATTTCCCCTGTGGCCCTGGGCCAATGAGTTAAATGAGGCATAGTAACTTGCTACAGACACAGCAAAATTAGTGGTGAAAGCAGTATTAGAACCCTAGTCTAGTTCTCTGGTTCAGTTATTTTTCTAGTATACCCTACTATCAAGGCAAAGAGCCTGAGTGGAAGGATGGCTGGGTTCTTGGGTTCCCTTTCCCTCCATCATTTGCTCATTGTATACTGGATTTTGAATGACAGGACCTGGTTCTAAATCATTGGCTCTTCCATTCGCTACCAATGTGACCTTGGACAAAATACTTAACCTCTCTGGGCCCCAGTAACCACATCTGTAAAAGGAGGGGATTAGTGTAGATAACTTCTAAGTAAGTAACCTGCATCTGATGAGCCTATCAATGTAACTGTAAAAAAACAGTCTAACCAACCTTTTCCTGAACAATCATTCAGTTCCTTCATCCATAAAACAGGAAGGATGATCGCCTGTTCCTTTCCAGCCTTTCCCTCAAAGGCTAAAGGAGATCATGGAATTTCGAGTTGGAGGCAGTCAGCTCTAGCAGGCTTTCCAGCCAACTGTTAAATTTTCAGCGTGAAAACTGCCACAAAACAGCGCTTGATTTATTATTTTGTTGACTGTTTAGACTTAAGAAAATGATAGAGAATGTATTAATCATACAGATTAAAAGTGTGCTGTGGGTACAGTTTTGGGGGGTGAGCCGGTTATTAAACATTTATTTACCAGCATACTCCTGACTAGAAGGGGGCCTTAGAGATAAGATCAGTGGTTCTCAAAATTTGGTTTTGCTCACAGTCCACTATTCTTTGTCATAAGGAATCATGGCACAATAACATTTAATTTGGCAATGTTTATAGGAGATTCAGAAGACTATGTATGTAGTTTCCCTTCAATGAAAGTAGCTATTGAATAAATCTGATAAGTTTGAGGGGAGTTGTATGTGTAACAGGCAAGTTTTGTTTATATCGAGAATATTATGCCCCCCCATGCTGCGTATGCTAGACAAGTAAAATTTTATATAAACAACATTATTTCTAAATTTTATTCTGTTGGCAATAACATAGCATCCAAAATTTGATGACATACCTCGTAAAAATGAAGCCACTTGAACTAGTATGCAAGCTCACACTTGGAGAACCATTGGAGCAGCTGTTCATGAACCTAACTCCTTCATTTTGCAGAAGAGAAAACTAGGGAGGAGAAGGAAGTGACTTGGCCCAAGGCATCTAGCAAATAAATGGCAGAGTTGGGCCTAGAACTCAGGTCACCTGACTGCCAGGACAGTGTGACTTCCCCTGTACCACAAGCAAGAGCCATCTGCAAAGTATTTTGTACTCCCTGGAGAGAAACACTAGAGATGGATACCAGGTGGCATTATTATCAACCCTTGAAGACAGATGTGCTCCAGCTTCCCATGGGGTTATCTCTGGAGCTCTGTCCAATGCTGCTCCAATGTGGCCCCAAATGGTATGAATTTGGCCATACATGATTACCCAATCTGGTATATTTTACTACAGGTAAATTTTTCAGTGCTTTAGACAAAATTCCACAGTGACTACTCTCTAAACAGATTCTCTGGCAACCTAGGCCCTCCAGCTGCATTCCTATGGGTAGGAGTTTGCTAAAACTAATGATGGAGAGGAGGGAAAGTAAGTGAGGAGGCAGCAGAAGGACAAAGGAGAATGGGGCAGCCAGATGATACAGTGGATAGAGTGCCAGGCCTGGCGTCAGGAAGACTCACCTTCCTGGGTTCAAATCTGCTCTCAGACACTTACTAGCTTTCACTTAACCCTGTGTGCCTCAATTTCCTCATCTGTAAAATGAGCTGGGAAGGAAATGGCAAACTACTCCAGTATCTTTACCAAGGAAACCCCAAATGGGGTCATGAAGAGTGAGACACAACTGAACAATGATTGCTCAAATGCACCATTTTAGTGGTGACAAATTAATCTGATTTCTGTAAGAGCCTGGGACTATTCTAGAAAGAACATTAGAATATGTCAGACTACCTTTTATACAAATAAAGCTTAAAGAGGGCAAGGAATTTTGTCTAGTTAGTAGAAATGGAAGATAAAGCTTGATAGCTCTGCCCCCAAACTCCTCATGTTGATAACTCTCTCCTTGAGACTTAAATGAAGCTTCAAAATAATTTGCATGATCCTAGTTGTATCTACTAGGTGCATGATGGGAAATGAAAGTCATTCAGTCACCCTAACCTATCAGGACATCTTTGAAGCCTTCCTGTTGAATGGGTCAGATGAGGTTGAAAAAAAAAATGTGTCTCTAGAGGCTGCTGAGTGTGCTAGTGGGAGCAGGGCTGTGAGCCTAATTAGCAAAAAAGCTGAAAATATGTTGATTAGTCACAAAAGTGGAATAAATCTCCCTTTGAGAGTGAAAAAGTCTCAGTACCACATGACAATTCCAGCATTGTTCATGGGAGACCCTCATGCTAGTCCAGATTCCAAAGGGGTTCCAAAATTATATCCTAGTCCTACAAAAGAAATTGAGAATGAGAAAGGTGAAGAAACTGGCCAAAGAAACACAGAACATTAATGATATAACAAGGACTAGATCCTGGGGTGGAGAACCCTTGGCCTTCAGGCCACACGTGGCCTTCTAGGTCCTCGGGTGCAGTCTTTTGACTGAGTCCAAGTTTTATGGAACAGATCCTTTGAGTAAAGGGATTTGTTCTGTTAAGTTGATTCAGTCAAAGGTCTGCACTTGAGGATCTAGAGGGTCACATGTGGCCTTGAGGCCACAGGTTCCCCACCCCTGGACTAGAGCCTAAAACTCCTATCAGGCCAGTTTCCCCCTCCCCCTAGTATGCCATGTTAATATTCTCTACAAGCTAGTTATGTCACCTGGGTAAGTCCTAGAGTTTTTCCATGTATTAGTTTTCCCCTTGGTCAAATGGAGATACTAATACTCCTGTTTACCCAACAGGCCCATCTTGAGGTTCAAATCAACTTACACTCAGCCCAGGAGGTTAAATCATGGAAAATGCTGGTGAATCTCTGACTACTGTGTGAAGGATTTTGAATTCTCTAGGCATTATAATCGCCTTCTAGCTAGAGAACGGAGTTCCCCTGGGCAGCATGTCATTGGTCATCTGAATTTCAGAATCTGGGGCCTGGACCACTAGGAGGAGAAGTGGATTTCCTAATATATTGTGCTCTTTGAAGAGAGAATTGTGTAGGATCCTACTTACACAACAAAGCTAGTGAGTTACTTGGATATTGCGGGCCTGATTAGATAGGGGCTATTTGTTCAGCAGCCCCCAAAGTATGTTTACTTTACTGACAGGGTGGTACTACAAGTCATCAGGGGATTGTGCAGTACTCTGGGGGAGGGAAGGATTCCCTAGATTGTCAAATGGTTGTCTCAATAGCAACCCCAAATTTAGTTGTCTTCCAGTAGGAACTGATGGGCTGAGTGTTTTGTATGATTTTTAAAAAATCTGTTTTGGGGCTTTTGTGAATCCTTTCTGTCATTCTGTGGGATGAAATAAAGGTTGTCCCTTATCTAATATGCAATGAATACCTTGAATGCTTGTATGGAAGCTGGGAACATTTAGGTAAAATTAGACATGAGCTATATGTCCTAAGTATTTCAGGAGATTTTCTTGAAGCAATGCCAAGTACAGGCAATGAGCCAAAGAGAAAAAATGACCCTTTTGGAATCAGTGTCCAGAACTGAATCTGGTCTTTGTAGCTCTGAGTCTTGGGGGAATCCTGGATCATGGATTACAATTACTTTTATTAAGTCTCTTGCCATAAGATTGATGATACTGACTAGGGAGGACTTTGCTGAAATAGCTTCTGTTCCTCCCAAGAAGAAGAAAAGAGCGGATTCTCATCCTGAAAGATCACTCCCCTCCTGCAGTTCCTTCCATGGCTTGCTGGGCTCCTCCAGGACCCTCCATTTTAGGGAGGGTGCCCAGGTCGGCCAGGTTTGTTCCTTCATTCCTCCATAGGCTCTGTTCCTGACTCTTGGTATTCCTTCCTTCACCAGGATCCCACAAGGGTCTCTTCCCTACCTTGTTAAATGTTGTCTTCCCTCTTTGGAGTGTAAGTCCTTGTGAGGGGAGGGATTTTTGTCTGCACTTGTATTCCCAAGAGTGCCTGGCAGAGAGTAAGCACTTAATTAATGTTTGTTGACTTATTTGTAAAGGACGGAGTGGTGGGCAATAGGCTATATCCCCAGAGAAGGGATCAGCCTTACAATTTCAAATAAAATAAAATTATATCAAATCAAATTTAAAAAATAAACATTACTAAAAATTACAATATCAAACCAAATCAAAACAAGCAGATTGGAAAGCTGTAAGAACTATGATCAATGCTATGACCATTCATGATAGGATGGATGATGAAATGTGCTATTCATGTCAGAGTGGTGATAGATTTAGGGTGCAGAATGAGACACACATGACATATTTTTGTATACAGCCACTGAGGAAATTTGTTTTGTCTGACTATGCATATTTGATATAAGAAATTTGTTTTTCTATTTTTTTCTCAATGAGGGAGAGGTTGAGAAAGAAAAAACAGATTTCTGTTACTTTCTTTTTTAATGGAAAGCTGGAATTTGCTATACATGTCCAAGTATTGCATGTACTTTTAGGTAAAATTACTGAATTATTAATTTTACTTTGGTATGAGATCTCTCATGAAGTAGGGAACAATCTGTAGATGTTTGTTATGTAAAAACATACTTTAAAAAAAACATAACCTGGGGCATATCTCCTCTCCATTCAGGTTCAAATTATGACCAAAGAGACTTCAGGTAGAAATCACCATCGTCACCAATTACAGAAAGCCTACTGTGTGCAGGACTCTGGCAATCTAAACATGAATAAGACTTATTCCCTTCCCTTATGAAGTTTATAATCTGGTTCCAGGGTCAGGACATGCAAATGAAATACAAAAGAATACTAGGTATAGTATTGATGTAATATAATAATGAATGTTGTAGAAGCTCAGAAAGGGAAGAAAAACATGAGGACTATAGCAGTCAAGAAGGCCTTATAGAGATGGTAGGTCCTGAACTGAATCTTGAAGTCTACAACAAAGAAGAGAGGAGGGAGAAATAGTGTAAGCCATGGTGCTGAAGATGGAAAAGTGATGGGAAGAACAGGGAAGAGATACAATCAGATGACTGTGTATGGGTACAGCAGGATATGAGGGCCGGAAAAGGAGGGTGTAGCTAGATTTGCCGAGGACCTTGAATACTGCCCATCAGCAGTTTTCCCCAATGGAGAAGGTCAGGGCTATCCCTCGAATATCAAGCTAAGCAGTTCAGGTTCTCAAACTTTTTAAGCTCAAGACTCTTAAAAATTATTGAGCTTCCCCCTAAGAGCTCTCATTTACGTGGGTTAAATCTATCTATATTTACCATTTTAGAAATTATAACATCTTAGTGTTATTATGAAAACAGTTTTGACCTTGAAAGGGTCATGGGAACTCCCAGGGGTCTGCAGGCCACATTTTAAGAGCCATTGTTACAGGCAGTGGGGAGCCACTGAAAGTTATTTGGTAGAGAGATGATGTAAGAAATATGGCTCCTTAGCAATATTGTACAAGGATCAACTGTGAATGACTTAGCTGTTCTCAGAAATACAGTGATCCAAGACAATGTTAAAGGACTCATGATGAAAAATGCTATCCACATCCCGAGAGAGAGCTGATGGAGTCTGAATGCAGATTGAAGCATAACAGTTTTCACTTTATTTTTTTGTGTGCTTTTTTTTGCTCTGTCTTCTTCTACAACATGACTAATATGGAAATGTGTTTTGCACGACTGCACACATATAATCTATATCAGATTGCTTACTGTCTTAGTGAGGAAGAAGGGAGAGGAGAGAATTTGAAACTCAAAAATTTTAAAAATGAATGTTCAAAATTGTTTTAACATGTAATTGGAGAAAAATAAAATATTAAAAAACTATGGTTCCCCCTCTGGTCACCCCCAATGGAAGGGACAGTCTTTGTATTTATCCAATTTGATATGTACTAGGTCTAGCACAGCCCCATTGAGAAGCCAATAACTTGTAACGAAAAATGGGAATGAGCCTTAAATTGGAAATAATAATATCTTATTTATGTGATCCACTATACTTTTCATTCCGAATCCATTACTTTATTAATACTGCTACTCTTGAGAGAAAGGCAGGAAACTGTTATTATCCCCATTTTTGAGATAAGGAAAGGGGGTGAAATAAGTTGCCCAGTGTCACACAATGAACTAGTTAGGAGCAGAGCTAGGATTATTCAGGACTCTAGACTCCTACTCCTATACTCTCCACTGCCTATTCCAGATTTCCACATAGAATACCCAGAGAGAAAAAGTCCTCTTTACCCTGTAGGCTAGTCTGCTATGCATTAGCAATTTTCCATTATGTCGAGATTATAAAGGATAGAGTGTTAGAGATGGAGTCAGGAGTCAGGAACAACTGAGTTCAAATCCTTCCCGAGATATTTACTATCTATGGAACCCTGGGTAGGTCACTTAATCTCTCTTAGTTTCTTCATGGATAAAATGGAGATAATAGCACCTCCTTCACTAAATTATTGTGAGGATAATGTGAGATAACATGTATAGTTCTTTGTGCGCTATAATAATAGTTACTGTATAATCTAGAATGATTAGATCATATATAATCATTATATTATTATAAAATTATTATTTCTTCTACATTCCGAACCCCTTTTCATTCTTTGTCCATCTTGCCTAATGCCAGCTCAATCCTTCTTTCCCTTTTCCACCTTCTATAACTGCTTTGTTTGGTCAGAGTTTAAGTAATACCAAGGCAAGCCCTTTTCCTTTCCCCAAGGGCACCAGAACACCCTCTACCCTCTCCTCACTCCTCTCAGTCACAGAAGAGAAACCACACCTGAGCTGGTTCCCTCAGTGCTCATCCTCTTCAGCCTCTGGGCAGCCTCTGACACCCCTGGCCAACCCTTCCTATTGACTGTGGCCTCCTTCTGTGGCCTTAATGGCCTCCATCCCACCTGTCCGATTCCTCTTCACTGTCGCTTGCTGGATCACACAATGACAGACTCTCAGAATTCGAAGGGACTTCAGAGGCCATGTAGCAGGGCCCATGTGTGAAGAAGACTCCCCTCCACAACACAGCTGACATGCTGCTTTGCTGGAAGACCTTTAGCGAGGATGCTTCTGAGGATGTTTGATCCCTGGGTGGACAGTTCTAATGGTTAGAAAGCTATTCTATTATGTCAAGTGCAAAAAATACCTCCCTACAGCTTCCATCCACTACTCCTACATCTTTTCTGTTCTCTGGAGACAAGCAGAAAAATTTTAATTCTTTTTCTAGCTCATAGCGCATCCTCAAACTGCCAAGCAGCTAGGTGGTGCTGTGTATATTGTCCCGAGCCTGTAGTCAAGAAACCCTGAGTTCAAGTCTGGACTCAGATACTAACTGGAAGGTCATGTAATCACTTTCCCCATCTGTAAAATGGGAGTAATAATTCCACCTACCTCCTAGGTGGTTGTATGGGTAAAATGAGATAACATTTGTTGAGTACTTTGCATATCTTAAAGTGCCATATAATACTTGTTGTGGAATCATTTCAGTCATGTCTGATTCTTCATGGCCCCATTTGGGATTTTCTTGGCAAAGATACTGGAGTGGTTTGCCATTCTTTATCTAAGCTCATTTTTGCTGATAAGGAAACTGAGGCAATCAGGATTAAGTGACTTGCCCAGGGTCACACAGCTGGTAAGTGTCAGAGGCTCGATTTGAAATCATAAAAATGAGTCTTCCTGATTCCAAGCCCAACATACTAACCATTGTGCCACCCAGCTGTCCCTGAGTGATAATGGGGAAGTTGGTTTAGGGTGCTTCCTGTGGAACTGACTCCTTTCTCTTGGTCCCTTGGTCCCTGTGATGGGGGACAAGAGGGAAAAGGCTGTACCAAAGAAGACTGTGGGCCAGGAAGATGTGTCCTCTCTGAGAGTCACAAGAAGTGAGGAGAGGCAGCTTCTGATCTCTTTGTAGATGACTCTTTGTTGAGATGTAACTCATTCCAGCTATTCCTCGGACTTCTGGCAAAGGGTGGGATTTGGGGGGGAGGGTAGAGATTTCACCCTCCCCCCTCTGCTCAGCAGCAGTTTTGGAGGTTCGTGCACATGGCGGGCAGAGAATATATGTTTGTCTCAGTGAATCTGAGACTAGACTTCAAATCTCCAGCTTCTTATGCTTTGTGTTTCTTGAGGACAAAAACAAATAAAAGTCCTGAGAGACAGATGTTTCTAACATCATAAGCAGCAGCACCTCATAAGTTTGAGAAGCTAGGCATTCTTGGGTGCTAACTGAAAATAAAAGTGGTTTCTTGGAAGAGTGAATGGTTGCTGGTAGGATCATTTTGAGACCTGAAAAACCCAAGCCATGATTTGACAGGCCAGGGGCCTTGGACCTTGAGTGTCTGCTCAGGCAGGGCAATCTGAGGGGAAAGTGAAATATTTGTTCCATGGTCCCACAAAGCACCTACGCTCTTGGTGACATCTCTTAACTTACGTATGGGCCATGTTCAGGTTCCTCTCTCCCCACCCATCCCCAAAGGGATTGACACGATCCCATCTAGAAAAATTACTCAGTGCTACCAAAAGCACAGGGCCAGGGGGTGGCGATGAGAAATCACTTCCCTTTCTTACAAGGGATGTAGAATCTTGGCTGAAGTGAACCAGGGTCAATTTTGGAAGAACCTGGTCTTAAGGAGAAGGTATGCAGAATTTTTTTCCCACACTTTATGGCTCATTAAGTCCTCACCCCAGATTACAGGAGGGAATCACTTGTATATAAAGCTTAGGTATGACTTATGTCTACTGTCTCCCCCAAAGGATCACTTCTAGGAAAAATTAATCGATGTACAAAGTAGTGGATATTAGGTACAGGAGAGTTATTTCTTTTCTCCATCACTAAAGAAATACTTAAAAACAGAGAAGACTCATAAGCATGCATTAACAAATACTTAAAACATGGAACAGTAAGCCATTATCCATTATACTCTCTTGAGAGGAAAAGACTCCCAGGAGATTTGTGAGACTGTTAGACAAATATCGCCCTTGCACCTCAGTCTGCATTGTCTGAACAAAACCCCAAGGTCCAGGGCTTCAGGCCAGATGGGCGGTGACTTGAGCTTTCAAGTTCCAAGACAATTCCTTTGGTGACTGTTCCCTCCTTCGGGAAGTAGGAGGGTTAAAGAAAGTATTTCCTGCAGCCATTTAGCACCCAGGAACAGATGCAGATGAGGTAACCAGGCACTTGAAGTCCAACGTCAGACTCACCTAGGAAAGCCTCTGTTTTCACTGCCACATTGCTGCCAAAGCTGCTGCTGGAGGAAGGAAGGGGAGAGAAGTCCTCTCCTGTTCTCACTAGAAATTCAAAGGACAGCTGACATGAGCTTTCTCCCAACAAAAAGGTCCCTTCAGAAGAGATGTGGAAAGCTGCCTCTTCTTCCCCTTTAAAGTTCACACAATGGATTCTTCTTGATTCATTCAGCAATTTTCTTTAGCATAACCTTGCCCCCCCCCACCACCACGTTCACAAGGAGCAAGAGATCAACTAGAACCCCTTTAGTAAGGGGTCAGAGCATGTCTCATTGGAAGAGGCCTGAATGCATGCACCTGGGGAAATTCTCCAATCTCTATCCCCCACCCCAAGACTTGGGTTTCCATCTTCATGAGAGATCAATCCTAGTTGACCACAATAGAGAAATAAGAGGAAGCTGCTCCTTGACTAAAGAGTGGGGAGGGAGTCTCCTGGGAGATTATAGGCACTTTAAGAGCAAATTCCTAGGAGTACTTGGGTACCCTCAATTTAACCAAGATGACATCACCTCACACGTTGGAATTCAGGTTGGTCTCAACTTGCTAATTGTCTATATTATTGAATTTGGGTTGTTATAAGCAATTCTGAGTTGGGAAGAGACAGGGATTGTTGATGGAGATGTTTAGAGAGGGATTGAAACAAGTGAAATGATAGGTTACTTGGGCATTTGATAGGAATCAAGCAGCCTTGGTTGTCCCTGGCTATTCAGTTTAGTGTGTGGCCATGGCAGAGGAAACCTCAAACTTGGTTTCAGAATATAAGGAAGGAGGAGTTGGATGGAAGAATGTAGAACTGTTGAAATTAGGAATGTCCTATGATTCTGTGAAGACAGATGGAGGTCTTTGTACCTTCTGAGTCATGTTCAAGGGTGTGCTGGAGCCAGCTCTGACCGGCTTACGAGACTCAGTTGTTAAATTTTCTGCGTGAGCATTTACACAGCAATCACTACAAATCAGGGCTTGATTTAGTCTTCATTGTTCATTGTCTAGACTCAAGAAAGTTTTATTAATGCAGATGCAAACTTAAAAGTGTGTGTGCATACCTAACCCCTGTCTATCTCTCCCCTCTACTGTCCCAATTTCCCAGAGAGCCTGGTTGTTAAACATTTACCAGCACACTGTGTTTTGCCCTCTAATTATTGCTTGAGTTCAGCAGGAGTACAGTAGAAGGCTCAGGGAATGAAGTCATCACCAGACCAGAGGCCTGGGGAGTGTAGGCTAACAAAAATAATAATGATAACTGGCATTTATATTGTGTTTTAAGGTTTGCAAAGTGTTTTATATCCATTATCTCATTTGAGTCTCACAATACTCCCGGCCATGTCTGTAATACTCTAGACTTAGGGCTTGTCTTTGCTGACAGAGAAATATTCTGGTCCATTGGATGTCCTCCCAGAGGGAAGGACAGGATGGTAACTTAGAGAGTGAGTCATCTGGGACAATGGACTCCAAGATTCAGAGCTTGAATCCAATCTCTACATTTCCTCTTTCTGGATCTCAGTTTCCTTATCTGGAACCCAAGGGGCTTGAAGCAGATGACGGACTTTAAAAATCGATGGTTCTTCCTCTTTCCCTCCCCTGCATCCAATTCTTTCCACCTCTAGCTTCCTATTCCTTCCTGGCTTTTAGCCCCTCTGAGCTGGCAAAACAACCATAAGTACCCAATATAAAAGTTAGGCATTTTAGTAGTGTATAGCATAGTCTTAGCTTAGACATGATAACACAAACAGAAAAAATGAGAATAATTCTAAATTCTATAACACATTGAGGTTTACACTGTGTTTTCTGCATAAAAACTATGAGATAAGTTAAATAGAGATTATTGTTCCCAGTTTGCAAATTAAAATACTTAGATTCAGAGAAGTCATGGGATTTGTTCATAATCACACAGCTAATAGGCGCCAGGGATAATACTCAAACCACATGTTGACCTATGGAAATTACAAGAAGCAGATTTCAACTCAATATAAGGAGAATCTTCCTAATAAACACAAGTCCAAAGCAGAATGGGTTACACAGAGAGATGGTGGTTTCCCCTTCTTTGAGGGTCTTGAACTTAACTGCTTATTGGGTTTGTTGTAGAGAAGATTCTTGTTCAGATTGACTCTCTAAGATAGCCTCTGAGGTTTCTTAAAACTGACATTCTGTGATTCTGTAATTCCTAATGAAGTCTTTGGCTATTAGATCACATTGTTTTCTCATTGAGCTTGTGGTCCAGTAGTGTCCAGATATTCTTTCTGATGAATTGCTTTCTAACCCATAGCTCCAATCGTCTTGTACTTGTGAATTTGATTTTTTTTGAACTCAAGTGCAAACTATATTCCTATTAAGTTTCATCTTAATAGATCTGGCCCAATATTTAGCCTATCAAAGTTTTTTGGAACTGTCCCTCCCAGTTTTGAATCATCTGCAAATCCAATAAGTGCTGCTATCTATTCTTTCATCCAAGTTGTTGGATAGCATAGGGACACAGACAGATACCTGTGGCACTTCACTAAAGATCTAGAGTCATTGGTGATTACTCTTTGGGTCTAATCATTCAATCAGGTTTGGACTGATGTTTTTTTCTCTACCCTATGCCTAAGAATATCATAAGAGCTGCTTGTCAAATGCTTTGTCAAAATCCAGCTAAATGATTCCAGAGGACTTACATACAGAGAGCTTACATTCCTGAGACAAAATGTACATGTAATACCTCCATCCTAAACGGGTCTGTGGATCCGACGAAGGTCTTGTGATGCCGAATGTGAAAGAGAAGTTAGAGAAAGACTGGGTGAGAGAGAAGACCCAC
Source organism: Notamacropus eugenii (assembly GCF_028372415.1). Classification (NCBI taxonomy): domain Eukaryota; kingdom Metazoa; phylum Chordata; class Mammalia; order Diprotodontia; family Macropodidae; genus Notamacropus; species Notamacropus eugenii. The sequence goes on along the minus strand of NC_092874.1, from coordinate 334,715,446 downwards.
AGTTTGCAATGGTTCACAGGAGTGCCTGATGAAGAAGCATTCTATTTATCTCCTGACAGAGGAGATATACTCAAAGGGCAGATTAGACATACATTTTTGGACATGGAAAATGTATCGATTTATTTTGTTTCACTATACTTATTTGTTAGAAGGATAGTATTTTTCTTTATTTAGATGAGGAAAAAGATCCCCAGAGATCCCTTTCTAGGAGAAAGGGAAACTAGTGCTAGGGTCTCAACAAAAGAAAAAGAAAAAAGAGAAATAAAAAAGAGTCACTGAAGCATTGAAAGAGGCACGGAAAGTTCAGAAGGAAAAACAAACAGAATAGTTTTCAAAGTAGCATGTTAATCAGTTGGGGAATGGCTGAACAAGTTGTGTTATCTGTGGTGGAAAACCATTGTGATATAAGAAATGATGAGCAGGATGCTCTCAGAAAAATCTGGAAGACTTACAAGAACTAATGCAAAGTGAAATGAGCAGAACCAGAACACTGTACACAGTAATAGCAATATTGTAGGATGATCAACTGGGAAAGACTTAGCTATTGTCAACAACATGATGATCCAAGACAATTCCAAAGTAATCATGACGAAAAATGGTATCTGCCTCCAGAGAAAGAACTGATGGCATCCAAATACAAATCAAAATATACTATTTTCTTTCCTCCCTCCCTCCCTTCCTCCTTCCTTCCTTCCTTCCTTTCTCTTTCTTTCTTTCTTTGCTTCTTTGTTTCTTTTTTTGTTTGTTTCTTTCTTCCTTTCCAAAAAATAACTAAAATGGAAATATTTTACATGATTGTATCTTTATCAGACTGTTTACCATTTCAGGGAGGGGGGTGGGGAAGGAAGAAAGGGATAGAATTTAGAACTCAAAACTTTTAAAAAAGAATGTTAAACATTCTTTTTACATGTAATTGGGGAAAATATTATTTTAAAAAAGAAAGTGATATTTGAATCTCTTAGAGACTGTACATAATAAAAATTTGTGTTTTTGCATGTGATTGTTTTTTTGCTCTATTTTGTATATAGAAATGTTCCTTTTTGGTGTTAATTCAGAATAAAAACATTTTTTAAACTGTCTAGGTAAGCTATATCTGCAGCAGTCCTCTGATTTATTAATCTAATAACCCTGTTCAAAAAAGGAAGTGATGTCATTCTGGCATGACCTATTCTTGATAAAACTGTTCTGGTTCTTTGTCATCACTATTTCCTTTACTTGATGTTCACTAACTATCCCTTTATAATACCTTCTATAATTTTTCCAAGAATCAAAATCAAGTTCATTGGCTTTTAGTTAACAGGCTTCACTTTCTTCCCCTTTTTGAATTACTAGCATCACTCCCATAATTCAGGATCTTTCAAAGATCACCAGTAGTGGCTTAGCAGTCACATCCATTAATTGTTTCGGTATCATCCTACCCTAAGCATTGTTATCCCCTAAAGCTCTCTTTAGCTGCCTTCTCTTCTATTTCTTTCTTGGTGAGCTCCTCAGTTCCCATGGGTTCATCTTTATGTAGAGTGATCTATCAGTCAACAAGCATTTATTAAGTCCTTACTATGTGCTAGGCATGGTACTAAGGATTTGGAATACAGAGAAAAAACAAAAATGATCCCTCCTTTCAAAGATCTTACACTCTTGAGGAAAAAAAATGTATTTATAACACCTTCATCCTAAGTGGGTTGGTTGATTCTGTGAAGGCTTTGTGATGCTGCATATGATATACCCCATCCGTGAAAGAGAAGTTCAAGAAAGTCTTGGTGAGAGAGAAGACCCATATTTTTAATGGTTAACAGGAGTGCCTGGAACCCAAGGCAGGTGGGGAAAGCTATGCTGTCACATGACCCTTGAGCCCCAGAGCAACTAAAAGTGGACTTTTTCAGGAAGATCATTTTTTTCTTAGGTAAGTTGAGATTTTTTTCCTCCTCATTCTGGAGTGAAAGAGCACATTTATTCTTATTTATTCCATGGTATAGTCTGCATGCTTCCCCCAGTTTCTGTTTTATGATTTTCTTGGATAAATATGGTTGCTCACTATCCCTAATTGTCTTTTTTATAATATGCATTGGGGGGGACAAGAATTAGTCTAGAATGAAAATAACAGATGCTCTCAGTAGTCAATTCAAAGGACAGCCCTGTGGATGACCTTCACTCAGCCATAGTAAGAGGAAGACATGAATAAATACCAGAGAGAAAGGTATCATAATTGAACCTGCATTCACTCCTTTTTAAAATAGTATCTTTTGATTAAATATAAAGACAATTTTTAACATTCATTTTTTATAAAATTTTGAATTCCAAATTTTCTCCCTCTATTCTGCCCTATATATGTGCAATCATGTAAAACCTATTTTCATATTAGTCATGTTGTGAAAGAAGAAACAGTTTGCAAGACAATTACAGTTTGCAAGAGGAAAAAAACCATAAAAAATGAAAATAGTACGCTTCAGTCTGCATTCAGACTCCATCAGTTCTGGATATGGATAGCATTTTTCCATCATGAGTCCTTTGGAACTGTCTTAGATCACTGTATTGCTGAGAAGAGCTAAATCAATCATTGTAGATCATTGTACATTTCTGTTACTGTGTACAATGTTCTCCTGGTTCTACTCATTTTACTTTGTATCAGTTCATGTAAGTTTTTTCCAGTTTTTCTGAAATCCTGTATTCACTCTTTGGTGCACAGGAGCCCAACCTTATAAAACTACTAGCAAGAATGAAAGAGAGGAATTCCCTGGTCGGCCCTTGTCCCAGTTCCCTCTAGTCCTGGCACTTGACCTTTATTCACCACATGAAATCCACTTAAGGTTTCAGCTGAAGCATGCCAAGCTCCATCAGTTACATAAACAGGTACGTTCATTATATGTAGATGGAAGGTAGCCTAAGAAGGAAAGCTACTAGAAACTGGGGGGGCGGGGAGGTGGGGAGAGATGACCAAAAAAGGCCTTCTGCACAAAGTGGTGCTTGCATTGAGTCTCAAAGGAAGTCAAGGATTCTAAGAGGGGGACCTGCGGGAGGTCATTCCTGGTGTGGGCTACAGCCAGTGCAAAGTCAGACATGGGAGATGGAGTATAATACACATAAAGAACAGAAGATAAGGAAGTGTGGCTGGAGGTCATGGAATGGCCCAGTGCGCTAAGAAGAATGGGAAGACCAGACTGGGGAGAGCTCTAAACGCCAAAGAGACGAATCTGTATGTGGTCCTATACGTAACAGAGAGCCACTGGAGTTTAGTGAGGTGAGGGTAAAATGGTCGGATCTGTACTTTGGTAGCTGTGCGGAAGACAGATTGGAGTGGGGACGGATTTGAAGCAGGGAGTCTTCCTCCCAGATCTATACATCTAGCCTTAACCTCTCTCCTTACTTCTAGCCCTGTGGCATCTCCACCAAGCCACTGTGACCGTCTTCAATCAATATGTTCAAAATAAAACTAGTCGATTTTCTTCTTGAACCTGATTCTCCTCCAAATTTTCCTATCTGTTGAGAGTGCCACCATGCTCTTACTCACCCAGATCAGTAATGTTCATTTTATCCTGGACTTTTCCTTCTCCTTCATTTCCCCAATCAAAATAGTTGCCAAGTCTTATCATTACTCTTACAACATTTTTCACATCCTTCTCCTTTTATCCATTCATCATCCCAGGTCTAACTTGAATTAGTATAATTGACCTCCCTCCAATCTCCCCTTACTCCAATTCATCCTTCCCACGGCTGGCAAAATAATCTTCCAAAGATCAGACCCTGTCCTCTCATATTAATAAAGCTTCAGTAGCTCCCTATTGCATCTCACAAACAAAACCTGATTCCAACATACCTTCTTTAAAAATTAAATTTATCCTCCATAAATGTCTATTGAGTCACCTAGATGGCACAGTAGATAGGGTGCTGGGCCTAGAGGCAGGAAGACTAATCTTCCTGCATTCAAATCTGGTCTTAGACATTTACTAGCTGTGAGACCCTGGGCAAGTCACTTAACCCTGTGTGTCTCCATTTCCTCATCTGTAAAATGATCTAGAAAAGAAAATGGCAAACCACTCCAGTATCTTTGCCAAGAAAATCCCAAATAGGGTCATGAAGTGCAGGACATGACTGAAAAATGACTCATCAACAACAAAAGCTCTATTCTGATGCCTGTTTGGAGTGTGGAGGTGACCTTGGGTTCTCAAAGACTGTGCTTCTCTGTAAATGCTGGTAAGTTCTACCATGAAAGAAGAGTTTTAAGTATGGTCTGCTTTCTGAGGACCAGCCAAGCTAAATGTGTATATGTTGATCACCAGTAGGCTGGCTGCTATGTGGTAAATTCTTTGACCTTAGCAACCAGTATTTGGGGAGAGCAATATCGTACCCCAACTCCTGCTGCTATGTGAATTAGGCTAGTTTTTCCTTAAAAGGTAATGAAACTCTCCTTGAGACTTGATTGGCTCAGAGGACTAAAAGCTTGGGCTGTCTACATTACTTCTTGGTCACTAGAGTACAAAACAACCACAGGGTGCTCTAGCCTCTCTCTAAGGCTTGGCTACCGGAACACACTGGACAACCAAGAGGCAGGAGAGCTTCTTTAGCTGAATCAATTTGCTATACTTTAAATAGATAATTCATGCTTAATGTCTTTCCCCTGGTATTGGCTAAGCAAATCTCCTGAAACGAAGGCCCATCTTTTGAACACCAAGATCTTTTCAGTGATTTTGTATGGCTGTGAACCATGGAATACCACAAGAATTCTTCCACCCAGAATTCAAGTTGTAAGTTACTCAAAGGCAATGAAGAAATGTATAGTGGGCATGAAGAGTCTTCAGTATTTTGCCCACAAAGAATTGTGTGCCAGAAGCAGCAGAGAAGGTGGTATCAGAGACGCATGACTAAAAATGAAGATGGGATGGTCATGTGCTGAGAGTAAGAGATAAAAAATGGAGAGCAGCGTGCCTCACAGCCTGACATCCTTGTGATGTCAAGGAATTTAGAAGAAGAACTGGCACACTAGGCAGGCTCCTGTAAAGGAGTTATGTAGGAGGAGAGAAGATGAAAGGTTTGGGATCTGCCCCATTGGGTGATTATCTTCATTAATGACTGTACAGATGCAATAAAGATTTAAATATATTTATTTGTTTGTTTATTTGTCACTCTCAGTCAAACTGAACTATTAGTGATTCTCCCAACTCACCACGACGTCTCCAGCCTCTGTTCTTTTGTACAAACTGTCCCTTACCTGGGACATCCTCCCTTATCAAATTACCCCCCAGAAATCTTCTTTCAAGGCTCCCACCAAATGCTGTCTCATCTGAGAAATCTTCCTCAATGATTCTCTTTACTCAAATCACCTTGTGTTTACTCATCTGCAGACCTGTGGTATCCTGTCTAGGAGAATGTAAACTCCTTGAAGACAAGGATTGTTGGGCTTTTGCCTTTTATCCCCAGTGCCAAGCACAGTGCCTTGCCCTGATTAGGGAAGGAATAAATATTTGGTGGATTGAATCCAGTTGCAGATAATGGCTTCCTGTCTTAGTGCTATCCCTTGAGATGAGTTGCTGGTTCATCTGCGCTCTGGAGCAGGACTCATACAACCACAGAATGTTAAATCGAGAAGTGGCCTTTGGTCAATCTACTCCAACCCCCTCATTTTACAGATAAGGAAGCTGAGACCAGAGAAATAACATGTTCAGAGATCATAGATGTAGACCTGGAAAGAAATTCAGAACTGACAACCCTTTCCATTTTGCAGGGGAGGAGACTGAGGCCCTGAGTAGGGGAAATGACTAGCCCAAGGTCAGAAACACGCCCCCTCAGTCACCAGCCCTAAAGGTAATTTCAGATTCTCCCCTTCCCTAGGCCCCAGTTTGTGGTCATGGAACATGATAAACTGCATCGTCCCCCCCACCACATACAGCATGCATGTTACATGGCTGGACCCTCCACAGGACTGTGATGTAGGAGAGAAGAGAAAGCAATTGGAAGAAATCCCAACAGAGAAGCTTGTTTCTGCATTCACATCTGCCCTTTCAGTGTTCTCTGCTGTCATGGAGCTCTCTATATCCCTAGATGCCTTTGTCTCTCCCTTCCTTCCCTTTATTAAAGCCTGCTCAGTATAGGGAAGGAGCATTTAATGCAGGTTAAAACTTGAGTTTTAATCCTAGCTCTGGACCTCAGTTTTCTTATCCATAAAATAGGAAAGCGGGGCTAGAAGATCTCCATGATTCTTTTCCTTCCAGGTCTAAATACTAAAATTAAAAGTTTAGATGAGGCTACCAGAAGGCACAATGGATAAAGAGCTAGATCTGAAGTCAGAAAGACCTGAGTTCAAATCCAACATCTGACACTCCCTAGCTGTGTGATCCTGAGAAAGTTACTTAATCCGTCTGCCTCAGTTTCCTCATGTGTAAAAATGGAGACAGTAATAGAACCTCAGCATCCAAAGAGATGACATTTATAAAGTCCTAGTTATTATTATATTTCAATTCTTACCAACTGATGACTCACAACAGGCTGATATATCGCATAGCCCTTTTCAAAAATATTTGCATTTTAACCAAGTAAATGGCCTAAGCCAAAGAATAAAGCTGTTAACAACAGAATTTGAGAAATTAGAGATAGGCTGAATGGGAAGATATTTTGGGGCAGAAGGATGTCTTTTTAGTACAGTTATCTCTTCCACATAACCTTCCCTGTCATGGTTTTGATATATTGAGGGTAGGCATAAGGAACTAAATGGAAATTCTGGGGGAGTTTTGTGGAAGTTGCAAATGACACACAAAAGCGAACAGACAACACAGAAAAAGTTTAGAAACTTAGAAATGCATAAAATATATGTATAGTATTGTATAATATCAACATATTTTCTCTTTTAATACCATAATAATTCAGACATTTTCTCTGGTATATAGGGAGGACCAAAACATTTTACACAGATTTCCCAGATTGCAGGGGTGAAATGCCCCTACCCTCACCCTCCTCCCTGCCATGTAGAAGGGATATCATACCAGGAGGCAGCTATATACTTCTCCTTATGTAGAAGGTCACCTGCATTTAGCTGTATTGCAAAAAAAGAGACAGAGCTCAGGGCATTCCCTGGCTTTTTTCCAGAGCATACAGGGATGTCATTAATAAGCATATCAAATGATCCAGGTTTCCTGATCTGTCCAGTGATAGGAAGATCAGGGCAGAGATCACTTGATTGAGGTAGGTATAGGAGAAAGGGTTGTTAAAGGCAAGACCGGGGGTAGATAGACATGAAGGTTGTTGGAGTGGAAAACAGGGGAAGCTTGCTACATTTTTAAAAAATGGTGCTTATGATTTCTAACGAATTCCTGTTCTCTATCCTCTTCAGTCCTCTTTACGGCCCATATGGCAGGCCAGCCACCCAGCAGCGGTCTGCAGCACTAAGGCTGATATCTCATAGGCCCATCTGAAGTCAGAGTCTTTGCTCATTCCACCTTTGTCACGACTGGCTGCACTTGGAGGGCATAGGTGGGGTGGGGAGAGTAGGGGTGAAACCTGACTGCTCTCCTGGAGGCCTTAGTCTCCTCTTCCTTTCACCTCCCAACTTCCCTCATCTAGGCTTTCTTCTGGGCCAAACCCCCCTCCCTTGCTTTGAGCTCTCATGCAGAGAAAGGTATCTGTCCCATGGGGGCAGTTGGAATGCTCATTAGGAAAGGAGTGATAGATGCATTAGCTGTTAAAAGGGGGTGGTAGGGGAGGAGTAGGAAAAAAGGCTGGTACAGAACTAAGAAAAAAAAATAAAGGCCTAATGGTTTCAGGGCCATTAGGCCCTGATTTCATATAGTGAGTGGTAAGCTGGATTTTAAGGATTAGAGGTGACCCTGTACCCTAACATACCATATACATACCCCAAATTGCATCCAACTCCCCCTATTTCTCTAATCTTGTATCTTTCATTTTTGCTTAGCATCGAAAATGGTAACTCTTATAATTTCTCTGATAAGCCCATATCCTGGGGCAGCTAGGTGGTGCAGTGCATAGAGCACTGGGCTTGAAATCAGGAAGTCTCATCTTCCTAAGTTCAAATATGGCCTCAGATACTTACTAGCTATGTGACCCTGAGCAAGTCACTTAACCCTGTTTGCCTCAGTTTCTTCATCTGTAAAATGAACTGGAGAAGGAAATGGCCAACCTCTCCTGTATCTCTGTCAAGAAAACCTCAAATGGGGTCATAGTCAGCCACAACTGAAATGACTAAACAGCAGCCAGTATCCTTCTCTACCCTCCATCCTTCAGTAGGTCTCTCCAAATTCCAAGGTGGTAGGGAGAGGGAGGAGGGAGGGAGGGAACGTAAAAAGGGAAGAAGAGTTACTTGGGAGAGGGATGGATCTGATGCCAGTTACTAGACTGAATGCATCACCAAAATATACCCTCTGGTCACATCAGGATAGTCACTGCTTCTGTATGGACATGATTTTCAGATCTATTTATCCATTTCTAACCTCTCTGCTGACTTCTACTCTCTCATCAGGCAGATAGTTGTTTGCAGTGAATAGTACTCTGAGCTTGGAGTCAGTAAGACTTGAGTTCAAATCCAGCCTCAGACACTCACTAGCTGTACAACCTTGGATAAATCACTTAATCTCCATTTGCCTCAGTTACCTTATCTGTAAAACAGGGACAAAAATAGCACCTACCTCCCAGGGCTGTTGTGAGAACCAAATGAGACAACGTTTATAAAAGAACTTAGCAAAGCACCTGGCACACAGTAGGCTTTTAATAAATGCTTGCTTCCTGCCTTTTTTATCAGTATATACGCTGATACCCCTCAGAATGTGAGCTCCTTGAGGGATGAGACTATTTCATTTCTGTCTTTGTATCCACAGCACCTGGCACAGTCCCTGGCACGCAGTAAGCATTTAATAAATCCCTGCTGAATTGAAATGAATTTAATGGAAAGAGCATTGGACCTGAGTCCTGGTTCCAGCTCTGTTCCAAACTCACTCTTTGATCATAAACAGCTTATTTCCCCTCCTTGGGATTCAGTGTCCTTCTCTGTAAAAAGAAGAGTTCAATCTCATATTCTCTTCCAGCTCTAAAGGGAATTAGTGACTTGGTCTTTATATGTTTGGAGAGGCCCATGTCCTATGTTCCAATAACAATTTCAACGGAAAGGATGTGAGTTTTGAGTTGGGAGGGTTGACTCATTCCTTGTCTTCCCCTCAGCTGTGTGTGTGTTCGTCCTTCGTCGCTGAAGACCATTCCATCAGAGAAATAATGACATGACTTACACTTGACTTTGTTTTGAGTGAGGGAGGACTGTGCACGTCACCAGTCTCACTTCTCTGCCAGAGACATCTGATTCCAGTGACCAGATATTCATTAGGATAACTGAAGATGATCCAGGATGAGGCAATTGGGGTTAACTGACTTGCCTAAAGTCACACAGCTAGTGAGTGTCAAGTGTCTGAGGTAAAATTTGAACTCAGGTCCTCCTGACTCCTGCACTGGTGCTCTATCCACCCCTCAGTTATATCAATGGCAAAAGCCGAATCTTTTTTTGCAGACCACTGGCAGCTGAAGAGCCAAGAGGCTGTTTTCTCCTAGCCTTGCTTCACTTTTCTCTGATGAATCTAAAGGGGAAATGTCATTGGCTGAGCAAAAACATAGCCATGCCCTTAGCGGATTTAAACAGGTGAGGCCTCAGAGATAGGTAGTTCTGGCAGAGACTAATATTCAATCCAACTCTTCACCTGTTGGACAAAAGGACAAGATTTCCCCCCTTCTTTCCCTCTCCCATTGACCATGTGTCTAGGCAGCAGAACTACTTGCCCAGAGGGAGATAACCCTCTTGCTAGTAAATGTTTAACTAGCATTCTGAAAAAAAATGTACACACAACATATTTTTAAATTTAACCTGCATTATTAACTATTATTTTTTTAAGTTTGAATAATTAACAAAACAAAAAATCAAGCCCCAATTTGTAAGGTTTGCCTTCTGAGGGATAAATACACACACTGACAATTTAACAATCAGCTCTCCCAAACCAGTATGAGTTGGCTTTGGCATACCCCTGGAAGATACCCCATCCAATAGTTGAAAAGTCTATTTTAAGAAGAGTTGAAGGAACAACGATACACAGTTCAGACAGACACAAATGCAGCAGGTCAGTCACTGGGAGACTGGAAGCAGCTTCAAGGAGGATGATGCTTGGCAGCAAAGAGAATCAACTACAGACTCAAGAAAGCCATGGTGGAGTTGTGAACTGATCCAACCACAGTGGAGAACAATTTGGAACTATGCGCAAAGGGCAATCAAGCTGTACATACCCTGTGATCCAGCAATACCATTACTAGGTCTGTATCCCAAAGAGATCATTAAAAAGGGGAAAGGACCCACATGTACAAAAATATTTGTAGCAGCTCTTTTTGTGGTATCAAAGAATTGGAAATTGACGGGATGTCCATCAATTGGGGAATGGCTAAAGTTGTGGTATATGAATGTAATGGAACACTGTAATGCTATAAAAAATGACAAGCAGGTGAGTTTCAGAAAAACTTGAAAAGACTTACATGAACTGATGCAAAGTGAAGTGAGTGGAATCAGGAAAACAGTATACACAATTACAGCAACATTTTGCGATAATCAATTATGAATGACTTAGCTCCTCTCAGCATTAAAATGAGCAAGGCAGTTTGAAAGCACTCATGATAGAAAATGCTATCCACTTCCAGAGAAAGAACTAATGGAGTCTGAATGTAGATCAAAGCATACTGTTTTCACTTTATTTTTTTTTCATGGTTTTTTCCTTTTGGTCTGTTTCTTCTTTCACATCATGACTAATATGGAAATATGTTTTATATGAATGCACATATATAACCTATATCAAATTGCTTACTGTTTTAGAGAAAGGGGGGGGAGGGAGGGATGGAGAAAATTTTGAACTCAAAAATTTTTTTAAATGAATGTTAAAAACTGTCTTTATGTAAAGTAATTGGAAAAAAGAAAATACTATCTTAAAAGAAAGTGAGTCATGGCAATTAATAGTTGTAGAGAGGACTCCATGAAGACAGTATTTCAACCACCTATAGCTTCATTCGGTTTTTTTTTTTTTGCCTTAGCCGGATATGTTTCCTACATGGTTACCTCATTATCCTTCTATTTTTAAGTCTGTGACCATTTTCCCAAAAGATCTTGTAAGTATCAGTTGTCAAGTGTATATCCCTGAAAAGTACACTACTATGGTAAGTTGACGCATGCATTGCCAGAGCTAGCTCAGTGTTTGGGAGGCTCTGAAGGAAAGTATGGGAGAGAAGAGTTATTAGACTGATTACCAAAGTCAAGGTCTACAGAGTCATTGTGCTGACTCCTTGTTCTGTGTTTGTGAAACCCTTCAATCTACCAGTGCCATGCCGGGAAACTGAATTGCTTCCATTTGAATGGTTTTAGGAAGATTCTGAAGATCACCTGGCTGGATAAGATACCAGACACTGAGGTCCTTACTCGAACTAAACTGCCAAGCATTCAAACTATGCTTCAGAGAGAACAACTCCAATAGGCTGGCCATGTTGTTCAAATGCAAAATGTATACTTGCCAAAAAGACTATTTTATGGAGAACTTACATGGGGCAGGCCATGACATGGTGGTCAGAAGAAGCAATATAAGGGCACGCTCAAGGTCTCAAGAACTCTGGAACTGATCATGTGACATGGGAGACACGGGCACAGGACGACTCAGCATGGAGTGCCCACATCACAGAAGGTGCTGTGCTTTATGAGCAAAGCAGAATTGAAACAGCTCAAAGTTAACGCAGAATGTGCATATTTAAAGTATCCACTCCAAACTTCACATGTACTATTTGTGCCCAACCTGTGGTAGAGCATTCCAAGCTCGTATTGGTCTGATAAGCCACAGTTAGACACATTGAAACTTGACTTTAACATAGTGTTGTCTTCTGGTCCTTTTTGAGAACGAAGGGCAACAATCAATCATTTGTTAAGTGTACATGGAAATTCAGGTGGAGGGATATTTTGTATCCTTATTCTTACTATGCCATTTTAGTAAGTTAAATGTCTTTACTTTGAGCCAATTGTGTCTACTGGCAGACTATTAAGGGAAAACACATCAATGGGAGCTCATGGGCTATATGAATATATGTATGAAGCACAGATCCACAGTTTATCCTAGAACTTGTAGGAGGAACAGCCATCCTCTGGGGACCCAACCCATCACTGTGAGTGTGAATTGAGAGCTCTGAGGGAATGTTACATTTCTATGATTAGGAAAAAAAAAAAAGGTAATCGATAAACCCAAGTCTGTCTCTGTTTCTCCACCTTTCTCTCTCTTTCTTATACACACACACACACACACACACACACAGACACACACACACACACACACACACACACACACACACACGCTCCTTGACTTGCCATTTGGTTAAATACCAAATGGTGATCAGGCCAGTTAGCAAAAGCTCAGGGGAAGGAATCATGTTAAGAGCATCAATCTCTGCCCCAGTCCTAGGTGTGTCCAAGCAATGGATAAAGAAAAACAAGTCAAACATTTTACAAATGAATAAAACTATTACGTTTGAGGCAGGCTCAACATGTCCCCTTTCTCCCATCTTTAAAGGGCAAATAGCAGCAACAGCTCTTGACTGGGGTTAGGGCAGTGTATATGTGAATATGTATATATGTGTATATTCTAACAAGAAGCCTTCTTATGCTTCCCCCTCCCATCTGCAAATAGCCAGGGATCGAGCTTTATTAATGGTGAAAGGGTGGATTTCTGTTTACTTAAGTCCCTGCACCAACTTCAACACATAGGAGAATTTATAAGAAGTGGTGGGAACTCATAAGGAATGTCTGCTTTAAGAAAATGTCCAAACTTGGCTTGTCTTTTTCCCCTCCAAGTCCTAAATATCTTTTAAAATATCAAACAGTACAATACAACTTTGTTTTACATGGTCTCTTTCATATAGAGACCAGATCTCTGAAGTCTATTACAACCAAATCATATCATCATGAAAGCTAAATGATCCCAGAAGGGTGGATGAGAGGGAGAGGGGACAGGGAGGGCAGTGATGATGAAGGAAATGAGCTGATGGAAAGCGAAGAAAAAGGAAGAGAAAGAAAAAGACAAAAAACTTTAGCTAGTGGAGGCAGAAGTCTTCTCAGGGAGCCTTAACACCTCCCTATTGCCTCTAGGTTAAAAAACAAACCCCCTCTTTCAGACCCTTAAAGCCAGCTCAAACCTTGTTCTCCAGACCAAGTGACTGTACATTATTCCCCTCCACACACTTGACATTCCAGTCAAACCAGGTCCCTTACTGTTTGACTGGAATGTCAAACCAGGTCCCTTACTGTTCCTTGAACATGATATTCCATCTTATCATCTCCCATCTCAGTGCCTTTGTGTAGGGTCTTCCCCAAAGCCAGCAGTGCTCTCCTCCTGCTCAGCCCAATGGATTCTTAGCTTCATTCAAAGCCAGATAAGGTTCTATGGTCTTTCCTGATCCCTGATGCACTTCAGCTACCAGTGCTCTTCTGTCAAAGTTTATTTTGTATTTGCTTTTACATATTTTGAGTTTGCTTTGCAGTGTATGTTGGTTTCCCCTCTCAGAAGAAGGCAAACCCTTGGAAGGCAGGGTCTATTTTGTTTTTATCCTCATATCTGCAGTCCAGCATGCGCGTTGAAGTGAATTGTGCAACTGACAGAAGCCTTTCCTGGTGACAGAAATTGTAGATGGTAAGGCTGTATAAGAAGGATGAGGAAGACAGTGAGTCCCACTGGAAAAGTGATACAAAGGGAGAACTAATTCTTTTTTTTTACAGATGAAGAAATTAAAGTTCATCCAGGTTAAGAGACTTGCTCTTAATAATTCAGCTAGTAAATGTCAACACCTGAGATTCAAACACAGATCTGACCCCACATTCATTCCTTTTCCCACTCTGCTTTCTCTTCATCTGGATTGAACGAATATTTGGGGAACAGGAAAAATGCCTTTGAGTCAGATCCTAACCCTTTTCAAAGAAAGCCCTTGGGAAGTAGGGATTCATTCATTTATTCAATAAACATTTGAGTATTTACTTTATGCCAGGTGTTGGGAAAACGGACAAAAATGAAACCATCTCTGCTCTCTAGGACCTTACACTGGGGAAAACAACACATACACCTGTCTTACAGCCAGGAAATAAATACTAAATATATATGTGTATGCATACACATATGAATATATACATGTATGTATACTACACACATATGTAGCATTTCTTTCCTAAATATGTATTATTTCATGTGTATATGTACATGTATATATGTGCATATGCATACATATATAATGTGTGTGTATATATATATGGCTATTGGTATTTCAGGATGGAGAGCTAAAGCCTGGGGGAATCAGAGAAGGCCTTATGTAGGGGTAAGTTTTGGAGGAAGCTAGGGACCCTTGAGAGGCTGAGGCGAAGAGCAAGAATATCCCTTAAGTCCTTAAGGGACTGTTCTCCTTCAAAGGATTATGGGAATGGACTTGGAACGAGACAGGACAGCTCAAAACACTCCTACTGTTAAGTTATTAGCTTCTGGCTATGGAAAGAAAGCCTTCACTCTACCTATCTAGCAGCCATCAATCTGATCATCATCTCTGGGCATCTGTCCAGACAGAGCAACTGAGTGATTTCCTTGGGCCCCCTGAAGTTTATCTGCCTCCAGCCTATGTCTAGAGCTTGTGTGTCCCAAGTTAGTGGCAGAAAGAAGAGTACCCTGGGCAGGAATTGTCTAGAACTGTAAGAGGCAAAGGGCTGAGGGCTTGGCTCTACTACCAACAACTTACATGTGTAATCTTGGGAAAACTACTTCCTTTGGATTTTGAGTTAAGCTAGCTGTTCTCAAACTTTTTGCTTTCAGTATACCTTTATACTCTTAAAAATTATAGAGGAACCCCCAGAGGGCTTTGTTTATGCGGTTATATCTATTGCTATTTACCGTATTAGTCAGCAAGTTAATCAATAAAAATTTATCAAATGCCTACCATGTACCAGACACTGTGCTAAGCATAGAGGATACCAAAAAAAAAGGCCTAAGACTGCCCCTGGCTTCAAGGAGCTCATAATCCAACTGTGGAAACAAAACAAACAGCTATGTAGAAACAGCCATATAGAGAATAAATCAACAGATGAAAGGCAATACCATTAAGGGAAATCAGAAAAGATTCTGACATTAAAATGTCTTAGCATTATTATAAAAATAGTTTTGGCCACATGGAATACCCTCCCCCGCAAAGGGTCTCAGGGACTCCCAGGAGTCCCCAGACTTTACTTTGAGAATCAATAGCTCAGGAGGAGAAAGTGAGACTGGTGGCCTTGCACAGCCTTCTCTCACTCAAAACAAAGTAAAGTGCAAGTCATTTCATCATTTCTCTGATGTCATGGTCTTCTTCAGAAAATGAAGGATGAACACAACCTGTGAGCAGACCGAACTGTCTGAATGAGGCCCCAGCTAGCTGGGTAACTCAGCTTATCCACTCCATTCTGTCTCCCCCTCCCCTTCCTTCTCCTCTCCAAAGAAAGGATGGCCAGAAGATGCCCAGTTAACTTGGGGTTTACTGACTAGATTTCTCTCTCTCTCTCTCTCTGTCTTACTTGTCTTTCGCAAAACCTTGAACCCAGTGCACTCTGAAGCCTATAAATTGGACAACAATAGGTCCTTGCTGAAACTCCATGTAATGGCTGTTTTCTGGACCCTCCTGGCTTGAGTGATTATCAGTGGTAACTGTTACTCTTTTCCTCCCAGTTTGACTTAGTTATATTTTTTTCTTTTGCTCATTAAAGGGGCCATTCCCTGACTACTTCTTAAAGAGGTCCATTCACTGAATGGGCGTTAGCTCACTCTAAGTGAGTCCCTGAGTAGGCCTTAGCTGAAAAACGCCAAGGTCTCCCATTGCATCTGTGGCCATCTCCGGTCATCCTAATGAATATCTGGTCACTCGATCCAGATGGCTCAGGAGGAGAAAGTGAGGCTGGTACGCTTGCACAGCCGTCTCTCACTCAAAATAAAGCCAAGTGCAAGTCATGTCATCATTTCTTTGATGTCATGGTTTTCTTTGAAAACGAAGGATGAACACAACAACAACTTTGAGAATCACTAGATTAAATTATCTCTAAGGTCTCTTCCAGCTCTGACCCAGATTCTAGTCTACAGAAAAGACAGGGCAGGGGAATCAAAGAGATGTTTCCAAGTATTTGAAGGGCTGTCAAGTGATAGGGAGATTAGACTTATTGTGTCTGATTCCAACAATCAGAGCTATCCACATGTGGAATGTGTTGTCCCTCATTGGAGATCCAAGGATCCTTCTTAGGTATATTGTAGAGAGGAATTTTAAAAAAGATAGATTTTTACAAAATGGTCACTGTGGTCTCTTCTGACTCTGAAATTCTATGATTGAAGAGAATACCCCAAAACCAAATGGCAAGAATAAAATTTGTCTATAACTCTACCCACTTTTGCTGGGATGTGCTAAATTCAAAACATCCTAGAATGGTGTTCTAACCTTTTCTTGAACATTTCTTTTTTTAAATAACATTTTATTTTTTCCAATTACATGTAAAGAAAGTTTTCAACATTCACTTTTGTAAGATTTTGAGTTCCAAACACTTTTTACTCCCTCCTTTCCTTCCCTCTCCCCTTCCCAAGACAGCAAGATATAGGTTGTACATGTACAATCATATTATACGTTTCCACATTAGTCATGCTGTGAAAGAAGAATCAGAACTAAAGAGAAAAACCAAGAGAAAGAAATAAACACAAAAAAGTGAAAAGTGTGTGCTTCAATCTGCATTCAGTGTCCATAGTCCTTTCTCTGGATGTGGATAGCATTTTCCATCATGAGTCTTTTTCTTGAACATTTCTAAAGAAATTCACAAACATCTCCCTAGTAATGCACTGCAACCTTTCATGAGTAATACAGTCAGGAAGTTTCTTCTGATATCAAACATAAGTGCTTCTACCTATAATTATAATTTATTTTCTCCTTTCTTCTGCCTTTGGTGGGAAGAGATAACACCGTTAGACAAGACCCCTTCATCAACTTGATGGCTGCTGTTAAGCATAGAACTTCCCCCTCATCCCTTCCCTCCCTAGAGCCCTTTAGGGGATGCTTCCTGGAAGGGCTGGGTGAGGTCAGCGGTCCTTGTGCCACTGGGGAGCATTTGAGAAAGATGAGAGATCTGTGGGAGGAAAGCAGCCAGCTGGGACCTGAGGAGCAGGGCACGGGTGGGGTAGGCTCAAAGGGAAGCTGAGAGAAGAGGGAATTGTGAGTGTACTTCTTGGTTGGGGGTGGGGAGGAGAAGGGGCAGGTGTGGCTGAAATTTGCAGTCAACTGTTAAAAGGAGCTGTTTGAAGGGCAGAGGGGCCAGAGCCAGGTTGGACTACTTCCCTAGACCTGGCTGACCAAACAGCTGCCAATTAGCAGAAGCACATTTTCCTGGGTTGAAGGGCATTTGCTGGGGAGGGGAGAAAAGAGGAATACAGAGAAAGCTCCTGCTGATCACAGCAGTGAAATCGGACAGTTCATCCGCCTCTATCCCCATCCTCTGGGTGGCTTTTTGTTTTTCTGCCCATTCACTATAGTGCTGGAATGTTCGAGTGTGTGTGACCTTGGGCCCCACCCTATCAGTGACCTTTATGCCTCAGCTCAGCTCTGCTCTGTGATTCCAGCAGAGGAGGGCAAAGAAGGAAAGAGGCGGCAGAATGTGAGGGGGGGCAAGGCTGAGGAGAAGGAGAAGGGCTCTGAGAGAAGCATGGCCTGTCTTCATCCCTGAAGGGGTATTGACAGCCTGTGGGGCCAAACTTAGCTTTGAACATGCCCTAGATCTACCAGAATAGAATTTGTATGACCTTGGGTAAGTTATTTACTCTCTATCTCAGTTTCCTCATTACTAAAATGAAGGAATTGGACCAGATGATTATCAACATGCACTACTGCTCTCAAATCCTGTAATAGATCTGTGACTCTTCCCCAATTTACCAGGTTCTGAGCAGATCCCCAAGTAGAATCCTAGTTCCCTAAACCAGTGGGATCAAACAAATAGAAATGGGGGCCACTAAACCATAAATAAGTATCTTTGTGGGCCACATATTGACTTAGAAAACCACATATTGACATTATCTATACTTTATTTTAATTTATTGCTACATTTTAATCTGGTTCTTGCCTTCTTGGACTATGGTGGGCAGCACACAGCCCTCCTGTGGTATTTAACACTCCTACCCTAAATTCACCAGCTACGATAAAGAGAAAAGTGATCTCTAGAGTCCTTAATCCCATTCGTCTCTTTAATTCACCTTTAAAGATGCTGAGCAGGATTTCAGAGGATGTAGAACTCCAATAGAACCTGCTAGAGCACAGATGAGGGAACAGAGCTTTGAGTACCCAAAAAGTTAAGGGACGGGGCCCGGCTACATTGGAAGCAGCCCCAGGCTTGGTATAGTCCCCTCACTTGGATATAATGATGGTGATTGTTGCTTCATCTTGGTAAAACTAAGCCCCATAAATCACTGTGGGTTTTGTGTAATTTCCTTGGAGATATCAAAGGCTTTTAGATAGTGACAGTCAAAAGGCTTTCTAGAGCCCTCAGGCCTTGAGCCCCTAGCAGTTAATAACTAATGCCCACTGCCACTTCGCTTAAGAAAGGATGAGACCAGATTTCCAGCCAACTTGGTGATGTGAAAGGTTCTGAGGAAACTGAGCTCCCCTTGAGAAACAATCAGTCAACATTTATTAAACACCTACTATGTGTTAGGCATTGTGCTGAGTGAAGAAGAAAAAAGGCTCCATAAAAGTTTCGATAAAATCGAAGAGAAACACCAATAAGCTCCTCCATTGCTCTGGGACTGAATAGGAAGATCTGGAACATTCTGGCGGGGGATGTAGCCAGGGGGCCTAAAAGGGGAGGGGGCTCCAGTACACTGCAACAGAAAGGAGCACAATCTTAGAAACTGCACTGTGGAAGTGATAGCAAAGAACAAAGAATCACCAGCGGGTGACTACATAAAGAAGCTGAGGAGCTGGGGTGCTCTGGCAGTGCACACCCCAACATCCTCCAAAAGTCCTGAGGCCAACGCGATCGCTGGCAGAAGGAACCTGAAACCAGCATACCCCAAGAGGGTCTGAGCCTCTCCTAGGGGATAAGACCAGCAGGAAAACTGAGGATATGAATGAGGTTCTTGGCACCCCTCACAGCCCTCCAAAAGGCCATCTCTATCTCTGTTATCTGCTCAAGTCTTTTAGAGACAGACCAGGAACAAAGCCACTTCCAGTAAATGACTGTGCAAGGTTGGTGCCCACATGGGTAGACAGAGGCAGAAGAAGCCAGGGATTGAGGATGAAGAGAGGGCCTGGTCTGGGGCTATGTTACCTCTCTCAGGCCAGGGTTATAGAACAAGGTAGGGAAGTAGACCAGGACTAAGCTACCCTATCTAGAATTTTGGGAAGGCCATAGCAATCACATCTAGACTCCAGGTGAGATAGCACCTAGACCTACCCACCCTATCCAGGTCAAAGGAAAAATGCTACAAGGAACCTTAGGAAGGATCATACAACACTATGCTGAACGTATTATGAGGGAAATCTTGAAACACATAAAAAGACAAAAGAAATAGACCTACAACTACAGTGACTTATCCTGAAAAATTAAATATAATCCTACAGGGAAAATATGGATTTTTAATAGAGTAGAGGACTTTCTAGCATTGTACCAGAGAAAACAAGAGCTGGTGAGAATTTCTGAAATACATACAGGAGTTCTGGTTAAAGATGGCAGCCTAAATGGGTATAGAAGAGCCTTGATTTCCTACATATACTTCAGTAACAACCTAAAAAGGGGACTAAATCAAGATATAATCAGGGAATCCTACAGAGGCCAGGTTTAACTTTGATGGCGTCCTAGATCCAGCTTTCTTGTACTCTTGGATGGGGTGGTACTTGGATAAACAGAGTAAGATATAGAGAATTTAAATAACCCAATCCCAGAAAAAGAAATTGAATAACCTGAGAAGAAGATGGATTTGCAAGTGAATTTTATCAAATATTCAAAGAACAATTAAGTCCAATGTTATATAAACTGTATGCAAAAATAGACAAAGAAGGGATCTAATCAGATTCCTAAGGTACGAATATAGTCTTGCTACCTAAACAAAGAAGAGACAAAGAAGGAAAAGGAAAATTACAGACTAAAAATCACATGATTATATGAATAGTTTCAGGAAAAGCTTTTTGACAAAATGCAACATTGATTTATATTTTTCAAATAACACTAAAACCTTAGGGAAAAATGCAACTTTCTTTACTGTAATAAAGAGCATCTATTTAAAACTAAGAACTAGCATTATTTATACTATATAAAATTAATCAGATGATTTATATATATAATGTATATAAATTGTCCATTTTATTTCCTTATGATCCTCTTTATCCCTTGTCTGATCAACAACAGAATTGTGAAATGTATCCCTATTCATTCTCTTTTAATTTGCTTATTTAATTTTGCCATTTAGAATATTTGGTTATATGTAATATATGTGTAAATATATATATGTGTATGTATATATATACGTATACGCATATACGTATATATATATGTATGTATGTATATATATACATACATCAGAAACATGAGAGGCTTTTCCAGTAAGATCAGGGGTAATACAACGATACCTATTATCACCTCTATGATTTGATATAGTTCTAGAAATGCTAGCTATGGCAATAAAACAAGAAAAAGATATCGAGAGAATAAGCATGAAAAAATGGTCCACTTAGAGAATTCCAGAGATTAAAAATTAAAACAATATGGAAAGGGTCCCTTATGTACAAAAATACTTACAGCAGCTCTCTTTGTGGTGGCCAAGAACTGAAAATCAAGGGGATGCCCATCAACTGGGGAATGACTGAACAAGTTGTGGTATATGAATATAATGGAATACTATTGTCCTATAAGAAATGATGAACAGGAAGACTTCAGAGAGACCTGGAAAGACTTATATGATCTGATGCTACGTGAAAGGAGCAGAACCAGGAGAACACTGTACACAGCAACAACCACAGTGTATGAGGAATTTTTCTGGTAGACTTAGCCTTTCATAGCAATGCAAGGACCTAAAACATTTACAAAGGACTCTTCAGGCAAAATGCCATTCACATCCAGAGAAAGAACTATGGAGTTGGAATGCAGGATGAAGCAGAATATTTTCTCTTGTGTTGTGTTTTGGTTTGGTTTGGTTTTTCTCATGGTTTCTCCCATTCATTTTAATTCTTCCATGCAACATGACTAAGGTGAAAATGTGTTTAATAAGAATGTATGTGTAGAACCTGTATAAGACTGCATGCCATCTCGGGGAGTGAGAGGAGAAGGAGGGAGAGAAAATATAAGACTTTTGGAAGTGACTGCAGAAAACTAAAAACAAACAAATTTATATAGCTGAAAAAACTTATGGAAGTAATTGTTGAAAACTAAAAACAAATTAATAAATTTGGAAGGAAAAAGAAAAAAATTAAAACAATAATTTCAACAAAGTAGCAAGAAGTAACACAAACCCAAACAAAACATTAGTCTTTTTTAACAAAAGTCAGGTAGGAAGACACAGGAAGATAAATTACATTCAAAATAACTACAGAATATAAACTATTTGAGAGTCCACTTACCAATAGTAGTAATTGCATAGCCCATGGTAATTGTGTGACTACAAGCACAAAATAGTTCTTACGGAAATAAAGACAGACATAAAAACTGAAGAGACAGTAATTCTCATGGTTGGGTTATGCCAATGCAACAAAAATGACAGTACCTTTACTTATTCAATACCACACCAGTCAAACTACCAAAGGGTTACTTTATAGAGCTGGAAAAAATAATGACACAATGCATCTGGAGGAACAAAAGGTCAAGAATTTCAAAAGAAAAAAAAATGTGAAGGAAAAGAACTTAAAAGTGCCAGATATCAATCTGTACTACAAAAGAGTCATCTTTAAAACTATCTGGTTCAGGTTAAAAATAGAAGAGTTGATCAGTGGGACAGATTAAGAGTGCAAAATACAAAGCCAAACGAACGTAGTTGCAAAGACATTAGACAAAAATTGCCTGGAAAACTGAAAAAGTTGTCCAGCAGAAACATCTCACATCATAGATCACAACAAGTTCCATATGGATATATGACCTAAAAATTATAAACAAATTAGAAGAGAACGGAAAGAGATGCCTTTCATAGCTATTGGTAGGGTAAGATTCTTGACCAAAATAAAAAGATAGAGAGAATGACAGGAAATAAAACGGACAATTTTGACAACAAAATTAAAAAGCTTTATACAAAAAGATTGATGTATCCAAAATTAGAAGGGTAACAGTCAACAGGGAAAAAAAATCTTTGTAACAAGTTTCTCTGATGAAAGTCTGATATCCAGGATATATAGGGAATGATTCAAATTTATAAGAACAAGAGTGATTCTCCAATAGATAAATGGTCAAAGGATATGAAAAGGCAGTTTTCACAAGGCGAAAAATACCCTATCAACAATCACAAGAAAAAATGCTTCCAGTTGTATAAGAGAAATACAAATTAAAACAACTCTGAGTTTCCATGTCATACTATCTTGGCAATGATGTCAAAAAACAATAATGTAAAGTGTTTGAGGAAATGTGGAAGGACAGATATACTAATTCACTCGCTGGTGGAGCTGTGAATTTGTAGTCATTCTAGAAAACAATTTGGAACTATACCAATTAGAATACAAGCTCCATTCAAATACAGATGGTTTCTTTTTTTTTTTCTTGGCAGGGGTCGGGGGAAGGCAAGGCAATTGAGGTGAAGTGACTTGCCCAAGGTTACCCAGCCATTTAAGCGTCAAGTGTCTGAGGCCGCATTTGAATTCAGGTCCTCCTGACTCCAGGGCCAGTGCTCTTTTCACTTCACCACCCAGCTGCCCCTAGAAATGGTTTCTTTCATTGTGTTTGTATATATATATACTCACATATAAAATATATGTGTTTATAGAGAGACATATATACGTATGTATATGTGTATAGATATAGATATAAATATGGATATGGACAATATGTGTTTCAGTTGTGCATGGCTATTGCTAACTTGTTAAAAGGAAGAGTCCTTGGAGGAAAGGACTATATATTGAGGGTTAATCATAAAGGAGAGATTAAAAGATAAGAAAGAAAATATAAAAACTAGTGATTGGGATTTAGAATGGTTAAAGAAAAGGAAAGAGGAAAAGGATGGAGTCATTAAAATGATAGATTATAAGTATTGCTCCCATTCCCTCTTTCTCAAGCCTTTCTTCTTTAAAAGAAAGGCAGAGGAAAAGGAAAAAAATACTATAAAAGGATACAAAATCTCATTAACAACTGTAATCATGAATGTGAAGAAGATGAACTCACCCATAAAAGAGGATGGTACAGCCAAATGGACTAGAAAGAAGACTGAAACCATATGTCATTTACAAGAAACACACTTCAAACACAAAAAATTCACAATGATTCAAGATGATGGGCTGGACAAAATATATTATACCTCAGGTGAATCCAAAGAAGCTGGGGTGGCAATCATGATCCCAGCCAAGGAAATAAATAAAAGTAAACACGGTCAAAAGAGACAAAAAAGGAAAAGCATTATAGATCATGGGATCATATCAATTTAATATATATGTACCAAATGGCATAACATCTAAGTACTTAAAGGAAATGTTAATTTAACTACAAGGAGAAAACAGACAAAAAAACTATTGATTTCAATATACCCTTTTCAGACTTAAAGACGTCTAACAAAAAAAATTAAATAAGAAAGAAGTTAAAGATCTTAATAGAATTTTATAAAAGTTAGATATGATATACTTCCTTTTATTACTGATTTGGAACCAAAAAGAGTATAAATATATATACATATACATATATATATGTATATATATATATATATATATATATATATAAGCTTTGAATTTTACTTTATAAGAATTGAGCATATGTTAGAACATAAAAACCTCATAAAATGCAGAAATGTAATACATTCTTTAATAATCACCACACAATGAAAATTACAATAAACAGAGGCATTTAAATAAAGAACTCAAACTTAAAATTTAAATAATATAATCCTAAAGAACATATAGGTCAAAGAACAAATCACAGAAACTGTAGATAATCCTATTAGATACAATGCCAACAGTGATACAAGATACCAAAACTTTGGAGACTCAGCTGAAGCAGTAACTGCTACCTCCAAATATTTTCAACAACAAAAAGAGAAAGAACAGATCATTGAACTGGACATGCAACTAAAAAACTTAGATGAGCAACAAATCAAAAAAAGCCAACTAAACACAAAAACAGAAATTTTGAAATATCAAAGAAGAGATAGAGATAATCGGGGGGCGGGGCCAAGATGGCGGAGTAGAAAGACGCACATACGCTACCTCCGAACCCACTGCCCATAAAATATCTGTAAAAAAAGAACCACTGGCGAATTCTGGAGCAGCAGAAGCCACAGAACAACGGAGCAGACGAGATTTCTGCTCCAGAGAGCCTGAAAACCTCTCGCAAAAGGTCCCTCGCACTCAGAACCCGGAGCGGAGCCCAACCCTGCCTCAGCGGCGCAGCGCGGAAAGGAGCAGATCTGAGCAGGCTTCAGGGACGGGATCTCCAGCAGCTGCGCGGGTCCCCCACCCACAGGTGACAAGGGTCAGTGAGAGGGTCTTCTTGGCAGGTCAAGAGGGGAGTGGGGTGCCCCCATAACTCAGGCCCCCTCGGGAGGCAGCAGCGGGGGTGACAGCAGACAGGGGCTCCCCAAGGAGGCAGGAGCCCTGATCCATTGTTGAAGGTCTCTGCATAAACCCCCCCCCCCGAGGGAACTGAGCCCAAGAGGCGGCCCTGCCCTGACCTGAGCACCTGAACTTAATCTCACACTGAATAGCAGCCCTGCCCCCGCCCAAAGCCCTGAGGCTGGGGAGCAGCATTTGAATCTCAGACCCCAAGTGCTGGCTGGGCAGATCTGGAGGCGAGGTGGGGGTGGAGAGGACATTCAGAAGTCAAGTCACTGGCTGGGAAAATGCCTAGAAAAGGGGAAAAAAATAAGACTATAGAAGGTTACTTTCTTGGTGAACAGGCATTTCCTCCCTTCCTTTCTGATGAGGAAGAACAATGCTTACCATCAGGGAAAGAAACAGAAGTCAAGGCTTCTGTATCCCAGCCCACTCAATGGGCTCAGGCCATGGAAGAGCTCAAAAAGAATTTTGAAAATCAAGTTAGAGAGGTGAAGGAAAATCTGGGAAGAGAAATGAGAGAGATGAAAGAAAAGCATGAAAAACAAGTAAACACCCTGCTAAAGGAGACCCAAAAAAATGCTGAAGAAAATAACACCTTGAAAAATAGGCTAACTCAATTGGCAAAAGAGGGTCAAAAAGCCAATGAGGAGAACAATACTTTCAAAAGCAGAATCAGCCAAATAGAAAAGGAGGTTCAAAAGCTCACTGAAGAAAATAGTTCTTTCAAAATTAGAATGGAACAGATGGAGGCCAATGACTTTATGAGGAACCAAGAAATCGCAAAACAAAACCAAAAGAATGAAAAAATGGAAGATAATGTGAAATATCTCATTGGAAAAACAACTGACCTGGAGAATAGATCCAGGAGAGACAATTTAAAAATTATGGGACTACCTGAAAGCCATGATGAGAAAAAGAGCCTAGACATCATCTTTCATGAAATGATCAAGGAAAACTGCCCTGAGATTCTAGAACCAGAGGGCAAAATAAGTATTCAAGGAATCCACAGATCACCGCCTGAAAGAGATCCAGAAAGAGAAACTCCTAGGAACATTGTGGCCAAATTCCAGAGTTCCCAGGTCAAGGAGAAAATATTGCAAGCAGCTAGAAAGAAACAATTCAAGTATTGTGGAAATACAATCAGGATAACACAAGATCTAGCAGCTTCCACATTAAGGGATTGAAGGGTGTGGAGATAATTGGAAATTTTAAAAAATATGATTTGTTTTTTTAAAAAACCTAGGAATTGTTTTTTTTTAAACTAATAAAACTGACAAACTTAGCAAGTTAGATTTAAAAGTAGAAAATCAGAATTCAAAAAACAAAAACATGAAAATGAGAATTCACAACAAATGAAAAGGAAATAGTAAGAGAAACATTTAAAAAACATTTTGCCCTGTTGCCCTAAAATAAAATCAATAATGTCAAGAAAATGGGAAAATACTTTTAAAATCCATATATAATACCCAGATCAACAGAATAAGAAACAGAGATTTTAAATAACTCAAATTCAGAAAAAGATATTGAACAAACCATAGAAGAAAGAAAAAAATATTTAGGCTCAGATTGATAGAATTCACTTGCAAATTTAACATTCAAGGAAAATTTACTTTGATATTACAAAATTTACTTGCAAAAATAAAGAAGACATCCTACCAAACTCCTTCTATGACATAAATATGGTCCTTAGACTCAAACCAGAGACAGATAAAGCAAGCCTAGAAAATTATAGTCCAGTATCTCTAATGCATATTGATGCAATATATTGAATGAAATATTAGCAAAGAAGCGTTAGAAATATATTAACAAGATGACAAATTATATCCAAGTTAGGCTTACATCTTGAATGCAGGATTAATTCAACATTAGGAAAACTATAAACATAATGGACAAATAACAAATAATAAATAATAAAACTCAGAAGACATCAATTAACACTGAAAAAGATTTTGACAAAATACAACCCTTTATGTTAAAAACACTAAAAAGCATAGGAATAAACAAGACTTTTCTTTACCATATTAACAGTACCTATCTATAACCAAGAGCTATCATTATAATGGAGAAACACTGGAGGTCTTTCCAAGAAGATCAGGAGTAAAATAAAACGATACATAGCCATTCCTATTATTTGATATAGTTCTAGCAATGCTAGCTATTGCAATAAAATAAGATAAAGAAATTGAAGGAGAAACATAGCAAAAAAATTAAAGAATAATTTTCAGATGATTATTTATTTGGAGGATCTTAGAGAGTAAAATGAAAAATTAATTGAAACAATAATTTCAGTAAAGTATGAAGATATAAAATAAATCCACAAAATAATCATCAGACTTCTACTAATAAAACCCAGCAAGAAGAGATGGAAAAAGTCCATTCAAAATAACTATAAAATGTATAAAATATCTAGGAGTCCACATATAAAGGCGCACTTAGGACTTCCATGAACCCAAATAACAATGTCCTTTTCACAGAAATAAAGGAAGACAAATAATTAGAAAGTTATTCATTGCTCATTCTCAGGGGTCATGTTACTATAATATGAATAAAAATGCTACCTAAATTAATTTATCGATTTAGTGCCATACCAAATCACCAAGGGGTCACTTTGTAGAATTAAGAAAATAATAATAATGTCCATCTGGAAGAAAAAAAGGTCAAAAATTTCAAGAAAAATCATAAAAATAAACAGGAATGAAGGGGCTTACATAGTACCCGATCTCAAACGCTACTAAAAAGTAATGATTATCACAAACAACTTGGTGCTGGTTTAAAACAAAGACAGAAAAAGACTGATCAGTGTCACTGATGAAATAAACAAGATTCCGAAATAATCAAACATAATAGCACAGTGCTCAAAACTCCCAAAGACACCAACTATTGAAGTAAGAACTCCTTATTTGGCAAGCTTCTCGGAAAACTGGAAAATAGTTTTGTAGATATTAGATTCATACCAACATCTCAAACCATATAACAAATGGACACATGACTTAAGTATAAAACATCATATCAGAAAAAAAATTAGAGGAAAGGAGAAGGAAATATCTTTCAATTATGGATGGCAGAGAATTCTTAATTTCACAATGAGCAGAGATGATCATTAAAGATAAAATGGACAGTTTTGATTGTTCATAAAATTGAAAAGATTTTGCACAAAAAAAATCAATGCTCTTAGAGTTATAAGGAAAACATTAAATGGGAAAAAATTCTTTATAGCAGATTTCTCTGATACAGGTCTAATATTAGAGATAAATTGAGAATTGATATAAATATATAAGAATAAAAGTCATTCTTTAATAAGTAAGAAATGAGAGGATATTAATAGGCAATATGAATAGATAATTTTCAAGCGAAGAAGTGGAAATGACTAACAACCATATTTTTAAAATCCTTTAAATCATTGAAAATAAGAGAAATGCAAATGAAAACAACTCCGAGGCTTTCACAATTAGTGGATTACCAAAAATGACGAAATAGGAAATTGGATAGAGTGCTGGGCCTGGAGTCAGGAAGACCTGAGTTCAAATCCAGTCCCATATACTTACTAGTGTGTGACCCTGGGCAAGTTACTTAACCCTGTTTGCCTCTGTTTCCTCATTTATAAAATGAGCTGGAGAAGGAAATGGCAAACCACTCCAATATCTTTGCCAAGAAAATCCTATATAGTTACGAAGAATTGGACATGACTGAAAAACAACTGGACAACAAAATGGGAGTATAGGCACGGTAGGGTGAATGAGCCTGGTGAAACTGAAACTGGTGCATGAATTTGTGAAAGCTCGCATTGAATGGACATGCAACTGCAGGCAGAGTAAAGGTAAGAGAACCAGGTGGTTAATTTATACCATGTCAATCATGTTGTAAAGAAAAGCAACTCTGAAAGACTTAAGACCTCAGATTAATTTAGTGACCAATCAGGCAAGCAGGGCAGTGTTAGAACTATTATGTTAAATATATGTATGTGTGAGTGTGTGTGTGTGTTTCATATTTTCTACTATCCCTTTTCTGGCCTTTTATGAATATGGAAATGCTCATGTTTCTTGATATTTATCAAGTTAATAATAAAAAAAGAATTACTTAAGGTCATGACTTCAGAAGACTGATGTTAAAGCATGCTTCCCACTTCTTGGCAGAAAGAAGATGTACTAGACATGCACAATGAGACATAAATTCTCAGACATGGCCAAACTGTTCATTTTTCTTTGTTATTGCTTGCCTTTATTTATTTGTTACAAATAAAGGAGGGCATCTCTTAGAGGAGGAGAGCGGGAGTTGGAAGGTAGTGATAGTGATGCAAAAAAAAATAATAAAGCAAAAGAATGATGAAAAAAACAAAAGAGTAGAAGGAATTTCAGAAGAGGGCACAAATAAGCAGGGTAGCTTAAATACCATCACGTAAAATTTAATAGACACTTAAACTGAACATGATAGTCCATGGTCTTGTATACAACCCTCATTTCTGTTTTTTAAATATATTGAAATTTTCATGTTAAGTTTATAATATGTATTTTGTATACATTTTTAAAAACAGGAAGATGTTAAAAAACATAGAGACAGAAAGAGTCTAGTTCTGCCAAGCCTGGTTTGGGTCCTCATTTTCCCAGGTAACCTCTTGCTTAGCCACTAAACCTTCTCTTGGTTTCTTCTGTATGTAAGGACTTCCCTAGAGCTCTTTTTCTACTGATACTACGGCTAGTATCCTGGATAAACCTGTCTGACATGGTGCCCTACGCTGTTAGTATAACAACAAGTAGACTCTAGGTCTGAGAAAGCTGAGGACATCTTTTCCCACTAAAGGGTCTGAGCTTTGGCTCATGTGGAGCAGATTTAGTCCTGGAGAGCTTGGCCTCTAAAGAGGTTAGTTAGGCTCTTTCTTGTTAGTTCTGGGTCTTAATGCCCCCAACTCGGACCCCTGGGTGGGTGAGAATCATTTAAAGCTCAGGTGCGGCTCAGGTGTAAGGTCTCCCCAAGAGGGATCAGGAAGTTACTCAATGGGCAATGTAAACCATGTATAGGGCAGCTATTAACTGTTTTGCGTACAAAAGAAATGCTTGGAGCATGAAGGCCTCATGGGGGTACATTAACACAAGCTTAAAGTATGCAGCCCATTTCTCTTATAATAGGAGGTTTACATTTAAAACATCAAAACATGAAACCTGTGGAACTACTGAACAAAATACCTTCTCCTCAGCTCCGTACTAGGCAAAGAATTCCCCCAAGGTTCAAATCTTCTGGGCATTCAGGGAGGTAAGTTTTTAGATCCATTTTCCTGTCAGTGGTTATCTTCTCTAAGACTCCTTGTAGAAGACTCCTGCTGCCAGTTAGCTCTGACTAAGGAACCCGGGAAGTGCAGAGTTCCTCAGTTAGCCATTATCCACATCTCAGGGAGCCAGGCAGTCAATGTCAATGCTCGAGCTCCCCTACACAGCACACATAGAAACAGTCATCACACCTCCCAGGAAGAGGAGCTTTTCTTCTCCTCTCTACTTCCCCATCATGGGAAGTCTTAGAGAATTCCACACTCCCCATTCAGGAGAGCAAAAACAGAAACTGACTCTCCCTTTAAAGACTACTGAGTGGGCAGTTCTTCCTGGTTCAGTGGCCATATTCTTTGAAGTTTCCACCTCTCCCCTGCTGGTGTCACAGACAACAAAGATTCTCAAAGTCCTTCAGAGCTGAACATACGTCCCTGAAAGTGACCATGAGAGCTCAGCTTAGCTCCGCGGATACTCCACTTCTATTACACTCTCCTCCATGTTAAATATTTGCTACATCCAGAGGATCAACTGGATGAATTTGATATATTTGTCTATATCTTCGATTCTAAAATGTTATCTGGAGACTTGAGAAGTCTCACATATTCTTTTCAGTACCTCCCCAATGCCTTACACTTAAGAATTTCAACAGTCATGTGGTAGAGTACTTGATGGCCTCTTAACTACCATGTAAGTTATTCAGCACAATCCTTAGAGAATCCCATGATTAACAACCTTTGCAAGGGTCCAGTCCTTCTATAACTAGGGGATTCTGAAGACTACAATCTTCCCCAAAATTGTGCAAATTCAACAAATAGCTTATACTTTACAAGGTTGACCATAGGTTATTGCCTGGCTAGTATTTATAAGGACCTGTTCCATTCCCAAAACAAAAATTGACATAAAAGAAACAACTAACAAAACTTTTTAAAACAGAGAAAAGGAAAAGGAAAAATGACCTTCCTCTCTCAAAGGAAAGACTAATCTCAAATGAACTCTCTAAACATATGGAACTCTCTCATCAGGGATTAGGAACTTTGGGGTCAACTGGAAGTTGGCCCCTTCATTCCCAGGTGAGAAACCAAACTAATCTGGGTGAAAATTTTTCCTGTGGGTCCTTTGTAGCACCTGAGGCATAAATTTTCCTAGGAGATTCTCAGCCAAAGCAATAAGGCAATCCAGATAGAAGTCTGCGTAAAATTTTTCCAGGGCTCCACCACAACATCTATGACATCCCAAAAGGAGATCTGAGCTCATCTGAAGATAGAACAATCAGGCTTAACCCACAAAGAAAAAAATTTTTTTAACAAATCCTAAGCATGCAGAGGGCCCTCAAGAAGCGATTAAATACTTGGGGTTGATTGGAATCATCCCCTCAGATCCACAATGAGTTCTCCAGGCCTGGGGTGCAGAGCAAAGCAGAGCATCCTCTTTGCAACAATGATGTCAAGATAACAAGAAAGGTCCCAACTCTTCTCTCCAGAGACTGGGCTCCTCTAGGACTGAACCCAAAGCAGATAATGCCAAAGCTAGGGTTTTAGTAGGAGAGTCCTAATGGAAGAGGGTACCCCAGCCTCTCCTGGACCTAACAATTGTTTATCCTTAGGAAAGTCATCCAGGATCCAAGGTACTGATCCCACTCATTCTTGAGTGCTTCATCCTAACTTTATAAGTACTTCAAATATACTCAGGGTTCACTTAAATATGCTTTATTTTTCAGCTAAGCTGGTTTGTCTTAATTTTGAGTGTTTGGGCCTCCATGTGGATTGCTCTACACATTGGTAGGATTCCAGTGGAGAAAAATTAAATGCTCTAAGAATTTCAGGGACCACTACAGAGGTTTTTGTTGGGACTACCATTTGGATTACTCCATGCATTGATATGGGATTAACTGGAAGAAATGTATGGGCTGCCCTATTTGCTGTGATTACCATGGAAGAAAATTTCCCCTAGAACAGTGTAGTTTCTCACCAGAAGAAGAGGGGGCAACTTTTAGTCAAGCAAAAATTCTTCCTAATCTATGCTGGTAAAGTTCCATATGATCTGGGAGCTCATATGGGACCAGACTTTCACTCTGACAAGGAAAGGTTGGTTTGGTTGGGGTTTTTTAGCATTAATTTCACTTTTTTTCTAGTTGTTTGATTTGAGGCAGACCCCACAAGTACTAGGCAGGTGGCGAACTATTATAAGGTTTGTAAAATGTTAGTTGGTTATTGAATTTGCATAATTTTGCATTTGGCTTGGTGATTGTAAGTTCTAGACCCATCAGCAATGGTAAGCCTGACCCATGCAAAAGACTAATTATCTAAGAGCTATGCCAAATGTGGGCAGCTAGGTGGCACGGTGGATAGAGCACCAGGTCTGTAGTCAAGAAGACTCATCTTCCTCAGATTATACCCATCCTCAGATATTTCCTAGCTGTGTGACCCTGGGCAAGCCACTTCACCCTGTTTGCCCCAGTTTCCTCATCTGTAAAATGAGCTGGAGAAGGAAAGGGAACCACTCCAGTATCTTTGCTAAGAAAAAGCCTAAATGGGGTCATGAAGAGTTGGATATGACTAAAATGACTAAACGACAATGTTGAATGGGCTTTTGATTAGATATTGTGCATGGCATTCACAAGACCATTAAAGACTATTGCATGTGTGCTCCAAGGAAATGTTCTATGGAAAGGCATTTAAAAGAACAATACTTTAACCTCTTAGATTCCCAGAGAACTTTCTAGAACTAGAAATGTGGACAAATGTGCCAAATACCCCTGATAATTCAGTGAGGAGACCAAATATTTAGCTAGCAAGAGTGTAATCAGGGGACCTTCCACTGTTCTGGCTAGAACAAATCCTAGTGTGTGGAGTATCTGTTGGAAGCTAGCCAAGGAAGCATGCATGGAGCTGACCTGAATCTCCCCGAACACTTCCACTGGCACATCTGGTTCACTGCTGAAGAACTTGCCCTTTTGGATGATAAAATAATTCCCTTATTGGTCCCTTGATTTCTTTTCTTTTCTTGGAGGCAATCTGGGTTGAGTGACTTGCCCAGGGTCACACAGCTACTAAGTGTCTGAGGTCAAATTTGAACTCAGAATTTCCTGACTCCAGGGCTAGTGGTATATTCACTATGCCACCTAGCCGCCCCAGTCCTTTAGTTTCTTTGATTGGGGGATGGGGTGTGAAGATGAAGAAAGAGAAAGTCAAAGATGACCTCAATTCTCTGGCTGCCTCTTCTGCTTTGCGCTTTTTTTTCTGAATACAGGTGACCAAACAGTGATCATGAGATATGCACTTTTCAAGAGTGCCTACCTCTGGAGTGTGGGAGTTCCTGGATTCTTCTATCAGAGTTGACTGACAGCAGGAATTTTCTATAATTATACCTTTTCAGAGAAGATGACCAGAGAAGAGCCCAAGCCATGCTTTCCCTGGCTTGACAGAAGAAATGGATCTTGAGGGAGTTACTCAGATAATGCAGAGCTGAGATGAAGGTGAAATTGCTGTTTGGTGGTTTAATGATTTAAGTATCAACCTCTTGGGAGAGTATAATAAGAGTTATGGGCTACTGCTTCATATTTTAAGTCTTTCTCAATGAATGCTTATGAGTTTTCATGTTTTCAGCATTTTTTTTTATATGTGGAATAAACAAACAGTTCTCCTCTAATTTTTAGTGTGAGCATTTGCACCTTGACACTCATCAAATACTACAAATTAGGGCTTGATTTATTATTTTATAAAAGTGATGGAGATGTTAACAATGCAGATTAAACTTCAAAGTATGTCATGGGTATATTTTTTCTTTTGGAGAGCTAATATTTTTCAGCACAATTAAACACTTACCTGCATATCACTGCCCATACCTAATCTACATTGTACATTGAATACCTTTCTGCTGTGTTTTGGGGAGACCCTAGATTTGAGCCACACTTGAACATTAAATGATTTTCCCCAGGACTGTAGGGTAGAGGTATAAAAATCCAAAGACAAGAAAGGACCTAAGTCCTCTCTTTAGCATCCAGGTTCCCTTTTGATTTAACCTGGTCTGAATGAGTCCAGAGTTTGTGGTCCTTAGTGGAAAAGGGTTCCCTAGATCCTCTGGGCTCAATGGATTATTGTTCCATTTGCAAAAAGAACAAGATTGGAGAAACTTGGGGGGTCAAAACTAGTATTGGAGTAGGGAAGGGAATGAATGTCATCCACAAGGGAAAGGCTGGGACAGGAAGTAAGGCAGTTAGACTCAGAAAGGATTTTGTTTCCTTCTCTTCTACACTGAAAATGAGAGCCCAGCTCCTGGAACAAGGAAACAGCTTGAGGGACGAGATGTGGTGAATGTGGTCACATCTTCTGTATGCCTCTCAGGTCTGATTGCTTCTCATGGATGTCTTTCCACTCAGATACCTCAGAGACCCACTTGCAGTCTTTTTGGGGGGCAGTAAAGGGGGTTTCACTGGTGCTTTAGGATGGGTAGAGGATGGGGTCTTGATAGAAATCATGGGGTTGGTGGACTGGTGCCTTGTTCAGACTTTTCCTTCCCTGAGGACATTTCAATAGCTCCTCTGCTCATTCTTTCGCTCTTCCCTGCCACCCCCCCCCCCACCCCCACCACCCCGCCAAGGCTAGCTGCCCACAGGAAGAGATTATCTGCTCCCTCTCTATTCAGCTCCATGAGCCAGAACACTACCTGCGAAAGCCTGAAAAGCTCACCAGAGCAGATTCCTTTCTTCATGTTTATATATCTGACTTAAGTTTCATAACTGAGATTGTTTTCCCCCTTTCAGCTGGCCCTGGTTTCCCTTCTGTTTAGAGTCCCGAATCTAGATATTGCAGCTTCAAGAAACGATCAATCCCAGAGACTCAGCTAAACCCCAAAGCAGTCCAGCAGTGCTCTAATCTGGATGCAGTGGTCTGGTTGTTCCAGATCAATTGTGAAAACAATTGAAGCCCTAAGAAATGAAATGAAAGGTCATGCCTGGTCAGTTAGGAAAAAGGGGAAAACTAGAAGCCAAGGATCTTAGTTGCCTGCCTGACATCCTCTTTGGGGAGTGGTGAGGTCAGGGGAAGGAGGTTTTCAATTGTCTCTCTCCTAGGAGTGACCCTCCCCCCACTCCTGGGAGGGTGAGGGGGCAGACACCTCTGGCCCCAAGGCTCTCAGCCTGTCCACTTGGCACTCAACTGTGTCCTCTCCCATCCTTTTTCTCAGCTCCCTCAGCTCCATCCCTGTAGCCTGTCTGCCTTCCCCTCCCCCACATACATCGCTCACTTCCCTTCTAAGAATCCAATCTGTTACCTCACAAAGCCTTGTTTGTTTGCTTTCTCTGCCGTGCTCCCTCTGGATCCAATGTCTTTCTCTGCTACCTGATGGGCCCCAGCTTCCTCTCCAATGCTGTTTACTGTTCCTACATTGTCCCAGCCTAATATGCAGTCAGCCAGCTGTGGGGGTGAAGGGCTAGGGGGAGGGAGCAGAGAGGAAAGGGGAGAATGGAGGGAACAGGCATGAAGAAGGCAGTAATTCCAAGATGACAGATTTTCTCAAAGCATTCCTCAATACCAGTCTCTGATGTTCCTTAAGGGGCTCACTGTAGCCCTTGTAGTAGCAAAGACAACAGGGTTGACAATGACATTCGCTGCCGAGTGCCTGACATTGAACTCAGCCAGTCAGAACACAGGGTGTCTGGCTGGTAGAATTAAGTGCTGTCAGCACCAGGGAGAGAGATGGGGGAGGGGGTCGAGAATTAGGGAAGGGGGGATGAAGCAGAAGCAGCCCCAGCAGTAACAGCAAGCTAGCCAGCTCCCACCCCTTCCCTCCTTTTGTGCAAAAATGTGGTGAGGGTTTTTTTGTTTGTCAATCAAGCAGATTGTTTTTTCCTTCCCAGCAATCTGATTGTCGCTGCTGGTATAAGATAAGGGATTGAAATGGGGCCATGTGGTATGGGTTTGAATTTAGGACCCTGAAATTAGAGGGCAGGCATAGAAGGGCACAGAGGAAAATGTCTGAATTCATTACCCTCACCCACCTTGGACTGTTCCAGGATACTACCTTTCAGCTTCCTGCTTCTCACTATATATTTGATCTTTCTGCCTCAGGACTCAGAAAGCTCAGGATGACTCCCTCTCCTCTGCTGGCAGGAGCTGGCTGTCTATTAAGTAGAAGGTTCCAGGGCAGGGGAGGTAGGATTTCCACCCTCTCACATCTACCAATCTCTTGTCTGTTTTCCTAAGTAGCAAATACATGCTCGACTCTAGTGTCTAACCATGTAAAGGCTGAGGATGGTGGTGGAAGGGGGTGGAGGGGAGTGAAGGGGGTGGGGAAAGAGTATCAGTGGTGAAGCTAGAGAAAAGATCACTTTGCAACGGTACCATCCAAGGGAAGGAGTACTCAGTGGTTGGACATAAGGGTGTAAACAACAACCAGCAAATCAAACTTTGCCTAGGCTAGATCAAGACTGGTTAGCAGTCAATCTGCACTACAGCTAGAATTTACATAATTAAAAAAATAATTCCAAGGCACTGGATTCCATGCCTCATTCTCTACCTGGAAACCATTCTCCCTGAAAACCAGGAAACAAGCAAAATTACCAAAGACAAAACCTCTCATATTACTATCCTTGTAGAGAAAATGGAGAGCTGTGAATTGAATGGCAGTACAGTTGAATGGATCAAGAACTGGTTTAAGGTCCAGACTCATCAACCTGGAGGGAATGAAGTGTTCCAAGGATCTGTCCTTGGTCCTGTGCTAGTCAACATTTTTTTAAATCAGTGATTTGAATGAAGATTTAGATGGCATGCTTATCAAATTTGCAGGTGATTCAGAGCTAGAAGGAATGAATCATAGAGTCAGATCCAAAAAGAACTCAAGAAGCACAAACAATGGGCTGAATCTAATAAGATGGAATTTAGGATCACAGATTTAGAGCTGAAAGGAGCCTCAAAGGTTATCCACTCCAACTCCTCCATTTTATAGATGAGAAAGCTAACGAGAAAGGAAGGAAAGCTAGAAACAAAGGCTTTTATTAAGCACCTACAGGCTCTCCCCACAACAACTCTGGGAGGTAGGCACTATTATTATCCTCATTTTATTGATGAGGAAATTGAGGCATTGAGGTTATATAACTTGCCCAGGAACATACAGCTAGTTAATATCTGAGCCTGACATTGAACTGAGATCTTCCTCACTCTAGGCTCTATCCACTTTGATCTGCCTCAGGTTAAATATCTGGCCCAAGGTCACCCATATATAGTAAGTGACAAAGCCAGCAATCATACCCACATCTTCTGACTCCAAATCCATTTTTCCTCACTTCACAGCACCACAATGCTTCCTCAAGAAATTTGAGGGGAATAAAGTCCTACACTTGGGTTCAAAAAGATCAACTGCAAAAGTACAAGATGAGGAAGAAGCTTAGGAAGACAACAGTTCATTGGAGAAAATAAAATAAAAAATCAAAGACTTGGGGAGTTTTAGTCAGTCAGTCAATAAGCATTTATTACGTGCCTACTAAGTGGCAGGCACTGTGCTTAACACTAGGAGATAAATATTAGTTCATAGGATAGGATTAATGAAAAACTAACAACAGTATGGTATGGCAGTCACAAAGCTAATGTGATTTTGGGGTGACCAGATTTCTGATTTCACAGGTCATCTACTAATGCAGATTTGGCATTCTTAGAGAATTACCTGAGGGCACTGAGAGAGGTTTGTGTAGGGTCATATAGCCAGTGTGTGTCAAAATTCCTGATCTAAGGCCAGCTATCTACCCACTGTAACAGCCATTCTTAAAGTATGGTCTGAGGTCTTTTTCAGGGGTCCATGAGGTCAATCCTCTTCTCATTTTTTATTTCTGATGCAGCAAATATCAATAGGTGTAACCCACAAAAATAAAAGTTCTTTATTTAGGGTCCTAAATAATTTTTCAGAGGGTAAAGGGACCCTGAGTCCAAAATGTTTGAGAACTGATGTTCTTTACCATCCTACCTTTCCATGGGATCCCAGGCAGCATTGACTGTGCCCAGAATGAGAAGTGACAATCCTCCTGCACTCACTCTGCCTTAGTCAGACCAGAACTAAAGTATTGGGTTTAGTCTCGAGTGCTACATTTTAGGAAAGACATGAGAAGCTGGAACTCCTTCAGAAGAGGATGACCAAGATGGTGAAGAAGCTGGAGACTATCATGTACAAGGTTTGAAAGCAGGAACTGGAGCTGTTTAACCTGGAGAAGAGAAGACTTCAGGGGGGGACAGACAAAATAGCTGTCTTCAAGTATTTGAAGGGCTGTCTTGTGGAAGATGGATTAGATCTATTCTGTTTTGCCCCAGAGGCAGAACTAGGAACAGTGGGTAAAAGTTGCAGGGAGTCATTTTTCATGCTTGATATAAGAAAAGCCTCACTAAGAAGTAGAGCAGTCCAAATGTGGAATGGGCTGTTTTAGGAAGTAGTTGAATATTCATCCCTGGAGGATGATCCTTTGTTGATGTATTATAGAAGTACAGGATGGAGTGATGGCCTCTGGGGTCCCTTCCATCTCTGAGATTCTAAGACACTATCCTGCAACCTAAAGCCTTCATGGAACTCTTTGGATGTATAGAGATTCACATAGAAGAAGGACAAAGTTTTTATAAAGTCCTAGTTTTCCCAGGGAATCCAAAGTGACTATTTCTTGTCATAGGACTTTTGCCTCCAGCTCCGGGCCTCCTTGGTTTGGGTGGATGCTAAATGTAGGAAACTGAGACTGAGAGCTACTTAATTGAGCCAGATGAAGACACTGGGTAGAGGTCACCACTAAAGTGACTGCTGAAAAGCCCCTGTTTGTCTTTGTTTAATTAGCCTGTGTTCAGGGGGAGGGGGCAGGCATCACCCTTGGGGGAGCAAAGCCAGGAAGGGGCTAGTCCTGTTCATATTGCACTCATAAGCCTTAGCTCAGAGCTTAGGTTTCAAGAGTGAGATTCACTCAATTAATTTTGCTTTGGTAAAAATTCCATTTTTATTGCTATTTCATGCCTTCAGTATAGATTTTTTGTGCTCATCTCAAAGAGGTAATAAACTGATTCATCTCTGGACCCCTCCTTTTATGTAAAAAAAAAAGCTTTCCTTCTTTCTAAGCCCTGCCTTTCTCCTTCCTGCTTATTTACACAGGTCAAGAACCAAAGAGAATAGTGTTGGACTCCTGTCTAGGGGTAAGAATCATGCTTGACATTCTCATCAATGCCATGGCAGCCATAGGGCTTGTGTCAAATGGACTTCTCTTTCCTTTTGAAATCCAAGGTGCAGGACTAAAGACCACAAGGCCCAGTATGCTATGCAGTCCAACTTTCTTCAGTTTGGACTAGAACACTGCACAGTGGGAATTTCTTGTAGTTTCCTAAGACTGACCAATAGAATTTGGTGAATTCT
This sequence comes from Notamacropus eugenii, assembly GCF_028372415.1. NCBI lineage: Eukaryota > Metazoa > Chordata > Mammalia > Diprotodontia > Macropodidae > Notamacropus > Notamacropus eugenii. Next base: position 334,676,060 of record NC_092874.1, on the reverse strand, counting down.
CTTTTGCTTGCCTCTTCTCTGGAAGCCTCTTTGTGAAACCATATATATAAGATTATTATAATCCCAGTTACTATAATAAAAACATTTCTATTGTAGCAATGATGATTATATTACAGATTATTAACATAATATAAAACATATAATTAATATTTAATAAAGAAATAAAATGTGTATGATAGCTATTATAAGCCCTTGGTATTTACAAAGCATGTTCATACATTTCATCTTCACAACAAAGTCAATGAAGTTAGTGCAAATATTTCACCATTTTACAGAAAAGGAAAATGAGACCCAGGGAAGTGAGGGACTTCTCTTCCACACACTTTACCAGGGCTAGAACCCAGATCTTCTGACTCTTAAGTCCAATGTTCTATTTTACCATATTTCATGCAGAACCAGCAAGGATGAGTTTTCAAAATGGCAAATCCTGGATGCATTAGCACTCATTATTTCCAAGGCTACATTATTTTAATCTCTCTTATGTTCCCTAACTCTTCAGTTCATAAGATTCCCAGTCAAGTCAGGGTCAGTTCAAGTCCTTACTCCCACACCTTTGTGCCTTTTATTCTGTACATGCTTTCATGCCATTGGTGACTTTAACCTAACCTCCCACTTCCTACCTGCCGAGACTCTTCTCATCCCAATCACAAAACAATCTGCCTGCAGGAATCCTCCCTTGATTCAGTGACCATTTGGAAAAGGATAGAATCTTTGAGATGGAAGAGACCATCTAGTTAGACTTCCTATCTCATGCTGGAATGACTCCTATGACATCTCTGACATGTGCTCATCTAACTTCTGCTTGAACATTTCCAGTGATGGAGAACTCATTATTTCAAAGGGCAACTCATTCAACTGCTGGACAGCTCTAATTGTTAAAAAGTTCTTTATCCGAGGGAAAAAAATTGCCTCCCTTCAATGTCCATTCATTAGTCCTTGTCTTGTTCCTTTGGAGCTACACAGAATATCTACTCCCTTCTCAAATGGCCCCTAAACATACCCTTTACATACAACATTACAGGCCCCCTTCCCAAGTCTTCCCTTCTTCAGACTAAGTATCCCTGGTTCTTTCAGTGGTCTCTCACTATCTTAGTTGTCCTCTTTTGTAATTCAAACATACAAGCATTTATTAAGCACCTACTGTGTTCCAGGTATTGTACTAAGTACTGGGGATACAAAGACAAAACAAAAAAGAACCTGCATTCAATGAACTTAGATTTTGGGGGTGGGGGATTCCAGGGGAATGATATGATACAGAGAAGTAAGTACAAGATAATTTGAGAGAAGGAAGAATCAGAGGGATCAGAAAAGATATAGAGGAGGTGAAGGATGTTAAGAATTCTAGGAGGTGGAGATGAACAGGCACTACATTCCAAGTATGTAACTGAACCCTTGCAAATGTATAAATGAATAGGAAATAGAATGGTCAATTCAGAGAATAAGTAGACAGTTTTGTTGGGACAAAGCATGTGACAGGGAATAATATGAAATGTCTAGAAAGGGAGGCTAAAGGCAGACTCTGAAGAACTTTTTTTTATAGTAATAATGCCTTTCTAACTTTTTTTAAAGATTTGGTCACCTCTTTAGGACCATTGTTACCTGTGGGCAAGTCATTTTTAAAAAATACGTAGGTTGTTTATTTTTTTCTCAGTAACACATGAACAAAAATTTTTAATATTTGTTTTAAAAAATTTTAGTTCCAAATTTTCTCCTTTCCTTCCTCTCCTCCCCTACCCAGAGAAGGCAAGCAATTGGATATAGATTATACATGTGTAATCATGCAAAACATTTCCACATTAACCATGTTGTAAAACACAGATCCAAGAATAATAAAGTAAAAAAAAGGTATAATTCAATCTGCATTTTTCATTATAAGTCCTTCAGATCATTGTGTTGCTGAGAATAGTTAAGTCATGCACAGCTGATCATTGTACAGTATTGCTGTTACTGTGTAGAATGTTCTCCTGGTTCTGCTCATTTCACTTTGCATCAGTTCATGTAAGTCTGTGAAGAACTTTAAATGCTAAAGAGAGGAATTAGTATTTCATCCTAGATGCAATAGGAGCCACCAATGATTCTTGAGTAGGGAAGTGAAATTGAATGATCAAACGTGTTCCAGGGAGTGCATTTTGATATCAATGTGAATGCTGAATTGGAGACTGATTAGGAAGCTCTTGTTTGAACAAGAGGTATTGAGGACCTCAACCGGGGCTTGTTTTTGTCAATATCTCTTCTATAATGTGGTACAGGCAAAAGATAACATACTATTCTGACCACTGTGGAAAGCAGTAGGATTCTCATCTCTCTTATTTCAGATGTTCTACTTCTGTTAATGAAGTCCAGATTTATATTAGATTTTTATCAGTCAGTGTTAATTCACGTTGGGCTTGGAGTCTACTCAAACTCTGAGGTCTGTTTCATTAGAATTGCTGTTAATTCAGGTTTCACCCATCCTGTACTTGCATAATGTAGCTGATTTTTAAAAATCAAAGTGCATGACTCTAAATATATTCCTATTAATTTCATTCTGTTAGTTTTAGTTTATCAGTCTAGCCTGTTGAGATCTTACTAAATCCTGATTTTAACACCCAGTCCCTTACCTACCCCTAAAATTTGTGGAATCCTATAGCTTCATCTAAGTCTTTCTTACCCCTAGGAATAGCTGCCCAACAGCCACTTCTATCCTCCCTGACACATTAAATCACTGAAAGGTACCATCAGTACCTTTTAGAATTCTCCGAAGCATTCTCTGAATGCAGAATTTAGGGTAGCACTTCAGAAATTGAGGGACCCCTAAACCTACTCACAACTGGAGCTGAGGTAACTCAAACCACTGTTGCTCAAGCCTTGTTCGACATCATCCCCATCCCATTAAGAATTTCCTTCCTGAGAGAATATCTTTTAATCTGAGATTTCTCAAGGGCCTCCCTTTGAATGGTTTTCTGTTGGAAAAATATCTGACACCTCTTCATCCTTGCAGAAATAAGATAAGTTGGTTTAAACATAGCCAGGGAAACATTTCACATGGTGTCCTACCTCAGGCACAGGGCTCCTATAAAATCACCTCTCCGTGAAGCTTTCCTTAACCTAGCCCACACTGAATTCCCTTTCCTGAACTCTGGTGACACTTAGAATCTATGTCACACAATTCTGCTCATAATTATATACTGCCATGTACAGTTCTCTAATTGCTTCATATGTGTTACTCATGTCAGGTTGTATTTTCCTCAAGGACAGTTTCTATGTCTCCTCCTATTGTGTCTCTTCCCATCCCCCAGGCTTGCCCCTTCAACTCAGAGCACAGAATGTGGCATTCGGTAAGGATTCAGTAGATAGGTGTATATTGACTGGTGAAAAACAAGTAGTTGAGATTCACTCAAACACAGTTTTGGCCTTTAAAATCTGGCTTTTCCGAGCCAGTTTCTCAGTGAGCAAATGCAATCTACCCGCTTTGACTCCATTAAGTCTCCCACCACCATGCACCATAACTGAGATTCTCCACCAAATGAACCTCAGGAACCATCCACTAATCAACAAAATCAATACATACATATTTAATTAACCCTTACCTTGCACTAGATGCTGTAGGGGATACAAAGAGGTATGAATCTGTCCAAAATGAATTCATTCATTCAAGGAACTACTATACACAAGATACTGGGGGAGCCCCAATAGTAATTAAGACATGAATCAGTGCCTACCTTCATTGAGATTATAATCTAAGGGGGGGCAGGGTGAGAAGAAATAAAAAATAAAAAACACATATACTTTGCTTATCCAAATAGAATATAAGCTCCTTGAGGGCAGGGGTTATTTTTTATTTTGTACTTGGCAGAGCGCTTTGAATATAGTTGGCATTGAATAAAATACTTATTAGATTGGTGAGACTTGGCAAAATTAAAAATAAAAAGGGGCAAAAAGGAAAAGCTGAAAATGTAAGGGGGAAATCCTTTCAGATGAAGAAGAAACAAGCCACACCTTAGAAAGAAAGGTTTCTAGGCTTAAATAGTTTAGTTGAATATGAAGAGGCCAGTAAGACAATGAGCTTACCTAAAGGGGCACAAAATTAATTTATGCTTTCATCCCTAGCCATTCTTCTGAATAAGAACCCTAAAGGAGTATGGGAAGTGTTATTGGCTGAATCAAGGCTGATGACCTTAAATATGGAGTCCATTACTCAGGGAACTTGCTCTGAACCTGCACTATTGAACAGGAGAATCTAGATCTCTTCCCACTCCGGCCTGCAGGTGAAAGACCTCGAAGCTAAGGCTCTAAGGAAGCAAAAAAAGGAGATGCTTCTGCTAGGTCACTGCCCTAGCTAAAAGAACACAATAGCATTCCATCTGAAAAGAACACAGTTCTACCTAGCAGAGCCAGTAGTGAAAGACTGTAGCTGCCTATCAAAGAACAAGCTCAGGGAGTCCTGTGGATTGACGTGGCCAGCAGAGATGGAACACCCTAAGAAGAGTGCAACAGCTGAGTGATCTGCCTGTCACAGTCCATCCAGTAGCAGCCATAGCTGCCCAAAAACAGAGCATCCTACTGGGATCATTCTGGCAGCAGTCAAATTATTGATTAGCCAAGTAGCCAAGCAACCTATATGACTTAGCCTAGCAACAAAGTGAACTGTCCACCTGAGACACCATTCCCTGTGAGAAATCAGCCCATTGTTTGGTAATGAACAAGTCTTGAACAACAGCATAACTTGCCACCAATACCACATTTTGCAGCCAACTTTATGAAGATTCTCCAGAGAAAGAGAGCACATCAAGACCCTACAGTTCTAGAGTTGAGAGTTGCTGTGGTCACATGCGTTCCTTATGTGAATCCCTCACTACCACTACAGTTTAAATTTGTACCCACTCCTCAACTCATGGACTCAGTGTGCATTTGTGGGAGAGTGTTGCTTTTTGGGAGGGAAAGACTTTATAACTACTGTTTTTGTTATAACAGCATTTGAGTAAATATCTGCTAAAAAATTGAGTCTACTGGTTGATTGTTAAGCAGAAACACACTAGTGGGGGCTTATAAGCTACATGTTAGAATAGTCACCCTTAGGGTTACTCCTAGAACTCTCGAAATACTAGGAATGATCTCTCTGCCAGTGCCAGTGTGAATTAGGGGGTGTTACACATACAGCAAATATATAACAAAAATATTATAGAATAGAACAGACTAAAAGCACAATAGAGACATAAAGTACTATACGAGGTTGGAGGAAGAAAAGATAATTTTCTCCTGGGGGAATCAATGAAAATTAGAAAGAACTTCTAACATGAACATGATTTGAACTAGATTTTAAAGATTGGGAAGGATTTCAAAGCTCATCATTCTTCCCAAACCAGCTTCTCCTCCTGACTTGTTTTTATCACCACCATTTTGCCAGTCACTCAAGTTCAGACTTCAAAGTCATCTCTTACTCTTCTCCTTCTTTATTTCCAACTACTTTTTACACACCATATCACTCATCTGTTCAAAACCTCTAATGACTTGTCTACCAAATACAGTTCAAATTTATTAGTCTAGTATTCAAAGCCTTCACATTCTGGTCCCAGCTTATCATTCCAGCCTTAATTCTCACTACTTCCTTAGGTATTCACTACTCTAGCAAAACTAGACGTGCTCCCTAACACAATTTTATGTCTCTCTTGCCTCCTTGCCTTTGCTTGTGCGTTCCTTCTATTTAGAATATTTTCCTCCATCTGTATCTTCAAAATTCTACCCAGAATTGCAAAGCCATGGCAAAGGATACTTTCTTATTCAAGTCTTTCCTGATCTCTCTACCTAGATGTGGTCTGTTTCACTCTAACAGACCTCAATAGAATTTTGTATTTCTTATGACTCATGTAATATTTTGAATTTTATTATGTTCATTTGTACACTTGTTTGATTAGTATTCTTACTAGACTATAAGCTTTTTTATAGCAAGAACTGTATTGAATTCATTTTTATATTGCTCAAAAGGCCTAGTGGATTGCCTGACGTATGTTTATTAAATATTTAACTAAATTGAATACGATATAGTCCCTGTTTTCAAGAAACTTAGTTGGGCAGGTAGGAGATGCACTGTATAGAATGCTGTGTCTGGAGTCAGGAGGATGTCAGTTCAAATGGTTAATGGGTTACTGGACAAATTACTTAACCTCTATTTGCCTCAGTTTCCTCAACTATAAAATGGGAATAATAATAGCACTTACTTTGCAGGGTGGTTGTGAGGACCAAATGAAATATTTATAAAGTCCTCAGCATAATACCTGGTACATAGTAGGCAGTATAGAAGTATTTATTCCCTAATCTTTCCCTTGGGGAGAGAAAATATTCATGGGAAAGTAACCAAGGCATGCAAAATGTTACTTCTGATGCATGCAAAATGAATGGGTCAAAAATAAAAGACTACTATAGGAATTTGAAGGGGATCATTGTGGGCTTGTCGGGGAAGTCTTCATGATGAAGGGGAGACTACATTTGGGGCCTGGAGGATGGCTAGGGTTCAGTTAGGTAGAAAGGAGAGTGAAAGTCATTATAGATGAAAAAAAACTGAGCAAAAGCACAATGTTAGGAATATTCAAGGCATGTCTAGGAGACACAATAAAAATCAATTTGACTGACATGGATGTCTCCTTTAGATGATGAGTGGATGATCAAGTTGGAAAGGTAGGTTGGGGACAGACTATGGAGGGCATAAATGCTTGATGGAGGAGCTCAATGATCTTCCTGATTCTCCCACAATGACAATATCTCTCCAGTAATCTCCTTTCTTCCCTCCTCCCTTCAAGTTTCTTCCCCAAAGCCATCTGTTTTAGAGACAGTCTATACCTGTGGAGTACCAAAATTAGGTAGCAATGACATTGTATGTAAGCCTCATCTACTGCTTTAAAGGGTACCAGAAGAGACATTGAACTAGCCTCGGAGTCAAGAAGCCTGCGTCCTGAATCTTCCCTTGATCCAGCCATCTACTCAAACTCCCATCCTATTTTCAAAATACCATCCCCTTTTCCAAAAGGATTCTAGCCTTCCTGCCTTCACTTCCTCATCATCCACTTACTCTCCAATTTCTTAACATCAAGCCTCTGTCCCACTACTCTCCAGATCCTGCTCCCTCCAAGGTCTTTGGTGCTTTCCAAATTGTCAGATCCAGTGTTCTAGTCTTAACCCCTCATACTCCTTGACCTTTCTGTAGTTTTTGACTCAGTTGACCACCTCTCCTCTTCAAATGTTCTTTTCCCTTGGTTTCTATGACACTGCATTCTCCAGGTTTTCTTTTTATTACTACTTCTCTTGTCTCCCTGTCCTTTTCCTGCCCCTCCCTTAATTCAGGAATTCTCCAATATTCCTTGAATCTTTTAGGTCAATAGTAAAGGTTTCTCCTAGGTGCTGTGCATGCTCGGGACATGGAGGCAATTGTTTATGGATGAGGTACATAGGCATGAGATCCTCTCGTTCCCCTCTGCCTAAGTTGTACTTTCCAAATACATTTCCAAATGTCCAGTTCTTACCTGGCCTTTAAGATCCAGCTTAAATGTCATCAGAATACCACTTCCCCACAAGCCATCCTCTGAACTGTGTTCCTCTCTTACTGTACCATAATTATTTGCATATATCTTATCACCTCTATGAGTCTGTAAGCTGCTAGAGGGTAAAGACTTGTCTTATGCTTTGTATTCTCTAAAGCATGTAGCACAACACTTTTATGTCATAAATGCCCAATAAAACTCTGATGAATTACTAACTGTACGAGTCTGTCTGACTCAATGTAACCTTAATTTTCCTTTCTCTGGTCCTCCATCTTCTCTGTCCAACTGGGGCATTGGTTTCTGCTGTTTACTTACTGCATAGAATATTATACAGAGAATCTTAAGGACTCTTCAGGGAATAGAGCTAATTTCCCCCTGGAAATATTGCTGTGTCTTCCTGCTTCTTGTGATCTACCAGGTTGCCTAATTTATACCAATAAATCCATCAGGCCAGAAGAATTTGTGACTATACGCAATAAGAGCACAAGAACATTTGTGTGTGCATGTGTGTATGCTTGCGTGAGAGCGCATGCGTGTGTTAATATTCAATTGGTCAACAAGCATTATTAAGCACTTAAAATCTGCTTGGAGCTGGTGATATAAATTCAAAAGTGAGACAGTCCCTTCTTGTCTTCAAAGGGCAAGCATTCTTCTGGGGGGGAAGAGGGGAAGTTAGAGAGGAATGTAACATGTTCAGAGATAAGTAAATATAGAAGAGATACAAAATAAAACAAGATACAAAATGAAACAAGAGATAAGTAAATATAGAAGAGATACAAAATAAAACAAGTGCCTACCATCCGTAGGAATCAGGAATAACGGCTTGAAAGAGGGAGGCCTAAGCTCAGCCAGGCCTGAGGAGATGGAGGTGAGAAAGGATAGTGTTACTGGCATGAAGGACAGACTGTAAAAAGGCAAGGCGGGCGGTTTAACTGTAGTAGGTAATATGTGAAGGAGAATTATGTGCAAAAAGCATGACAAGGTAGGCTGAAACAGAATTGTCAAAGGTTTTAAATGCCAAATAGAGGAGTTTGCATTTTAACCTTCAGGACAAAAGCTTCTTGAGTCAGAGAATGACACACTCCAGATTATCTGTGGTTAAATCCAGAGAAATAATTATCTGAGGCCTGGCCTTATCTCATCTATCCAACCTCATCTCCCACTACTATTCCTACAAAGTTTTCCCTTGTTTCTAGTAAAATCAAGATCTCTTCTGCTGAAGGCCAACATGGAATGTCCTTCTGTCTCCTTTCCTATCAATTCCTTGAGCTTTCCGAATCCTCCAGGATTTTCCATGAACTTTCCATGAACTCTCTCTTCCCTGATTTCTTGTAGAAGTGGGTCTCCACATCACAGTTTAATTTAGCACCCAGCATAGCATGACACAGTTCAGAAGTGTTGGGTATAAAGTCAGGAGGCCCTGCATTCAAAACACAGATGAGTCATTCACTCCTTGAGTGAGGGTAGTCACTCTACCTCTATAGAACTAAACTTCTTTATCTGTAAAATGAGGGGATGGGGAAGTAAGTAGGACCAGCTAGATGACTTCTAAGGACCTATCAGATAATGACAAATTTATCTCTAAGTGGTTTGTTTCCTGTGTGTCTTGCCTTCTCAACCAGATTCTAAGTTCCTTGAGGGCAGGGACTCAGTTATATATTTCTCTTGTATCTCTCCCAGTGCCTAGGACAATAACAAAAAGTACTTTTTAAATGAACATTGAATTGTCCACTGAAATTCTACTTCCTTGTTTCCCTTGTGGGTGGCAGTGGTCCTGGGTTCTAGAGGGTTCTGCAAAAGGCTTTAGTTAAAGATGTGGTGGTACACTGTATCTGTTTTCCCAAGGGACCACCCCAAGTTCAGACAGACTCCTCACCAAAAACAACTCATCTAACTGAGGCATAGAAGTGGTTATAATCTGCCCTAGTTTAGGGGGTACCCATATTGATGGGTACTCACTGAAAATTGGCATTCTGAATAAAAATGGAGGTGTACAAAAATGGAGAGTCAGGAAATACAACCAAGTCCTTTATCAGCAGGCATCATAATTATTTCACAATCATGGATCTTTTGAAATTCTGAAGTAGTATTATAGAATGCTAGAGCTGGACCACAAATTATCGAGCATACCCTCCCAGGGATTTACAAAGAAGGAAGCAGAGGCACAAGAGAGAGGTGACTTGGTTGGGGTTACATGGTTACCAGAACCCATCTCCCATTCTCAGTTCAGTGTCTTTTCCCCTACCATGTGAAACCTGTATCTCCTGAATCCCCTATATTCTAGGTCCTAGGAGCTGCAGGCTGAACTGGCTTTAATTTTTAAGTCAGTCCTTTCCTGTGGCAGGTGAAATTATGCTGGTCTTAAATGCCCATCCTGTGGGTGCTGCAGGTGACTGCCATTTCCAATCTATCAGTCAAACAGTAATCATGTCTATTCCCAGAAACTGCCTAGTGAATTCAGCATGGTGGGCCTTTTCTCTCCCTGCTCTGTGAAGGCTGTCCCACTCTTTCCAGCCAGAAAAGCCCACCCACAATCATTCAGCCATACTCCCTCGCAGGCAACAAGAAGGAAAAGAGGTTGTTCTGGGGCTGCACTTGTTTGCACAGTAACTTGCAAATCTGAATGAAAATAAAGAAAGAAGGGGAGTAAAAGGAGGCAGCAAATACAGCCCCTGTAGGCCCCTCATTACTTCCCTCCTTGACAAGAATAATACACCAAATTATTTTAAAAAGTAATTCTCCTATGACGTCAGAGAAGTCCCAATAGCTCACTAGCAGCAATGAAAATGGATTGCAAACAGATGTATGTAGCCTTTGAGATTTCTACACGGGGCTGGTAGAAAAGAAGAAAAAAAGACAAGGGGATCCTGTATGGGGTATTTAAAAAATCAGGTGCTACTCAGAAGACTGGAAAGGCTTCCTCCAGATGCTATTTGAGGGGGTGGATGTGAAGGATCGGCTTCTGTGTCCAAGGATTGTGAATTTGATGCTGTGTGTGCGTGTGTGCGCGCGCGTGTGTGTGTTTGACATACGCCTTTGGCTTTAAGGGCTCCTGGCAGTGAAGGTGAGGGGTCAGGCGGAATCTTCCAGAAAGACCCAAGAAATCGCTTGTTCTAACCTGGAAACCCTTCCCACCCTCCTCTCTGAACCGCAATCAGTGACTGGATAGGCCTTTCTTTTAGCCCAGATCACGTTCCGCCTGGAATAGCTCCTTATCTTTCCGAGTGTTCTCCATTGCTAGACTCTAAGAGCCCCGAGGGTAGGAGGCGCCGCGTCTTATTCATCTCCCACAGCCAACAAAGCGCCTCGCACGGGCAGTAGGCTCTGCATGAATATTTTATTGATTTTTACCATAAAAATGCAAACGACGTCGTAGAAAAATAAACGGGAGAGCTCAGACCTCTAAGGTTTCCTTCCTCCCCCACCTTCCCCCACCTCTGCTTCCTGAGGCTTCCAAAAAAGATGCGAAAATTAATTCAAAACATCATCGCTTTCTCTCCTTTCCCCTGCGGCTCGGTTAGAGACGTTGCATTGAAGCTCTGGACTGGCGGTGCCCCTGGGCTCGAGCCGGACCGGCGGCAGTCCGCCTGCCCTGACCCCCGGTGGAGACCTGGTTCGGGACCCCTGCCCCCGCCTCGCCCCTCCCGGGGCCTCCGCCCGCCCAGGGTGCAGCTCCTAACTGGAGGGGCCGCTTCCGGGCCAACTGCAAACACCCGGCGGGTTCTGGATTCCCCAGCCCGGGCGGGCGCGGGCGTGAGCGCGCGGCCTAGTCTATTTCGGTGTATTTCACGTCCATTTCACGTCTGTTTCCTAGTCTATTTCATGTCCATTTCACGTCTGTTTCCTAGTCTATTTCAGTGTATTTCACGTACATTTCACGTCTGTTTCCACGCTCTCCCTTCCTTCCCTAGACCACAAACCAAGGCTCAGGACGGGGTTTGGGGGGGCCGGCGTCTCTAACAAAAGCCGTCGTTATAGCCCTAGGCCAGGCCCTGCAGGGGATGGCTCGGTCAGCGTGGTCGGCCCGGCCCGGCCCGGCCCGGGAGCCCCGGCGGCGCCTTCGCACGCTCCGGGGGCTCAGGCTTCGCACGACTCGGGAAAAGGCTTCTCGAGCCCAGTTCCTCTCCCGCCCCGTGACGTCTGAAGCGCCCGGAACTCGAGTTGGTGCTCGCCCACCGGCCCGCGCGCAGCCTGGCCCTCCAGGGGCCTCCGACCCCTGGCTTCACAGACTGGAGAGCCCCACGGCCGGGGGCTGAGGGAGGGGGAAGGGACGGCCAGCGGCGAGGTGAAGAGCCCCGGCATCTTAGGCCGGTGTTGGAGGACACTTCCTGCAAGCCCGGAGCCTGCGCACTCCGCGTCGGCCCAGCCACCTCTCCCGCTCCCTCCCCCTCTCCCCCACCCCCACCCCCCCTCCGCCAGCCTCGCTCTCCGTCTACAGTCGAATGGGAGAGATGGGGGAAAGCGCTTGTCAGCCCCCAGGTTCTTTAGTGCGCGACAATCTGTGATCTGCTAACCTGAGCACGGGTGTGCAGCGCAGCCGCCCCCTCCCACCTCCCACCAGCTTACCTATTCCTCCCTCCCCCTCCTCGCAATGCATTTACAGCAAAGACACGGATCTTACTCCCCCCCACCACACACACGCACACACGCACACATCGCTGCATCCCACTAATCACCTCTCCCCACCTTCCGCACACACACCCACTGTGCTGATAGCCACACACACACACACCCACCACCACACTCCTCCCACAACAGCACACCCACTGCGCGGTCCCCACGACACAACACACAACACACACGCCCACACCACACTCGCTCCCACCGCCTTCAGCGGTACACACCCACCCCACTCCCGCTCAGGGCACCACGGACACACCACACTCAGCCCCTAGCACACGCACGAGCGCTCCCCGCTTCCCGCGCGCGCACACACAAGCACAATCACGCACACACACACACACATCCCCCCTTCTCCATTCGTCCGGTCGGGTGGCCCCTTACCTCTCTTTCTCTGTGTGTGTCTCTGGATCTCTTTCTCTCCCCGGCGCGTCCTACTGCACCGAGGAGGCACAAAGCCCGGCTGGGCAGGGGTGGGTGTTCCGATGGAAACGGCCCGTCCGTCTCCCATCCATTTAAGAAACGTCAACAGTTCTACCCCCGCCCTCTCCTCCTCCTCCTCCTCCTCCTTCTCTCCTTTCAGCAGGATTTCCTCCGTTCAAAAAAAAAAAAAAAAAAGCAACCCACAACTGTGGCCGCCGAAAGAGACCACCTCTCAATCCACTCCCACTGGGGTCGCTCAGGAACTCGGAGGGTGGAGAGGGGCGGGTTCGCAGTCAGACTGACAGATCGGGGACCGTGCCTTGGTCACCCTTCAGCAAAGCCCCTGTTCTGGGGGTGCACGGAGTGGAAACGAGACACCACTTTACCCAGGGAGAGAGAGAGAGAGAGCGCGAGACAGAGGGCGAGAGAGGAATGGGGGAGGGGAAGAGAGGGAGGGAGGAGGGAGGGAGAGGGAGGAGGGACGGAGACAGAGGGGGAGGGAGAGTGAGGGGGAAAGGGAGGGGGAGGGAGAGAGAGAGAGAGAGGGAGAGAGAGAGAGAGAGAGAGAGAGAGAGAGAGAGAGAGAGAGAGAGAGAGAGAGAGAGAGAGAGAGAGAGAGAGAGAGAGAGAGAGAAGAAGGAGGAGGAGGAGGGAAAGAGAGAAAGTTAGAATCATGACTAGATACTATAGGAAACGCACTCTCCTATTTCCCTCAGGGGACAACCAGGGGGTCTGCCCATGCCCCAACAGCACCATCTGGTGGCCCCTTCATCCCACTACTTGCCTCCTCTACCCTCCTCAGGCTCGTACCCCTCTCCCCCACCCCCCTTCTATGTCCTTCCCATGATCAAGAGGTCTGAAATTCCTTCATCAGATGCTGGTCTCCTTTCCTTCCACTATTTCCTAGGCCTTCCTCCTCCAAAGCCTATATTCAGTCTTAGAAAAGACCAACTCTTCTTTCCAACTCAGGCTACATATTTGCTCCTTTCTACCCTTCAGTGAATCAGTTCATCTCCACACTATGCTCAGTTTTTGAATCCCTTCTCCTTTTAGGGCATATACTTTGCCAGACCTCCACCCTATATTGTTCCCACCACCTGACTTTTATACTCCTATTTATGTACTGTTGAATGGAGCTGGAAGAAGTCAGCCAACAGTGCTGACTGGCTACACTATATATGTACCTTTTCTAATCTCAACAAGTCCCTCAACTGAAGTAAGGCAATCCTTTTGTACCTCCCTAACTGATTTTCTATACCACTTTCCTTGTGAGCTATTCTAAACTTCCTCTTTTCTCTCCAAGCCTCCCACAGTAGCCTTTCTCCTACTGTCTTAGCTGAGGTCTTCACCTCCTACTTTACTGAAAAAAATAAGACCATTCATTGAATCACCTTACAAGCCCTTGATATCATCTACCATTTTCCTTTATTCTGATAAAGAGGTATTTCTTCTCTTCAACAAAGCCAATTCCTCTACATCTACCCTTGACTCAAATCCTTCCCGTCCTCTCCAGTAGATTGCTCTCCACTATCATCCATTCTCTCTAATCTTCGGTCTCCCCCCAAATCCATGAAAAAGTCAGTATCTACAATGAAGCTACATCTGATATCTCCACTTCCACTTGTCTCCTATTATTTTCCTCTAAACTTCCTGAAATCTGAATTCTAACTTCATCATTCAACTGAAATTACTCTCTCCAAAGTTAGCAGTGATTTCTTATTTGTCAGTTCTAATAGCGTCTTTCCAATCCTCATCTCTCTTGATTTTGCTGCAGCATTTAATGCTGTTGACTACCCTCTCCTTCTTAATACTTCCTTCTTTCTGGATTTTCATGACGTTCCTTTCTTCTGATTCTCCTACCTGTATGACTGCACTTTCTTAGTCTCCTTTGCTGATTCATCATCCATGCCATGCCCACTAACTGGGACTGGAATCCAAAGCTCGGTCCTATACCTTCTTTTTTCTCTTTATATTTTCTCACATGGTGTCCATATCAGCACCTTTCTGTTCAATTATCACCTTAATGCCAATCAATGCCTCCCAAATCCATACCCTAGCTCTAGTCCTTTTTCCTGAGCTCTGGTCCCAAATCATCAGCTATTTATTGGATATTTCAAATTGGCTGTCATATATGCCTCTCAGATTCAACATGTCCAAAACAAAATTCATTACCTTTCCTCCCAAACCTACCATTCATTCAAACTTCTCTCTTTCTATAGTCTAGACTATAAGCTCCGTGAGGACAGGAATTAGGTCTTATTCATTCTTGCATTGTGCCCCACAGCACCTAGCACAGGGTCTTGTGTGTGTGTGTGTGTGTGTATTTGATAAATACGTGTTAGATTAATAAATGATCAACACAGTCTCTTTATTTTCCCCTACACAAAATATGTTCATTCTAAACTCTAAGAATTCACCCATGTAATTCCCCCTTTCCTGGAATGTCTTCCCTCTTCAAACCATATCTAGCTAACAGCTTCTTTATTACTGTCAAGGATATTACATTCCTTCAAGTCACCCAGGTTCAAAACCTCCATGTTCTAAACTTCATCCCCTTACTCTCATTCACCCTACATATCCAGTCATTTCTATATCTCCATCACTTGCATATGTCCCTTCCTTCTACTCACACTGATACCACCCTAGTTTAGTTCCTCCTCACCTTTCACCTAGACTACTGAAATAGCTACCTACTTGGTCTCCCTACCTCAAGTCTTTTCCCACTCCAACCAATCTTCTATACAGCAACCAAACTGATTTGGCTAATGGAAAATCCAAGGGTCTGATCATATCACTCTTCTTCTCAATAAACACCAATGTCTCCCCATTACCACATACATAAACTCTACCTGCCACTTGAAGCTTTTCACAACCTGATTCCTTCCCACCTTATCCTTCTTCTTTCCATTTATTGTTGTTGTTTAGTCGTGTCTGACTATTCATGATCCCATTTCTTGGCAGAGATACTGAAGTGGTTTGCTATTTCCTTCTTCAGTTCATTTTAGAGATGAGAAACTGAGGAAAACAGAGTTAAGTGATTTGCCCGGGTATTAAGTGTTGGGGTAGATTTGAACTCATGAAGATGAATCTTCCTGACTCCAAGCCCAGAGCTCTGTGCACTATGGCACCACCTAGCTTCCCCCTACCACACCCTCTAATCTAACCATACTGACCATCTATAAACAAGATAATCCTCCTGTGTCCTTACACTGGCTATCTCTTATGCCTGGAATGTACTTTCTTCCTATTAGAAACCCTAGTTTCCTTTGTGACTCACCTTATGTTACTTTCTAAGTGAAATTTTTCTTTCCCAGGTTCCCCCCCCCCCCCTAGTTTCTAGTGCCCTCCCTCCCCCAAAATTCCTTCAATTAATTTTTGTATGTATTGTATATGTACTTACATATGTATATGTCATCTCCCTCATTGGAATATAAGCTGCTTGAAGGTAAGGACCATATCATTCTACACTGTGTAGCCCTAGTAATTACCACCGTGCCTACAACATAGTAAGAATGCTTAATAAATGTTTATTGATGGATTGATCTTTCTTTTTCATGCTACTTGAAATCTCTAGGTAGAGTAGTTGATTATGGATATCACGAGTTAGGACTTAATGGCTGGTACAACAAGCTTTCAGGAAGTAGATGTTGGGCTCTCTGAAGTCCAAGATCTAAGTCACAGATAGGAAACCTTAGGGAGTGAGGAAAAGGATCAGGGATCCACTAAATTGTTAGATGAAGTAGATCCTCTAGGCCAGGGGTGGGGAACCTATGGCCACATGTGGCCCTTTAGGTCCTCAATGGATTCAAAGGGCCATACTTTGACCTCTGGGCCAAATATTCCCCATCCCTGCTCCAGGCCTAGAAAATTCAATCACTTGACAAGTCTATATTGAGCACCTACTCAGTCCTTGGTTTGATGAAGGAAGGACATTGTGGGGTGAGGAATGAAGTAAAGATAATAGGGGAAATATTTCTCAGGTCCTTTCCTCTAGGGATATCATAGAGTGGTTCGAGAGACAAAACTAGACCATATAGACCAAAAGCAGACAACACAAGATGATAAGAAATTAAATAGTTGAATTGTGTGGTATGGATAGAAAATACTACAGGAATTTGGAGGACAGGGAAATCATGGAAAGTCAGAATAGCTTGGGAAAGCTTCCTAGAGGAGGTGGGATTTTAGCTGGATATGGTTCGGAGAGAGAGGGCATTCCAGGACAAGGGCAATGGCATGAGTGAATTCTTGGAGGTTAGAATGAGTGGGCTTTGTGTAGAGGGCAATAAACAGACTGAGCTAATCATTCATTAATCCAAAAAATATTTATTGAATGACTTATATGCAAGACCCTCTGCTAGGTGCTATTGGGCATGATGCAAGAATGAATGAGACCTAGCCCCTGTCCTCAAGGAGCTTATAGTCTAGAAGACTACAAGAGTTCAAATGTATGCCAATTTCTACAATACAAGGTAGAATTTATTAATTGCTGTAAGAGAGTACATGAGATCTTAGGAATTCAGAGTTAAAAGATTATATCTGACTGAAATGATCAAGGAAGGCTTTCTGGAAGAGAAGGCATTTGACTAGAATTGAGAATGAATACAGTTTGGACTAGTAGAATGGAAGGGAGAGCAAAACAGGTAGAAGAAAAAACATTAGCATATTGAGGAAGGAAAGAAAATCCCTGAGACTTTACAACATGACTACAATTTGGGAAATAAGGTTATATAGACAGGTTGATTGTCAAATTCTTTTGAATAGTTGCAGATCTCTTCCAGGAGGTTTTGCAGTGTCAAGGAACTTGATGCAACCTGTATGAAATTATCCTCAAATAGCCATGGAACAGACCTCATTATTTGGCTTGGACTCTACTGGTTTTCTTCTATAACATTGGTGAACGCTTTTCGTTAATATATATGTCCCTAGTCTGTGCCACATTTATAATCAGAAGATTGTTGAACAAGGTCATCTCTGCTGCTATATCTATCAGAGAATCTTGAATGATTTTGATGTGGGGATCAGAAATACCTTGTTGGAAGAAAGTCTGTAAGGCAGTGTTTTGCTCTACCAAATCAAATGCTTTTTTCCAACCAGCAAAGGATTAGCACAGTGCAATCTTGTCTTCTTTATATCTTTCAGTCAGTTGTGGAGTGGTAAAAATGTGTTCCTCTGTGGAATATCAGTTGCTAAAACCTGTCTATTCCCTACTAATACTCCGCTTGAAATTATCTTTTGTACATGTATTGATGATTCTCAAAAAAATTATGTAGATAAGAACGTAGGCAGATAGATTAGTATCTGATGTTAGCTGTTGATGTTCCCTTGGTCACTAAAAAGAAAGCATAGGTAAAATCTGAGGGTTTTTTTCACACGTCTATATTCCCATTCTTTAGCTACCTCGTGAATTGATCCTTCAGTTGACCACTTGAAAGCATCTGGCCTGACTATCCTCGTAGGAAAAACGAAGTGGATGAAAAATGCTTATTCCCTAGATTATAATACAAAGCTGAATGGACAGCCTGTAGAGTTGGTATGCCTAAAAATGTTTAACAGCTAATTCCAGGGGGAAAAATTACATACTTTCAAGTTTAATCTACATCACTAACATTTTCTCTATTGTTTTCACTCATTCATTCAGTATTCAATAAACACTTTTAAAATAGCTACTATGTACCAGGCACGGTGCTAAGTTCTTGATATACAAAAAAAGAGAAAAGAGCATAAAACAATAAATCAAGCTTGCTCACAATGAAAAATTAATAGTTGGCCTTCTTCCAGGGTGTGAGCCACTCCAGCACAGCCTGGGAAGGGTGCAACATGCAACTGATGAGGGACTTCAAAGAAGAATAGGAATATTGGCTACCATGAGACAAATGTATGACTGAAAAGAGAGGATGGGCTGGTCATATGAAAGTGAGAAAGAGCGGATGAATATTTGGAGTGCTCCACTGGTACACTTGGGATATCAAAGAAAGCCTCTGGCATGTTGAATGGATTCTCTTTGATGAACCTATAGGAGCACATGAATAAGAGAATCATAGAGTGGACAGGCATGGGGTGTCTTGTGAGTTACAGCATTGAGGGTGCCATCCAAATAGATGAGATCATAGACCCCTTTGGGTATTTGAGGCAGGATGAGACATTGTAAAGAGGCTTGAATGCCAGGCTGAAGAGTGTAAAATTGCTGAAGTTAGAAATGGGGAGCCACTGAAAGGTTTTAAGCTTTGAAGTGATATGATAAAGTAGCATTGAAGTAAGATTAGGCTGAGCAAGGTGGATTGGAGAGGGGGCAGAAATTGCTAAGACCAAAGAAGCCCCTTGACTCAAGAAGGCAGGTGAACAACAGTCTTTTCCTAGATACCTGATGATGCATAAATCCAGGGGTAAGACCATTTCACTTATTTGCCTGGCAGATTATCCATCAAACTTGGGCATTTTCATTCTGTGGTTGTAGCTAAGAAGAAAGAATATCTTTTGGCTTCCTGACTCTAAAATTGTGGGGTCTACTCAACTCTGAGTACAGACTCCCTGCTCAGGCCTATGCTTTTATCTCTTCTCAAAGCCCCTCAAAGGGGTTGACAGAACCATAAGCACATGTGTTTAAAGGATCAGAGAAGACTCGGGGATCAAGTTTCTGCCCTGGGGAGTTACTTAACTACTGGAGGAAGGAACCCCAGAAAGGACAGCATAAGGATTAAAATCCAGGAGATTTGATATGGAAGGCCCTCAATCTACATAATCCCTGGTCCTCTCTGGCTGACCCCTTTACCCACACAGGCTAGGGTTTTAGAGGTGAAAGAGAAATGACTGAATTCCCCAAGACTTGACTATCTCTCATGATCATTATAAACAATAACAAGCAGGATCTAATTTTCTGAAAAACCTGATCTCACATCACCTCTATGCCATCCCCTTCCCCTACCTTCATTTCTAGAGGCCAGACACATTATACATATTATCAATCATGTGGTTTATATCGAAAGTATTTCAGGTGGTTAAGTTAGGTCAAGTCCAAGATTGACTATCTCTGAATGTATTTGTCTAATAGAATATAAGCTCCTTCAGGACAGGGACAATTGTGACTCTAGCATAATGCTTGACAGTCAGTCAGTTAAGCATTTAGCAATTGCCTATTTTGGAGACACTGTGCTAAGCTCTAGGGATGTAATGAAAGGTACAAAGAGACCTTGTATCCAAGGGGTTTGTATTCTAATGGGGGAGAAAATAGTAAGCTAGTCATAGTTCTATAGTTCTTTCAGGTTCTGGCTGATCTTAACAGTGGTCACCTCCTTTGAGAAACAGTGTATATGAAGTATGAATCTCCAGCTGCCAAGTCTAGAAATGTCCATCTCTCAGGACATTGTGATCGCTAGTCATACACTTGTGGTCAGAGTAAGAAACAGAAAGACAGAAAAAGGCAGCCAGTGTCTCCAGCTCATCTAGGTAAGCAAGCACATGTGTCATGACCATTGCCATTAGGTAGGGGGTGGGGGGTGGGGAAGGGTTTCCTTCTCCCAGTGGCTGGAAGTTCAAGGGAGAGATTGACAGATTCCCAAAGAATAGAAGTAAGAGAGTTAGATCCATTTCTCTTCAATCTCCTCTCATAGGAGACTTATTAAGTGGGGAAGTTACTCTTGGCTTTGTCATCTTTCATGCAACCCTAGTCCCTGAGGCCAATCAGGAATTTATGTTGTCTCATGTGCCTTTTAGCAAAAGGCAAAGGTACATGTGCCATGAAAGGAGCAAAGGCTCATGTCCATCCCTACTGAGCCAGCGTGCATGCCCAGCTCCATAGAATCGCCCCTGTTATATACTCCCTTTATTAAATATGTGTTATCCCCATCAAATCAACCAGGGTATTTAGGGCACATTTGTCCATGGTTCAGTTGTGGATAATTATCTGGGGATCTGGAGAGGTTCAAATATTGTCCTTTTGAATGTTTATCTTCATCCCCTCCTCATCCTTCTAGTCTCTACAGAGTTCACATGGAACCATTCTTAATGACCTCTTGAATGTCATACAAAGAGGCCTGGCTATCCATTCAATTCCAAAATGGACAGTTTTTTGTAGGGATCCCAAAACTACTCTAACTGGTGGACCTTTATGCCAAAATACAAAGTTTTACAAATTCATTAAGCACACTATATTTTACAAAGTTTTCATAGGTTACTACATTATTGGCATTTGAAATGTCTTTTTCCAATCCAAAACAATTTGGAAAGAAAAAAAGAAAATGAAAATAAAGCAAAGAACAAAAACAAGAAAAAGATTTCCCTCCTCAGAGGGAAAAATCTAGTCTCAGATGGACTCCCGTAGGATGTGGGGTTCTCCCAACAGCTGCTGGAAATTATCCTCCAACATTCATGTAAGAAACCACTTTCCTGGATAAAAATTCCTCTAACTGGGGCAGTGCAGTACATGGGGCAACTCGTCAATTTCTCCAGTGGGTCTCTGACAATGCATAGGACAATCCAGGCTGCAGCTGAGATAAAATATCTTCAGTGGATGTCTGAAACCCATGGAACATACTGTGTCACCATGGGATCTCTATAAAGCCACAGGGGATTTCAAATGGAGGTCGGAACTCACCCAGCAATGGGATAAGCAGGCTAATCCCCACATAAATCAAGCCAATTTAGATGAGCTCTCAAGCTATGTGGGGCTTCTAGAAAGGCACTAAGCAGCTGGGTTTGATTGGGATCACCCCATCAAATCCAGAACAAGTTCCCACATGTACCACAAGAAGTCCCTGCAAGAAAAGAAGTCTTAATGGGTAAAGTCCTTTAACACAAGGCAAGGCTAGGTGGCCAGTGGTACACATTTGAAACCAATTGCATACATATGCAACTTCTCCACTTCTCCACACTTTTATCTGTGAACTTGTTTCCTTGTTAAGTCTCTCTCCAATTTCCAAAAGGCAGTGTAGGGTATGATCTGGGCATAACAACAAATCACCATTGTCTTGTGGAGCTGGAATATCCTCTCTCACTAAGAATGTCTGAGTTCTAGGCTTTGCATAGATACTGGGTTCAGCTCTGGGGGAGTCTGACCTCTAAATGTTGTTAAGACTCTTTTTTTTTTTTTCAGTCTCTGGCTCTTTTCACCTCTACCATAGATTGCCTCCCAGACTGGAAATGTCCATCTAAATATCCCTGTTTGATCAATGATGGTTAAGGAAAGAAACCCAAGAGGTAGCCAGGGGCTTGAGATCCCAATTTAGGACCACCTAGACTAGCATATGCTCTTGTTACTGTGTGCAAGCAGCTGCCATAAATGCCAGGACAGCGAGGAATCCCCTTACCCATTCATGAGAGAGAGCCTTCCCCCAACGTGTTCTGAAGACAGGAAAAAGAGAGCAAGAGTGGAAATTATCACAACATCTAAAATCTACCAGCAGCCAAGTCTTTCTGGCTTAGTGTCCAATCCTCTTTTGATGTATTCCCCTTCCTCTCCTGCCATCACGGAGTCCAAGAGATTCCTTTGTTCGTTCAAAACATCAAGTCCTTCAGTGCTAAGCTTGGCTCCCTAAAAAAAAGCCAGGGAGGTCCCTCTCATGCTCCATTGCATAGACTCTAAAAGCTTATCACTTCATATATTTAATCCCAAATCCTACTACAGATCTATAGTACTACATTTTCAGAATCTCTCCCTGTCTCTCTGTGACTCTGTCTCTGTCTGTCTCCGTATCTCTCTGTCTCTGTATCTTTCTGTCTCTCTCTCTCTGTCTCTGTGTCTCTCTGTCTCTGTCTCTGTCTCTGTCTCTGTCTCTGTCTCTGTCTCTCTCTCTCTCTCTCTCTCTCTCTCTCTCTCTCTCTCGGCCCCAGCCCAAATCCTACTGGGGAAACCACTTTTCTTTTGTGTTAACTTGTTCTCTCAAATCTCAAACCACTTTGATTTTGAGGGGAAAAAAATCATGGTAAATACTTGTTTAGATTAATAGCTGATTTAATGTTACATAGAAATAGAAGTGGATATTAATAAGAATAAAGATTCCAAATGCAGGCTGCATGGAATGGCTGTAGTCCAAGGGACAAAGATCTTTTTTCCTTCAATACCCCTATTCCCACTGGTCATAGGAGCACCAGGAAGTGAAATGATAAGATGAGTAAAGAGGAACTGAGGCTTCCCAGGGCAACACTCCAGAGTTATAGACTGGATGTTAGGTTTTTTACTGAGCATGTACGTGCTATTTGGGTCTTATCATGTCCCCTGGTCAGCTCTGATCTAACCATGTCTGATTTGCATCTGTTTAGCACCTTGTTTTGTCTTCTGATAACCTCAAATCCAGTGTCCTCAGTTGGATAATTGTGGTAGTTGATCCCTGTTTACATAGCCCAGAAAACAAGACCTGCAGTTCTAGCCTTTGGTTCTCCTGCATCTCAGTAATGACATTTCTGGGTTAAGGGGGCATGAGGCACTGGGGAGATCAGGAAGTACCTAAAGTAGGAGGTGATCTTGGAAAGGCACTAGGACTTCTAAGAGACACAAATGAGGAGGGGGTGCATTCTAGGCACTAGGAACATGGAACATAGTGTGTAAGGAATAGGAGGAAGGCTATTTTGGCTAGAAAGGGAGTGATATAGACTTAGGTTGGAAAGGTGGGTTAGAGCCAGTTGTGAAGGACTAAAATTCATTTTTAAGGGAATTCCCATCCAGAATGATAAAAATATTAAAAGGTTTGGGTGCTTAAAGGAAGAGTAAGCTTTTATTTGAAAAAAATATTGTACCAATCAGAAGAAGTCCCATATTTCTAAGGATTAAGGAAGAATGTCTCTTCCTTCCACAAACTGGAACCTGTCTTTCCTCTGGCCTTAACTTGCAAATTGCCACTTAGGTCCCTGGTCTCCTTCTGTTTGAAGGAGGTAGGGTAGAAGCAGAGAGCAATTTTTCCACAAGGTCAGGGAAGGTTCCAAAGTAGTTTTACAGGTACCTACTACAAAACCCTTCTTCCCAGTTTGGTGATTTCCAAAGCTCTTCCCTGGGGGGAGATGGAATTTGCACTGGAGAGTCAGGGGAAGATTTCAGGTAAATTCTATTTAGGTTCAAATTGTCTCAAGTGAGATGGGGTAAAGTTGTCATGTTGGGAGAGAGGATGCACCACCACCCAGGCCATCAGATGAACGTGAATAGGGGGAGGACAAGTCACAAAAGTTTGGCTTTTGCTTCTTTTAAACATGTAAAGTGAGAGACATAGACTGCTAGCAACAGATGGAGGTGGACACAATTGAAGAGGGAGAATTAAGGGGGAGAGGGAGAAGAGGAGAGAGGGAAGGAGAGAGAGAGAGAGAGAGAGAGAGAGAGCAAAAGAGACAGACAGAGACACAGAGAGAGACAGAGATAGAGACACACACAGAGACACATACAGAGAGAGAGAGAGAGAGAGAGAGAGAGAGAGAGAGAGAGAGAGAGATTCAATAAAGCCCAGAAGAGGTCACCATAGTAACAGAAATCAGCTCCACTCTGAGGATCCTGTAGCTAGGGAAGGAGATAAAATGTTTTCTATCGATTGCTGTCGAGAAAGTCATTGGTGATAAGCTCCTTTGAGCCAAGATGGAGCAAATGGGGGGGATCTGGGCTCTGTGGAGAAAGAGGCTTTAGACAATCAGCCACCCTCTGTTTGGGATTGGAGGAGCTGAGAGGATCAATACTTCATCTGCCTCCCATGTAGGTTTCCTTATTCTCACCAGTTCTTGAGTGTGAGTGTGTGTGTGTGTGTGTGTGTGTGTGTGTGTGTGTGTGTGTGTGTGTGTGTGTGTGTGAGAGAGAGAGAGAGAGAGAGAGAGAGAGAGAGAGAGAGAGAGAGAGAGAGAGAGAGAGACAGAGACAGAGAGACAGAGAGAGACAGAGACAGAAACACAGAGAGAGAGGGAGAGAGAGAGCTGATGTGCATGACTGAGCAGGTGAACTTGGGAATGGGGTTGGTGGGAGGACAGTCTGTGAGCACGTCAGAATTTCCAGGAGCATAGCCTTGAGCATCAGGAATTGTAATATTGGGAAATAAGGGTGATGGTAGAACCTTCAGTATCAGAAGAAATTAATCCAGTCCATGTCTACTGCTGACGCATTAGGGGACTTTTACCTTATTGGTCTCAATCTTTTCTTGTGAAATGGGAATAACAACACCCCTACAGAGTCTCTTTACCTCACTCAGCTACTCTGAGAGCTCAATAATTAAAGGACAGAAAGGAGGGGGAAGGGACTGGGGGTGGGGTTCCTCAGAGCAGGCACTATGTATAGGCAAAATAGAAGATAAGCAGCTGCTGAAGGCTCAAAATAGAGGCACAAAGAGGTACATTTTTGATATAAATAAGTGTAATTTTTAATGCCAGAATATCCTGCTTTCCCTGACTCTTGGGTATTTCTTTTGTGATAAATCAAATCCATATTTTTCAGTGAAAGGACGAAGCTTCCAGTGGGTAATAGAACATAGGAGGTGTAATTTTCCTACACAAGAGGGCAAAATGTTCTAACTTTGCCCACGGTGCACAAATACCTTGTCTCACTTCTAATGTTCGATACTTCTTTCAGATAGAGTCTGGCTATAAATATTTAGCAAAGCTATCTGTACATAGAACCATGACTAGGGTAGGGTGATGAGACCTTTGCCCCAGAGTACTGAAATCGAGAAAGCACAGACTGAAGGCCTTCAGCAGGTAGAAACAACTCAGCTTAGTACTTAGTAACGAAGGACAATTAGTTAAAATAGGAAAAAACCCTCTTCTAGACCCTGTTCCCAGTGGAGACCTCTCCTGCTGCTTTTCTGTGTCTCCCCAAGTTTCCCCTAGTGACCTCAGATCTGTGGCTTTTTTTCACAGATCTCACTTTCAGAGCTCAGATTGGTAGTTATCATTTCTTACTACATATAGGCTGTATTTGTGGATATGGAAAGTATTTTTAAAAATACAATTAAAAGAAAATCAAAGGCTGTAAAACCAGCTTTGTGAGGTCTTTCTTTTCTCTTTCAGTGACTTATCTGTCAGGATGAAGTAAGAGGGAAAGCAACTTGCTGCAGTCATTAGAGCCTGCTATTACTATTGGGAGGGGGGGACCTTGGGAAGGGCTCTACCCTCATTGGACAGTGGGGTGAGCTAAGTGCTGATGCAATTGGACCTCTGATTAATCTTTATTTACTGGCCCAGGGACTGCTTTTAGCTGTGCGATGATATTTATTCAAGCGTGTATATGTGTGTGTGCATATCTATGTATATGTATGTCTTTGTATATGCATGTCTTTGTAGTTGTCTGTCTAAGCTTCTGTGTATGTGTGTGTGTGTGCGCGCGCATGCCTTCATATTTTCACCATCAGGTCAAAAGGAATGAGACCAATACCTGTAGATCCACTGGGGTCTGAAACCCTTCTCTACAATAAATACCTAGGACATACGGTCAATCAATCAATCAGCATTTATTAAGTACTATGTGCCAGGCACTGTGTTGGGTTCTGAGGGTACAAAACCAAAAATGAAATGATTCTTCCCTTCAAGGAGCTTGTACTCTGTGATTTTGAGGGAGAAGGGACATCTAAGATCCCATTTGGTTTGAAAAAGCCCAAACACCTCTAGCCTGTGAACCTATGATCCTTTGGTCTAATCCAATCTCCTCATTTTACAGACAAGGGAGAGGTCCAGAAAGGTTAAATGACTTGCTCAAGGTTACACAGGTAATAAGTTGCAAAGCTAGGAGATGTATATGCTCAATAAAGATTTCACTGTCAGTTGATAGCAAGAGCCACTTAACCAGTCAAGAAGCTTTGTATTTTGCTAGCTGACAGCTGCAGAAGGTCAGCTGGTCTCGGTCTCATACCTTAAAGCTTGGATTTTCACAACAGAAAAGGAAAGAAAAAAGGAAAAACACCAAAATGTGTAAAACCCTAGGCCAGATTCTCCTCCTTACTCTAGGTCTTAACCTTAAAGTTTGATAATTCACTAATTCCTTTTATAGAGAAGGAAACTGAGAACTCAAAGAGGGAGTTACTCGGTCAAAATAATACGTTAGTCAAAGCCATGGATCTTGACTCCCAATCCAATACTCTCTCTGCTATACTTAATACTTGAAGTATGTTATATCCCCAAGCTGTGACTGGGGTCAAATGGCCAGACCTTTTCCCCAGAGTGCCCAAAACTAAAAAGTACAGTGTAGCATAAAGTCTTGGTGTTTCTTCAGTGAATATTTGATGATATTCCTCTTAGAACTTCCTCTGCAGAATGGTGTAACCTACTTTCATTGCTTCTGGGATTACCAATCACTCTTCTAACAGAATCCAAATATATACTAGCCTGATGTCCTGGCACTTTGAGATGGAGCAAGACATGGTAGGGTTAAAGAATGTCCAGTGAGCAGGATATGAATATTTTGTAATTTATCTAAATGTAGACTGATTTTGGGGACTATCTATGGGTTAGGTAATTTCCTCCCTAGGATTCCCGCTGGGCTACAGTGAATCTGGAGTTGGTGTGAGTGCCCCAACCTGGCATTTGTGAGAAGAAGATTTCAGGAAGATGCCTCAGGAGGAGCCATCGGGAGCTGCAGGGGATCAAACCAGGCCAGGAGAAAGAAATGCTTTCTAGATCCTGGACTCCCCTGGGAAGGAGACTGACCCTGTATTCCCACTGGATACCAGCCAAGAGGAACTAAGAAGAATCAGTGTTCTGAAACCCCTGGATGATAGTGGAAGGGATTTTCATAGGAACCATTCATTCCTCTTGCTTTGCAGGTGTCTGCAAACCCTTTTATCTTCTAGCAAACCTGCTTGTCTCCTTCCTGGCTATCAATCAAAGTAGTTGGGGT
This sequence comes from Notamacropus eugenii, assembly GCF_028372415.1. Taxonomy (NCBI): domain Eukaryota; kingdom Metazoa; phylum Chordata; class Mammalia; order Diprotodontia; family Macropodidae; genus Notamacropus; species Notamacropus eugenii. Next base: position 334,648,715 of record NC_092874.1, on the reverse strand, counting down.
ATGTAAACCTGTATGGTTGTTAGACTTTTGATCTAGATTGTATTTGTCTATCATAAAACCCACAGGATAGTGATTCTGACTCTGCTGTATTATTAGGCCCAGCTTGTGGGGCAGGGGTTGGTAAAAGAATACAGAGAGACATCTTTTCTAGTGGAGTCAAAGGTGTGTTTGCTCTATGGGCGCTGAACTGGAGAACATACTTGTGTTTTTCGTTAAACTTCTGTGAACTTCTTTAGGATTCACAGTGTGCTCCTAGAAAGTCCCCAACCCAACTTTCAAGAAAAACCTGCTGTAAAAAAAAAGCCCAGTTATTCTTCTGACAGTCTGAACATATTAGTCTGATACCCCTGTACAATGAGATGGAGAAAGGCATGGTACTGTCATTACAATGTAGAGTGTGCGTATGTGTGAGTGTGTGTTCAAACTCAAACCTTTCACCAGGGAGAGTTAGAAGAGTCTAAAGAGAGTGAGGAGCTACACAAATTCCAACCCCAACTTGGATTCTGACCCAGATAGCCAAACCAAAGCACTCTAATCAAACCTATGTGATACTTATGACACTAGGAAGAGCTGTTAAGCAAGGTTAGTTGATGGTAGCTTTGCTGCATTGCTATGAAAATGTTACTTAGGCTAATTGCATGTGTTCATACAGAGTCCTCTAGTTTAGGAACCATTAACAAATACAAAACAAAATGAAACAAACAAAAAAGCTCTAATACTTTTCCTGGTTTCACTACTAATCCAATTTTCTTTCCTTTCTGTGCTGGGAAAGGTGTGTTTCTTTATTCTTCCCGGCAAACTGCTCATAAGCAGGGTGAGACTCACTGGCTAATAGATTTTTATGGTAGGTTTTAAAAAGTCTAAACTGAAGGTAGCAGGGAGGAAACAAGCAAGCTGAGATTTCTGGCTAAGATGGTGGAGCAAAAATCACAGGTCCACAGAACTCTGTCTCATAAACTCCAGTAAAGACCTAAAAATACCATCATACTTAAGAATGTTAAAGAAATCCGACTAGAATTTATCCAGAATTTATTTTATTGTACAAAAAAGACAATCTGAAAGGGGCCTTGTCAGATAAAACATAAGGGCAGGAAATAAGATGGAAACTTATTGACAGAGACCCATCACAGTCAGGGGACACTTTAAACCTGTAGCACTCTGTTGTACCTGGGAGGAAGATGACAGGGATATATGGATGAGGAAACTCTAGGGTGATCAGAAACCCAAAGTGGTTGGGCATGGGAAACTGGCAGAAGTGTGCGGGAGTAACTTCAGCCCCAAACTGGGATCCAGCAAGGATGTATTAGTATAACCTAGGGTAAAAGACAAGGAACCAACAGCAGTATGTCAGTGTAACCTCATGTATCTGATATAAAAACTGGCAATAATCCAGAGAGTTGGGTGGGTAAGCCCATTTCCTCCATCTTGGCTTTCACTCAGCCATGAGCCCATGACACCTGGAGTACATGTCCTGTCTAGGCAAACCTAAACCTGTGCTTTCATTGCTTCTTTCCTGGGTAGGTGATCAAGTGGCAACCTTAAGATGGATGTGTCCAATAAGTGACCTTGTGATTATGGTCAAGACTAGAGTTTCCCCAAAAAGCATAAGTAAAAGAAGTTTCCAGTTCATGATGTGAATTAGGTATGAGACAGGTAATTTATTCCTACACACAAAAAGAAATGTTAAATAGTAAAGACTCAAAGGCAGCATTAACAGGATTCAGTAATTTATCTTTTAACTACTCATGATCTGCTGGAAGGCTAATATTTAAATCTCACTGAAAATGAAAGCAATTGTGACCTTAGTTTTCAAGTCTTTGATACAACAAAAAGTGTTGCTATGAATGTTTTTGAACATATGGGTCCTTTCTATCTTTAAACTATTTGGGGGTATACATTAAAAGTGGTATTGCAGGGTCAAAGAGTAGGCACAGTTAATTGACTTTGAAGGTATAGTTCTAAATTGTTTTCCAAAATGACAAGTACAATTCACAGCTCCAGCAACACTTTATTAGTATTCTGTCTCTCCATAGCCCCTTTAAGAACTGTCATTTTCCTCTTCCATCATCTTTGCCAATATGACGGGTGTGCAGTAGAAGCTCAGAGTTGTTTTAACTTGTATTTCTTTAATTATTAGTGATTTTGGACATTTTTTTCACATGATGGTTGACAGCTTGCCTTTGTTTTTTTGAGAACTGCTGGTTCATATGGTTTGACCGTTTATCTATTGGACTTTCTTTCTGAAGATCTTGACAGTAAACTCAGGCATCACGCCATCATTTGTTTCTATCCGAGCTTTTCTGAGCTGAAGCCACAGCTAGCTGTTCTCTCAGCTGAGAGATTTATTGTTTGTGAGTCTTTACATCATCTCCATCTTCGGAGACTCCAAAGGGCAAGTCAATAGGCAAACATGTCTGTTAGCCAAACAGCAGGCATTACGTAAAGCTTGTGGTCTCATTATTGGGACTAGAAATGCTGCGTATTCATTCCACTAAGATTTCTGCCCAAGTCATCAGCATTTTTAGTAGCATGTGGCTGGAACAGCAAGGTTTTGGTTCTCCTTGAGATATAGGTTCCAATTTCTTGGTTCCTGCCTATGGCAAGATCTTCTTTAGTAGTTTGCTTTCAAAATCTCTGCCTTATGACAAGCAGGACAGTTTCAGAAAATCCTGGGATGACATATATGAAATGATGCAGGATGAAGTGAGCAGATCATTGTTTACAGTAATAAATAGTATTGTAATGAAGATCAACTGTAAAAGACTAAGTTACTCTCATTAAAACAATGATCCAAGATAATTCCAAGGGACTCGATGAAAAATTCTATCCACCTTCAGAGAGAGAACTGATCAACTCTGAGTGCAAACTGAAGTGTAATTTTTCCCTTTTGTACTTTATGAGGGGCAAAATGACTAATATGAAAATGTGTTTTGCATGATTTCACATGTTTAAAAAAGTCTCTATCTTGGTAAGAATGGACTTTGCCAAGAGAAGTAATAAAGAAAAATACTTTTTCCATAGCACCTGAACAACTCTAGAAGCTTGCTGATTTCCAGATGGATATGTCTGTGCATACTGGGTAAAATTGTCTGTTCCCACCAGGATGTTGCTCATTTCCTTTCTCTCTCATTCCAGACTCAAAAATCTATGAACCCAGGGAGGACTAGCACCTCCACTGTGAGGGCTTCCTGATTCCTTTTCAGGGCTGCTCATCCACCTTTGATAGTCACCTCTCACCCAATTCTCATCTGTGATTCCAAGAAGCTGTAGCATTCAGAGTGGTCACAGTCTGGTAAAACTGACTCTGTAGATGAGTTAAACCAAGCTGAAGGTAACTGAAAGGCCTCAGTGAGTTAGGGGGATGTCTCCCCCAAGCATGTGAAAACTTCCTCCTGGCAGAATAGGAAGGTGAGAACAATTTGTTCCAACAGTCCTGTAGTGAGGTGGCTAAAACAGGTACTGTGAAATTCTTAGATCTTGTTCAGACATCAAAGACCCCAAGATCATCCATGGCATCCAGTGCCATCACTGGTCATCTTGATTTTTGTCCTGTCACTGCACTTCAATGATTTAGGAAGGGAGATTGATTCCATTGACTTTGTACAATTCTGCCTCATTTACATCCAATTCATGTGCAAGTCAAGATATCACTTGTGAAGTTATAGACCAAAAACTTTTGGTGCATCACAACTACTCTGTGCTGATGGAGCTACATTGATTAGTGATAAGGACATGATCCTAGAGAGATGGGCTGAACACTTCCATGGTGTTCTCAACAGATCATAATCAATCAATGCTGAGGCCATTGACTCAGGTTGAAGTCAATCCCTCCTTAGCTGCACTTCCAACTGAAGAAGAGGTTTTGAGCCATTAGGCTCCTTTCATGTGACAAAGCACCTGGTGCTGATTCTATTTCAGCTGAGATTTACAAGGTAGGGGGACCATTGCTCATATAAAAGCTGACCGAAATTTTCCTGGTCGTATGGCAAGAGGAGGTTATCTCCCAGGAGTTCAAGGATGTGTCCATTGTCTATCTCTATAAAGGTAAACGGAAGAGATTGCCCTGTGACAATCACGGGGGGGTCTCTCCCTTAGTCATTGCTGGCAAGATTCTTGCTAGAGTCCTCCTTAATAGACTGATCCTTCACCTGGAAGATGGGCATATACCTGAGAGCCAGTGTGGCTTCAGAAAGGTCCAAGGAACAGATGATATGGTATTTGTTTCCTGACAACTCCAAGAGAAATGCCAGGAGCAGAACAGAGGTCTGTACACACTTGCAGATCTGACCAAGGCCTTTGACACTGTTAGTTGTGAGGGCTTATGGAAAATTGGTTGCCCAGAGAAGTTCATCAGTATTGTATACCAATTTCATGCTGGCATGCTTGCCCAGGTTCTGGATAATGGACAATGCTCTTGTGCCTTCCTGGTGACCAGTGGAGTAAAACAGGGCTGTGTGCTTGTTCCCATGCTTTTTAGTATGATATTTTCAGCCATATTGTCAAATGCTTTCAATGATAATGAACATGGCATCAACGTCAACTACCGTACTGATGTCAAGTTCTTCGATTTGAAAAGGCTTCAAGCCAAGACCAAAGTGGAGGGGGTGTTGGTGCATGATTTTCTGTTTGTAGATGATTGTGCACTCAATGCAGCCTCTGAAGCTGAGATGCAACAAAGGATGGATCCATTCTGTGCTGCTTGTGCTAATTTTGGCTTAATAATTAACACCAAAAAACACAGGTGCTCCATCAGCCACCACCACACCATCCATATGGGGAACCATTGGTTATAACAAATGGAGAAGTTCTGAATGCTGTGGATAAGTTCACTTACCTTGGTAGTATTCTTTCCAGGGATGTACACATTGACAATGAGATTGATGCACGCATTACCAGACCTAACTCAGTGTCTGGGAGGTTCTGAAGAAAAGTTTGGGAGACTGACTACAAGACTAAAGGTCTACAGAGCCATTGTGCTGACTTCATTGTTATATGCCTGTGAAACATGGACAGTCTACCAGCGCCATGCCAGGAAACTGAATCACTTCTACTTGAACTGTCTTAGGAAGATTCTGAAGATCACCTGGCAGGATAAGGTACCAGACACTGAGGTCCTTGCTTGAACTAAACTGCCAAGCAATCAGACTATACTTCAGAGAGTGCCACTCTGATGGGCTGGTCACGTTGTTTGAATGCAAAATGTATGCTTGCCAAAAAGACTATTTTATGGAGAACTTGCATGGGGCAGGAGATCACATGGTGGTCAGAAGAATCAATACAAGGACACTCTTAAGGTCTCTCTTAAGAACTTTGGATTTGATTGTGCGACATGGAAGACAGTGGCACAGGACCACTCAGCATGGCATGCGCACATCAGAAAGAGTGCTGTGCTCTATGAGCAAAGCAGAATTGAAAAAACACAAAGGAAATGTAGGATGTGTAAATTTGGAGGAACCACCCCAAATGTTCATACAGATTATCAGTGCCCAACCTGTGGTAGAGCATTCCAAGCTTGTATTGATCTGATCAGCCATAGTTGTACACATTAAAACTTCACTTTATCATGGTGATGTCATTTTGGTCCTCTTCGAGAATGAAGGACAACAACCAATCACCAACCAACCAACCATTGTCCTCTTCAAAAATGAAGTATGAGCGACAACTTCTTTTCTTTAGGTATGAGGCATAAGTTGGTAATAGTTTTCTCTGCATCAAACATAATCCTTATGCTTTTTATAGTCATATATTTATATATATTTATAGTTATCTACCACCATTTGGAATTAATAAAAATCCATTTTTCACAAGTCATGTCCTTTCTTGATCCATGACAAAAGTCAACAGGCTGTTCTTTCATGAATGATAGAGCAAGATGCTTTGATTTCCTAATATCCTGCGAAGTCTAATACAGCATTCAACTTTTGCCATTCCCTCCACAATAAGATGCCCTCCAGAGAATATAATTTGAGTCCTAAAGGACACCTCCTTGCTTCTTGGCTTGGACTGTCTTGTATCCTTCTACCCTTTGGTTGCTTCTATCACCAGTCATCCAAGGAAGGCTAAGGCAAAGGGGATCTGCAACAAATTTCTGTCTTTCCATGTTTAGCAAGGTTGGCCCTCAGTGGACACAATCTGTTACTGGGCCTGAACTGGAAACTTTTCCATCTTAGTCTGCTAGAACTGGCAAAGGCTTTGAGAATCCAGGGAGTAAATACTGAGAGAATGACAGTAAATACTTTCCTCTTTGGGTGAAACTGGTAACTGGCAGGGATTATTGACAGCCTTGCATGACTAGAATAATTCCACATAATTTCCCCAAAGACTTGCTTTATTGGCTCTTGAACAGGTGCAAAATGTCCCCTTGAGTGAAAGATACCCCCTCTTAGTTGTCAGAGGAAGAAAGGACATCAACATTGATAGTTACCATATTGGAAGCTGCAGTTGATGACATAGCCTCAAGCAACCTTGATCCCTGGGCTACTTCTTGTGTGACCAGAGATCAGGAGTGGTAAAAGACCAACTAGGAGGAAGCCCCTGGTCTGGCACAGCATAACTCAAGCTTCTACACAAGGAAAATTGCCAGACAGGAAAAATTCAGGTTTCCTCTTCTGGGCTAGAAGAAAATTTCCCCGATGGATAAAATTTTGCCTCAGCAAAAGGTTTTGGCCTTCACTTGCTCAAAAGACAATGCAAAGAGAAACAGTCACAAGTGGAATGCTTCTTCGAGGAAAATTTTAGAAGGACAACGATAGAAAGCAAAAACTGAACACACCTGCGAGGAGCCTGGAACTATTATAATGGAGATGATGATTGATAGGAACTATGAGTGTGTGCATATGTATGTGTGTGTGTGTGTGTGTGTGTGTATGTGTGAGAGAGAGAGAGGGGAAGCGAGCGAGAGAGAGAGAGAGAGGGAGAGAGAGACTTACAGACAGAAAGAAAGGGGAGAGAGAGGGCATGGGAGAGAGACAGACAGACATAGGGACAGAGACAACAACTTCAGTTGCAGGGACATAGAAAGAGAGAAGAAAGTATTTGTTTAGGATATTCGTGGCCAGTAATGTGCAGTTTGGTGGGAGATTATTCACTAGATTTCTGTTTGTTTGCCAGAGTTCTATTGATAAAACTTTATTTCTTTTTTTAAAAAAAATATTGTAAAGAATATAACCAGAAGTAAAGGAAGGATCCCCTGGTGTGGTGTTCTTTTCAGGGGATAGGTATTCTGGTAACAGGTTTAGCAAGAAAGAGTCCAAGTAGAAGCACCAATATTGTTCTTTGCTGTTGTTTATCCTTGGTTCTCCAAAAAGACCAATGACATCATGAGGGCGATTTCTTGACTTGCAAGTGAGTTGGATTTGAGAAATGACTCCAGAGAACTCCATATTAAGTATACAGGTAACACAGATTTCTCCCCTTCCTGGGTCCTGGCTTACCTTTGGCTCAAGGGCTTATCTCTACTAGGCCTAAGGGTCAATTTACACTTATGTGATCGATCTCTTTCTCTCTCTAAACTCTCTTGCTTATGGTAATTTACACTGGCTTAAGAGAACTATCTCAATGCACCTCCATTTCATCCATGACTTCTAGAGGGATTCACTGTCTACTTTCTTCCCTCTCAGCACCTCAAGATAAAGTGGAAATGCTTCTCTCTGTCTCTGTTACTCTCTCTCTCTCTCTCTCTCTCTCTCTCTGTCTGTCTGTCTCTCTCTCTCTCTCTCTCTCTCTCTCTCTGTCTCTGTCTCTCTGTCTCTGTCTCTCTGTCTCTGTCTCTCTGTCTCTGTCTCTCTGTCTCTCTCTCTGTCTCTCTCTCTCTCTCTGTCTCTCTCTCTAGCTGTCTCTCACTCTTTCTGTTTTCTTATATCCTTATATCTCTGTCTTTGTCTCTCTTTCTGTCTCCCACCCTCACCCCCACAAGATCTAAGCTTTTCCTTTAAATTTCTACCTGAGCTAGCATTAATCACACAGTAGGCATTAGTAGCCATCAGATTTTCTTTAGATATGTATATTCTATATCTACAGCTAGATTAGGGAGTGAACAATACCAGCTGTTGGTCTCTGGGAAGGGAAGAAACAATTCATTTGGAGAGAAAGAAGCCAGTGGCTTGTACTGCTAGCTATAGAACTGAAATAGTTTTCTCCTGCTTTTAGCTCCTTCTCCTGAGTGTTAAGGAGTAAGAGGCAAAACTCTAAGGAGTTGAGCATTTAATAGGAGTTGTTTCCTTCCCTGATTCGAGGCAAGGGAAAAGGGAGGTGTCTCTAGGCACTTGAATTATCTCGCTAATGATCATTCTCAGTTCTCAGCAGTGTCTCAGACCTGTTTCTGGTCGGCCCAGCAACAGCAGCAGCAGTGGTTGCCTGTCAGAGTCTTATAAGAGCAGAGAAGCTCACGCTGGGAGACCCAGCTCTCTGTTCAACCCTGACTTGCCTACATGACCTTAAGATGAAGAAGACACTTTGCTTCCCCCCAAAAAGAAATTTCAAAAAATAAAACAAAACAAAAAATCTTTCCCCAAAAACAGTCCCAGAAGTCTAAATTCAAAAGCATCACCAATTGGTGAATTCTGGGATAGCATCTCTTTGAGTCTTTCTTGTTTCCATAGCAACACAGGCACCACATTATTATGAACTAGACAAACAAGAACATTTCCATGAATGAATGAAAAGCATTGGTTAAGTGCTTACTATGTGCCAAAATACAAATAAGAATGCATACAAATAAAAAAAATTATGTTCTAGCGGGGAAAACAACACACACAGGGCAATAGTGACCAGAAAGGCATTTTGGTCCAGGAAACTCACTTGGATACTGCATGGGTCCATAGGGAAACAGATTGTCGTATCTCATCCAGGGACAATGGAAGAATTGATTTGATCATGGTTTGTGGTTCCAAAACTGGAGGAAGGGAGAGGAGAGAAGGGTGAGCACGTAGTGAGTCAATTAGCAAGAAAGCTGTGGAAGAGAGAGCCAAAGAGAATGACTTCAATAAATAAGCACACATACCTTCTGTAGACTGAATGAATAATGCCTCACATTGATGCACTGCTATTTTACCAATGTCCATTGATCCTGTTGTGATCAGTAATGACACAGTCATTTAAAAGATTTTTTTAAAATCAGTATAAATTACTGAATTCAGAGTGGATTTTTGTCATCATGAATTTTCTCACGTTACAATCTGCATTATTAGAAGAAATAGCCACAAGAATACAAATCCATTGTGAATCCATATTTTCTCAATCAAGACAGAGTAATAGTTTGTATTGTTCAGTCATTTCAGTTGTCTGGTTTTTTGGGACTACATCTGGGGTTTTCTTGGCAAAGATATTAGAATGGTTTGCCATTTTCTTCTCTGGCTCATTTTACAGGTGAGGAAACTGGAGCAAACAGGGTGAAGTGACTTTCCCAGGATCACACAGCTAATAAATGTCTAAGGTCAAATTTGAACTCAGGAAGATGAGTTTTTCTGGTTTCAAGTCCAGTGAACTATGCCCTACACTATGTAACTGCCCACTGAGGGGGATATTAGTCCTCCTTACTCACTCTATCCATTATGCCAGGAATTAATTGTTCTGGATTCAGTTTCCTCACCTATAAAATAATGGGGTTAGACTAGGTGATTTCTAAGGTCTCTTTCAGCTTTAAATGCTATGACTGTGAGAACAATAACGTCTACATGTGACTCTGGCCCAGGGATTCTTAACCTTATTTGTGTTATGGACCGTTTTGGCCATCTGATAAAGGTTTGGGACCCTTTTCCAAAAGGAAATTCGTTTTTTTAAAACCAATAATTGAAGGAATGCTAAATGTCAGCTGTTGTTGTTCAGTTGTTTCAGTCATGTCTGACTCTTTGTAACCCCATTTGGGGTTTTCTTGGCAGAGATACTAGAGTGGTTTGCCATTTCCTTCTCCGGTTCATTTTACAGATGAGGAAACTGAGGTAAACATGGTTAAGTGACTTGCCCAGGGTCACACAGCTAGTCTGAGGTCAGCTTGAACTCAGGAAGACTCATCCACGCTATTCATTGTGCCACCTAGCTGCCCTATAGCAATGGAACAAATATCTTTGTGGGCATCTGAGAGATATTTCATTAATGAAAAAGCATCTTCCTATTGAAAAAAGCTGGGGACTACTGATCTTTTGTATCCCTGACAAGTACTCATCTAACTTCCATTTAAGGACCTACAATGGTGGGGAGTTTATCAAATAAATTCAATAAATGCAGACATATTTATGGATACGCATATTGACAGGCACAAACACAATCTATGTGCACCCCACGATAGAGACACAAAGATGTATGTATGCAAAATGGTGTTACAAACAAGCTATTGCTCTCACCATGAGCAGGCTGAGAGGGGAGTGAAAGCTGAGATACCAAGGCAAAGATGGTAACAGGTCTGTGCAGGAGCCACACAGAGCAGACTCAGAATTGCTGGGGTCATTCAGCAGCATGAATGATTGCTGCTGCTATTAGAACTGCTGATTTCTCACTTTCCTGTCCTTTGCTTCGTTCCAATTCTCTTTATCTCTCAGGAGGGAGATAAATCTGTTTGCCGATCTCTGTTTCTTAAGAGTTTGTTTTGCTTTCTCTGTGTGTGGGTGAGAGAGAGACAGACCTACAGACAGATAGGGAGAGAGAGAGAAGGGTCATAATGACAGTCAAGGAAAATCCTGGCTGGGGGCTCAGAGGAAAAAATAAAAAATGGAATTATGAATTTCAGTTCAGTCTCATTTTCAGTTGTGTCCAACTCTTTGTTTCTTCGTTTGGGGTTTTCTTGGCAAAGATACTGGAGTGGTTTGCCATTTCCTTTTCCAGGAATTATTAATATGAATTTAAAAAAATAACTCCCCTAATTCATGAAACATGGATCTGGATTTCCCTACATAAACAAGTTTAGCAATTTAGTTAGGGGAGGGCAGAGACCAGCTATAGATAGTATATGAAATGGTGCCTTGGTCACTTCCTTCTCCCTTTGTTTCTTTACCCCAATCTGACTTGAAAGGAAAATGAAATCATGCCCAAGGAGCCGGGTCAAAGGAATTGACTAGAAAGTCTCTGAAAATCTTTTGTACAGCTAGTTTGTTTTTCTCCTTTTAATAATTTTTGTTAAGTATAGTCCTAGTACTGGGATCACGATGGTATAGAAACCTTTATAATCTTATTGTATAATCCCATATTGTTTTCCTAAAAGACTCTACCAATTCACAACTATACCAGCAGGGAAATGGTGTATTTGTTCCTTCACAGTCCTGCCAACAAAATATTTTCTGAGTGTGAATGTATATGTACATTCTATCACAAAATCATAGAATTTAGAATTGGACAGTATCTTAAAAGTCATTTGGTCAACTCCCTTGTTTTTACAAATAAGAAAACTCAGGCCCTGGGAAGGTAAATTATTTGCCCAAGATCATACAGATAATAAGTAGAAAAATTGGGATTCAAACACAGAGCATGGAGAAATGTTTTATTTCTACTTTTCTTCTTTGCTATTTCATTAAATGCCTTTGCTCTGAATTAATTGGGTTTTTGTTTTTTGTTTTTTGTTTTTGGCTCACTAGAAAAACTGAACACATTGATAGTGTTCAAGGCCAGACCTGACTCAGAGTGATCAGGTGGTTCAGACGCAGATTTAAAAGGAAAAGGCACATGTGTAGCCCATTGAACACTTAACATTTGCAACTGTGGCTCACCCCCTTTGGTAGTGTGTGTTAATTCTGTGGAGTGCTGGATTTCTTGTGTATTGGCTGAGTGTTTAGTATTTTGTATTTAGTAAATAGTATTTACTATTTAGTATTTATTGAGTATTTAGGTGACCAGCAAGATTCTTCAGAAGGTTAAAGCCAAGTTCCTCTGTGCCAATTAAGTTTTTAAGATGATTTTCTTACTTTTTAGGGGAAAATTTCCTTACGTTGCAAGAACTTTAGTATCTAGTGCTATGACATTCCACTCCCTAGAGTCAAGGTTCTAAATATCTTTTTTTTTAATTTGATATTTTGTTTTTCCTCAATTATATGTAAAAACAATTTTAACATTCATTTTCTTTTAAAGTTTTAACCTCCAAATTCTTTCTCTTCCATCCTCTTCTCCCCCTTCCTTGGGAAGGCAAGCAATTTAATGTAAGTTATACATGTGCAATAATGCAAAATATATTTCCATATTAGACACATTGTGAAAGAAAACACAAACAAAAAAACCCCAAGAAAAATAAAGAGAGTTAAAAAAGAATTTGCTTTAAACTGTATTCAGACTCTTTCCATTCTTTCTCTGGGGGTGGATAGCATTTTTCATTATGAGTCCTCTGGAATTGTCTTGGAGCATTGTATTGGTGAGAATAGCCAAATTATTTACAATTGATTATAGTACAATATTACTGTTACTGTGCACAAAGTTCTCCTGGTTCTGCTTATTTTGCTTTGTATCAGTTCATGCAAGTCTTTCCAGGTTTTTCTGAGAGCATCCTGCTTGTGATTTCTTATAGCACAATAGTATTCCATTACATTCACATACCACAACTTGTCCAGTCATTCTCCAATTGATGGGCATCCCCTCAATCTCTAGTTCTTTGCCATTACAAAAAGAGCTGCTATAAATAATTTTTTCCTTTTCTAAAAAACCTCTTTGGGATACAGACCTAGTAGTGGTATTGCTGGGTCAAAGAATAGGCAGTTTTACAGCCCTTTGAACATAGCTCCAAATTGCTCTCCAGAATGGTTGGATCAGTCTACAATTCCATCAACAATGCATTAGTGTCTCAATTTTCACACATCCCTTTCAACATTTGTCATTTTCCTTTTCTGTTATATTAGCCAATCTGATGTGTCTGGGGTGGAACTTCAGAGTTGTTTTAATTTGCATTTCTCTAGTTAATAGTGATTTATAGCATTTTTTCATATGGCTATAGATAGCTTTGATTACTTTTCTGAAAACTGCCTGTCTGTATCCTTTTTTTTACTATTTATCAATTGGGGAATGACTTGTATTCTTATAAATTTTACTCAGTTTTTGGGAAATGAGAAATTTGAGAAATGAGACCTTTATCAGAGAAACTTGCTTTTTAGGGTTCTCTTAAGTCATGTATTTGGAGGTCAGATTTTCTATTAAGCTCTTGTCTTTTCATCAGAAATTCTTGAAAGTTCTCTATTTCATTGAAAATCCCCTGGAAGGATTATACCCAGTTTTTCTGGATTGTTGTTATTGTGGTTTGGCCTTAATGATAGAAGAGGACTGTAACATCAGGAAGATGATGCTGTGACTTGCAAGTGAGTTGGATTTAAGTGCAAGGTCACCAGCCTCACTCTCTCCTCTGGAGCCATCTGAGTCCAGTGGCAAGATATAGATCAGGATGATTGGAGATTGCCCAGCTGCTGGGTAAGTGATTCTTGGTTGTAATCCTAGCACCTTTGCCCTCTGGAATATCACATTCCAAGCTTTCTGATCCTTTAATGTAGAAGCTGCTGAACCCTGTGTTATCCTGACTGTGGCTCCATCATACTTGAATTGTTTCTTTCTGGTTTCTTGCAATATTTTCTCATTGATCTAGGAGCTCTGGAATTTGGCTTTAATATTCCTGAGAGTTTTAATTTTGGGATGTCTTTCAGGAGATGATTGGTGAATTCTTTCAATCTCTATTTTACCCTCTATTTCTATAATATCAAGACAGTTTTCCTTGAAAATTTCTTGAAAGATGATGGCCAGGCTTTTTTGATCATGGCTTTCATGTAGTCCAATAATTTTTTTTTTGAGGCAGAGTTAAGCGACAGCCAGCAAGTGTCTGAGGTCAGGTCTTCCTGACTTCAGGGCCAATGCCCTATCCTCTGTGCCACCTAACTGCCCCTAGTCCAATAATTCTTAAATTCTCTTTCCTCAATCTATTTTACAGGTTAGTTATTTTTTTCCAATGAGATATTTCACATTTTTTCTAGTTTTTGATTCTTTTAAATTTTATTTTATTGTTTCATGATGTCTCATGGAATTATTTTCTTCTACTTGCCCAATTCTAATTTTTAAGAAATTATTTTTTTCCCTGAGCTTTTGTACCTTCTTTTCTATTTTACCAATTCTACTTTTTAATGAGTTCTTCTCTTCAGTGGATTTTTGTGCTTCTTTTGCCATTTGGTCTATTCTGTTTTTTAAGGTGTTTTCTTCAGTTTTTTCATGCCTTCTTTACCAAGCTGTTAATTCTTTTTTTTATGATTTTTCTTGCATTAGTCTTATTTCTTTTCTCAATTTTCCCTCTACCTCTCATATTTGATTTTTAAAATCCTTTTTGAGCTCTTTTAAGTAATTCCTTTGGAGGGAGAGCCTGGGACCAGTTCATATTTTTCTTTGAGGCTTTGGATATAGATGTTTGACTTTATTGTCCTCTTCTGAGTTTGTGTTTTCATCTTCCGTGTCACCATAGCAACTTTCTATGATCAGATTCTTTTTTGTGATTTGTTCATTTTTCCAGACTGTTTCTTCACTTTTAACTATATGTTAAATTTGGGCTCTGTTCCTGGGGTGGAGGCAACACAGTCCCAACCTTCAGATTTTTTGTATAGCTATTTTTATAGATAGTTCTGGGGTTCTGGAACTTTTCTGTTCTTCCAAGGTTATAGGATCTAAGGAGAAGTGTGTTTACTACTCTCTTGGCTTGTGCTTTGGTCTGTCAGTGGCCAAAAGCATTCTTTTCCACCTGGGAACTGTGATCAGGGTCCCTTCTCCCCTGTAGTCACAAGCTCTGGTGTGTTTGTGCTCCTCCTAAACCTAGGACTGAGACCCAGGAGTGTGATCAGCATTCACATATAGGCAATGCAACAGAGTCCTACACCTAGTGCTAGCAAAGAGACCTCTATAATCCCCCTCTGTGGGCTGAGAGCTCCAGAAGTCATTCTAGGTTATCTTGGACTAGAAAATTGTTTCACTTTGTCTTTTCGTGGATTTTCTCACTCCAGAATTCATTTTTAGGTACTATTTTAAAGACTTTTGGAGGGAAATTTGGCAGAGCTCAGGTGAGTCCCTGCCTTTGTTTGGGGTTGTTTTTTTTTTACACCATCTTGGCTCTATCCCCTCCTAAAGATCTTAAAGCGGACCTTTCACTACTTAAAAGTCATTAGTGTAGCTACAACAGGCAACTAGGTGGCTCAGTAGATAGAGTGCCAGACCTGGAGTCAGAAAGACTCATCTTCCCCAGTTCAAATCCAGCCTCACATACTTAGTAACTGTGTGACTCTGAGCAAGTCACTTAACCTTATTTGCTTCAGTTTCGTCATCTATAAAATGACCTGGAGAAGGAAATGGCAAACCACTCCAGTATCCCTGCCAAGAAAACCCCAAAGGAGATCATGAAGAGTCAGACATCACTGACCAACAATAGTGAAGACAACTTTGACCCTTGGAAATCTGGGAAGCCTAGAATAGTTAGGAGGTACTAAGAATAGGTGAAAAAAAAGATGTGTAACAGGACTTTAGCACATGCCCAGATCACTTAAGGTAGAGGTATCCATGTGGTAGACCCTAGTAGGGACCTGCTTCTGGAAGAAGACATCCTATATTGGTCAACCATGAGGTTGGGAGCAGCTTCTTTCTGCAGAGTGTCAGCTGATAGCATTTTAAAATCTACTTGCCGTTACCTGGAAGACATCCTAGCCTGACAAAGCAGAGAAAAGATTTTATTACTGTCTCCTGGGAAGGAGCAGTGAAAAGAAGAGTTGAAGAAGACTCCTTGCATTGGAAAATATGAGATTTACTGGAGGATGTAGGGAGAAATGCTCTCTGCCTTCTCCCTTCCTCAGTTTAATGTAGGTGTCAATACACTTCCTCATTGGGAATGTTACTTTGTTATAAAGGCCAAATTATCCCAAGGAAATTATTAGAAGCAGGAAATATAGTAACAAGGTGGGATGCCAGGACTAAGATGTTCTGCGAGAACTAAACATAGGAGATAAGGCAAGTGTGGGAATTGAGTGAACCATAATGACTCCATCTTGTGCTGGAACTAGCTCAGTTCCATTTCTGTTCAATTATGGGTCGAGTCCAATCTCTGTCTTGTGAGAAAACTTTATTCAATCATGGGAACTGTGAGAAAACTTTAATGTATTGTTTGAACCTTGCCCCGTATGGCTGGAAAACTGGACCACCTCTGCCTGTTGCTTAGAGACCCTTATCCAGGTTATGCCGACCAGAAACCCAGTTAGAGCTGGAGACTGAGGCAAGTTTTCTCACATTTCTACATCTCAAGCAACCCATAGGTCTTATCTGAAAACTGGCCCTGTACTGGTCAATCAGTTACCCTCATTTTGCCTCAGCTTTCTCCACTATAAAATAGGGATAATAATAGCACCTACATCTCAGAGTCATCAGATGAGATAATATTTGTAAAGGTGCTTGGCAAGGTGCCTGATACATAGAAAGAATTTAATAAATGCTTGTTTTCTCCCCCTTGACTCTCCAATAAGCTCATTCTGAATTCTTCATCCCACAAACAGGAGGCTAGCTCTGTCCACCTGCCTTTGATGGTGCACTGTTCTGGGACTCACTACAAAGCTTTTGCAGGCGTATATGATGGCTATCCCAGCCTCCACTTCTCTCTCAGTCTGGTGACTCCAGTCCGCATTGTAAAATGTTTCATCTCTGAACTAGCAAGAAAGAAGTTGCTTTTTGAGACATACAGTATCTGGCACATAGTAGGCACTTAATAAATGTTTATTGACTGACAAATTACAGAACCCTTAGATAGCCCTTGGATATCTCTTTTGTCTTGCAGAAGGATTAGGCCTTTTAGGGCCTGCCTTATGCATAGGTTTAGTGTGATTTCAGGGGCTTCCAAAGACTCCTTTTACATTAGTCCCCTCTCCAAAAAAATACTTTCTAATTAATCTGTGTAGACATCTGTGTGCATATTAACCCCAAAGAATTGAAGTTCTTTGAGACCAGGTGTTGTCTAGCTTTTGTTTTTCTTAGTACTCTGCCTTCCATATAACACAGTACTTGCTTAATAATACATGAATGAACAGCCCAGAACATGTAGAGAAAACTTAGAGCGAGTGAATGTATCTGAGTATAAAGAGAGAGTAAGTAAAGACTAGTGGAAGGCTGGCCCTGATCACCAGGTTATCCCTCAGAAGTATCAAAAGGAAATATACCATGTGGGAGTCTGTAACAACTCAGCCCCAGAGCTTTGGGAAAGAAGAAAATGGATGTTGGAGTCCAGGCCAAGAGTTCTCGCTGTGGCTGGGCCCTCTTCAATGTGTGAGGCAGGAAGGGGAGGGAGGGAGTGAGGGCAGGCAGGGAGAAGGGGAGAGGCAGGGATTAGTCACAGGTGGATTTAAGTTTCCTTTGGCCTGGTGTGTTTCCAGTCCTTGCCTCCCAATTCCAGCTGGCAATGGCATATTTGTGGCTCTATTTTTAATGAGACATGGATGCCTTATGGAGAACTTGGAAAAAACATTCTGTTTAGCTATCGCCCTGTCTATTCATGTGCATGACCACATGCTGGGTGCCAACAATCTGCCAGGCCCCGCTGAGAGCAAAGGGCTTGATGGAGAGCCCACCATGCTTCCCTCTACCTCTTGGCAGGTTTTTGGCCTAGGAAGATAAGGTTATAAAACACGGATGCCAAGAATGGGTGTGAATTTCTAGGGAGTAAAATACCTTATATTTGTAAGGTTTCCAAAGTGTTTTCTTAACCATTTTCTCATTTGATTCCCTTGTGAGGAGACATTCTTTTCCCCAATTAGTAGGTAAGCAAATGCAGCACTGAGAAGCAAAGAGACTTTTCTAAGGTCACGCATCCAGTTTCTGGAAAGGTTTGAACTAAAGCAAACTTCCTGACCCCTACCCTAGAGTTCTTTCCACTGCCTGCTGCTTAAAGGCCAAGATGGAGCCTCTTTGAACAGGCAAGACTAGGGATTAAATTACAGGATGTTTGGGGACATCCGTCTTTCCCCTTTAGCCTCTCTAGAACATGGTGTGTGTGTGTGTGTGTGTGTATGTGTGTGTGTGTGTGTGTGTGTGTGTGTGTGTGTATGTGTGCAAGTGTTTGAATTATGGGACTTCTAGTACAATGTTAAAGTCTCTAAGTGGTTGTTGAAAACAGATTGTTGTTGGGAGTAACGGGGTGATGGCACCTCACCATTCCCCTTTGCTTGAGGCTCCTGAGAATCTTTCCCTGCCCCAATTTTTCCTCCTAGAATCCCTAGTTTTCTTTGAGCTTAGGTCAAACACCACCTCCTACATGAGGTCTTTTCTGGTCCTCCCAGAGAAGGGGCCTTCCTTCTGTGCCTAAGCCTTCAGCCCGTACCCCGAGTTACTTTGTATTTATGTTGGATACATTTGTCTGAGCTCAAATATGACCTTACAGACACTTAGTAGCTATGTAACTCTAGGCACATCCCTTAACCCTGTTTGCCTCGGTTTCTTCATCTGTAAAATGAACTGGAGAAGGAAATAGCAAACTACTCCAATGGGAGTCATGAAGGGTATGACACAATTGGAAAATGGCTAAACAATACACACACATGCACACATGCATATGTGTTAAATATAGGATGCTGGAAGAAATCATATCTATAAGTTGATTAGCAGAGTACTAGGCACATAGCAGGCACTTAAGCGCAAGAATGCCTTAGAAACTACACCTACGTATGTAGATTAGGCTAGTTATTTCTTAAGAGATGCTAATATCCTCTAGATATAATCAATGGTTCACAGTGAGGGGGACTAAGGCTCATAACACTTAAATGGTTTTCTTGTTGTCTAAATCCAAAAATACATGAGGAGTCAGTGACTCCTCCCTCAGGCTTGACACACCCTTCTGATTGGCGCTCCATCATAGTAGATGTTGGGGGCAGGAGAGTTTCGACCACCTGATTCAAGGGTGTACAGTTATCCCTTCAATATATCAACTTTCCCCACTGAGGTTTCAATATATCTTGGGTTGGCATAAGAAATTAAATGGGAATTTTGGGGGAGTTTTGCAGAAGCAACACATGACACATGAAGGCCAGTAGATGACACAGAAATGCATAATATATGTATGTATGTAATATAAACATATTTTATCTTTTAATACTTGTAATAATTCAGATTTCTTCTCTAACACTAAGGGAGGGCCAAAAAATTTTACATAGATTTTCTGTTCCCTTAACCCTCTAGATGTGGAAGGGATAACTGTATCTTAATTGAATAACTTTCCCATGCTATTGATAAGTAATATTAGATCATCTATAAGTGTCTCATTTCAATTCTAATACTGAACTGAAACATTAGACCAGCCTAAGTCTGGCCAGGTCTAGAACATTTGGCATAGCTGGGAGATTTGTATTCGAATGATGCTGTGTTTGAAGTTGAAGAAGGATAATGGAAACAGTAGGAGTCCCCTGTGATCAGATGCCCTGATGTCCCACTTCCTCTGGATTGAGTACTTCTGGATGTATACCTCAAGGAGGCACCTACTGAACCAGGGGCATTAGAAAGTAAATGATCTGTAGGAATTCAGCTCAGAGAGACAGATATGCTCTGGATAGTTAAGAACTATGCCCTGAAGATGATAAATGTAATAAACTCTTATTTGTTAAATTTTTCATAATTTTTTATATGGGGAGTGATACTGATTTACAAGCACATTTGTGATGAAGTCAGAGATTCTTACTATTGACCTTTGCACCAAAACAGCCTCTAAGCAAGAGGGTAATGATCTCTGAACTACCTTACCCTGAGGACCCTGACCTGTGCAAAATAAGGATTGTTAACTTTATCATCTGTGCGGGGGCACTGGTATTACTGGTGCTGCTCTGCTTATCACCCCCTCCCCTTTACATCAAGATACCACTGTGTATGGAAAAGATTTGTTGTTATCCACCCCCTGGACTGGGGGCAACTAGGTGCCATTATGGATAGAATGCTGGATCTGGAGTCAGGAATACTCATCTTCCTGAATTCAGATCTAGTCTCAGACACTTACTAACTGGGCAAGTCACTTAACCCTGTTTGCCTCAATTTCCTCATCTGTAAAATGAGCTGGAAAAAGAAATGGGAAACCACTCTAGCATCTTTGCCGAGAAAACCCTAAAAAAGTATCACAAAGAGTTGGGCATGACTGAACAACCACCTGGACCAAATTATTAGTATGTGGGATTTGGTTGTCTTTCTCTCTTTCCCCACCCCCCTTTTAATTTTTAGAAAGTTCATTTCTAAAATTCATTTAGAAAATTCACCAATTTCATTGGTACTTTAATTTTTATATTTGTGGTTTTCTAATAACCCCTCTCCCTAAGAAGACTCTTCTTTGTAACAAAGAAGTACATTTAAGCAAAACAAACTGATATATTTGTTATGACTTATTCAGTGTGTGTGGTCTACCATCTTTTTTTTGTCTTTCTGTTTTGTTTGTTTATTTGTTTGTAAAAAAAAAATCGATACCTATTTCCTCCTCCAGGGCTGCCTACTCCAGGCTTCTCAAATTCTTGAAGTCAGGATTACCCAATAATGGTGATAAAGTCATTTAAGTAGTGAAGGTCCTCTACAAGACCTTTAGGACCTTGCCACTATGGGGCAGTGTGTTATAGGAGCAATATCTAGCTCAAGCAAGTTAAGCTAGTTATTCCTTAAAACATTTTGAATCTGTCTTTGAGACCTAATTGGTTCATACGTAAGGATCATACCATTGAAGTAACTTCCTGATCAACTAAAGACAAAATCAAAGGAAAGAAGAGTTGGGAATCTTCCCTCAGTCTTGACCCACATTTCTGACCAGCACACCACCATGGCAAATGCAGAAACAGGGAAGCTATGCCCAACTGAATCAATGGTGTGAATATCCCTTCTGTGCTATTAATAAACAAATTTCATCCTGTTAATTCTATGAGTGCCTCATTTTCTTTCAGTTATGAGCCTGAACCACCAGACTGGCCTTAATTCACCTTGCTTAGACTAAAGCAAGAAGATCCTGAAAATGGAGAAAAAATAAGGAAAAAAGAACTACAATATGCTCTGTGGGAGAGCAGACTGCAGGGAAAAGGGGGAAGAAAGTCTGCAATCAGTCCTCTGGAAGACAGATCTGAAGCCTACATGACTGAAGATTTCATCCACCTATTGGAGCTCCTAAGGTAAGTTTGGCCCATTGGTCTCAAGAATAAAGAATATAGCAGTGAGGAGGAACTGGGCTCAGCTCTGGGACCTGGAAGCTTCATATACCAGCCCAGAATTCTGGAAGGAAAAAAGATCTGGTCCCTCTAAATTTCCCAACAAGGGACTACAATAGGAGAGTCAGGACCAAGGCTCAGTCACCTAAACCAGAACAAAGACAGGATAGCAATACCTGGACTCCAATAGAAGCAGAACCCAACTTTGATAGGATGTATTCTCAATCTAATATTGCAACCAAAGAAAGGACTTGGATCTAATCAACTCATGAGAGTTTATGAAGGGGGCAGAGGCTGAAACTGACACAAAACCTAATTCCAGAAACTATTTGTGAAGACATGAGTAACTAAGGGGAAAGCTCCTAATACAATGAAGAAATACTATGGATTAAAAAAATATCCAGTATAAAATCTTAGAAAAAGAAAACAACTTTATAAAAATTTCAAGAATAATCCTAGAAAAAAGAATGCTTTGTCTAATGGAATACAGTGAAAAAATGGAGAGAATAAAGCAACAACTGAACAAGAGACAAAGAATGACATTAGACCTCTTGGAACTTGAAAAAAAAAACAGCTTAGAACAGAAGGTGGAAAACCTTAGCACTTAGGGGACACACACAGAAAAAGAATGGAGCTAACAGAACTCAATGATTCAACAAGACAGCAAGAAATAGTAAAACAAAGTCAAAAGGCTGAAAAATCAAAAGACCACAAAGTTTACCAAAAAAAATGGATCTGGGAAACCTGGAAAGGATGAGAGACAATTTAAGAATCACTGGACTTCCTGAAATTCAAAAGCAAATGAAAATCCTAAGTAAAATACACCAAGAAGCTACTAGAACTCTTGGACCCGGTGGCACTCTGGGCCTCCACCCTCCAAACAACAACAACAAAAACCTAAAAAGAATCAACTTTAAAGAATATTAAAATAGAGCATACCTATAAATTTCATGACTCAATTCAACCAGGAAAAAAGAGATCAGGTACTAAGGGACAACAGCCAGAATTACACACAATCATGTAGCATTGATCAGGTGCTTACACCCTAGAAGGTGGAGAAGAGACCACTGTCTTTTCAAAATCCCATTGTCTTCAAGTGGTAAAGACGGATGAACTCAGGGAATGAGTGTGGTTTTATGTTGCTTTGTTTCCTTTAAGAGAGTAAAAAAAAAAAGAGAGAGGGGAAAGAGTACACTAGGAAAGAAATAAGAAAGGTTGGAACTTACTATATCTCATAATTAGGACCTGTTAAAAGAAGAATATACAAACATGAATGTTGGAATAGGGAGAGCTGATATTTCATGAATCTGTCTTCTCTGAATTGGGTAAAATAAGGTAGAAATCACAGAGAGACAACTTCGTACTGAAATATTTTATAGCCATCAGAGGAACAGACAAGGAAGTCAGAGGGGTGTTAAAGGGGGGCGGGGTATTAAGAGAGAATATAAAGTTGGGGAAGGAATAATCACAAGCAAAATAAATTTCAATTAAAGAAGTCAAGTTATAAGTAAGGAATTAAAAAGACAGAAAGAAAAGTTAAAAGCCCATTGACCTAGATTTGGGCTGAGTGAAACAGGAAGTACAGAGAAATGGGATCAGATACTCCAATTTTAAGTTATTGATGTTTATCCCATTCCATTTCTTTCCCCATATTCTTTTTCTTTGTAAAGAGTCAGTATGGAGGGAGAGAAGAAGGAGCACAACAATAGAAGATTATAAAGGAAAAAAGAACATGTCTAGCAACCACATTGAATGTTAATGGAAAGTGCTCACCCTTAAAATGAAAAAGAATCCAGAAAGGATTAGGAAGCACAATCCTACAATTTTTTTTGTTTTATAATAAAGAAACTTGAAACATAAAATTCACACAAAGTTAAAAATGAGGGACTGAAGTAGAAGCTATTATGCCTACTTGAATCTGAAAAAGCAGAAGTAGTAATCATGACCTCAGACAAAGCAAGAGTAAAAATATACATGGTTAAGAAAAATAAACAGGGAAACTACATTTTGCTTAAAGGTACCATAGACATTAAACAATATCAATGTTATATAATGCACCAAATGACATCTAAGTACTTAAAGGAAAAGCTGAGAAGATAGGACACAATAGACAAAGAAAGATAAATACCAACTTAAACCAGTACAAGTAAGTTGAAATGCATTATGTTTTGTCAGTCAATAGTTAAAACTGAGAAAATCAAATTGATTTTATTCTGTAATTGATTTCATTGTGTATCACCTCCAACATTTTGTGTAACTACCTAAATCACTCATTATCTCTGGGTTAAGTTTAGAAGCTCAGTTTTCCCGCTACTCATGGTTCCATTCTTATTTCAAGGAAATCTGTTAACCTTGAGGAGGTAGGTGAATGCCAAGGATTCTGGTCTGTTATCTCTGCAACATTGGTTGTCCTTCAAGAAAGTCTGGGGGAAAAATTTAAAAATAATACATTTTTTAAAAAAAGAAAGTCTGGTCTGTTATTGTTGTGACACTAGCCCTATCACCTCCAGTCCCCACCAAAGAGCTTTCCATAGCAATAAGATGGAAGGAGGGGCTACTGTTTAGTTGGTGTTGCATTCCAAATCTCCAGACAATCAGATTGTCCCCCATATCTCTGATACTTTTGACTTTATGACCAATTGTATTGTTTTCCTCATCTCTGATGCTGCCATATACTTTTTGGATCCTCCTCCTCTTGTCCATAAAAATGACCTATCAGTCCTCATTCGGAATACTAGTTGGCGAAGGAGGCTGAGACCCTTTCTATTGGCAAATTTTCTCTTTGCTAATAAATTTGTCATACTTTGAGCTTTGTGCCTCAGTTTACCTAAATTTTAATCACATTAGTCAAGAAATATTTATTAAGAACTTACTATAGACAAGCACAGTGCTAAGTGCCTGGGATACAAATAAAGGGAAAAGACAGTCCCTGCTCTCAAGGAGTTCAGAGTCTAATGGGGGAGACAACATACAAATAACTATCTATGTATAAGATAATTAGAAAATAATCAACAGCAGGAAAGCATTAGAACTAAGGTGTGGTGGCCAGAGAGTTTAATTTGTTGTAAGGATGACTTGTGTTCATTCAAATCCTGGTTCTGACAAGATTTGTGACCTTGGGGTAAATCTCTGAACTGTGGTTTCCTCAACTGAAAAAGGGTGGAAAATCCCTTTAGTATCTCCCTCTTTGGGCTGTGGTGATATTTAAATGAGATAATGTATATTAAGAATTTAAAAACTTGAGAGCTCTCTAGAAATGCCTGGAGATAGTGAAAACTTAGTGTAGGTCCAGACTTGGGGAAAAGTATGGCAGCATTAACATTTGCTTTTGGTACTCTCTCTCTCTCTCTCTCTCTCTCTCTCTCTCTCTCTCTCTCTCTCTCTCTCTCTCTCTCTCTCTCTCTCTCTCTCTCTCTCTCTCTCCTCTCCTCTCTCTCTCTCTCTCTCTCTCTCTCTCTCTCTCTCTCTCTCTCTCTCTCTCTCTCTCTCTCTCTCTCTCTCTCTCTCTTTAAATTTCATTACTGTTCTCCCTTTCCTCCTAACTTACTTCCTAGGCAACTCTTCTTTCCCATTCCTGTATCAGGGTCTTATTCTCAGCTGACTGTCAGCTATAGTCACCTCTAGGGTATTAGTTGCTAACTGGCTTAACACATGATTCTTTCTAATGATGTTTGCATTTTAATATGAAAACATTAATAATGGCATCCTGTATTTGCAGCATATTTTAGAATTTGTAAAACTACCTTTTGCATACGTGATCTCCTCTGATCCTCATGTCATCACTGTGAAAGAGGCAGGATAACTATTATTATCCCGGATTCGCAGAAATTAAGGCACATAGTTTTTGCTCAAGGTAATAATATAGCAATCGAGGGATAGAGTCAGAGACAGAATTTGAGTAGCTGACTCTTTTCTAACATTTTAACAAGGGACTTTGGAAACTAGGAAAAAAACCTTAGGACCTCAAGGAATGAATTTCTAAGGGAGTAATTTTAAGTTCGGTTAACATGTGAAAAGAAGCATTTTGGGGGCAAAGAACTGCCTGGCTTCCCTCTTGTCATGCTGCATATGTCAGATCTATGCCAAGGGGCTCAACAGGCCTGGGAAAGGACCCTGGGGCCAACCTTTACTTTCTCTCAGTTTCTCTAAGACTGAAGAGCAAGGAGCTAGCCTGAAAGGCCACTGGACTCACATTCCATGAACAGGACTCAGCTTCCTGGTCTCTATGGGCCTCCACTATTCGAGCTCAGTCCTGACTTCCATTTATTTCCTTTACCTCATCCTACGTGTAATTTGTCGTGTGTTCTCTTCCTCCCCTTCATCTTCCCTTCTGGTCTAATGCATTAGCCACCAGAGACTAGGGAAAACTGTCTGTTGTCATGGTAATGCTGCAGCCCAGTACTGTGCTCTGCATCACCTGCCAGTCACCTGAGTCTGTTGCAGTGTTTGTGTCAAAGCTTGTGGCTGCTAAAGTTCTCTGAAGTTGTTCTTTACAATTCATCCCAGGGTCTGTCAGGGGGACAGTTCAGGATAGGGCAAAAAGGTGGGGAGAGAGCCTAAGAGGACAAAATGATCCCAGAGAAGCACGTGGGGGGAAAGGGATTGGGGAGACAATGGGATGGAGCAAGGTAGTCTCTCTAAGGTGGAGAATAAAGGGAGAGAAGATGACTGTGTAGGTTCCCCAAAGTCTTGGAAGCTACTTCATATGGATCCTTCATATGTGAAAGGGAAGAGGACTTGGCCAGAGTTAAGTCCAATTAGGCAGGGAACTGAGACCTCCTCTTTATCTTCTCCCCATTCTCCCTTCTTTCCCAGAATGTCTTTACTATCACCAGTCTCTGTCTACCCTCTGAGATCACAGAATTATAGAATTTGGGAGCTAGAGGAACCTCCAACTCGGCCATCAGAGGACTCCCCACCAATATTGACAAATGGTCTTCCAACTTCTACTTGAGGACTTCCAAGGGAGGACCCACCTTGCCTCTTTATGACTTCTTATTGGTCCTAGTTCTATTTTCTAGGATCCAAAACAAGTTTAATCCTTTTCCCAAGATCTTCCAATACCTGAAGATGACTGTTGTAAACCCCCTGAGTCATATGTTCTTAGGCAAAACCAAAATGCCCAATTCCTTCAACAAGATTTGTCATGGAAATAGAGATATTCTAGTTATATGGTATTCTAGGTATAGATATGTGGTGGCAGCTATGGGATAAGGAGAGAAGTAAGAAGGAGGTAAAGGAGAGAAGGCAGAAACTAGAGAGAAGGATTAAAGGGAACAGGGAGAGGACACATACCAAATTCCATATACCATGAAGAGAAGGGATTAAGAAGCCAGGTCTGGGCCCACAAGCACCCCAGCAAAGAGAGAGAAGAAGAGGAAGGGACAAGGGAGGGGCATAGGTGGCGGGCAGAGGAATTCAGTTCAATCAGTCAGTCAACATGCATTTATTATGAGCCTATTATGTGCTGGACTCTGTGGTAAGTACTGGGAAGACAGGGAAAGGCAAAAAACAGTCCTTGTTCTTAAAGAGCTCACAGTCTAAGCACCTAGTGTACGGCATGATCCATAGCAATGCTAAATAAACATTTGTTAAATTAATTTAGTTAAGGGAAAATGAAAGGAGAAATGTGAAGAAAAAAGAAGGGAAAGCAAGGAAACATGATGATTTGATCCTATGCCAATTCAGATTTGAATTCACACAATTCCAGGGAATAGTTTCAATAAGCAGGCCCTGTTAATTGTAAATAATCACAGAGATATCTGCCTATGAGAGAAAAAAGAGGAGGACTAAGTGAAGTGACTTCTTATAACCTCCTCCTCTTCCTGTTACTAGACTAGGAATGCCATAAATATAAGGCATTATCTTTAACTCTCCTCACTCCAAAATATCCTGAATACTGAGGTGATTTTCCTTAAATATAAGTCAGGTTACTACTCCCTGGCCTGCAGTGACTCACTATTGTCCCTAGGAGAAAGTATAAATTCCTCTGTTTGACTTTTAAAGTCATTCACACCCTGGATTCAACTTATATTTTTAGTCTTTTATGTATTACTGTCCTTCCCTTATTCTATGGCCCAGCTAAACTGACTTTCTCTCTGTTAGTGATACTTAATTTCTATCCTATGCCTTATCACCAGCTATCCCCCATGCCTGGAATATACTCCCTTTTCACAGTGCAATCCTTCACTTCCTTCAAGACCCAGCTAAAGTACAACCCTTACAGGTATCTGTCAGACTTGGAGCTTTAGCAAAGCAAAATGAAAAGATATTTGCTCCTTTGGATACCTCCCACCTTGAGAATGTAAGACAAGCAGATTCTTTCTAGACCACCTCTTTCTTCTTCCAAAGTCTCCACAGGAAACAAGACCTTCCTTTGGATGCTGCTTCTCTTGGAAGCTAGATCTTCCTCGATAGTCTTTCCTGCACTCTAAGCCATGTGAATCTGATTTATCAATGCTTCCATTAACCTGGGTCATGTAGTTCATCTATCTTTGCTATTTAGATGTTTTTAAAAGCTATACATGAAACAAAAAGAGTAAAATTCTCTCACAATTGACTCAGCTCCTAATTAGAGAAATCTTTGCACTCTGGACAGAAGTTTAAACCTCTGCCCTGTTTTAGTTCTGTGTATACCATGCTATTCACAGGCATCCTCCAATTGTAGTCAATTGACACATATAAGTCATAGATAATTTATAACTAGTCTTAATTTGTATCAGACCAAAAAAATAAAAGTCAAGGAATCAGCTTAAACAGAGAAAACCATATACCTGGCATTGCAGCAGGGTGTGAGTAAAACCTTCACTGTCCTCTAGTTGGTCCCAAGGAACCACCAGTTTACCACCAGCAATATCCATCCATTCCAGTCATCCTCTATCCAGAATTTCCAGGTCTAAACAAAGAGACTTGGCCAGTGGAGACCAGCCTGCAATGCTTTGACTAGCGTCTCTTATGTTGCATAGTAAATTGCCTGCTGTAGTTTTTTTTTCTTGCCAACTGATGTAGAGCTACGGTCGCTACAGAAAATCTAAACCCCTGTGAGTAAATATTGCTGCAACTAATGCTCCTATTCCATTGGATGCCATTGCAGTGACTTGTTCCCCCTGAATCTGGATATCCTGACTAGTCACTTGAGTTCATCGTCCTCCCCTTTCCTCCATCTCCAGCCCAACTCACAGGGCTCCCTCTCACAATGATAATCCCACAGGTTCCATTCTGACCATGGGATTGCAACTCCTGTCATTCATTTCTCCATGTATCTGAGACATTTGAGTTACATGCACAAAGCCTTTTCCGACATCCTCTTCCCAACTCCTAGAATCCTCTTTCTGTAACTTTTGCTGTTTTTGAGTTATTTTTAAGTTGTGCCAATTCTTTGTGACCCAATCTGGGGTTTTCTTGATAAAGATAGTGGAGTGGCTTGCCATTTCCTTTCCCAGCTCATTTTAGAAATGAGGAAATTGAGGCAAACAGAGTTAAGTGACTTGCCCAGGGTCACACCGCTAGGAAGTGTCTGAGACTGGATTTCAACTCAGGAAGATGAGTCTTTCTGACTCCAGGCCTGATGTTTCCCCAGCTACCTTATGTTTATCCTATATATGTTTATATATGTAAATATTGAATGCAAACTCCTTGGAAAGGTTTCTTCCTTCCTAGCTTTCTATCTTTCTTTTTTATATTTGTATCCCCTTCTTCCTAGAACAGTACTTGGCATATAATACATGATTAATAATTGCTCCTTAGATCACATTCCCTTCCACATACTCAGCAATCCAGGGACACTGGCCTCCTGACTATTTCTCAAATGACACTCCATCACCCAGTTCTCAACATCTGAGACTGGCTGTCTCCTGTTCCTGGAAGACTCTCTCTCATTTCACCTTTGTCTTTTGCATTCCCTGACTTCCTTCAAATCTCAGCTAAAGTCCTAACTCCTAGAAGAAGTCCATGATCCCCCTCAATGCAATTGCTTTCCCTCTGACGTTATTTCAATTTATCCTGTAAATATTTTGTTTACATATGGTTGTTTTCATGTTGTCTCCTCCTTTAGACAGCGAACTCCTTGAGAACAGGGACTGTTTTTAATTTTCTTTGTGTCTCCATCACTCAGTACAGCCTGCCACGTAATAGGTGCTGTAAAATGCTTGTTAATTTGTTGATTAATTAAGGCAAGGTTTATTTTTCCAAAAGTCTTTTTTTAATAAATTTTCCATTTGTTTATTGTATGCCCTGAGAATATCTGTCCATACTTCTCCTTTTTGAGGAGAAAGTGTTAATCTTTCTTACACCTATCTTGAGGTGATGAGGTAAATAGGAAGTTGCATCCGGGAAGTAGCTGTGGACAATCTCAGAGATCACTTTGTAGCCTTTTATGAAAAACTAATGCCTGTTGCAGAAGAGAAAGAGGAGGCATGGGGAAAGGGAGGAAGGATAAGTCTCACCCATGCTGGTAGATTGTAGTCTTATCACCTTTCTATTGTCTGGATGCTGCTGCTGTAGCTGTGGATAGGGTAGCTGGGACCAAGTTCCATCCTCTCTCATACCCATAGAGTGAGCAGGCCTGTTCCTGTCTCCTCCATAGTTTGCTGTTATCCTAGTGCAGTTCTAGATGGGGTGGCTGCTATATAGGCCACCCTCTGTTCCAATCTCTGGTTTTTGCCGCTGTCTCCTGGCAGCCTGATCTAGGTGCTGGCCTCAGTCCCATTTCAAAGTTCTTTACTTTGTGCATTCAACAACTATATTTTACCTTTATTCCCTGCCCTAAAAGACTCCATCTGGTTGTTAGATTTTGCATTAGTCTCAAACTTTCTAGAGGGTCCCTGGTACAGGCCTCCTGAGTGATGTACTATCTCCCTCCCTGGATAGTCATGCACAAGAACCTGGGCCCTGTCTCTTTTAGTGCCTCGAAGTAGAATGCTAACTTTAAGCCCATTGGAGGGCTGGAGGCTACATGCACTTCTTGGCCCCATTTTCCTACACAGTAATCTATCTAGGTCTGGATCATCCCCCTGTTGCAACTCTGATAGGCTGGGACCAAGATTCCCCTAATTTCAAGCCCCATTAACTAGAAGATAGACTGGATCAGACCCCCTCAGAGCATCTGCAGGCTTCAGGTCACATTCTTGTGCAGTTCTGTGCTTGACAGAGGAGTTTATGGGTGTTTCCCTTACTGATCATTGTTTTTTGATCATGTGCTTTTCTGGAGTGTTCATACAGGGAGCTGGATGCCACTGGGATATTTCATGTTACCATGGCAACTCTTGAGGAAAGAATTGGAAGGAGAATAAGATTAGAAGAAAAAGTGGTAACAGATTCCCTGAAAACCAGAATACGCCAAACAGAAATCAATGACGCCATAAAACAGCAAAACAAAACCAAGAGATTGAATGAGCAAAATAAAAGGTTTGATATCTATTACTAAAAAAAGCTAAGTAACTGACCTGGAAAAAGATTAAGAAGGGAAAATTTAAGACTCATTAGACCTCCTGAAAACCATGATAAAAAAAACCTGGACACTATTTCAAGAAATCACACACGAAAACAATATTTCAAAACCAAAAAAAAAAAAACCAACAAAAAACCAAAAGCTTACAATGAAGAATGGCCTGCCCTGCAAACAAAGCTGAGCATAATCCTTTAGAGGAAGAAATGTATCTTTAATGAAAGAGAGGACTTTCAAGTATTTTTAATGAAAAGATGATAGATGGGTAGTAACTTTGAAATGCAAAGACAAGCAACAAGAAAGACCTAGAAAGGTAAACAATTTTTAAGCAATTGGAAGGAGTCATATGGTGATGTATGGGGATCTTAGGGCTAAGATTCTAATAAAGGGAGAATAAATAAATGTCCCTTCAGAATCTTGATCATTTTAAATATCACTGAGAACATTAAATAAGAAAAAGAGGGGGTAGTGGTTCTGGTCTGAGGATTTGAAGAGGGGAAAGAAAAGGAAAGGAGAAAGGAAAATGCTAGTATAGAAAAGAGGAAGAAGGGTTTGCCCCTTGCTATTTCTCATAATTGGGATTCTTGAGAAGAGTGAATAAACATGGAGGAAGGAGTGTGGGGGGTAGATGTCGGATGAACCTCATTCTCATCTGAAATGGAAAAACCAGGATGAAACACATACAGTTTTGTGTAGACAACATCAAACTTTATCTTCCAGTGAAGATGGCTTGTTTACTATTCCCGGAAGTCAGTATTCCACCTCCCACCTGGAATGCCTTGGTGTATTACATGTCTAGAATGCACACCCTTCCCATTTATGTCTCTTAGTATCTCCAGCATCATTCAACACTCTGTTCAGGTGATGTACTCAAAGAGAAGTCTTTCCTGATTTCCCTTGTTGCTATTTCTCTCCCCTTTCCTAAATTTTACATGTATTCGCATGCCTCATCACCCAGTAGAGTGTGAGCTCCTAGAGAATGGGGACATTTTTCCTTTCATCTTAGTAGAGGTAGTGCATGGGGCAGCAGTTAGAGCAATGGGCTTGGAGTTAGGATAGACCTGAGTTCAAATCTAACCTCAGATACTTACTATCTGTGTGACCCTGAGTAAGTCACTTAACCTCTGTTTTTTCAGCTGTAAAGTGGGGCTAACCTCCCAGGGTTGTTGTATAGATCAAATGACACAATATTTGTTTAAAAATACGTTTGGCACATCTACTTTGTAAATACTTATTCCCTCCTCTTCCCCCACCCCCTAGAGTGTATTAGTATACTTCACATGGTGATTACTTACTAAATGTTCACTGGGTTGGATTATTTGGATCTTTCATGCAGTTTTAGCACTATTCACTTACTGTCATTATCCATTACTGGGTTGGGCTTGCTCTCAACCCTCATTCTCAGAGTGGATGAGCAGGAGGGTTGAATGAGTAACAGATTACCCCCACTAAGTGTACATAGAGAGCCCTTGGGGATCAGTTGCTTACATGATCACTGCTTTTCTTTATACTCTTTTATATCTTCACATCAAAAATAACTTTTATGAGACCTCAACCACAATGGGAAGAAATGGATGAACCCAGTTCTTGTTTTTAAATGGTTCTTTGTCTGAAGTTGTTGCCACTGCAGTACTCTCTGTCTCCTGCTAGGTGGCAGTATTTGCCCGTCTTTGGGGCAGAGGTTTGCCATACTTTTTTTTTTTTTAAAGTCTGGAAGATCTAGGAACACAACATACCCTCCTTTCTGTTCTGAGTTGGGTAGCATTGGTCCAACACTTGTCTGTCAGCAGTTGGAACGAGAGAGTGAACTTATAAGTCCTGGCCCACATGCAGAAACTCATCCAACTGCCTACTGGTGTATCTTGGAATCACAAAATCATAGATCATTCAAGATGGAAATGACCTTAGGGGTTCTCCCTTCAGCCCCTTGGCATTCTATCTCCAGCCTTTGCATGGAGTCACAGAATCCTCATGTTTCTTCAAAGTTCATTTCATGTACTTCTTCGCGAAGCCTCCCCTTTTCCTCCATCTGTCAGTTCTCTCTGCCTCTTCAAATTGCCTTATAGTTACTTATCCATGTACATGCTATATACTCCTCACACAACT
This sequence comes from Notamacropus eugenii, assembly GCF_028372415.1. Taxonomy (NCBI): domain Eukaryota; kingdom Metazoa; phylum Chordata; class Mammalia; order Diprotodontia; family Macropodidae; genus Notamacropus; species Notamacropus eugenii. The sequence goes on along the minus strand of NC_092874.1, from coordinate 334,616,036 downwards.
CAAGTCCCTGCTTTAGTCTTGTATTCCCTGGGCTTGTCATATGCTTCACACATAATAGGTAATTAATAAATATTTGCTGAATTGAATTAAATGAAATCTATCTCAACATCTTAATTTTACAGAGGAAACAGCCCTGAACATGGCCACATGGGACCTGCCCAGGTTTAGAGAAAACTGATTTTTATAAACTAGGTGGTGCAGTGGATAGAGCACTGGACCTGGAGTCAGGAAGACTCATTTTCCTGACTTCAAATCCGGCTTCAGACACTTACTAGCTGTGTGACCCTGGGCAAGTCACTTCACCCTGTTTGCCTCAGTTCCTCATCAGTAAGATGAGCTGGAGAAGGAAATGGCAAACCACTGCAGTATCTTTGCCAAGAAAATCTCAAATGGGGTCAAAAATTGTTGGACAAGACTGAAAATTTACCAAACAACAGCAGATTTTAGAAACAAACTTGCTTGAGCAAAAGCAAAAAAATCATTTGACCAAGATTCCACATTAGACTTTCAGCTAATCAGGATTTTGAGCCAGTAGAAAGGTCTGGAGTTTAGGGTCATGGCTTCCTCACCTCCCCCGCCCCCCCCCCCCCCCCATTCCATAGAAAAGTAGATTTTTAGAAACTTCCTTTTTTCTTCAAGTTTTTTTTTTTATTGTTAACATAACAATAATCTACAAACACCAGCATTTCAAGGTATAATGAGAAATAGGAAAGAAGATTATATAAAAAATAGTGAACTTCTGTTATGTTAAATTTGAGATACCAATGGGACATACTGTTGGAAATATCCAAAAGGCAATTAATTAGTAATGCAGGATTACAGTTCAGGAGAGAAATTAAGGATAGAGAAATAGACCAGGGAAGCATCTTCATAGATCATTGAATCTATGAGAGCTAAGGAGATCACCAAGAGAGAGAACATACATAGACAAAAGAGAACAGAACTCAGGGACACGCTCCCAGTTAATAAACACGACAAGGATGAAGATCCAATAAAAGAGGAGTGAAAGAAGCAGTCAGATAGGTAGGAGAGCAAATAAGAGAGCAGAATCAGGAAAACTCAGAAGGAGAGAGAAAATCCAGGAGAAGAAGACAGTCAATAGTGTCAAATTCTGAAGAGAGGTGAAGAAAAATGAGGCATGAGAAGGGACCACTAGAGTTGATGGTTAAGAGATCATTGCTAAATTTAGAGGAAGCCGTTTTAATTTAAAAAATGAAATCAGAACCCAGATTTCTGGAGGTTTAGAAGAGAATAAGAAGAGGAATGAAAATGGAAACTGGGTTATAGATGGCTTTTTCGGGGTTTAGCTGATATGGGAAGGATGATATAAGACAGGGCCAGCCAGGGGGTGCAATGGATAGAGCATTCATTGGGTTTGGAATCAGGAAGACTCATCTTGCTGAGTTCAAATCTGACCTCAGGCACTTACTAGTTGTGTCACCCTGGGCAAGTCATTTAACCCTGTTTGCCTCAGTTTCCTCACCTGTAAAATGAACTGGAAAAGGAAATGGGCAAAACCACTCTTATCTTTGCCAAAAAAACTCCAAATGGGGTCATAGAGTCAGACATGACCGAAATCACTGAACAGCAGCAGCAGCAGATCTAAGACAATATCTGAGGTGTATGCTAGATTCTCCTGGGGGTTTTAAGGATGGAAGAGTCTTGGGTTTGTTGGGAGGTAGAAAGGACACAGTATATAGCACAATATACTATTGCTGGATATGAATGAAAGGACATCATTTCCTTAATCGTTTATGTAAATTTCTTAATACTTGTTAAAAGTTAGTAACAGTATGTAGATTAATATTTACAATAAAATAAAGATGACCTTTTTCTCCTTTGGTCTTCCACAGCAGTGTTGTTATCTTTGTGGAGTTAAGACTAAATAATTCTGTAATTAATTTTAATTACAATAGGATCACAGTGATATATGGCAAATAAAACTAAAATACGTGTATTACAAAAAGAGACTGAAGATTAGAGAGTGTAGGGAAGATGGTGGGATCAATCTGTTGGAGAAGACAAGAGGGGATGGGATAATGAATCCAAGGAATCAAGATTGGCCTTGGCAAGCAGAAGGGCCACTTCATTATTGTCATCATCATCAGGAATTGGAATGAAGTACTTAGTGGGGGAAGACATCTGACCGATGTGAGCTGAAGAAGAGGGGAGAAGAGAGTTCTTGGTGAATAGACTGTATTTTTTTTTTTTATGAAGTATGGGTTGAAGCCATTAGCAGAGAGCATAGGGAGAGGAAATAGCAGGAAAGGCTTGAGAATATAAGAAAAAGTTTGGAACAGTTGCTGTAGTCAGTGAGACCAGGAATCAGTTGGGGGGAGTAGTAGGATTTTCTTACTTCAACAAGAGGCCAGTTGAAATGAACTAGAATTAAGTATCATGATATTATTGCATTGTTGTGTAAGTTGTTCTAAGCTTCTGACTCTGTATAAGTTCATAGAAGTCTTTCCATATTTCTTTGGATCAATCACATCCATCATTTCTTATGGTACAATAAAAATCTCATTATATTTGTAGCACCTCATCTACATTACTCCCCCCAATTAAGGAAGACCATGAGGTTATATTTATTAATTTATGAGGTTTGTCAGTGAGGAAGCCAAAAATTGGTTCTGCATTCCCAAAGAATCAAGCATGTAAGGCTGTTATTTTGAAAGGGAAAATTTAGGATGTATGTGGTGTGTTTCATCTTGAGATGACACATGCAATACCAGAATTAATTGGTCAAAATATGTTGATCTAAATAGGCTCAATAAACATTCATTTAAAATAAAGATTATTCCCCAATGTGAACTCTTACTCACAGGTTGGGTTCCAGGGAGAAAGATGACAAAATAAAAAGGGGTTAACTTCTAAAACCCAAAACTATCATTAGGAGTAGACATAATTAGCTCTTAGCAAAGATATTTACTGAGATGGCATAGTGAGAAAAGTTACTCTGATGTCTTCAAACATCTTTCCTCCCCAGGAACCCGGGGCATACGCTCCAGTAAATATACTTGGACAGTGTGGAGACAGTGGACATAACTTACGGGAACACATCAGCCAAAGCCCTTAGCTGCTCCAATAATGCCTAGCCTTAAAGTTCTTTCTCTCCTGGAGAGTCCTCATAAATTCCTTAGCTGGCAACTTCCACCTGGGCAGAGTGTCTGTGCTCTGGACAAGATGTTTATCTGGGCTGTTAGGTTCTGCCTCTCTCTGTAGAATGACTTTCTAAGGTCAGGTCTAGCTGTCTTCCAAGTCCATAGTCATTTTTCTTTTCTGCTGCCAGAGGTCCCACTCCTCAAAGCTGCTTCTGGCTTCAAGTGACTGCCTCCTTATGTCCTTGTCAGTCTGTAATATGTGTTTGTGCTTGACTGCTGGCTCCTACCAGACTCTTTTGAACCAAAGAATTTCAGAATTGCTGGGTGGGGTGTCTTTTTCTGAGGGAAGATCTCCACTGCTAGAAAACATGTCCATTGGGGTAGGGCTGGGGAGGTAGTGATTGGAGGCGAGAGGGGTAGAAATGATTGTAAATGTAAAATGGACGATTTTGATTAAAGAAGAGGAAAATAGAAATTGGTGGAGGAACTATGAGAAGATTGAGTGCACTAAATGCATTGCTGGTATAGTGGTTCAACCTTTCTGGAGAACAATTTGAATCTATACCCAAAAAGTCACTTAACTGTGTATTTCTGTTGTCTCAGCAATTAGGCTAATATTAGGTGTAACATGTACCCAAAGGGGGTCTCCACAGGCTGCTCCTGCCCTGCACTCCCTCAGACTGCTGAACTCTTCATTAGCTCCAGGGTTTAGCAATTTAAAGGCCCCCAAAGTTGTGCCACTTCTCAGCCCAGGTAATCCTACTGCTTTTTCAGACACAGTCAGAGACAGATACTCGTCCTCAGTGAAGGGATGATCAGATTTTAACACTGTTACCATGTCATCACTTCATCATCTATGACTATACCAACTGAGTGAGAAAATAAAATCTTTCCCTACATATTCATATGCCACAATTTGTTCAGTCATACTCCACAATTAGTGGACAATTATTTTGTTTCTTGTTCTATATTACATCAAAAAGTGCTGCTATAAATATCCTTGTACATATGGGTCTCTTCCTTCTGCCCTTGACTTTTGGATACATGTCTAATAGTGGTGTTTCTAGTTCAATGGGTATGTACAGTTTAGTGACTTTGTGGATAAAGTTACAAATTATTCTGTAGATAGTTGAACCATTGCACAGCTCCATTAACACTATATTAGTGTTCTTGCCTTCCCACAGCCCTTCCAAAAATTTTGCCATCTTTGCCAATCTGATGAATGTAAGATTAAATTTCAGAGTTTTTAAAAATTATATTCCTTTCAGTTTTAGACATATGGAGCATTTTTTCCATACAGTTATTGATGGCTTGCATTTCTTTTTTTTGGAAATGACTTTTCATCTATTGGGGAATAGCTCTTATTCTTATATATATTATATCAAATTCTTTATACATCTGGATTTAGACCTTTGTTACAGAAATTTACTGTGAATATTTTTACCCAAATTAATTATTTCCCTTCTGATTCTAACAGCATTTATTTTGTTTATGCCAGTTTTCAAATTTATCTGAGATTTTCTATTTTATTTTTAACTTCCTTTATTTAAATTAAGAATTCTCTCATTGCTTATAGTTGTGAAAAGTGTTTCTTTCCTTTGTCTTCTAATATTGCTATGATGTGACCTTTTATATCTAGGTCATGTGTGCATCTGGAGTTCATTGTGGCAAGTGTGGTAAAATGTTAGTCCACACCTAATTTCTACCAGACTGCTCCTAGTTTTTCCAATAGATTTTCTCAAACAGGGAGACCTTATTCTAGTCTAACTTGTGCCAAAATTGGTGTTCTTTGGGTTATCAAACACTGTGTTACCATGTTCAATTATTTCTGGGCCTTGTTTACTTAGTCTACTTTATTGATCAACTCTTTTTATAACCAGCAGGTGATAGTTTCAACGATTATTGGACTGTCTTATAGTCTGAGATCTGATATTACCATACTCCCATCATTCTTACTTATTTTCATGATTTCCCTTGAGATTCTTGAATTTTTGTTCCTACGGATGAATTTTGTTATGACTTTGCCTAGATCTATAAAACATAATAATATATAAATATAATATATTTATTACCTTTGTACTTTGATTAGTAGGGCAGGAAATCTATAAATTAATTTAGACAATATCATCATTTTTATCATTTTGGTTTGGCCCAACTATAAGCAATTAATATTTTCTCAATTATTCAAATTTTCCTTTATTTCCATAAAGAATATTTTGTTGCTTTATTTATCCTGAGTCCTGAGGGTATCTTGGTAGGTGGATACTCTGATATTTTTTATATTTTGGTTATTAAGAGTGGAACTTCTTATTCTGTCTCTTCCCACAAATTAATAAGTTAATAACATACAAAAAACTAATGGTTTCCATGGGTTTGTTTCATATCCAGATACTTTAATGAAATTATTGTTTCAATTTGAAAACAAAATGTTAATCTCTAGGATTCTTGAAGTGGACCATCTTGTCTGCAAAAAATGATAAATTTATTTCCTCTTTGTGCTTATTCTTTCAATTTCTTTTTTTTGTCTTGATTCTAAGACTAGCATTTTCAGAACTATTATTAAATAGTCAACTAGCATTTATTAAGTGCCAACTGTGTGCCAGTTACTGTGCAACACAATGCCTGTACTGATGGCAACACAAAGAAAGACAAAAGACAATCCTTGTTCTCAAAGAGCCAACAGTCTAATCGGAGAGTCAACGTGTAAACCTTTAGAGACAATCAGCAGAGGGAAGACACGAGTATTTAGAAGTGGAAGAAAGGTAGAAAAATTCAGAAGGTAGGAGTTTAGCTGAGACTTGAAGGAAACCAGGGAAGCTAAGAGGCAGAGATGAGGAGGTAAAGAGTTTCAGGCAGTGGGGACAGCCAGTGAAAATGCCTGGAATCTGGAAATGAATTGTCTTATTTAAGGATGATCAAGGAGGTTAGTGTTACTGGACTGCAGAGTTCAGATCAGAGTGTAAATTCAAAAGGTAGGAAGGGAGTAGGCTATGGAGGATTTAAAAGTCAAATAGAGGATTTTATATTTGATCCTGGGTAATAGGGAACTGCTAAAGTTGATTTAATGGGGGTAAGGGGGTGAAGAGGGAGAAGGAGAAGCTAAGTGGTACAGTGGATAGAGCTAGATAGAGCACGGGGCTTAGAATCGGGAAGATTCATCTTCATGAGTTCAAATCTGGCTTCAGACACTAGCTGTGTGACTGTGACAATGGGTAAGTCACTTCACTCTGTTTGCCTCAGTTTCCTCATCTGTAAAATGAGCTGGAGAAGGAAATGGCACAAACCACTCCATTATCTTTACCAAGAAAATCCCAAATGGGGTCACAAAGAATTGGACATGGCTGAAACGACTCAACATCAACAACAGTAATAGTAGTAGTAGTAGTAGTAGTAGTAGTAGTAGTAGTAGTAGTAGTAGTAGTAGTAGTAGTAGTATATTATCTTATTTTATTATTATCCCCATTTTACAGCTGAGGAAACTAAAGCAAATAAAGGTTAAGTAGCTTGCCCTGGGCCGCATGGCTTAGTAAGGGTCTAAAGCTGGATTTGAACTCAGGTCTTCCTGAATCTACACCCAGCACTCTATCTATCTACTGTGTCACCTAGACGAGAGTTGTGGCAGTGTCAGAACAGAGAAGGAAGACTCTTTGGAAGATGTTACCAATGTAGAATGTATAAGGTTTGGTCACTGGTTGGATATAGGGGATGAGAGAAAATTAGTGATTGAGATTACACCTACCTTGTGAGTCTGGGGGAGTGAGAGTCTGGGGGTACCTTTGACATTAATAGGGAAGTTAGATAAAGGGGCGTTGGGCAGGGGGATATAAAGAGTTCAGTTCTGGATATGATGATAAGTTTAAGATGTCCAAGGGGGCATCCTGTCAGAAATATCCAATAGGCCTCTGGAAATGTGCAAATGGAAGTCAGCAGAGAAGTCTGAGCTAGACAAATAAGTCCAAGAATCATTTACTTTTCTGTGTTTGTTGATGAGATTCCCCCCACTCCACCCCAGTATGTAATCTTTGTAAGGTTGTCATGCAAAGCTGAGAAATACATGCATGCTTTATGATTCCCGTTCCCCAGCAGTCCCCTGAGTTCTCTATTTGTCACCAAATGTCTATGATATCTAACTTTTCTAAAGTTCAATTCAGATCTTTTAATTTCTTTTTTGTTTGTATATTTTGTTAGATTTGTCCAAGTCAAAAAAGGGACATATTAAGAACCCCAGAAATGATTATTTTACTACCTATTTCTCTCTGCAGTTAGATTAGCTTTTCCTTTAGGTTATATAGATGCCAAATCATTCAGAGTACATACTTAGAATTGATATTATTTCATTATATATAGTGTCTTAAAGTGCAATGTTGTTACCCTGCTTATTTCTTTTAACCATATCTATCTTTACCATTGTCTTGTCTTGTTTGAGCTACTGCTTGCTACTTCTGAAGTTTTTTATTCACCTGAGTCATAATAGATTTTATTCCAGGCCTATGTCTTAACTTTGTATGAATCTTAATGTTTTAAGTATGGTGGATTATACCTTGCGGAATGCTGAACCTCTGTCCTGCCTATATTTGTTACTGTTCATCTTCTTTTGGAAAGGATCGGTGACATCATGGGCAACATCTTAATATTTTGACTTGCACATAAATTGGACTCATATGAGACAGAGTTGAGCTAAGTCCCCAGCCTCACTCTCTCTTTCAGAGTCATCGAGGTCCAGTGGCAAGACAAAAGTGAAGATGACTGGTGATAACCCAGAATGCAGAGAATGACGTGGCATCATCAATGTCTGGCCAACCTCTAAGCACCGCACAGCACCTGCTTTAGCCTTCTTCACAGCCATTGGAACAAATTGTTCTCATCTGCCCATTGCACCAGAGGGGAAACAGCTCAGAAAGAAATGACTTGGGCACTTTGGGACAATGAAATAGTCCCTTTATTAGCTATTGACCAGGAAAGACTTGATTCAATAGATATTTAAAAGGGGTTGCCTGTCCTGGGTCTCACTTTCCTCTTCCCATCTGCTGAGTCTTTAAGGATTTTCTTTGATGGGTGGATATAGGACTGGTGCCCTTCCCTTCCCTCCATCAGAAGAAATGGAAAACTGTGGCAGGCAGCTCCAGCACATGTGGAGGTCAGGCTCTAAGGTGGAATGAAATGAGACACTCTCAGGTCGTTGAACAATTAACAAAAGGAGATTTACTTAGCCATAGCACAGAAGAGATATTCAATGAGGCTATTGTAGCCTTAGAGTCCCCCTTGACTCCATATGGAAACACCTGTTCAGCAGGCTAGGGTGTGGGGACCTGTGAGATCTGGGGACATCTGCCAAATCAAAGGGCCCTCACTTCATGTGGGTGTTCCTTTTTTAGACAACCAGGAAGAGATTCCACCAGGAAGGTACAGTTTGAGCCTTATCTCTCTTTGTCATGGTGGAAGGGAGAACTGTACCTGGTAGAGAGAGTAGACTTCTTGATCGGCTATCAGTGTCTTCAAAAGTAGTGTAGCAAGCTGTTTGCTCTCACCTTCTCCTTTCAGCTGTGCTCCTAGCTGCTGTACCTATCATGGAAGCCATGAACCAGTGATATCCCTTGCCTTGTTTTCCCCCTTTTTCCCCATCTCTGAGAAATTGACCTGCAGGTGTTTGTTTCTGCTTTGTCCTCAGTTTCAGGTGCCAGAGGTGATTCGCTGTTGGAGGGAGAACCATGGAAACCTTGAAGCCAGGATTGCAGACTTGGTGATATGGTCAACTATTTCAGCATGAAAACCCTGAGAAGCCAGGACTCCACCCTCAGGGAGAGTTTTAGACTTGGAACTGGGCTATATGGGCACCAAGCTAAGCTAAGCTTCCTTTCACCAGAGACTAAGGTGATACAAGGGGAAAAGGTGATAATGTGTTGTAGGGAGAGTGGGTTGTGTATTTGTGATTATCCTTCTGAAGTAAATATTCCTTTTTGTAAAAACTCTAGTTTAATCATGGGGTAATAAATGAGCTTGATTCAGTGGACATTTAAAAGGGCGATAAGCCTCTGGTTGCTACTTTTGTTTTATGTCTTTCCTGAGTATACTTGACTGAATAGAAAGCCCAAGATAAACATACCCAGCCTCATAGACAACCTCATAAGAATTATGAAGATCAAATTGGGACACTAATGCAATGTTGGTGGAGTGGTGAACTGATTCAACCATCTGGAGAGCAATTTGGAATTATGCCTAAAGGGCAACCAAACTGTGCATACCCTTTGATCCAGCAATACCACTACTAAGTCTGTATTCCAAAGAGATCATAAAAAAAGGGGGGGGGCGGAGCCAAGATGGCGGAGTAGAAAGACGCACATACACATAGCTCCGAACCCACAACCCACAGAATGGCTAGAGGGGATCAACTCACGGTGAATTCTGCACCCAGAGGCCACGGAATATTGGAGCGAGGGAGATTTCTGTTCCGGAGAGACCTGCAAACCTCTTGCGGGGGGTCCTTCGCGCTGCGGACTGGGCGCCGGGACTGGGAGCTGAGTGCAGCCCTGCAGCGGCCGCGACACCGTGAGGAAAAGATCCGAGTGGGCTACGGGGACGGGATCTCCTGCGGCCACACGGGTCCCTCCACCCACAGAGGGAACTGCAAACCTCTCGCAAAAGGTCCGTCGCGCTGCAGACGCGGAGCCCAGCCCAGACCTGTGGTGGCCTCGGCTCCGAGAGGTACAGATCCAAGCAGACTTCAGAGACGGGATCTCCAGTGGCGGCACAAGCCCCTCCACCCACAGGTGAGGATGGTCGGTGAGAGAGTCGCTTTGGCGGGTCGAGAGGGGAGTGGGGTGCCCCCATGGCTCGGGCCCCCCCAGGAGATAGAAGCTGAGAGGAGGCTGCAGACAGGGGCTCCCCAAGTGGGCGGGAGCCTGGATCCATTGTGGAAGGTCTGTGCATAAACCCCCTGAGGGAACTGAGCCTGAGAGGCTGCCCTGCCCCGACCTGACCATCTGAACTTAATTCTCACACTGAATAGCAGCCCTGCCCCCGCCAAAAGCCCTAAGGCGGGAAGCAGCATTTGAATCTCAGTCCCCAAACGCTGGCTGGGAGGACCAGGAGGCAAGGTGGGTGTGAGGAGAATATTCAGAGGTCAAGCCACTGGCTGGGGAGAATGCCAAGAAAAGGGAAAAGAAATAAAACTATTGAAGGGTACTTTCTTGGAGAAAAGACACTTCCTCCCTTCCTTTCTGACGAGGAAGAACAATGCTTATCATCAGGCAAAGACACAGAAATCAAGGATTCTGTGTCCCAGCCCACCCAATGGGCTCAGGCCATGGAAGAGCTCAAAAAGAATTTTGAAAATCAAGTTAGAGAGGTGGAAGAAAAGCTGGGAAGAGAAATGAGAGGGATGAAAGAGAAGCATGAAAAGCAGATCAGCTCCCTGCTAAAGGAGAACCAAAAAAATGTTGAAGAAATTAACACCTTGAAAACTAGCCTAACTCAATTGGCAAAAGAGGTTCAAAAAGCCAACGAGGAGAAGAATGTTTTCAAAAGCAGAATTAGCCAAATGGAAAAGGAGATTCAAAAGCTCACTGAAGAAAATAGTTCTTTCAAACTAGAATGGCACAGATGGATGCTAAAGACTTTATGAGAAAGACAGATATCACAGGACACAGCGAGAAGATTGGAAAAATGGAAGATAATGTGAAATATCTTATTGGAAAAACAACTGACCTGGAAAATAGATTCAGGAGAGACAATGTAAAAATTCTGGGACTACCTGAAAACCATGATCAAAAGAAGAGCCTAGACATCATCTTCCATGAAATTATCAAGGAAAACTGCCCTGAGATTCTAGAACCAGAGGGCAAAATAAATATTCAAGGAATCCACAGAACACCGCATGAAAGAGATCCAAAAAGAGAAACTCCTAGGAACATTGTGGCCAAATTCCAGAGTTCCCAGGTCAAAGAGAAAATATTGCAAGCAGCTAGAAAGAAACAATTCAAGTATTGTGGAAATACAATCAGGATAACACAAGATCTAGCACCCTCTACATTAAGGGATCGAAGGGAATGGAATAGGATATTCCAGAAGTCAAAGGAACTAGGACTAAAACCAAGAATCACCTACCCAGCAAAACTGAGTATAATACTTCAGGAGAAAAAATGGTCTTTCAATGAAATGGAGGATTTTCAGGTTTTCTTGATGAAAAGACCAGAGCTGAAAAGAAAATTTGACTTTCAAACACAAGAATGAAGAGAACCATGAAAAGGTGAACAGCAAAGAGAAGTCATAAGGGACTTACTAAAGTTGAACTGTTTACATTCCTACATGGAAAGACAATATTTGTAACTGTTGAAACATTTCAGTATCTGGGTACTGGGTGGGAGTACACACAGACACATGCACACACGCACACATACATAGAGACAGAGTGCACAGAGTGAATTGAAGAGGATGGGATCATATCTTAAAAAAAAAATGAAATCAAGCAGTGAGAGAGAAATATTGGGAGGAGAAAGGGAGAAATTGAATGGGGCAAATTATCTCTCATAAAAGAGGCAAGCAAAGACTTATTAGTGGAGGGATAAAGAGGGGAGGCGAGAGAAAATCATGAGGTCTACTCTCATCACATTCCACTAAAGGAAAGAACAAAATGCACACTCATTTTGATAGGAAAATCTATCTCACAATACAGGAGAGTGGGGGACAAGGGCACAAGCAGGGTGGGGGGGAGGATAGAGGGGAGGGCATGGGGAGGAGAATGCAATCCGAGGTCGACACTCATGGGGAGGGAAAGGATCATAAGAGAATAGAAGTAATGGGGGACAGGATAGGATGGAGGGAAATATAGTTAGTCCTATACAACACAACTAGTATGGAAATCATTTGCAAAACTACACAGATTTGGCCTATATTGAATTGCTTGTCCTCCAAAGGGAAGGGGTGGAGAGGGAGGGAGCTAAAGCAGTTGGAACTCAAAGTGTTAGGATCAACTGTAATGTACTTACCACTAGAAAATAAGAAATACAGGTTAAGGGGTCAAGAAAGCTATCTGGCCCTACAGGACAAAAGAGAAGACGGAGACAAGGGCAGAGAGGGAGGATAGAAGAGAGAGCAGATTGGTCACAGGGGCAATTAGAATGCTTGGGTTTGGGGGGGGAGGGGATAAAAGGGGAGAAAATTTGTAACCCAAAACTTTGTGAAAATAAATGTTAAAAGTTAAATTAAAAAAAAAGGGCGGGGGGGAAGGGCCTGCATGTACAAAAGTATCTATAGCGGCTCTTCTCGTAGTGGCAAAATATTGGAAATTAAGGGGATGCCCGTCAGTTGGGGAATGACTGAACAAGTTGAGGTATATGAATATAATGGAATACTATTGTACAATAAGAAATTATGATAAGGCAGATTTCAGAAAAACCTGGAATGATATGTATGAACTGTTGCAAAGTGAAATGAGAAGAACCAGGAAAACATTGTACACAGCAGCAGCAACGTTGTGTGATGATCAACTATGATGACTCAGGTTTTCTCAGCAATACAATGATCCAAGACAATTACAAAAAACTCATGATGGAAAATGATATCCCCATCCAGAGAAAGAACTGATAGAGTCTGAATGCAGATCGGAGCATACTTTTTTCACTTACTTTATGTGGTTTTTCTTTCCTTTTTGGTCTGTTTCTTCTTTCACAACTGTGACTAATATGGAAATATGTTTTTCATGATTGCATATATATAACCTTTATCAAATGCTCACCATTTTAGAAAGAGAGGAGGGAGAAAGGGAGGGAGAAAAATTCTGAACTCAAAATCTTGTAAAAAATGAATGTTAAAAACTGTCTGTACATATAATTGGGGGGAAAATAGTATTTAAAAAAGAATTGTGGAGATCCTTGTTCTCTTGTTTGGAACTGACCAATAGCAGCAAGAATTTCTACATTGGAGAGGATGATCACTAACAGAGGGAAGACTCAAACCTCTGGCCAGCCTTGCCAGAAGACTGAAGTCTGAATTGCTTGGACAATGCAGAGCCAGGGTGAAATGTAAAAAACCCATTTAGCAGTCCTGCAAACTATGTTAAGTCTTAAAGTCTCAATCTAACAGAGGATATGACAGTAATTGTAAATTACTATGTCCTGTTTCAAGTCTGACAATGTGTATTTATGGGTCTAATGCATGTTAAATATTTCTTTCTGTGTAGAAGAAATAGTTGTCCTATATGTAATGTAATGTACCTAAAGGTACATTGAGGACCTTTCTACTCCTCCCTTTGGGGACATCCTAGACAGGATCCCAAACCTAGGCTTTAATTTTGCCCAGGTTAAATTTTTCCTATCTAACCTGTTTGCCTCAGTTTCCACAATTGTAAAATGGGGATAATAATAGCACCTACCTCACAGGTTGTTGTGAGGATTAAATAATATTTGTAAAGCACGTAGCGCAGTGCCCACCACATAGTAGGTGCTATATACATGATTATGCCCTCTCTCCTCCTCTTCCCTATTAATTTTTTGAAGGGTTTCAGAATGAAGGTATAAAAAGCCTATGAGACAAGCGAGCCTAGCCCCTGTTTTTAGAGTGTCCCTCCCTTTCTTTGTACCCAATCATTGCTCTTGTGGGTCCAAAGTAGAAAGACCTGTTTGTGGAGAGGAAAAGAGCAGTGCCCCAGCATTGTGGATCCACCTAAAGCTTCCATCGCTATAATTAGAGGAGATTCTAATTAGAGCCAGATTGGTCATAGTTTCAGAGTGGCAGCTTCATCCCATTGGCTCCTCTCTCAAGTACACCCACCAAATGCCTGAACCTATGGATGTGCTCCTTTTGAGCTAGATCACCATGGTGACAACTGTGTCAAAGGCTAATTTTCAATAGATCAAAAATGAAGTAGCTGCTCTGCTCTGTTCAAAACACTCACCTTAAAGCAGGCTCTTTATAAATGAGTTAGCAACAATGTCTACACGGATGTGTGGTACATAGTCTAAGCAGTCCTGCCTCATGACCACTCTTTGTGTCCCAAAGGCTTAAAGGATTCTCCTCATTGGGCTCCAGCTTGAAAACCATATTGTTGGGTTCTACTTCCATCATCTAATAACCCACTCTCTTTCCAACCTTACCTCCTACTCCTTTCTGCCACAGACTCCAACCGCAGTGGACTACTTTCTATCCTTTGACCAATTTCGGGGCCTTTCTACCTCCTGCCCTGTTCCCTATGCCTAGAATCAGGGGTATGCTGGAGCCAGTTCAAACCACTCTTGAGGGCTGATTGTTAAATTTTCAGCATGAACATTTTTTTTGGTGTTCAGTCATTTTTCAGTCACGTCCAATTCATTGTGACCCCATTTGGGGTTTTCTGGACAAAGATGGAGTAGTTTGCCATTTCCTTCTCCAGCTCATTTTACAGATGAGGATCTGAGGCAAACAGGGTTAAGTGACTTGCCCAGGGTCACATAGCTAGTAAGTGTCTGAGGCCAGATTTGAACTCAGAAAGCTGAGTCTTCCTGACTCCAGACCTGGCACTCTATCTCCTGTTCAGCCTAACTGCCCCATGAACACTTGCACTTCAGATATTCATAGATGCTACAAATTGGGGATTGATTTATTGTCCTCTCGATTCTAGACCTAAATGATGGAGACTCAATACCTGGCATGTAGCAGGTGCTTAATAAATGTCAATTGACTGCCCTGGTGTGGTTTGTGTATATGTGCATGGAAAGAGAGGTCTGCAAAATGTTTCATCTCTGAGTGCCAGACGAACCTTGATGGCTTCCATAGGAAATTGAGTCAGCAGGAAGCTCAAAGTGAAGGAGCTGTGGGAGAATTCAGGAGACAAGAACAGATTTGTGTCCATGAGAGCAATTTGGCCTTTTTTTTTTTTTTGTCTTATGTTGATTTTGCCCTTGTCAGAAGGACTGAGGCACCTGCTGTTGCTTTGAATTCCATGTGCTTAGGAGCAGAGAAGATGGAATGTTGCCAGTGGGCCAACCAGCTGTGGGCAGCCACATGGCCCTTATTGCTGCTGGGGAGGGCTGGAGACCTCTCTTTTTACTCACATACACACATACCACACCGGGTCAGTCAGTAAACATCTATAAAGCACCTCCTATATGCCAAGCATTGCGCTTCCATCATTTAAGTCTAGATAACCCCCAAAACAATAAATCAGTTGTTGATGTCTGAGGTGTGGCCTTTGTTGCTGCAGCAGGCTGGGCTAGGGGTTATGAAGGATGAGATAGGGTAGATCTGGGAGAGCTGTGGTAGCAGAGACTGAGACCGGGAGATGCAGACAAAGACAAGGTAAGCCAAGGATCCAAGACTGTTAGCTGGTGTGAAATCTCAACAGCTGGAGAAAACTGACCAGGCGACTGATCCCAGACTCTAGGACTTTCCTGCTATATCTCCTTTATTTATATAAAAAAAAGTCCAACAAACAAATCTTGCTTAATCTTGCCATTATATACAGGTGAGGAAGAAAGCTTGGGGTGGAGGGGACTGATCACATGAAAGAGAACGATTGACTGTTTCCTAGCTATTCCATCTAAACTACGTGGCCACTAAAAAGTCACTTGTTGGAATATTATGAATGAACTTGACTGAGAGAGAAGGAAATTTCCCAGTCGTAGGGTGGGGGGGTAGGGATAAGAGTCATTTGAGATTTCTATAACTTTCATCTTTCAGGGCAATATTCCATTTCTTTCCCTTTATACTGAATTTTAAATCTGACTAGTGACAGTAATTAAATCCATCCAACCACATGGGTGGGAGAAGGGAATAAATGACTTGTGGAAGCCAGCACTGCAGATCCCCTTCTGGCCCCAGTGCCTGGAGAAGAGAGCCACCTTATGGACGAATCCTAGATTACACAACCTTGCTGGGAAATAACAGCCAGCTTTTCTGTATGCTTTGCAAAGGAGGGCTGGGAAACCAATATCCTTGGGAGATTCAGATATGGGAGAACTCTTGCTGTGACAGCATCTCTGGTATCACTTAGACAGCCACCAACTACGCGTTACCTGTGCCACTGTCATAGTGTGAGTGTGTGTGTGTGTGTGTGTGCGTGTGTGTGTGTGTGTGTGTAGGGCACTATTCCTCACGCACAATACATAGGCACACATACAGATACTAATATATACTCACAATCTATTTATTTGTTTATTTCTTTAGTCTATGATTCTATAACTAGGTGTTCTTACCCTGGGGCTGTTGATTTAGGTTTGTTTTTAAAAAATTTTCTTTGCAATTTTATGTATTTTATTTTATGCAGTTAAAAGTATTTTTTTTTCTGAGAGGGGGCCAGTAGGTTTCACCAGTTTGCCAGGGGGGAACCATGACTCACAAAAAGGTTAAGGATCCCTGCTGTGAGCCCAAGCAGTTGTCAATAGCTGTGACTCTTGTGCAAAGCGCAGCCTGGGGGACAAGCTGCCCTTGGCTGAGCTAGAGGATTAAATGAAAACCCTGATGGAGAGATAGAGGTTTGCTCATTTCTCAGAAGGTGGCCGTGACAAAGCATTGCATGCCTCTATCATCTGAACCCTGGTGCACAGAGAGCTGAGCACAAGTTGTTCTAGGCAGAAGGAGTCGCCTGGCCCACTCCTAGGTAAAGTTCCTTTTCAGGTCACTGAAAACCAACTGAACCCCAGCTTCCAGCTGCGCTGCTCTAAATGTGGCTATGGAAGTCGACAACAGAGGCTGGAGGAAACCCCCCAAAACCCCTGAACTGGGGCCCAAAGGGCCCAGAGTTTTAGTCAGCTCAGCTGTCTGTTGGTCTGGGAACTAATGACCTTGGGAGATTCTCTGCCCTGTACTACCTACCTCTCTGTAACCCTGGCTCCCATCCTAGATTTTCATTTGCCCTTCCTATCTGAGAACTTGAAAATAATATCATGCAAGGTTGAAGATATTAGGAATGTATAGCTTTGTGTTGTGTAGTGGAAAGGGTGCTGAAGATGTAAGTCAGAGGACTTGAGTTCAAATTTCAGTTCTTCTGCTTATTACCCAGGACACATTAGATAGGTCATTTAATCCCGTAGAGCCTCAGTTACTTTATCTGTAAAATGATCCTTTCTAATATTGAATCTTTGATTCTATGAATGATTGAAGAGCTTGGAGAAAACTTAGAGGGCTCTCTTTAAGATTTGTCTTATGAAAAGCAGCATGACATTTTACATATAATACATCTATCTAACCAGATGGGTAGTAGGGACCTGGAACCAGGAAAATCTAAGTTCAAATTCTACCTCTGATACACATTGCCTGTGGAACCCTAAATAAGTCACTCTCAGGGCTCTAAACAACTCTCAGAGAATATAGACGTCAAGAAGGTAACAACCAGCCAAAGGAATGTCCTCATCATGGAAAGGGCAGAGTTTGGAGTCAGGTAGATGTGAGTTCAAATCCTGCCTCAGACACTATACTAAGCCATTTAATCTCTCTGGACCTCAGTTTCCCCTAGAAAGGAAATTGACTTGTTGAACTTTGCCCCTTTTAGCTCTAAATCTATCATCCAGTACCAGCGGAGTCACAGGCCTAGCCCCCATACCTAAAATGGGGCCATTAATAGCACCCATCTCCCAGGTTTATATAATAAATAAGAATAAGGGAGAAAACAAGTATTTATTAACCATCTACCATGTGTCATGTAGGCAGCTAAGTGATGCAGCCAATAGAGTGTCAGGTTTCAACTCAGAAAATCTCATCTTCATGAGTTCTAATCCAGCCTCAGACACTTACTAGCTGTGTGACCCTGGGCAAGTCACTTAACCCTGTTTACCTCAGTTTCCTCACCTGTAAAATGAGTTGGAGAAGAAAATGGCTAACCACTCTAGTATCTTTGCCAAGATAATTCCAAAGGGAGTCACAAAGAGTTGGATGCAACTGAAAATGACTGAATAACAAAGAACAATGTGCCATACACTGTGCTAAGCACTTCTACAAGCATCTCATTGAATCCTCACAACCACCCTGTGAGGGAAGTGTGATTATTATCCCCATTTTACAAATGAAGAAACTGAGGCAGATCTATCCTGACTCCAGCCCAATGCTCCATGCACTTTGCCAACCAGCTGCCTCTAAAATGAGATGTTTGTAAAGCATTTCACAAATTTAAAGATGCTAACTTCTGCTGCTGCTACTACTAGTACTACTATACTACTACTGATGCTACTACTACTATAGACTGGTATTATCGTACTTGGTCCCAGAGAACAGAATAGAAAAATCCAAAGGAAGCCAAAGAGGGGCATTACATTTAGCTTGATGTAAGGATAAGCTTCCTAATAATTTGAGAATTCCACAAGTAGACCACAAGTTGCTCAAGGAGGTAATGTGTTTACCATCCTTGGAAAGCTTCAAACAGAGGTTAGATCATTACTTGTTAAAGATGTTGTAAGAGGAATCTTGTTTCTGGTACAAGTTGACTCAGATGGCCACTGAGACTGGATGACTACCGAGCTATTCTATATGACCACCAAGTTTATTCTAGACACCACCGAGCTCATTCTAGATGACCATGGAGACAACTCTAGATGACCTTGGAGTGTATTCTAGATACTACTGAGCTTATTCTGGATGACAATGGAGCCTGTTCTAGATTACCATGGAGTCTCTTCTAGAAACCACTGAACTCATTCTGGATGACCATGGAGCCTATTCTAGACACCACTTAGCTCATTCTAGATGGCCATGGAGGCTAGTCTAGATGACCATCAAGCCCATTCCAGACACCACTAAGCTCATTTTAGATGACCACCTAGTTTATTCTAGGTGACCACAGAGTCTATTCTAGATAGTCATGGAGACTGTTCTGGGTGATCACTAAGCTTATTCTAGATGACCACTGAGCTCATTCCAGTTGACCATGAGGCTTATTTTCACACTCAGATTCTCTGGTTATTTGAGACATTGGCTACAGGACACTGATCTAGCCCATCTATGTTATGGGCTCTTTGAGAGTTTAAGTTGCTCTGTGGCAGCATCACACCATTCATGAAGAGACCAGTAAGGCACATAAGGACCTGGAAAATGGTTTAGAGCATTGTAACCACTAATACAATTGGTCTTTGTCTCTTCATCTTCCTTTGTGAGCTATATTTTCCCTCTGAGTGTACCCAAATACCTAAGACTCATCCCTTACTCTATGACTGATCAAAGTTTCCCACTGTGGTTCCCTTTCTTGATTCCTCTCCTTGTATCTCAAGCTTCAAAACTACTCTTCCTCCTCCTCCTCAGGGAAACTGGGTCACATATGGGATAGGGGAAAGCGAGAGAAGTGTAGTCAATGAGATGGTTGGTCACCATGGCAACAAGCAGCTCCTAGGCCAGACTCCATGGGGTCCAGTAGTGAGTCTGTCACTGATAAAAATGGCAGGAAATGAGGATCTGTTTCCTGGGGAAGTGATCTTACAATCTGCAACCATTTTCTTCAAAATATCTTTACTGGGCTAGCATTGCCTAAAGTCAGAGCGACAACTAGGGTGGAACAACTCGTAAGTTCAAATCTTGCCTTACTAGTTGTGTAACCCAGGGTAAGTCACTTAACCTCTTTCTGCCTCAATTTCTTCATCTGGAAAATGGGGATGATAATCATATCCACCTCATAGATGGTTGTGAGGATCAAATGAGATAACATATATAAAAATATATAAAGTGCTATATAAATTCTAGCTACTGTTATTGCTATTTAGAAGGTGATGGTGGCACCAATGACCCTTTCATTCCATCTTAGAAACAACTTGGCTTAGCATCCAGTTAATAAGAATAATTTGTTAAATTAGGAAGTTACCAGATGGGCCAGTGCCCAGAGGGTCACTTCTCCTGCATGCCAACCCCCTCACCATGGCAGCTAACCCGGGAGCATTTGAAGGAAATATTTCCTACTGCCTGCTCTAAGTACAAAAATTGCTAGTTATGTCTCTAGCCAGGGGTTGAGATGACCTCTCTCTAACACCCTTATAGATCCAGGAGAGATTTTGAAAAGCCCACGTGATAGAAAAGGATAGGATATTTGCTATTGTTTGAGGAAGGCAAAGAATATGAGTTGAATTAAGATCTGACATTCCTGTAATTGAAGTAATCAGGTGTAGGCCATCCTGGGCCCACTAATGACAAAGTACTTCCATTAAAAGAAAAAGAAAAAGAAAATGAAAAAAGAAAAAAATCTGTTCTTTAGGAAAGGGAATTACATATGATAAGCCATCTTTTCCCTAACACTTACTTCTTTCCTTCATTCATGTGCTCTCCCTGATTCTGGACTTTTTTTTCCCATCCTGCCTCCCAACTCCTCCACTGGACTTGGCATTTCCAAAAAACTTAGGTTTAGCCCTACCATCTTACTACCTCATGACTTGAACAATGCCCCATTTTCTCAGAGAGGGCTCTTCCCTAGGACCCTGGTGATGGACTTTAATCATTGGCATCTATAACTCTCATTTCCTTAATTCAAGGATTGGAAACTGGACTATATGAGTAAAAACATAATGTCTCAGAAAATGGATGTTCTCTGTACTGGTTAGAGTTGGAAGGGGTCATAGAGTAGTCATGAAGCTTTCATCTTTTGGTTAAAAAGTGAGCCGCATGACCAGAAAATCTTATTGTGTGAGTCAAATAAATGCAATTAGAAAAACGGGTTACACTGGAGTCAGGAAGACGTGAGTTCAATTTTTGTCTCTGACACATGCTAACTGTGTGTCCATGGGTTCATTACAATCTCTCAGTGATTCCAAGCAATTCTCTAAGGTGAAAAATTACAAAGGAGCTTCTGATTTGCATCAATAGAGGGAATTTCCATATTGGAAGTTCTCTACAACAATTAAATTATAGGTCTACCCCTTCATTAATTAGATTTGGTCTCAATTAGACTTACTCATTGATCTAAGCATGTTTTCATGCATCCTGGTGGCAGTCATGTATAATGGACAGGCATTGGACAGTTTATTGGCTTACTAGATTATATGTGCTACATAATTAGTTATGAATTATTTTGTTATTGTTAAAAATTTAAGATCAAACACAACCCAGAGGCAGTTAAGTGGAGGTAGAGTTCAAATTCTGCCTCAGGCTATTACTAGGAGAGTGACTCTGGGCAAGTCATTTTTACCATTTTCAGCCTTGGTTTCCTTATCTGTAAAACGGGGATAATAGCAACACCTACTTTACAGGGTTATTGTGAGGCTCAATCAATCAATTAATCAACAAACATTTATTAAGCTCCTACTGTATGCTAGGCACCCTGCTAAATCCTGGTGATACAAAAGGAGGCAGAAGACAAACCCTTCCCCCAGAGAGCTTAATGGAGGAGATGACATATAAACAAACAGATACAAAACAGGCTATATACAGTACAGGAGGTATAGGAAATAATTAAAAGAACAAAGCCTCTGGAATTAAGAGGGATAAGGAAAGGTTTTCTGTAGAAAGTAGAGTTTTAGTTGGGATCAAACGAGGTAATATGCATAGTGTTTTATGTAGCCTTGAAGTGCTATGTAAACATGTAATTGGGGAAAAATAAAATAGACATAAAGAAAAAGAAAAGTGCTATGGAAATATTAGTTATTACTATTACTATTACTCAGACAACTGGGCCTCAGTTTTCTCATCTGTAAAACAAAGGGGTTAGAGTGGGTGACTTCTATAGTCCCAATTCTAAACCCATGATCCAGTGATATGCTTGTATATAACCATTTCACTGTAAGTGAGGAAAGCAGGCTAGAAGAAGGTCCAAGGTCATACAGCAAATTAGAAGCAAAGCCTGGCCTAGAACTTGGAGTGTTCTGGGAGAGGCGATGATTAAATTTTCACAGTGAGCATTTGTACCTTAGAACTCCCCCTAGTTAGGAATTGGGGTTTGATTTATGCTCTGTTGATTGTCTAGACTTAAGAAAGTGTTAATCATGGAGATTAAACTTTAAAGTGTGTATGCACACATTTTCCCCCAGAGAGTCTAGTTGTTAAAAATTTACCAGCACACACACCTCTGTATTGCTCTATAACAACTGCTTGAGTTTAGCAGGAGTTTGGTAGAAGGCTCAAGGAATGAAGTTATCAGCAGACTGGAGGCCTGGGGACTATGGGATAAATAAGAATGATGATGATGGTAACATGAAGAAGGAGAAGGGGAAAGAGGAGGAAGAGAGCAATAGAAACTAATTTTATATATCACTTTAACATTTGAAATATATCTCTTTTGAGCTTCAAAATATCCTTGGCTAGAACCCAGATCTCATGGTTCCCTATCAAATGATCTTTTTACCATGTTCATTCCATATTACCTATATATTGGGTTTCTAAAAAATTTGTTTTTGATCTGTATTTGTGAGTACAACATTGTGTGGAACTCTCAGCGGGAGAATTTCTACCAATTCAGATCAGAACCTGCTCAGCAACTTATAAATTATTCTTTGAAAGATTACCAGGGAGACTGACAGGTTAGGAGACTTGGTCAGGGTCAAAGAGTCTGTGTATTATGGTATAGAATTTGTATCCAAGAATTTCTAGATCACCAATAAGGAGAAAGGGTAGTTGCTAGTCTACGTTGACCTGAGATGGGGTGGGAAAAGCTCTGGTTTTGGAACAAGAATACATTGATTTGAATATGTAAGCTCTCGGTTCTTCGGATCTGGATTTCCTCCTAGGTAAAATGAGGGATTAGGACCAGATGAGCACTAGAATTCCTTTCCAACTCTGTGCGATTACACTGTTGTACTAAGATGAGATCTGGCCTCTGGTCAGTGCTAAGGAGAGCACTGCTACAGGATGTATCAATGAGGGATTCTTCTTTTGCCCTGAACAGTTCAGATACCTGCCCACCAGGGGTCAGTAGCGCAGCATACCTCAAAGCCTGGAAGGCACGTTTTCAAAGATGTCAAGGCAAGGACTCAAGATGGTTTGCCTTCTTGACAGACTGGGCTTAGAAAGGACAGCATTGCTTGTCATTCGCTCACTCTCTTCTCTCTTTGACCATGTGTACCACAGAGGATTATACTGGCTGAATCCTACTGCAAGGTGCTGAATTCAAATCCCTCTGGAACATTGGCTCCAGGGCAGAAACAGCTGCCCTGACCTCTTGAATAAGCCTTCACATAGGATGCGATATCTATGAGCAAGGCACTGAGTCAAATCAGGTCAAGTCAATAAGCCCCTACTCTGTGCCAAGCACCGGGGTTACAAAGAAAGGTAAAAACAATTTCTGTCTCCTTGGAGACAGAATCTAATAGCATTACAATCTAATAGTATTCAAACAACCATGTACAAACTAGGAAATCAAAGACCAGAATGAAGAGGTTTCTGCCCCAACAAGGTTATACAGTCTATTGAACTCACTCCAGAATGTTAGTGACAATCACATCCACAAGATTTGGTACACACTGAAGAATAAAAATAAATTCTGGCTAATATAATTAGACCAGAGGGTAAAAGGAGTTGAACAGAAAGTGTGAAAATTTAACATTTCTTCTTCCTGTTGACCACGGATGTCTGACTCAGAATGAAAAGGGAATCTGCTTTGAGATGATGAGGCCCTAAGTCGGAGCCTCTTTATCGGATGCTGAGTAGGAAGAACTGATGACTCAATAGATCTTTGAAAGAGAAAGCACCACACAATACTCTCTTTCCTTCTGGCTTTAGACAGCCTTAGCCTAAAAGGGCCAGGGTCTCTCACTGCATCCTGGATCATGTCCAGTCATCCTGATGAATATCTGGTCACTGGACCCAGATGGCTCAGGAGGAGAAAATGAGGTTGGTGACCTTGCACAGCCCTCCCTCACTCAAATCAAAGTCAACTGCCAGTTATGTCATCATTTCCTTGCTGTCATGGTCCTCTTCAAGAATGAAGGGCAAATACAAACTGTGGATCCTGTCAGTACTATTTCTAGCCACTTTTCATGAGAGGGAGAGGAGAGATGGATTGCTCTGTCCCCCATCCCAGTCACCATGAACCCCTGAGCACTTAGCAGATAAATCATAGACCTTACTTAGGTGAGATTGAGGCTGAGTTTGGGGTTGACCATTTTGTGTTTGTACTTTCCAGATGTTTGGTGAATGAGATGTTTGGTGAACCTTGGAAGTGCCTTCGAAGTGATTTTGTGAGTTTAAGAGGTCCAAAGACTCTGGACTCTTTTGTTTGGAACTGACTATAGTCCAGGGAGGAGTCTAGCACTCTTGGAAGTACTCTAGTGCTCTTAGAGAAGGTAACCACTGATAAGATGATGGATCTCAGCTGTAGGGCTGGCTTGGCAGAAGACGCGAACTTTGAGGAAGACAGTATACAGCCACGGTGGAAGGTAAAATGCCCAATTCCAGTTTTTCAGAGTATTTTATGTCCTGATGAGGATTAATCTTCAACTTCTCATGGGAGGGGGATTAATTGTCATGAATGAATTTACTGAATGTTGTTTTAAATGTATCATGTGTTCAATTAGTCTTCTGTGTCTTTTAGTGTTTCCTTTGCATGAAGGAAATATATTTGGGAATTTATTCCTGCCTGATTCACATTGTATAGAGTCCCTTTTTAGTCCCTCATCTTTTAGGGAATCCTAAATATAAGCTACAATCTAAATCGTAATCAATTTTTCCTGGACAGCTGAAGCAGCAGGGGGTTAACAAACTTAAGAGTATGAAAAAGGGAAATCTAATCTCTCATCGGACATCAGGTTTTCCAGGACTTGGTCCAGAAGGCCTGTGTGAGTCCAGTGCAGAGGATCCTCTTATGGGAAAAGTGAGAGGGACATGTGCTTCAGCCACGTGGGTCCAGGAGCTATTTCTTTAAGTTAATAATGACGGTAATAGATGGAAGGGACCAAGCTTTGAGGTCATTTGGTCCAACCCTCTTTTTGAAGATAAGGAAACTAAGCAGTTGTGACTTGCCCAAGATCACACAGATAGGAGGTGGGATTTGAAGGAAGGTTCTAATCTATCAAAAGCTACCTCCCTTCCCCACCCCCTGCCCTTTATTGATGGGACCCTCTTAGCTCTGTTGGAGGTTGTTTCTCAGTTGAGTTCCTAGGATTCAGAACTGGAAAGACCCTTAGAGATCATCTTGTCCTATGCCCCTCATTTTGCAGATGAAGAAACTGAGGTCCAGAGAAGTGAAATGATTTGGCCAGAACCACATGTACAGTGAGTAGTAGAGGTGAGAAGTAGACAGAAGTGCAATTCAAACACTGTCATTCCAAACGCAATGATCTTTCCATAACACCATGCTTCTTCAGGTTGGAGGATCAGCTTAAGAGGTATGGGGGATCAGAGGCAGATACTGGAATGTTATTCTTTTCTTGGACCTCAATACAGACCTGACAAACCCTGCTCTTCTTGTCTGTCTCAGACCCTGAGGTCTGGATCCATTTCCCTCTTGTCAAGTTACTCATTCCCCATCCCCATCTTTCTATGCCTTCACCTTACATCCCATCTGCCTCAGTTCTCAGCAGAAATGGTACTGCTGTTCCCTACCTAAGGTTGGTTGGCTTCTAGCAGAAGAGACAGGAAGTTAAGAAGGATGGGGCCAGTCCCTAGGAACAGAGGTGCCTAAGGCTCTACTTGGCAGAGTATTTGATGGTGTTGGTTTGGGCTAAGGAGCTGTTGTTGAAGTAGACAGAAGGCCTGACCTGGAGTCAGGAAGACTCATCTTTATGAGTTCAAATCTGACCTCAGACACTTAATAGCTATATGACTCTGGCCAAGTCATTTATCCCTGTTTGCCTCAGTTTCTTCATCTGTAAAATGAGCCACAGGAGGAAATGGAAAACTAGTTCAGTATCTTTGCCAAGAAAACCCCAAATGGGGTCATGGAGAGTGGGACATGACTTAAGTAACTGAACAACAGCAAGGATCTAGGGTTCTTTCTATTTGGGGACAGAGATTGAAGGGGAAAAGATAATTTCCTAGATAGGTCTACTTCCTTGAAAGAAGCTTAGATACAGAGAAGAACTCAATGAAAGAGGTTAAAGACAGAGGATATTTTGTTTTTAATGAGCTGTCCTCCTGTGAAAGGGGAAATTGATTTGATATGTTTACTCTGCCTTGGGTTAATTTCTAGTAGATCTATAAAGACCTTTTCTGTTTTAACATCCCATGAGGCAGCATGCCATATTGTAAAGAACATTGGACTTAGAGTAAAGAGGCTTTATTTGAAATCTCCAGTTCTGTCATTTATGGGCTACCTGGCCACAGGTAAGTTACTTCAGCTCTAACCTCTCTCCTGACCTCCAAGTTTCCATCTCCAATTGCCCATTGACCATCTTAAACTCAACATGTCTAAAATAGAACTCTTTTATCTTTTTTCCCAAGCTCTCCCCACTTTCTAACTTTCCTATTACTGCTAAGGGAACCATTCTCCTCCTGGTCACTCAGACTCATAGCCTGGATGATATCCTAGACTCCTCCCCTCTCTCGTTGCCAATCTGTTGCCAAGTATTGTTGATTCTGCCTTCATAACATCTCTCTTTCACACACCCTTTTCTCTTTTAATACTGCTACTACCCTGATGTTGACCCTAGCTGGTGTTGTTTCTCCTCTGTTCTCAAAGAGGACCAATGGCATCGTGGGGATGACTCTTGACTTTGGGTGAATTGAACTTAAATGAAGCAGAGCTACCCAGAGTTATCAGCCTCCCTTCTCCAGAGTCATCAGAGTCCCATGGCAAAACAAAAGTCAAGACAACTTCCCATCCCCAAGATGGGAAGATTTGTACGGATAACTGTAACACCTGGACTGTTACAATAACCTGGCTGATCTCCTCATCTCCCATCTCTCCCCACTTCAGTCTCTCCTTTATTCAACTGTCAGACTGGTCTTTCTAACGTGTAGGACAGACCATGTTTCCACCCCTACCCTATTCCAGTGGTCCCTACAATCTGTAGCTCACAGCTTTGGGAACTGATACCTAGAACTTATAATCACTACCCCTATGGAATCATATCAAATTGATTCATATAGATTGAAATAGAGTGGGGGTCCTCAATAAATCACCTTTCTCATTCCCCACTTTGAATGGTCCACAGATCCACAGAAAGACCCTCATCTTTCGTTGCATCATTACAATCTAAATGCATGGAGGGCTGTCCTTCATGGGTGACACAAAACCAGAAGGAAACAGTCCCCTCACTGAGGCTCGAAGGTGACATTAGTAAAGAGGGAAATGGGCAAAACATATCATACAAATTATGTTGTCAAGAGTTTGCTATTAGGATTCAAATGGATTCAGAAGCATATTCCTTTGTTGTTAACTAGGTCAACTATGCTGTAGGTCTTTTTCCTAATGGGACCTTCTGCTTCCTTCCAACATTCTTATGCAATAACACTCACTAAATCCATGGGATTGGAGCGCCCTCTCTTATTAAGGGGCCAAATTTAGCCCTAAGGGAACCTGACCTCTAAAGAGAAGGATCAAGCAACTTCTCAGACTCGAGGATTCTCTACATTCCCACTCTAGAACTCCAGGGAAAATCACTTAAAAGCTTAGGTTTGGCTCAGGTCTAGTCTTCCCAAAAGTGGTCAAAAAGATACTTAATGTACACTGTAGATAAAGTAGCATAACTATTGATTTCCTCCATACCAAAAGAAAAGAAGTAAGTACACATTGACAAATACTTTAAAAAACATGATACAATAACCCACAACTCCTATTACACTCTCCCAGGAAGTTAATACTTAAAACATTAAAATATAAAACACTTGGTGAAACTGGTGAATGGCCATTTCACCTTCACCTTGACTCTGCACTGTCTAATCAACTCCCTCCAGGTCTACTTCTTCTGACAAATGTAGGTATGGCTTTGGTTAACTTCCTATTAGTTGTCATCTTTTCCTTTGAGTAATATGTAGTTGGAGGAAACTCCTGGTGTCAGCCAACTACAACTAAGATACCCAGGGACTCTTGAACTGGAGAGTTTCTGCTAGCATTTGCAAAAATAGATTAGAGGGAGTTCAGAGAACAAAGAGAAGGAAAGAGACTGTGTTCCCTTGTTCAGCAAGGACCAGGGTAGGGAGAATGCGTCAAGCTGACAATTTTTTGAAAACCATAAAAGAAGAAAGAATTCATTCACATATACAAACATTTTTTTACAAATGTTTGTACTAAACCTAGGTTCACCTATATTTATGCAGAACGCTGTGTTGAGAATATTCATATTGTTTATGCTAAATCCTTGCCTACAAGGAGTTTAATGGGTGATAAGACAGAAACATAGTGAATTACATACAAAGCAGAGTGTCATAGTGAATACTGAACTAGTCTCAAAGACCAGAAGACTTGAGTTCAAGTCCCATCTCTGACACGTCATGGCTGTGTCATTTAATCTCTCAATGTTGGAGGCAAGACTTTACTAAGAGTATAAATTGTATAGTAGGTAGCTACCTGCATAGGTAGAGGGAGTTTCCTCACCCTGGAATTTCCTACTTCTGTGAAATCACAGGTCCTTTACCTATCCCTGTTCTGTGATCAGTAGATCATCACTAACAGGAGGAGTCAAGGAAAGCTTCCTGGTGAAGGTGCCATGGGAGTTGAGGTTTGGAAGCAGAGAGGGAAAGATGACATTCCAAGTATAAGGGAGAGTATGAACCTAGGGTTGGGAAAATGCTGAGTGAGTGTAACAGGTCCCTCCTATACCCCCAACTCAGGAGCATGGGCAGATATTTTCTGACTGGCTATAGGTGAGGGATCAAGGTAGGAATGCATAAACTTAAGTATATATAGATATCTTCTGTCTCTTTTATAACTGATTCATGTTTGTTCCTTGGGGACATTTTTATGTTCCATTTTGTCAAGGAGAATCTTTAAACTTAAGTGAATATTTCTATAATTAGCAACTCTATAAAGAGCAACTTAACTTGCAGTGATCAGAATGGGAGTGAAGAGCCAATGAATTTGATAGTTGGGAGAGCCTACTACCCTTGTTAAGTCAAGCAGCCAAAAGCAATGAACTTAGAGCAAACCACTGCTCTAGGTAAAGGATGGAGATGTCAAAGGTTACCAGCCCCTGTGGCCTCAGCCCACAGTGTTATCTAGGTAGCCACTGTACTGAATGTTTGCAGCTGAGATGGAATACTTATTAAATAGGATGGATAAATAAAAGTACATGAAAAAACAGTTCTCACAATGATTGCAAGCTATTAGCAATTATATGAAAAAGGGCTCCACCAAATCACTAGTAATAAGAAAAATGGAGATCGAAGAACTCTGAGGCTTCCCCTCAAACTCAGAAAATTGGCAAAGATGAAAAAAGATGGGAATAAATGTGAAGAGGGGCTATGGAAAGCTAGGCACAGCCGTCCATGGGTTGGTGGAGCTGTTAATTAGTGCAGCCATTTTGGCAGTTCTTGTATCTCAAGTGATTTGTGTGTTCTCTCCTCCATTAGAATGTAAGCTCTTTTATCACAGCATTTAGTATAGTGTCTGGTGAACAGGGCTTCTTAATAAATGCTTATTGACTTTTTCTGGAAAGAAAGTCCACACCATTTGACCAAAAGATTCCACTTCTAGGCACATACGTCAAGGAAGTCAATGATAGAAAGAAAGGTCCCAAATACACTAAGATATTCAAATTAGCCCTTTTTATGGTATTGAAGAAACAGAAAAAAAAATATTTTGATGTGTATCCATAGATGTCCTCCAAACAAATTACTTTGTGTGAATGTAATGAAATATTACTGTGCTGTAAGGAATGATAATTATGAAAAATTTAGAGAAACATGGGAAGACTTATATGAACCTGTAGTCTTTGATTTGGTGACCATACTGTTGCACAAACAAGACACCATGTCTCTTGTCTCTGGGCATTTTCTCTGGCTGACCACCATGCCTGGAATACTCTTCCCTCCTTAACTCTACCTGCTGGCTTCCATGACTTTCTTTAAGTCTCAAACTAAAATGCCAGTTTTTACAGGAAGCCTTTCCCAACCCTTCCCTTAATTCTAATGCCTTCACTCTTGTTATTTCTTATTTATCTTATGGATACATGGGTGACACAGTGGATAGAGTGTTAGGTCAGGAAGACTCATCTTGCCGAGTTCAAATCTGGCTTCAGACACTTATTAGCTGTGTGATCCTGGCCAAGACACTTAGCCCTATATGCCTCAGTTTCCTCTTCTGTCAAATGAACTGGCGAGGGAAATGGCAAACCTCTCCAGTATCTGTGCCAAGAATACCCCAAAAGAGAAGGGACAAGGTCAAATGAGAGAATAAAGAAAAGGGGAGGACAGGGTAGGATAGAGGGCAATATAGTAATATAGTTAGTCTTACACAACATGACTATTATGGAAGTCTTTTGCAAAATGACACATATATAGCCTGTCCTGAATTGCTTGCCTTCTCAGTGGGGATGGGTGGGGAGGGAGGAAGGGAGAGAAGTTGGAATTCAAAGTATTAGAAACAAATGTTGAGAATTACTATTGCATATAACTGGGAAATAAGAAATACAGGTAATGGGGTATAGAAATTTATCTTGCCCTACAAGAAAAGAGAGAAGATGTGGATAAGCAAAGGGTGGGGTGTGATAGAAAGGAGGGTACATTGAGGGACGGGGTAATCAGAATGCAAGGTATTATGAGGTGGGAGGAGGGGAGAGATGGGGAGAAAAATTGGAACTCAAAATTTTGTGGAAATGAATGTCGAAATCTAAAAATAAATACAATAATAATAAAAAAAAAAGAATACCCCAAAAGAAGTCACAAGAGTTGGACACTGACTGAACAACGATAACATTTATCTTGTATAAAACTTGTTTGTTTATATTTGTTTACGTATTGTCTCTTCTACTAGATTAGGAACTTCTTGAGGGCAGGGACTGCCCCAGTGCTTAGCACACATAGTGCCTGATGTTTAAGTAGCCACTTTAACAAATGCTTATTGATTCATTAACTGGTAAAGAGTAAAGTAAGTAGAACCAAGCAAACAATATATAGACAGCAATTCCAAAAACATAACTGGAATTAGAAAAATTGAAGGCAAAGTTTCAGTTTCCCTGATGGAGGTATATCTGAGCTAAGCTAACAAGTTTGGGGGATCATTGAGTGGGACATTATGCTTAGCTTCTACCTCTAGGCCTCAATGCTCTAGGCTCCCTTCCTTTCTACTTATCCATATCCTACCCATTCTACAAGGCTCAGCTTGAATATCAACTTAATTCCCCTGTGCCAGAAGTGATCTCTGGAATCTACAAGGGCATGTGACTGTGACTAGGTCCATTATAACTCTGCCATCCTTTTATTCATTTTTAAAATACTTATTGAGTGTCTTTCCTATGTAGGGTCTGGTGCCAAGTTCTGGAAGGGAGATAATAGTAAATAAGATGGGGTCCCTTGGGGAAAGGGACCTGGCTAATAAAAGGAGACAAAATACCTACTCAAATAAATTTAAAACAGGATTTAATCCAGGTCATGAGAGAGTTAAAAAACAAATATAGGAGTTTGGAGAAAGGAAAACTTTCTTTTTTTCAAATTTTTTTATTTTTGAGAACTTTCCTTTGACGTGGAGGATAGGAGAAGTGTCAGAGAAGGCTTCATGGGAAAAGTAGCCATTTCAACTAGGCCTTGAAAGATGGGAGCATCCTCCATGTCCTAAGGAGCAGGAATGACCTGTGGGATCTAGCTCAGAGGTAAACAGGAAGAGGGCTCATCTGGCAGCTATATTATATTTAGACCTGAACTTTGTAGGACCAACACTGTGTCGGAACTGAGCTAAGACTGTGTCCCTGAGATATTGAGGGAAAATGTTTGTATGTTTGTTCTTTCTTAAAAAGGAGGGGGGTAGTGGTGGTGGTGGATAATTTTAGTTAGCAGAGCTGGACATGGGAGGAAAAGGAAGAGGAATTCCATGTGTACATAATGTTATGAGCAAAGGTGAGAAATCATGGTACATGTTTAAGGAAGGAAAAGGAAGAATTACAGATAACTCTGAGGCTTGCAGCTTGGATGAATGATGGGACAATGATCAGAGACAGAGATGTTAGGAGGACATATGTTGGGAGGAGAGAGGTCATTCTGGCTGGAGCCATCCTATCCATCTCCAGGTTCAATTATATCCAGCCAGATCAGAGCAAGGTTCTGACAGACAGGATTGTGAAGTGCAAAGAGCACTGGACTTGGAGTCAGAAGATCTGGGTTTAAGTCTCAGGTCTGCCAGAGAGTTCTTACTCTCAGTGTGACCTTAGACAAACTGCAATCTCTCTGTTGCCTGATCTTGAAAATAAAGATAACAATTGCATGACCTGCCTTATAAGGCAGATGAAAGCAGCTGATGAGAAGGTGCTTTATAAATATCAAAGTATTTTATGTATAGGGATAATGACTGGACCTGTGATTTCATGGGAATAGGGAATTCCCTTTCCCAATGCACATGGATACCTTTTTTGCACCTTATAGGATTAAAGCATTTCCTAGATCACTGAAAAGTTGGGTGTCTCACCCAGGGTCACAGAACTAGTGTGTGGCAGAGCCTTGACCCCAGGTCTTCTGGTCTTTGAGGTCAGCCCTCCAACCACTATACCACCCATCCCTTCTATGCACTTATGTGTGTGCATATCTTTATTGATATGAGCTGAGCTATCATCATTTTTAAAAATCATACACTAGGAACAATCTTGCATTAATTTCTCTGACCCAAACAGGAATAATAGGTGATAAAAGGCAAAGGTCATCTTATAAATAGCTTAAGAAATTTCCATATTTGGATTACAAACTCCTTGAAGACAGGGAGGATACTTCCCCTTCTTTTGCATACCCAGTGTTTATCACAGTCCCTAATATACCATAGGTCCTTAATAAATTGATTGATTGATTTAAATCAATTTATTTAAATCAAATACTGATTGATTAATTTTTAAAAATTCTCTGTTGGAGAGAGAGAGGACTTCTAAATATAGTATTGCTTTGAAAAATGAAAGATATTTTCTTAGATTAGGGTAGTTATATTTCTCTAATGTTAGAAGTATCATCATTATTATTTAATGCCAATGTGAATGAAATTTTTGCTTTGACTGGAATGTATGGAGAGTCCCAGACCCAAAGTGGTCTTGAGTCAGGTCTGAGAGAACCTGTGCTTGATGTGTTATTAACTGGCTTTATAAACTTTCCTCTCTCTAGTTTCCTCACCTTTCAATTTAAGGGGTAAGAAGAGGCAATAAAAATGGATATTTACGTACATGAACTTCAGGGTTTGCAAAATGCTTTACAGGAATTAACTCACTGAAGCTTCACAACCACCCAGATTAGTAGGTAATAAATTCCCATTTCACAGATGAGGAAATTGAGGTTTAGAGAGTTTAAATGACTTTCCTATGATAACTGATACAACTAGTCAGTTATCAGAGACAAGATTTGAATCCAGGTTTATCCTGACTCACATGGTACCCACTATAGATGACATCCAATTTCTAATGATCTCTGATGGACTAGAATGAGTGACCTTAGAAAACACTGTGCTACATATGTAACCTATATCAAATTGCTTACCATCTTGGTAGGAGAGAGAGGGAAGGAGAAAATTTGAAACTCAAAATTTTATGAAAGAATGAATGTTAACTCTGAGGTACCACCTTGCACCTATCAGATTGACTTACAAGTAGAAAAGCAAAATAAATGATAAATGTTGGAGAAGATGTGGAAAATTGGAACTCTAATACACTGTTGGTGGAGTTGTGAACTGATCCAATCATTTTGGAGAGCAATTTGGAACTATGCCCAAAGGGAGATAAAATTGTGCATACCCTTTGAACCAGCAATACCACTACTAGGTCTACATCCCAAAGAGATCATTAAAAAGGGAAAAAGATTCATACATAGAAAAATATTTATAGTAGCTCTTTTTGTGGTGGCCAAAAATTGGAAATTGAGGGAATATACCCATCATTTGGGGAATGACTGAATAAGTTGTGGTATATGAATATAATAGAATACTATTGTTCCATAAGAAATGATAAGCAGGTGAATTTCAGAAAAACCTGGAAAGACTTGTATGAATTGATACAAAGTGAAATGAGCAGAACCAGGAAAACATTGTACATAGTAACAGAAACATTGTGAGATGATCAGCTTTGATAGACTTAGCTCTTCTCAGAGATGCAATGATCTAAGTCAATTCCAAAAGACTCAGGATGGAAAATCAGAGAAAGAACTATGAAGTCTGAATGCAGATTGAAGCACACTATTTTCTCTCTCTCTTTTTTTTCTTTCTTGCGTTTTTCTCTTTTGTTCTGATTCTTCTTTTACAACACAACTAATGTGGAAATGTATTAGAAAGAAAGGAAGAAAGGAAGGAAGGAAGGAAGGAAGGAAGGAAGGAAGGAAGGAAGGAAGGAAGGAAGGAAGGAAGGAAGGAAGAAAATATACTGTGCTATACAGATATGTGAAACCAAGATCAGATCTAAGCTTTGTACTAGGAATTCTGACTTCCTCCTTTACTGGATTTGACCTTAGTATCCCAGAAACTCTGTCTTTAATCATTGTTGTTGTTCATTCACTTCATTTGTGGTTTTCTTAGCAAAAATACTGGACTAGTTCTTCTCCAGCTCATTTTACAGGTGAGGAAACTGAGGCCAACAAAGTTAAGTGACTTGCCAAGAGCCACACAGCTAGTAAGTGCCTGAGGCCAGATTTGAACTCAGGAAGACTCATCTTCCTGATTCCCAGCCCTGTGCTCTATCCACTGCTTCATCTAGCTGCTTTTATCATTATCCTTATCTAAACTTTGCCCCACAATAAGATTAGTGTGATTTCGATTTCCTCTGTTAGACTCTGTGGAACCCAATTTCCAGTTCCTCCTTTTCTAAGAAGTTTTGCAATGATTCAGAGTGGGCCAGAAGAACATCCAGACTGAAGGGGCTAGGACATTCTGTTACAGGAGACCCACATGATTCTAACCCCAGGACCTGACCTTTTCTGGTCTTGTTCAGGTGTCCCCAAATCAGAAGGAACATTCAGTGCCCTAGATTTGTTCTATAGTCTCCCATGAGGCTGGGAGTGGTGATTGTCATGGGGTCAGTGTCACCAAATGCCAGAACAAGTGAGTCCTTCATCCCTCCTTCCTAAGCCTTTCCTGTCTAGTCAACTGGTAACTTCACAGCTTCTTGCTCCATCCCTGGCCATGAGAGCTCACTATTCCTTTGTTGGTAAAGTATGCTGAGATAGTAAAAGCAAGTCATGTCATCACCTTGATGTCATGGTCCTCTTTGAGAAGGAAGGACAAACACAGCAAGAACAACAATGCTGAGATAAGTGGGGGAAATCTAATAGGATGTAGACGAGAGGAAAAATCTTTCTCTTTCTCTGTTACCCAGGGCTAAGTCCAAAGGCTGGCTTTAACAGTTCTGTTAATCTGATTGTCAATATTTGGAACCTACATACTACTGTTGGTTCCTTTTCCTCCTATCTGTGCTCTCTTTTCCAGTTGCTTAGGAGAGAATCAAAGTAGCTCAAAAGTAACATGAGATGTGAGAATTTGGGGAATTAGCCAATTTGTGCTTGACTGTTCCAAGCTAGTATTGGTCTGATCAGCCATTGTCAGACACACTGTAACTTGACTCTAACAGTGATGTCATTTTGGTCCTCTTCCAGAATGAAGGACAACAAATCCCATGGGAGTTCAGGAAATGAGCTTTGACTTGTCTGTTTCCATTGCTTGCAATCAGCCTGCGTCTTCCCTGACCTTCGTCTATTCCTCTTCTCCAGTATCTGAGAACACTAAGGGGAATGATGCCAGGGTTTCTGGTAGGTCTTCCTTCTCTTGTCCTGGAAGCTTGGAATTCCCTCCTCCTTTGGACCAAGGCAGTCTCACTAGAAGGACTCACTTAAACGGAATGTATTTTACTGGGACAAATAACATATTAACTCATAATTAAAACATTAGCTTGGGATTAATTTTTGAAATGTGTTTTAATTGGTTGTGGAAACCCTAAGAAAAGGAGACAAGACAATACAGTATAGCAGAAAGAGTATCACTGTGGAGTAATGAGAAGGAGGAGGAGGAGAAGGAAAAGAAGAAGGCTTCAAGATTGGAAAAGTGCTTTACAAATAATTACCACATTTTATCCTCAGAACAACCCTGGGAGGCAGATGCTATTATTATACCATTTTACAGATGGGGAACCTGAGGCAAACTGAAGCTAAGTACCTTGCCCAGTATCACACAGGTCTTACATGTCTGAAGCCAGATTTAAACTTAGGTGTTTCTGATTCTAGGTCCAGTACTCTATGTACTGCACCATGTTACTTACCCACTCAAGTTTGAATCCTAGCTCCACTTACTAGGTAACGATGAAGATTTTGCAGAAGTCATTTAATCTTTCTGTGTCTCAATGGAGATAATGATACTTTCACTGCTGACTTCACAAGGTTGTTAGGAAAGTCAAACAGAAAGACAGAATCTCAGAGTTGGAAGGGACCTCAGAAGTCATTTGGTCCAATCTATACTTAAACAAGAATGTTCTCCACAATGAATCCTTGAAGTATGTGATCATTCAGCCTTTGCTGCAAGATCATCAGCCTGTTCCCATGTTGAATGGATGGACGGCTCCACTTGTCAGAGTTCTCCCTGACATCAAGGCTAAATGTTCTTCTTGGCAACTCTCACCTATTTCTCCTATTCCTGTCTTCCTTGGCAAAGCAGAATAAATCAGTCCTTCTTCCTCAAGACAGCTCTTCATCTACTTGAGGATGGCTATCCTGCTCCCCGTAAGTTTTTTCTTCTTCCAGTTAAATGTCCCGAGTTCTATCACCATAAGCTAGACACTTTCTAGTTTACTGCCATCCTCCCTAAAATATGGGTCCATTTTAGACTTGTGATTTGAATTCACTTTACTTTAGACTTTCTGGGCATTTTCTTCATATCTTCTTTCCTCTATAGCTTCACTAGCTGCCTTCTAACCCTGGAGAAACTTCTGCCTTGGGACCCAATTCTTTTGATTGATGACTATTTCAGGAAAAGATTTAACCATTTTTTACTCTTGGACTCTCCAGTCATATTTCTTGGGGAGCTCTTCTCCCTCCCCCCAATTCTGAAACTATGATTTATGAAGCCAACTCTGCAATGTCCCTACATGGCGTATGTTAATCTATTTCCTGATGAAATCCCAGGTTACTTTTTGGACCAAAGTAACCCTCTCTGGCCACTACTACCCTTTGTGTGTCATTTCCTCCATAGAATATAAACTTCTTGAGGGAAGGGACTGTCTTTTCTTTTTGTATTCTCAGCAGCTGGTATAGTGGTTGGCACATTTGTTGTTGTTTAGTTGTGTCTGACTCTGTGACCTTGTGGTCACAGAGTTCTCTTGGAAAGGATACTGGAGTGGTTTGCCACTTCCTTCTCCAGAGGCAAACAAAAGCTAAATGACCTGCCCAGAGTCATACAGCTAGTGTTTGAAGCCAGATTTAAACTCAGGTCTTCCTGACTCCAGGTCCAGCATTCAATGCTTGGCACATAGTGTTTATTAAATTCATTCATTCATTCACTGGTTTTTTTTTTTTTACTCAAGTATAAGACTACATCTATTGCTATTAAATATCATCATATTCAATTTGAACCAACATTCTAGCCTGTCAAAACCTTTTGAGGAGGTCTGATTATCACTCAGGGGCAGCCAGATGGATCAGGGTACAGAGCACTGGTCAGAAAGACCTGAGTTCAAATCTGAACTCAGACACTTACCGACTTTGTGACCCTAGCAAGTCACTAACCCTGTTTACCTCAGTTTCTTCCTCTGTAAAATGAGCTGAGAAGGAAATGGTAAAACCACTCAGTACTTTGCCAAGAAAACTCCAAATGGAATCATGAAGAATTGGATATAACTGAAATAATTAAATAATAACAATTGTCAATCAGTGAATTAGTTATCCCTATCAGCGTTCTGTCATCTACAAATTTGGTAAGCATGGCATCTATGCTTATAGTCATGTCAGAGATCAAGATTTAGAGCAGTACATAGTCAAGGCACAAATCTCTGGGACATTCCATTAGAAACTTTCTTCCTAGTTGACATCGAGGAACTAAAGACTACTCTTTACATGAAGTCATTCAACCAGTTCTGAATCTAACTTTTTTTTAAACACTTTTACTTTTATCTAACTTAATTCACATACTATCACATCTCCTGCCTTCCTGCCTTCCTTCCTTCTTTCCTTCCTTCCTTCCTTCGTAATTGGGGCTAAATGACTTGCCCAGAGTGGCACAGATAGTAAGTGTCTGAGGCTAGATTTGAACTCAGGTTCTCCTTACTCCAGGGACAGTGCTCTATCCACTTTGCCACCTAGGTGCCCATATATTTTCATATTTTCCGCAAGAATAAGACTAGTTCTCATTGGATAAACCCCTGTTGTCACAAGATGAAAAACTCTGTCAAATACTTTATTAAAATTTAAATGAATAATATGTATAGAATTTCTTTATCTGTTAGTTTTGTTCACAAAATAAAAGGGAAATTGCTTTAGACAGGCATTTCCCATTTTTGGTGAAACCACATTGAATTTCTTCAATCACAGTTTCCTTTTCTAGCTATTCAGTAACTTTTTAAAAACTGTATGTCATTAGTCTTTCTCCTGAGCTCCATGCCTGCAACGCCAACTGCCTCTTGGATATTTTGAACTAGATGTCCTATAGGCCTCTCAAATTCAACTTGTCCAAAAATGAATTCATTATCTTTCCCCCAAATTTACTCCTTCTCCTCCTCCTTCTCTCCCTCTTCCTCTTCTTCCTTTTCTTCTTCTTCTCCTTGTGGAGGGTAGTGACTAGAGAGAAAGTCATGGCTAAAGGGAGAAGTTGGTTACAGAGTGGGCCAGAGAGGTAGTAGCCAGTGTTTTTCTTCAACCAAATGCTTCATACTCCCCACCACAATATGACACACAATGGAACTAACAGGGTACCCTAGAAATTTATGTTATCTAGCGTCAACTGGGTCTTCATTGCAGTAAGGCAAATTTAACTAATCTCAACTTCCCACCAAATGCCAGTTCCACAATGAACACATATAGCAAACAAACCCATATATCCATTGATAGGAAAATAGAAATCAGAGAACGTATACATAGGAGGATATATACCAGACATACAGAGAAGAAGGAACTCCTTCACTGGGAACATAGTAAGTCATCTCAAGCAAGAGAGAGTCCCAGAGCTTACCAAAAGGGAAATTCCCCAGAGTTTCTAATTTAGCAACTTGTGAATAGTGACATGATCTAAATTCTTCCCATAGTCTTTCTCTTTCTTCAACAATCTGACAAGAGGGTTGAATGGTATATCTTTCCTCTTGAAGCTAGAAGACAGAAGAGTCCCAAATCTCTTACCTTTCTCATTCTGCCCCAACCCTCATGAACTCCTGGGACATTAATCTCCACCAATTAGGAGAGAGTTCGATATCACTGGACTCTGAGGCTTGGGTTACATGCATAGGTTTCCAAAGTGGGCAATACTGCCCTCAAGAGGGGCACTGGAATGATGGGGGTGATGGTGGTGATAATAGTCACATATGCAATGGAGGGGGGGGGTCATTTAATAAAAATATGGAGATGGTGGAAGCATAAAGAAAGAAGAGAAGAAAATTTTGGGAAAGCATGTTTCATCTCTTGTGTTACAAGTTAAAGTCATAGTGATTACATTATTTTCCAAATAAACACACAAAATGAAAGTTATAACCAATCAGCAGTCAAGTCCACTGACAGGTCTTAACAAGCAAGTGATGGCAGGTTAGCATGTCCCACATTGCTGGGAAGTCTAGCATGCATTTGCAGGAATATGTGCATATGACTTATTTACAATATGATACTATATGCCATATAATATAGCTACATGATGCAATATTGTGTCATCAAAATTTCAATGTAGCAAAAACCTCACAAATTTACAATAAATTATTAAATTTAAGATGCATCATTTACAAAATATATATTGTATTTTTGAAATGATAGCAGTGTTTTTGGTGGTGGCCAAGAATTGGAAATCAAAGGGATGCCCATCACTTGCAGAATGACTGATCAAGCTATGGTATATGATGGTAATGTAATATTATTGTGCTATAAGAAATGATAAGCAGGCAAGCTTCAGAAAAACCTGGAAAGACTTATATGAACTGATGCTGAATGAGAGGAGCAGGACTAGGAGAACATCGTACACAGTAACAGCAACATTATACAATGAAAAATTGTGAATGACTTAGCTATTCTCAGTAATGCAATGATCCAACACAATCCCAAAGAATTAATGATGATAGATACTGTGTGCTTCCAGAGAAAGAAGTGATATTATTTGAATAAAGATTGACACATGATTTTTATTTTCTTTCATTTTTGTTCTTTTATTTGAGTCTTCTTGTACAAAATGACTAATATGAAAATGTTTTACATGATTGCACATGTATAACCTCTATTGGATTGTTTACCATCTCAGGAAGAAGGGAGGGGAGAGGAGGGAGATAGAAAGGGATAGAATTTGGAACTCAAAAATTTAAAAAACCCAAATGTTAAAAAAGTTTTTAAAAAATTGTCAACATGTAATTTGGGGGGAAATTAAATATATATGCATGTGTGTATTTATTTAAATTAACCAGGAAGGAAGGAAGGAAGGAAGGAAGGAAGGAAGGAAGGAAGGAAGGAAGGAAGGAAGGAAGGAAGGGAGGGAGGGAGGAAGAAGGGAGGGAGGGAAGAAGGGAAGGAAGGAAGGAAGGAGGGAAGGAAGGAAGGAAGGAAGGAGGGAAGGAAGGAAGGAAGGAAGGAAGGAAGGAAGGAAGGAAGGAAGGAAGAATCTCTATGCCTCTTCCAAAATGAAAGACAAAACAACAATAGCTATTTGTGATGGTCTTTTGTGTAACCAGAGTTTGGTAGGAAGGAGTATAAGTTAAAAGGCTCCCCTTCCCTTAAAAGTAACCAGAAAAGGAACTTTTGTTTTGAATCTACCCCACTATTGTACCCCCAGACCAAAAATATTTGTTCTTTGTCTAATTTAATCTGAAATCCCTCTTGAAGATAAACAGAGAAGGAACATGTGCCCAGGAATGGACTTTTTCCTGCTCTCCCAAGGAGGAAAGTGAAGTCTACCTTGGAGAAGGGTGAGTCAGATTCCAGACTTGTCTGTCCACAATACCTGAAAGTCCCTTTGTCCATACATTTAGATCACCCATATAGGCATATATATGTGTGTGTGTGTGTGTGTATGTGTGTATGAGTGTATCTTACTTTGCACACACATTCTAACAAAAACCACAATGAAATGGAATAGTTGCTCAAGTGTCTTTCTCCAGATTCCAAGCCTTCAAAGGAAATGACTCCAGTTTACCAAGTCTTCCTCCCCCCACAATAGAGCTGACTCATTCTATGTCCAGGTTTCTCTTTAGTCTGCATTTGTTTAATCTCTTCCCTGCTTTTGAGGAGCTATAATATGCTATTAATAAAAATCTCTTCAGTTCCTCTCAAGCCCTCAGCTGATGAAAACCCCAGCCAATGTTAAAAAAGAATTTCTGTGTGTGACGGCAACCTTACTCTCAACTATGTTTAAGCAAAAGAAATACGTACAGACCAATAATGATTTGGGTTAACCAGTTTTATCCAAGTATCAGCTTTTAACCAAAATAGTAATAATAATTATGATTCAGTCATATCTGACTCTTCATGACCCCATGGACTATATATAGCACACCAATACTGCCCATGGGGTTTTCTTCGCCAAGAGACTGGAATGGTTTGTCCAGTAGATTAAGGCAGTGATTTGCCCAGGGTCACACAGCTAGTAAGTATCTGAAGCCAGATTTAAATTCAGGTCTCCCTGACTCCAGGCCCAGTTGTCTATCCACTGAGCCACCTAACTGCCTAGTAATAATGATAGGTAGCATTAATATATCATTTTAGAGTTTGCAGAGCACTTTTCTGATAGTATTAGAGGCAAGGTGGACAGGAATGAAAGATATTTTCAACAGATGAAGATAAATTTTTGGAACAGATACACATCCTCCCAGGAGAGGGAGGAGTGTCACCATGGACATCCTCCGCAAAGAGAACTGTCAGCACCATTGGCTTTGGAGAGCTACATTGGCTCCTGGTTGTTCCACACTGATCAGCCACAGTCCTTTCCCTAGAATTTCATCCCAGTCAGGGAAATGACAGGGGCAAGATCAACAACAGCCATTGTTGGAAGTAAGGTGTCATTAAAAAAAGTTGCACTGTTTGAGACAAACTAGTATTTACCCAGAATGCCTCTCATCTGTCAAGTCTTCTAGCTCTTTTGGACTTAAGGTCATTCTGCAAAAGTCATTAGACAGAAATCTTCAAAACCCAGAAATCTGAGTTAATCATCATAGAAGCCACTTGAGACAAGAAAAAGTTCTTTGTCTTGCAGGCTTCTTCATGTAGAATTTGTCTATATAAATCTCAGACTCTTCCAGGTATGAAATCTTTCCTTTGTATCTGAAAGCCCTTCTCTTTACATTTCATTGTCTCCTTTTCTTAGGACCTTAGGATCTTGAAACCTAAATAAGGCATACCTTCATGGTTGTTGCCTTGTTGTGTGTGGTGATCAACTATGACAGGCCTACTCTTCTCAGCAATACAATGACCCAAGACAATTCCACATAATAAGCAATGGAGCTCCCTGACTCATTCATTTCTAGGACTTGCCCAATGCCCACCTTTCTCCCTAATTCCCTGTCTTCCTTTATTTGAAAAGTATAAATAACTCACCCTTTCTGACTGCCCTTAGAAGAGAGGAAAACACTATCTCACTGTTCCAATTTGCAAGCTCCTTCTCAGGCAATAAATTCATTTATAATCTTTGTAAACTGTGATCAAACTCTGGTTCTTTCCAGGCCCCTCCTTTTTAGACCTGGGGTTTCTTCCATTTTAACTGTTCACAAGAATTTTTAATTTAACAGCCTCTACTGCAAGTCTCTCCTCACTATAGTTCATCCTCCACTCGGCTACCAAAGTGATCTTCCTGAAGTGTAGATCTAACCATATCACCTTCTCTTGCTCGATAAACTCCAATGGCACCCTCTCACCGCCAGAATCAAATATAAAATCCCCTATTTGACATTCAAAATCCTTTATAACCTGGTCCCTTTCTCCCTTTCCACTTATCCCTAACACTCCCTTCCCTGACCCCTAATCTGTGATCCAGTGATGCTGTGGCCTCCTTGCTGTTTGTCGAATAAGACATTCCACCTGGGAATTTGTAAGGGGCGCTCACCGCCACACCATCTGGGACGCCACATTGACGGACATCAGGTAAACTGAGTCCGGTGCAGGGAAGGGTGAACAAGATGGCACTGGAAG
This sequence comes from Notamacropus eugenii, assembly GCF_028372415.1. NCBI lineage: Eukaryota > Metazoa > Chordata > Mammalia > Diprotodontia > Macropodidae > Notamacropus > Notamacropus eugenii. The sequence goes on along the minus strand of NC_092874.1, from coordinate 334,572,732 downwards.
GGATGGCCCCACCCCTGGTTTGTTTTTGTCACTATAGTTCCAGCTTGTGTTCATTACTATAGCTTTGGGTTTGTTTGTGTGTGTTTCCATGGTTCACTGGGCTAGCTGGTAGAGACTATATAATCAGAGTGCTTGCTTGAATAAATTGGAGTTGCTTCATGACCCGCTCTCCTGCCTCATTCTTTTACTCGTGAGCTCCACAGGAAGACAAGCAGCCTGATGGTCAGGCATAAGACTTGGTCCTCTTGGTAAGCTATGCCATCACAATAGCAGGAATTCTGGGCATTTTCACTGTCCCCATGCCTGGAATGCTCTCCCTTATCTCTGCCTCTCAACTTCCTTGGCTTCCTTCAGATCTCAGCTAAAGTCCTACCTTTTGTAGGGAGTCTTTAATTCTAGTGCCTTCCTGCTATAAATCAGCTCCAATTTATCCTAATTCTACCTTATTTGTACATAATTGTTTGAGTGTTGTCTGTTTCTCTTAATAAACTGTGAGCTCCTTGAGATCAGGGAATATCTTTTATCTTTCCTCAAATCTCCATCACTTAACATAGTGCCTGGCACATAGCAAGTACTTAAAAAATGTTGATTGACTCACTGAGATTCAGAGTTCTGAGCTGCCGTAAACTAAAGCTGATTGGATATCCATGCTAAGCCTTTTGACTTTTCAGTCACCAATGGAGTGAAACAGGGCTGTATGCTTGCTTCCATGCTTTTTAGCATGATGCTTTCAGCCATGTTGTCAAATGCTTTCCATGAGGAGGACCACAGCATCATTATCAGCTATTGCATTGATGGTCAGTAACTACAAACCAAGACCAAAATGGAGGGAGTGTTTAACATGATTTTTTATTTGCAGTTGATTGTGCACTCATTGTGAAGCTGAGATGCACCAAAGTATGGATCAATTCTCTGATGCTTGTGCTAATTTTGACCTAACAATACCAATAAAACACAGGTGTTCCATCAGACACCACCACATACACCATCCATATGTGGAACCATTGGTTACAGCAAATGGAGAAGTTTTGAATGCTGTAGATACGTTCATTTAGCTTGGCAATATACTTTCTAGGGATGTATACTGCCAGGCCTAGAGGCCTGTGTGGGCTACCCGAGTCTTCTTACCTCACCTCCGAGGTCTTCGGTTGGCCAAAACCGGATGCTCATATGAGAGAAAGGACGTTCCAGAGTCGAACAAGGGTTGAGCTTTATTTCAGGGTCTCAGTTACAAGTGCAGGGGGGTCTTCCTTAGGAGGAAGAGGGGGAGATTTCCTAAGGAGGCTAAGATCTTAAGGGATTGGAAGTAGAAGTACAAGCGGGGAGAGAGGGGGAGGGGAGAGAGGAAGGAAGAAAAGCAGAGCCTACTGTCCTCTTGGCTCCTCACGTGCTAAGAGAGCTTTCAGGCTTCCTCAATCCTACTTAACCTTCAGCCACACAGTTTGCATCTGAATACCGTGCTGTTAGATAACAATAGTGTGCCCAGATCCGGGACGACCTCGAGGGCAGGGAGACTCCACCCATCACGTATCTCCCGGGGAGAGGCGGAAATACCCGAGCTAGCCGAGCTAGCTCAGTCTGACCTTCTCGAATCCCCGCTGTTCATGGAGGGCCTTGTAAGACTCTAAGATTTAGAAGTCCCACTTTTACCCGCCCGAGACCGTCCACACGGATTTGAACTTCCAATCCCAACAGTATACACTGATAATGAGGTTGTATTGCTAATGTTTGGGAGGCTCCAAAGGAAAGTGTGGGGGGAAAAGAGGTATTAGACTGACTACCAAACTGAAGTTCTACAGAGCCATTGTGTTGACCTCATTGTTGTATGTAAAACATGGATAGTCAACCAGTGCCATGCCAGGAAACTGAATTGCTTCCATTTGAATTATCTTAGGAAGATTCTGAAGATCACTTGGAGGGATTAGATACCAGATACTGAGGTTCTTTCTTGAACTAAACTGCCAAGCATTCAAACTATTGCAAAGAACATACAATTCTAACGGGCTGGCCATGTTGTTTAGATGAAAAACATATGCTTGGCAAAAAGACTATTTTATGGAGAACTTACACAGGACAAGTGCTCACATTCGCTGAAGAACTTTGGAATTGATTATGTGCCATAGGAGACACTGGTACAGGAGCGCTCAGCATGGTGTGCCTTCATCAGCAGAATTGAAGTAGTTCAAGAGAAACATGAGATGTACAAATTTAGAGAATCCACCCCAAAGGTTCACATGAGTTATTTGTACCCAACCTGTGGTAGAGCTTTCCAAGCTCATGATGGTCTAATCAGCCATAGTCAACACACTGTAACTTGACTCTAACATATTGATGTCATTTTGGTCCTCTGAGAATGAAGGACAACAACCAGGCACCTAAACAGTGAACCCTTGGACTTGGGAGGCAGCTTAACGCTTGGGGAGGGGTGAGGTTGGAAACTGCAGGATAAGGTTCCTGTGCTGATCAGCAGTGAGATTAGACCCTGTGGGTTGTCACTGTGCTTCCAGTCTGGATGAAATAGGGAAATAGTCTAAAAAAAAAAGATACATTCTGAAGGGGAACCACAGGTTTAACAACATGGTGGTTTGTCTCAAAGCAACTTTTTTTAATGATACCTTACTTCCAATGATGTGGTTCCTTCATCCCCCACAAGGGATGATCTAGTATATATGTCTTCCTTTTAGATTGGGTAAGGCAGTCCAAGAGAAAGGAAATGATTTACCCAAGGTCATACAGCAAAGTAGTGGCAGCCCTACCCATTGCTTCAAAGTTACCACCCCACCCTATCTGACACCTATCCTGGATCCTTTCTCAGAGGGCTTTCCTCTCAACTAGCAGTTGGTTGCTACCTGAAGGATCTAGCCTTCCAATCCCCCCTCTAGGGGTAGTGTCTACTAAGTTTCAAGTTTTTCCTTTCCCAGAGTATTTACATTTCAATAGGAGTCTCTGAGAGACAAAATTCCTCCTTTTCAAGTGGGATTTTAGAAACAGTTCCTGATCTTTTGGGGAAGGTGTAGTCTTACATCCTTCAAACTACAGTACAGTATATCATTAGCTACACGTTCTGACGAACAGCTTGGAGTAACGAAAGGATCGCTAAATGTTCAGTCGCTTCACTCATACTTGATTCTTTGTGACCCCATTTGGAGTTTTCTTGAGAAAAATACTGGTATGGTCTGACATTTCCATTTCCATCTTACAGATGTAGAAACTGGGGCCAATAGGATTAAGTGACTTGCCCAGCATCACACAGCTATTAAGTGTCTGAGGCTAGATTTGTTCTCAGGAAGATGTCTTCCTGACTCCAGGCCTAGCACTCTAATCTCTGTGCCACCTAACTGCCAAGATCACTGGATTAGGCCTAAAAAGCATGGGTTCAAGTCCCAATTCAGTCACTTACTAGCTTTAACCTCCACAAGGAAAGTCCATTTAAATTTCTTTTCTGGGTCTTTAACAGCTATGGCTGCTATAGTTGTGACCTACTGAGGGAGATGTCAGGATATAGTTTAAGAAGTCAAACTAAGTCACAACCTTTCTGGACCTCAGTTATCTCATATATGAAGTGAGGACAACGATCCTTGCCCTGTCTACCTCACTTGGTTGATGTGATGACTTAGGAGATGAACACACTTAGATAATTATAAGGCCCATAATAAATACATGGAATTATTACTGTTCAGAGGACCCATAAAGCTGATGCCCAGGGGGAAGAACTGTGAGTTCTGAAAAAAAAAAGTCCCTCATCTATCAGACCCTTATTGTTAATACTCAGAGTTTTCTATATTCTATAGTCTAAGAGGCAGAAACCTTGAAGGAACAGGCAACAAACTGTCTCTTCTATCTGAGACAATCAGGAAATTCCTCTCCAAGGTATACCTCCCTACTCCCCTGCCAAGATGTGCCAGCTCAGATATTTATTTTTCCTGCTTCCTGCCCCAAACCTGTCTGGGTTAGGAGGACCCCATGGAGAGAATACACAGTGTACAAGAGACAGAATGCTGGGAGCCAGGAGGGTGGGGGTTTCCTTCAGAGAGGGCATTGTCTCCACTGAATGTCCTACATTCCAGTCTGGATTAAACCTGTGACCCGGTTAAACTGACCTTTAAGCAGCCCAGCCTCACTGTTGATGGATGTGAATTGTACTGGTAGAAACAGAGATTTCATAAATAGACAAGGAACCAGAGAGACTTAGAAGTGAACTAGCCCATTAGAGGGAGTTTTAGAGACGGGGAAACTGAAGTCCAGAGAAAAGTCACTTGTTGGAGATCCCATGGTCAATTAGTGAAAGCACCAGAGTTAGAACTCAGAGTTCCCTCACTTCTAGTCCTGTCCTCTTATAGTAGTATATAATACAGTAGGCTGATTCCAGATGAACTGATGCATAGATGTCCTACTAGGTGACCTCAATATCTCTAGGCTCCTTGCCCAGAGACTCAATTATGGATCCCAACACCTGAAGAAAATTCATTTGAGGGAGGAAAGGAGGAGATTGGCAGCAGAGAAGGAGGAGCAGATGTGTCATTGCAGTTTTACTGAGAAAAAAGGAAAACTATCTCCCAGAGGCAGCTAGGTGGCTCAGTGGTTAGAGCACTGGGCCTAGAGTCAGGAACCTGAGCTCAAATTTCCCCTTAGATGTTTGCTAGCTATGTGAGCCTGGACAAGTCGCTTAACATCTACTTTAATCCGCTGAAGAAGGAGATAGCAAACCACTCCAGTCTCTGCCAAGAAAACCCCATGGAAAGCATTGGCATGCTATGGTCCATGGAGTCATGAAGACTCTAACATGTCTGAACAGGGGGGCGGAGCCAAGATGGCGGAGTAGAAAGATGCAAATACACATAGATCCGAACCCACAACCCATACAACATCGGTATAAAGTAACTCACAGCAAATTCTGGAGCAGTGAGGCCAGAGAACAGTGGAGCGAAGGAGATTTCTGTTCCAGAGGGACCTGCAAACCTCTCGCAAAAGGTCTATCGCGCTGCAGACGCGGAGCCCAGCCCAGACCTGCTGCGGCCACGGCACCAAGAGGAACAGACCTGAGCAGGCTTCAGGGACAGAATCTCCAGCGGCCACACAAGTCCCTCCACCCACAGGTGACGGGGGTCGGTGAGAGAGTGTCTTTGGTGGGTTGAGAGGGGAGTGGGGTGCCCCCATGGCTCGGGCCCCCTCGGGAGGCAGAAGCTGAGGAGCGGCGGCAGACCAGGGCTCCCTGGGCGGGCAGGAGCCTGGATCCATTGTTGAAGGTCTGTGCATAAACCCCCTGAGGGAACTGAGCCTGAGAGGCGGCCCTGCCCAGACCTCAGCACCTGAACTTAATCTCACACTGAATAGCAGCCCTGCCCCTGCCAAAAGCCCTAAGGCGGGAAGCATTTGAATCTCAGACCCCAAACGCTGACTGGGAGGATCAGGAGGCGAGGTGGGTGTGAGGAGAATATTCAGAGGTCAAGTCACTGGCTGGGAAAATGCCCAGAAAAGGGAAAAGAAATAAGACTACAGAAGGTTACTTTCTAGGTGAACAGGCATTTCCTCCCTGCCTTTCTGATGAGGAAGAACAATGCTTACCATCAGGCAAAGACACAGAAGGCAAGGCTTCTGTGTCCCAGCCCACCCAATGGGCTCAGGCCATGGAAGAGCTCAAAAAGAATTTTGAAAATCAAGTTAGAGAGGTGGAGGAAAAGCTGGGAAGAGAAATGAGAGACATGAAGTCAAAGCATGAACAGCAGGTCAGCTCCCTGCTAAAGGAGACCCAAAAAAATGTCGAAGAAAATAACACCTTGAAAAATAGGCTAACTCAATTGGCAAAAGAGGTTCAAGAAGCCAATGAGGAGAAGAATGCTTTCAATAGCAGAATTAGCCAGATGGAAAAGGAGATTCAAAAGCTAACATGTCTGAACAATGACAGTTTCCCAGGGAGTATAGCTCATACCTCTATAGGAGTGAAAACAGGCCTTTGCATAAGAATGCCACAAGGTATCACCAGGGATGGTGGTTGGAGACATTTGCTGACCTGCCTACTCTAGCAAAGAAATGGACCCAAACTGGAAGGGCTTGAGCTGGGGTGGTAGGTATGTGAATGACAAGAGAGAAACAAATGAGAGAGATACTGTGGAGGTAGAATTATCTAAACTTGGCAACTGATTCAATATGTGGGGTGAGGGACAATGAAGGGTCAGGGATGACTGGGGTTTTGGACCTTGTCAGTTAGAAGGAAAGTGGTACCCTCCATAGAAACAGGGCAGTTAAAAGTCATTCTGCACACTATACCACTCCTAGTGGAGTCTAAAATCGAATTTAACTTTTTTTTGTTCCTGTGTCACTGTTGTATTTTGAACTTATAGATTATTAAAATCCCCAGATCTTTTTCAGATGAATGGTTTTTCTAGCTATACCATCCCCGTCTTGTACCTGTGAAGCTGATTTTTTAACCTAAGTATTGATCCCTATTATACTTCATTTTATTAAATTCAACCCAACGTTTCAGACTCTCAAAGATGCCATCTAGTATGTTAGCTATATCTCCCAGTTTTATGTCATCTGAAAATCTGATAAGTATGGTTCTGTGTTTTTATTCGAATCTTTAATAAAAGTATAAAAGGCATAGGACCAACAGCTCAAATCATCTCATTAGAACCCAAAGCTGAATTTTCAGGGCAAGTATTTATACCTTGGAAATCAACAAATACTAAAAATCAAGGCTCGATTGATTGTTGTTAATTGTCTAGACTTAAGAAAGGGATAGAGAAAATCTTAATGTAGACTAAACTTAAAAATGTGCCACCGGCACATTTTCTCCTCAAGAGAGGTGGTTGTTAAAACATTTACGATCACACTCCTGGGCTAAGCACGGATCCTTGAGGTACTCCATTAGGGACCAAGGCAACCTTGACCCTTTGATGACTTTGGGGCCAGCTATCCAATCAGTTGAGAATTCACCCGATGGGATCATTCTCTGACTTCATCTTTCCATCTTTTCTTTAGGAAGAGATTGGGAGATTTTGTCAACGCTTGACTAAAATCTAAGTAAATTATATTTATGTCATCCTCCAAGTGTACCACTAAAAAGGTTAGTCCGGTTTGACTAGTTCTTGATGAAATCATGCTTTCTGAGATCACCGCTTCTGTTTCTAGATGTTTACTCCATCTTTAGTAGTATACGCTTTAGTTTTTCTAGACGTTAAAGTCAAACTCACTGGTCTATAGTTTGCAGGCTGCATTCACTTCCCCTTTTTGAAACATTTGCCCTTGTCCATACCATTCCTATTCTCAATGGTTTTTCAAAGATAATAATAATAAATAGCTAACATTTATATCTATATAGCACCTACGATGCCTGAGGTATTATACAAAGAACTTTACAAATATTATCTCCTTAGATTCTCACAACAACCCTGGGAAGAGATGCTATAATTATCCCTATTTTACAGTTGAGGAAACTGAGGCAAAAGCAATTGAAACTTGTCCAGGGTCACACAGTAAGTGTCTGAGGCTATATTTGAACTCATGTCTTCCCAATTCCAAGCCCAGTCCTGTATCCATTGCAACACTTAGCTACCAAGTTCACTCTTTTTTCAGTAGATGGAAATATTTGGATAAAGGCATCAGGCACAGTGACTTAAACTCACCAAGAAAGGCAGGAGCTCTCTTACTATCTCAGTACTTATCCTCGGATATCAATATCCTAATAGCCATTTATTATTTGCCCAGAATCAGAAAAGTTTTAAGGAGCAAAGAGGGAATTGGTAACTAGGAGGCAAGGTGGATAGAGCCCTCGACTTGGAGTCAGGAAGACCTAAATTTGAATTCTGGCTTAAAAATCTACTAGCTGTGTAACTGAGCAAATCAACCTTTCTCAGCTTCATTTTCCTCCATGGTAAAAAGTAGATAATAATAACATGTAGTAAGGATGAAAAGAGATAATATATGTGTAATGCTCTGTCCTTTTAAAGTTTGTTGCTGATTTGTTTATTGAGATTTGTAAGAAAAAAGTTATTGAAGCAATTACTTCCTGATAGAGAATTCTGAGACAATGATGAGTTTTGAATGTAACAATTTCTCATAAACTGGGGAGATCTAAGCACCAAAACTGTCGCATAATCGTGGGCAAAAATGATTTAACAAATTGTAGACAGAAATGAGAATTTGATGACAAATTATAAGCCAAAGTAAGGTCATTCACAGAGATGTTTCAGAGTCTGAACCCACAAAGATAAGAGAGAGGGCTGAAAGGATAGATTTCAGAATTTCATCAGTTAAACTGGAAACTAGAAGTGATGGATACTGTTACCACTGCCCAAGAAGAGGAACAGATTGGAAGCAGAACTTCAGAGAAAATACTCAACGGATCAAGAGTTTGACTGAGGCATCATTCCCAGTGAGGTGTTAGTCAAATATATTATGGACCAACTCCTTACAGTGGAAGTATCCATTCAATATAGCTTCCATTAGAATGAATGAAAGACGTTAATTAAGAACATTTTTTCAACACTTTCTGGTGCAGAAAGAGAACAATGAAGTTTATAATTCTCGAATTGTGAGTTACCCGGAGCATATGAGTTTTCCTCACTCACATACCTTCTTGGAAGTTTTCGGTAAACATTTGCCCACTCTTACCAGCAAATACTAAGTGCATTAGTGGGGGAGTTGGACCCGGGTTTATGTGTGGATCATGATATATCTATTATTTATGCATTCGCTTTAATACGGAGGAGTATCTGTGTTGTTATTACTTCTTTTGCCTTTGTTCAGTAAACACTCATGCTTAAGATCTAAAAATATCATTATTGTGGTTGTTGCTTGTTCTTCATTCTTGGAAGAGGACCATGACTTCAGGAAGGTGAGGCTATGACTTGCAAGTCAATTGGATTTAAGTGAGGCAGGGCTGTGCAAAGTCACCAGCCTCACTTTCTCCTCCACAGCCATCAGCATTCAGTGGCCAGATATAGATCAGGATGACTGGAGATGGTCACTGTCATTATTGTGAATGAATGGTTATATACACAGAAATGGATCAATAGAATCACAAGAGGTAAAGTAGTGGGTTGGGAGAGTATGTTCCCTTGAGAGAATTTGAGAGTAACTGGTTAGTAGTGTTCTTTTTCTGAGAATCTGGTCTCGTCAGTGTGAGAGCAGGTATAGACCTACCCTAGAAAATGGATAGGTTTCCATATCAGAGATACGAGGGACTTGCATAGTGGGAGATATGCCCCAGTGACGATTACATATGTTTGATGATCCACAAATCTTAAAGTGCTAAATAAATGTTTGGGTTTTCATTACCATCATTGTCATTATTATAACCCAGATTTTCTTATTGTGAATCCAGCATTTTTTCCTCTAATGATAGGGCAAGTATTTGAAGGTCCCTTTTTGGGCAGCAGAGAGCAAATGAGGGTATTTAAGTAGGAGAATGACAGAAAAGAATATTCTTTGGGAAAGAATGCCTAAGATTCAGGAGAAACTGAAAGTTAGTAGGCAGTGATTCGCTGGCTCACATGAGCCCAGGAGAGTCCAGGAGAGAAAGAAAAACTCTTGAGGGGTAATGGAATAATTTTCTCCCTTATCTTCCCAAGAATGATAAACTAAATGCTGTCCTCACTCCTCACTGCACTCCTCTCAACCTCCTCTCAAAGACTGTTCAGACAAGTGACAGTCTAGAGGGATAATTAGAAAAGAGATTAAGGATTAATCCTTCTGGGGTGAATAAATCTAAGATCCTCAAGTGACTCAATTATTGTTTCCATGAGCAAGGGAGGTAGGAGAGAGGGCCTCTCGGAGACGCTTTGCTCCCTTCTCCTGATTAGGGCCTGTGAGTCATGATCTCCAGATTGTATTTCCGGCTGGGAATTTGAGCCCATGCACAACAATTTCTCTTTCTCATGACAACCCTTCAAATACTTAGGATCATAGGATTTTAGAATTTAAAGGAAACTTCAAGGTCATTTAGTCCAACTCCCTTGTTTAGCAGGAAAGAAAGTTGAAGAAAGAAGTCATTCCCACAGGGTCACAGAGAAAGAGAAAGTGTCCTGACTAAGGCCTGAAGCCGAGTGTCCTAACTTACAAATCCATGGGACTCCTTAGCATGGTGATGCTTGAAAGTGACTTTCTGGTTACCCCAGAGTCTTCTTTAAGCTAACCACTTGCTGTTTTTTTAACTGAGCCTAGTAGCATGGTTAGAGAACCCTCGCCTTTCTTGTCATCACCTCTGACAGCAGGTCAGCTTCTCAACAATCTTCTTCAAGTGTGTCCTCCAGAATGAAGGCAATGCTCCTCACAAGGCCCAAACAGGGGTATGTCTCAGCAGGACCATGATTCCCTGCCCCTTTATTTTAGAGTTCCAGGGGTGAGGAACCTGCAGCCTTGAGGCTAGGGCCACACTTGAGGACCTAGAGGGCCACATGTGGTTGCCTGCTCCTGTTTTAGACACTTGCTTCTATTCTCATAGCTTAAGCTCATATGGTTATTTCATTCTCATCTTTTTCAACTGGGTTGAGATTAAAATAATCCTGGAACAAGTAGCTCTCTAGATATTCTTTTCTATTTAATGTTCTGTGGACTTTTGAATACCTGGATAAAATGAGTGAATAAATAAACAAATAAATAAATGAAGTATTGGAATGTAATCTCTTCCGTAGGCTCTCTTCAAGCATCTTTGGGACAACTCCCCTGGACCCTATGGTCAGGATAATGCCATGACATGGTAGCATGGTTGTTGTTCAGTGGTTTCAGTCCTCTCTGACTCTTTGTGACCCCATTTGGGATTTTCTTGGCAAAGATACTGAAGTGGTCTGCTGCTCCTTTTTCTGGCTTATTTTACAGATGAGGAAACCGAGGCCAACAGAGTTAAGTGACCTGATAAGTGTCTGAGGCCAGATTTGAACTCATAAAGATGAGTCTTCCTGATACTAAGCTCAGCACTTTATCTACAGTGCCACCTAGCCACCCTATAATGATATATATATTTTGCCCTGTTGCCATATGACTTTGACTTATTCTGCCAATATTCCTTATGCTTTAAAATTTTTTTCATTCCACATAGTTTTGAGACTGTGAATATTTGTTATGTTGGCATTTGTCAAACAATCAGTTAATCAACAAGTATTAATTAAGCGCCTGTTATGTGCCTGGTACTACACTAGGTGCTATGGATACAAGTTCAAAGAATGAAATAATTTCTTTTTGAAAGGGGGTTATGTTCTAATGAAGAATAACATAAAACATAAACGTATAGCATAAATAAAACATAAAACTTATGAAAGCATAAATGTAGTTAATAAATACTAATACATACAGAGGGTATATACAAGTGATGGAATGTAGGTGGGTACTACAGTGGATAGAGCACTGGGCCTTGAGAGAGGAAGACTCAAGTTCAAATTCAGTATCAGATACTTATTAGCTATGTGACCCTGGACAAGTCACTTCATCTCTGACTGCTTCAGTTTTCTCATCTGTAAAATGTAAAAATCTGTAACCCTCCCTGAGGTTGGTGAGGATAAAATGAGATAATAGTTGTAAAGTACTTTGCAAACCTTAAAGTACAATGTGTAAATGCTAGTTCTAACGATGATGATGATGCAATTAAATACAAGGCAGTTTAGGAGGGAGGCCATGAGGATTTGGGGAAATAGAGAGACTTCATGCAGGCGGTGCTTGAACTGTGTCTTAAAGCTAGAGAGGAATTCTATGAGGGTGAGGTAAGGAGTGTGACTTTCAGGAATGGGAAGGGAGCGTATTACATTCCCATGTGAAGGCACAAAGACAGAAGAGGTGTTCTGTGTGTAAGGAATGCCAAGAGGGCCACTCTGGCTGGAAGCATGGAAGGGAAAATAATAATGTCCAATGAAGCTGGGAAGGAAGGTTGGGGTCAGATTATAGAGGGAAACAGAAGAGTTGGTATTTTATCCTTGAGGCAATAGGAAACTATGGGAATTCATTGAGTAAGGAAGTCATATGGTTGTGTGGGTTTAGGGAAAATGACTTTGGTGTATATGGTAGCCTGGAGAGGGGAGATATGAGGCAGGGAGACCAATTAGGAAGCTGTTGCAATATTCTAGCCTGGAAATAATGAGACCCCAGACGACAGCAGGAGCTGTACGTTTGGAAAAAAGGGGTTGAATGGAAGAAAAGCTGTAAAGGAAGAAATATCAAGATTTGGTGACTGATTGGATATTTGAGGTGAGGGAGAGTGGAACCAAGGATGATACTGAGGTTACAAAACTGACTAGAGGAATGGTGGTGCCTTCCACCAAATTAGGGAAGCATGAAAGAAGAAAAGATTTGTTGGGGAAAGATGGCAAGTTCGGTTTTGAATATGTTGAGTTTAAGATGTCTTCAGGACATCTATTTGAAATGTCCAATAGGCAATGGGTGATGCAGGACTAAAGTTTGTGTATATGTACACATACACATGTATATACATATGAACATATATGCACACACATATACAGGAATCATCTGCAAAGAAATGATAGCTGACAAATTTCTCAAGAGGAAAGTATAAGCAGGAATTCTCAACCTCTTTTTGTATTGATAGCTTTGACAGTCTGGAGCCCAAGGACCTCTTCTTAAAATAATGTTTTCAAATGTATAAAATACATAGGATTATATATATATACATATATATTTAAGGAAAAATACATATATATGTATATATATAAGGAAAACAATTATGTTGAGATATTCTGGTCCAAATAAAGATTCACAAATCCTTGGTTAAAAACTCTTGGTAGAGGAAGAAGAAAAGAGGGCATATAACAGAATTTTAGAAACACTCATAGCTAGGAGGCATGATATGGATATGGTTGTTATTCAGTTATTTCAGTTGTGTCTGACTTGTTTCTTGGCAAAAATACTGGAGTGGTTTTCCATTGTCTTTGCCAGCTCATTTAACAGATGAGGAAACTGAGACAAACAGGGTTAAGTGACTTGCCCAAGGTAATATAGCTAGTAAATTTCTGAGGTCAGATTTGAACTCACAAAGAGGAGTCTTCCTGACTTCAGGCCTAGAACTCTATCCACTGGCCACCTCACTGTCCAAATGGCAGCAATGGCCATGATATAGATTGATGAACCATCAGAAGAGTCTGAGAAAGAGTAGTTGGATAGGTAGGAAGCAGAACAGGAGAACATAGTATCACTAAAATTTGGAGAGAAGAGAGTATGCAGGAAAAGGGGGTGGACAGCAATGTAAAATGTAACAGGGAGGTGCAGAAGGATTAAAAATATCGTTCCCAAATCTTTATACGTTGTTGTTATGTCCTAGTGACTGTGGGCAACAATTCTGTCTGTGATAATGCTGCGTTACAGCTTGGTTGTTGAATTCTCAAAGATAGTCTGTATTTGTAGTACGGGGATTTGTTATATTTTACTTTACAAGGGATATTGAGCTTCCCATGTATAAATCTGGCTGGCTGCTCTGTTCTTCTGGGTATTCAGTAAGTATAAATGTTTGTGAACTAAAGTATTATATTGTATACTACCACTTCCTTGCATAATCATCAGAAAAGTACTCTGATGGAGAGTTAGGAGCTGGAGTGTACTGGGTAGATCACTGACACAGTCTCCAATGCCATCTTCCTTCAGACCTGAGTGGAGACAGTACCAGTACCTTGCTCTCAAGAGCCTTGGAAATAGCAGTAACCACTAGACTACTGGCCTGCTTGCAGTTCTCCCCTCCCCAACTCCTACCCAGATATCTTCAAGGAAAACAACCCCCATGAAGAAAATGCCTTCTATCCCTGCTACCACCAATGCCAATTTGCTCCCAATGTGCCTGAAGAAGAGACATGAGGTTGCATGGGCCAGGCCGGTGTAAGCACAAGCAAGGTGGGATTTTTGTTGTTTTCTTTTTGGAGTTCGTTTCCTAGGCTCAGGCTAAATTGTAAACATCTGAAGGATTAATCTCCTTTTGAACTCTGATAATTCACAGCTGTGCTGAGTCATGTAGGTTTCATGACTTCAGGCTCTGAGCCAATCAAGGGCTCAGTCTTTGTAATATATTCTGAGATGCTGGCATTTTGTTTTGGGGGCTCAATCATGAGAAGGACCTTTTGATTCCCTGGACCGGACTCTGGGTAGCTGTTTGTTAAAAGCCCCCTGACTACTCAGATGTTGGTGTTTTTCCAGTCTGCTGGTGTACGTAGGTGGTTGTATTACTTTGTTCAGACAGTTGGAACCCCGTCTTTAGAATTCTTTTCTTTGATACTCACTTCTTTCTACTTATCTGTAATTAAAGTAAGATTGTTAACCCCTTTAAAGCTGTCTTTCCTTTAGAAAAACAGATCAAAGAACTTGTGCCAGCAACCTACCCCGTGTGCTAGAGTGGTTGCTACTATAGCTGATCAAGCTACCATTACCACTTTGACTACCACCTCCCCTCAGATCCTAGTGGTGACAACCAAAGGTCTTGTGCTAATGAGGTCCATGCTTATCAATGCCTCTTAGCCCTACTTCCAGCCCAGTTCCTAGAAGCTATCATTGAGGTGATCATCCCTCATAGAGAAGGGGCCTGCCATCACATCCATACCAACCTTCCACCAAATGCCACCTTCAGGAAGATGAGTCCAAGAGTCCTGAGAAAAGCAGCAGCTCATAGACCCTGCCCTGCTTCCAGCCCAGAACCACAATCATTTTCCAAAAGAGAAACTTCGGGACATGAGACCTGGTCATTTCGTCATTTCTGTAACTCTGCTTCCTCAGTAGCCATGTTACTGAAGTCCCAATTCTTAAAGCCAACGTCTCTGGAATGGTCAAAGGTTCATTGGATACATATACAGTTTTATCAATGGAAATTACTCTAGATATGTGTTCTGTTTTACTGCTGCCCAGTAAGGATAGAACCACTGGGTCTATCCATCTGCCCATTAGCCTCCTTCAGGACAGGGACTGTCTCTTTTTTAGAATTTGTACTCCCAGAATTTAGCACATTATCATCTGAGCACTTAATGAATGTTTTTCCACTCATTCATTCTATTTAGAAAGGATAACGATGGATTTAAGGCTAGATTAGAATCTTAATAAGTAGAGCTTTGTGCTGTCTAGGTTTGGAGGTTTCTTTGATTGAAGATAAAAACAAAAAGGAGGGGGCACTCTCCCATCTCTGGGTCCCACCCTTGAAACACGGGTATTATGGGTGTTCCAGACAAGGTCAAGATTATGTCTTCCTTCAATCCCAGTTATTACTGCCCTTAATTCCACCTCAATAGACAGATTTTTCTTCATAGAGATGGGTTTAGTAAGAAAAATATGTAAGAGAGTCTCTTGCCATGCACATTTGGCTAGTTCTTTCCCTAAAAGGCAAGAAAACTGTCCGAATACCTTAACTGGCCCAAGCTTAAGTTGACCCAGCTTCTTGATTGCTTAAGTGCGTAAAAGAGTTCAGTCTCCAGTGAAGTCAGTGCCCTTAAATCTTAGTAGATGTTCAACAGAAATGTGAATCACCACACTTTGATCTGCCGACCAGCTGTGTTTCTGTATGAAGACAAGGGGTGACCATGTTGACCCCAGCCAAGTGCTGTACCCTTCCTGAGTCTTCTTTTCATGGAAACTTCTTTTTGTTCATTGTTAAATGATTTATTAGTGTTTTGTCTCATTCCAGTATAGCATCTGAGCTTCCAACCCAGCCTGATTCAGGCCTGGAATACTATGTTTGGGAATATTTGGATGGTATTTGAACAGAATGGTATTGTATCTCACATCATTTACATTATCAAGGATAGAGGGTAGATCAATAGGATGGCCGAATATGGCAGCATATCACACTATGTGGCAAGGCCTTTCTGGTGGCATTTAGAGATTTTCTCAAGAGAACAGAGAGAAAGGGCTCTACTGATCTGATGCAATTAGCTAGGTAGGTGTCAACGGATAAGGCAATATAAAGAAAGTGCTGGGTTGAGTTCTCAGTGGTGATTGTTAATGATTCTAGAAGCTGGATTGCCAACATAAAGAAAATAAAACTAAACTTTCTCAGTGCATTCAGCAGTGAGAGACAAAACTCTTGGTTTTTATTTATTTGTTTTTAATCATATGTGCCAGGCATCATGCTAAGCATTGGGGTTGCAAAGAAGGATAAAAGTTCACTCCTTCATGGAGCCCACATCCTTTTAATTAATCTTTTATGCCATTTCTTGCAAAGAAGTTGTTGCCAGTACACCACGGGTCTTTCCATTTTCCTTTGGGTTATTTGTTATCATGTTTTTTTCAGTATGGCTATTTTCTATGATTCACAGACATAGACTGATCAATCAGCAAAAATTTATGAATCACTCACTATGTGCCTGATGCTGTATGAGGAATATAAAGTCAAATACTCTCCATCCTGAAGAAGTTTACATCCATTGGGGGAATACAACTTTTCAGAGATAAGTAAATTTAGGATATGTACAAAATGAAGACAAAGTAGCTTCAAGAAGGAGGGAGACTCATGGGGGGAGGGGAGGGAGAAGGGAGAGATCAAGAAAGACCAAGTGAAGGAAATGGCACTTGAGCCGAGCCTTGAATAGACATGGGTGCTTCCATAAGTGGAAAGGAGGGATGAGGGAGCATTCAAGGAACATGGGAAAGACAGTATAAGGGAATATGGGGCTAGAGAGTACAAAGACTCAGAGGTGAGAGAACCTCCTCCTGAAACCTTTGACACCAACCTTGGTGGGGATCACTGAAGCTCTTGGATTTTAAAGACCATGACATGAAGGACAAAAGGCAACTGATAAAACTGATACCAGCCAAAGTAAAAGATGGGATCATGAGAACAAAGACTGTCTGGCCCTAAGCAGAAACCCAAAGGCTGTGGTCCGGAAGTACCATCTTGGACCCAAAAGTTTTACTGGAAAATGTATTAAATTCTGAGGAAATCAGGGCTAAAAGAGAAAAGAATGGGATCAGAAGTGAAGATGAGAACTGCAGACCATCACTATTATTGGAGATAAGGAAGCCTTGGGCTTATCCCGGGCTGGGTAGACTTTTGCAACAAAGGAAATAAGGAGGCTTCCACAAAAAGTTTAAATAGCAACTTCATGAATCCCAGAGCAATGGCTGCTGAGAACCTGATCCAAGCAAGCAAATGTAAGAATTGCTTCCTAAGGCAGAGTTCCATCAGTGTGGGGGAGAGGAGTTCTCAGACTTACAAAGCCTGTTAAATAAGTTAGATACTCCAGAGGGAAAGCATTCTTTGTCCCTTGGCCAAGATGGAGAGTTACACATAGCTGGCCTCATAAAGATGAATTCCCAACACAGTCAGACTAGAAGGACTTCAAGTACAAGTCTAGAGGTCATATGCTGAAGTTATAGTGGCCTAGAAATGGGGAGGGAGTGCTACCAAAATATAAGGGGTGACTGAACACCAGCTAGGTTTCCATAATACTAATGAACATATGGAACAGCCCAATTTCCACTGGAGATTTCAAGACAGGTCAATCCACCAAGGGGAAGGACATCCTTGCTCAGGTGGAAGTGAATAGAAGACCTTTTTTTGAGGTCATAGTTGTGGTGACTAAGGTGAGTGTATTCTAGGAATGCATATTATGACCTCTTGAGAGTTGGTACCTTTACGGGTCCTTTTGACAACCTCCATGTTGGTTACTGTGGGTAGGGCCGATGAAAAATAGTGAAAGCTACTTCCTTTTTAGTGATGGGGGCCATGAAGGGGACCAGCGTACTTCACCTTGCCAACTCCCTTTACAACAACCCTGAATAGTTAGTGAAGAAGGTGTGTGGTACCTGGCAGCTTACAGGAGACTACAGAGAGTTGGACAAAATTATCATACCTATTACTACAGCTATTCTGGACCTGGTCAGTGTGGTGAAAAGGCCTCAGGTGAGTGATATGGGGTTATCAATCTCACCGACTCTATTTCCTCTATTCCTATGATTGAGACTAGTCAGAAATTATTAGCTTTCATCTTAGAAGGAGTTCAATACACTGTCCCCATTCTTTCCTAGGGCTATCTGAACCCTCCCTCATGCTACCATATTGTAATGAGCAGGGACCTGAAAGAGGCTTTGATGTGTACAAATGATGGCACAATGCTGACCAGACCAGACCAGGTCCACAGAGGAGCAACAGGT
The DNA here is from genome assembly GCF_028372415.1 of Notamacropus eugenii. Classification (NCBI taxonomy): domain Eukaryota; kingdom Metazoa; phylum Chordata; class Mammalia; order Diprotodontia; family Macropodidae; genus Notamacropus; species Notamacropus eugenii. Next base: position 334,554,666 of record NC_092874.1, on the reverse strand, counting down.
GGGAAATCAACCTAAAAAATCCAGAGTCTAGACCACGAACCAAATTTGGGGAATACACTTGATAGGGAGAACCTAGAGATTCTGGGTATACTCCAAAATAAGCTATTGACACTCATTTTTCTACAATGCAAAAAAGGGAGTCCAGTGGCTTATTGGATGGAAACTAGGAAAAGAATTTGGAAAATGACTACATACAATAGGAAAATAATCATTGTGTCCAACTGAATTCTATGTAATTATAATGATCATATTTGGTCCCCAAAAAGAGATGGAAAAATGTGTGTCCCCTGATCCTTTCAGTTTGGGGAAGATTACAAATGGGGAACATTTCCAGATTTAGTCAGATTCGGTTTATATATTGCTTTGTTTTCCTGAACTCTTTACCCCCCTCTTTTTTAATTCTTTGTGACAAGAATGGGGAGAATCAAGGGATACATTCAGAAGTGAAAGAAATCTAAAAATAGCATACATTCGTACTTTTTACAAAATCTATAATTCTATACCCCACCAACAATGTCCCTCCTTTAAGTTAAAGGATGAGGGAAGGTGAACAAACTTGAGTTGATGGTCTAAATGTAATTGTATATCAAAAAAAGCAACATATGAATCATACCAGGCTTAGTAAGAACTAGAGCCTTTGATCTGTTGGACATTATATCATTCCTTTTCTCTTGGTTTATACTTCATTTCCTTTCAAAGATGACTAAGGGCTGAATTAATTCTTCTGCAGGAATTAACACACACACACTCACTCATCCTCTCTCTCTCTCTCTCTCTCTCTCTCTCTCTCACACACACACACACACACACACACACACACACACACGCACACACACGCACACACGCACAACTCCAATATGCAGAGCTCAAAGATTCTTTGTGGTTTAAAAGCATCTGATGCTAACATATCCTTCCAGTCAGAAACTTCCCTAGGGCATTGCAAACCCATGAGAATTCTTCCAGTGTGAAAGCCTTGTTCCTCCCTATTCTCTATTGGATAATAAGAAGCAACTCAATGAGATAGTCCAGGAGGCAAAAGGAAATAGCTGGTGCTGTAAAAGATCTGGTCTTATTATCCAAAAATCAGCTGATAAGTCTCCCAATACTAAGGCAAAGGAGTGAGACTATCCTTCTCTCTTCCTGAGGCACATATCTCAAGTTGCTCTTTTGAGATTTTTTCCTTTTGGGGGCTGTTCTTGGCCTCCACCATAATCAAACATATACCATAACCACAACTCATAAATACCAATGTTGGGGAGCTACACTGTCTAATTTTTTCCTGGTAACATGTTCTTTGGGATGGGATTAGAGAATCATTGATGTGGAACATAAGGTATCTCAGGGGTCATCTAGTCCAACCCACTCATGGAAACAGGTCTAGAGACACGATATGACCCATCGAGTGGTAAGAAGCAAAGTTAGGATTTAAACCAAAGTCCTTTGAATTTAGGTTCAATGCCCTGAGTTCATTTTTTTTTAAGTATTAAAATGGAATTGTCCCTATTTTTTTTGCTTTTATTTTTTTATTTTGTAACTCTAACTGTAAGAGACATCGCATCCAGAAGAGAGCAGAGACACACTTTTTAGATGGATGTGGACCTAAAGAGGCAATGTTCAAGCAGTTTTAAAAAGTGGGAGCCCTCTGTTTCTTTCATAACATAACTAATGTGGAAAATGTTTTACATGATTGTACATATGTGACCTATATCAAACTGCTTAACATATTAGGGAAGGGGTGATGAAAGAGGGAAGAAGAAAAGTTGGAAATCAAAACTTTTAAAAAATAAATATTTAAAATTAACTCTATATGTAGTTAGAAAAAAATAAAATACTATTTAAATAAATAATTTTTTACTGACCTTTGAAGCTATCTTTGGTGTTTGTAGGTTGAGAAATCTGGGAACCGCAGGTGCTACCAGTGATTCTGCATTCTGAAGCCTGTTCCAGTCCTGTCCATGCTGCATGGCCTAGGCTGGGCTGCACTCCGCTCTGAGCCTGGTGTGACAGACCTGTCCTGTCAGCCTTCCAGACTGTCTTGGACTAGAAATCTCTTTCACCCTGTTGTTTTGTGGCTTGTGTTACTCTAGAATTTGTTTAGAGTCATTTTTTACAGGTATTTTATGGACTATGGGGGGAGAGCTAGAGCAGGTCCAACCTTCTACTCTGCCATCTTGGTTCTGCCCCCATAAACAATTTTTAAAAGGGAAAAAAAGAGTGGGAGCCCTTGTAGCAAAGGAAAGAGCTAGCTATGGACTCAAGAGAAAGTGAGCCCTGGAAATCAAGAGCCTAGAGACCAGAGCTGAGCTGAAGAGAGGATCAGACTCTGGCAGTCCAGCTAAGTTACCTGCCTAGCAGACTCTGGACTCTGGGGAGCCATGATGAGCACTCCATGAGGAGAGAAAGGAAATAGAAGCCCTGTAGTATCAGAGGCATGAATTGTCTTGGCCATATGTATTCCTTGCATCTGCATCTTGCTATCTTCATACTTTACATTTGTGCCTATCCTGCCTCCAGATTTGTGGGAGAGTTCCTCACATTTATAAGGAGTATGTTTTGTAGCTACTTTTCTTACTAAAAAGTCTTAGTAAATACCTTTACTAAGAATTAATCATGTTAAGGGGAAGCATATTGATGAGGGTATATATGTTAGGAATACAGACCCACGGAACAACCCAAGAACTTGGGAGTAGCAGCTAACCTTTGGGTGTCTCAATTCATAAGTGGAAGGACAAATTGGAGGGATAGCCAAGAGAGGGTGCCACAAAGGGGATGGTTGCAGGGGTAAGTTAGGGGAAGAGATAAAGCCAAAAATAAATTGTATATAAAACAAATAGCAGCAACAAAAAAAAAGATAGATACTTTGGAAGCAAACGCAGTATCTTATATTAGGTGGGGGCAGTGTGGTACAGATCTGACAGCTGAACATGCTGTAGCTACTCAGCGGTTTGGAAGAAGCTTTAACAAATCTCAACATTGGAGGGTCTGAAAGGTTAATAATGAAATGCAATAGCTGGAAAACAAGCACTTTTCCACCCCCAAACTCCAAAGAGGTCAGCTCTAAGAGGTTCCAGCAGAGAATCAGTGGATTGCATAGAGATTCCAACAAAAATTCATTTCCTTTATGACTGTTTTCCCTTGATAGTCTACTGACGTTCTGATTCTGGATGCCTTCCAGGCCTCTGGTTAAAGAGACGTTTGACGTCACAACTATCCATACTCTTCATGCACATCATTCAGAACAAACGTTCATAGCTCTGGAGAAAAAGAAGAGTGAGCTGTAGATGAGCCTTCATTTCATCATTCTGTTTTCCCAATGAATAGGGATAGGGAGATGGGAGAGAAAGTGACGAAGAGAAGCAGTGTTGTATAACTGAAAGGCTCTGAGATGAATTAAGAGTTGGGGGCTCCATTTCCATATTTTTATAATAACGGTGCCTAAACTACTTACCTTCCAGGACTGATATAAGCACTCATAATGGACTTTAATGTGCTTTGTAAGTTGAAAAGATCTATACAAATTGAGGTGGCATTATTATTAGTTGTCGGCCTATGTAGTCCAATTCGAAGGGCGTAATGAAATCTGCTTTACTAGAGCTTACTATCTTGTCTCAAAGTCCCTCATGAGTGCTTCATTTCTTTGGCTTAAGGTTTGTTTCTCCAAGTCCCCCTTTCCCATGTAAATAAATGTTATTGATATTTGGTGTTTTTATGTCACCAAACTTTCTCTAGCATCCCAATTCTTCCCTTCCCAGAGAGTCATTCTGTATAACAAAAGCTGCTCTTGCTGGTAATCCTTCATTCTCGAAGAGGACCATGCCATGAAGGAGGGGATGCCATGACTTGAAAGTGAATTGGATTTAAGTGAGGCAGGACTGTGCAAAGTCACTAGCCTCACTTTCTCCTCCAGAGCCATCTGGGTCCAGTGGCAAGACACAGATCAGGATGACTGGAGATGGTCTCCTTATAACAAATAATAATTTTTAAAAGAAAGATGGGAAAAAATAAGCAAAAATCAATTAATACAGAGAGAAAGCCTAAAAATACATACAATGTTCCATATCTGTGAACCACTCAGTTCTCTGAAGTTATGGGGTAGGAAGGTCTTTTCATATGCCTTCCTTGGGACTATGACTATTCTCTATAACTTTTCAACATTCATTTTCCATTATTTTGTGGTTATGGTTCTGTTTTTTACCATACGAAGCCACCTAAGAGGAGGAATAAATTAAGCCTAATCAGTCATCAACACCTCAGGGTGAATTGGTCATTTACACCGTAACATGTCTTGCCAGACTAAATTTATTTCTTATTGGATCCCCTTCCCCACAGGTTGCTAAACTTGCAGACCAGGGAAATTGTGCAGACACAATTCATCTAGACTGGGTAAAGTATTTTGTGGACAAGATGGAGAGATATGGAATAGATATCTGTTCTAATAGATTTGGAACAAGTTCAATGGATGAAAAGTAGTCATTGAAGGTGCAATGTTATGATCACATCACATCTTAAGAATTACAGCAGGAAAGGACCTGGGAGGGCATATAGCCCAATCCCCTCCTTTTACAGATGAGGAAACTGAGACCTAGAAAGGTGACTTGCCCAAAGTCACATTTGGCAAAACTGAGATTTGAACCCAGATTCTCTGACTCCAGAACTTTCTCCACTGCATTACGGCAGAAGAGACTTCTAGTGAACTGTCCCAGGGATCTCAACTTGCCCCTATGTTACTTAATATTTTTTATCAATAACTTGGATAAAGGCATATATGGCATGCTTATTATGGTGAAAGGCAGTGAGCAGTCTCTAGCTCTGTTTCATCATCTTTGAAATGAAGGTGTTGGCCTTTCAATGTATCTCTCACCTCTAAATTTATGATTCTGGATTATCACCCTATGGATGACAGGGTTGAGAACCAAGAAGTTCATGACAGGCTAGAGTTAGAGAGAACCATATATAATTCAATAGGGATAAATATAAAGTATTGCAGTCCAAAAAAAACCCCCAACATTATAAATATACCATGCAGGAGATATGGTTAAATAGCCATTTGTAACATAGTAGCCAAAAGGCAATTTATTCTTGGGCTGTGTTAAGAGAGGTGTAGCTTCTAGGAATAGGAAATCGAAGTCTGTACTCTGTTCTGGTCAGACTATCAAATGGGCTAAATTAGGTTGAGGGTAACTGACAGGTCTCAAACCCTTCAGTGAGTTAAGGGGGATGTCTACCCCAAGCATTTCCCCCCTAGTGGAAAGGGTGAATGAGAACAATTTGTTCCAGTGGTCATGAAGGCAGCTGAAGGAGGTGCTATGGAGCACTTAGAGCTTGGTCAAACATCAAAGATGTCAAGGTCATCCATTGCATCCTGAGCCAGTCATCTTGACTTTTGCCTTGCTACTGGACTTCCTTGATTCGGGAAGAGAGAGTAAGGCTGATGACTGCACAACTCTATCTCACTTAAATCCAATTCATGCATGATTGAAGAACATCTAAACAAGTTGTGGTACTTGAATATAATAGAATATTACTGTACTGTATAAGAACTGATGAATACAGAGTGTATGTGAAGTTTGTCTCATCAAGCAAGTCTCTTTTATTTATCCTTGAATGACTGCCAACAGGAACAGATGCAACGTGAAGAACTGGAAACAGTGAGTGATACTAGAAAAGGTGAAGAGCCAACCCAAAGAAAATTTATTTCATCCTTTGAATGGCACCTAAATGTTAAGAAAATGGCACAAATTGGAGCTGTGCAGTGGAGTACCTTACTAGACTAGCTGCTCCCACACATGGTACCAGGAAACAGTTTACTGACACACATGTTTTACTATATGGCCATAAAGGTACCACATGATGACTTTAGACATTTGGGTCACTAGGTAGCCCCTCAACTAGAGAGAAATAAACTTTGCTGGACCAACTGATAGCAGATATCTGTACAAAGCATAGAATCAGTGCTCAATGTGTTCAAAGGAAAGTACTACCTACTTGTGCTATATACATGGATGTATCAGGAACATACCTACTGATGAGTATCACCAAGTCTTTGGAGTCTGTATGTGTTGATTTTCTCTCTCTGGAAGAAAGAATATAAAGATAATGTCATATCCTAGTAGAGATTGGTCATCTCATCTGATATGCTTAGATATATCCAACCAAGAAATCAGAAAGTGACTATAATCATTAAGGTATCATAGGAAAAATACTCTCATAATATAATACTCTCAGAGTATAGTATCCCTGACAGAATCTACTCTGACTAAAGTAAGGACTTTGAAATAAAATTACTTAAGGAGACACTGACCTTAGCAGGAAAAGCTTCATATAGAAGATGCCACCAGAGCAGAGATTTGGAGGAAACAAAGAATTCTGAAGCAGAAGTAAGATCAGAGAATATTCCAAGTATAGGGGAAAGTCCAAAATATGTAAACTGTAGGTACCATTGTGTGGGAGGATTAGCTTGAAGGTTAGCTAGACTATAGTGTGTAGGAAGGGGAGTATTGTATATTGAGGACAGAAAGGTAGTTTGAGGTTAGATCATTATTAGTCATGAAGAGTAAGATAAATCCAAATTTAAAAAAAACTGAAGTTTCACCTCATACCCAGAAAATTAGCTAAGATAACAAAATATGGGCATATGAGAAGGCTAAACTCTAAACCTTATTTTTGATCCTAGAAGTAATATTCAGACCTGTGCTTTAGGAAAATAATTTTTGCAGTTGTTTGGATTGGAGGATGAATTGGAAAGGGGGGACACTCAAGGGAGGAAGACCAATCAGGATATTACTGCAATTATCCAGGTAAGAAATGATGAGAATCTGACCTAAGGAAGTGGTCTTGTGAGTAAAAGTAAGGGGAAGGTTATAAGTGATATTATGAAGGTAGAAATTATAAGAATAGACACCTAATTGGATGTGTGGGGTAGAACATTGAGGAAGGGGGAAGGGAGAGAATAAGCATTTATTAAATGCCTATTATGTGCCTGACATTGTGCTGAAGGTTTTACAAACATTATCTCATTTGATTGAGGTAGCTGCTGTTATACCTATTTTAGAGTTGAAGAAACTGAGACAGACAGTGGTTAAGTGACTTACCTAGAGTAATATTAAGTGTAAGTTAAGAGTAAGTTAAGTGACTTGCCTAGAGTAATATTATAAGTAAGTGTCGAAGATAGGATCTGATTGATCAATAAACATTTATTAATTTTCTAATACGTGCCAGGTACTTTTCTAAGTGCTGGAGATCCAAAAAAAAGACAAAAGACAGCCCCTGTCCTCAGGGTGTTGACAATCTACCTCTAGGTCCAGTGCCATCTAGTTGCCAGGAGTCAAGGATAACACCAAAGTTGTGAACCTAAGTAACCAGAAGCATGGAAGCAAGTTAAAAACTTTTTAGCTTCTCTAGAAATATTAAGAAATAATATTTTTTTCAAAAGCCCTTTCCAAAACACTTGGAAAACCTCTTATCTTTTGATGAAGGCTTTGATGAGATTAGATAACAAAATTTTCAGTTGACCCAGTTAGCTCAGTTGAGTGATTTCTTCCAGCTCTGTTCAACAGCTTATGAGTACGAGTAAAAGATGTGCCTATTGGGATTTGTCAATATATAAGCACCAATAGGGCAGGGAAAGAGTTTGGCTATGGAGTTGTTGAGACCAAGGAGAGCTGAATGACTTGTCAAATTATTAAGAAGTGACCACTGGCTACAAATGTATTAACCAAGAGTTTAGTTAGAGTTGGGGTCAGTCAGAGGCATAAACATTTCCAAGTAGTTAAAAAACAAAAAGATGTTAATTTTTTGTAGTAGCAAAGAATCAGAAATAAAGTAAGTACCCATGGATTGGTGAATGGCTAAACAAAATACATGCGTACCTTCACGTATGAAGATAATGAAATACTGTGCTCCAAGAAATGACAATCATGATGAATACAGAGCACATAAGCAATGCTTTGTTATTCATTCATTCTGTTTAGAGGAGATGATAATGGATTTAAGGCTACACAATCAAAATAGCAGCGAGGTGACACAATGGACAGAGTGCTAGGCATGGAGTCAGGAAAGTCAGAGTTCAAATCCAGACTCAGAGACTAGCTGTGTGACCCTGGACAAGTCACTTAACCCTGTTTGCCTCAGTTCCCTCATCTGTAAAATGATCTGGAGAAGGAAATGGCAAATCATTCCACTATCTTTATTAAGAAAACTCCAAATGGGATCATAAAGAGTTAGACATTACTGAAACAACTGAACAAAATTTGGGGGAACAGAGCACAGTGGACAGAGTGCTGGACCTGAAGTCAGGAAGACCCATTATCCTGAGTCCAAATCAGGCTTCAGACACTTAGTAGATCGGTCAGCCTGGGCAACTCACTTAACCCTGTTTGCCTCAGTTTCCTCATCTGTAAAATGATCTGGAGAAGGAAATGGCAAACCACTTTATTGTCTTTGCCAAGAAAACCCCAAATGGGGTCAACATAGGGTTGGACATGACTGAAAACGACTGAACAACCAAAGACTCAAAATGGGTGTAGCTTGGTTCTAACTGGGCTTAGAGGTTTATGTCAAGATGAAAATAAAAGGGGCTTTTGATGGCGGATGGCCAAACAGATTGTGGGATGTGAATATAATGGAATCTTACTGTGCTCTAAGAACCTACAAACATGGTCAATACAGAAAAATGTGGAAAAACTTCCATGTTCTGATGTTAAGTGAAGTAAACAGGGCTGGGAAAACAATATACACATAGTCTCTGCAATGTAAATAGAAAAAAAGATTAACTGAAAAGTATTCAAAACTGAATTTTATAAAAATTATAAAGAACAAACTTGGTTTCCAGAGAGGAGATATTTCTCCATTCAACCTTTGCAGAGTCCTGGATCCATAGATATAGCACAATGCATAGAAGGTTAGATTATTTTCAATGTTTTGAGATGTTTTAATAAATTTTTTTCTTTTTTTTTCTTTTTTAATGTTTAACAATCACTGCCATACAATTGAGATTTTATCCCCCCCCACCTACCCTCCACTACCCCCCTCCCTCCCCACGACTGCATACAATTCTGTATAGATTCTACATATACTTTCCTATTGAGTATATTTTCACTATAGTCATGCTATGTAGTCAGACTAAAATAAATGGAAGAAATCGTATAACAAATCAGAACATGATACACAAACACATACACATACACAAACATGATCTGCTACAATATGTGAGTGACTTCCATATTTCTTTCTCTGAGTGTGGAAGGCATTTTGCCTTGAGAACCACCTTTGGGATTTTTTTTTTTTATAAGAAGTTTTTGCGTTATTACAAAAATCCAAGTCTACCAGAAAAAACTCTCACACACTGTGGTCGTTGCTGTGCACAAAGTTCTCCTGGTTCTGCTCCTTTCACTCAGCATCAGGTCATATAAGTCCTTCCAGGCCTCTCTGAAGTCTTCTTGTTCATCATTTCTTATGGCACAATAGTACTCCATTACATTCATATACCATAATTTATTCAGCCATTCCCCAATTGATGGACATCCCCTTGACTTCCAGTTTTTGGCAACTACATAGAGTGCTGCTATAAATATTTTTGTACATGTGGGACCCTTTCCCATTTTTATGATCTCTTGGGGATATAGTCCTAGTAGCGATATTGCTGGGTCAAAGGGTATGCACATTTTTGTAGCCCTTTGGGCATAGTTCCAAATTGCTCTCCAGAATGGTTGGATGCGCTCGCAGCTCCACCAACAATGAATTAGTGTTCCAACTCTCCCACATCCTCTCCAGCATTTATCATTTTCTTGTTCTGTCCTGTTTGCCACTCTTATAGGTGTGATGTGGTACCTCAGAGTTGTTTTGATTTGCATCTCTCTAATCAATAGTGATTTAGAGCATTTTTTCATATGATTATAGATGGCTTTAATTTCTTCCTCTGAAAATTGCCTGTTCATATCCTTTGGCCATTTATCAATTGGGGAATGACTTGTATGATTATACATTTGGGTCAGTTCTCTATATATTCTAGAAATGAGGCCTTTATCCCCGAGCTTAACTGTAAAAATTCTTTCCCAATTTACTACATCCCTCTGGATTTTGGTTGCATTGGGCTTGGTTGTGCAAAAACTTCTCAGTTTAATGTAATCAAAGTTATCCATTTTGCATTTCATAATGCTTTCTATCTCTCCTTTAGTAAAGAATTCTTCCCTTCTCCATAGATCTGATAAATACACTATTCCTTGCTTCTCCAGTTTATTCATGGTATCAATCTTTATACCTAAATCATGTACCCATTTGGACTTTATTCTTGTGTACGGTGTCAGGTATGGGTCTATGCCTAATTTCCACCACACTGTTATCCAGTTTTCCCAGCAATTTTTGTCAAACAATGAGTTCTTATCCCAGAAGCTGGGGTCCTTGGGTTTATCAAACAGAAGGTTGCTATATTCCTTGCCTACTGCATCTTGAGTGCCAAGTCTATTCCACTTGTCTACCTCTCTGTTTCTTAGCCAATACCAAGTGGTTTTGATAATTGCTGCTTTATAGTACAGTTTGAGGTCTGGTAGCGCTAGGCCACCTTCCCAAGCATTTCTTTTCATTAGTCTCTTTGATATTCTTGACCTTTTGTTTTTCCAAATGAATTTTGATATTATTTTATCCAGCTCTAGAAAGTAATTGTCTGATAGCTTAATTGGTATGGCACTAAATAAGTATATTAATTTAGGTAGAATTGTCATTTTTATTATATTAGCATGGCCTACCCATGAGCAACTAATGTTTTTCCACTTACTTAAATCTGACTTTATTTGTGCAAAAAGTGTCTTGTAATTGTGTTCATATAATCCCTGGGTTTGTTTTGGCAGGTAGACTCCTAAGTATTTTATACTGTCTACCCTAGCTTTAAATGGGATTTCTCTTTCTATCTCTTGCTGTTGGACTTTGTTGCTAATATATAGGAACGCAGAAGATTTGTGTGGGTTTATTTTGTAACCTGCAAATTTGCCAAAGTTGTTTATTAATTCAAGTAATTTTTTACTTGAATCTCTGGGATTCTCTAGGTTAATCATCATATCATCTGCAAAGAGTGATAACTTAGTTTCTTCTTTGGCTATTCTTATTCCTTGAATATCTTTATCTTGTCTAATTGCTACAGCTAACATTTCTAGTACCATATTGAATAATAGTGGTGATAATGGACAACCTTGTTTCACCCCTGATCTTATTGGGAATGCATCTAGCTTATCCCCATTGCATATAATGCTTGCTGAAGGTTTTAGATAGATACTGCTTATTATTTTATGGAAAGTTCCCTTTATTCCTACATTCTCCAGTGTTTTTAGTAGGAATGGGTGTTGTATTTTGTCAAAAGCTTTTTCTGCATCTATTGAGATAATCATGTGGTTTTTGTTAGCTTTGTTGTTGATGTGATCGATAATGCTAATAGTTTTCCTAATATTGAACCAGCCCTGTAGTCCTGGTATGAATCCTACCTGATCATAATGTATTAATCTCGTGATAAGATGCTGTATTCGTTTTGCTAAAATCTTATTTAAAATTTTTGCATCTATATTCATTAGGGAAATTGGTCTATAATTTTCTTTCTCTGTTTTGTCTCTTCCTGGTTTGGGTATCAAAACCATATTTGTATCATAGAAAGAATTTGGGAGGACTCCTTCTTCCCCAATTTTCAAAAATAGTGTATGTAGAATTGGAATTAACTGTTCTTTAAATGTTTGATAAAATTCACTTGTGAATCCATCTGGCCCTGGAGATTTTTTCCTAGGGAGTTCATTGATGGCTTGTTCAATTTCTTTTTCTGAGATGGGGTTGTTTAAGTATTCAACTTCCTCTTCTGTTAATCTGGGCAATTTGCATTTTTTAAAATATTCATCCATCTCATTTAGATTATCGAATTTGTGGGCATAAAGTTGGGCAAAGTAGTTTCTAATTATTGTTTTAATTTCCTCCTCATTGGAGGTGAGTTCACCCCTTTCATTTTTAATATTAGTAATTTGATTTTCTTCTTTCTTTTTTTTAATCAGATTGACCAAAGGTTTATCAATTTTATTAGTTTTTTCATAAAACCAACTATTGGTTTTATTTATTAATTCAATAGTTTTCTTAATTTCAGTTTTATTAATCTCTCCTTTGGTTTTCAGTATTTCTAATTTGGTATTTACTTGGGGATTTTCAATTTGTTCTTTTTCTAGCTTTTTCAACTGCAAGCCTAAGTCATTGATCTCCTCTTTCTCTACTTTATTTATGTAAGCATTCAAAGATATAAAACTTCCCCTAATAACGGCTTTTGCAGTATCCCATAAGTTTTGGTATGTTGTCTCACTATTGTCATTCTCTTGAATGAAATTGTTGATTGTTTCTATTATTTCTTCTTTAACCCAACCCTTCTTTAGAATTAGATTATTTAGTTTCCAATTGATTTTTGGTTTCTCTTTCCATGGCCTTTTATTACATGTAATTTTTAATGCATTATGATCTGAAAAGGATGCATTGATTATCTCTACCTTTCTGCACTGGATTGTGAGATTTTTATGTCCTAGTACATGGTCAATTTTTGTAAATGTTCCATGTACCGCTGAGAAAAAGGTATATTCCTTTCTATTCCCATTTAATTTTCTCCAAAGATCTATCATATCTACCTTATCCAGAGTTTTATTTACCTCCTTAACCTCTTTCTTGTTTATTTTGAGGTTGGATTTATCGAGTTCAGAGAGGGGGAGGTTGAGGTCCCCCACTAGTATAGTTTTGCTATCAATTTCTTCCTTCAACTCCCCCAACCTCTCCTCTAAGAATCTGGATGCTATACCACTTGGAGCATACATGTTTAGTAATGATATTGCTTCGTTATCTATGGTGCCTTTTAGCAGGATATAGTTTCCATCCTTATCCCTTTTGATTAGATCTATTTCTGCTTTGGCTTTGTCTGAGATTAGGATTGCTACTCCTGCCTTTCTTACATGAGCTGAAGCACAATATATTCTGCTCCATCCTTTGACCTTTATCCTATGTGTATCCCCCCGTTTCAAATGTGTTTCTTGTAAGCAACATATTGTTGGATTATGGCTTTTAATCCATTCTGTTATCCATCTCCGTTTTATGGGAGAGTTCATTCCATTCACATTCACAGTTATGATTACAATCTGTATATTTCCCTCCAACCTCTTTCCCACCATTTGTGCTTTTAGCTCTCCCATCTCGCTTCCCCTCCTCAATAGTACTCACTTTTCTCCCCCTCCTCCTGCAGCCTTCCCCTCCTTCTTTTAGCCCCCCTCCCTTTTACTCCCCTTTACTCTTATTGCTTCTTTCCTCCCTTTTAGCCACCCTCCCCTTTCTTCCCCCTTCCCCTCCTACTACCTATAGAGCTAGTTAGGATTATCTACTTAAGATTATTGTTCCCTCCTTTGAACAAATCAGATGAGAGTACCTCTCAAACAATGCTCATCTCCCTCCCCTCCTTCCCTCCACTATAGTTTTGTACTTCTTCCTGTGATATAATTTGCTATTTTCTGCTTCCCCCTTTTCACACCTCCTATTACAATCCCTTCTCATACTTAAATCATATTTTTGACATGACATCATTTACTTTATGCCCGTTCCCTCTACATATATCCCTTTTATCATAATAGCTGCACAGTTCTCAAGATTAACAGGTATCATCTTCCCTTATAGGGAGGTAAACAGTTTGCCCTAATTGAGTAGCAAGTTTTTGTTTTTGTTTTTTCCCCCCTGTTTACCTTTTTATGATTCTCTGGAGACCTGCATTTGAAGATCAAATTGTCTATTGAGTTCTGGTGTTTTGGTCAGGAAGCTCTGGAAATCCCTTATTTCATTGAATGACTTTCTCCTTGCCTGAAATGTTATGCTGAACTTTGCTGGGTAGTTGATCCTTGGTTGAAGTCCCAATTCCTTTGCCTTATGGAATATTGGGTTCCAATTCTTTCGATCTTTTAATGTAGAAGCTGCAAGGTCCTGTGTGATCCTGACTGTGTGTCCTTGATATTTAAATTGTTTCTTTCTAGCTGCTTGTAGTATTTTCTCCTTCACTTGATAGCTCTGAAATTTGGCAACTATATTTCTTGGGGTTTTGAGGTTGGGATCCCTTTCGGGAGGGGAACGGTGGATTCTTTCGATGACTATTTTGCCCTCTGAGTCTAGTACTTCTGGGCAGTTTTCCTTGATGATTTCCTGGAAGATATTGTCCAGACTCTTTTCTTCATCATGGGTTTCTGGCAGGCCAATAATTCTTAAATTTTCTCTCCTGGATCTATTTTTCAGGTCAGTTGTTTTTCCAATTAAATATTTTACATTTTCTTCTATCTTTTCATTCTTTAGATTTTGTTTGACTGATTCTTGTTGCCTCATTGAGTCATTAGTTTCTACTTGCCCAATTCTAATCTTCATCGTATTGTTTTCTTCAGTTAGCTTTTGCATCTCCTTTTCCATCTGACCAATTTTTCCCTTTAAGGAGCTATTTTCTCCATTTAATTTTTGTACTTCTTTTTCCATTCAACCAATTTTCCCAGTTAGGTTTTGGGTTTCCTTTTCCATCTGATCAATTTTCCCAATTAGGTTTTGGGTTTCCTTTTCCGTTTGATTAACTCTTCCTTTTAGGGAATTATTCTCTCCAGTTAATTTTTGAACTTCCTTTTCCATTTGTTCAATTTTCCTTTTCAGAGTGATGTTCTCATCAGTGAATTCTTTTTTTATAATTTTAAAATCATTGGCCAGTTTTTCTTTTATATCCTTCTTCAGATGTTCCAGGTAATCTAGTTGTGCTTGCGAGAAATTCATAGTCCCATCTGAGGTTTCAGATGGAAGTACAGTCTCAGCTCTGACCTCTTTGGTGTTTGTGTTTTGGTCCTTATCCCCATAGAAAGATTCTATGGTTTTTTCACTTTTCGTCTGCTTTTTCCGATTCATGATGTTGGCTGAGTGTTGTAGCTTCTGGTTCTTTCAGTCAGAAGGTACAGATCTTTAAGTTGAGCTGATGTGTGTCTAGGCTAAAAGCAGGCTTTTTTTTTTTGTTTCCCAGATCAACCCTGGGGTTAGCTTGTTAGGTGTGTGGGAGGGGTGGTCTGGTCTCAGGAGATCTCCTCAGCTGACCTGAGGCAAAGGCAAGGTCCGGGGATGGTGATCCCAGCTTCCCTATTGTCTTCCCTTTTCCCCTGGAGGGCTGGGGCACGCCTAGAAGCTAACGCGTGTTCCCGCCCCTCCTGGGGCTTGTCTCCTGGCTCTGAGGCTTGCCTGGGTCTCAGTGCGAATTTTCTCTGCCCTGGGTCGTCTGTCCTTCCAGATCACCTCTGCCACAGTAGGAAGGATCCCCCTTTGCTATTTTTCTAGCCTCTGGTGTTATGAGACTATTTGCCCCCTTCTGCTGTTCCCGCTGATCCAGGATTTATCTGGGGAAGAATTTTATGGTTCTTTCACGGTCATCAGGGGGGAGGAGAGAGCATTTACTGATCACTCCGCCATCCTAGCTCCTGGAAGTTCAAGTAGGTGACTTACCGAAGTTTAGTCTTCAGGCTGAAGGTTTCAAGGGCTGCTGTGCTGATATCTGGCGCTCAGCGGCTCTCACCGGCTCGGTTTGGCTTGTCTCCTGCTCCGCTGGTTTCGCCCGCCACTCTCGGGCTTCTCAGGTCCCTTCCGCCCTGCTGCGCTGACCGCGCTGCGCTGTGCGCTGGGGGCTTACCCCCGCGGAACAGATCCTTCCCGTGGACCTTCCAGTCCAACCTAGGCTCTGAATCTGTCAAAGTCTGTCACCCACTGGATTCTACACCTCCAAAGTCTGGTCAGATTCTCCTTTCAGAGATATCCAGAGGAGTTTGTCCAGGAGCTTAGGTGAGTCGTTGCTTTCACTCCGCCATCTTGGCTCCACCCCTTGTGATAAAGTGAAAATCATACCATTGATTCAATTATGATCCAATATCTTTCTCTCACTCACAGCTAGCTGCCTGCTGGACTGCATTCCTCAGTTCCGACAGCTCTCTAACTTCCTCTTAGTTCTGTTCAATAAATTTTTTTCTTAAAAAAATTTTTTTTCTTTATATTAAGGGATGACTTTCTGGGAGAGGAGAAGAGGAAGGCTAATGAGGAAAATCTAGGGGACATAAAAACAAAATATATCAATAAAATTTATGCAAGAACTTAAAAATAATTAAAAATAAAAGTGTAAATGCCAAACAAATACTCTGAGACTGGAAATCTCAACCAGCATGAAAAGTAGGGGAAATTGTATGACTTATATCAAGCATATTTTATCTGTATTCCTGCCATAGTCAAGAGATTGTTATTTGTGTTCTAAGTTGAGAGAAATGGTTATTTCTCCGATATTAATAACTAATTGTTGAATTAGGACCAAGGTTTTCCCCCTTTTCTACCTCTTTATCCAGAAGTCTGCCAGTGTGGGAATTCTTGGACAAAGCTTTACTCAAACAGGCTAAGAGAACTGATTCATTATGTTTGATCAGACACATTGGGGTAGAAGTGGATTCCCTCTTTGATACGTATATATTGATAAGTCTCCTTAACCAAGCCTTGGGTGATCCAAGTCAGTACTCCCAAGACCCTCATTGGAATGAGCCCACATCTTATTATAATATTCATTTTCTAATTGTAAATCAGTCAGAGTTTATCGCCACTCTCAGGAATACTCGTTCTTCCAAGGGCATATAAACTGTGAGCCCACCATCATAAGCAGTCTTTGGCATTCGAGAGGTCGACTGACCGGTTTTGATTAATAAACAAGCCAGCCTTGTTAATAAAATGATTAAATTAGTCAGAAACTATGTCTCTTGAACTTTTTAAATGTCACAAAGTACAGGCTGATCTAGCTCCTGGGAAAGGTGAAGGAACTTGAAGCTCTCACCTTTCATACTCCAGATTATTAGGAAGACTGGAGTGTTCTGAAAACAGGCAAATGCAAGGCTTCAATGGGGAAGGAAAAAAAGAAAGCTGAGGTAGAGAAGGGGAGATGACTCTTATCAGGATGTCAAAGAATATAATAATATTATATAATTATTAATTATAAATATAATTGTAATAGCTAACATTTAAATAGCTCTTAAAAGTTTGCCAAGCAGGTTACATATGTTAACTCATTTGATGCTAACAGCTACTTTGTGAAGCAGATGCTATTATTATTATAGTATTTACTACCAATAACATTTTATGGATAAGAAAACAGGCTGAGAGACGACAAATGATTCACCCAGGGCCATATGGCTAAGTGTCTAGGGAATATCTGAACTCAGGTCTTCTTGATTCCCAAGTCCAAAACTTTATTCACTGCATCACCTGGCTGTACAGGGGAGAAAAGGAAAGAAAAGGACAGTTGTACAATTAGAGCTTGCAAAACATTTTGGAGGCTCTTGTTGAAGAGGAAGGAGCTGGTCACTCTGAAAAAGAAGGATGTCCAAAGATGGCATAGTAGAGACAAGGGGTAGCTAGGTGGTGCAGTGGATAGAGCACCAGTGCAGGAGTCAGGAGGACCTGAGTTCAAATCTCACCTCAGACATTTGACACTTACTAGCTGTGTGACCTTGGGCAAGTCACTTAACCCCAATTGCCTCATCCTGGGTCATCTCCAGTCATCCTGATGAATATCTGGTCACTGGATTCAGATGGCTCTGCAGGAGAAGTGAGGCTGGTGACCTGCACAGCCCTCCCTCACTCAAAACAAAGTCAAGTGCAGGTCATGTCATCATTTCTCTGATGGCATGGTCTTCTTTGTCAATGAAGGATGAACATACTATATTAGAGACAAAGAAGGTAGCAAGTAAGATCACCCATTAATGGGCAGAGGAAAAATTAAATAGTAGTAGTTGGTGATTTGATGTATAGGGACATGGGAGCAGCTATTTGTTGAACTGATAACAAAGATGTCTGTTGTCTTCCTGAGGCAAGTATCCAAGAACTAAGAGAGAACCTCACAAGGCTTTCCAAAACAGATAACATCTACCCACTCGTACTCATTCATGTGGGCACAAATGATACTGCCAGAATCAACCTAAAAAATGTTGCCAATGATTATGAAATCTAAGTAAGAAATTAAAGACCATACAGAAACAGGTTGTGTTTACCTCACTGTCATCATTTGAAAGCAAGGGATAATGAAGAGAAAAATTAATTTGGGAAGTGGAAATACTGGCTGAGAAGTGTCTAAGAATGAGATTTGAACTTCTGAATCAAGACTTAAAACACAAGCATGACAGATTCCTGGCCACAGACAGAGTACATCTAACAAAGGCTAGTGAGGATATCTTTACTGGTTGTCTTGCAAATCTAACCAAAGTGGCTTAATGAATGGGGGGAAGGGAGGGATAGAGGAAGGAAAAGACTGCTTATTTAGTGCCTCTAAGATAGATACCATAAAGATTAGCTATAATAAAAGAAGAAGAATGAGATATCTAGAAGTTCACAGGAAACAAAATCTAAGAAAGGAATCAGTAGCAAAAACCATGGCCTCAAATATTTATATACAAATGGCCAAAGTTTAGGCAACAAACAAGAGAAATGCAGAGAGAAAATTTGTGTTATAGAGACACAACAGGTATTACTGAGACTTTGTGGAATGAAACTCATGACAGTGGATGTGGATAGGTGCTGCAGTAGTAGCAGTAATGATAATAATGGCGATGATAGCTAGCTACCATTTACATGGTGCTTTGAAATTGCAAAGCACTTTGCAAATATGAGCTGGTCTGATTCTTTCAACAGCCCTGGGAGGTAGACAATATTATTATTACCATCTTACAGATAAGGAAACTGAGGCAGACAGAAGTGAAGTGATCCAGGACTCACGATCACATAGCCACTAAGCATCTGCGTCAGAAGCATTTATTAGGAAGGCATACTCATGAGAAGAAATCAGGAACAATATGGGTCAAGAACAGTGGAGAGTATTTGAGTGAAGGTCAACAGAGGGAGAAACAAAAGTGATCTTATCGCTGCAAAATATTCTAAACCACCTAGACAGAAAGCAGAAATAAATGAAGACTTTGGGAAACAAATCACAAGCCTGGCACTGAGGTATGACATAGTAGCAGTGTGGCACTTCAATGATCAAGTCATCTCCTGGAGTGTCTGCCTCTGTTTCTCTTTTGTCCCTCTCTGCCTCTCACAAAAACAAAGAAGTAATAACTTTTTGACTTGCATTAGTGATAATTTCATTCTTCAAAAGACAGAGGAGTCATAGAGGGAAAATTTTATATGACTGATCCTCCTTCACAGCAAGGAACTACTTTCTGAGAGTGGAAAGATGGGACTCCTAGAGTTAGTAAGAGAGGAGAGAAAACTCTGGAGGTAGTCTGACATGCCCTCTAGCTTTTGGCAAATAGATTTTAAGTTTAGGAAATAGAAGTCAAATTTAGGAGGAATATTTATTAGTCATCTGTGGCAGTAAGACTGGAAAGTCCCTTTTACATAGTCTAGTTTTTCCCTAAAAAATAATGGGTCATCTGCAGTCATACTGATGAATATCTGGTCACTGGTTTCAGATGGTTCTGGAGGAGAAGTGAGGCTGGTGACCTTGCACAGCTCTCCCTTACTCAAAACAAAGTCAAGTGCAAGTCATGTCATCATTTCTCTAATGGCATGGTCTTCTTCGGCAACGAAGGATGAACACAACGAAAAGATGATGAAACCATCCTGAAGATTTAATTGTTGCAAGAGACTAAGGCTGGAAGTATTGTTAGAGTAATTTCCAGTCACCTAAGGCATAAAAGCCTAGGGCAGGGTGGGGAACCTACAGCCTCAAAGCCACATGTGGACTTCTAGGTCTTCAAATACAGTGCTTGGATAGAATTCAAACTTCACAGAACAAATCCCCTTAATAAAAGGATTTGTTTTGTAAAACTTGGATGCAGTCAAAAGGCTGTACCCAAGGACCTAGAAAGCCACATGTAGGTTCCCCACCCCTGGCCTAGGGCATAAGTGAATGTCACTCCATAAGCTTGATGAAATTCCTGCTGCTATTCAAGCAAAGTCAGTACTGTACACCCTTCTGATCCAACACATCATGGCAAATTAGGAGTTCAAGGGAGCTGTGCCCAACTAAACCAAAGCTATATCTTTGTTGAATATCCTTTCTATGCCATTTTCTAATAATCTTCCCTTTGTGGGAAGTCACATGGTCTATATCGTACATGTCCAATGTGGGAATTTTATTTATTTCACCAGAATGTTTATTACAAGGGTCTTATTTTTGTTTTTTTTTTCCAGTGGAGGGGAAGGTGGGAAGAAAAAAAATATATGTTTAATAGAAAAAATAAAATAAATATGTGTAGTAAAAATAATCATAAGCATTTCATTTCTTTCCAATCCCGAGTCTGGACCACTAAACCAGCCTGAGTTAGGCCTGGCCCAAAACAAAGGATTCCATTGACAAAACCTCTGTAAAGGAAATCAGCCCAGGAGGAATGAGAGATACTCAAGAATAAAATTCTGACTATATAAATGTTATAAAACATAAAGTGTTTTAAAAGTTATAAAACATAAAAATGTTATAATGAGGAAGAAAAATTAGATCTATCTGAAAATATGATTGTAAGAAATTCACCAACAAACAGCTTTAAAAATGAAATATACAGAAGATAGTAACAAGGCCAGGTAACAGATGATGAATTTAAGAGCATGGCACTGTCCTGGAAAAATAACAACAGAAGTGCAAAAGCTCAGAATGAGCTAGGGTTTATGAGGGAAATAAAGGAGAACAAGATTTATTTGTTTTGGGGCTGTAGTTTTTAAAATCTATATAAAGGGCAGAGAAGAATCAAAGGAGAGATAATACCTTGGTTGGAAATCGATGGGACGATAACAATAGTAATAGACAAGGGCGAGAAAGCAGAGCTGCTCGATCCTCATTTTACTGGCAATTAACCTTTATACTGACAGAATGAAAATGACAAAGATGGGGTTAGTTGATTCTCAAGAAAAGTAAGGAGATAATAAGAGAGTACCTCTTTGCTCTTGATGAAGGCGAACCACATGGTCCAGATGAATTATATTTCCAATCCTGAAACTGGCAGATGTGATTGTTGAGCCACTGACAGTAATATTTGAAAGACCATGGAAAATGGGAGAATTGCCACAAGACTGGAGAAAGGCAAATGTCCCAATTTTCAAAAAGTGAAGGGAGCAGTCTGCAAACAATAAAGGCCAATGAGTTTGCCTTCAATTCCTAGGAAACTTCTAGAACCTATCATTAAAGGGATGGTTAGCAGATACCTGGAAAAGGGAGTGGTGATTACGATGAGCCAGCATTGCTTCATCAAGAATAGGTCAGACCAAACTAACCTCATTTTCTTTTCTGGCAGGACTACCAAGCTGGTAGGTTAGGGGAGAATGCTGCAGATACAGTTCACATAGATTTTAACAAAGATTGTGATAACTCATCTCCCACTATTGTTTGGAAGTGGAAAGGGGAGGACTTGATGATAAGATAATTAAATAGATTCTTAACTGGGTAGATGGTTGGACTCAAAGAATTTGTTAACCCTTCAATGTTAACATGGCAGGAAGTCTCCAGTGCAGTATTCCAGGGACATATGCTTTGCCCTGTACTATTTATTATTTTGTCAATGACTTGAATAAAAGCATGATCACCACATTCGCATATGGCACAAAGGTGGGAGAAATACCTAACACAGTACATTATAGAGGCAAAATTTAAAAAACAACAACATTTGTACAGTGTTTACTCCGTGTCAGCCACTGTGCGAACTGCTTTACATTGTTATGTCATTTGATCCTCACAATAGCCCTGGGAGGTAGGTGCTATTGTTATCATTGCCATTTTACAGATGAGGAAACTGAGGCCAACAGAGGTTGAGTGACTTGCCCAGGATCACATAGCTAGTAAATGTCTGAGGTTGAATTTGAACTCAGAATTTCCTGACTCCAGACCCAGCCAGCACTCCTTTGGAGGAGAAGGGATGGAGCTTAAGTCTCTGTGTTTTACTGTCAATATCTCTGTCCACACCTCAGTTCAGTGTGACTTCCATACAGCGACCAAAGTAAATTCCGTAAACACAGATCTGACCATGTACTTAATAAACTCCGTTGGCTTCCCATTGACTCTGGGACAAAATAGAAACTTTTGTGTTTAGCTTGTAAAACCCTTTGCAGCCAGGTCTCAATCTATTTCATTATATATGACTCAGTTTCCCAGTCTAGCTAAAGACTGGCCTTTTTTTTCTTCACTGGGAATACCTTATCTCCAATCCATTCTTATTTCCTCCTCAGAGAATCCTCCACTTCCTTCCAGACATTTATACGTATATACTGTCTACCCAGGTAGAATGTAAGCATTTTGAGGGAAGGGATTGTTTCATTTTGTAGCTCTGCATCCCTATCACCTAGCCTAGTGCCTAATACATATCAGGCACTTAATAAATGTTTGTCGATTGATTATCTCAGCTGTTAACTGACATGGTGATTTTGCTTCCTTTCCTCATCTGTAGATTGAATTTAGCAATAACCTGCCTTATGGTCCTCAGACTGGGATGTCAGAGTGAGATAATGGATACAAATGTACTTTGGAAACTATAAATACAAATGAAGTGTAAAGTTGGTTCAGACTTTGGAATTTTCACTTAGAAACAGAGTCAAGATACTAAAGAATAATTGATTTATAAATAATTTATAACATAATTTATAAATAGTTAATTCTTTTTCTACCTCTACCTCACTAGCTATCCTACCCACTCCATTTTTAGTGGCCCAGACCCCTGAATTCAGCCTTGCAATCCACTAATAAACCACAAAGCCTTCGATTTCCTGGACAGATGGTCAATTGCCTGGTAGCTGGCAATGAGTATGGGGTCAGAGTGACCCATCCAGTGACTGCTTCAAAGCACTGTCCTGCTGTACCAAACACCTGCCCTTGCTCTTTGAATAGACCCTGGAACTGATACAATCAGCTTTCCTAGCAACAGATTGAGCCTGGCAATCAGAGTTGGCCCATGGTGTATGTATGTCTATATGTGTGTGGTTATGAAGCTGTTTAAGAAGCTATTTTCTTCAACACTAGAAGCAAGGGACAAAAGGATTGAGCCTCCTTCCTTCCTTCCTTCCTCTGCCATGTAGAAGGGGAAGCAGGTGCTCTCTTTTTCCACAGGAAAGATAACCTTGAATGATTGAATCAATCATTCAAACAACAAATATTTATTAAGGCTCTTTGTTAGCTGCCGTGGGGATATAGAACATAAGACTAAGTCTCTACAATCTACCTGGAAATGCAAGGCACCCACAACATGGAAAGGTAACTGACTATGCCAAGCGATATTCCCCAAGTGCCAGATGCTCGCCATGTGTTAGGAAACAGAATCTCAGAACTGGGAGATATCTTGGAGACCATCTAGCCCAACCGATAGCTAAACAAGAGTAACTTCTTTAATATCAAGTAAGCAATCAATCTAAAAGTATTCATTGTCTACTATGTGCCAGGCACTGGAAATTTGGGGAAAAAAGTACAGTACAAAGAATAGGACAATTCCTACTTACAAGGGACTTACATTCTGATTGAGGAGATCACAAATATATATGTATCTATAGAATAAGCATGAAGAAAATAAATGCCAACAAATTAGTTTGTTTGTTGTTGTCTCATGTCAATTGTATCCAACTCTTCGTGACTTTGATATACAAAGTATATCAAAACAAGTAGAAGATATTTATGCTGAAAGGCAACATAGGATAGTGGATAGACAACTGGTTTTGGGGTCAGGAAGACTTGGGTCCAAATTCTATCTCATATATATTGGTTTTGTGACCCTGTGCAAGTCCTTAAATCCCTCAGTGCAACTCTCTAAGGTGAGAGAGTGTGGATAAAGTGCCAGTCTGCACTGGTAGGGGAAATTTCTTGCAGGTAGTTCCCTAGACTAAGAAACCACAATTCCAGTCTATATATGAGCATGTGTGCGCACACACACACAGATACACACACACACACATACATAAGGGGAGAAAAGGGAGGTGCATTTGACTAAAGAGAGTAGGAAAGACTTCATGTAGACAATAGTACTGGAATCCAACTTTGAAGGAAGTTAGAGATTTTAAGAGGCAAAAGTTGAAAGGGAATCCATTCCAGACATGAGCGACAGTCTATCCAATCGATCAATTAATTGATCAATAAATAAACATTTATTAAGAGCTGACTGTGCCAGGCACTGTGCTAAGTGGCTAAGGATACAAAAAGAGTCAAAAGATAGTCCCCTGTCTTCAAGGAGCTCACAATCTAATGCAAGCACATAGAGATGGGAGTTGTTTGTGAAGAACAATAAAAAAGCTAGTATGATGGATCACAGAGTCACTAAAGGGTGTAATAACCCTGGTAAATGTCATAGAGGTTATAGAGGACTTTAAGTGCCAAACAGAGGAATTTATATTTCATTTTAGAAAAATTCGGAAGCTGTTCATTCTTATTGAGGGGTAGGAAAGTGTGACACGGTCAGAGCTATGGTTTTGAATGATCGCTTTGACAGCCATGTCAGGGATGAGTTAGAGAGGAAAGAAACCTGTGGCATTGAGATCAATCAGGAAGGTATTGAAATAACATAAGTTAGAGGTAATGAGGGCCTGATTCAGGGTAGTGGTTATGTAAGAGGAGAGAAAAGTTGACGTTTTTCAGAGATACAATCAACAAGACTTGGCAATTGATTGGATATACTAGAATGAGAAATGGTGAGGAGCTGAGGAAAGGGAGATTTGGGATGAGGAGGTGATGCCTGGATTGGTACCCTGAGCCAGTGCTAGAACAGACCTTTGAAGGATCATTGCTTTTCTGATGCTCTGGCACCTGACAAGACTATAAAGGAGACCAAAAGTACTTTCAGTGGCTCTCCATCAATATTCTCCTGTGGATTTGTCATCACTTATACCCTTTGGCTAATTCTTTCTTACCTATGTCTTTCACCACACCATATATTTCAGTCCTTTCCCCCTCATATTTCTAAAACTCTCTTCAAAAAAACAAACAAAAAAATGCCCACACAAATACAATAAACAAAATCCTTGACTTCTCTCTAGTTTCCTCAGCATACTCCTGTCCAGGTAGAGTCTCTATTGGTAGATATCTTTCTCCATTCTCCCACCCCCCATTTCCCCATGATATCATCAGTAAAGGAAGATTCCAGGTGTGGAACTTCCTTCTAGCAATGAAGATTCACATCTTTCTTATAATTCTAGATTATAATTTTAGATTATAATCTTCCAGGTGAGGAACTTCCTTCCACCAATGAAGATTCACATCTGTTATTAGATGCTACCTAGAAGCAGTTAGGAAGATCTGAGGTCAAATCCCACATCAGATACATACTAGCTGTGTGACAATGGGCAAACTATTTCCCAGGGTTATTGTGGGGATGAAATGTGATACTAATTGTAAGGCACTTAGCACAGTACCTGACATAGTATAATTGTTTATTATTATTATGTAAATTAGGAGTACTTACCCAAAGTCACAGAGACAATATGTGCCAGAAACAGAATTTAAACCAAGATCACATTGGTGGAAATGAGATCAGCCATTTAATGATGAAGTAGTAATGGGTGATAATAGCTAATGGGTCCCTCTTATACCTAACACTATATGGACATTTCCACAAGCCAGTTTTACTGCAGTGTGGCTACAGTCTATGCTATAGCTTCTTGGAGGCACAGGTGATAGTTGGCTAAAAGTAGAAACCAAAGGTACGTGAACAGCAATCCCTCACACCAGAAGTGCTAGCCTTCCCCTAACACCCATATGTGTGTGTTTATATATATGTGTGTATATATATATATATATATATATATATATACACACATATATGTATACACATATATGCACATATATCCCAAATGCATAAAATACATCAGATTACGAAGAAATCAAGAGTACTGAAATACAGTTATTAAAATATATATTTTTAAAATCCAAGTTTACAGACTTCAGATTATAGAACAGAGGAGATTGCAAGATATCAGAATTCCGTTTAGTAGATTAACCAGTCTTAATTTGCGACAGCTGATGGTGCAATATGGCATGTTGCAAAGGTACATTTTTTAACTTACTGGCTTAAAACTGCACTAAGATTTTTGGAACACCTTATATATTTCTCTTTTCTCCACAGAGAGGGGGTTTGTGGATTCTGGATGTAGAATGCTGTCTATATTTGTTTGCTTTATACTTTCTCTTTCTTTAGAAGGAGTATTTAATGGAGGGAGGGAGAGGATATTAGGAAGTAACAGTGATAAAAAATTAAAGGTACCAACAAACTTTTTTAAAAATTTAAATAGTATTTTATTTTTTTCCCCAATTATATATCAAGAAACATTTTAGCATTCAATTTTACAAGATTTTGAGTTACAAATTTTTCTCCCTCCTCTCCCTTCTTCTGAAAGAGTACATAGTTTATACGTCTGTAAAACATATTTCCATATTCATCACAAAGAAGAAGAAACAGATCAAAAGGGAATAAAAACACAAGAAAGAATAAAGTGAAAAAATATATTTCACTCTGCATTCTGAGTTCATCAGTTCTTTATCTGAATGTGGATAGCATTTTCCTCCATGAATCCTTTGTAGTTGTCTCCAATAGACTTTTTTTGAAAAAAAAATTGCATCCATGTTGGATACATTTCCAGGTAATCTCTTCTCTTTTCCCTCTATGCTATTTCGTTTGGTGATTTCATCAGTTCCTATGGATTTAATTCTACTTTCTGTGTTGATGATTCTCAAATCTACTTATCGAACCCTAATTTCTCTGCCATCCTCTGGTATTACATTTCTAACTGCCTATTAGACATCTCAAACTGAAAATCCTGTAGACAAACTGAACTCGTTCTCTTTCTCCCCAAATCCTCCCCTCTTTCTAACTTCTCTAGTATTGTCTAGGACCCAACCATCCTCGCTGGCAGCTAGACTCACAAGCTAGGTGTTGTCCTTAACTTCTCATTCTCTCTCCCTCCCTGTATCCAATTGTGCCTTTATGATGAGGCCTATAGATTTTATTTACCTAATATCTCCAAAATACACTTCCTTCTTTCCTCTTACACCACCACCACCATGATGTAGGCCCTCAACATTGGTCTCTTTACTGTTCCTTTAACAAGAAAGTCCATCTCTCAGATCCAGATATTTTTCCATAGCTACTCCCCATGCATGGAGCCCTCATCTGGCTCACCTCTGCCTTCTGGCTTCCTTCAAGTCCCAGCTAAAATCCCACCTTCTACAGGAAGCCTTTTTGGATGCCTCTTAATTCTAGTTCCTTCCTGGTGTTGACTATTTCCAATCTATCCTGAATCTATGGCATGTTCTCACACAGTGGTTTGTATGTTGTCTCCCCAATAAGTTCCTCAAGAGCAGGGATTGTTTTTGGCTAGTGCTTAGCTTGGTGCCTAGCGCTGTGTAGGTGCTCAATGAATGTTTATTGACTGACTCAATTCTTATTAAGTCTTAATTATTGAATGGGCACTACCTCAGTCAAACTGAGACATGTTGAAGAGCTTAGCTTGAAAAGGCCAAGGTCTCTTGGCATCTGCACCTGGAGCCATCTCCAGTTGTCCTGATCTATATTTTGCCACTGGACTCAGATGGCTCCAGAAGAGAAAGTGAGGCTGGTGACTTTGCACCTCCCTGCCTCACTTAAATCCAATTCACTTGCAAATCATGGAATTACCTCCCTGATATCATGGTCCTCTTGGAGAACCGAGGGCAAACAACAAACTGCAGTTGACTAGTCCACAAAAGTCTCTTTGTTGCAATTGTCAGTCTTGGTCTCATAGAGCAAAAGGTAAAAGGTAAAACTCACTCCCCTAGGCATGGAGATGGGGGAAGCACAGGAGTTTAGTTCAATTGCCTTATAGGGTAAGTGCTGTTTTGTGCCCCAGCCTCTCTTACCAGAAGTCTCTTTCCTCTTTTTTCTCTTATGTGAATTTCAGGATATTTGACTGTAAATAGTTTGGTTTTGTTTCCTTGGTTTTTACTTTCTGGGGAAAGGTCTGATGGGTTCAAGGCATTAGTCATTCAAGGCTAGAAGGGGTGTGTGTCCCGCTCCTGAGGTCATCACCACTGCTATCCACAACCAAGCACGGTGACTCGTTAACAGCCCTGGGCACAGTGACTCTTGTACACAGCTGGTGACAAAATACATGGGTGGAACAAGAAAGAAAACAGCTAAACTGAGAGTTCACAGGTGGGGATTCATTGAGTTCAACATAAAAATGCATTCAAGTAGCTCAACTCTTCCTCTCTCTCAACCTCTCCCTCTCCTCTTCCTTCTCCTCTCCAAAAGAAGGTAAATTTTGATGGCCAGAAGCTGCTCAGTTAACTTGGGGTTTACTGGCCAAGGTCTCCAGTTGCATCCTGGGTCATCTCCAGTCATCCTGGTCACTGGATCCAGATGGCTCAGGAAGAGAAAGTGAGACTGGTGACCTGCACAGCCCTCCCTCACTCAAAACAAAGTCAAGTGCAAGTCATGTCATCATTTCTTTGATATCATGGTCCTCTTCAAAAATGAAGAATGAACACAACACAATCATCTTGAACCTAGAATACAGTCTTTCACTTTACAAAAAAGGATCTTTTTAGGCAATATGTGGGCATTAGGAGTTGATATACTTAGCAAACTTTTTTGTAGTTAAGGTTAAATAATAAAGCATCAGTATCTTAAAGTATGGCAGCTAGGTGGATAGAATGACACATCTGGAATCAGGAAGACTCATCTTCCTGAATTCAAATCTGACCTTAGACACTTATTAGCTATGTGACCCTGGGCAAATCACTTAACCCTGTTTGCCTCATATTCCTCATCTGTAAAAATGATCCAGAGAAGGAAACGGTAAACCACTCTGGTGTCTCTACCCAGAAAATCCCATATGGGGTCACGAAGAGTGGGACATGACTGAACCAACTGAACAATAAATAGGTCACATAGGCCACTATCACCAAAGCAAGACTCCAAATAATTGGGGATATTTCAGTTGGGGACTTGCTCAGTTTTTAGCCTAATCTCTTTAACTGTGGAGTTAAAGGTCATGTCTCTTGAGTTTCAAACATCAAAGTCAACAAGGAAGATGGTTGAAAAGTCAGGATGGTCTTTCTGGTACTCATGAAACTATGACCAATGTAACAGAAACTCCCTGAGAACAGAAATTATTTCTTTTTCTTGGTATAGTCAAAGCCTGCAACAGTCCTTTCATGGAGTGGCTGCTTAATAAAAGTTTTCTGATTTTCCTATTGACACGGTACTGCCTTAGAGGACATAGTGTGGCTCAAAGGAGAGAGTACTTGACTAAGAGTCAGGAGACATGATTTCTAGTCCTGGTTCCACCATTTACTAACTGTGACTTTGGGAAAATTCTTTGAGCCTTATTTCAATTATCTGCCAATAAGAGACCATGGGATGATTTCTGTCTTATCTTTATCATGGAGTTGAAAGTATCAAGTGAAGGGACTTTGGAAACTAGAAAGAACTATCAAAGTGTAAAGGAATATGGTGATGCAACAAATGTTGATGATAATAATTGAAGTACCATAGTACAATGGCAGCTAGATGGCATAGTGATAGAGCACAGGGTATGGAGTCAAGAAGACCTGAGTTCAAATCTGGCCTCAGATATGTACTAACTGTGTAACCCTGGGTAAGTCACTTAACCTCTACTTGCCTTAATCCCACTGGAGAAGGAACTGGAAAACCACTCCAGTATCTTTGTGGACAGTCAGCTCTATGGGGTCAAAAGAGTCAGATATGTCTGAATAACACAAATAGTACAGTGGACAGAGTCCTGACTCTGGAGTCAGAGAACATGCATTCAAATTCCTCTAGTGCTTATTACTTGGGAAAAGAGAACAAGCATTTATTAAGTACCTACTGTGTACCAGGCACTGTTCTCAAGTGCTTTACAAATATAATCCCATTTAATCTTCATAACAACCCTGGGAGGTAAATGCTTACAACTGAGGACACTGAGGCAAACAGAGGGTAAGTAACTTGCCAAGGGTCACACAGCTAGTAAATATCTGGGGCCAGATTTGAACTCAGGTCTTTCTGACTCTATTATATCCATTTTTACAAGGCCTTTTGATCTTGGACAAGTCACTTGAGCTAGTCTTCAGTTTCCTCATGTGTAAAATAAAGGAGTCAGATCTCCTTTGAATTCCCCTCCAGCTCTATGTCTGTGATTCTGTGATGATGATGAAGTTTCATAATATGTGTGGTCACAAAGTCAATCTAGAAAGCCCTTGTATTATAAGGAAAGTTCTAATCTTACAATAAACCACCCATTGTCTGATGTTTCCTGGCTAATTCTGCCATTTCTTGCCTCATACATAATGATGATTATGTAGAAGGGGAAAAGAGGACGAAAAGGGATTTGCAGTCTCTGAAATGAGAATGACTAGAGTGTTAATGAATATATGAAGGCCCTAAATAACAAATAGAAGAGTTGAATTTATGGAAAAGTCAAGGAAATGATCCTGAGATAGAGCCATCTGACTATTGTCAGAATGAGGGCATATTCCTGTGGGGACACAGTGCACAGTATCAGATGCAAATCTCCTGGAATAGGGTTCAGATTGACCTCAGAGCATCCAAGGTTCCCTTTAAGGACATCCTAGACCCACAGACCATCAGAGCTGCAAGGACATGTAAAGTTTATCCATTCCAACTCCCTCATTTCATTGTGGAGACAGCAAAGGTACAGAATACTGAGGTCTTGGCATCAGAGTCTCTGAGCTGTGATATCAGTTAGGCCAAACCAAATCTTAATACGAACTCTGACACAATACCCTCTCCAGCGTTACACAGAGAGAATTCTCAGTCTCTGACTCTGTGTGTGTGTGTGTGTGTGTGTGTGTGTGTGTGTGTGTGTGTGTGTGTGTGTGAGTTTGTATATACGGACTTAAGCAGTGACCTAGAAGATAGAAAGCCATTCCAGGGGGGGATTATAATTCTTTTTTTTTTCATTACTTATATGTATATATACAATGTACTTTGGATAACAGAAAATTATTGTGCATACCTTCAGTAAAGGAGGTTAGGTGCCATGCTTCTTCTGTGGGTGCTTACGAAAATTCCTTTTTTTCAGAATGCCTTTTAAAAAAAATGGAATAAAACAAGCATTTCCATAACATAGTACAATTAAAAAAAGATGATTGCACATGAAACTGCAAATCTGTTATGCACAACTTGCTTTTCCTTTTAAATATACAACAAAATGATTATGTAAATCCCTTTTTTCCCCTTTTTTTCTTGCTTCCCCCTCCCATGGCTGCTATTAAACACAAATACACACCCACCCACACATACATACATACGCGCATACATACATATGTATACATGTAAAATTATCCTAGACATGCTTTTATTTATCAGTTCTTTCTCTAGATGCAAATAGTCTTTCTTCATATGTCCTTTATAGTTAATTTGGGTATTTATAATAGTAAAAATAACTTATTTGCTTAAAGATAAATTATTAAGACTGTAGTTCTCAAGAAATATACTATAGGGGCAACTGATAGAGCACCGGCTCCGGAGTCAGGAGGTTCTGAGTTCAAATCTAGTCTCAGACATGTGATACTTATTAGCTGTGTCACCCTGGACAAATCAGTGAAGCCTTATTGGCTTGCAAAAAAAGAAAAGAAACATATTATGTTTGTGTTTCTCAGCTAATATGTTTTACATGACAGCACATGTATAATCTATATCAAATTGTTTGCCTTCTCATAGTGGGGAGGGAAGGGAGAGAATTTGGAGCTCAAAAATTTTTTAAAAGAATGTCAAAATTTGTTTTTACATGTAATTGGAAAAAATGAAATATAAAAATTTTAGAAAGAAGAAATATACTATGTTTCTGTTTTTCCATAGTTCTCCAACTCATAGTACGGGAAGTGTGTGGGGAGGGTGCACTTTTGAGCAGGTGAATTGAGTGATACAAGTGTAAACCAAAGCCTTACATGGTTTGGGGAAGGACAGTCTTGTAATATTGAGTACTGTGTACACAGAAGGAGAAATGATGTCTCATTAGTGGAGAGTTCTCTGATGTGGGGATGTTATGTAATTTTGGGGGTGGGGAGAGAAAGAGAGAGAGAGAGAGGAGAAAGAACAGAGGGAAGGAGAATAGAGGAACAAAAGAAAAGGAGAAAGGAGAGGGAGAAAGAGAATCTATCTCTAGTTCAACCCCCTCATTTTACAAATAAAGAAACAGGTCAAAGTGGGAGAAGTCACTATTCCAAGGTTACTAGTCAGCCCATACTTCTGCCTCAGATTTTGTTTCCGAAAACCAGACTGTTTAGGGGCTTCAGGAGCTCATCTAGGGATGTACTGGAGCCATTTCAAAACAGCTCTGGAGATTCACTCTCTGGAAAAGTCTCTGGAGAGAGAAGGATTCTGGGATTAAGTCACCATGTAGGGAAGTCAGGCTGAGATCCTTTACCACACTGGAGACTTTGGGGAATTCCCCCTTGGGTGAGATCAGAGCTTCTCTCAGGTGAGCAGAAGTATCCCCAGGGGTCTGCTGGGAGCAGCTCATTCTGGCTCAACAGTGCCAACTTTGAAGTTTTTAGTGTGAGAGTTTATACTTGGGAAATAGGCACATACTACAGATCAGTCAAGGCTTGATTTATTGTTCTATTGATTGCCTAGAGTTGCCAGGAATGCGGAACCTATGGCCTCAAGGTCACAGGTGGCTTTCTATGTCCTTGGGTGTGGCCTTTTGACTGTGTCCAAGTTTTACAGAACAAATCCTTTTACTGAGGGGATTTGTTCTATGAAATTTGGATTCAGTCTAAGGGCTGCCCTTGAGGACCTAGAGGGGCACATATGGCCTCAAGGTTGCAGGTTCCCCACTCCTGATTGTGATGGAGGAAATGAATATTAAACTTTAAAATATTTCTCTTTTTTTCCCGCAGAGAGCCTTTTTACCAGCATATACCTGCTGGGATCTCTCTCAATAGTCACAGATTTGAAAGCAGCATCTATTCTGTCTTCCAAAAGCACAAATGTAAGTTTACCTAACCAGTGGTATAACACATAGAACATTGGACTAAAAGAGATCCAGTTCCACTCTAGCCTCTGTTACTTATTGAGTGCCAAGACTGATAGGAGATTCAAATGAGATAATGTATATAAATGGCTAGCTAAGTGTCAGCCGCCAACATAATTGTTATAACCACCTGTGTGACATTGGTTCTTCTCGCATCCTCTATTTCCTCACCTGTAAGGTAAAGTGCTGTCCTTAGACAGCTTGGTGCTGCACTGGATAAACCTCTGGCCCCAGAGTGAGGAACATCTCAGTTCAGATCCAGCCTCAGACACTCACTAGCTGTGTGGTCACAAGGCAAGTCATTCAATCTCTCCCTCAGTTTCCTCCACTGTAAAATAAAGATAATAATCTCATCTACTTAGCATAGTGCCTGGCCCATGGTACGTGTTACATAAATGTATGTTTCTTTTCCTTCCCTTCCAACTCTAAATCTTGTGTTCTTACGACACAGCTGTTTCCTGTTGCCATAGCAACAGCAGCCGTGCTGCTGATGGCAATCCAGTCAGCATTTGGGAGGAAGGAGTGGTAACAGCTACCATTTCCTAACCTTGGCCCCAAGGTCGTAATTCTAGGTTTCCAGGGGAATGTTTTCACTGCCTCAATAAAAAAAATCTACACAGAGGAAGGAGCAATAGCCTAGGATTTAGGGGAGCTGGGTTCTAGTACCAGCTGGCACTAATTCTCTGTGCGTTAATGGGTGAGTCAATTCTGCCTCCATTTTCGGCTCTATCAAAAATAGGGTTAGATGATTTCTTTGAAGGTCCCTTCCAGCTCTGATATTCCGTGGTCCGAATCAGGAACAGAAACCTAGAGGTATGATCTATTAGATTCTATAACCAACAGAATCAATAAAACAGAACCGTACATAGTCCTTCAGCCAGAGAACAGAACTTCCTGAATATCATGCTTCCAACGTGAAAGATGGAGAGATATGGGGGAAAAAATTGTAAAGTAAAGTAGGTGAGAATAGGACAATTTGGTGGCTGCTCAAGTAATTATGAATTCGTGGAATTCTAGAATTAGGGAAGCTAGGTGGATAGAATGCTAGACCTGGAGTCAGGAAGACTTACCTTCCTGAGTTCAAATCTGGCCTTAGACACTTTTTAGTTGTGTGACCCTGGGCAAGTCACTTAATCCTACTTGCTTACTTGCCTACTTAATTTCTTCATCTGCAAATGAGCTGAAGGAAATAGCAACCACTCCTGTATGTTTGCAACTTGAAAGGTGTTCAGCACTCAAGTGCTTTGGGATTTGTGCTGAGCCCTTATCATCTTGAGATAACCTATATAAAGCACCACATACATGTGATCTCTTGTTATTAAAGGCATACATGGCATGCATTTTAAAAAAATGTTGTTGTTTGGTTGTGTACATCTCTCTATGACCCCATTTTGGGGTTTTCTTGGCAAAAATAATGGAATGGTTTGCCATTTCCTTCTCCAGCTCATTCTATAGATGAGGAACAGGTGCTTAAGCCATGTGGGATTTTGAGCAAGGGCTCGCTATCCAAGGGAAGGCAATCCACTAGGGATCTCCAAGGGGCAGTTTATGTAGTGGGATGGAGAGAAGAAACACATTGCATTTTCATTTCTGGAATACCTTCCCCTTTCCCTGTTGGTCTCTCCAGAGCCTACCAATCTCTTAATACCCAGATCAAATCTTGCCTCCTCTATAACCACCCCAACCCACAGAGATCTCTCCCTCTTCATTGCTTACCATATGTACCACTCATTGGTGACCTAGTAATTGCTTGTTTTCATGTGTCAGTATCATTTCACAATGAGATTGTAAATTCCTTGAGGTGGGGAGGGGGACATATCTTACACTTCTTTCTACCCCATGGGGTCTCATGCAGATATTGTGTTCAATATATTTCTATTGATTGACTTGCATGAAATATAATAAAACTCTCATTTATATAATGGTTTGCAATTTACAAATTGCTTTCTTCACAACAACCCAGAAGGGTAGGAAAAAATAAGTGCTTTGTTGTTTTCAGTCATGTCCAACTCTTTATGACCTCATTTGGGGTTTTCTTGGCAAAAATAATGGAGTGGCTTGCCATTTCCTTCTCTACCTTATTTTTATAGATGAGAAACTGAGGTAAACAACAGGGTTAAGTGACTTGGCCAAAGTCACACAGCTACTAAATGTCTAAGGCCAGATTTGAACTCAGAAGATGAATCAGGCCTGGCATTCTAGCTATTGTGGCCACTTAGCTCCCCCTAATTTAATAGTTAATAATACTAGTTATCATTTAAATGACACTTTATGCTTTACAAAGTAATTTACAAATATTATCTCATTTGACCCTCACAACTTTCCTGAGAGGTAGCTATTATTATCCTCATTTTACAAATGAGGAAATTGAAGCTGAAGTTGAGTGACTTGTCCAGGATCACTCAGCTGTAAGTGTCCCAGGCAGAATAAGACTCAATTCTTCCTTACTCTGAGTCTAATACTTTTATCTACTGGGCCATCTAACTGTCTGGATGAAGAAACTGAGGCCCCAAGAAAGTAAATGACTTTCCCAGGATAGTTAAATCAAATGCTCGTTCTTCTATACTCCATCCCAAAAGCTCATGAGAAGACACCAGACCACTTAATACTCCTCCAGCCTGAGCTAGAAAATGAAAGAGAGCACTCGTCCGTTTTCCATTCAGCAAGGGGAAGGTGCCCTGACCTGCTGAACTCCACGTATGGTCTGAATTTCAAGTGAAAAAGTGACTCACCGGAACCACAGAAGTACCATCTAAACTCCCTGGGACTCAAGTCTGGGACTCACCAAGCAGTCTTTGGAGTGGAATTGTCTTCCCAAGGGGGTTCCCCAGCTGGGGAGAAAATGTATTCATCTGTCTGTCTTTTGCCTTTTTCTATCTATCCTTCTGATCACAAAGGAGGAACACTAAAAATGGGATTCAGAAGACAGGGTCTGACCAAGTTCTCTCTCTACAAGTTGGGTGGTCTTAGGTAAATGGCTTGATCTCTCTGTGCCTCAGTTTTCTCCTCTGTAAAACTGGAGAGATGAGAATGAGGATGATGGTGGTAGTGGTGGTGATGAGAGCTAACATTTTAATGCACTTTAAGTTTGTCAGAGGGCTTCCTATATATATCTCCTTGGATTCTCATGACAATCCTGGGAGATAGATGCTGTTATTATATTCATTTATAGATGAGGAACTTGCTTGAGGTCATGGCTTGAGGTTACTAAATTATCAGAGCTGGAGTTCAAATCCAGGTCTTCCAATTTCAATATTCTTTCCACTAGACTCCCTTCTGGCTATATCATTTTAGGAAATGAATGAGCTGGCATTCTGGCTTCCAGGTCAGACCACTGGGCATTTGACTCGAGTTCCTTAAGAGGTTTAAGGGAAGAAGGACAGAGCAAGGACAAGAAAAGGAGCTCTGTCAGGACAGAGAGAAGAGAGTGTGGAGAGGAGAGGAAAAGGAGAGGAAAAGGCAAGAGAGAGAGAGAGAGGGAGAGAGAGAGAGAGAGAGAGAGAGAGAGAGAGAGAGAGAGAGAGAGAGAGAGAGAGAGAGAGAGAAAGGAGGAGGAGGAGAAGGAGGAAGAGAAGGAAGAGAAGAAGAAGAGGAGGAGGAAGAGAGAGAGGAAGGGAGGAAGGAGAGGGGGCAAAGAGAGAGAAAGAGAGGAGAGAGGAAAGGAGAGAAGAGAAGGAGAGAGGGGGAGAGAGAGACAGAGAGTGAGCTCTTAAAGGGCTATGAATGTAATTTTTTTTGCTTTCCCTAGTTCCTCACACCAGCCAAATATAGGTGAATTCTGAAGCAAAAGGCCTGAAAACAAGAGTAAGATTGTAAAAACATCAGACTACTTACAATGAGTCACCTCCTAAATCCAATCCAGCTGACGCATGTTCAG
Source organism: Notamacropus eugenii (assembly GCF_028372415.1). Classification (NCBI taxonomy): domain Eukaryota; kingdom Metazoa; phylum Chordata; class Mammalia; order Diprotodontia; family Macropodidae; genus Notamacropus; species Notamacropus eugenii. The sequence goes on along the minus strand of NC_092874.1, from coordinate 334,517,768 downwards.
TCATTTCTGTCGTGCCTGACTCTTCACGACCCCATTTAGGCTTTTCTTGGCAAAGACACTAGGGTGGTTTGATATTTGCTTCTCCAGCTCATTTTTCAGGTAACGAAATTGAGGCAAATAGGGTGAAGTGACTTGCCCAGGGTCATCCAGTTAGTAAGTGTTTGAGGCCAGATTTGAACTCAGGAAAAAGAAATCTGGAAGACTTCAGAGCTGACACTCTATCCCCTCTGCCACCTACCTTCCCCAGCTAAAGCCATAACTAACCATTTTGGTGCTCAGGGCAGAATATGTTCCAGTTCAGGTGGAGGAGGAGGTTGCATTGGTTATATGGACCTTGGAACTTCCTGACTGGGTGAGGGTGGCTGGGGCACACCATGAAGGAAGGAGGGAAAAAGCATTCAACATCTACCCTAGCTGATTTGACTGCTAACTCATTGCTATACTCAGTTGTTTCTAAAGAACTCTGAGTGTTTGTTATCAGGCTTCTGGTTTGACCAGGACTCATTACAGCTTAGGAGGCTATTTCTGACATGAGAAAGTTGTGACGACAGTGTTCTTGTCCTAATTGTCAACCTCATTGGTTGGAAGGGAGGTAAGAAGGGGGAAAAATAACCACATTAATATGAATACTGTACTCTGGTGTTGCCTTGCCTGCCTGAAATAGTTTTATTTATTTTATTATTATTTAGTCTGAGTCATTTCTGACACACACACACACAGAGAAGGAGGGGGAGAAGAGATAGTGAGTGAAAGAAAGGGGAGGGTAAGGGAGGGAAGGGGAGGGGAGAAAGGGAAAGAGGGAGGGAGAGGGAGAGAGAGAGAGGAGAGATGCCTAAAATAGCAGAGTTTGACCATGCTGTCTGATATCTCCCTGCCCTAAAACAATTTTACGGGAAAAAAATCTTAAAGAAGGAAAAAGATCATTATATGTTATAATACAATTTTGGATTAACATTTCAGAATAGACACTACTGTATTCCTTCCTAGACCATTCCAAAGATGGAAAGGGATGTCCTTGAGAACCATGGTGTCACATGCTTGTAATCCTTATTGCTATGGAGACAGAATCTCATGGATTTCTAGAACTTGGGAGTGTTGAACTACAGTAGAGTTAAAAACAAAGCATGGTGAGCCCCTGGGGCTGGGGTCCATGAACTTGTTCTTAAAATCATTTTGATAACTGCACTTCAATTTAATTGATTCCATTTGTTGAGTTGCCTTTCAGTCATGTCTGACTTTGTGACCCCATTTGGGGTTTTCTAGGCAAAATTACTGAAGTGGTTTGCTGTTTCCTTCTCCAGCTCATTTTACAGATAAGGAAACTGAGGCAAACAGGGTTAAGTGACTTGCCTAGGGTCCCACAGCTAGTAAATGTCTGAGGCCAGATTGGAATTCATAAAGATGAGTGTTCCTGACTCCAGGCCCAGCACTCTATCCACTGTACCACTTAGTTGCCCTTCCTTTGTTTAACTGTCTATTTTATTTTATGCAGTTGACATCACAAGACTGCCAAAGGGGACTGTGGCACAGAAAGGGTTAACCCATTGATCTAACCAGTTTTTGAAACTGCAGACTTTTAACTTGTGACTGATCTAGGGATAAGGAATTCTCACCTTTTAAGCTTTGTTTTAAGAAGTTACCTTTCTATTTATTGACTTAAAAGCACCATTTTGACCTTCAGTCAAAAATAGCTAACATTTACATGTACTTTAGGATTAGCAAAGTACTTTTTATATATATATATATTTTATATAATCCTCACAGCAATCCTATGAGGTAGGTTCTATTATTTTTACCATTTTACAGATGAGGAAATTTGGCCTGAGAAAAGTTGTGATTTGCTCTCTGTCATCACACAGGCTAGTAAATAACAGAGATGGAATTTGAACTCAGCTCCTTGGGATATAAGGGGTGGGAGTGAAGACAAGATGGGAGAATCCCACTTATGGGATTTGGAACTATAGCTATTCCCTTCATGACTGTGGATCCTGTCCCTGCTTAGTCAGAGTCTTTCCAGGCAAAAAAAGAATTCATCAGAACTGTGAACCATTTTGGAGAACAATCTGAAATTATGCCCAAAGACTTATAAAGCTGTGTATACCCTTTGACCCAGCAATACCACTGTTAGATCTGTTATAATAAATAATAAACACAATATTTATAGCAGTGCTTTTTGTGGTGCCCAGGAACTAGAAATTGAGGGGGTGCCTGTCATTTGGGGAACGGCTGAGCAAGCTGTGGCACATGATTGTGATGGAGTATTACTATGCTGTAAAAAAAAAATTAATGAGCTGGTTGGTTTTTAGACAAACATGGAAAGACTTGCAAGAAATAATGAAAAGTGAAGTGAACAGATCCAAAGGAACATTGTATACAGTAATAGCAATATGGTTCAAAGAATAATTTTGAACAGCCAAGTTATTCTGAGTACCATAAGTGCTCAAATCAACTCTAAGGGACCTATGAGGAGGGAAGATGTTTTAATGCTTCCAGAGAAAGAACTGATAAAACAAAAGTATACACATTACAGTTTTATGTCTATTTATAAATCAAATGGTGGCCTTTTCTAATTTGGAGTGGGGAAGAGGGGAGATAGTTAAATAAATAAGAGAAAACAAAACAAACAAAAGACTGATGGATCCCTGAAATAGTCTAGACAACATTTCAGGAATCGTATGCTCACTGGGGTAAGAGGTCATTTCCTAGGAACTCCTCAAACCTTATAAGTTCCCTAGAATAGGGAACCTTTCTTTCATCATGCACTACTTTGGCAGTCCAGTGGAACCTATGGATCTCTTCTCAGAGTAAAATTGTGTAAGATAAAATACACTAGATTACAAAGGAGATTAATTACGTTGAAATACATTCATCAAAAAACTTAGAAACCAAAACACTTTTACAGATCACAAGCTAAGAACACCTGCAAAGGTGTTTGGGTCTTATCTATTTTTTTTTTTTAAATCAAGGTCTGACTTCAAGAAAGAGACCTATTTTTAGTAACTCGTGTACTGTGAATCCCGTGCTCAGCTGCAGGGAGAGCTTTATGGAGCAATTATGAGTCATGGGAGAAATAGATGACAGAGACAGATCCCTGGTGACTAAGTCACAGAGTCCTGGAGATTAACCTTGGGCACCAATGAGGCATTGCAAATTTAGGTTGTTTCCATCAATATGGGTAGGCAGATAGCCTCTCTCCCATCTTTCCATACATCTGTACAAATTCAGTTAAGGATTATTGACCCAGACTTTTTTCAGGTACCCTTACCACCCTTCCCATATATATCCACCTAAGGATAAGGGGAAGCTATGGTAATACCTTATCTATTTGGAATTTAGCAACCTTTCATACCCACATAGCTAAGAATTTCAATTCAGTCAAACAAATATTAAGTCCATACTATATATGTATATATATATATGAGGGGGCAACAAGGTGGTGAAATGGATAGAGTGGAGGCCCTGGAGTCAGGAACACCTGAATTCAAATGTGACTTCAGACACTTACTAGCTGTGTGACCCTAGGCAAGTCACTTAACCCTGTTTGCCTCAGTTTCTTCATTTGTAAAATGAACTGAAGAAGAAAATGGCAAACCACTACAGTATCTTTACTGAGAAAATCCCAAACAGGGTCGCAGAGAGTCAGGGGCTGACTGAAATGACTCAACAACAACAAAATATGTATAATGACTTATTCCGGGAGATCTTAAACCTAAAGTTGTAAGGAACCCCAGAGCCCACCTAGTGCAAGCTCCTCATTTTACAGATGTGGAAACTGAGAACTGATGAGGCTGAGTGACTTGCCCGAGATGTCACAGGTAGTAAGCACCTGAGGTGGAATATGAACCCAGAACCTCTAATCCCAAGCCAAGACTCCTTCCCCTGTACTACACTGACTTTCCAAGAGTCTTGCTTTCCTTGCGTATAAAATGGGAGTGGGGAAAGATTGTACTGGATAATTTATAAGGTCTCTTCCAGGTCTGATGTTCTGTGATTCTATGTTAGGCATTAGGGAGAGAGGACACAGGGAGAAATTTAGGTGACTTATAAACAAAAGATAATATTAATTAACACTTATACAGCATCTATGCTAAGTACTGTGCTAACAACCCTGGGAGGTAGTGCAATGGCTGGTTTTAGTCATGTGTGACCCTATGTGACCCCATTTGGGGTTTTCTTGGCAAAGATACTTCAGTGGTTTGCCATTTCCCTCTTCAGCTCATTTTACAGATAAGGAAACTGAGGCAAACAGGGTTAAGTGACTTGCCCAAGGTCACACAGCTAGTAAGTGTCTGAGATCACATTTTAATTCAGGAAGATGAGTCTTCCTGACTCCAAGTTCTGCACTCTATCCATTGAGCCACCTAGCTGCCCTCAGGTGCTGTTATTTTTCCTGTTTTACAGATGAGGAAACGGTGGCAAACAGAGATTAAGTGACTTACCCAGAGTCATATAGCTAGTAGACTAGTTTTGAACTCAGATCTTCCTGACTCCAAGCCAATGGTCTTCTAATTTGCTTATGGTGTCACCCTTTATGTCTAAATCATGTACCCATTATTTTGATATATGGTGTAAGATGTTGGTCTTTGCCCCATTTACATTCAAAGTTATGATTACTATGTATTTCCCTCTATCCTATTTTTCCTTCTGTTTTCTTCTCTCCCCTTTCACCTTTTCCCTCCTTGGCAGTGTTTTGCTTCTTTCTACCACCTGCCCTCTTTTCTGTCAGTCCTCACTCGCACTTAATTTCTTCCCCTCCTATTTTCCTGTCAGGTATGATAAATTTCTATATTCAACTGATTGTGTTTATTGTTCCATCTTTGAACCAATACTGATAAGAGTGATATTCAACTGATGCCCATCGCTCGCCTTCTGATCTTTCCCTCCACTGTAATAGGCTTTTTGTGCCTTTTCGTGTGAAATAATTTACCCCACTCTACCTCCCTTCTTTCTGCACTGGTGTACTCTTTCTTCTCATCCCTTAATAAACTATTTTTATGTCATTCCTTTGAATTCACCCTATATTCATGCCCCCCCATATATATGTGTGTGTGTGTGTGTGTGTGTGTGTGTGTGTGCGCGTGTGTGTAGATAGATAGATAGATATAGATATCTATATCTACATATGTTTGTGTGTGTGTGTATATATATATATATATATATATATATATATATATATATATATATATATATATATATATATATTCCTTCTAGCTGTACTAGTGGTACAATTTTTAAGAATTACAAGTATCATCTTCCCATGTAGGGATGTAAACACTTCAGCTCCATTGAATCCCTTATGTTTTCTATTCCCTTTTTAAACTTCTCTTAGGTCTTGATATTGGAGATCAAATTTTTTGTTCAATTCTCATGTTCTCCATATGAAAGCTTGAAATTCTTCTATATCATTGAATGACCATTTTTTTTTCCCTTGAAGAGAAATCCTTAATTCCTCTAAGTAGGTGATTGTTGGTTGTAGTCCTAGCTCCTTTGCCTTGTGGAATATCATGCAGCTGCTGAGTCCTGTGTAATCCTGATTATGGCTCCCTGATACTTCAATTGTTTCTTTCTGGTCACTTGCAGTATTTTTTCCCTTGATTTGATAGTTCTGAAATTTGGCTATGATGTTCTTTGGAGTTTTTATTTTGGGATCTCTTTCCTGAGGTGAGGTGGCCAGTGGATTCTTTCAGTGCCTATTTTGCCCTCTGGTTCCAGGATAACAGGGCAACTTTCCTTGATAATTTTTTAAAAGATGCAGTCCAGGTCCTTTTTTTGATTATGGCTTGCAGGTAGTCCGATGATTCTGATGTTGTCTTTCCTGGATCTGTTTTCTAGGTCAATTGTTTTTCCAATGAGGTATTTTATATTTTCTGCTGTTTTTTTTTCAATTTGTTGGATTGATTCTTGATTTCTCAGTCATTAACTTCCACTTGCCCATTTCTAACATTTAAGGAGTTGTTTTCCTCAGTTAGCTTTGTACTTGCTTTTCCATTTGTCCAATTGCATTTTTTAGGAAGCTATTTTCTTCAATGGATTTTTGCAACTTCTTTTCCCTTTGCCCAATTCTACTTTTTAAGCAGTTGTTTTCTTTTTCCAAGCAGTTGACTTCATAATTCTCTTGCATTACTCTCATTTCTTTTCCAAATGTTTCTTTTACCTTTCTTATATGATTTTTGAGCTCCTTTTTGAGCTCTTCCATGAGCTCTTTCTGGGCTTGAGACCATTTCTCATTTTTCTTTGGGGCTTTTCCCATAGGTGTCCTCTTCTGAGTTTGTGTCTTGGTCTTCCCTGTCACTATAATAACTTCCTATGGTAAGATTCTTTTTTTGTTGGTTTTTTGCTCATCTTTTTTAATTTTTTTCCTTTCTTTTAAATTTGAGATCTGCCCCTGGGGTTGCAGGGAAGGAAAACTGTCTCAGGCTTCTTATACCAGGGGTTGTAGACCCTGGCTATTTACCTAGTAGTGCATTGATGTTGCCCTGAGGCCCATGGGGGACCCTTGTGTCTGGTGCTATGCTGAGGGGGTGAAGTGGAAAGTGGTTGGCATTGTTGGCAACTGTAGGAGTCTGGCAGCTCTAGGAGTCTGGCAGCTCACCTGGAGCTGAGCTGGGGTCCTAGTGCTGAAGTGTGGCATGTGCTGAGGCCAGTGGGATGTTTCCATGTTTCTCTGGAGCTACAATGAAGCATATGGTAGTTGGGCCACTGGAGGCTGACTATTTTCCCAGGATTATGCTGAAGTACATGGGGGATAGGGGTGGCCTGCAATGGTGACTGTTCATTTGCTTAGGCACCCATAGGATTGACATCTACCTGTTTGTCCAGGGTTATGCTGAAGCACGTGGCATGGCAGTTCTTAGAGCCGGAGTCTAACCACTTCCCTGGCCATGCTGAGACACATGATTGGGGAGAAGGGAGATATGTCCTGGTGTCAGTCTTTGCCTCTCCACTGAAGAGGGGCTCAGGATCTCATGCTCGTTTGCTGAGGTGGGGTTGTAAGCCAAGCATTTTTTTGTTTTTGTTTTTTTGTTTGTTTTTTTTTATTTTGTAATGTTTAACAATCACTGCCATACAATTGTGATTTTATCCCCCCCACCTACCCCCCACTCCCCCCCTCCCTCCCCACGTCTGCATACAATTCTGTATAGATTCTACATATACTTTCCTATTGAGTATATTTTCACTATAGTCATGCTATGTAGTCAGACTAAGATAAATGAAAGAAATCGTATAACAAATCAGAACATGATACACAAACACATACACATACACAAACATGATCTGCTACAATATGTGAGTGACTTCCATATTTCTCTCTCTGAGTGTGGCAGGCATTTTGCCTTGAGATCCTCCATTGGGATTTTTTTTTTTTTTTGGTAAGAAGTTCTTGTGTTATTACAAAAATCTAAGTCTACCAGAAAAAACTCTCACACACTGTGATTGTTGCTGTGCATAAAGTTCTCCTGGTTCTGCTCCTTTCACTCAGCATCAGGTCATATAAGTCCTTCCAGGCCTCTCTGAAGTCTTCTTGTTCATCATTTCTTATGGCACAATAGTACTCCATTACATTCATATACCATAATTTATTCAGCCATTCCCCAATTGATAAATGGTCAAAGGATATGAACAGGCAATTTTCAGAGGAAGAAATGAAAGCTATCTATAATCATATGAAAAAATGCTCTAAATCACTATTGATTAGAGAGATGCAAATCAAAACAACTCTGAGGTACCACATCACACCTATAAGATTGGCAAACATGACAGAACAAGAAAATGATAAATGCTGGAGAGGATGTGGGAAAGTTGGAACACTAATTCATTGTTGGTGGAGCTGCGAGCGCATCCAACCATTCTGGAGAGCAATTTGGAACTATGCCCAAAGGGCTACAAAAATGTGCATACCCTTTGACCCAGCAATATCGCTACTAGGACTATATCCCCAAGAGATCATAAAAATGGGAAAGGGTCCCACATGTACAAAAATATTTATAGCAGCACTCTATGTAGTTGCCAAAAACTGGAAGTCAAGGATAAGCCAAGCATTTTTATCTGAATTGTGACTATTTGTAAAGACTGATTATCATAATCACATATTTTATTGTAAGAAAATGAGCTCCCAAGACTTTTTGCTTGGAGGCTAAAGCTCCATATGGGTGGAGAAGACCAACTCCAGAAACATAGAAAGGTGTTCCAGGATCTTAGAGTTGAGGGGATTTTGAAAGCCTTTTAATACAACCTGAACCTGACCAAAAATACCTTTTACAACATCCCTAGAAGTAGATCACTTGTCCTTTGCTTGAACACTTCTGTTCGGGGTCAGGGCCCGAACCCCTGGATCCCCCTGACCCACAGGCCTCTACTCTGTGGGCCCTGAAGGAAGGAGACTGGAGACAAGATGATCCAGGCAACAACTCTTTATTCAGCTGAGGGTTAGGGTTTATAAAGGCTGATCCACCAATCACATACATGCTGAGCTCATCCCATTACTTCACCATCTCATGACTGTTCCACATCCTTACACCCGCAGTAAGGAAGAAAGCTTATCTTGTTCCTGCAGCTAGTTCCTGGGTTCCCAGGCTCACTTGTAACTTTACTGTACAGGACATTGGTATCTGCAGGAACATCAGGTTCCAGGGTCACACAGAGCTTCTGCCAGGGTGCGCATCAGCACCGTTCCCACGGGAACAGGCTTTGCCTCTGACTTGCACCCCCTGGGACCCTCTGGGCCCCTTACAACTCCCCCTTTTTGTTTTTGCAGCTCTGAGGTACCATACAAGCAATTCCAGGGGAGCCACAGTTTTGATCCAAGTCCGTAGTTCTATACAGGTGAAGTCTGGTATCTGTCCCATCACAATCACTACTATTATACTGCTCTGCACCTCTGCCCACATTCTTGCTAACCCTCCTACATATAGTACATATAGCTAATTAGCAGGCCTAAGGCCATAGCAGATGTAAAGAAACAAGCAATCACAACACAGCTAATACATAGTTTTTGTCACATCTAACAGCCAGATGTTGCACCATCTCTTTCTACAGAGAATGTATACTCTTGAGTTTGATACCAAGTATGATTTACCTTAGCAGGGAACATAGCATATGTGGGTTGCTGTATAATCATAGCAAAGGGGTCTGATTGAGAATTGATACATCGAGATAAAGTACAATACATATCATCCTTAATACCTCATGGTGGTGTGTCTGGTCTGGAAGGAGTGGTGGCCTAATAAGTGAGGATCCCGTTCCAATCAAAATAGCAATATATACATCTGAGTAACAATATACATACATCTGACATCTGAGTGACAATATAAATACAACTGAGTCTAGGATACACATGACTGGTCAGTGAACAGTAATACGTAACTGGCACATGAATCCTATAGGTTCAGCTGACTACTACAGGAGGAAGGGAGATAGCGGCTGCTGCTGGGGCAGACTGTGTCCTTGAGGGAGAAACTGCCTGAGATGGTATTTAGGGGCTAGAGAGAAACATATTTGGGAAAAGTGATTTCAGTATTAGGGTCCGAGGACATACGTTCAACTGTATACAATGCGAAGTCAGTCTTAGGGCCCAAGTACATCTGGCCAAACTGAGGGCCCACTACGGCCAAACTGAGGGCCCACGTCACTCCCCCTTTTTGTTTTTTGATAAAGAGAAGAACCCAGATCTACGGCGTAAGGGACGAAGGTCTCAGCGTCTGCAGCTGGCATCCTGATGAGAGGGGACGGAGAGCCGTCCCAGGCACACAAGGTCCCGATAGTGGAGAGGTCACAGCAGTCCAGAGGGTAACGAGCCACGGACAGTAAGTCACATAGAGCCAGAACCGTTATCTCTAAAGTGGAAGACACGAAACCTGGAGGAGACAAAGCTGGCAAGGAGGTGAAGCAAGCAAAGGCCAAAATCGACCAGAAGGGGTTAAAAATGGTAGTTACATCATTCTGCTGTCTTCTGAACATACGTCCCCACACTGTCCCTACATGCTTAAACCCCCTGAAACTGGCACAAAAGTACCTGGAGCAACGATCGGAGGATATGAAGGACCGTGATGACCCCATACACCCCACCTTCCCGTCTGCTTTCCATAGTGTCAATCAAACCTGTTATGCATCCAAAGCTGTTGAACCCACCATCCAGACTGCTTTACCTTCCACAATCTTCCTACCACAGACAGGTAGCACACAAGGCATAGCGTCACTACCAGAGCTGTAGGGCCATACACAAAAGAGACCCCTAACTCGAACTGCACAACTGAAGAGACGTCCAGCAATGTTGCACAGGCTTGTTTATGTCCATGCTGGAAGAAAACTCGTAGAAATGAAGTGGAGAATACATTCACACATGGATTTCAACCTTTGCGTGTCAAAATAGCAAGATCTTTTCTGCTGCAGCACATCTTCCAGAAATCTGTCCGGTGCCTTTACAACAGTGTCACTTGAAGACAAAACCGTTTACAATGATAGTGAAAGCGAAAGTAACATTCCTCAAATGAACCAAAGCCGTAAACATCACAGAATGCCCAGGGAAAATGCGCAGGGGAATTTCGTGTTGGTAACAGTATAAGACTGATTACAGAAAAATGGTACTTCTTTTAAAATGCTTCTACACAATGAGGACATCTTAGGGTGAAAGGAATGTACATAAATGTTTGATCATACCAAGTTCAGGTAAAATAATATCAGTGTTCCGATAAAACTAATATTGGTGTTCCCAGTACAAAAGGGCTCACATATGTTGCTGGTCACTTGCTATATTCAGAGAAATTTGCTATAGAAGGAAAAGCAGGGACATGTGGCATACCAAATAAGACAGGGTAAAACATCCCTGACTCTGTTTGAATTGGGTAACAGTGCAATACTCCAAACCATGCAGTATCTATTCCATAGCCAGACTCAGGAATAGTCAGGTGAGAAACATTCCTTTTTCCAGGACACAAGGGAAAAACTGACCAGGAGGATCCCATCCTAGAGTGAGTCTAGAATTGTCCCCTCGGTGTTTCCTATCCAGATACAAACTTCACCTGTTAACAGTGCAGGATCACAGTCCTTCTGAGTAACTTGTGGCAATTCTCTCAGATACTGATTTAATGCAAGCAACGATACCCAAATTCAAACTCAAACTTAAAAGGAAACTAGCTATAGTCCCAAATGCCTTTACCTTAAACAGCAAGTTTCACTGCTCACAGCTCAGAGCCAGACACAGTTCTTTCTATACTCATGGAGTTGCAATAAGCAATGAAGATTAACAGGACTCACATACATATGGGATTTCATTTACAATCCTTCCTTCTCAAATTTAAAACTTGTCCTGATGTAAAAGTCAATTATTAAAAATCTTTTCTATCTATTACAACTATTGAGCAAGTCACATTCATTGTTTGTGAATTATATAAGCTAAACAAATATCTTTCTTGGGACTGATGACCTTGTCCACATGAAAGAGGCCTTGGCAGTTTGACAGACTAAAAGGAATTGGTATGGATCCCATGCTTGCCAAACCCCAAACATATAGGAGGACTGTTCTGAATGGGCAGAACCAGTCTAAATAAAATTTTTACTCCGTTCCTTTTTTTACACAGTAATCAATTAACAATTTTAGGTTTAGCATTAAAACAGCAACTGCAAAACGTAGGGGGAAAATACCTGGTTACTCTGAAGGGCAATCACATAACACTATAAGACAAGGGTACAGGACAGGTAAAGTTTACAATAACATAACTTGCTTTACACGAGCTTCCCAACATCTCTAGCCTTTTGTAACACAATTTCTGGAATACCACGATCACTTAATGTACAATACAAGACAGTGTTATTACAGTTTAGAAACACAATAGTAACCCAAACAGTGAACTGTAGGTACCATTATTTACATTTCCAATATACACTCATAAGTGACTAGCAAGCACTGCCTTCTCCTCAGGCTTGATCAGTGGGACACTATACCCCTGACCCATGGTTCCCGTTTAACTGCGAGGCGCTGCTACCCAGCGACTTCTTCCCGCTTCCTGCGAGGCTCTCTCTGCGCTGTTACTCAGCGACTTCTTCCCACTACGCGCGTGGGGATCTCTGCGCCGGCTGACGGCGACTTCTTCCCGCTGCGCGCGCGGGGCTCACTGCGCTGTCTAACAGCGTCTTCTTCCCGCTCCCAGCGGGGCTCCCCCGTCTCCCCACTGCCCGCAGTGAGGGACTCGCGCTGGCTGTCCAGCGACTTCTTCCCGCGGTTAGCGGGGATCTCTGCGCTGCCTGGCAGCGACTTCTTCCCGCGGTCAGCGGGGATCTCTGCGCTGATGAACAGCGACTTCTTCCCGCTCCCAGCGGGGCTCACCTTACTCGCTTACGGGCGTTTGGTCCTTCTTCCCAGCTACGGGGGGCCTTCGGTCCCTGTTCTTACCCCAGTCCCCAAAACTTTGTGAATCTGCCCTGTCTGAACTATCCAATGAGAAGTGACATCATACACTTAAAACAATTACAGCAAAGAAACTTTTTCTCTTTTTGGTGAGGCATGAGATGATTAAAACACTAGTTAGGTTGCCTCCATAAGATGAGGGGAAAAAGTTCCCCAATTTCTGGTCTGTCTCCCCACCTTCACAACCTGGCCAGGGTTAAAAGGTAGAAAGAGAGAGAGAATTTTACCAACAACTTTTCAAGGTACTACCCAAGTTATTCTAGTGGGCTTAGATAGCAGCCCCTACTAAAACTGTACATACATTGTTTCTTGGTACATGTTTCTGACCTGACCTGAACTGACTTTAGCAGTCACATAAACTACACAAGAGGAGTTCCTCTCTTTCTCTCTCCCATTCTCTTCCCTGATGCTGCAGCCATCAGAGAGAGAGAAACAGAGGGGGAGGAAAAGAGATAACTGCATTCCAACCAGCACAAGGGCATCGGCGGTATTAACACACAAACACATGCACACAAATTACAGAAAGACAGAACACAGACACAGACACTATGTACAACCTAGGTATGTGGCTTTCTTTCTTTCACTGTGGCCACTCGGTACCATTGTCTGAGGCGTTGAGTCTCCTTGTTGGGCTTGGCTCTCCATGCTGTCAGGTTTGTCCCTCCTTCAGGTCCTGGGCTAGAGTATTGTTGTGGCAGGGCTCCTCGGCATTCTGAGGGCCAATGACCCTTTCTTCTACGCTTTGGGCATGGTGTTTTAGGCCTCACTCCTGGCCTGCTCCTACAGTCTTGTTTAAAATGACCTGTTTTTCCACAGCTATAACATTTCTGTCCTTGTCTCATGCTGGCAGCTTCAGTTCTATACTGTCTCTTTACCTGTTCCTTCACATGAGCTGCGAATGTTACCGAACCTACATCTTCACACCTTTGCATCATCTCTTCCACTCCTGCAGTTCTGGGCAATCCTGTCATAGCCATTCTGCCATCTGTATAAGTTCCTGTTCGTTTTTTCTGTAGCTTTGGATATGATCTCTCTGGACTAAGCTCTCTACCTGTTTTATCTATAAGCAGGGTTACTCACAGTCTGTAACTTTCTTCTTCTTGTCCCAGTCAGCCGAGTGCACGTCTCTCCCAAGCTCCACAGAACCATCGGGGCACTGACTGGAGCATGCAGGTGGCATCACTCTCGTGCGATTCCGAGCCCACGCCTTGCAGGGGGACCTCGGTTTCCCTTCCAGTCCCTGTTCGGGCGCCAATTGTTCGGGGTCAGGGCCCGAACCCCTGGATCCCCCTGACCCACAGGCCTCTACTCTGTGGGCCCTGAAGGAAGGAGACTGGAGACAAGATGATCCAGGCAACAACTCTTTATTCAGCTGAGGGTTAGGGTTTATAAAGGCTGATCCACCAATCACATACATGCTGAGCTCATCCCATTACTTCACCATCTCATGACTGTTCCACATCCTTACACCCGCAGTAAGGAAGAAAGCTTATCTTGTTCCTGCAGCTAGTTCCTGGGTTCCCAGGCTCACTTGTAACTTTACTGTACAGGACATTGGTATCTGCAGGAACATCAGGTTCCAGGGTCACACAGAGCTTCTGCCAGGGTGCGCATCAGCACCGTTCCCACGGGAACAGGCTTTGCCTCTGACTTGCACCCCCTGGGACCCTCTGGGCCCCTTACACACTTCAAGTGAGAGGGATCTTATGATGTGTCCTATTCCACTTTGGATAGCTCTCTGAGTTAGTAAGGTTTTCCCTACATAGAGTATAGTGATCTGACACTTTCACATCTTTCTATATCTTGGCAGAACAAACCTAACCACTCCCAGTCTTTGAAGCCAATTATCATCTTTCCATGTTAAGTCTTTTCTCCTCCATGCTAAACAGTCTCCCTACCTTTAATTGATCCTCATGGGGCATAATTTTAAATAATATCTAGCATTTATATAGAGCCTTAATGTCTGTAAAGCACTGTGCACACATCATCTATTTCGATCCTCACAACAACTCTGGGAAGTAGGTGTTAATATTATTCCCATTTCTATAGATGAGAAAATTGAGGCTAGGGTTAAATGGCTCGCCTGTTTGAGGCAGGATTTGAACAACTGTGCCACCTAGCTGCCTCATAATTTCAACCTTTAAAAAATTGTGGTATACAGAATGCAGAAAAACTATATACTTTAGCTGTAGTCTGACTAGGGGAGAATGTAGCAAGCCTATAACCTCCTGTCTTCTGGACATTATATCTCTCTGAATGGCCTCTTCATATTGCATTAGTTTTGGGCTGCCATGTTATGGCAAGAACATAACATTGAGGTCTTAGCCATGTAAACTTAGTAAACTTTCCTCTAAAAGGTAATGAAACTGTCTTTGAGACATAATTTGCCCAGGATACAACATTCAAATCACTAACATACATTGCTGGTTGCCCAAGTACAAAATAATAAGAAAATAAGGAGTTAGGAGTTCTATAGGCTTGGCTTGACACATGATGCTGACAGAGGGCATGCTACCATTACAAATATGGCAGCAGGGGAGTTGTGCCCAATTGAATCAGGGTGGAATCTGCATTCAATAATCTTTCCATAGTATTGTTAGGCAAGTCACTGAAGAAACTTGTGCATTAGGTGGCTAAACTGGCACACTGTTGTCTTTAGGGTTAGGGGATGACTTCACCCACAGAATGGTTTGGAGCACAAGCAGGATTTCATTCTTGATTTAAGAATGGGAGTCTTCAGAAATTTAATCAACCATCTGATGGATCAATAGAACAGTGGTTGCTGAGGGCATAGTAAATTAAGGCCTATGCAAAACTTCTTGGATCAAGTGTTGTATCAGCGTAAGGACCCTATAGAAAATGACTGATGCAAAATGAGTTAGAAGTCCTAGATCAGACTATCTTTGTCTCTTTTTAGGTGTCTGACATAGAGGGTTGTGTGTACTTGATTGCATTTTAGGCAAGACTTGACTCAGGCTAGTATCTTGGTGGTTTCAGTCTAATATTGGAACAAATTAAGACACTCAAAGATCATTGAACAGTCAATAAAAGAAGATTTACTTAGACATAGCATACTCAACAGGGATAAAGCACTTAGCTTGGGTAAAATGCCTTGAGTGGTCACTTGCAAGAACCCGACTCCATATGAGAAGGAGTCTTTTATACCATTAGGTGACCAGTAAGCTGATTAAACTAGTAGAGTTCCCATCACAGGGTTTCTTGGTAGATAATATTTCTCCTACCATCTCTCTCAATCAGAGTTAAGTGACTTGCCCAGGATCATATATCTAGTAAGAGTTTGAGGCCAGATTTGAACTCAAGTCTTCATGACTCCAGGGTCAGTGCTCTAGCCACTGCACCACCTAGCTGTTCCCTACCATATTTCTTAAAGATAATTTCCCTTCTATATCCAGTTTTCCTATGGTCAACAGAGGAAAAGGTAAAACTCCCCCCCAAAAGATGGGTTTTGGTGGACTTTATCTATGTCACTATATTTCCTACTCTGTATATACATGGCCTCACTACCCTCCATCAC
Organism: Notamacropus eugenii; assembly: GCF_028372415.1. Taxonomy (NCBI): domain Eukaryota; kingdom Metazoa; phylum Chordata; class Mammalia; order Diprotodontia; family Macropodidae; genus Notamacropus; species Notamacropus eugenii. Next base: position 334,501,830 of record NC_092874.1, on the reverse strand, counting down.
CCTCCACCCTATGACCAGCTAGCATTGGGAGCAATTAGACTTTAGCTTACACAATTCCACCTCAGTGGTCTTGGGTTTAGCAATGGGCCTCCATGTTAACATATAGGCTTGGGCAGACCAATTGGTGAAACGTGAGTGGGAGATCCAGAAACCCTCAGAGGCTAAATGGGCATATAGCTGTTCTAGGGATGGATGGCTGGGAGAGGCCAGGTGCCCACTGCCCCATTTGGTGGGTGGACAGTAATGCTACCTCCCTCAAGGAGCCATGGGCATTTCACCTGAAATATGAGATTAATAAGGAAAAACTAATAGCAAGTCATGGCACTAGTAAAAGAGTACCATGCTATCCAGGGGGTCTTTTACCCCACCCACACCTAGCGTATGTCTAAAGTCCTTAACTTATATAGAGTAGGTTAGGTACTGGCAGCTGAGTTATAATACCAGGGAATCCCCAGCAACTCCATTTTGACATCTTAGCTTTCATGAGTGATGAAGGGGGTTCAAACCACCAAGTAAAGGGGCATCAAGAGCTCTTGGGAATTAGTACTCATATAAATCCTTATGATAAACCCTTGTGTCCACTATTGTGACTAGGATCAAATGTAAACCTCTGGAGTTGCCTGAACTAGTTAACAGAAACCATACTGGTCCTGGGAGAAGTAAAAACTATATACCCTCCTTAGCTGATAGAGACAAAGGAGCCCAGCATCCTTGGATGTACCAGTTCCTCTTACAAATGCCGTGTGGCCTCCAAGGAAGGCAGATGGCATTTAGCAGCTGAACAGGTTGCCAAAGTTGTCATGCTGCCCATTGCAACCATTTCTGAATTGGTTTTGTGGTAAACCAGGTAGCCCAAGCCCCTGTAATGTTAATAGAATAGGAAGATCTTCTCTGCCCATTTATAGGCCTAAGGCATGAAGCCTGTGATCATATGGAGCCTCTGTCACATGGAGTTCAGACTGGGAGGAGCTTGCCCAGGGAGGAGAGAGAAAGAAAGCACCAGCAGAGTGAGAGTAGGCAGATCAGAGAGAGATAAGCAAGCTGTGAGTGGGAGTCATCAGCCCAAGGAGCAGAGGAGAGAGAGAGAGAAAAGCAAGCTGTGAATGGTCAGAGGGAGGAATTTGTCTAGGGGAGCTTGTTTTTGTGGGGAGGCCTAGCAGAATGGAAGTTTAAGATGTTCGGGCTCCCTAGATTAGTACCCTGATAAATCTTACCTTCTGGTATTTTAATGATGTCCCAAATAAATATTTTGGTTTTGCCTTTGAGAAAGAGAGTTTCCTATACTTTGCAAATTTACCCTGCAAATATGCATGCATATTCATAGTGGCTGCTATGGGTATCCCATTAGCATTACAGCCCCTCACGGAGTGGTATGTGATTGCCAATCTTACCTTTTTCTCTATTACTATGATTGACATTAATTAAGAGAAGTCTGCTTTTGCTTGGGGAGAAGGCCACCTTCATCGTCACTATCCTTCTCCAGAACTATCTAGGTTCTCTTTCATATTACTGTAGTTGTGCTTAGGGACCTTAAAAAGGCTACCCTTCCTGAAGGCACTGAGGTCTATCACTACACTGTGATAATGATGCCTGGGTTAAATGAGACCATGGTGGCAGAGGCCTCAGATAAGTTAGTGGTCCACATGAGGAATAAGATATGGGAGATCCACCCTAAGAAAATCCAGAGTACAAGCTGATCAGTCAATTTTGGGGATATACAGTGGATAGGAAGAACACAGATGATTATAAATTTGATCTAGAACAAGCTATTGACTTCTCTCAGAGCATTGGGCACTGGCAACAGACCACAGCAGCAGAGTGGGCAGTCAGCAACAGCAGTAGCAATGTTATTTCCATCTTAGTAGAGAATGAGGGAGCTACTTATACCCAACAGTGTTCCTCAAGCTAATCAGAGTGACAGTGTGGCATAATTTTGAAATAACTGCTTTATCATCGTGCCCCTGACTACAAAGCTTAGGCATCTCATCTCCCAGAAGTCAGGTCTGTGAAGATTCAGTACCACCCTAGGAAGAGAGAGGGCTCTCTGGTTCCTCTGTTCTCCAGAGAGACCTAATAAACACAGGCAGCTTTTGAACATAGCCATTTTGAGCCTCTTTGGCCCTTGTTCCATTTCTTGTGCAGAGTTGCTCAGGGCTTTATGGTCCCTGCCTCCTCGGAGGGCCCCATCCCCCAGGAAAATGTCTCTGATTCCTGTTAATTGGCAGGTCTCCTTTCCTCCCTAGATTTTTCAGAAAACTCCCAGAAATGGCTGAGGGGAGGAGGAGTGGGGAGAGAACAAAGGATGGCATTGTTGGGATATACTTTGCTTTCTAATGACATAGGAGAAATGAAACTGTTTCTGCATAACTAAAGTGAATGTGGATTTATCTGGAAGAAAGGACATTCCTTAGCCAACTTGGTGGTAATCCTGATTCTCTGATGAGGGTGAGGGAGAATCCTTTCCAAGTCCCCATGAAAGAAAGGGAGCAGACACTCATCAGAAGTCTCTAAAAGGGCAAGAATGGCAATCTTATTAACTGTACCCCCCTTCCTATAAATAAGGCTCCGAGAAAGGAGGAGGATCTGGCTGGGGATCTGGAGAACACTTGCTGGGTAATAGTCAGGATTGACCCTGACACCAGGACAGACCAAATATGAGAGGCTAATGATCTCTTAGCTGCCTTATTACAAATGAGTGATCTGTGATGAGGATTGGTGACTGTGCCAGAAGTATCATCTTTTGTTCTGTGACCCTGTGGTTTTTCATGCTGTTCCTGCTTACTGTACCCACTTTACATCAGGAGACCCGCGGTGAATGGCTAATATTTGTCATCACCCACCACTTGAACCAGATCATTGAGATCCAGAACTCAGTCCTTCTGAAGACAGGATACAAAGCCTAGAATCTTTATTCTCCTCTATAATTGTTCACTCTTTCAAGGGGTCAGTTCCATTGCTTATCGTGTGTGTGTGTGTGTGTGTGTGTGTGTGTGTGTGTTGTCTTCCCATTTTTTGTTTCTGTATTAAGTTCCTCCAGTAGTGCCAACCATGCTAGACTTTTCCAGTCCCTAAGGTTGTTGTTCCACAAGCAAGATGCCCCATCCTTCAGTTGTGGTCATTTTCTTTGTCTGTCCCCCATGCCTGTAACTCCTCCTCTCTGTCTCCTGGCTTCCTTCAAATCCCAACTTCTACAGGGAGCCTTTCCCAACCCCTCTTAATTTAGTGCCTTCCCTCTGCTAATTATTTCTGGTTTCTTCTATATGTGACTTGTTTGTATGTATTGTTTGTTTGTTGTTTCCCCCATTAGACTATAAGCCCCTTGAGGGCAGGAACCATCTTTTACCTTTTTTTTTTTGTATCCCTGATGGGGTACAGACTTTGGGAATCCCCTTAACTCTCCTTGAATCTTCCCACTTAATCTGACTTTTCATGCCTAAATCTGTTACCCTTAACCTAGCCTAGCCCTCCATTGTCTGTTACTTCCTACCCTTGATCACATCAAAATCCCACTCTCCAGGTTCTGACCTTGTCACCCCAGTCCCATCAAGATCCTCCTTAGACTCCTCCTCAGGAGCCTCCCTACACCTCTCCTCCCAACACCCCAGACTACTAACTAGACCCCTTCCACCCTCATTACTCCCACAGTCTTTCTATATATAAGATCCTTCTTGTTTCTATGAAGGTACTCAGATTCAATCTGATTCTATCTGGCCCACTTAGAGCCTCACAATTTGGCTTCTTAAGAGTCAACCCAACGTGGCGGATCTTAAATAAACTTTGTTTTTCTTTGACTAAAAGAAGGCTTGAGTCAAATTCATTTGGGCAGAACCCAGGGTGTTGGTATTTTGGGGTCCCAAGCACCCCAAACCTCAACATATGATTTCCTGACTTCAGCATCTCTGTTCTCAGTACAATGCCAAGCACAAAGCAAGCACTTAATAAATGATTATTGTTGGCTGACTGAAGTCAGGGTTGTCCACTAATGAACCTAAGACCATTTGAGTAGTGGAAGATCCTTTATAAGATCATTAGGACCATTTCATTAAGGGATAGGATATGGATGGGAGCAACATCTGCTAAGATCCTTGCCACCTAGGGTAGGCTAGTTTTTGCCTAAATGGTAATAAAACCACCCTTGAAACTTAATTGGTGGAGGGGATTAAGATTCAAACCTCTGACAAAATCACTTCTGGTCACCTAAGTACAAAAAGTCATGGGCCAAGGACTTGGGGCTGGTTAGGTTTGACACATACACAGCTGACTGGAGTACATCCCTCTGGCAAACATCAATGCTGTGTCTTTGCTAAGTATCCTTTCCATGCTATTGCTCAGTTAACCTCTTTTTCTGAAATGTTAGATGGTCTACAAGTATTTTATTTTATTCCATTTCTCAATGGCCATCTTCACCCTGGCAATGCCTCCACTTTTACAAACCCCTCCTCCAGTAGTGAGTGAGCTTGTCCTCCAACCTCCATTTGAAGATTTTAGTTTACTCCAAGCCTAGTTCAGCCCATGACTCCCTAGAATCCCTCTGTACCTCCATTCCAGCAGCTGTCTTCACATTGGCAACACCTCTGCCTCTACAGAGTCCTTCATTTGAGGAAGAATTCCTGCCAGCCATGCTTTCTGTGAAACCAGGTTTAGACGATGTCCCCTCGGACTCCTTCTGGATGGACCTTAGTCCTGTGGGGTCTCCTTGTCCCTCTCCTCTTTAATTTTCAGTCCAGCATTTGACAGTTTCCCCTTTTTATAGGATGTGTTGTCTTCTCTTGTTAGAATGTAAGCTTCTTGAGAATAGGGACTATCTTGTTTGGGGCATGTATTTATATCAAGCACTTAATAAATGCTCTTACCTATCTATCTGTTCTCAAGCCTGAACCACCTGATTAGTCTAAGTCAGGCCTACCCTACTCATCACACTGTTGACATATTAGGCTTCAGTCACATATCTCCAACAGCCCATAGACATCTCCATTTGGTTGTATTTGTGGCACCTCAAAGTCAACCTATCCAAGACGATATTGTCATTTTCTCACCTAAACCAGACTCCCTTTTCCAATTTTATTTCTGTTTAACTGTCTAGTTCTTCCCAGTCACCCAGGTTCTGAAACCTCAGTCATTTTTTCCTTTTTATCACTTCCTACAGCTTCTCTCTCCCTTTTGAGATCTTGTTGCTATAATCTATTGATCCTACCTCCATATCTCCTGAAAATGAAACATAGCTCCCATCTTTTGGCACAAAGGTAACGATCTTGAGATGCACAAGGATCTAGATAGATACGTATTCTCAGGTATGGCCAATATGTTGAGTTGTTTTGCTAATTTATTTTTTAAACATATTTGTTACAATAGATTGCTTCTCTTTGGCCAGGGTATGGGTGAATAAAGATTGATGTAGAACTCCAGGCACTGAATGGTAGAGGTACCAATGTGTGTAGTGAGTGTTTGTGTGTGTGTGTGTGTGTGTGTGTGTGTGTGTGTGTGTGTGTGTGTGTGTGTGTGTGTGTGTGTGAGAGAGAGAGAGAGAGAGAGAGAGAGAGAGAGAGAGAGAGAGAGAGAGAGAGAGAGAGAGAGAGATAGTTAGGGCTAGAGGAAGGGTATTGGCCATCTAGGAATGGAGAAAAGGAGAAAAGGTACTGGACAGGATGAGGCAGAACAGAAAGAGAATTTAAAAATCTAGAAGATGAAACTCAACCTGCACCTGGAAAAAGGGGGAGAGTTGCAGAGAAAAAAAAGGCAAAGTAGAAAGGAGCCCTGGATAATGAACAGACTGAATAATCAATCCCTGAATAATTGAGAATAATCTGTTGTTATGATACGAACCGGGGATGGAGGCCTTGAAAGCCAACCGCAGCTTTTCCACAGGGGGAGGATCTGGCATTCAGTTCTGTACTATTAGCAAAACACAGTAATGCCCTTATTATGGCTGCAATGTAGGCAAGGAAGTAGGGATGTGGAAATCAGGTTCTCTGTTCCGATTCTCTGTTGCTGACTTAGTGGCTCGGTTCAGAAGGGGAGAGGCTGGGGTGGATGTGAACTCCAGGCACCTCTGAGTGAATGTTGAAGTTATTGAGAAACATTGAGAAGTCCTTAAAATAGAATAGGTAATGACAAGCTGTATGAGAACACGGTTATAGAGCCTGCCACTCAGTTCTTGAAAGCTGTTTTTCTCCCAAAGGGTTTCCATCTATTTTGCTTTCATCTGTATTTGACACTTGGTACAGTCTCCTAAGGGGGCCCTAGGACAAAGCATAGAAGGCAGTCCCAGCAGCAGTGTAGGTGGACAGAGTCCCAGTGAGTGGAGTGGAGGATAATTACTTCCTTTTTGTCTTCCTGACCTCCTTAAGGAGCTATTTCCCTCAACAATCTCCCATTCTCTGGCAAAATAGGAAAATGAACCTGACTTTTAGCAACCAAGTCAGGTCTATGGGCCTAGGGAAAGATATCTGCTGTACTCCAGTCATGGAAGCTGCTAACCCTAACCCTAAATTAGGAATGGTCCTAGCAGAAGTCTTTAGCTAATCAGGGAGTAAAGGCAAGAGAGTTTGTTGTGGCTGGATTCGCAATCCCTTTCCCTCTATGCTTTCTTTCCCATGCCCTACTCCTAACAAATCACTTTGACACCTAATGAACGAGTGCTACTCAGCATCTAAAATGTCTTTGTCTTCATTCATTCCCTTTGTCTTCATTCATTCCATCTTCATTTATCCTAGTTCAATATTCCCTCCCAGCCTGATGTCTTGATTTTTCTTTGCCTCATTAAAGGGGCCATCCCTTTCTTAAACAGGCCTATTCAATGAATGGGTGTTACTTCATCCTAAATGAGAACCTGAATAGACTTTGGCCTAAAGCGACCAAGGTCTCCCAGTTCGTCCTGGGTCATCTCCATTCATCCTGATGAATATCTGGTCACTGGAGTCAGATGGCTCTGGAGCAGAAGTGAGGCTGGTGACCTGCACAGCCCTCCCTCACCCAAAACAAAGTCAAGTGCAAGTCATGTCATCATTTCTCTGATGGCATGGTCTTCTTCGGCAACGAAGGATGAACACAACAACAGCAGTTACTGAGGAAGAGATGGTCCTCCTTTCTGCCACGGGGTAACCAGCCCTCCAACCGGACCCTTCATTCTGCCTCTTCCCATTTCATCAGGAATGTTTACTTCAGTTCATATAGCTTCTCCCTTTCCTCTCTAATCTCCCTATCCCCTCCCCATCTCACCTCCATTGAAGGCTTCCCTTCTAACTACAAACATGGGCACAGCTTTCCTAATTTTTAAGAAAGACAAAAACCTTCCCCCGATCTGACTATCCTTTCAAGTTCTTTCTTTCAGCAAAAATAAAGAAATAAATAACAGTCTCTGAAGAGTTCTCCACACTCACTATTTCTACTTCCAAACTACTCTGTGTGTGTGTGCACATACATACATACATACACATAATCTGCTACTAATGAAATTCCAAGTCCTGTTCCCCTCTGAAGAATGTTACAGTGTCTTTGGTGCTATAATGTATAATTATTTATAAGGTGACCAAAATGTAATGACTGTGCTGTTCCCTTAAATGTGATGGGTCAAGAGCAAGGATGTGGAAAACATGAATACACACATAAATACATACATTTACATACATATGCATATATGTATACACACATGCTTGTATCTATGCACATACATTTATGCGTGTGTGTATATACATGTGTGGGTATATGTGCAATACATATATGTGTATACATATATACACATACATATATAGTCCATGCAATGCACTATTGTTTTTTCAGTCATTTTCAATCATTTCTGACTCTTTGTGACCCCATTTGGGATTTTCTTGGCAAAGATACTGGAGTGCTTTGCTGTTTCCTTCTCCAGTTCATCTTATAGAAGTGAAACTGAGTGTTAAGTGACTTGCCCAGGGTCACACACAGCTAGCAAGTGTCTGAAGCTAGATTTGAACTCAGGCCTCTAGGCCTGGTGCTCTATCCATTATACTGATGAGGTTTAGCGGTGCTGGTGACCCCAAAATACCGACAGTCTGGGTCGTGCTCGAATGAATTTGACTCAAGCCTTCTTAAAGCCAAAGAAAACAAAGTTTATTGAAGATTCGCCAAACTGGGTTGTCTCCTAAGGAGCCTAAGCATTTGTAACACTTATATTCATAAGCTGGCCAGATAGAATCTCAGCTAGACAGAATCTGAGCTGGATTGCATGAGTGCCTTCATGGAGGTGAGATGGGACTAAATACAAAAAAAGAGTATAGGAGGGATGGGGGGAGGGGGGTGTCTGGTAGTCCAGGGTGATGGGAGGAGGGGTTTAGGGAAAGCCTTGAGGAGAAGTCCAAGGAGGGAATCCAAGGAGGGTCAAAGGCCGAAACAGCTGGAGGCAATCAGGAGATATCAGACATTGGAGGGTTTCTGTGAGCAGGTGGGGCAATCCAGAGATCTTGATAGGGGCAGTATGGGAATGAATACAGATCTTGATGGGAGTGGTCAGCATCCTGGGGAATGGGGTTTTGATGAGATCAAGGGTGGGGGGCGCAACAGAGACCTGAGCACAGTGATAATGAAAGCCCATGGGCTTTCAGAGACTGCCAGAACAAATGGGAAGATTAGATTTGAGTAAGCAAGGCCACATGAAGTGGGAAGATTCAAGGGGAGCTCAAGGAGGCTCCCAGAGTCTGAACCCCATCTTTACCACCTAGCTGGCCCCTCTGGCAAATAGTAGGCACTTCACACTTCACTTGCCTGAAATTACTTTGTGTGAAATTACCAATGCCCTGCAGTGGCTTTTTCCTCCTCAATTTCCCATGTACACACACACATACCTCTATGGGAATGAATCCCAAATCTTTATGTAAAGCACTGACTTCTCTCTTTACCTCTAGGATCATATTTCCTTATTACCTGTGATCTAGAGCTGGTAAAGGATTTTATAGATTATCTAGCCCAGGGGTGGGGAACCTTCAGCATCAAGGTCACATGTGCTCCTAGAGGACCTCAAGTGTGACCCTTTGATTCACTCAGAACCTAGAGGGCCACATGTGGCCACAAGACCAAAGGTTCCCCACCCCTAACTGGTCCTATACCTCCATTTCACAGATGAAGAAATTATAACCTAGAGAAATCAAGTGACTTACCTGAGGTCACACAAATTGTAAGAGGCAGAGTTAGGGTTTAAATTAAGATCTCTGGTTTTATCACTTTCTATTTACAGTCTTAAAAAAAAATCAATTAGGCAATTAGCATTTATTAGAGAGTTGACTGAAGCATTAAAAGGTTAAAAGTAAATTGCCTCTGGTCACACAACTATTGGGGAAGGAAAGTGGCCATAGAGCCAGAAAAGCCAGGCCTGGAGTCTGGAAGACCTGAGTTCAAATATGACCTCAAACACTAACTGTGTGACCCTGAGAAAGTCCCTTAACCCTGTTTGCTTCAGTTTCCTCTATGAAATGAGAAGGAAATGGCAAACCAGTCCAGTACCTTTGCCAAGAAAAACCCAGATCAGGTCACCAGTGAACATTAATAATAGCAAAGAGAATTAAAGAGGTTTTTGTGATTTAGCCTGGGAACTTAACCACCATTTATAACTGTATGTTTATAGGAAACTGTATTTTAAGTTCTGGGTGACTTTGAAGGATCCTGGCACAGGAGAAAAAGCACCAGCCCTCGAGTTTGAAGATCTGAGTTCAAGTCCTTCCCATTTCTACAACCTGTGAGACCTCGCACAAGCCACAAAATCCTACCTTGGCTGGAGTTCCCTAATCCATAAAATGAAGAGCTTTGAGAGGTAACTAGGTGGTGAAGTGGTTAGAACACAGGCCCTGGAATCAGGAGGATCTGAGTTCAAATTTGGCCTCAGGTAGCTGCGTGACCCTGGGCAAGTCACTTAATCCTGATTGCCTGCAGAAAGAAAAGAAGGAAGATAAATAAATAATAATAATAAATAATTATAAAATAATAATAAAATGAAAGGTTTGGACTAGGTGACCCCTGAAGTCTTTAAAAGATTTAGATCTATAATCTTGTCATTTACAAATGACATCTGGAAAACAATAATTTGTTAGGGACTGTCTGTATTATTGCAAACCACTAGCTTGGGAATCAGGAAACCTGGTTTTACCATTTAAAGCACCTCAGACTGAGAGGTATAAGCCCCAGCAAAGACCTTTTTCCCTTGGATCATTAGGGCTTTTGCCCATTAGTCTGAAGGGCCCCAGGAAAGTCTGGCATTTGGGAGGGGCTCCTTGGATTCCCCTTTCACTTCTCCCAGGCGAGATACTCCCTATATTCTATTTAGCATTCTTTTGATATCCCTCCCTTTGTTCCTATTACCAGCCACTCCCATCAAGATCCTCCCTACAGTTTATCTGTATTCATCCCAGGGTACCAGCCCCTATCAACACTATACGTGGGGCCTCAGACTAGTTGGTGGCACCTGGATTCTTCCTTTCACCTCAGAGTACTAGTCATTCTCATCAAGACCTCTGGATTGCCCCCCCTGCTTCTGACCCAAGCCCTCCATTGACTGATATCTCCTGATTGAGTCCACTCTTTTCTAACCCTTGACCAATCACCCCAGTCCCATTGAGGTCTTCCTTGAACTTCTCAAGACCTTCCCTAAACCCCTCCTCCCATCTAGACTACCAGACCACCCCCAGATCCCTCCTATAATCTTTTATGTATTTAAATTCCATCTTGCCTCCTTGAAGGTTTAATCCAGCACAGACTTTGTCTAGTTGAGGTTACAAAGAGTTAGGCTTTTTAAGAGTCAACCCAAGATGGAGAATCTTTAATTAACTTTGTTTTCTTTGGCTTTAAGAAGGCTTGAGTTGAATTCATTCGAGCATAACCCACTGTGTAGGTATTTCAGAGTCCCCAGCATCCCTGAACCTCAACAAGACAAAGTCAATTCAATCCAATAAACATTAAACACCTACTATGTGCCAGGTGCTGTGTTAAGGGATGGAGATACAATTAATACAAAACGAGTCTTCATGTTCTCATCTGTAAAATGAAGGGGTTGATGACTTGTCAGGACATTTCCAACTCTGACATGATTCAAATTAGTTCCTGCATATATGTTTTCTCTCAGCTGGACAGTAAGCTTCTTGAGGGAAGAGAGTATGAGATAAAAATAACACTTTGATATTTCAAGGAACTATGATTTCATCAATGTGGATAGTGTATACCAATTGAAACAGTATACCAATTTATCAGTTGTTGGGTTTTTTTTTTTCATTTTCAGTTGTTTCCAACTCTTTTGATCGATTTGGGGTTTTCTTGGCCAAGACACTGGAGTGATTTCCATTTCCTTCTCCAGCTCATTTTACAAGTGAGGAAACTGAGGCAAACAATGTGACGTGACTTGCCTGGGACTGCCTAGCTAGTAAGTGTCTGAGGCCATATTTGAACTCTAGAAGAGTCTTCTTGATGGGATTTGGACTCTGGGAGACTCCTTGAGCTCTCCTTGAATCTTTCCACTTAATCTGGCCTTTTTTACTCAAATCTAATCTTCCCATTTGTTCTGTCAGTCTCGGCTGCACTCCCCACCCTTGATCCTATCAAAACCCCATTCCCCAGGCTGCTGACCACTCCCATCAGGATCCTTCCTGAGTTTGATCTATGGAGACCATCCCTGGAACCCCAGACTACCTGGTGACACCTGCTTCTGGCCCAGGCCCTCCATTGTCTGATATCTCCTGATTGCCTCTAGCTGTTTCCAGCACTTGACCAGTCACCCCCTCCTTGGATTTCTCCTCAAGACCTTCCCTAAACCCCTCCTTCCATCACCCTAGACTACTAGACTACCCCCCAAATCCCTCCTAAAATCATCTCTGTATTTAAGTTCCATCTTGCCTCCATGAAGGCACTCAAATTCAATCCAGCTCAGACTCTGTCTACCTGAGATTCTATCTTGTTCCCTTGTTAATATAAGCATTACAAATGCTTAGGCTCCTTGAGAGTCAACCCAATATGCTGAATCTTTAATAAACTTTGTTTTTCTTTGACTTTAAGAAGACTTGAGTTGAATTCATTCAAGCAGGATCCGGTATGTTGGTATTTTGGGGTCCCCAGCACCCTAAACCTCAACAGACCCACCCTGGAAGTCTTTCCAGATTGCATTTCCAGTATAGCCTTTGAGAACTCCCAATCAGATCAGTGATATGGAGTCTCAAAGCAGGATTTTAGGGGAAAGATAATTATAATGTCATACTCTTGTATTATGTGTTCCCACAGTGCCTAAGATGAATCTGGACCCAAGAGTAGATAATAAGAAACTACAACTCAAGGTCAAAGGCAGTTGGTATGTAGTAGAAAACATGTTGCCTGTGGTGCCTGAGTTCTAATGCTAGCTCTCCTACTTATTACTTGTATGGCCTTGGGCATGTCACTTAACTTTTCTAAGTCTTAGTTTTCTCATCTATAAAATGAGGGAGTTAGGTTAGATCAGGGTACTAGGCATGGTGGTACATACATACCTATAATCCCTGATGCTGTGGGAAACCTCAGCTGATGGATCACTTGAGTTTAGGAGTTCTGAACTGAAATACCCTATGATTAGTACCTATGCTAAATCTAGTACCAATATGGTGACCCAGGAAGGGAAGGGGTGCCCCAGGTTGACTAAGGAGGTAATAAACCAGTCCAGGTTGTAAATACAACAGCTCAAAGAGCCCTTGACAATCAGTAATGGGATTGAGCCCATGAGTGGATGCTGTACTTCCAAGCTGGAGGAAATAGGGAACCCAGCCTTACCCACTCCCCCCATTCCCTCTTCCCCCCCCCCCCCAGAAGGCTAGATCAGGGTTTTTTAACCTAGGGTCTGTGAACTTTAAAAAAAAAAACAAACCAATTGTAGTTTAATACAATTGATGTCCTTTTGAAATTCTATGTATTTTATTTTATGTATTTACAGACATTCTGAGAAGGGGTCCATATACCATCACCATCACCACAAAGGGAGTGGGGAGCAAAACACAAAAAAGGATAAAAGTCCTGGGACTAAATGTACTTTAAAATCCATCCTGACTCTAAACCTAAGAACCTTTGCAATAGAACGGAAAGAAGCCTTTCACACATGATGCCAGTTTATCCTAGTCCACACCTCCCATTATCTACACTAATCCCTAGACCACATTTTCCCTCCTATAAAACTCATTATTCTTTCTTCTTTCCCTTCGTCTATCTGATTCACAGCTAGAGCTTTCTCCATTTTCATCCCCTCTCCCACCTCCCTTCACACCTTGACCAGTGTGTTCTTGGTCAGAATTACTGGGACACAGATAGTTAGCTGTGTGTAGGTGGGGTTGGGTGGGCAGCACAACAAGATCCAATTCAACAAATGTTTATTAAATCCTTGATACTTGAAAGGCATTGTGCAGGGCCCTGGGAATTCATTCTGGTTTTTTTTCCTTTTGCATGGTCTGGGCATTTAATCAGTTAAAAACCTCTAACAGCATCTCTCAGCCATTAAATAGATCCCACCACACTGAGCCTGTTTAAACTATAAGAAAAAATCCCTGTGCACCAAAAACCAGTCCAGGCAGGCCATGGGAGTATGATGGAGAGGGAGGATGGATACAACAGTCATGGTCCTAGTGGGAGAGCCAACTACCTCTCACCCTTGAGGTGGTTAACTCCTAAGGGACTGGACCTCCAGAAAGAAAGGACTCCACAGTGGGAAAAGATTCTGCTTGTCCAAAGTGGGACATGGGTATGTGCAAAAAGCACATCAGAAGAGAGAGAGATTGGGATGTATGTTGGGGAGAGGGAGCAAATCAACAGGGTAGTGCTTTTCCCCATTAAGTTAGGCAGTATAGGAAGGGTGTTGGCAAACCTTATACCTACTTCCTCACTTTTCAACCCTGGCACAAGGAGAAATAAATGGCACATGACCTTGGCACTACCAACCATTCTTAAGACAAAAAACATCCCATTTTCTCCCTCCACCCCATGTGACCTGCTATTATCCTTTCTTCTCCAGACCAATGTCCTGTCCTGAGCTCAGTTATTCAGTTTTTCCTTCAAGACCAGAGAGGTAGATTCATTCGTTCATTCATTCATTCATTCATTCTTTTAGTCTGAACCGTGATTTCACTGGTAAATGTAATCTTCAGTAAGGAAACCCCTTACACCAAAGCAGAGCTTTTGCTATTTATCTTCATGAGAGAGTAGTTGTCCATGTTACACTAACAAATTAAGTAATTACTCTGGATCCCACATTTATTATATGCCAGAGGCAGGGATTTAAATAAAGGTGTTCTCAACTCTGAGACAGGCTCTTTATCCATTGTACTATGTTACTTCTCACTGAGAATACAAAGACAAAATTAAAACAGCCTCTGAAGTCAAGGAGCTTTCACCTACACTGAGGGTATGTTTCCTCAATCTACAGTGAGGCACCATCATAGCTTTGCATCATTAAGACATCATTGTCTTTGCACCTCCAGAAAGAGCATGATTACTAGTGTCCTTGGTGGGAGAGGGGGAATAGTAGAGTGTAATGGTAATTGAAATGGGAAGACCTTTCCCATTCATTAATAGGCCCATGTGATCTGCTTAAATCACATGATAGCCTAAGTCACATGTGGTGGGAGGAGCTTGCTGTACAGGTGGAACAGGAAGGGTGGAACAGAACTGGGAGGAAGTTGGTGAGACTAGTTAGGGTGGAGGAGAGAGAGGACACAGGCAGGTACAGCTAGTCTTGTGAGTGTTTGTTTGTGGGAAGGCCCCAGCATAGGGGGCAAGGCTTGGGAATGGCTTTGTTCTCTGCAGTGCTAATGCATGTTGATTTCTCAATTACTGTGACAGATTTGGCTTTCTGGTATTGGGATTTGGCTTTCTGGTATCTGAATAAGTGTTTTTCTTCTGTCTTCTATATGGAGAATCTGTTATACTTTGCATTCAGAACTGCACTGGCATATTCATAGTCACCATAGGTGCTGTGAATATTTCCTTGGCAATACATAGAGTGGCAGAGCCAGATGGGGACCTCGAGAGACCAAAGGAAGAACCTAACAGCAAAGAGTTGTTGGAAACCAGCTGAGAATGGGTGGTATGAGCTAAAGGGTGGTTTTCCCATATGATGCTCCCAGGGTCCCTAGCCCTGGTTTGAGACTTCAAAGCTTGAAGTATCTAGAAAATATATCATACAAAGACATCTTGAAAAAAATCACAGAAGAATAAAAGGAGACTTTTTCTCAGTTACCCTCCTAGATCTTTAGTTAGAATTTGACAGTGCTAATTAGCCCTTTCCTTCCTTGACCTTCTACTCTCTTCTGGTTCTTCAATTCTTGGTTTCTTTCATTTGTTCATCATCTTACCTTCTGCTTCACCTTCACCATCCCCTCAGGTATAGGTGCCTCCAATGAAAATGTCCTAGGCCCTCTTCTCTTTCCTCTCTAAACTTCCTTCCTTGGTGATCTCATCTACTTCTCATTCCACTGTAGGATAATAGGGCCATAGTTTTAGTGCTGGAAGGAATTTTAGAAGTCATCTGGAATAATCCCTTTATTATAGATTTACAAAACTAAAGAAATTGGACATCAAGGAGGTTTCAAACTTGAATCACTGAATGTCCTGGATTTGGAGTCAGGAAGACTTGATTGAAAATCCTGCCTTAGATACTCAGTCATGTGAACCTGGGCAAGTCCCAGCTTCCTCATTTGAAAAATGGAGATAATAATGGCACTTAACTTTGCAGTATGGTTATAAGAATCAAAAGAAATATGTAAAGTGTTTTGCAAACCTTATAGTGCTATCTAAATTCTAGTTATCACTTTATTTATTTGGGAAATTTTTATTTATTTATTTGGGGAGAGATTCTTTAAAAAAATTTTTTGAGTTCCAAATTCTCTCCTTCTGTCTCCCTCCACAACTGAGAAGGCAATGTGATATTAATTATACAAGTGAAAGTTATGTTTGAAAACTAAGGTAAACTGAGAGACAAGATTCTGAGCACAATCCATTTATAAGTTGGGCTAGCAGTAACTAATAAACTAGGTCAATGGAGTCAATGACCAAAGATCCCAAGTGAGAGCCAACAGGATCTTTTCAACTTAGATGTATCTTCCTTCTGATTGGCCCAACAGTACAACATTTGGAGGGGTGTATGGAGTGTTTAGGAAGGACTAGCAGCTCTGGTGTGGGCTTACTGAGCCCTTTTCAGGGCTGCTTATCCACCTTTGGTGTCCATCTGTTACCTAACTCTCACCTGTGGCTCCAAGAAGCTACAGCATGTGCAGCAGCCATACTCCAGTGAAAACCATGGAGCAGGTGGGCCAAACCAGATCTCCAACCTATTAGTGAATAAGAGGGATGTCTACCCCAAGCATATGAAGTCTTGTCCTAGGAGGATGGGCAGAGGAGAACAATTTATTCCAATGGCCATGAAGATGGCAGAAATAGGTGTGTTGGAGAGCTTAGAACTTGGTCAGACATTGAAGATGTTGAGCCATTGCCAGTCTTCCTGACTTTTTTCTTGCCACTGAACTTCAATGACTCTGGAAGAGAGAATGAGGCTAATGATTTTGTGCAACTATGCCTCACTTAAATTCAATTCACACCGAAGTCAAGACATTCACCCCTGATATCACTGGTCCTCTTCAAACCAATGGACAACAACAACATTATTCAGACTTCCTCTGACAGAGGTAAGACAAGGCTGATTGGTAGACATTTTAATGAGGAGGTGACTTCAAATCATCCTCAGGTGATAGGTGTCTATAGACATGGGTGGAGTCTGCAAGGGCTTTGGTTGAATCTACTTGGATTTGGGTTGAGTGGTTGGTGGCTGAGTTTACAAAGATGGACAATGCTAGGATTCAGATACAAACTAAAATAAATGTCTCTAAATGTGTGCATCTCACATTTCTTTTGAGCTCCTGCAATTCTCCTTTACTCAGAGCACCTGGCATGCTGGGTGGTTCCATGTCAGGTCACTGTTTCCCATATTTCATGAGCAATTCCAGAGTTCTTCAGAGAGACCTTGAGAATGTCCTTGTATTGCTTCCTCTGACCTCCACATGACCACTTGGCTTGTGTGAGTTCTCTGCAAAATAGTCTTTTTGGCAAATATACTTTCCACATTTGAACAGTGTAGCCAGCCTATTGGTGTTGTACTCTCTGCAGGAGAGTTTGAATGCTTGGCAGTTCATCCTGAAAAAGGACTTTAATGTCTAGTACCTTATTTTGCCAAATGATCCTCAGAATCTTCCCAAGACAATGCAAATGGAATCAATTCAGTTTCCTGGCATGACACTGGTATGCTGTCCAGGTTTCACAGGCATACAACAATGAAGTCAGCACAATAGCTCTATAACCTTTCAGTGTGGTAGGCAGCCTAACACCTCTTCTCTCCTACACTTTCCTTTGGAGCCTTGAAAACATTGAGCTAGCTCTGGCAATGCATGTGTTGACCTCATCATCTATGTACATCCCTGAAAAGTATACTGCCAAGGTAAGTGAACTTATCCATAGCATTCAAAATATCTCCATTTGCTATAACTGATGATTCCATGTATAGTTGTATGCTGGCTGATGGAGCACCTGTGTTTTCTTGGTGTTAATTGTTAGGCCAAAATTAGCAAAAACAGCAGAGAATTGATCCATATTTTGTGGCATTTCAGCCTCAGAGGCTGCATTGAGTGCATAATTATCTGCCAATAAAAAGCCACATACCAACTCTCCTTTCACTTTAGTTTTGCCTTTTGAGGTTAAGTAATTTATGACTAGGGCAATAGCAGACCTTGATGCCATTTTCATCCTCATAGAAGGTAGCATTTTACTTCATCAAAAATGCAAGTGAATGATGGAGACAAGAGGGTAGAGTAAAAGCAGAGACTCACCAGAGCTCTCCCCGACACCCCTTCAAATACCTGTAAAAAATGACTCTAAACAAATTATATAGTAGCAGTACCCACAAAAGGACAGAGTGAAACAAATTTCCAGCCCAAGACAACCTGGAAGGTTCACAGGAAAGATCTGTTGCACCAGCCTGGGAGAGGATCACAGTCTTGTGCAGGCCTCACCAGCACAGACCAGGCCCCAGAGGACTGAATCGCTGGCAGTTGTGACAGTTTTCAAACTTCTCAACCCAGAAATAACAAAGACAACTTAGAAAGTCAGTAGGAAAGGGCTATTTTGACCTGGGTGAGAAAGGAGTGCAGTCCAGCCCTGGCCCCAACACAGCACTGGCCCCAACAAACCAGGAGCAGGCCTTAGAAGTGACTGAAACAGCAGCAGTGGTGGTAGCAGCAGCAGCAGTTGCAGTGGGTATTTCTGGAGCTCTTAGCCCACAGATGGTAAAGGGATCAAACAGTTGATCAGAAAAAGACTACAGGGGCCTCTTTGCTGGCCTTGAGGCAGGATTCTGTAGCTTTGCCTGTACTTGGATCTTGGTCACAGTCCTGAAGTGAGGAGGGACACTGGCATAGCAGAACTTGTGGCAGTAGTGGAGAGAGAACCCTCCTCACAGTTCTGAGCAGAAAAGAGTGCTTGTGTCACTCACAGACCAGACCACAGGCCAGGAGAAGAATAAATACCTTGGAAGAACTAAAAGCTTACAGGTCCTTAGAAGTATCTTTGAAAACAGCTATACAAAATCCCTGAAGCTTGAGACAGTATATGCTCCACACTGGAAGCAGAATCCTACGTTAACAAAGAATTAAAAAGTCAAGTAATTGACTTAGAAAATGAGCAAACGATGGGAAAAAAAAACACCTCAGACTATAGGATTTTACTTTGGCGACAAGGAAGATCAAAATATGCACTTGGAAGAAGACAACAAAGTCAATGCTCCAACATTCAAAGCCTCCAAGAAAAATATGAATTGATCTCAGTCCATGGAAGAGCTCAAAAAGGATTTTGACAATCAAGTAAGAAAAGTAGAGGAAAAATTGGGAAGAGAAATGAGCGTGATGCAAGAAAATAATGAAAAACAATGAGAAAATACAAGACAATGTGAAATATCTCATTAGAAAAACAACTGACCTGGAAAATAGATCCAGGAAAGGAAATTTTAAAATTATTAGATTACCTGAAGGCCATGATCAAAAAAAGAGCCTAGACATCATCTTTCAAGAAGTTATCAAAGAAAACTGCCCTGATATTCTGGAACCAGAGGGTAAAATAGAAATGGAAAGAATTCACTGATCACCTCTTGCAAGAGATCCCAAAAGGAAAACTCTCAGAAATATTAACCAAATTCCAGAGTTCCCAGATCAAGGAGAAAATATTGCAAGCAATCAGAAAGAAACAAATCAAGTATTGTAAAACCACTATCAGGACAACACAAGACTTAGCAACTTCTATATTAAGGTATTGGAGGACTTGGAATATGATATTCCAGAGGTCAAGGACTAGGATTAAAACCAACAATCACCTACCTAGCAAAACAATGTAATCCATGAGGGGAAAAAATGTATACTCAATGATGTAGAGGAATTTAATGCATTCTTGAGAAAAAAACAGAGCTAAATAGAAAATTTGACTTTCAAATACAAGACCCAAGAGAAGCATGAAACGGTAAACAGGAAAGAGAAAATATAAGAGATTTATTAAAGTTGAACTGTTTACAATCCTACATGGAAAGATGATATTTGTAATTCATGGGACCTTTCTCATTATTAGGGTAATTGGAGGGAACAAAAGTTGAATATGAAGGGATGGTATCTAAAAAACAAAATTAAGGGGTGAGAGAGAAATGTATTGGGAGAAGGAGAAATGGAAGAGGTAGAATGGGGTAAATTATTTCACATAAAAGGGGCAAGAAAAAGCTTTTACAGTGGCAGGGAAAATGGGAGGAGGTGAGAGGGAATGAGTGAAGCTTACTCTCATTAAAGTTGATTTAAGGAGGAAATAATATACATACTCATTTGGGTATGGAAATCTATCTTACCCTACAGGAAAGGAGCAGGGAAAGGGACAAGGTGCAGGGGAGCGTGGGTTATAGAAGGGAGGGTAGATTGGGGGAGAGTGTAATTTGAGGAGGGACAGGGTGAAAGGAAACAACATGACTGTTATGGAACTGTTTTCATGACTATACATGTATAACCTATATCAAATTGCTTGTCTTCTCAATCAAGGTGGGTAGGAAGGAAGGGTAAGAATTTGGAACTCAAAGTTGTAAAAATGAATATTAAAAATTGTTTTTTACGTGTAACTGGGAAATAAGATACACAGGTGTAGAAACCTACTTACACTACAGGAAAATATAAGGAGAAAGGGATAAGAGAAGTGGGCAGGGTTGTGATACAAGGGAGGGAAGATTGGGGGAAGGGGTAATCAGAAGCAAAGCACTTTTGAGGAGGGAGAGGGTGAAAGAAGAGAGAGAGAAGAGAGAGAAAGAAAAAGAGAGAGAAAGAATGGTGGGGGGGAATAGGATGGAGGGAAATACAGTTAGAAATAGAAACTGGAAAAAAAAAGTTTGAAGAAAGATTCTCTGATAAAGGTCTCTTTTCTCTAACATGTAGAGAACTATGTCAAATTTGTAAAAATAAGAGCGATTCCCTAATTGATAAATAATTGAAAGATATAATCAGTTTTTAGATGAGGCAATTAAAGCTATCTATAGCCTTACGAAAAAATATTCTAACTCACTATTGAGTGCAGGAAGGCAAATTAAAACAATCCTGAGGTACCACCTCATACCTATTAGATTAGATAATAGGACAGAAAAGGTAAATGACAAATGTTGGAGGGGATGTGGGAAAAATGAGACATTAACGTACTGTGAATTGATTGAACCATTCAATAGAGCAATTTGGAACTATGCCCAAAGGGCTATAAAATCATGCATACCCTCTAACATAGCAATGCCAATGTATTCCTGTATAGGAAAAGACCTGTATGTACAAAGATATTTATAGCAGCTCTTTTCTGGGGGTAAAGAATTAGAAGTTATGGGGATGCACATCAATTGGGAAATGGCTGAATAAGTTGTGGTATGTAATTATGATGGAATATTTTTGTACTATTAGAAATAACAAGCAGAATACTCTCAGAAAAACCTAGAAAGACTTACATGGGCTGATGCAAAGTGAAATGTAATTGGTACAAAGTAACTGCAATATTGTAGGATGATCAGCTGTGAGTGACTTAAAACATCTGCTAGCTCAGCTAAGTCTTAACAAAATTTAAATCAATTTTCAATTTTATAGAAATCATGCAAAACATATCTGTATATTAGCCATATCACAAAAAAGCACAAAAACAGAGAAAGTGAGAAAATTGAACTATTGGTGGAGCTGTGAATGAAGTCAGCCATTCTGGAGAAAATTTGGAACTATTCCCAAAGGTCTGTAAAACTGTGTTTACTCTTTGACCTAGCTACTAGGTCTCTACACCAAAGAGATCACATAAAAATGAAAAAGACCTATATTATAAAATTATAGTAGCTCTTTTGGTGGTGGCACAGAATTGGAAACTGAGGAATGCTCATCAGTTGGGGAATGACTGAACAAATTGTGGCATATGATTATAATGGAGTAATACTATGCTATAAGAAATGGTTGGGAACGGTTGCAGAAAATCCTGGAGAGACTTATGTAAAGGCAAGTGAGGAGAACCAGCTAAGTCTTTCACAGTTGAGCATCATTACAATATTACTGTTACTTAGCTGCTCTGATCGATAAAATAATCGAAGACAATTCCAAAGGATTCATGATGAAAAAAATGCTGTCCCTTTCCAGAGAGAGGACTGATTAACTCTAAGTGCAAACTGAAATACAATTTTCTCACTTTCTTTGTTTTGGTGCTTATACACCTTTTATGTTAGAAAATTTTCTCCATTCTACCTCTCCCTTTCTTTCTCTTTCCCTCTTCA
This sequence comes from Notamacropus eugenii, assembly GCF_028372415.1. Lineage (NCBI taxonomy): Eukaryota > Metazoa > Chordata > Mammalia > Diprotodontia > Macropodidae > Notamacropus > Notamacropus eugenii. The sequence goes on along the minus strand of NC_092874.1, from coordinate 334,480,013 downwards.
CCTTTCAACTCACACCCCTACCCTCTGTCTATTTAGACTCTTTCTAACTGTAGAGGTAATAATAATAATAAAGTTTTTAGGAGTTACATATAAAATCTTCCCATGTAGGAATGTAAGTAATTTAACTGTTCTTAAATCCCTTATGATCTCTCTTTCATATTTACTTTTTTATGCTTCTCTTGAAGCATAAAATAGCATTGAATGTCAAATTTTCTATTCAGCTCTAATCTTTTTATTAGGAATGTTTGAAAGTCTTTCATTTCATTAAATAATAATTTCTGCCCCTGAGGGATTATTCTGTTTTGCTGGGTAGGTTACTCTTGATTGTACCCCTAGTTCCTTTGCCTTCTGGAATATCATTTTCCAAACCCTCAGTTCCTCTAGTGTGGGAACTGTTAAACCTTGTGTTATCCTGATTTTGACTCCACAATATTTGAATTGTTCCTTTCTAGCTGCTTGCAATATTTTCTCCCTGAATTGGGAGCTCTGGAAATTGACTATAATATTCCTGGGAGTTCTCATTTGGGGATCTCTTTCAGGAGATAGATTCTTTTCATTTCTATTTTACTACCTGGATCTAAAACATGAAGGAAGTTTTCCTTTATAATTTCTTTAAGTGTGATGTCTATGCAGTTTTTTTTGTCATGACTTTTAAGTAGTCCAGTAATTTTTTTTTCTTTTGGTTAGTCAGTCAGGGTTAAGTGACTTTCTCAAGGTCTGGTTTGGCTGTGTTCTTCTCAAAGAGGACCAGAATGATATCATTATGCTAGAATAAAGTTTCAGTGTGTCCAACTGTAGCTGATCAGACCAGTACAAGCTCAGAGTGCTCTACCACAGGCTGGTACAAATAGTCCATGTGAACATTTGGGGTGGATTCTTTAAATTTGCATATCTTGCATTTCTCTTGAACTGTTTCAATTCTGCTTTGCTCATAGAGCACAGCACCTTCTCTGATGTAGGCATGCCATGCTGAGAGGTCCTGTGTCAGTGTTTTCCTTGTCACACAATCAATTCCAAAGTTCTGTGGGACCTTGAGAGTATCCTTGTGTCACTTCTTCTGACCACCATGTGAACACTTGACTTGTGTAAGTTCTCCATAAAATAGTCTTTTTTGGCAGGCATATGTTTTGCATTGGAACAACATGGCCAGTCCATCAGATTTATGTTCTCTAAAGTACAGTTTGAATGTTTGACAGTTCAGTTTGAGAAGGGACTTCAGTATCTGGTATCTTATCCTGCCAGTTAATCTTCAGAATTTTTCTAAACTAATTCAAATGGAAGCAATTCAATTTCCTGGCATTGTGCTGATAGACTGTCCGGGTTTCACAGGAATACAAACAATGAGGTCAGTAGACTTTCAGTTTGGTAGTCAGTCTAATACCTCTTCTCTCCCACACTTTACTTTAGAGTCTTTCAAACACTGAGTTAGCTCTGACAATGCTTGTGTCAACCTCATTATCAAGGTGGACATCCTTGGAAAGTACACTATCAAGGTAAGTGAACATATCCACAGCATTTAAAACTTCTCCATGTGCTGTAATGGATGGTTCCATGTATGGTGGTGTGGTGCTGTCTGATGGAGCACCTATGTTTTTTTCCTGTTAATTGTTATGTCAAAATTAGTACAAGCATCAGACAACTGCAGACTTTGGTGCATATCAGTTTCAGAGACTGCACTGAGTGTACAATCAATCATGCACTAACACTCCCTCCACCTTCGTCTAGGTTTGTAGCCTTTTCAAGTTGAAGAATTTACCAGCAGTGCAGTAGCTGACCTTGATGCCATGTTCATTCTCAATGAAGGCATTTGACAACATGCTGAAAATATCATGCTAAAAGCACAGGAGCAAGCACAGAGCCTTGTTTCACTACCTTGGTGACTGGGAAAGCACAAGGGCATTGTCTATTATCCAGAGCCCCAGCAAGCATGCCATCATGAAATTCATGCACAATACCGATCAACTTCTCCAAGCAACCAAATTTTTGTATCATTTTCCATAAGCTCTCATGACTAACAGTGTCAAAGGTCTTGGTCACACAGCTAGTAAGCATCAACATCAAGCAACAAGTAACATTTTTATGTCTCGCTCTTCACTGTCACTGTAGTAGCTTTTTACAATCATTTTTTTTATTTGCTTATTTTTCCAGCCTATTTCTTGACTTCACACTTTATGTTAGAGTTGGGGTCTGCTCACTTTGGGGTGGGAAGACACTGTCCCAAGCTTCAGGCTTTTTCATGTTATTGTTTTCAGAGCTAGTTCTAGGGGTCTGCAAGTTTTTGGTGCTTCCAAGTTGTTGTGATCTGGGGAGATGTATGACCACTGTTCTCCTGGTCTGGGCTCCTACTCCCTTGCAGCTGCAAGCATTGGTGTTCCTCTCTGCCTTGAAATTGTATCCAAGGCTATTGCTCTCTTGTGACCAACCACAAGTGATCTTCTCCACTCTGCAACTGTGGTCCAGAACTGCATATAGGTAATAGAGTTGCTAATCAGCACAAGATTTACCCAGTGCCAGGAATGGGTTCTCTTTAATCTCTTTCTGACCAGTTGTCTGACCCTTTTACCATCCCTGGGCTGAGAGTTTCTGAAGCAGCAGCAGCTGTTGTTGCTCTCCAAGCTGACTCTAAGGCATTTGGTGCTGCCACATCCCAAGCTTCAGGCTACGCCCCACTTCAGTGTCACAGACCTCTTCTGCTAACCTCCTAAGTTTTCTTAGGCTGAAAAAGATGTCTCTTCCTGAACTTTTGTAGGCTCTGCTACTCCAAAATGTGATTCGAAGTGTTATTTTCAAGTTATTTGGAGGAGATAAATAAAATTACTGGGAGAGTTCAGCAGGGTTGTTGAGTCTCCACCATCTTGGCTCTACATTTCTAACTATTATTAAGTGACTTTTCTAAGGTCACACAAGTAGTAGAAACAGAATGGGGATTTGAATCTGGCACCTAGGTGGCACAATGGATAGAATGCCAGGCCTGAAGGCAGGAAGACTCATTTTCCTGAATTCAAATCTGGCATCAGACATTTACTAGTTATGTGTTTCTGGACAAATCACTTAACCCAATTTGCCTCAGTTTCTTCATCTGTAAAATGAGCTAGAGAAGGAAATGGCAAACCATGCCATTAAGAATACCCCAAATGGTGTCATGAAGAGTCAGATATGACCAAACAACAACTCTGATTCCAGTGTTCTTTCAACTTCATGACTTTCAAATTTATGTATCTAGTCTCTGAATCTCCCCTGAGATCCAATACCACATCTTCACCATGAAAGCCTGAGGCTATCACAAGCTAACCAAGTCCAGAATGGCACTCTTTAGTTCCCTCTTAAAACTGCCCAATCTCCCAAATTCCCCATTACTGTTTATGAAACTGTCTAAACCACCCAAGTTGGAACCCTGTTTCCATCTTTTCTTTCTCTATTTGCTCACAATGAATCAGTTGCCAAGTCCTGTTGATTATAGAACTGCTTCTCCTCTTCACTCAAGCTGCCATTCTCCTAAATTCATCCTTTAGTCACTTCTTGTCTGGACTGTGACAATAACTTCCCAAATGCTCTCCCTGTTTCCAGTCCCTTTCCCTCTAATCCATCTTGCCAAAATAATCTTCCTAATGCCTAGGCCTAAGTATGCTCAGAAACTTTTAGTGCTGGTCTGTTACTGCTAGAAAATGGAAAACTCTTAATGTGGCATTTAAGGCCCCTCTGTAATCTAACTCCAACCTACCTTCCTTTCTCACGAATACCTGAGTTCTAACAAGACTGGACTATTAGGTGATCCTAGAAATCAACGTGCCAATCTCATGAGTTGGTGTAGACTTATCTATTCCTCTATGAATTAAATTCACTTCCTCAAAGCCAGTTTTTGGAATCCTTATCTTTAAAGCTCACCTCCAATACTACTTCGTAGTGTAGCTTTTTTTTTCTTATCCTCCCAGTTAAACATGTTCAGAACCTTCTAAGATTTCCCTAGAATATTTTGTCTGAATCTCTCCTTTGCCCTCATCATTGTATCAAACGTAATTTGTGTAAACTTCTTATCTCTCCTGATATTATAAATGTGTCCTTACGTTCTGTACCCGAACACAGGGATGATGTCATTTATTTTGTGTTTGTATTAGTAATACCTAACACTGGGCCTTTCTCAAATACTAGGTGCTTAATAAATGTTCATTCAACTGAATTGAATTGAATATATTAAAAGGGGTACCTGGTGAAATGGAAAGGAAATTTGTTTTGAGTAACTTCAGAAGGCAGAACTAAGAAAAATAAAAGTGAAAGTTATATAGGGGCAGATTTCAGCCCTGATAAAAGGTAGAGAACTTTGTAAGAACTTGAACCATTCAGCAATCTAAAGGCCTGCTTTGTGAGGTAGGGAGTTCTGAGCCTGAAAGTGTTAGGCAGAGGTTAAATAATTCCCTCACTGGGGCTCTCAGACAGGGTTTCTGTACTGTGCTGGAGCTCTCAGGTCAAGTGCGAGTTTAAGATTCAATGGTTTTATGATAAAATAAAAGTTCCTGCTGGGCAGTGATCAAAGAAGAGCTTTTCACTTGAATGACTAGGATCCCATTACAATTTATACACATAATTTCAGATGAAAGATGTTTGAAATTTTAACAAAGCAAAAAGAGTGGGTGGGTAGGAGGAGCTTAGATACACCAGGTTGCATCAGCTACAGTTTGATCTCTAATATTGACCTTTCCCTATTTGGAGATAAAAATCAGACTTAAAAGAAAAACTTTGCTCAGACCTTGGGGAATAAAGGGCAAGGGTTGGGACTTTGTGAGAGGAAAGTTAGGTAAAGAGTGACCACAGGCCTCCAGTGATATAGACACATGAGGATACAGTGGTGTTGTAGGAGGTTTTTAAAATTCTTTTTCTCCATTACTAATTTGTGTCCAGCAAGACTTTAATTATGAGAAAAGTCACTTAGCTGCTGAGATTTTCCTGATACTCAATTATTTCCATTGAGATAAGAAACTTCACCTAGTAAAAGAATTTGTGATACATGTGGTGGCTGTAAAGCCCAGACTCCCTCCACCCTTGTTAAAAGATTTTTTGTAAACTAGATCTGATGTGATTTTATCCTTCTATTTTCTTTAAAATGTAAACCTCACAAGCACATCTTTGTAATGTAAGTAGTCCAAAAATTGTATTCTTTTTCTTTATCTGTTTGATTTAATTGGAGACTACCTAAACTTTTAAGAAAGCTTTTTTTGAGGATCCAGAATTATTTGAAAATTCTGGGCCTTTGCAGAAGCATGTATAATAAACCTTGGTTTTGCCTCCTAGATTTCTATTGAGAAATATGATGGGTAGCAATAACTAAGAATCATTGGATATTTCCAAAAGAGTGGTTATTTCTTCCTCCTCTCCCTTCTTCTCTTCAAGGGAATCACGTCAGGCTGACAGTATGCTGGTATGCTCAATGTCATGATCAATGATTGACAAGGGGCAATGACTGAGAAAGAAGCCTTGAGCTTCCAGGACTTTACCCACAGCATATATAGTCTGTCAAGTAACAAATTTATTTGTCCACCTACTACAGGGCTGCAAATAGGGCTGTGTCGGGCCAGAAGAACCATCTCTACCACCAGTGATGTTTCCTTAGTGCTTGAAATGGGAACCGGCCAGGGGGCAGAGGTAAGGAAGGAGGGAAAGGGGGAATCAACAGTAGATCAATTAAGTCTTTATTGAACGGATTACTTTGTAATCTGCACGTTCTAGGACAAAAAAAAAAAAAGATTAAGACAATACTGGTCTCTGGTTTCAAGGTACTCTGGAACTAGCTGGGGGAAAGGAGGTACTCCAATACCCCCAAAGTGCTAATTCAAAATTCATTTGGACCTGCAATGTGCCAGGCACTTCTGTAGGTCATAAGGATACCAAGACCTAAAAGAAAAGTCCCTGCACTCAAGCAACTTATGTTCTCCTGACAAGAAGGAAGGGGTGCAAAGGCCTTGCAGATCTACAGACCGTCCCTAGCAAGATCACAGTCCAGGTAAGATCTCGCGTCTTCCTCAGCCTCTTCCTCTTGCTGTTCCTCTGCTACTTCCCTCTCTCCTTTCCAACTCTGCTCTTCAAGAAGTCTTTCTTAATCTGCCTCCATCCATTCAATCGCTCCAGCCTCCCACTCCGACAGACTGTGAAATAAAGCGTTCTCTGCATGCTTTTGCTGCCTCCTACTAGCCCATGGAAAGTGATCGACAGTCGCCCCTAGAGATTCTGGCATTCCTTCGGAATGGACTTGGGGGAATGGCACACCTTGCAAAGTTTGACTCCGGGGGTCCCGGAGTGAAGGGGAAGACCCTGGATGAGTTTAAGGCCGAGCTGGAGGTGAGTGGGCGGAGAAGCCAGCTCCCCGACGCCGAGGGTGCGGGTCATCAGTTTTGGGTCTAACTGGGACTGTTTGTACTAGGCATGCACGGCCCCAGGCCAAACTCCCGTAGGAGGAGGGGGGGAGAGGAGGTGGAGAGGCTGGGGGAGGGGGCTCTTTCCAGGACAAAGTCCACCTCCTCGATTCCCGCAGGGGAAGTTATTTATATCTACTCCCCCCAATCCTAACCTCCCAATCCCTTCACCAGCAGAGGAGAGGGCCAACAGGTCAGTAACCCCAGGTGGGATAAGAAGGATGGTTGCTACTGAGCGTGTAGAGAGCGGGTGGGCTGGGGGTAGTGAGCCCCCGGCAGCGGGACCCAGAGCCGATCCAGTCCGCCAGGTACCGAAGGACACGTGGTGGCTCTCGGGCACCTGAGACCCACCTGGGAAGTTCTCTTTAAGAGACTGGGGAAGAGCCCCCTCGAAACTTCCTGGGACTCGTAGTTCCATCCCCTCCTGTAGAGCTCCGGGGCTCGTGAAAGGCCATGGAGGATGGGGAGGGAGCGGACTACATTTCCCAGAAGGCTCTACGCGAAGCTTGTGAATCGGGATCCCGGGCAGCTGGGGTTAACCTGGGAAGTGACAGTGGGGATGGACCAAGAAATTTAGGGGCTAGCGAAAGTGGGGGACCCTCTTGACCTCACTCCCGGATCCAGGGTTGCGGCGGCCTTGGGACTATGGGGTGACTGGGCGGACCAGGAGGCGGGGTGGGGAAAGACCCGAGGCGGGGGACCATGTGGGGCCAGGTAGCGGAGTACGACTGCTGTGGAGGACTCGGGAATGTGAATTTTTACCAGGTACGGGGCGGAGCCAGGGTGGGCGGCGCGTACTGGGGGGCCGGGGTGTGTGGGTGCGCAGTTGCCGACGTGCGGGGGCGATGCGGGGGTGGCGTGCGCAGGTGCAGGGTTTCTTAGGCGCACAGGTGCGGGGTCGGGTCAGTGCACGGGGTCAGAGGGCACCGAGGGGCATTGGAGGGGCACCGAGCGCTCTGGCTGAGTTCCAGCCTCCAGGAGCTGTCGGACCGGCACGTCGGGGCTTCTGATCGCAGGTAGCCCCACTGTGTCCCCCTCAGTGCCTCAATTCCATCACCCAGGGAGGCTGGAAACTCGGCGGCCTCCGGAGCCCTTGCTCTCAGAGCTGGTGGTGATTTCTCTCCCCTTTCTCGCCCTCCTCACCTTTCCTCTTCAGCAAAATGGGAAGTTAAGAAAATTTGGTCCATTCTCCTCCACTGTCCTCCCAAGGGGACCCTCACTCCCATTGACGTGTCTTTAGTGACCTGAACCCTTGGTTTGCTTTAAATAGCTTCCATTTCCACTGTTCCTTTTAGAAACATTTGTTAAGCACCTAATCTGTGTCGGTCACTAGGACACAAATACTAGGGGAAGAAGCAGATCCTGCCCTCTACGAGTTTACTTTCTGCTGTGGGGACATGACATTTATCACCCTAAGTAAATAAACACTAATTGGAACTTCGTGTAGAGGATGGCTATTGAGCTGAGCCTGGTAGGAAATTTAAGAATTCTAAAAGGCGATGGTGAAGGCAAGAAAGCATTCTAGGCATTAGGACCTGTATGCAAAGGTAGGAATAAGGAAATCAACAAATACTTATGGAATACTTTGCCCAAATTTTTGCCTTTCTTTGTACTTCCAGAGTTGAGCAGAGTGTAGTTAGCAAAACCAAGTTTGTTGCTTGGCGTAGACTTATACAATAGCTTGCTTCCCTGCCTGTAGACTTCCTCCCATAGTAATCCCCCAAGCTGATTAAATTAACTTGAATTTGGGTTGAGTGGGAGGTGCATAAAGTTACAAAAGTGGACCATGCTGGAGTGGAAATACAAATTAAAATAACAGAACTGAGACCCAAATGACTAGAGGCTATCTGAGTCATTACCAGACGGAATAGGGACTAAAGAAATTTTACCCCAGATATTGTGTTTTAATAGGACTAACTTGAGAGAGGATGGCCCCCAAACTATCAAGCTTAAAACCATTCACCCCTTGATTTTTGAGACCACCAGTGACTGAGGCATTGATAAATTCCATTGAGGGGGGCGGCAATCCCTTTTGGTAAGTTGACCTTACAGAAACAGCAGTGCTTGGAGAAGGAATGAGAGAAGGGCGAACATTCATTCTCTTTCCTAGTAACCCATTCCCATTGTCCATTTCATCTGCACATTATAGCTTATTAGGACTCAGGTGTCTCCTACAGTTGTCTGGTTTCTGAAAACATCTCCTCTTGGGCATTTTGGAATGTGCCTCTTCTCAAAATACCTCTGAATGGGGCCTCTATAAGACCTGCTTCTCTGGTTCAAATTACCTGCAGATTACCTTAGATACTTCTGCTATAATCTTTTGCAAAACAGATCAGTACAATTTAGTACAAACATCCTCCTGAATTTAGTTTTCCAATAACCAGCTCAAACATCAGGAACTCATAATTCACCCAACACTTCAGAGCATTTAAGCTTTTACATACCCCTTGCAGTTTCTTTCTCTGAACCCTGTATCTGCCAATAACAGGCTGAAGGAAAAATCTTAAAAAAAAGAAATCCATGAGGGTCTGAATTGTGAAAATGAGCCTGTTTCTTTTATTAATAGGAAAATATTTTTTATTTCTTGACAGTCATCAATTTTATATGCCAATTTTTCATTTAATTTTGAGAGCTCATTACTAAAACATACTCAAAACCTGTATTTCTCATTATGAACATTTGGAAGCCAAACATGTATGTATGTAGGTATGTATGTACACACACATACAACTTCTTAGAGAAAAGTCTGATCCTGTTTTCTCAAAGTTTTCTATTGCTTTTAATTTAAAAATTTTTTTTAAAGTAGAAAAACCTTTACAGCTATGTTTAATTCCCCCTTGGAAAGACATAATCCCTATTTCATTCTAAGAGAATGAGATACTTTCAGGGACCTAATCTTATACATGAATATATAACTATTAGGAAAGGAAGATGACAAACCAAAAACCTAATTTAATTGTTTAAGATATGGAAATGAGTATCATTTCAGATTGAAAAGAGCAAGATCTTACATAGTTGCATCCTATTATAGTAACTGTAACATTTTCCTTAAAACACATTGTATGAAATGCTACACTGAAACTCACTTAGAGATTTTAGCATTTACAAAAGCATTCAAATCACAATTTGAAAATTCACAGTAGAGAAATTACATTTTAGTCTTTGACTAGTGAGGATCCTGCCTGTGTTTTTTGTCTGCTTTCTAACTTGGCCAGATTCAGGAGACAGAAATTGTTCCTCTGAACTCTTCACATAGGTACAACTCCCCAGGTTGATCATGGGAAGAAAACATCTTGATTGACACAAATAAACAGATACAGTGATATGAAATACTAGTAATGGAGCTAAAAAAAATTCCCTTTCAGGCCAATAATGGGATTTAAATTAACTTGTTCTTAGCTTTAGTCATTCCTTCTCTAATAGGAAAGACATAGCTACTTCAACCCCTCACAGGCTCTGAAGTGTCAGTATCACTCAGATTCCCCTCCCCTCCCAACCTCCACTGAGGGTCTTTTTTGAGGGAAAAAAATGTTCTTCAAGAGATTATCCCCAGGGGATTTACCTGGGCTTTGTCTTGCCAGTTATGAAACTGTCACACTGAACACAAAACAGCACCCCAATACAGATGGAGACAGACAAAATTAACTTTTCCTTGATGGTGCCTATCTTAAGCTCGGAAGAAATTGGAGCTAGAAGGGAAGAGTCAGGTTCCTTTTTGTAGTACTTTATAGAAAAAGCCCCTGGTGGCAAATTCCACTAGTGAGCTCTTGGGTTATATAACCCTTGGAGGGTTATTTCAAATACTGGTCTCCCTGCTCCTGTCCCTTTATGGGTCAATAGTTATTACCTTTGAAAATTAAGGTAAACTGAGAAACGAGATTCCAAGCATGATCAATGTATGTTAGGCTAACAGGAACCAATAAATTGGGTCAGTGGCCTTTCTCAATGACCAAAGATTCAGAGTGAGAGCCAACAGGGTCTTTTAAACTTAGATGTATCATTTTATTGACCTAAGAATGCATGATTTGAACCTCTCCTAGCAAAGGCAACACAATCTCATTGATAGACATTTTAATGAGGAGATGGGTTAAGTCACCTCAACTCCTCCCCACTACTTTCTCATTAGGAAGTGGGAGTACATGAGTGTAGTCTGCAAGGACTTTGATTGAATCAACTTAAATTTGGAGGTTGAGTGGGTGGTGGATAGGTTACAAAGGGACTTATATTTGAATTGTTTATCCTTCCATTTTTGAACAGAGCCACTAACTCCATGAGTGATGTCTTGACATATGAATGAATTGGATTTAAGTGAGGCAGAGTTGCAAAAAGTTATTAGCCTTACTGTTTCGAGTCATCAAAGTCCAGTAGCAGGACAAAAGACAAGATTACTGGATGCAGTGGGTGTTCTTGGCATCTTTGATGCCTGACCAAGCTCTAAGGGATCCATAGTACCTGCTCCAGCTGCCTTCATGGCCATTGGAATAAATTGTTCTCATCCACCTGTTGTGCTGGGGGATGTCTTCACATACTTAGGATAGACATTCCCCTTACTTACCAATGGGTTTGAGAGGCCTGTTGGTTACCCTCTGTTTGGTTTAGCTGTCTGCCAAGACAGTTTTACTGGGATGTGACTGCTGGGCATGCTACAGCTTCTTGGAGCCACAGGTGAGAGTTGGTTGAATTCAGGTGGACACCAAAGGTGGATGGGCAGCCCTGAAAAAGGCTTAGCAAGCCCTTATACCAGAGGTGCTAGTCCTCCCTAAACATCCCATACACCCCTACATTTGAATTAAATGGATAGTGGGTGAAGTTATTGTCCACAAAAGTGGGTAGTACCAGGGTGGAGGTACAAATTTAGGTGACAGAATTGAGACGAGCACCATGAGAAGCATAAACTGTCTAGAAGGGGAGGGTAAAATTAAGATATAAGAAATCTGAGGTATATAATGTGAAAATATAGTAAGATACAAAATACTGTGGGAGTACAGAGAAGAAAGAATTGTTGGCTGAGGGTTGTCATGGAGAAGGTGATGTTTGTGCTGGGACCCTGAAGAACAGGCAGGAATTGGGTAGAACTAATGGGGAAGGCATTCCAGTAGGAATAAAGGAAGCTCCCTGTGCTCAGGGCCTGTCTTTCATTTTGTTTTTATTTGTATCTCTATCACTTAGCATGATGCCTAACATATATATATATATAGTAAGTACTTAATAAATCTTTGTTGATTGACTGGAGTCTGGAAAGGGAAAGAATATTGGGGAGTATCTGAGAGGTAATCTTATATCATTTTAGTCCTGACCCTCCTTCTAAAGACTCCAGTTTTACATTTATGTCTGTTCTGAGGAAATGTCTATTTAAATGACTTATTTTCATTCCAAACAGTATTTCCTCAAAACAAACTTATTTTCTTGAAATTATGGCAGTAGGACTGGTATTTTTCAAGCTAGAAACCTCCTTTATGCTGCATTAGTTACCTTTTGATTTTTCTTTTTATTTTGTCTCTTGGATTCCTGCTGGGTCCATGCAAATTAAATCCTCATTTTCCTATTCTTTGATAACTTGAACACCACCTTGTCCCCAACTCTAGTCTGTTTTAGATACCATATTTTAGGATGGGCATTGATCAGCTGACATGTGACCACTGGGGGATAGGGGGTTGTGAAGAGACTTGAGTTTTATGCCTTGGTAAATCTGAAAGTGGTTGGCTGGAAAAAAGGGGGATGTGCTCATGATAGGAAGAGGAATTAGCTTTTTTCTGCTTGAAATTAGAGTATAGCAAAGTGGGCACAATTAGGCTTGACATAAGGAAAACTTCCAGACTAAAGCTGTTCAAATGTTCAGTGAGTTGCCTGGGAGGTAGTGCAAAGCTGAATGATTATGTGTTGGACTATTGCATCAGGGATTCCTGTTCAGTTACAAGTCTGACATTCTAATTGTAAAGGGGAGAAGTGTGAAGCTAATTTTGGAAAGGTTGTGGTCAGATTGTAAGGGCATGGAATGCCAGTTAATTTTTTTTCCCCTACTGGTCCTGTGATTTCATTGGTATCAGGTACTCTTAGTGAGAAGATTCCTTTACTAATGCAGGTAGGTTATCTTTTCTGCAATTTGGAATCTAGGAGATATTCTTGAGACATTGAGGGATTAGGGGTCAGAAGAGGCTCTTGACTCCAGGTCTTTCTGATGTGTAGGCTGCATCTCTATAATCTATATTCAATAGCTAATGGAGGTGTTTTTGAAGGAGAGGATGGCATATATTAATCTGGCAGCACTGAGTAGAATTGATTTGTATAAGTTTACCTGATCTCCCATGGAAGCGGGACAAGGTAGTGAGGTGGAAAGAAGCAGTGAAGTCTTAGGAGTGGGGATGCAAATAGAAAGGACATTCCAAGGCAGAAATGGGAAAAGCATGAGGCATGTTTGTGGCAGAGAGGAGGTAACTCAAAAAAAAGTATTACTACTTTCCTTAGGCATTTGCCTTTTAATTGGAATCAGAGCTACCCAAATAAAGACGTGAAACACTAATGGCAGAATTTTAAGCATCAGTCATTGTGTAGTGAGAGATCTATTTTCTTTTTTTCCTCCCTCTTTTTTCCTTTCTTCCTCTGTCACTCCCTCCCTCCCTCCCTTCCTCCCTCCCTTCCTTCCTTTTCTTAGTGCTTGTAGGCCAATGAATTACTAAATTACTAGGTGACCCTGCTTGCAACATTCTCTTCCCATGCCCTCAGTAATATAGTACAGAGAAGGAATACTATAGAGCAGTGGGGGTGGGGGTGGTCCTGGGTTGGAACTATCACTACTGACTAATATACTTTGCCTTGTGAACTTGCAGCTGTTTTGAATGATTCTATTAAACCCTTTATATTAAATAGATCTACAAAAATTCTTTACATTCTTTTATATTGTGTCACTAGTATCATTTCTACCCCTTCTCCAATCTCTACAGTTCTGATTTTATGCAAAACAAAACAAAGTAAACTCAGTGCCCAAGTAGGCAGGGGTAGAAGTTACCAGCTCCTGGAGCTGATGTTGTATGCACATGCTTTCAAGGAGTGATTGACTATATACACAAACCAGCTCATGTCCCTAGATAGGTGTCATTGGACCTGTGCCCTGGCTCAGCTAGTGTCTAATCTTTTAAAAAAGTTTTTAATCCCCTCTCCCCCAACAAAATCTGATTCTGTGGAATTAGGGTTAAGGGTGAGGTATGATAGCCTTATGCAATCAAAGCAATAAAAGGCCTCTGTCCATTTTTTCTCTTCTTGCCACCCTTTCCCCACCATGTGATCCCATTACTCAACATGGTGACTATATGATGCAAGTTGACTGCCAGGTTGGCTGGAGTGAGGACTACTGAACTGGACCTAGGAGATCCATACTATGGTCTCAGCAGCTACCATGGGTGCAAGGTTTTTTCCTCTGAATTGGTAGGAGCAAGAATATTTGCAGATCCTCAGAGGGATCTAGAGGACCTCTGCTGCAGTGGGACATGTGAAAATACCTAGACAGCAAATATGTTTTTTTGGTTTTTTTTTTTGAGAAAGCCTATTTCAGACAAACTTTTTCAAATTAATGTTTGTGCAAATCAAGAAAGACTACTTTTTATGAGTGATGGAGAAGCATGAAGCAGGCAACAGCATTCCTGTGCGGTTTAGTCAGGCAGACAAGATAGGTATCCCTAAACACACTAACCAGAAGTCTTCAGTTTGAAATGCATCATGTTACCAGAGACCACTTAAAATTTCATAATATTAGCAGCCTCCATTTTTAAATGTAGTGTGTTGCTGGAAATAAATGGAATGTTAGAGCAGAAGCATGTAAGGCAAAATCGTGATGGTGTGTGCTTTGTTCTAACTTCCTGAATTGTCTTCAAAAACTCGGTCATCAGGGTAAGGAGCAAATGAGCAGTAGTGAAGGTGTTTTGAGGTAAACCCTAAGTCTTTAGACTGAAAAGTGAAGTGATAAATAGTAGTAGCTTGCATTTAAAAATTATAAAGTGCTTTACAAGTTATTAGCTCTTCTTCACAATAACCCTAGGTTCAAATCTTCCCCCATCACTAGTTTAGTGACTCTGGGCAAGTGTGACATTTCTTCATCTGTAAAATGGGGGTGACAATATCTGTGATATCTACCTCAGAAGGTGACTCTAAGGAAATCATGTGTTGATAACTTTTTTTTGGTGGGGGAAAGATCAGATCTAATTTTATTACTGTAAAAATCCCTCTACCAGGGCAGATTGGCAATTTATCTATAACTTAAGATCTCAGGGAGCTGCCTGGGCACCTGAGAGGTTTCATACTTTGTTCATGGTAACATAGCTAGTATATATCAGAGGCAGCTCAGGTTTTCTGATTCCCAAGACCCATTCTCTGTTCACTAAAATACACTGCCTTCCTTTGCAAACCTTAAATTACTGAATATGCTTACAGGGGAATGATTATATATATACACAAATCAGCTTATTATTAATTAAAGTATCATCTCATTTTGTTGTTGAGGGAACTGAGTTGCAGAGAAGGGACATACCTTAAGGGCTAGCAAGTGTCAAGGTTAGGCTCCAGCTCTTTCGACTGTAAAGACTGTACTTTTTTGGGGGGAGGGGAAATGATTCAAAGTCAAGTGACTAGTAACAAATATATTGACTTTAGTGAAGCTTATACAGTTCTCAGAATCACAGAATGACAAGACAGATTGGGTTAGGTCACTCCATCCCTTCTCAGTACCCCCTAATTCTTCCTCTCCTTCAGCATGGAAATCAAAGTGACTTGGACTGTTGTCCTCTTACTGTTTGTCTGATGTCATGGTGTAAGTTGTGTTTTCAGTGCTATTTATTGATCTGCTGTAGATATTTCCCAGGAAAAACATTGCTTTGAACTATTCCCAAATTGCTGAATAAACTAGGCTTGCTGAATAAATTAGTCCTCCCCTGCCAATCCAATCCCAAAAGCAAATCAAGATAACTTCTAACCATGGGTGCATTATTAACTCAGTCCCTGAAGAGTCAAGACATTATTTTGGGATTCAGTAGAGAAGAAAATGCAGTTTTAAATTCATCCCCATTCACTGTAAGCATAGCTATTCATACTTGTATTCAATACAAGTTTGTATTCTACCTAAATTTTGTTTCCAGATTTGGGAACTGGCCCAAAGTCATAGCCATCATTAACAGAGAACTGACTGACATTCACTTAGTTCAGGGGGAAAAGTAATCACCCTGAACTTCAGAGAAAATACAGAGAAATCAAAGGTCAATAGACATGCTTCCAAATGTCTGACAGATCAGCAGACAGACCCATCTGTCTGATCATAGTTAGCAGAGAGGGAAGCACCAACATCTGAGTTTTCAAAGCCGGGGATGGGTGGGGTGGGGGGCTGCTTAGCACCTTCCCAGAGTCTTATCTGGCACACAAACCTTCTAAAAATTAAGCCCCAAAGTAAAACCTCACCCTCAGAGTATTTATACATTTTTTATAGTCAGAGGACATCACAATCCTTGAGAACCAGTGCCTCATTAACAAAAGGTGTGAGCCTCCCTACAAATCTTCCCCAGACCCATAATGGGTGGGGAAGATCTTTAATCACATTATTCAGTTAGAGGCACTTTATACTAAAACAAAAGCTGCAAAAGATCCTACTTTGCCCTCACAGCAGGACACCCAAGTTGTAGTCCTGACCTGTCATTAACAAGGTGTAGGATCTTGGGCAGGGGTGGGGAACTTGTGGCCTTGAGGTCACATGTGGCCTACTCTGTCATCAAGTGTGACCCTTTGACTGAATCCAAACTTTGCAGAACAAATCCCCTTCGTAAAAGGATTTGTTCTGTAAAACTTGGATTCAGTCGAAAGGTTGGACTCAAGGACCTAGAAGGTCACATATGGCCTCGAGGCCATAGGTTTCCCACTCCTTCTCTCTGATCCTCTTTCCTTTCCTCTTTGCTAACTTCATGGTATGGACCAGAGGTGTCATTCCTGTCATGCCCAACTCCCAAGTACCACCAAACCAGATTAAAATGTAATTGGGAAATGTTCAACAAAATAAATACAACAGAACTGATGTTAATTTGCAGTTTTCCAAGTCCAGCAAGGATCCATTTCTATTTGAGTTTGACATCATTGTGCACTAGACAGTCTTTAAGGATTCTTCCATTTCTAACGTTCTAGAAATTCTAGGATGGAGACTAACTTCTCTTAGGTAGGAGAGAAAAAAGAAAAGAATGTGATCTAGTGAGAAGCCACAAGAACAGGGTGACTGCTTGTTTGTTGTGGAAAAAAAAATCTCCCACACAGATGCCCTGAATGCCTGAAATCCTACCATCATTAATTCATTCCTCTGACTCTGTGCATAAGCCTAGGAGGTGGCCCCCTCGTTGGTAGGGTGTGAAGAATGCTAAGAAGGCACCTCTGGTCTTCACTTTCACCCTTAGAATTTCTAACCTTTGAATTAAGCATTGCCTTCTTCCGGCTCCTCTAAGACACAGCCCTGCCCGGGATTCATTCAGTCTTTAAAACCAAAAACAAATTTTCTTTGTCATTTCCCAATGACTCTCCCCACCGCCCCATTTTCTAACTGATCTTCGTAGAGGTAGGAAGCAAGTTTCATTGTCATTCCTATGAAGTCACTACATTGATTCAGAAGTCTTCCACGTTGCTTTCCTTCACTTTATTGTGGTCATTAAATACTTAAGTGGAAATGAACCTACCCTTTGTTATGGCAAAGAGCTTGGCTACTTGAGATTTTCAGGTGCCCCTAGGGTGATGGGTGGGATGTTGGTCAGACTGGTTTGTTGCTGAGGGATGAGTACAGAAAAGGGGAGGTAGCAGATGTTACCGACAGATGTTGCCAACTGCGTAATTTCACCAAGGTGCCAGCTGTGGTCAAGAGATCTGGATTCTTAACTCAGGTAGTTTGTTGCTTTGTTTGTTACCCTGTGCCTACTGCCTGATGTCCTTCCTCCTTCACTAGCCTTGGTTCCTGGTCTCCCACAGCCCTCTTGGCTGACTTTGGGAAGTTTTTTTTCCTCTGTTTTCTGGGCAGTTTGAAGCTGGGTTCTTTCCATCAAATCTCCAGTTCTGGGACTAGCGTGGAGCCAAATGTTTCATCTTTGGTTTTACTTACCTCCTCACAAATGGCAAGATATCCTGCCAGGGAGGAAAGGGATCTCCTGATCAGTACTTATGTATTGGAATGAACTCATTTCTCCTTTCCCAAGAGTGATTTAGAAAAGAGAGGCCTGCTAAGGGTCATGCTTATACCGTGGAACTGAACTGCTGATTTCAAGCATAGTATTTAGAATAGGGGTTCTTAAACTTTTTGTGTGTGTCATGGACCCATTTGACTCACTCTGATGGACTTTCCAGAATAATGTTTTTAAATGCATAAGAGGAAATACAAAAGAAATCAATTATAGTGACTTGCAGTTATCAAATATTTAAAATATTCTTGGTAAATATTTAAATATACATAAAAAAAACCCAAATTCACAGAGCTGAAGTTAAGAACCCCTCATCTAGACTTCTGTGAGTCTTGACTTCATGACTCACAGTTTAAGAAGCGCCAAAGGGATCATGAGTGGAAAAAGTTTAAGATGCCCTGAGTATTAGTAATAATAGCTAACATTTATATAGTTCCTACTGTGTTGTAGGCACTATGCTAAGTACTTTACAAGTACTATCTCATTTGATCCTCACAACAACCCTGGAAGGTAGGTACCTATTTTTAATACCCATTTTACAGATGAGGAAATTGAGGCAAACAAGTTAAATGACTTGCCTACAATTATGTAGTTAATAAGTGTCTGAGGCCAAATTTGAACTCGGGTTTCTAGACCCTGTGTTCTAATCACTGTACTGCTTAGCTGCCTCCACAGTAGAAGGAAATAATTTGAGGGAATCCGTTCACCTAACATTCTGATGCTCCTCAAATTACATAATGCCTTTGTCCGTCTGTCTTGTCTAAGCATAAAACTGGCCTGGCAAGTCAGTGAAGTTGTTTGCCACAGAACCAGTGAAATGGGCGAAGTCAATATGGATCGATACGTAGTAATACTATAGTATTTACTTTGTAGTCAATGGATTTAGAGTTGGAAAGAAGCTTAGAGATAGTTTAGTTCACGCCCCTAATTTTTTGGATGCTTTGAGCGTTATTAAGCACTTTCCTCACAACCACTCTCTGAGGCAGATAGTGAAAAACATTCTTCCCATTTTACAACTGAGTAAGTTGCTCAGGGAGATCCAGTGATTATCCAAGGTTACCATTTAGTAAATGCTGGAACTGAAGTTCTAGTTCACTTGACTTGATTCCAAATCCAGTATTCTTTACACAGACCATAGCTGCTTCTTCTGAAAGCAGATGAGCTGGTGCCATTGGTCGTACAATTGCATAGTCCATTGTAGCACTGTATCTGTGATCTGAGATCATTTTCTGATATGCGGGTGTATGTTTATGGTCTTGCTTGGGATCCCCATTGGACTTCCCTATCCCACTGCGTTGGCAAAATTTATCTTTGTAATTCTTTTTGCCTCTATTCATTTGGTCTCCTTTCAAAGTTTCCATAGGTGCTTCAGGGACACATGTGGTTAAGCCAATAAGCATTTATTAGGTCCTTAACTATATTCTAGATGCAGTCCCTGCCCTAAGTAAGCTTATATTCTGGGGGAAAAGTTGAAAAGGGTTAGAGTAGGGAGGGAGGTACTGGCATAAAGCATGATTTAAAAAAGCCCAGTTTGGAATATAGCCTGGAAAAGAATGAAGAAATAGTTGACCTGGGCATCCTCTTTAAAGTGGAGCCTTTTGGAGGAACCAGCCAATCAGAAAAAGGGGAGAAGGGATGAAGGTATAGTGAGCTTCCAGGGTGAAGAGTTTTCTATGGCAAGGTAGAGAAAATCCTCTAGATATGAGTGGAGTCTGGAGGGGAATGAATGGTTCAGTTGTGTTGTAGTGAGAAGGCTATCGAATTTGGAGTTAGGAGTCCTGAATTTGAGTCTCAAAGCTAGTATGTGGCTACTTCCTAAGTGAAGTAGATTTTGCACAGGCCACTTAACCTCAGTGTTCTCATCTGTAAAATAGGGACAATAATACCTTTGTGAAGATGGTATTCACCTCCAGAGAAAGAACTGATAGAATGATATATGCATATTGTGGTTTTATCTGTCTATCCCATTTCTGTCTGTCTATCTACCTATCTATATCAGATAGTGCTTTCTCTAGTACAAGGTGGGGATGGACGGATGGAGGGAGACAGTTTGGAATTTAAAATGCAACCAAAAAAATACCTTCCCTACTTACATTGAAGGGTGATTTCTAGGATCAAGGAAGATCGTATATGTGAATATAAATTTTATACTTGTAAAACCTAACATGCTATACGAAAATGTCAGTTTTTGTTCTTGTTCTGGTCTAGGCTATTCTAATCATGGACAAAAAAATATTTTAAAAGAGGAACTAGAATGCTTAACACTGAAGTATGAATGACTTTCTGAGGGTAGAACTGTCCTCTACATAGGGAGAATGATCTTTCTGAACCGGAGACCCTTTCCAGGCTCTCTCCTATCATACCTTTGTTGACCTGTATCCTCTATGGATAGGATCATTTCTGGTGCCCACCCTGAAGCCAACATGGGCTTCCTTTTCAGCCCTGTAATCTGGATTCTTTCATTTCCCCACTGTGTTTTTTTGAGTTCTGCCCTGTCTGTACCCTTTTCTCTAGCTGGATGAGAATGTAATATGTATTTCATGGTTTCCCCTCTTTCCTCCTTGGCTGGGGTAAAAGCTTTAGAGATCCTTGTAGGTTTAGGGGAAAGGAGAGTGGCTGCCTGTAAAAACTCCTCAAAGACTGACTCCCCTTGAATGAACTGAATGTTGAATTACAGCCAGTTCGATTATGTGACATCACCAGAGAATGTGATATCTTGGTGAATTTAGGATTCTGGCTAATAGGAATCACAATACAACAAAATGTTATTAACAATCTACTACGGACAAAATTAATTTTTTTATGATTCAGAGGATTCTTTAGGATCTTTTCAAGTCTACAGGGTTAATTAGTGAAGTCATTAGTTTTCATGGTGATGGAGAGGAGCAAAAGGGCCACTTAATAGAAATATATAGGAACATGTGAGAATTATATATAGAAATAGGCTAATATAATGTATAGAAATAGGCTAATAAATCTGCTTCAAAGGCAGTTCTTGTTCACATAGACTTCTGTTTAACAGAGAACTTACATATAACTTTTTATTTTCAGTTGTGTCTCTGTGACTCCTTTTGGAGTTTTCTTAGAGATGCTGGAGTGGTTTGCCATTACTTCTCCAGCTCATTTTACAGATAAGGAAACTGAGGCAAGTAGGGCTAAGTGACTTGCCCAGGGTCACACAGTTAAAAGTGTATGAGGGCAGATTTAAATTCAAGAAGGTGAGTCTTCCTGACTCCAGGCCTGGTGCTCTACCCACTGTGCCACCTAGCCACCCCTCCTACACCTTACCCCCTTCCACACACTCTGATCCAGTGACACAGTCCTTCCTTGTTCTTGCACAAACAAGACATTGCACATTTCTTAGCTTTGGGCATTTCTCTGGTTGTGCCCCATGCCTGGAATGCTTTCCCTTGTCATGTCTCCTTCCTACTTTCTCTGGCTTCCTTCAAGTTCTAGCTAAAACCCCAACTTCTGCAGGACACCTTTTCCACATCTTCTTAATTGTCATGTCTTCCCTTTATTGGTTATTCCCAATTTATTCTGCATTTAGCTTGTTATAGGTAGACAGTTACTGGTATGTTTCCCTGAACAGATTGTGAGCTTCGAAGGCCAGAGATTGTCTTTTACCTTTCTTTGTATCTCCAGCACTTTAGCACAGCTCCTGGTACGGAGTTGCTGCTTAATAAGTATCTGTTGACTGACTGATTAACTGACTATCAGAGCTGTGCAGGAGAGGAATTTAATGAGGAGTTATGGTTAATAGTGTAGGTTAGTTATCTGCAGCACAGTATAGATGGGAAAATTCTGGTTCTGGCTGTCAATGCAAGTAGGCGGGTGAATTCTGGATTTAATTCCATAGGCAGTAAGTTCAAAGTATTCTTTACTTATCATCCCATTCTCCTACCAACTCTAAAATAGAGGTCACATAGAAGGCCAGAACAAGAGCTTAGCAGTTGAAGTGGCCTCTAAGACAGAAGCATGTTTCTCATCTTCACACATATGGACAGGATGCTGCATCCTCATGTCTTTTGGAATAGTGTCTGGGAATCTCAGTAAACTCTTCCTACCCCCTAGTTTTGAACATTCTTGCCCTCCCATCATCTGCTAGTAATTGTAAAATGTTTTGTGACTCCATTGGGAAATAAGATATACAGACAATGGGGTGTAGAAATCTACTTTGCTGTATGGGAAAATAGAAGGGAAGGGGATAAGAGAAGGTGGTGATAAAAGGGAGGGCAGATTTGTGGAGGGGTAATCAGAGTGCCAGCCAACTTGGGGTGGGGGAGGATAGAGGTGGGGAGAAAATTTAGAACTCAAAATCTTGTGGAAGTGAATGTTGAAAACTAAAAATAAATTAATAAAATTTTTTTAAAAAAGAAAAGTATTTTGTGATGTCTTAGCATGACAACCCATAAAAATAAGGTCAGACCTCAAAGCACAGTGTTTCGGCTGCTGTTAAAACTAAGCCTCAAGACAAAAATCTGAAAGAGACCAAATCTCCTAAGCTAAGGGCCATTTGTTAGGGGTTGGCAGATCCCCAATTCTGGAATCCCAGAAGGTGCCATTTGAGAAATAGCCTGCCCCTGACCTAATAGCTGAATCTTTCCCAAAGTCTAGTAGCTGAGGCTCAGCCCTTCTGTTCTGCTTTCCCTGATCCATGATTCAAGATTGTTTTTGTTAGAGACAAAAGAGGCTAGAGTCAGGGTGAGGAACCTTTGGCCTTGGCCTCGAGGCCACATGTGGCCCTCTAGGTCCTCTAGTGCAACCCTGAATCTAATCCAATCCCTTCATTCCGTAGTGGAGAAAATCGAGGTCCAGAGTAGTATCTTTCCAGCCAACTTTTCCTTCTACAATGTAGAACACATCTAGCTACCCACCTCCATATGTAAGTCATCATTTGTTTGAAGTATGTAAAGTAAATTTACAGCACAATCATTTCTGCATGTCCTAGGCTGATAAAGGTGGCTTTTAGATGGTTAATTCCACAATTTCTTCTTACCTCTTCCCCTTGGGTGATAATTGAGTTATATGAACTTTAGCCCTACCCTGCTTTTTAGGCTTGTTCCAGATCTTTGTTTCTTCTGAGTTGCTTTTACCCTTCTGGTGATTTAATCCTGGAATCACTTGATGACCTGTGTTGAGCTTGACTGCCCTCGTGAAGGACCATGAAGCCCTGGAAAAAGAGAAAGTCATTTCTGTCATCTTAGTGGTGATGCATCCCTTCCATGTGTCCTCCCTGGGGTGTGGTGACCTGGGAAAGAATAAAAAGAAATTTAAAGGCAAAGTTCCACACTTATATGCTTTCAGTTTAATGTTTGCAAAATAGGTGTTTCCAGGACTTCAGTAGTTCCAGTCTGAGCTGCCATGCCCTTAGAAAGCACTCAGTCCTCTATTTCCTCCTGTCCTTCCTTAAATCCACAAATGCTGTCTATTACATACTGGGGAAGAAAAAGAGTTTATCTTTCATTCGTGTAGTTCCACATTTTCATTCCACTCAATCACCTTCTTTTTTTTTAAAAAGAATCTTATTTTTCTGGATGATTTTTACATCACTTTCATTTCCCTCTCCCCTACTTTGTGAGCCATCCTTTGTAAATACAGGCTAAAATGGAAAGAGGGAGGAAAGCAATTTAACAAAACCAACACATTAGCCAGGTCTGACAGTATATACAATTAATATTCCACAACTGTAGCTGTTCATTTCTGTAAAGAGGCGGAGGTGCCTTTAATCAGCCCTTCTCTAGGACTCAGTTTGGGCATCCTAATTACACAGTGTTCACTTGTCTTTTTTTTCGATGTTTTCACTGGTGTCATCATTGTCAATCATACCTTTTTTACGCCATTTACCTAGTTTATATTGAATGCTTTGTACCTGGTATCAAAGACAAATATTAATACTCTACTTTGCATTTTAGGCACAAGTCTGCCAGAAATAACTTCATTCGGTTGAACATTAATATCCAACTCATTTCTGGCTTGGGAGAGAGAGATGTAAGAATTCACATAGTTCCTCCTTGCCTTGTGATGTGTTTCTCTGTTCCTAGATAGTTTTAGGCAACATAGTCATCATGAAGAAAAAAATCACACCATATAAAAAATACTGTTCTTGGTTAACATTCTAGCATACTTGAGTAACAAAGTCTCCATCCCATTCTTTCCTGAACCATTCTCCTCTTGAAATCTACAAAGAAATTTCTGTAGAGAATCTCTTCTGGATAATAGAAGAGAGAGCTTTCCTTTGAAAGGAATGAAGGACACTTCCTTTGGGTGGATGTTTCTAGGGATAAATAAGACTGGAGAGAGGTCTTTTTTATTTTTTTCAAACTTTGGTTTCCATCCTTAATCTATTCTTTTATGAAAGATCTTTTTGTTCTGACTCTACCCTCCCTTTTAGAAGGGGTGTCTGGAAGGAGCTTTTTTTTTTTCTTTCCCTTTTTAGACCAGAGAAATGTCATTTATTAATATTTTTGGAGAAACTAAAAAGGAAGTTTTGTCTTATTTTTTTAAATTTGAGTCTCCCTTTCTCAATCAGACTAAGTACAGAGACCAGTCACAGGCCTGATCCCATGCTTGGTCTATATAGAAGTTTCCATCTGTTCTTTTTTTTTTTTTTTTACACGAGTTGATTTTCCCCTCCTTAGGCAGCCTGGTGCCTTCCCCAGTCCCAGGGGCTTACCGTATTGGTGCTGGGCTTTAATTTAATGTGGTTGCTGAATCTGCTTAGTTCTGCTAGAACTCAGAGCTACTGACCTCAAGCCATCTACCAGCTTCAACCTCCCTGGTAGCAGGAATTATAAGTGTGAGCCATCAGTCTTGGTTAAAGGAGGATTTTAATATGATTCTACTATGGGCACATTATGGCTGTTGAAGTGAAGACATTACCTTGCCCAGAAAGAGGTTAAAAACTTACAGACAGCTAGGTGGTATAGTAGATAGAGTTCAAATCCTGCCTCAGAGACTTATTAGCTATGTAACCCTAGGCAGATCACTTAATCTCTCTTTGCTTCGATTTTTATCATCTGTAAAATGGGGAGGATAATAGCACCTTTAATTCAGAGTTGTCCTGAAACTCAAATAAAATAATCATTGTAAAGTGCTTTGCACAGTGTGTGGCATATTGTAAATACTATATGAATATTAGCTATTATTATCACTATTATCATTATGGGGTGGGGGCTAGGGTATTCAGGGAAGACTTATTGGAGGAGGTAACAGTGGAGCAGGGCAGGGCCCTGAAGAATTAGGGAGAGGAGGGGAGAGGTCATTTCAGGGCAGGTGAATAGTATAAGCAAAGGCCCAGGTAAGAATGATCATGGCAGATATTGGGATCTGGTGAGGAGATGAGTTTGGATTCAAGAAGGTTGGGTGAAGATATTTCTGAGTATGATGTCTCATGGAGGACCCTTTGCATCAGTTGGGGTCCTGAGATTTGAGCTTACATGTCTTTGCCAGAGAGGCTGGCCCACTAATGGAGCTGTGTTCCTTCCAGGCAGAGCTTTCCGTTATGACCCGGCTTCTTGGCTACATCGATGTCACAGATTTCAGCTTTGTGGCTGCTGCCCTCTGCATCATTTTCAATCCCCTTTTCTGGAACGTGGTAAGCTTGTTTGGCATGATGCATGCTCATACTACATGGTTACATACACCAGGTAGTTCCACTGTCAGATAAACCATATGATGTAATATTTCCCAAGGACACATTTCCCTTTTGGATAGATTCCCAGAAGTCAGGCAGACAGTATTTACTTTGACCCTTTTTTTGGTCATATTGATCAAGTTTTGAGTCCCCATTTCTTATCTTCCTTCCTTTCCTGCTATGGAGCAAGCTTGAAATGGGAAGAAATGTCTCACTTTATGTTACAGTTACTTCTGTTATCCTTTGAACACAATAATACTGCACACATTGGGTCCCACAAAAATGATTTGATTTCAACTTTGGATTATAGGGCAAGGTTGGGGAGCTCTGGGAGGTAAGATTAGAAAGCTGAGTGAAGGCCAGACTGTTGTTGAGGGCCTAGAATGTCAGGCTGTCTGCTAAGATCTCACTGAAGAGCAGGCAAGTGAGTTTGGATGACTGACATGAATAAATATATCTGAGGCCCTTTCCTGTGTATCCTTATGCCTGAATTAGAAATCTGACTCTTAGGGCATTGGTGTGTGCCTAATGGACATTTAATAGATATCACCCAAAATCAGAAATCTCTTGTGAGAAAATGTTACTATTTAGTGTTCCTACAGTTCCCAGAATGGCCCAGAAACTCTTTGCTGCTTCAACCCTGCCTGTACTGAAGTCTTGTGGGTCACCTGGTTCCCTCCTCATCTAGAGCTAAGTGCTTCCCTGAAAGGGGGCTAGTAGCTAGGCAGGCTTCCTCTTGACCACTGCAGAGCTTTTTCTACTGCCTTTCTTTGGCTTTCTCATCACTGGTTCTCTTCTCTCCTTGATTGGCTCTTGCTCTCTTGCCTTTCTTTTAAAGATCAAACCAAGCTAAGCATACAAACATTAACTTCAAGAGCAGTAGGGTGCCAAGTAGGCAATCTGTGAATCTCATCTTCAAAATGAGGTTAATTTAGTGATATCCTGGATAAGAGCAGTTCATACTTTGTCAAAGAGTTAACCTTGTCAAGGGAATTCTGCACCTTATGAAGGAAAAGTAAATCCTTAGTGAGGACTTTTATACTTTGTACAGTGAAATTTCATCAGTGATGGAACAAAGTCCTCACCAGTGAGGGACAGTGAGAACTCATCCATATTGCCACCTTTCCCCAGCCCCACCCACTCTTCCTAGCTGCCTCCCTAGTTCTGGCTCTGGTTGTGATACCCAAGAGAGATCATGGATGTGGAAGAGTCTTAAAATGGATAAGGTGCTCCATAGATGACCAGCATCATTGCTTTTATATGAATATCCTTCACAGGGAAAAAGTGTTGAGGTACAGTAGGAAGAACACATGCTGATTGGGTCCTTTGGTCATCGTGATGATGCCATCCTAGTCAGTTCTTGCATCATTAGAAGCACATCAGCATCTCTGAAGCTCCTTTTCTTAAGCTTTGTTCACAGGCATGATGGTTAGTGCTTTTGTTGGATGCCAGTTGGAAAGTTTAAGGGATCTGTACCTAAATTTTGAAAATTGTATCCTAAATGGCCCATGTGTTCTAAACTGTGTCCTATACAGCTTTCTGCAGCACAAGTAACAGGTTCCAGATGCCTATGTGTTTGGTGACAACTGTATCTTTTTACTCTGTTAGAATCCCCTCTCAAGATGTCCAAGGTTGACTTGTCTCTTGACTTGCCTCTGAAGAATGTTCAGTTTAGATGTTCTTGGTGGTAGTGAAACAAGAAGGACTGTAGAATTTAGAACTGGAACAATACTTTAAGGATCCTCTAGTTCATCTCCTTTGTTTTTTTTCTTTATTATGAACATAAATAAATGAGTATTCTCATACACAAAGAACAAGGAAAGCAGAGTGTATGTGAAATCATGATCTCTATGACAGAACAGCTTTTTTTAAAAAGTGTATAATTTTGGTAATACCAACATTGATTGTCCTGCTTGTTTGTGGTCCCTTCTAAACTTCCTTCTGTTCTATTCATTTTTTAAATGTTTCATAGACGTTAATTTCCTTTGGTTCATTATGGCTACCTCACTAAATCTCCCCAATATGTAATCCATTATTGTAGTTCATTTGTTTCAATTGTATCCTACTCTTTACAACCTCATTTGGGGTTTTCTTGGCAAAGACACTGGGGTGATTTGCCATTTCCTTCTCTAGCTCATTTTACAGATGTAGGAAACCGAGGCAAACAAAATTAAGTGACTTGTCCAGGGTCATATAGCTAGTAAGTGACTGAGGCTGGATTTGAACTCAGGAAGATGGGTCTTCCTGACTTTAGGCCTGGCACTCTATCCACTACACCACTTCACTACTCCAATAAGTCATCCCCCTCCAGCAAAAAAAAAAAAGTCCTTGTAACAAACAGCTTTTTGTTACAAGCTATTGTATCTAATGGACAATGGGTACATTGCAAAACAATTTCTATACTTCTAGTCTGCCATCATCAGTCTTTTGGAGTCTTGGTTGACCACTTCCTTGATTAGCTGTCTTAAGTAATTTAAAGTTGCATTTCTTTACGTTGTTGTTGTTTTTACTGTATAAATTGTTCCCCTGATTCTGTTCCTTCCCTTTCTCTTTGATTCCTTGGGTTACAGACCCACTAGTGATATCGCAAGGTCAGAAAGTTTAGTGAGTTTTCAGTCCTACTTGTAAATTGCCTTGTAGAGTGGTTGGATCATTTCATATGTCCCTCAACAGCGCCTGGCATCCCACAGCTTCTCTAACAATTTCTATTTTCCTTTTTTGTCACTTTTACCAATCACATGGATGTGAGGTAGAATCTTAGAGTTATTTAAATTTGCCTTTTGTCTAATTATTAGTGATTTGAAGCATTTTTTTCCCCATGTGACTGTTGATAGCTTGCCTTTCTTTCCTTGCCTGTTCACGTACTTTGGTCATTTTTATATTGGGAAGTGATTCTGTTTCTAATACATTTATATATCGTGTATGCCATACAGAGAAATTCGCTGCAAAGATTTTTTTTCCCTAGTAAACCATTTGCCTTCTTATTCTAACTGCATTGATTTTGTTTGTGCAAAAACTTTCAGTTTTATGTCTTTGAAATTGTTTTGAACAATTGAAATTGTTTTATCTCCTTGTGATCCTTTTAGCCCTTATTTGGTCAAGAGCTCTTCTTTTATCCATAGTTGTAAAAGGTATCTCTTTTGTCGTTTAGTTTACAATGCGATCTTTTATATATCTTTAGATCATGTATTCGTTTGGAGCTTATTGTGATATGGTGAGGTGTTGGTCAAAGCCTATTTTGTGCCAGACTACTTTCCATCTTTTCTAGTAGTAGTTCATTGATTTTTTTTCTTCTATATAGTGAATTTTTATCCTACTAGTTGGAGTCCTTGGATTTATTGATCATGGTGCTACTATGTTCAATTGCTTCTTATATACAGTACTTTGTCTGTTTCATTGATCAACTTTTTGAGTTTTTAACCAGTATCAAATAATTCTTATGACTTTCACTGTTTAGCATAGTTTAAAGTCACCTGGTGCTGTTAGATTCCCTTCCTTTTCTACCTTTTTATAATTTCCTTTGAAATTTTTACCTTTTTGTTTTTCTACATTAATTTGGGTATTATTTTTTGCATTCTATAAAGTAACCTTTTGGTAGTTTGGTATGGCATTGAATCTGTGAATTAATTTAGGTAGTATTGGAGGCCAGCTCTGCCCCTATAGTAGGCTGATCCCCTAGCAGATTAGGTCTGATATTGAAATGAAATAAGATGCTTGTAGGTCATTCAGCAGTTAACGAAAAAAGGCTTACTAATAGAAGAGATACTCAGTGAGGGTGTAGCATTCTTCTTAGGTAGACTTGAATCCCCTGTTCTCCATAAAGAAAAGAAATGAATCTGATTATCAGAGTAGTATATGGTGATTCTTAGAGCTTTTGGGGATCCTCCAAATCTAAAGGGCCCAGACTCCACAGGGACAAACCTTTTTATGCCTTTAGGTGAATCAGAAGCCACCTTAATATGGTTGGAGGCCACCAGGAAATTTTACCCTCAGCTAGGCAGCTTATTCCTTAATAAGAAATATTATTGGGCCAATCAAGACTTGGAGACAGATTCCTTGGTTTTTAGGAAAAGAACCAGCCTAGCCTATATATGGGTGTGTGTGTGTGTGTGTGTGTGTGTGTGTGTGTGTGTGTGTGTGTGTGTTCATCCTTCATTGCCAAAGAAGACCATGCCATCAGAGAAATGATGACATGACTTGCACTTGACTTTGTTTGTTTGAGTGAGGGAGGGCTGTGCAGGTCACCAGCCTCACTTCTGCTCCAGAGCCATCTGAATCCAGTGACCAGATATTCATCAGGATGATTGGAGATGACCCAGGATGAGGCAATTGGGGTTAAGTGACTTGCCCAAGATTACACAGCTAGTGAGTGTCAAGTGTCTGAGATGAAATTTGAACTCAGATCCTCCTGACTCGTGCTCTATCCACTGTACCACCTAGCTACCCCAGTGATTAAATATAAATGAAATCAGCTATCTTAGGAGGTCGTAGATTCCTATCTTTCTACAGGTCTTTAAATAAGTAACAGATGAACATTTGTGAGAGATGTTAGAGTAGGGGCCTCTTCTCCTTCAAGTTCCTTCTTCCTATCATCTTTGAAATACAAGGATGATTCTGAGCTCTTAGAGGAAGGGCCTTTTGCAGTCATTCATGATGAAGCTCTGAAGGACCAGCTCTGTGGTCTCTCTGGCTTTGGGCCTACATGTATCAGGGCTTGTTCTGACATCCATCTTCCCTGGAGCTTGCTGGTTCAAAAGCTCCCCTTGTTTCAGGCCCTGTGAGGTCAGGCTGGATACAGCCTCCCCACAGTCCCCGCTCAGAGTGCCTGAAGCCGTCAAGCTATTTGCTGTTACCTCACTGCCTTTTTGCATCCCCTATCCCTGCTCTTCTCTGAGGTTTCTGGTCTTCTTGTGAGGTCCTAGACAGGGTGGTGAAGCTTATTGCTACTTCTCATTGATGTTCCTGATCATTACTCTTTAGGGTTCTCTTTTTTAGATACATTTACTGTGGTATATGTGGGAAGGTTAACCACCCCATCCTGTCTCATATTTCCAAATTATTCTGGTTCGCTTCCGCCATCAAAGTTTTCATTTCTATAATGCAAACGTTCTCAGCCATTTTTGTGTCACAGAACCCTGTGGCAGTCTAGTGAATCCTATAGACTCCTCAGAATGTTTTCAAATACATAAAATGAAACACCTGGAATTACAAAGGAAACACATTACATTGAAATACAATCAAAACATTAAATATTTAAATATTTAAAATATTATCAAAATATTTAAAAAAGCAAATTCATGGACCCCAGATTAAGAATCCCCTGCATTCATGCCTTATCCATCCTCACAGAGGAAAGGATCTGATAAATGAATTCACCTTATGGTGAAAGTAGATGACAAGCTTAATTTTTGCCCCCTCCCCGGGGGATTTGCATTTTGAAAAATATTATTTTTCAATGCAAGGTAATTCCTTTGGTTTTTCATTTTTATTGATTTTTGTTGTTACTGTTTTTGTATCACCTTCATTTCCAAATAATTTCTTCCCTCTCCTTTAAGCCTTTCTTTGTTACCATAAATTGAAAAGAACTAGAAAAAAACCCCCGTTAAATAAAATTAACCAGCATATTGACTGAGTGTAATAGAAAAGGAAATGACCCACATGTATTCCTTCACTGTTACAAGTAAGGGAGTTTCGCTTTCTTATCTTTTCACTTTGGACAAGTTTGGTAATTATGTATGATTTAGTTTCATTTTTACTGTTGCTTCTGCTTACATTGTGGCAGTTGTATATTTTGTTTTTCTGGTTTTATTTACTTCACTCAGCCTGTGTCCATATAAGTCCTCCTTGCCTCACTGAAATCTTCATATCTATTGTTTCTTACGGTGTAATATATTCCAGTACATTTATGCAACAAACTTTGTTTCACTATGGCTTCTATTTTGTTTTTAAGTCTTTGTTGCCACAAAAAGTACTGCTCTGAATATTTTGCTATATACGGAATCTTTCTGTCATTATCAGTCTCTTTGGGGGAAATGCTTAGCAGTGAATATTAAAGGGCATGGAAAATTTAGTTACTTTTTTGAAAAGCACAATTCAAAATTGCTTTCCTGTATGGCTGGACAAATTCACGGTTCAATAGCATATTATTCCCCTATTGATTATTTCAGTTCTTTTATCAGCATTGCCACTTTGCCGCGTAGGAAGTGCACCTTCAGAGTTGTTTTGTTTTGCGTTTCTCCTGTTATTTATTATTGACTCTTTCATGTGATAGTTAATATTTTACAGTTCTTTTTTTTTCAAGAATTGTTTGTTCCTCTCCTTTGACGTCTTGTTAAGGGATTACTTTGTGATGGTAGGATATCAGACAATGTATCAGGCTGGTAGATGATGTATTTTGGAACTGGAAGGTCTTTCTTGTTTCTCACCCCAAAATCATATCACATAGGTGACTACTGTTCTAGGAATGGCTCTCACACTATTCATAATTCTGAATTATTCTTTTCCTCATCCAAAACTTTTCTAGTCAATTCTTTTCCCTCTTTTTATGTAAGGATATTGGTTGATGTTTACTGTTTATACGTCATGAGATCTCTGGATTACATGATATGACAATAGTTAAATCAAAGTGAAGACAGTGAGTAAACAATTCTACCGGTGGCTTCATTAAAATCACAGGGTTGGAAGAGAATCTTTTCTCTTGTCTCTGGGCAGAACTGTGCCTTATTTACCTGGATGGTCTGCTACACCTTTGGAGTGCTCTAGGGATGATAATATGCTACTTTCCCTATCATTATCACCAGAAAGCTTTGGGAACAGGCATTGTCAGTCTATGACATGATTTCCACAGGCTCATGTTTGGGGAGCACGTTGGCCAGTTCCATAGGCCAAATTGTCATCCTTACCAATTGCCACCATCATCTTCTTTCACCTACCATGATGGTTGGCATACTCACCATTTCTTTTTTCCACTCTTCCTTCCTCTCCTAGTATTCCCCCTCTCCTCCTGCCCCTAATCCAGTTTACTTTTTTTAAAATCTTCTTTTGAAAGGTTGATAACCCTAACTGCTAGAGTCTTCTTTTAGATGCCTCATATCTAGAACAAAAAGCCCACTGGCTTTGCCTGTGCCTGTTTAGGGTATCTTGCTGTCAGGGTTGGAGGGATCATTGATTAAGATTTGCTAAGATTACCTAGCATAATGTAGTTGCTTGATAAATGTTTCTTAAGTTAAATTGAATTAAGTGGGGCAGAGGTGAACTTCATGACTCCATGTAGAATTTTACCTTCATATGTCTTGGTTTCTGGAGTAATTTCTGTTGCTTTCTTGACAACTAGCTTGAGAGTGGGTTGTTTGATGATTTACATCATCATAGATGATGAAGGAGTATGGGAGATAAGGGATAGGGGATGGAATTCCTGTAATCAGGAAGGAGCCAAGTTTTTTGTTGCTAGTGGCAACAAAAAGTAGGGGAGCCCATCCACTGGTTGATTCAGTAGTTCTGTTTCAGAAGTGATTTCCCAGCCTAAGATTCATAAGTAGTACTGAGATGGATGATAAACAGTTGAAATTCAAGGCTGAAACTAACAATTTCATTCTCTCAGTCAGCAAACAGTTATTAAGAGTCAGTTCTTTACCTGTTAGGAGGTAGAAGTTAGAGAGATGTAAGACCTAATTCGTGCCTTCACTGAACTGATAGCAGTAGATTTCAATTTAAAATATATTTATTAAGTACTTATTTTGACCAGAGCATATTCCAGGTGGAGAGATCAGACATGCAAAAATTTAAGAAAACTAACAATACCAGACAGTTGAAGGTTGTTGTTTTTTCCCCTAAGGTGATTTTTAATAAATCTGAAAAACAAAAATGCTGTTGGGACAAATTAATGTAATGGGAAGAATAGGGGAGTCCCAATACAAATTTAAATGTCTTGAAGCAATCTGATGTATCTGTTCTGAATAAGATGGTTCATCGTTAGGGACAAAGGAGGAAAAGCTCATCCCCTCAAAACTGGAGCGCCCCTCCTCCCCCATCACACTCTGACTTGGCCATACCCAAGCACGTCCCAGGGATTACTCCAGAAAATGTAAAAATAACAGTGAAAACCATGCTGCTCCTGTCAAATTAAGGTTCTCTACCCCGGATGAATTCTACAGATTGACTCATCTCCACCATAGTAAAAATTAACAGTTTCCTTGCCCATGGCTTCAGGGCTAAGCCCCAAGGTTGCCCAAAGTCAGGCCTTTCCTAGCACTCTGCACTGTGGGGTGCCCTACAAGCACCTGGTGGACTGGTTTGGGTTACTTACAGTGAGCTAAGTTGTGAATGCCTGTCCCTGTCCTTTCTCTTGCTGGTCTAGCACTGGCTGCTGGGCTTGCTTCCTCTTCCAAAGGGCCACAGTTTGCTCTGCCCTAAGTCACTGACACTGCCCTCCTTCCATTCTCCCCTCCAGTTTCACTCAGTTATTTCACAGGTGTGTGTCATGAGTCAAACAAGAGGTTTGGTTGAGAACATGAGAGTTGGCTCTGGGAAAACCATTCCAAGGGTCCACTGCACTGTTGACCCAGGATGAGCTGTAGTATAACAGAATGCTAGCTTATAAAGGGTGGTGGGTATAATAATATAATAGATAATATAACAATATAATAGACATAATAATATCTATATTAAGAATAGATGAAGAGAAGGATGAAGATAAATTCCTCTACCTGAATTTGTTCAGCTGTTTTTCTAACTCTAACCCTAACCCTAAAAGTTGTATGCAACTCTTCATGTCCCCATTTGGGATTTCTTGGCAAAGATGCTGGAGCGGTTTGTCATTTCCTTCTTCTAGTTCATTTTATGGATGAAGAAACTGAGGCAAACAGGGTTAAGTGACTTGCCCAGGGTCATATAGTTAGTAGTATCTAAGATCAGATTTGAACTCAGGAAGATGAGTCTTCTTGATACCAGACTGGAACCTATCCACTGTTCAAGAGTACCCAGCCCAATGTAGTTATTTGATAAATGTTTCTTGAGTTAAATTACATTAATTAAGTGGGACAAAACTAGACTTTATAGCCCCATGAAGCATTTTTATCATCTTCTCCCTAGAATACTCTGTTATATTCTTTCACCACAGATCCATCTTTCTTGGCCCAGTTCAAATGCCAACTTTTCCATGAAGCCTTCATCAATCCCCATCCAGACAAAAGGCATCTTGTCTTCTCCTTAATTTTTTTTTCAACCAATAAGTGTACAAATAAAAAAGAATGAACGAGTTCTTCCTTTCAAGGAGCTTATGTCCTATTGGGAAGAGACAAAGCATAGAAAAATAAGTTTGAACAGATTTGTAGCTTTAATATGGACTCCTGGGGTCCTTATCCTAATTTCCATTTCTTTTGATTCCCAGAGGACTGGTGACAGCTACTCCTGAGAGTTTGGTGTCCCTAGAAAGTTGGGATTTTTTTCTTTTAAGTTATTGATTTGAGTCCCTATTCTGATTCCTAATATCAATAACTAGTGATTAGATACGAAGCGTATCATTTACTTAGTTAACATCAATTAGTTTTTCCAAAGGAAGTATTTACTGGAAAGGTATAGCAAGAACAGAAATATATACTTTCTCTCCAACCCAGGGGCACACTTTCTGTCCTCCCTTCTTCCTTTGCCCCCTTCAGTACCTTGGAGAAAGTAAGCTCAGGCTTAAAATGACTGCAAAGAAAATTCAGCCCACCAGGTTCACTTTAGAATTTGGCATAGCCACCAGGAGAAGATTGCTTGCTGCAGCAGAATTAGGTATAGGATCTCAGCTGCTGAGATCGATTCACTGCTGGACTGGGTTGGTCCTGTGGTTCTCTTGAGGGCCTCAGTGGCGCTTCACCAGGCATGGTTATGGACTCCTGTCACTGGACCGCTGGTCCACTGACCTCTTGAATCTGTTATTCTGTCTCCAACACTTTTCTCCACCCAAGAGTAGAAAAATGCTAGACACAACTGGTAAAGTAGCAAATTACAAGGCTGTGTGTTCATGGTTTCACATTGGCCTAAGTGGGAAGAGTAAGACACTGGCCTTGATCCTGCCTTGCTTAGCAGCAGCAGGACTCAGCGCTAACAGCTTCATACTGGCTCTGGGTGAGAGAGCTTGTCTTCTTCACTGGACACCAGGGAAAGAAAAAGGGGCTTCCTCCTGAGTTAACATGGTTCTTCATGTAACTAGTTTTGGGATTGTTTGTGTCCCTGCCTTTTCTCCTCTATTAGACTATGAGTTCAATTAAGGCAGAGACTGTCTATCTCCACTAACACCCAATACAGGCTTTTTGTATCTAGTAGGTACTCAGTAACTATTTGTTGAGTGAATAGATGAATGATTTGTGGAAGGCCTTGAATGCTAGGCTAGGGAATTTGAACTTGATACTTGGGCTAATTAATAACATTGTTTCAGTGACTTCCCTGCCAACCTTAGCATCCTAAAAAGTATATGAGAAACTACATGCAAGACTGAACAGATTTTATTGGGACTCGGCACAGATTGAGGCTGATTTCGGGGAATACTAATTTCTTGGCTGTGCTGCTGGGGCAGCATTTGAGTGACAGTAGTAACTCAAGCAATGTATTCAAGAGAGCACATCCTGTCTGCAAGATCTGGCTTGTGCCATGCACGGTGTTACCATTTAGGTTTTTGAAGGGTACAGAGTGTGATATGACTAACAGTCCCTCATTGCCTCTGCGCTGTGAATCATGTTTTCCCAAAGAACAGCTAGTGCCCTCTGTGCTATCTGCCTCCCATCTGCTGTGATCAAGTGGAAGGAGAGCTGGCTGGGCAGTCAGGAGTCCAAGGTTCTACTCCTAGCTTTGACCGTAACTGGTTTTGGGCAGTTCATTATCATTTTGGATGTCCGTTCCTCGACTATACATTTTATAGAGGGTTAGATTACATTAGATTAAGTTATATCCCAACCTTTAAGATGATGTCAAATTTTGTGGAACCACTTGCGATAATGATTGGCTTATTAAATGCTTTGATTGAAGAAATGTATAGTGACAAAGTAACAATGTATGATATACATATGGATCAACAATCCTTTCACTTCTCCTTCCCTCCTTTCCTATCTCCTGCCCTTCCTGAGTTGGAAATCCATTTGGGAAGCCACAGATGGAGGATGAGACTTGGAGTCTGACAAATCTACCTTCAAATCCCATTCCTGACCATAACAGCAATGTGCTTTGGGCAAGCAACTTAGTCCCTCTGGTCTCAATCTGTCCATTTATAAAATGAGGATTGGGCTAGAATCAGGGTTGGGGAACCTGTGACCTCAGAGCCACCTGTGGCCCTCTAGGTCCTCAATGAATCTAAACTTTTCAGTTCACATTCAGATCCCTTTGGAATCATTGATACTATGTGATCCTATGATCATTTGTAGAAATTCATCTATTACTTGGGGGGGAGGTGTAGAATATATTCAACCAGTGGCACCTTATGGAACTATTTTATCTGATTAGTTGTTAGTCTGCCTATTCCTCCTAAGATTTCATGTCTGCACCCTCTATCTCAAATCCTCCCCTTTTCTAGCATTACTACTTCCTCCCTGGACCACTTGTTATCCCCAGCAGCACAGAGCTCCACAAAATGCTACAATTAGTGAGTTGTAGGAAAGCTTCACTTGTGCTTCTCAGTCATTGAATATGATGGGTTGTGGTCAGGTTGGGATGAGATGTGGGATTGGGATCATCAGGGTGGTTGGTATTAGTGGAAAGAACATAGGACTTGGGTCATCCGGGCGCCAGGTCACAGAATGGAGAACTATAAGCAGTAGCCTCTCTTCCCTCTGTCCCCGGGGATACTAATTCCAAGTGTGCCAGGAAAGCTGGGCTCATTAAGAAGCTATCTAACAACAAATGTGGAGGTGGATATGTTTATTACCCTTGGATTTGAGAACTCAGTCTCTGGGGTTGCTAAATGACCACCTTCTCCAGTTTGTTAATGAGCTTTCAAAACAGCCCCTCATAGACCTGCCTACTTCCAGGCCAGTCTCAGCCCAGGCATTCCTGTTTCAGCCAGTCATTATCACTTTTGAAATAATCCCACATAAGATGAGTCTTTTCCTGGCTAAGCAGGAAATATATTTGGCATCCAGAGTCTGAAGGAAATAAAGCCTAATGAAAATCGAAATGTAGTCTTAAAGTAATTTAACAAACTGTGTTCATACATAAAAAGAGACATTTGGCCCAGATGATCTCCTGGCTCTTGTTTATCTTTAACTTTCTATTATTATTCTACCTACATGTGACTGTTCTCCTTCCAAAATGGGTTATTGGGGCTTGACTCTCTAAGACATATGAAGCAAAAATGATTGATGTAAGAGAATATATAATTAGGATACTCAGTATCTATAAATAGGCTACAGTAGTCAGTGGTTACATTCCTGCAAGAAGTGGTGTAAAAGACAGCATCGAAGAAATGTAGAACTGGGAAGGGAAATGGACCGGATATGTTGTGTGAGACTGTTTTTCACGAAATTTGAAAAGAATCACAGAAAGGCCTCTAGTGTGTTGTGTAGATCTTTTATAGAGCATTCAGGATTTTTGTGAAGATGGGGACAAGAATTACACAATATGAGAAGCCGTGGATGGGTCGTATTGTGTACTGATGGAGAGAATACCCATGTCAGAGAGAGCATAGCACCATCAGATTACTGAAGTATGTATAATTAGCTGGGAAAGCATATAGTAAAAAGAGCACTGAATTTGGAGTCAGCAGATCTGGATCTGGATTCTAGTCCTGGTCCTGTTATTTGTGTGACCTTAAGTTATTTTGCTTCTTTGGGCCTCAGTTTCCTTATCTGCAACATGAGGGGGTAGGGCTATGTGAACTCTGTAGTTTCTTTTAACGCTGACATTTTGTCACTCTTTGCTTTGGTGTACACCAAACTAAAAGTGCTGAAGGAGTTCAGGACCCAGGGAAGTCAAGAAGGACTCCTGTCAGAGCCGTCCAAAAAATGGACAGAGGGGTCCCTCTTACTAGAGGTCAGGAGAGACAAGGAGAATTCTTACTTGGGTATAAATGGCTTCAGGGATCCCTTCCAGCTCTGTGATTCTCTGATTGTGGGGTACTATTGGCCCATTTAATTCCACAGAAGTGAAGGAGAGATGGGTGACTGAAATAATATGACAAGAGCTCATGAAAGAGGTAGCAGGATTTTGAGCTTATTTGAAAGACAGGAAGGGTATAGTGGGGACAGCATTCTGAGGGAAGGTGATCATTTCAGTGGGGGTTTAGAGGACAGACAGTTTCGTAGTATGTTCACAGGTGCTGAGGATGTTGGCTTGACTGAGTGGGGTATTTATGGGAAATAGTTGGAAATAAAGTTGAATAGTTAGGGTAGGATGAGATGGCATAGATCCATAGAGTTTAAGCTTAATTCTGTAGGAAATAGGGGACCATTGTAGGTTCTGGAGGTGGGACATGGGTGAGGAGCGTGGTACCATTCTAAAAAGTAGTGTTTTTGTGGCATTAATTTGACAGATAGCCATGTGCAAGATAGATTGTAGGGGAAAGATTGCAAGGAGGGAAGCCAACTGGGATACTGTTTTAGTAATCCAAGTATAAGCTTAGGACAAGATAATGACACTAGAATAGAGAAAAAAGGGCATATATGAGATGCATTTTCCCCCCAAATTTATTTATTTGTTTTCAGTTTTCAACAATCACTTCCATAAGTTTTAAATTTTCTCACCCTCCCCTCCTTCCCCAAGATGGCATGCAATCTTATATGGGTTCTACCATACATTCTTATGAAACACATTTTCACAATAGCCATGTTGCATAGAAGAATTAAAATGAGTGGAAGAAAGCATGAGAAAACTAAGCAAAACCAAACATAATGAAAGAGAAAATAGTCTGTTTCATTCTGTGTTCCAACTCCATAACTCCCTCTCTAGATGTAGATGGCATTTTGCATCATGAGTCCTTTGGAAATGTTTTAGGTCCTTACATTGCTGTGAAGGGCTGAGTCTATCAAAAAAAAGTCCTCACACACTGTGGCTGTT
The DNA here is from genome assembly GCF_028372415.1 of Notamacropus eugenii. NCBI lineage: Eukaryota > Metazoa > Chordata > Mammalia > Diprotodontia > Macropodidae > Notamacropus > Notamacropus eugenii. Next base: position 334,440,762 of record NC_092874.1, on the reverse strand, counting down.
TCTGTGTATAATGTTCTCCTGGTTCTGCTCACTTCACTCAGCATCAGTTCATATAAGTCTAAACAATTATTTCTGAGGTCCACCTGTTTGTCATTTCTTATAGCACAATAGTGTTCTATTACATTTATATGCTACAATTTGTTCAGCCATTCCCCAGTTGATGGGCATCCCCTTAATTTCCAATTCTTGATCACCACAAAAAGAGTTGCTATAAATATTTTTTGTCCATGTGAGTTCTTTTATGAGAGGCATTTTGAAGAAAAAAATTGAAAAGATTTAGTGACAAATAGATGGAGAGGTAGGGTCAAAGGGAAATGAGAGAATCCTAAAATTTGAAGGAACTTATAGGCTAGGAGGAGGCTTGCCATTTTCTTTATTAAGATTCCTAATGCAATGTGTTAGATTATGATCCTGTGATTTTGCCAGGAGAGATAAGTGACCTCAGTGTAAGGGCAGCTATATAGATCAGTGGATAGAGAGCTGGACGTGGATTGAGGAGGATCTAAGTTCAAATCTACCCTCAGATGCTAGCTTTGTGACTCTGATCAAGTCGCTTACTCTTTCTATAGGTGCATAATAGTTATGATAAATAATTATTATAGGCAGTGGTGCCTAGGTGGCACAGTGGATAGAGGACTGTGGCTGGAGTTAGAAAGACCTGAGTTCAAATTCATGGCCTCAGACACTTAGTAGCTTTGTGACCCTGAGCAAGTCATTTCACTTGTTTACCTCAGTTTCCTCATCAATAAAATGGGGATACTAGTAGCACCTACCTCCCAGACTTCTTGTAAGGAGCCAATGAGATAATATTTGTAAAGTGCTTAACACATAGTTGGTGCTATATAAATGTTAGCTACTGTTGTTGTATTAGAACCAGAATCTACATAAAGATTAAAAAAAAAAGTCAATCTGGGTCAGTACCACAGTTTCTTTTGAACGGTGATAGTTAATGGACTAGGATTAGTGAGAAAAAATTATAGTAGTGAAGATTTAGTCTAGATACCACAGAGCCTCTCTGGAAGTTTGAACCTTTGTTTCCTCAGCTATTTCAGATTTCATCTGTTACACAGGGAGCCCCAGGAATTATGGTAGAATTACCCATCAGGGACCCTTCATGACTCTGATGCCAGCAGCTTCTGCACCCCAAGTCAGAATTTGCTATTGAATTCTATTGATCTGGTCGATCCATTTTTGGATGACTTAGGTTGCGTAGGTGTGAAACCAATCTACTTCCACTTATCCAGTCATCTGGATCTGCTCACCAAGACCTAGTTTCTCTCAAAGCCAATGTTTCTGGCAGACTTTGTAACACTTTCTCTGCCCACTCACCAGGAACCAATTGCATGATGTTAGGGACCCTACTTAGCTTGGAGGATACTGCATATGGCCAAACTATTGTCTTGAGCATGACAAGAGTACTATCCAGGCAAAGCCTGGATGGTACTCCCCTAGCACAACACATCCTTGAGGGGTAGCAGAAAATACCATACCATCCACCCCTAGGTCACAGTAAGAATATCACACTACATAGCATATATCATTGCATCCCCAAAATCAGGGGGTCTCAGTCTAGGGTCTTCCCTAGCACGATGCAGAAAATATCACACTGTCCACCTTTAGGTCACAGTAAGAATAATTTCCCCAATCAACACCAAGTGTCCAAGCAAAGTCCTCTTTCATCTTAACTTGAGGTTAACTTCCAAGTCTGATGACTCTTCCTCTGTGGGCTGACCACTCCCAACTCTCACTTGGATTTAAATGTGGGCAGCTCTGCACTCCTGCTCTGTATCTCAGCTCCATGGGACTGCTCTATTTCACAGCTTCTGCCTCTGGGAAAATAAAGCTCAACAGGGCAGCAACAATACTGACACATACTGCTAGCACTGTCATCTCAGTTCACCTCCAAAGTCCAGAGGCTCTGTAATAACAACTCAGTTCACTTTAACAGCTCTGAAAAAAGGCTTAAACTAAGCCTCCTTCCCATGGGCAGAGTTTTGCCCTACAGCTCTATTTGCTTTCAAAGTTTGGAGGTTCCTTCAACAAGTCTCTGCCATCAGAGACCTCCTCTCTACTCTCGGAGGTCTCCTCTCAGCTCTCTCTTTCTCAACCCTGGCTCACCCCTTCAACTCTGGCTCTCTTCAGTGTCTGCATTCTCAACATCAGCTCTCTTTACATACAGTTCTATTCAGCATCAGATTGGTTAGAGTCCACTTACATGTCTGATTGGCTAAAACTCAATCCAGAAAAACAGCATAAGATCCTACTTTGCTTGCTGTTACAACACCTAGTATAGGTGGGGTTTGAGGCCATATTCCTTCTCTCTTCCTCTCCTCTTTCTAGGTTTTTGAGATATTACTTTCTCCTGATTCTCCTCACACCTGTTAGACTGCTCCTTCTCAGTCTCTTTTGCTGGTTCCTGTAACAGCAAGGACCCCTGCATACACAGGAGGGCCTGCTGTACAGGTTCTTAGATCTGCTTTTCTAAAAGGAAAGCAACTTTTGAGGGGTCAACAGTCACTTTAATCAAGCACATGTATCATTCACTTAGTTCAGGGGAAAAAGTCAGCACCTTGAACTTCAGAGAAAATACAGAGAAACAAAGATCAACAGAGAAACAGACTGACTGTCTGACCCTAAGAAATACATACATCACAGATCAACAGATAGATCCAACTGTCTGACCATATGTACATAGTCACCAGAGAGAGAAACATTTTGGGTTTTCAAAGCAGGGGAGGGGGGAGAAGTAGGGGTAGGAGAAGCTCCTTAGCCACTGTCCAGTCTTGTCTAGTCAAACACTTCCAGTGAGTAAGCCCCAAAACAAAACCTCACCTCAGAGTATTTATACACTTTTCAGAACCAGAGGGCATCACAACCCTTGAGAACCAGTGCCTCATTAGAAATTAACAAAAGGTGTGAGTTTTCCAACAAAATAAAAGTCTCCCCCAGTCAAACTTCCCTTAATGGCCCATCCATGGGTAGGGAAGATCTTTAACTCTCATTAGCATTACAGTTCCTCATCCAGATTAAGACTCTATCTAACCATGTGCCTCTCTGGGGTACTGTCCTGGACCCTCTTCTTGTCTCCCTCCACACTACTTCACTTGGTGACCTCATCAACTCATCTGCATGCTCATGATTCTCAAATCTCCCTATTTTGCTCTAACCTCTCTGGACCTTCAATCTTGCATCTCTAACTGCTTTTCAGATATCTTAAACTGGATGTCCAGAACATATCTTCGACTCAATATGTCCATAACTGAACTCACCGTCTTTTTCCCCTAAACCTTTCTCGCCTCCTGCCTTCTTCTCTGTTACTGTTCAAGGAACCACCACCTTCCCACTCCCTCAGGTTCACAACCTAGGAGTCATTCCGATTCCTCCCAAAATCCAAATTGTTGCCAAGACCTATCAATTTCACCTTTGTAACATTTCTCCTGTGACACTGCTGCCACTCTAGTGTTCCCACCATTCTCATCACCTCATGTCTCAAATACCACATTAGCCTGCCAGTGGATCTGCCTGTCTCAAGACTTTTCCCACTCCACTCCATCCTCCATTCAGCCAGTAAAGTGATTTTCCTATAGGGCAAGTCCAATTGTGTCACTCCTTTACTCAACTCCTCCAAGAACTAATATAAAATTCTTCTTTTGGCATTCAAAGCCCTTCATAACCTAGCCCCTTCCTACCTTTCCAGTCTTTTTGCACCTTATTCTTTGATCCAGTGACACTGACCTCCTGGCTGTTCCATGAACAAGACATTCCATCTCTTGGCTCCAGGCATTTTCTCTGTCTGTCCCCTATGCCTTGAATGCTTTTCTGTCTCATCTCTACCTGTTGCCCTTTTTGGTTTCCTTTCAGGCCCGACTAAAATTCCATCTTCTGCAGAATCTTCTCTCTCTTTAATTATTTCCCATTTATCCAGTGTATAGTTTGTATGTACATATTTGCTTGCTTACTGTCTCCCCCAGTAGACTGAGAGCTCTTCAGTAGACTGAACTGTCTTTTGCCTCTTTTTGCATCCCCATCCCTTAGCACAGTCCCTCATACATAGTAGGTGCTTACTAAAAGTTTATTGATTGACTGGCTCTGGCCCTTGCCAATTCCCCTCCTTCCTTGGATGGTTGTGACATTAGGACCTTATACTACCATTGGATGAAGGCTGTTCCCTTGCTTCTTATAGATGCCCTAGTTGAGATTGCTTACTTTCCCTCTCTACTAGACCCCACATTGTAGCCAAAGCTATTGTCATGTTTCTAAAGGAAACTTCTTGTCTCCTGGCTTTCTTTGTCATATCATTTCCACCTGGGCCTTTTGGTTGATCTCACTTTTCTTAGCTACTCTTTCCATCACCATGTAGATAGAGTCATCTTTCTTTAGCATATATTCCCAGTCTGATAGGCAGACCAAGCACGAGAACAGAAGCCTGTAGTAATACAGTCAAATTCTAAACTTCATGGGGGTAGCATTCCTGGAAAATGGCCTGAAAGTCAAAAACACAAATGATGTTATACTGAACCTATGGGAAATAGGAGATTGGGTTCCTGCGACCACTAAAACCTGTTATCTTTCATTAGAGATAGCTGAAAATACATTTTTCTGTATACTATTCTTTATAACAAAACATTAATTCTGATAATATACACGTTTCCTAACACAGCAACCATGAAATAATTTATAAAATGCTGTACACAAAATGAAATCGGTAACATGCAAAGCATTTTTTGCTACTAACTTTTTGACCTTTTGTGCTAACATCTCAATAAAAACCCATTGATTTCAGACAATATTCACTTTTCATAACACATGAAATCTACAATACCATAAATACTGTATAGCAAATGAAATTCTTAAAACTAGAACACTTTTTAACCTGAATCTTACCTTCTACTTTGTCAGATGGCAGCAGGAAGGCATGGTGCCACATTCTATACTGCGGTAACCCTCTGTACCTTGACTGCCCTCTGAAAATCAAAGGGAGGTTGCTGGTCCTTTAGTTGCTGCCGTTACAAGATGCCAAGATTGGCAAGGTCTTGACATCACCTCCAACACTGTGTCCTTCTTGGCTGGTGGATGGTATTAGAGATTGTAAATATGTTCTTTTTTGAAATACTTTTCTTCTTTTTTTGGACATAATGAATTGTTGATTCATGAACACCAAACTTGCAGCCAACTACAGATGCAGACATCTGGCACAACGTTTATCTAACACCTTTATTTTCTTAGTAAGCTACATCACTGACTTTGCACACTTAGGCTTATAGCCCAAAGGACTTGCAGTGTGCTTTGGGGGCATAATTGCAGCATAAACTTGAGTCATAAAGATAAACAATGAAAATATATGCATGTGTACAGGGAGCTTTTAATTATGGTAGGATAAATGAGACCAATGAAGCATCCAGTAGGATACCAGCTGCTCCATAAATTTTCATGCATTGCACCTCTCATTTTTTCTCTATTGCACATAACTCTGAATGTGCACAATTGCCAATGAAAAAATGAAAATGAGAGGTTACTTATAAAATCACAAAAATGCTTGAAGTAGTGAAAGTTAAATGCATAAATGTTGAGGATTGCCTATGACTAGAGAAAGTGATAGCTGCTCAGGCAGATTTGCAGCCCATCCTATGAGCAGCCAGAAGGGTCTCTAAATTGGGGGACTGACTGCCAGCAGCCTCTGGAAGGCTTTGATTATATGGATCTTGTTCTGGCTGTTTTCTGATGGCCTCCACACCAGTAGATTCCCTTGGAGGCCACAGAGCCCCTCCCACTTGCTCAGGTGGTCCATTTCGAGGTTTACCTGCCGAGGTTATGTTCCTCACTTTATATCTTCCTAGTTCTACAAGTCATTTCAGCTAGAGTACACTTTGACTCTGAACTACACTGTCCTGTAGATTCTTGACTTGAAGAAGTGACATTTTCACTTGCGGTACTTAGTTGATGGGTAAAGGCATAGGACCTGAGAGAATAAAGGATCCAGAACACAGTGTGTACAATGGTAGAATTTTCTGCCAATTCCATTACAGTTTGTCATGGCTTTGAGGTCTGGGGAGTAGGGATGGAGTCTGTGTCTGTGATTTTATTGCTGCCACCAAGTCACTGGTGAATGTGATGGACCCTGTCTGGGTTTGTGCCAGTGGATCAACTCTGGTGGCAGGGTCAGTTAGGGCCACTTACTTCAGCAGTTGGAATGAAGGCTCCTTACTTCTGAGGCATTTGAAAATGAGGAAGAGAATTGATCAGTTCTCTATCCATTTCCCAACAAATAATCTCTCCAAATGGGCTACTGTGTGGTGACAACCTGCATCAGTAGTAGGGAGGGAAAAAAGGAAACCACGGGAGATTTAGATGCCTAAAGGAGATTTGTTAAAAAATATTCATAGCCAGCTGAAGACAGGAATTGGGATACCGTGGGCCTCCATACTGGGGCTGTCACCGATTCCCTGCACTGTAGAGGCAGCAGCTCCAAAGATGACTTCCAAACTTCCCCTTTTAGTCTTAAATCTGGCATGTGCAAGAGATATTCCCTTTGGGGGAGTGTGAGGGGATCCTAGCATGGTAATTGGTGGAGCAAAGTGTTATCTGCCAGGAATCAAAAGTCAAGCTCATTATCCTTTATCATACTTCTCTATTTGAAAAGAGGAGCCACATTTGGCAGGCTCTAGTCATACTGGCACCTTCCCTAGAGATCAGTAGTGGCACCTCAGTACCCACATCGATGGTTCATCCAGAACCATTGCTTGGACTTTACTGAGGGCAGGATATTCTGTCACTTAGCTTTGCACAGTCATACTGTGTTTCCCATTGTTTTGTGTCCCTTACATTTGTGTGCTTCCCCAGCTAGATTATGAACCGCTTGAGGGAGGGACTGTCTTATATTTCCTGTATCCTACAGAACTGAGCACATGACTGGGCACAGAACAGGTGCTTGGTGTTGTTATGTTTGTCCTTTGTTGCTGAAGAAGCCCATGCCATCAGAGAAATGGTGACATGACTTGCCCTTGACTTTGCTTTGAGGGAGGGAGGGCTGTGCAGGTCCCCAGCCCCACTTCTCCTCCAGAGCCATCTGGATCCAGTGAGCAGATATTCATCAGGATGACTGGAGATGACCCAGGACGAGGCAGCTGGGGTGAAGTGATTGCCCAAGGTCACCCAGCTAGAGGTGCTTGATATATAATTGATGAATGATTGTTTCAGATGTGAGTCTTGCATCATCAAATAAAGTCTAAGTTTCTTGAGGACAGAGACAAGTGTTTTCCCTTCGTTTCTTAATATGGTCTCATTGATCGCTTGTATGATTGAAATGCTATAGCACTATCAGTCCCCTGGGGCCTGAGCTGTTGTGTACAGTGGTAGTACTGCATTCCAAGTGACTACCAAGCTGCTTTTGAAAGGAGAAAAGAAAAGTGGTGGTGTGGTTTGGATGGGGCTATAATGGCCCAGGGACAATATTACTTACCGTCTTAGGCTCCACAGAATCAGGGAACCTCAGGAGTAAGAAAGGACTGTAGCTCATTCGGCTCCATGCTTTGTCCATAAGGATGCCTGAGACAGAGCTTATGATGTGCTCAAAGTCCCACATCTAGTTATGTTAAGCAGAGTCAGACCTGAAATCCTGCCCAGCGTTGTTTTCTCTGCTGTATTATCTCTCCTTTCCTGCTTCTGTCCAATACTCTCCCACCTAGTGCCAACCACCAAATACCAAGGCCTATTTCCTCTTTCCAGTAGGTGGTATGGCCAAATACCAGCGCCTATGTTCCCTATTCCAAATGCCTGCTCAGTACTGTCTGAAGTACAGGTGGTTTTCCCTGGATGTTTTCCAGAAAGTTTTTTCCCAGCCATCTGCTTACAGGCAGGCCCTGGCCTAGAGCTAAACACTTCAGAAGGGATCTTGCCAGATGATTCCCATTCTGGCATAGCTTCCCAAAGGCTCATTGAGTGTAAAGCCTATTGACAAGCTTGCCCAGTATCTTGTGATTCCTTTCTGGCTAGAATTCCTTTGCATTCTCAGTCCTATGAGAATGTTCGCTGTCAGATCTAGAATCCTGACACCTGGAAAATATGAGGCTTGCCTGCCCTTAGGTAGTGTTCATAATCCAGGGAGCTGAAACCTTGCCCTTTTCTCAGGCTGTACCAATTTGGGGCTTGCCTAACTGCCTTTGTGAGGTGGTACAGTGCCAGGGAGAGAGAACCAATCTTGGTCAGGATGACCTGGATTCAAGACCCGCTTTTTACATGTCCTGGAAGAATTATTTATTTAACCCCTCATTGCTCTAGGTAGTTTATAAAGTGCTTTCCTTACAAGAGCATTTTGAGGAGAGAAAACCTACTTTAGTCATTGTCCTTTTATAAATGAGAAAACGGAGATTTGGAGCAGTTCATTGACTTGCCCTTGGCCACATAGCTACTAAGTGACAGAATTGGGACTCCAACACAGGTCTTTAGATTTCAAGGCCAGGATTTTCGACTAAACCATGCTACATCTTCCTGAATACTGAAGCCTCTGGGATATCTGATTTAACTTTTTGTATAGGGTGATGCTGGGTGTGTGGCAGGCTGGGGAGGGGCGAAGAACATATGTAGGCCTTGGGCTATGCACCAAATAGGAAATAAAAGCTCAACTGCAGATGGAGTTTGGGATTTGACTGTTTGACTGACTACAACTGCCATGTTACCCTGATTCTAGGGCACACTGTGGGAGGAGGAAGCCCTGAGGCCATAGGAGGCTCCTACCACTGCAGAATGACAGGCACACATATACACATATACACCTACCTGTATGTGTTCCCCCACTTACCATAGGGATGGCAAAGGAGAAAAGGATGTCCTCCTCCAAACTTCACCCTCCCTCCACTCACTGTCTCTCCTTTATAAATGTAAATTTTCTTGTTTTTTAATTGTGAATTTAAGAAACATTAAGAAACATAAACATTGTAATATACAAAGAACAGAAAAGAGGATTTTATGTGAACCACTGTTAAGTGAAGTTTTTTTTTTTTAAGTATATATTAAATTTAACATGGTAGTAACAATATTGTCCTTTTGGTCCGTGAACCCTTCTGTGTATTTTTAATGTTACATTGTACCTTTTGTTTATCTGTATCATTACTACTCGCCGATTCTCCTCCCCTTCCTGTCTCTGTCCCCTTACCCAGAATTACTTGTAACAGTTTTTTATATTGACACTGCCTGAAAGTGAATGTCTTGTCTTTTTTTGGTACCATGCACAATTTAATTTTTAAAAAAAATCCTTTTCTATATTATGGACTTGACAACCATCAACAAAAATTTCAAATACATTTTAGTGTACGAAGAACCAAAAAAAAGAATTGTATATGAAACTCTTAACTTTTATTGGGTTTCATTTTTGTGTATATCTATTAAATTTAACAAGATCCCAACAAAAGTGACCTGCTTGTCTGTATACCTTTCTGACCGTCTGCTATCTTCTGTGTTTTTTAAAAATGTTTCATTGAGGCTTTTTCTTTTTTTTTCTTTGCATCACTATCAATAGCTGACCAACTCTCCCAACTTCTGATAGAAGGTTGTATAGTACAGTCACACAAAACAAAAACCACGCCTTGTCTCCAAATCTATGACTTACTCTATCCCTATAGTCTTTTCCTAGGCCTTTTGAAGTCCCATGCAGTCCCTTCATTGATCATGATCCTGAAGTCTTTCAGACTTATTTCCTTTACATAATTGTGGTAGTTGTATATAAATTATTCTTGTTTCTGCTTATTTCACTCTGTACCAATTCATATAAATCTCTGGATTTTTTGACTTTGCCATTTTCATCATTGTTCATAGTGCAATAATCTATTATATTCATATACCATAATCTGTTTAGCCCTTCCCCAATTGATGGGGACACATTTTTTTTCCAAAGTACTACTCTACACATTTTTTGTATAGCTAAGGCCTTTTTCTCTGTCTTTAACCTCATTGAGGTGTATGCCTAGTGTTAGTAAGGCTGAGTTAAAGAGTATGCCCAGTTTCATGATTTTTTTAAATCACTTACTCATACATGTTTCGTGGCTTTTTGGATATAGCTCCAAATTGCTTTCCAGGGTGGTTGGACAAATTCACAATGGACACCACCAGTGCATTAGTGTGTCTGTCCTTTCACAGTACCCCCAACAATTGCCATTTTCCTTTTTTTGTTGTGTTTGTCAATCTGATGGGTGTAAGGTTGTTTTAACTTATGTTTCTATTATTAGTCATTTGAACCATTTTTTTTCACATGGCTGTTGATAACTTCAGTTCCTTTCCTTGAAAATTGCTTGTTCATATATTTTGAGCACTTGGAATGAATCTTGTTACTATAGATTCGTCTCAGTTACCTATATGATTTGAATATGAGTCCTTAATCAATGAAATTTGTTGTAAAGATCCTCTCTTTCCCCCACCCCCCATCCTCCAGCTGATTATTTCCCTTATAACTTTGCTTGCATTGATTTTTTTTTTTTTGAGAGAAAGACAGGCAAGGCAGTTGGGGTTAAGTGACTTGTCCAAGGTCACACAGTGTTACACAAGTATCTGAGGTCAGATTTGAACTCAGGTCCTCCTGCCTTGGAGGACCGGTGTTGTATTCACTGGGCCACCTAGCTGCCCCTGCATTGATTTTACTTGTGTCAGGTCCTCCTGTCTTGGAAGACTGGTGTTGTATTCACTGGGCCATCTAGCTGCCCCTGCATTGATTTTACTTGTGTCAAAGTGTTTAAATTTTGTCTTCCAAACTGCCCCATTTATTTTTATAGTTAGTTCTATTTCTTGTTTAATTAAGAATTCTGCTGCTATTTCTATGGCCTTAATTTTTTTTTATGATATGACCTTTTATATTTAGGTCATGTATCTTATGAAGCTTATTGTGGTATACGATGTGACATGTTAGCCTAAAACTAACTTTTGACAATTTTCCAGTTTTCCCAGTGTTTTTTGTTAAGCAGTGAGTACTTATCGCAGGAGTTGGAGTCCTTTGACTTTATTGGGCAGCTAGGTGACACAGGGTCTAGATTCTGAAATACCCGAGTTCAAATCTGGCCTCAGACACTTGCTAGCTGTGTGCCTCAAGGCAAGTCTGCCTCAGTTTCCTGGACTGTTAAAAAAAAAAGAACAACAATACCTACCTAACAGGTTGTTGTGAGGATCGAATAAAATAATATTTGTAAAGCTCTTAGCACAGTGCGGGACATATAGTAGGCATGTAATTAATGCTTATTCTCTTTTTTCTCTCATTCCTCAGGTGTGAATTGAATACTATGAAACTCTGTTCATTGGCTTCTGAGTCTTATATACCTAATCTCTTCCACTGATTAATTTTTCTGTTTTTTAAACTGTATCAAAGTATTTTGAATAGTATAGTTTGAGGTCTGGGAATGCCAGACTCCTATCTTTCCTACTTTTTGTGTTATTTTCATTGAGATTCTTGACCTTTTGTTCTTCCAGATTATTTTTGTCTGGTTCTGTAAGGTAACCTTTGGTGATTTGGTTTGACATTAAATCTATAATTCAATTTAGGTAGTATTTTTATTCATGATCTCATTTATTCAACTATTCACGGTACAACCATGAATAATTAACATCTATTTAAGTTTAAGTTCTGAGGTCTTTAACACCAGCCACCTCTTGGGTTGTTGTAAGAATCAAATGAGAGAATATTTGTCAAGCATTTATCATAGTGCCTGGTCCATAGTAGGAACCTAATTAATGCTTGTTTCCTTTCTCACTTTAATTCTCTAAAGAGTTTTTTATAGTAGTGATCCTAGCAGTCAGTGAATAAGTGTTTTTTAAATAGCTGCTGTGGGAGATGCTGGGAAAGACTTCCTCCAGAAGGTGGGATTTCAACTTCGTCTAGAAGGTAGCCAGGGAAACTAAAAGGCAGAAGTGATGGGCAGAATATTCCAGGCATGTGAGACAGTCCAAGGCATGGAGGCAGAAGATGGAATATTGTATTCAATATTGACAATGGAGCTGGACCACAGAGTGCATGCAGGGGAGGGAGGTCTAAGAAGACTGAAATGGTAGGAAAAGCCAGATTCTGAGGAACTTTGAATGCCAAGCAGGAGTTTCTAATTGCTCCTGCAAATAATAGATGCCACCAGAGGTCTTTGAACCAGAGGGATGACACGGTCGTACTTCAGAAAAATCATCTTGGTGGCTGAGTAGAGGATGGATTGGAGAGAGATAGGGTAGGAAGACGAATTAGAAGGTTTTTGCAATAGTCCAAGTAGGAGGAGAATATTCCATGGAAGGCCTGAGGAGAGGCGAGAAGGTTTAGAACAGAAGCTGTGGGGAATGGAGTGAATCAATTAGGGAGGAATAAAATATTTGCCTTGTTGTAGTGAGGTCTAAATTTTAGTTAAGTAACATAAATTTACACGCACCCATACAACTTGGTTTTGTGATTTTGTTAAAAATTACTCCTATATAAGGAAGAATCTTAACAATATGTTGTTTATAAGAATGTCACATTTGAAACATGAAGACTTAAAGACTTAAAATGAAAGGCTAAAGTATAATTATTATGCCTCAAGTGAATCCAAAAAGTCAAAGATGGCAGCCATGGGCTCTGTACAGGGCAACAATAAAAGTAGATACGGCACTTTCTGACTCAGGAGAACTCAGGAGCTGCCTCTTCAAACTCTACTACCCCAACCCCTCAAAAATAGACATTAATGAGTAGAAACCTGCAAAGCAGTGCTCCTTCTGGGGGCACAAGGCACCAAATTGACTTCCTTGGGACTAAACCCAAGGTATTGGGCCAAGAAGAAAAAAAATACAATTCTTTTTTTTTTTTAGAGTAATTTATTTGTTTTCAGTTTTCAACAATCACTTCCACAAGTCTTAAATTTTCTTGCCCTCCCTTTCTTTTCCCTCCCTGATGTGGCTTGCAATCTTATATTCTACACAATTAAACAGATTTCTAATGTAGGAAAATCGGGGGTTCAACCTCTAGAAGCCACAAGCTGTGAAAATGTGAACTTTTCTAGTGCTTTTATCTTTCAGACGTGTGGCTCTGTAATGTTTTCCTCTAAGTGAAAGCCCAGTTTCTAGAATCCACAGAGAAGAGCCTTGTGTAATGGTTCTTAAGAATCTGTAAGCAGCACGACTGCTTTTACACAGGAGACAAAGCCCTCTTCCTGTGTCATGGAATCTCTGCTGTAGCTACTTCGAGATCTGACCTTGTTGTGACCACTGATTCTCATTGCCCCCTGCACTGCTTGCTGTAGGTACTAAGTGGATGGGTGTACAGCAACTCAGATAGGCAGCAAACAGAGGAACATCTCTAAAGAGGTGCCATCTAACAACTGCCATATTAAAAAAAAAGCTTAATTTGTCCTTTTGTTTCTATATTATGGTCGTTTAAAAATATATATAAAATATATATAAATAATATACATATAAATTATGTAAAACATGTATAAATAATATATATACAAATATATATAAATATAAGTTTTCCCTTCCCCATTCTTTGAAAAAGATTTTAAACTATTTTTAAAAGTAGATTTTATTGCTGTTTTTTTTAAATTGCCCTCATTTCTCAGTATTCCTCCTTCTTCTCTAGATAGCCATTCCTTCTAAAAATAGGAAAAATAAGAGGAACAAAATAAGGAAAATAGAAAAAAATTAAGAAAATCCAACCAACTTATCAAAAAAAAATCTGATGATGTATGTAGTATTCCATACCCCTGGACCCCAAGCTCTGCAATGGAATTGGGGGAGACAACCTCTGCATTTTACAGATGAAGAAACTGAGGGGACTCCAAGAAGGGGCGTGACTTACTTCTGGTCAAAATTCACTTACTGGTAGCTAAGACTTGCATCCTGGTCTCTTGAGTTTGTGTAAAAACAATAACAACTGACTTTTTAAATAAAGTTCTTTAAAGTCTGCAAAGTACTTACAGATACCTCATTGGATCTTTACCCTGGGACCTGTGTTGCTATCATAGCCTTCATTTTACAGATGAGGACACAGATTGCGTAGCTTGCCCAGTTAGTAAGTGTCCATTTCAGAATCTGGATCTAAATCTCCCTAACTCCAAGTTTAGCACTGCCATTATGGTAAGCTTAAAGTCTAATGGGAGATACAATACATCATATAAAATTAATAGTTGCTAGGGAAAGGACTTTTGGTCTAGTCTCTGAGACTGTGAGTGCAGGCTCTGGGTAGCAGATTCTTATGTTCATCCCATTCAGACTGGTAATATTAATTTAATTATTGTTCCCAGAGTGAGAGATGGAAAAAAAAGAAGAGTGAAGATGGCTGGAGGCCTACAGTGGTAGGTCCTGTTTTCCTGCTGGATGGTAGATGAGTTGTGAAGCATAGTCTGAGGCCAGCTAGACTGAGTGGGTAAGGTGAAGGTTTTCCTTACTCATGCATCAGGACAGCTTAGCCCTAGGACAGGGTCCCAAAGCTAAATGGATTAAATCCCCTGGGGTGGGGATGGAGACCGTTTCTGGAAGCCATGTTTTATATGGTTGGATCTTAGAGTGTGTATAGGAGAGTAAAGTGTGAGAGGACTGGAAAAGTAGGAGATGGCCAGACTGGGAAGAGCCTTACATCTTCAGAAGAGGACTTAATGACGCTCCTGTAGGTTGTCAGATCTGTGCTTCAGGCAGATCACTGACATGATACCTAAGTTGAGGATTAATAGGAGAGAGGCAGGACTAAGGCAAGGAGCTCAATTAGAAAGCATTTCAGTAGTTCAGGTGAAGGGTGATTGTTTCACAGAACACACAGGAGGCACTGGAGTTTTCAGTCTCTAGCTTCTAACAGGTTCACTCTTGATCTGGTCAGACAGGCAGATGTCTTTGGATGGGTTAATAATTGACTTTATTCTAGTTTAGTCTTCTCAGAAGAGCTGCTGATAATGGAAGCCTTAACTACTAAAGCATTCCCTAATCACCCTTCTAGCAGAGGGCAGTGAGAAACGGGGCAACTACCCCTACAATGGATGGCATCAGTTGAGACAGGCACAGCTTGTGCACTCCCCTAAATCCCCTTAAGCCTCAATGGGGGTTGAGGCAGGTATATGCATGTCTCCATGCATTACCTATGGTTTCCCCACTTACTGACCAGCGCCCACCTGCTTTATAGGGCAACAGACAAAGAAGGCATCTTGCCAACATTAAAGTCACAGGTTAACTTTAGCAGTATCATCTGTCACTCCTTATCTTACACACAGCCTCAGTAGGACCGTCTGTCACAAGTCATTTTGAAGAACTACTATCTAGAGTCCTTGGGGTTGTTATCTAATATCTGGAAACTAGATATTCCCACGGCCATGAATCCTGAGAAACTAACTCTAAGGATCACAAAATCCTCCTTACATGTAGTGATAAAGGCCTGAAACAGGATGTTGGCTGTGTGAATGGATGTAACACCAGATGATAGGAAGGTAGCAATACAAGATTTGGCAGTCAATTGTATATGTGGGGTTGGTGAATGAAGAGTTGATGACGAATGTTTTTTGGTTATGAGTCCAGGTGACTGGGAAGCTCTTAACAGTAACAGGGAAGTTTGTCAGAAGGAAGGATTTGGGATGAAAATGATGAGTTCTGTTTTGTACACACTGAGTTTGATACTCATGGGACATCTAGTTCAAAGTGTCCAATAGCCAAGTTGGATGTGAAGGTTTGGAATTCAGAAGACAGAATCTATGGCTCTAAGAATCATCTGCATAGAGAAGATAATTAAACATGTAGGAAATAAAAATAATGAAAAAGCCAAGAATTATTTAGGGAATTTTTTTTTTTTGGAATAAAATAGAACCATAAATCTGGAAGCGGCTATCATCATCAGAGGAAGTGAGGTCCGTCAGTGGGTACATGACTTGTTTAGGGTTTTACAGTGTATTAGTGGCACTGAAATAAGATTCTTCTAAAAACTTTAAAAAAAATTCTTTCCAAAATGTGTGTTTGTGCATGTTTATGTAATAAGAAGAAGATGGGAGAATGTGTTAGTAAGTACAATGGTAGAAATCAAGTTAAGAAGAAGCTTTAATTTTTAGGTCACAACTACTTTTTTGAAGATCTCTTAAATTAAACGGAGTGGTGACCTGCATAGATGGAAAGAGTATTCATACAGATGAAGTCAGAAATCTTTGAATTATTGAAATGTTAAAGAAAATGCTAAAGTACTGGGAGCAGGTGTGTGTATGTGTGTGTATGTGTAAACAGAAGTCTTAGCCAGCGAGATAAGGCCTATTTTACCCAGGACCTTTTGTAAGTAATCGGAAGTTGATATGATGCTCTGTCCTTGGAATGACTTTGTGTTCAGGGAACACTTTACCCTGTGTCAGCAGGGATTTGACACCTGTTCCTACTTAACCCACAGTGGGGGCAGGATAGAGATCTGATTCATTGGCTTAATTTTAAACTCTGGACCTACAAAAAGTAAGAAACAGACCTCTTCTAGCCACAATGTTTGGCTAATTACAAAATAAACAGGTTTTGGGGTGGGGATGGGGTTGAGGAAAAAAGTCTAGTGTGTGTATGATCTGTGTTTCAAAGTCATAAAAATCAACTTTTTAATTGATATTTTTGTTTTTACCTCATTTAGTTTTCTGCTTGCATCTTTCTCCTCCTCCCCTCCTAGATTTATAACATTTTTAATAAAAAGAGAAAAAAGAAATGAACACAACAACAAAAAAATTGCCAGCAGTATTTGCCACCCAGGGACCCTGGGCTCTGCTAAGGAGCAGGAATAGATGTCTTCTCTCTCTTCTTTGGGGCCAAGTTTATTCTTTATAATTTTCACAACATTCAGTTTTGATTATTTTGTGATGTTTCTCCCCCCCCCCCCCCCCCAATCCCCTACATGATTGTTGTCATTGTGTATGTGTTTTCCTAGCTCTATTTATTTGGAATCAATTCATTTGAGTCTTTCCATGCTTGTCTGTGTTTATCGCTTCTTAGAGCACAATGATAATCCAACTATGTTCATGTACCACAATTTGCTTCGGTGTTCTCCAGTCTGTGCGCACTGCTTTTGTTTCTGCTTTTCTCACACCCATACAAACCTATTCTGAATATTTTGGTGTATACAGGGCCTTTCTTTTTGTCATTGACCTCTTTTGGCTTTCCTAGCAGTAGAATCTCTGGATCAAAAGGTGTGGACATTTTGGTCACTTTTCTTACATAGAATGATTGTACTAATTCAGAGCTCTACCTCCCTGCATGGCCTTTTTCTCATAGAGAACAGTGAACAGATCTATCTAAATTTGACTTTAGGGAAGTGGTTCATCACCTGGAGGCAAGGATTCTTGGGAGAAGGGGGCAGTCCTCTGAGTAATATTGTAAGGACCCAGATTGCTCCAATCATTGCCATTTGTATCTTTATGTAGTTCTAGAAAAATGTACATCATGAATAATGGTTTTTATGTCCACAATTTTATATTGTCAGTGTTTCATTTGTACATTTTTTTGTACATTTTTTCTGGCCTTTTAGAATAAAATATGACCTTTCCTTTTGTTCAAATTTTGTGAAATAACAAATTAAGAAAACAGAAATTCATTTAAAAGATTAAGTTCATAGTAGCTATTGTTTCAATTAGTGGATACTAATAGTATAAAAATATCAGGAAATTATTTGACATTAAAAAGGGATCCTCATGTTCAAAAAGACTGGGAACCATTGTGTTAGCCGCTCAATCATATGATAAATTTCTTAGTTTAGGGGAAGGGTGTAATGACTTCATCTTCACATTCCCAGGTTAGTTTGGCTTTTCAGTACTGATGTTCAGATTTCACTGTTGTCTCAAAGTCTCTATACCCTTTACTTCATCCTCCCCTCACTGCTTCTCTGACAAAGTTCTCTCAAGCAGAAGGGAATAAGCATTTATACAGCATGTATGTACCAGGTACTGTCCTAAGCACTTTCCAAATATCATCTCATTTGATCCTCATAGCAATTCTGTAAAGTTGATGCTATTATCCTTATTTTATAGTTGAGAAAATGGAGGCAAATAGGGATTAAGTGGCTTGCCCAGTGTGTTTCAGTTAGTGAGTATCTGAGGCTAGATCTGAACCCCGATCTTCCCAATTCCAGACCTAGTGCTCTCAAGCCAAATAAGGCATGTGCTGGGACAGACCACTGTACTTAGGGGTCATAAAAATTGGATTCTAGTTCCTGCTCTGCTGTAACAGCTGGCTTGTTAGGAACATCAGTTAAGATAATGGATATTAAAATGTGAGACTTTATTATTGTCAGCTTTCAGTTAAACCCCTGATCATATAAGGTCTTGGAATCATGGTGATGCTTTTCAGATACAACTTCATTGTCTCTCATTCCCAAGAATATGCCTTAGGTTAGTACTGTAATTTGTGACACGTAATTTAGGCAATGAATTGTACGCTGTTCTGTATTGTGTGTAATCTTATGTTTCCAACTAGGTTGTAAGCCCTAAATAAGTTAATAAATTTATATTTTGGTCCTACTTCATGAAAGCATAGGACTATACTAGGTGGTATGGACCAGTTAGGAGGAAGAATTTAAGGCAGTGACTTGTCCAATAGCACCTCATTTATCCAGTGTTGTTGAATAAGAAGCTTTTTCACATCAGTAAATTTTTTTAATAGCCAAAGATCACCTGTTTAAGTGAAAAAAAAGTTGTTTTTGATTATAACCATATTGAAGCAAAGCTTTTAAAAGTATTATACACTTTCCTACCTTCTTAAGTTACATGCATAAGAGACATAATGTTTTCTTGATGATGCATACTTATATCATTATAAATAGCTAGCATCTGTATAGTACTTTAAGGGAAAAAGTGAAGGTGAAAGGAAAGCGGGATGGCAGAGGATGAGATGGATAGATAATGTCACAGAAACAACAAACGTGAACTTGGATAAACTTGGAGAGAGATGGTGGAGCATAGAAGGGCCTGAAGTGCTGTGGCCCATGGGGTCATGAAGAGTCAGACTTAACTGAAAGACTGAACAAAAACGGTTTGCAAAATGTTTTACCTGTATTATTTCATTTGATCTTCACTGTTCTCTGTCAGGTATTAGCATATATATTAGTATTATAATATAATAAAGCTATTAGTATTGATAATTTACAAAATACCTGCTACTGTTCCCTGCAGTAAAATGATGATGCTTTCAGGAACCAATGAGATGATAGATCCATTAGCCTTCATATCCCCAGACTGTACTTTTTGAATTTTTGTTTGCTTTTTACAATTCTTCTGTTTTCTCTCTCATTATCGGACTATTCACTTCTGGTGGCTATCAGTGCACCTGCTCCTAGCAGTTTCCTTTCATTCCCCTTTCTAATGTTTCTTATCTGATATAATCTGGAAACCACAAAACTAAACTTGTTAGAAATGTGCAAGTTAAAGAGTAAATGTACTCAGAGTAAAGATTGGAGGGTTTTTCCTTTGAGTAAAGCTCAGGCAACTTTAGCCTGGATTTTGGGACTTCTGTCTTTATTTAGAATTCTTGACAATATTCTAGATAATTAAGTTTCTATATAAATTACTTCTACTTAAATTAGGCAGTAATTATACTTTGCTAGTGGGTCACATGTAGGGGAACTATGTCTATGGCTGCTTGATTCTCTGTTCATCTAGTTGTTTTCAATTAAATGGATAATCTTTTTAAAGGAAATTTTATTTTATTACTATGCTTTTTAGTGTTTTTAACATAAATAGGTTCCATATTTTGTTAAAATATTTTGCTAGATCAATGGATGTAATTGTTATTTTGTTGATGGCATGAACAATTATAGTAATCGTTTCCTTAATAATAATCATTCCTGATAAATTCCTGAGTGGACAGTTTGATCAACCATTTGGGGACTTCCTTCTATAAGTAAACTTCTCTTCACAGCTCTTCAAAGCAATTTGTCTTTAAATTTTTAAATTATTCTGAATTCTTAAACTCTATTTTATCTGTTTGCTTAGCTGGATATGAAGCACACATGTCCATTGTTGCTAACATCTGCGAATAGACGTGAGATGTAAAAATCCCACACACTCATTAGTTCTTTCCTTTATTCATTATCATTCATTAAGGTTTATTGAAAAAATAGATATTTCTGCCATGTGACCTTGGGCAAGTCTCAGCCTCCCTGGGTCTCAGTTGGCTTGCCTGGAAATGTGGTGTGGGGAGCTTGACTAGAAGATCTCTGGGGTCCCTTCCAGCTCTAAATCTATGACCCTATCATCCTTTAAGTACCTGTTATGTATTGAATACACTGGGAGAACCACAGAGATAAATGACTTCTACTTTTAGGACTGTTCAAGGATGAAACATTTACATATACAAATATGGTACAAGTTAGAATATGATAGTTATATAATAGGAATAAAAATTACTAGGACACTGAGCGACCTCACTTCCATTTGGAGGATATTATGAAACTGCTAGCATTAGATCTAGGATTTGACAGACTGGGAATGATGGGGAAAGGTGCATAGGAAACAGTGTGAATAAAGGTGCTGAGACCTGAAAGTGTGGAAAGTATGGAGACTGGAAGTAGTACAGTTTGCTTCCAATATAGTGTACATGTGGAAGAATGGCCTTTAGGAGAGTTAGGTATGAAGAAGTCTTAACTGTCATCCTAGTTGCTCTCCAGTGAAGCCCCAAATAGGCCTAGTTTTTCTTTTTTTTAGTTCATTTTGTACTATAGCATCATTGGACAAGGCAGTCCCCCGAGAGTCCAAGAGGTAATACTCCCTGTAATAGGAAGAGATCAACTTGTACCATGTAGTTGGCCTCCATGGATGACAGTAAAACCATAAACATTCTTGTCCTCAGAGGTCCACGGGAAATGTTCCAGTGGGTCAATTAACACAGAACATGATATTTTGAACTGAGACTGTACCTAGCAGGAAGACAGAGTTCTTCTGCCCAATTTGTGCGTAGTCTACAAAGCTACCCATTATTAAATATTCTTTTCAGGTGAAGTCATACCACCTTGTGAAGGATATTGGATTTCTGTCAGGTTTTTTGTGTTGCTGTGTTGTTGTTTTTTTGTAGGTAGGTTCACATTTTCTCCCCTTTATACCCTCTGGTAGAACTCTTATAAGTGTGGGATAAGCTTGGAGCTGAAACCATTAAGTGCTCTTAATTTGCAATGCAGAAAAGCTCTGGTTGGTAGGATGTTAACAAATGCAGAAAACAAACACACAAACTTAGATTCTCTTAAGGAACCAGACCAACAAGTCAAAAAAAGTGCAATCACAGATACTCATGTATGGCCAGGAAGTTTTTGATGTGAATGTCATGCCCTTCCCTTCTGTCTAAATCTAATCTATCCCTTGAGGCCAGGCTCTAGTCATCCGATCACAGATCTGGAACTGTAAGAGATCTGAGAGGCCATCCATTCCAACCCCCTCCTTTTACAGTTGAGGAAATAAGCCTAGGGAGATTAAATGATTTGCCCAAGGTTATACAGGTAGTGAGGATTTCAACCTGGGTCTTCCATCTCCAGAGCCTATATGCTTTTTCCACAGCCTTGTACCTCCTGGGAAGCTTTCTCAGACTACCTCAGATCTTTGCGTTCTTATAGTAATCATTATCTACTCAACTATACTGCCAGTTAAAACTTTATTTTGTCTGTAAGGCTTGCCTTCCCAACTAGTCTGTAAGCTCCTTAAGGCTGGGATTGTTTTTTCTTTATTTTTGTGTCTTGCACAGTGGTACTTGTATATGTAAATTACAATAGTCAAACAGGTCATTTCATTTAAGTTCAGTTAGGGAGGGGGTAGAAGGGAGGCTTCAGTTTCTCCTATAAAATCCAGGGAGGGATTGTTTTAAGTCCATTCAACAAACATTTATTAAAAGCCTACTAGGTGCCAGATTGGATACTTAATAATTTCTAAGTGCTCTCCAGTCTCTCAGATCCTCTGAGGTATAGGGTCATAGATTTAGATCTTGAAGGGATCCTTAGGGTCATTTATTGACAGCCACTTTCAATTCAGTAAATATGTATTTAATGTCTACTCTGTGTCAGGCAACGTGCTAAATGCTGGGGATACAAAAAGAGGCAAAGGATAGTCTTTCCCTTGAGAAACTTATAATGGGAGAAACAACATGCAAACAAAGCTATGTACAGGATAAATAGGAAATCTAAAAGGAAGATACACAGAGGAAATGAAGCCCAGAGTGGCTTGTGCAAGGTCACATAAGGAGTAAGATGCAGAACCAGTATTTGAGCACAGGCCTCCAGACTCTAAATTCATCACTCTTCCTGATGTACCGTCCTGAATCTATGATTTTCTTTTGGGAATGGTTTTAACTTGTCTCCACCAGTAATTGGATGTTGACTGCAGTATGAATTAGATTATGTGCCTCTAACTAGTTATGAGGAAAGTAACTTGTTTATGTAAACACAGTGTTTTATTTTTGTAAAAAGGGTTCCAAATGGAGACCTCTCAGTAGCTCCCATAAGAAACCTTGCTGATCACCGGTTTGGTCAGCTCCCCTTCCTACTGTTTTTGGGAGGTGGAGGGGATCTGACCTTCTGGAAGAGGCATACTTTTTGCAGCTTTGGAAACCAAGCAGCTAAACTCCTAATTTACTTGTGTTTAGGGTATTTGGATGGGGAGAAATGTGGATTGATTTTTAAGAGATATTTACATGGAGATATGTACACTTTAAAGCAAAATTTCAGTGCACACAGACTGCTAAATTTTTTCCTGTTAATTACCAGGTCTAAGTACAAATTGCTTTGCCTCATTTTTCTGAATTAAAATGGGCAGTGCTAGTGTAGAACATTAGGTACCATATTAGGAACAGAACCACATTACCAGCTGGCTGAAAAGTATACTTGCAGTGCTTCTTGTGCAGTACTTTCTGGAGCAGTATGTATTTCAGAACAGAGTTGTCTTTTCTAACCTATTCACCTGGTGATCCAGGTTTTTCACTCTCTGAGAAAGAAACTTGGACTATCAACAACTTGGTTAAAGACACCAGAATCCAATCACTATGACTGCATTTCTTTTTTTTTTAAGGGAAAGAAAAACAACCCCAGTAGGGAGGAGACTAGGTCAGCGTGTGGCAAATGAAGTGATCCCAACTTAGCACTGGCTGCAGCTGTGAGGATAATGAGGCAGACTTAGCTGGCATATGAGCTGGGCAATTATGAGAGACAAATTGGATATGCATAGTCTACCTCTAAAATCACGGACATCAAGACTTCCTTGTACCTTGTACCTTGTCCTGAAATTCAGGCTCCTCTTGGCAGTGGGATGTGCCAGCTCATTTCCCTAAATGGCCTCTTGGATCCATCCCTTCCTCTCTTCCTACTGCCATCACCCAAGTTCGGGCCATCCATTATATCCTCTCTCTTTGTTTATTACAATAGCCTCCTAACTGTTTTCCCTGTTTCTGGCATTTAACCCTTTTTACCCAATTTCTGCAATTCATCTTTGGTAAGTCCCAGCTATATATGTGTTTCTTGATTTCCCTCACCACAATTCATTTCTCCTACCTCTGAGATCCCATCAAATTATGTGTTTCTCTTTCCTGTGCAACTTATCATGTTTTACTTTCTACTGGAATTAATGGTGCTTATGGTCTAATCTCCCCTAGGTTGAAAATAACTTCTTGAAAACAAAGATGGTGTATTGGTCATTTTTTTTAATGTCTTCTCAGTCCCCAAGAAAAAAAACTTTTTCTGGTCCCTGCTGTGCTCCTAAGAGGCCTCGGTCCACTGTTGCAGACCATTATCATGCTGGTTCCAAGTCTTGTGCAGACCCTTCTCCCTCCCCCAGCTCATATTTGTGTGGCCATTGAGCTGGCCTTCTGCCCTTTCATGGCTCTGAGGACAGTGGTCTATAAAAGTGGGCAGTTCTGTCCTCTATTGCTGTTTTGATAGATCTGGGTTGAGATCCTACTAGCTTTAGGCCCTGTTTGCTACTGTTTATATTGACTTCTCCCTTCCCTGATGAGTCCTAGCTTAGAACTTCTGAATATGTATATTTTTTAATTTAAATTTATTTGTTTCTAAATTGATGGAATAAAACAAGCATTTCCATAACACAGTACAATAAAAACTGCATATCCACTATGTACAAACTTGTTATTCTTTTTAAATACACAGCAAAGTTATGTCCTTTTTTCCCTTTTTTCTCCCCCCCCAACCTTAGAATTGGCTACTATTAGACACAAATAGGTGTGTGTGTGTATATATATATGTACACATATATATATGAATGAAAAATTATTCTATACTCTAGGTACAGATAGTGTCTTTCTTCATGGGTCCTTTATAGTTAATTGGGTACTTATGATAGTCAACCTGAGTCATTCTTAAAACCATATTGCTGTTACCGCATACAATGTTTTCTTGGCTTCACTCATTTCACTCTTCATCAAGTCTTTGCATGTTTTTCTAAGATCACTGAGGTCATCATTTCTGATAGCATAGTAGTATTCCATCACAATTGTATACCTCAATTTGTTCAGCCATTCCCCAATTGATGGGAATCCTTGTCATTTCCGGTTCTTTACCACTACAAAGAGAGCTGCTATAAACATTTTAGAAAGTATAGGTTCTTGTCCATTTTCCCTAATCAGCTTTGGATATAGACCTAGTAGTGATAGATATTGCAGGGTCAAAGGGTATAGGCAGTATATGTGTGTGTGTGTGTGTGTGTGTGTGTGTGTGTGTGTGTGTGTAATTGTTTCTGAATATTTAAAGCCCTGCGAGATTGGGCTGGGTTCAGGATCCCCCCTCCCCACCAGGGAGTCCCTGCTTTGTCCCTGCAGGCTGTCTTCTTGTATAGTCTTGAACAAGATGACACAACTTACTGCTGATTGTGCTTCTTTAGAAATTTGCTGGAGTGGATGTGAGAGAACTGGGGTCCTCTTTGACTTTTATATTGTCTCATTAACTGGTTGTGACCATTCAGACCCTTCTTAAGTATTTCTATCAACTGACTACTTGCTTTCAGTCCTAAATGCTCTCATTTAGGAGAATTCATTCGTGTAATCATGCAAAGTTTTGAATTTTGTCTAACATTGAAGATTTCATATCTTGCACCCTTTGCACATAACCCAACATCAAACAAAAGTCATCCCAAAGATCTAGGTAATTTCCTAGCCAAGGGAAATCTGTAGGAAGTCAGAATGCAGTAAGTGCCAAGAAGTTAATGCTTTGTTCTACCTAACCTAATTCCTTACAGCTAAGGCCTTTTTTAGCAGTGGCTTAGGTGTCCTGCCTTGACTAGTACTGGCATGCCAGTGTAATTATGGGCACGGCCTTCTTTGGACTTAGTTACCTGCACCAACTGGGAACCCTTACCTTTTCAATCCTTTCTGGAGCTAGGGAAGTCCTATTTAAAATACTGCCAGAACCCTTGTTGCTGTCAGTGATCTTGAGACCAGCCGTCTTATTTTTGAGGAAGGCAGAAGGAGTCCCCATTGAACCCTGAGCTATTATTTCCTTCCCTTCCTCCTTCCCCCTTTTCCTCTATCACCCCTCCTTTCCTGTATCCCTCCCATCCCATCATCTCTTAGAAGTACGCATGGCTTCCCTAAGATTTTGTCCATAGGGTCAGGAATCTGTAGGGTTCCTATTGCCTGCATGTATTCCAGAAGAGCAGGGTTCTCTAGATGAGAACTCTATTTTGTTGATCCATGGGTGTTGTAGGAATAAGCTAGAGGTAAGTTCCAGACTTCTCAGGTCTCTGTAAATCAGTCTGTGGTAAACAATGGCTTCAGGTTTGATTAACTCTGTGTTTGAGAATTGTCAGTGTGGGACATTTTTGGTCATTAACATATTAGGTAGCCAGCCAGAAAATGCAAATTATATGCAAATAATTCACGTGGCCCTCATGACTAATTAACAGATGGAAGGTAGTACTTGGAGATGTAGAAGAAGGGTCCCAGCAATCTTTTGTCTTTTGGAAGTAGGTGGGAAGTAGTCTAAATAAATGAAGTAGGTACACTTGCCTTTAGAATAGTTTATCCTAGACACTAGGGATAGAATCATAGATTTGAGAATCCACCCAGCTCTTTGGGAACTTGGCTCACATTGAATAAGAAAACTGGGGGGAGGGAACTGGGTCCAGAGCAGTAATGATCTCTGAGGACAACTCTATGCAACCAGTGAACATTCCAGAAACTTTGATTAGTGGTGGTCAGACTTGGATAACTTTCCAGCAGCTCAGGAAAATTTCCCTAATGTCAGGCATTGTGAACTCAGTTAAGTGTCTCTAATCTCCTCCAGCTTACAATTTTTTTTTTGATCTTGTGGTATAACAGTTTTATCCCTATTTGAAGGCAGGGGATGAACAAATTGACTTCTAGGGATCTTTTTTCAACCAATCAACTTCCAAGAAGTTGATGATTCCTTTGGGGGAATAAACTGTTCTTGTACATCCTAGTAGGGTGCAGCTAGACAGAGCACTGGACCTGGAATCAGGAAGACCTGAGTTCAAATCCAGCCGCAGACACATACTAACTGTGTCACCCTGAGCAAGCTATTTAATGCTATTTGCCTCAGTTTCCTCATCTGTAAAGTGAGCTAGAAAGTGCTGGAAAAGGAAATGGCAGACCACTCCAGTATCTTGGTCAAGAAAACCCCAAATTTATCCTGAAGAGTCAGATATGACTTAAATGACTGAATGGCAACAGCAGATCCTCAATACTCCTATACACACACTCCTCCCTTGGGTATTAGATGTTAGCATTTTCTTCTTTTTTTTTTCATAAATGATAGTACTACGTAAAAAAATAAATACATTAAAATGGAGTTATTATTCTAATTTTTTTTTTGCATACTTGCTTGGGTTTATGTCCTCTAGCTAGAACTAGTTCTCCCTTGGGTCACTCAGGCCAGGTGTTAATAGATCTCCTGCAGAAGCACATAAACAACATTAGAGAAATTGGATTGTTATCTGGGTGTGTTATCACAGGTGGAACTGAGGTGATACATCTTACAGAGGTAATCCTAAGAGTCCACTGTGAGGTAAATGCATTGCTTGCCCTCATCTGGGTTTACCTTAACAAGAGTTTTTTGGCTTGGAGGCCAGGAGACTGGTGTCATGTCAGTACAGTTAATACACTCAAGGTATTTTCTTCTTTCTTTCTCAGTTTAATTAAGCAAACTACTTCCCTCAATGTGGTCTTTATCCTGAGAATAGTGAGATTAACTGCCTCCAGCCAGTTCAGCTGCTAATATTCAAAGGCTACCACTGGTCCAGAATGACCTTTTCTGAGGTCCAGGACACATCCATGTAAAAGAGCTTTGGTGCAAGGCCTTAAAACCCTAACTTCCCTATACGAAGTCCCTTAAATCCATTAAACACCTACTATGTGACAGGTACTGTGCTAAGTACACGGCAGACAAAAAGAGGTGCCTTCTAATAGGGAGACAACAAGCAAGCAACTCCATACAAACAAGCCGAGTACTTCACTGAGGGAAGGCACTAGAATTGTGGGGGATTAGGACAGGTTTCCAGTAGTAGAAGATGGGGATACCTGGGACTTGAAGGAAAGCTATTAGGAGAGAAAATATTCCCAGCATGACAACCTGAAGTCAGGAAATGGAGTATTTTGTTTGATAAAGAGTAGAGGCTAATGTTACTGGATCCCAGAGTATGTGGACATTGGGGGAGTATAAGATATCAGTAGGATGGAACAATGGGGTGGGGAAGAGTTTATAAAGGGCTTTGAATGCCAAACAAAGGATTCTATATTTGATCCTGAAGGTAATAGGGAGCCCCAGGAGGTTATTGAGTAAGGTGGTGACATGGTCAGACCTTCACTTCAGGAAGATCACTTTGATAGCTGAGGAGAGGATGGAGCATAGTAGGGAGAGATTTCTATCAGGGAGACCCACCCGCAGGCTCCTAGCAGTAATCCAAGTATGAGGATATAGGGCCCATACCAGGGTGGTGACAGTGTTGGATTAAAGAAGGGGACATTTGAAAGAGATGTCATAAAGGTGAAATTGACTGGCCTTGGTGATGATTGTGAGCCTGGTTGACCATGAGGATGGTAGTGCCTTTGACATTAATGGGGAAGTGTGGAAGGGGGTAAATAATGAGTTAATTTTTGGACATTTAAAGATGTGTACTAGATGTCCAGTTTGAGATCTCTAATAGACAGTTGCAGATGCAAGACAAGAGGTCAACAGAGAGGTTAGGACTGGATAAGGAGATATGTGAATCATTAGCATAGAGATGATAATTGACTCCATGGCAGCTGATGAATTCACCAAGTGAAATGGCATAGAGGAAGAAGAAAGAGAGCCCAGGACAGAGCTGTGGGATGCCCACAATTAGCAGGCATGACCTGGACAAAGAACCAGTAAAGAAGGCTGAGAAGGGGCTGTTGGATAATTAGGCAGAGAGCGTAGAAGCGAGAGAGAAGAAAAGGATAGTGAAATGTCAAAGATTTCAGAGCATCAAGAATGATAAGGATTTAGAAAAGGCCATTAGATTTGGCAACTAAGAGGGAGTTAGAAACTTTAGAGAGAACAGCTTCAGTGGAATGATGAGGTCAGAGACTAGACTTTAGAGAGTGTAAGAGTGAGAGGAAGTGGAGGTACCTATTGTAGATTGCCTTCTCATGGAGTTTAGCTACAAAAGGAGGAGAGATATGGGACAATGGCTAGCAAGGATGGATGATCCAAGTGAGGGATTTTTGAGGATGGAGAGACATGGGCATGTTTGTAGGCAATAGGGAAGGATCCAGTAGATAAGAGATTGAAGCTAAGTGACAGAGTGGAGATACCTGTTGAAGGATAAAGAATAAAATAGGATCATTTGTGCTAGTAGAGGGATTTTTCTTGCAGAGAGAAAAGTCACTTCATCATGTGAATGAGTAAAGGAGAAAACAGTGGTAGAAGACATTTGGATGATGTGAGATGAGGGAGCTCTCAGTGAATAGCCCCATTTTTTTTCCAGTAAGATATGAGACAAGGTTTTCAGCTGAGAAGGTGGGGGGAAGGAGAGTCATGGGAAATTTAAAGAGGGATGAAAAGATTTGGAAGAACTACAATGGTCAATGGGATAATGAGTTAATTAGGGAAGTGTAAAAGTATTACCTTGCAGCAGTGAAGGCCCAGTTGAGGTTATGTAGCATAAATTTGTAGTGGATCAAATCTTCATAGTTTTATGATTTTCTCCACCTAATCCAGCAGTACAAGTGAGGGCAGTTGATGATGCAATGATTCAAGGCCAAGGCTTGGCAGGGCAGGATGGGGCAAGGGACTCAAGAGGATGGTGTAGAATTGAACACTAAGGGGTGAAGATAAGGAAGGAAGGAGAATGTAGCCAGTGCAAGGGTGATAGATTGAGAATGAACTGAGGAGTGGGGGAACTAGAGGTCATGATATAGATAAAGAGCAGAGTAGAGGGAGTTGTGGAATGACAATAGATTATGATTAGATGAAAGAATCTCACCGTTTATGAATATAGAAGTGGTACATATGTAGGTGACGGCAAGATCAAGGATATGACCCATCTTTGTATGTGGCTTATGTAGGGTGGAGGAGTAAATCATGGGAAATGACTTAAGTTAAGAAACTGTGAGGTTTAGAGTGCTTGAGGGAGTACCTTATATCACTTGTACCCTATGTGGAGAGCCCCGTACAAAGCACTGGTTTATAGAACATGGATTCATAGAACTGGAAGGAATATTAGAAATTATCTTGTTCAGCCCTCTCATTTTATAAATGAGTAAATTGCAACTGTGGAAGGTAGACAGGCTTTTGTTGTGGTTAGTCATTTTCAGTCGTGTCTGACTCTGTGACTCCATTTGAGGTTTTCTTGGCAAAGATATAGAAGTGGTTTGCCATTTCCTTTGCCAGCTCATTTTATGGATGAGGAAACTGAGGCAAACAGGGTGAAGTGACTTGCCCAGGGTCACACCTCTATTAAATGTGTCACTACATGTTGAGATTATTCAGGGATGGTGCTGGAAGTCAAACTCAGGTCCCCACTTGGCTGTATGTAAGTACTCTTTCTCCTTTATAAGGATACCTCTTAGTTTAGCACTGAACTGTTCTCTTATTGTTTCACATGTGAAAATTGTATCATTTACCTGCATTCTCTTGTTACCTCCTCTCCCCCTCCATCCCCAATAACTAGCTAAGCTTGTTGGATGACTGGTTGATGCTGAGAAAATAGAGAATCTACCTTTTTGTAGATACAGACACATGAACAGGTACTTGCATAATTACAACACACAAAAGATACAAGTGAAAGTAATGCACAGCTTTCAAGTGTAAACCAGAGGAGGCATCAGAATGTGCAGTTAATCTGGGAAGGTTTCTTGGATGAAGGCGCTATTGCTTGGGTGAATGTCAGAGAGTATGTACCTCAATCCTGAAGCAATAGAAAAATGAATCCCTACTGTTTCAGAATATCTGCGCCTGCTTTTCATTGGTGTTGAAACTTGATTGTGTATGTGTGTGTATACATATACATATATGTATACACACACATACACATATATATGTATGAGAATCTTGATACATGAAAATCTAAATGTATAAGACAGATAACTCAAGTCCAACAAAATGTATTAAACATGGATAAATTAGGAGTATTACATTTTCTTTATAAAAAAAATTCACAGCGAAATTTCTTTAATTATAGAGCTCCCCTAATGCATTTGAAATTGGATGTGATTTCTAAAATTTCATTTGACAGATCATTTTTCTAGGGATGCAGCTATTGCTTGAAATCAGGAACAAGGGGGCATTGGATTGTTTAGCATGACACTCTGATAGGTGACTAGCCCCAGGCAAGGACAAAGCTTTAGTTTGCTGGGACCATTCTTCTTGGAAGTAACTCCCCCTCTTCCCTTTGCTTATCCTATTCCCCTGCACTAAGGTCACCTTGACCTAATCTATGTGAGCCCTGCTCCACCTACCCAGTGCTCCTGAGTTGGAGCAATGCCGCTTGTTTAGACACTTTGGACTGGTACAACCCCCTTGTTTTATAGACAAGAAATCTTGGGCCTAGAGGGTGAGTGACTCACATAGTTTAAAAGAGCTGGGATTGGGTCTGAGAGTCTCTGGAAGCACTTTTTTTTGTCTACCACATTTAAAGGCTGTGGAGGCCCAGAGATGATAAAGTGACTCTCCCAGGGTCGCACAGTATAGGTACAAGACCCAGGACTCAAGGCTGGCATACCCTGATGGGTTTTGAAATTTGGGGCCTATGTAGTAACCACAGTTGTGGGTTTAATCACAAGTTTGCTTTTTGCCATTTTGAGAACAGTACATTATCATAATAATACAGGCAGCTAGGTGGCTCAGTGATTGGAGCTCTGGGCCTGGAGTCAGGAAAATGTGAGTTCAAATCCAGCCTCAGATACTAGCTATGTGACTCTGGGCAAGTCACTTTACCTCCATTTGCCTCAATTCATTGGAGAAGGAAATGGCAAATCACTCCAGTATCTTTGCCAAGAAAACCCCACGGATAATACTGGCATGCTGTGGTTCACAGGGTCATGTTAAAAGTCAGATACTACTGAAAGAATGAAGAGTAGAAAGTTACCAATGACCACATGTGAAGAAGGATGCACTAGGACCCCCATGTTAGTACGTGATGATTCGAGTGATTTTTTTTCTCTCTAATGTGATAGGCATTACCATTTAGGACAAAATATCCCTGTTGCTAGGAAGGAGAGCTACAGAATAGCTGATAATAGGAGGTGAGGACAATAGATTATATTCAGATAGGATGTAACCTAAGTTAAAAGTTTTTATTTTACTCAGGTAATTTTATTCTTTCTTCTTGGGAAATAAGGTTTAAGGAAAACCATTAGTGATATATCTTTGCATAAATCCAGTGAAGTGATGACTTTAAAAGAAAAAAAAAGCCCGCTTAATTCATTGATGTCCAGGTCATCGAATGGAAATATAAATAGCAATTGAAGAGTTCATAGTGGAGTTTATTTTAAGATTTGTCTGTTGGATTTTACTTACATGTGTGATTGCTAGGCATCTAATAGCATCTTTAGCCTTTGCCATTTATTTCAATAGTTGCGTTGTGATTCCTTTTGAAGCATTCATTGCTTGTCCTAAAAAAGAGATGACTAGGCTGATAGAATTTGCCGTAGAATTCGCAGTATTATTAAAAAGGAAGGTACTTGAGAATTCTTACCTCGAGGATTATGCTCAAATTAAATGGAGACATTCAAAAGTGACAAAAACACTGTTTGGTTCTAATGGAATCAGTGTGTGTGTGTGTGTGTGTGTGTGTGTGTGTGTGTGTGTGTGTGTGTGTGTGTGTGTGTGTGTCTGTGTGTGTGTGTCTGTGTGTCTGTGTGTGTGTGTCTGTGTGTGTCTGTGTTCGTCCATTGCTGAAGAAGACCATGCCATCAGAGAAATAATGACATGACTTGCACTTGACTTTGTTTTGAGTGAGGAAGGGCTGTGCAGGTCACTAGGCTCACTTCTGCTCCAGAGCCATCTGAATCCAGTGACCAGATATTCATCAGCATGACTGGAGATGACCCAGAATGAGGCAGTTGGGGTTAAGTGACTTGCCCAAAGTCACACAGCTAGTGAGTGTCAAGTGTCTGAGCTAAGATTTGAACTCAGGTCCTCCTGACTCCTGCACTGGTGCTCTATCCACTGCACCCCCTAGTTGCCCAATGGAATCAGTATGTAGAAGAGGAATAACCCATAACCAAGTTTAGCTAAAGAGTAAGGAGATGAGGTTTAATAATAATTATTATGTGTAAGGTTACTGTGTTACACGAGAGGCAGCATGGGACAGTGAATAGAGAGGGGACCTTGGAGCTAGGAAGATCTGGGTTCAGGTCCCACCTGTGACCACATAGGACCCTTTCTGGGCTCTACTGCACCATTTTTCAGAGAAGGTGCTGAACTGCTTTGATAAAGGAAAGTTCTCACCAGAACTCCTTCTATGAGTGAAGTCACAGGTCTAGTTTATATCTCTGACATAGAGCAGTTAGCATATGAGCTTGTTAACACTAAAAAAAAAACAAACGAAACAACCACCACAAAATCCCAGGTATAATTGACTGTGACTAAATCATTTTGTCAGAGGGACTTTTTTTGGTATTTATTTAGTATTTAATTTTCCCCTAGTTACATATATCAACAATTTTTAACATTACTTTTAAAAACTTTGATATTCAAATTCCCTCTTCCTCCCTCCCCACCCTCCCTCATTGAAAAGGCAAGCAATTCGATATAGGTTATACATGTAGTCATGCAAAACATATCTATAATTGTCATGGTGTAAAAGAAAACATAGACAAAAAAAGGTACTTTTTTTAAAAAGAGTGAAAATCAGGGTAAAGTTCAGGAGGCATATGGGATAACAAAAGTCCCAGACTTCTCAATATCATCCAATTTTCAGAATATTTAACAGGATACAAATGGCTAACATTTATATATCATTTACTGTGTTCCAGGCGCTATGGTGAACACTTTACAGTTATTAAATCATTTGATTCTCACAACAACCCTGGGAGGTAGATGCTATTATTAACCCCATTTTACAGTTGAGGAAACTGAGGGAATAAATGACTTGCCCAGGGTCACACAGCTAGTAAATTGTCTGAGGGGAGATTCAAACTCAGGTCTTCTGACAACAGGCCCAGCACTTTATCCACTGCAGCATCTCACTGCCCTGTAGTGGAACAGTGGTCAGTGTTGCCTATAATAGTTACTTATTCAGTGACAGCAAATTGTAGTGGATAAAATGCTGTGTGGAAGTATCTTTGTGGCTATTTACATAAGCCAGTTACTTCACCTCTGTTCCAGACAGCTCTTGTAAGACTCTAAGTTACAGACATTACAGTTGAGTTGCTGATCTGCATCCATATGGAAAACTTCTTATGCTGATAAAATCAGAGATTCTCCCCAAATCAC
Organism: Notamacropus eugenii; assembly: GCF_028372415.1. NCBI lineage: Eukaryota > Metazoa > Chordata > Mammalia > Diprotodontia > Macropodidae > Notamacropus > Notamacropus eugenii. Next base: position 334,406,939 of record NC_092874.1, on the reverse strand, counting down.
AGAGTACTGACTGCATCTTGCCCCCACTGTTGTTACAGTGGGAATAGGTTTCAACAAAATGTTTTCATAAAACTCTAGGCATTTCTCTCCAGAGGTTTCTTTTCCTCCTCCTGTGTTGTGTTTGCAAAGCTCCCTTAAGTGATCATGGAATTATGTAGGTATCAAGGGGTAACCCATTAGGGAATTTATTAAAAGATATTGTACATTTGCTAATACTGTACTTAATTTGAAAAATTTATGTGAGAAATTAAAGCATTTTCAACTAAAGGGACAAGATAGTTTTTAACAGTTGTTATTTCTAGACCACAAAATAAAGTTTTACCACATTCCAGAGATAATAGTATTTCTTCACTTCCATTCCACCCCTCCTCCAAAGGAATTGAAATGGGTGTTATCAAAACACTTAAAATAGCTAATTCAAATAGATTAGAAAATGTAGAGATACTAATAAAATCTTGTAAATATTTTTAAAGTTGAGGAAACATTAAAATAAAGGAATCATGGCCAGAAACTTTATGGGTTTGTCTTTTATGCCATAGCTTCATTCTGTTGTAGAACCATTCAGTGTATTTCAATATAAACACAATAATTCAGCAAGATTTGGAGACACTCCCTTTCATCCCACACCAAAAAGACTGTTATTATACTGATTTAGGACATTGGATCCACTCTTCATTTTCTACATGGCCATCTGGGACCTTCCTCACTCTCCTTACCTGTCCCTTGCACATAAGCATTGTAAGAGATTCAACTCAAGTAGAAATGGAATACCCAAGAAGACTTCATGGAGGAGGAAAGAGGATTTGAGCCATGCCTTGAAGTACAAGGCAGGTATGATAAGCAGATGAAACTGAGGAGAACATTCTAGATGGGGGAGAATAAGACTCCGGGGAAGGGTCATCATGTTTCCTTTTGACAGGCTGAGCTGGTCATCTGTCCCTGTTCAACTCCATTCACCCATCCCCATTTCCTGTCCCATCACCCCACAGACTTGCCTGCAATTCCACCTTTAATTATTCCTTTGGTTTGGGTCCCTATTAACATGTAAATATATGAATTGGTAGGGACATAGTGGTAGGCCACCAGGGAATACATTATCCTTTAGCCCAATTTAGTACTTTAAAATAAATGAGTCAAGCAGATTACCTTCATGCTTGAGTTCATAGTTTTAGAACTGGAAGGGACTTTAGAGACCATCTAATCTAACCACCTTGTTTCATAAATGAAGAAACTAAGGCCCAGAGAGGTTAAATACTCACCCAAAGTCACACATACTGTAAGTGGCAAGGCAATAATTTGAACTCAGGTCTTCGGACTCTAAATCTAGTGTGTTTCTCATTGCACTAGGCTGATAGCATCATTTTTCTTCAGGTGGTCTTCTCATTTGCATGTACTCCAAAGGCAACATTAAGCAGAACAAAAAGATGTCTTGGTAGCAAGAAGCTTATTTGGGGGACCCTCCCTTTGTGTTCTGCACTCTTTCCCTAGTATATCATGCCCTCTGACTTCTGCTGTAACTCCACCCTTCTGTTGAGTGAGAAGTATTTGTTGGCTGCTAAAATCTGATGATGCTTTAAAGTGAGGGATTTGTAACACTCAAGGCTCCAGGAGGTCAATCCAGCCACAGACCAGAAGGTGGCAGAAATGTCTCCTCACCTTCTTCAGGGAGATCCCACCAGAGCCAATCTCTCTCTGACCCTCTCAAACCTACACTTTTTATAGGCTCTCAGAGTTGGAAGGTTACCTAGTTCACATGGTACTTGAACACACGTCACTAATCCACAATGCCTGTTTGCTTTGCACATAAGTTAGTACATAAGAAACAACAATAATTTACCCACGCAAATCCCTGGCATTTAGTGCTCCATTGGTCAGGAGACCTAGGTTGAAATCCTATTTCTAACTCATTGGGTGTTCTTGGCTGAGTTACTTCCTTCCTCTGGGCCTTAGCATGCTCCTCTGTAAAATGAGGGCTTTGGAATAGATGACACCCCCCCCACACACACATACACACATCCCACCAAGACCTCTTATAGAACTGTAGTTCTTTCCTATCTCTTTGCAGTCCTCTCCTTTCTTTCCTCTTCTTCCATCATCCCACCCTTCCTTGGACATGTGACTGTGGGTACATGATGCTCCACATGGCTCCCTGAGCCCTGGAATGCAAGTAACATATTCATGCTGTTCTCCGGAAGAGTCTGAAATGTCTTGGGTGTCTTTTGCACACAGCTCAGATATTATATAACTGTTTTGCTTGACAGCTTGAAGGACAGATCCCTGGTGCTGCCTCGCATGTATCTGTCCTCTCTCTGTTTGGAGTGGTTGAGGAGATGCATTGGGGGCAGGGGGGTGGGGGGAAGGAAGAGAGTGGAAAATCACACTGTGTACTTACTTACACCTCCCCCCAGTAGTTGTGTTTAGGTGAAATAAGGTTAGTGATTATTAAAGGTAACCTTAGAAGGAGAAGTCACCAAAACAAGTATGTGGAAGGAAAGATCCTTCCACTCTTTTACCTTTGAATTACTAGGGGATTTATTAGTTTAGCTCACATGGCTGCCTTCTCCCCACCCCACCAGGTTCCTCTCTCTGATTCAGTGTTATCCGTCAGATGCCTGGTTCCTGTAGCAATGTGGAGTAGTGGGAGTGAAGTACTGTTATCACTGTAATTTCGGGATGACTGGGGAAAGCAGAACACAATTTTGTTCAGAGTAGAAGGCAAAATTGTCTTTTTGAATGAACGTCAGAGCTATACTTGTGTTGACTGACCTTCTAATAAAAAGCAGGTTCAGAAACATGAGCTGGTATCATTTATAGAAACCCACATGTAACCAGACAAACTCCCAGTCTTTCTCATAGCATCCTTGCAGATTCCCTTTCAGAGGCATGCTGGGCTTATGATACATTTTTACCTAAGAAAGTGGATCATCTTTTTTTCAGTTTAAATAATAGCTACAGATTCACTCCTGAGTCTGATAGCTTAAACAGTCATTAATATAGTTGTTTTGCCTTACCCTGAAATATAATAGTTGTATATCAAATCTTATCTTAATGCAACAAGATTTGCTTTTTTAAAGCAATATTAGGGTCCTTCTTTTTGTAAAGTGGATCAAATTAGCTATGTGGCTGGTCAAATCAATTGTGGGGGCTTCAGATTCTGTAAAATGAAGGAATTGGACTAGAATCAATCAAGAGTGGTGAACCTGCAGCCTCAAGGCCACATGAGGGCTTCTAGGTCCTCAGGTGCAACCTTTTGACTGAGTCCAAGTTTTACAGAACGAATCCTTTTATTAAGGAAATTTGTTCTGTGAAGTTTGGATTCAGTCAAAGGGCTGCACTTGAGGACCTAGAGGGCCACATGTGAACTCGAGGCTGCAGATTTCCTACCCCTGGAGATGATCTCTAAGGATCTTTGTAATTCTGTGATTTCAAATAGATTAAAAGAGTATTTTATTTGCTTAGATTGGGGAGTCATGTGCTTTTCACATTTTATAACGCTATCAATAATAATAAAAACAGCGTCATAAGATTATAGAAATCAGGTATTTTTGTGTATTTATTATTATTTTTATTTACTATTATTTGTTATTAATAATAATTTTATTTATATCATGTACAAGGCACTACGCATATATAGTTATACTGTGAATCTTAGTGGCTCAATGACAATGAGTTCATTGGTCTTTCAGCATCCCTTTGAGATGGGGATTTTAGGATTTTGAACCAGAAGGGTTTTTGGAGATTTTTCTAGTTCAACCTCCACATTTTATTTGTGAGGAAACTGAAGTCAAGAGAAGGAATATGATTTGCCTAATAAAGTAAGTATCAGAACTGGGATTTGAGCCCACCTCCTCTGACTCCAAATCCAAATCCAATGCCTGTTTCCAGTGTACCACCAAATTCTCTCTAAATTCCCAGCAAGGAAACTGGGTTTCCTCAGGAAGCTATCAGCAAGATGAAGTGACTAGTCTTGTGTTCATTTCCTGACTAGTGTTAGCTCTTGGAAATAGAACCCAATCTCCCTGATTTGGAGCCCTAGAGATCCATGTTGAACAGGAATGGGAAAGATTAAATGGATAGGATATTTTCAGTTGTGGAGAGCGAGGCCCCAGCATTTATGAGTAGAGATTTTAATTTTTTGTTTTTTACTGTGGAAGTTTGGTAAGGGGATCAGCTTGTTGAAGTTAAAGGGATGAGAACACTGTTTTGGACTTTTGGTCTTTGATTATGTGCAGAAGATCAGATGTGCCTCCTAAAAAGTATGAATGTGGAATTGAGATCACTCTGAAAGGTACCCTGGACTTGGCAGACCTATTCATACCTTGGTGAAGATGAGTACATTGTCATTTCAGCATTGGGAATACTTTGATTGACTTAGTCCAGGGTGGATTAGAGTCACCTTTTTATGTTAGGCCTGTGAAAGGAAACACATAGTGATCTGTGAGAATATCCAGGAACTGTTTAGCATAAGCCAGAGACTTAAGAGTAGACTCTGGTCCCTTTGGATGGAGGGGTGGGGTAAAGCCTTTCCCAGGGACCACATATATTGCCCCTCCCAGCCCTGGAGGAGACTGTCATGAAGAGCCACTATCAGTACCTTTCTTCCCTTTGAAGTTGCTGTGTCCTGAGTTATGGTGGATTAGTGTTAGTTCTTGGGCCCTTGAGTTCCTGGACCAGCTATGGAGAGGCAGTGATACAAGTACTACACCTGAGATGATGGCTGTGGAGAGGAAAACTGCCTCACTGAGTGGTGAGAGTTCCTGAAACCCAACCTTTTGGAGGAGTGTCAAGTGTTCTGAACTGAGGACTGAGCACAGGGCTAGACTGGGAAGGTCAGTAAGGCACTGATTCTCGATGACGAAGGACAAAACCTTGAATTTGTCCTTTGCTACTACTGTGCGTTAGTTGAAAAAAGTCAGTTGAAAAAAGAGTCTGGCAAATAAGGATAAATTCATTTTTCTGCCATGAGGAGTTTAAACTCTTAGAGTAATACTTTGAGATTGGAGGCCTACATAGGTTCATGAAGTGAAGGTAAAACTTACTGGATTATTGGGATGGACTATTATATGTCCTTTGTATTTTCTGCATTTTTTCTGAGAGGTGAAATAAAACTGTCTTATATCCAGTATTGTGAACCTTACTTGCAGCATACCTGGGGACTTATTTTTGGAACCCTAGACAAAACTTTTATTCTGAGGTTCCCAGGGTAAAATCAGGAAGGGGACAGACACAATGGACCACAAGGTTAAGATGTGGGATGCAGGCCCTTAAGATTGGACATCATCTTGATAAACCCAGGGTTTGGGGTTCTGACCATGGGTTCCACTGCTATTCATTAGAAAGGTGTATTTGAGGTGGAAGGACATGGAAACAAGGGGACCTGTTGTAGCACTAATCTAGGCATAAAATGAGAACCTGGACTAGGATGGTGACCATAGAAATAGAGAGGAAGAGACAAATACAAGTGTCGTTTAATGAGAAAAAAAATAGGATTTGGTGACAGAATGGATATAGAAGATAAGGAAGGAAGAACCCGAGGTAACAACATTATTTCTAGTAACACTGACAGATGTGAGGTGATTGGGTATGGGAGCAAATTTTGAGTGGAGAAAGGATGAATTACTTGTCCTTGGAACTCCTGCCCTAGGACCCACCCATGTTGATTGGTAGCTGAGTACAAAGTAGCCAGCTTAGTTGCCTTTATCTAGCTGGCCCCAGAACTCAGGTCTTGCTTCGTCTTCACATGCCAATAGCTTTCCACCAGGAAAGCTTGCCTCCATCTGCCACTTTACATGTAAACCCCATCCTTCTAAGCTTTCCATCTCTTCATTTGGGCACAGAATCATAAAAACTGCTTCTGGAAAGGGTATGTCAGTCAACCGCACTGTGGGTTAACTTACCTTTCCTATGAATTTCCAGGCCAAAACTCCCTTCCCTGGAAACCACTCCCCTCCATTTTGTTATTTTCCCTATTAGAAGGTAAACGTCTTTGATGCAGGCAATGTCTCTATTTTTTCAGCTGTAATGTAGTGCAAGGCATCTAATCAATGCCATTCATTCATTTTGGACATGTTGAATTTTTAAGGTGATAGTGGAATATTTGACTTGGGAAACACTTGGGAACAAATAGTCTTTAGTACAGTGAACTGCATATCAAGATTGTCAATAAATAGACATTGAATGAAAGAAAATAGAGACCTGGGAATGAAGATGAAAGGTCAGGGCTGACAGTGAAAATTTGGGAGTCATTCAAGTTTTGGGAGCCGGGGAAGCAGATGAGTTTTCTGGGAATTTTTATGATCATAGAGAAAGGGGCAGAGAGCTGAGATCATCACTTTGTTGTCCTTGAAAATGTGACCACTTACGTGATATTTCTGAGTTTCCTAATCTAGGCTCAGGTTGGCCATGTAGTTATTTTATTTTATTTTATTTTTACTGTGGACAAGTTAATTGTTGTAGCTGTAACACAAAGGCATTGAAACTAAGCTCTTAGTTCTCCTAATGCTTCAGAAATTTATGGTTCTATGTCTATTCCTTTTATCATTATTTAAAAGCTCCCTGTGCTAGAAATTCCATTCAACTTAACATGGAGAGAATGTCTTACACTGTCACAGCTCTTAGTACTAGCCAGTGTCAAAACTCAGCCTGTAATGAAAACCCCATATATCCATAAAGTCAAAACTCCCAACTTCCCTTAGTCTTAGGGTATGTCACTTGAGGCCTGCTTAAAGACTGTAGAAGGTGAATTTCCCCAAATATTTTGTGCCTTCCCAAGTTGCTGGTAATCAGCTGCAAGTTATGGGCTCAGACTATAATAAGGATAATAATAAGAAAAAAGAAGATAAAAATAAGAAAAAAAAGCCAACACATAACTGACTTGTCCCAGCTTCTAAACCTGGCCTGGTTTGTTTCCAGAATCAGCTGTTGTAATGGCAAAGTTGAGCTGTTCCAGCTAATGGAGGTAGCATTTATCTGCAAAATCAATTCTTCAAAATCAATTCCAGAATGCTAAGTGTCAGGGGGGACCTTGATAGATGCACTGCTAGCATCTCCCAAATGGGATGGAGATAAGATTGTTCATAATTAGGAGAAAGTAGCAACAGTCAAGTATTGTTTCAGCCACTAATTACGGTTCCCCAGACAGGACACAGACGGCTCGCATACTATTATCTCATCTGCCCAAACACCTTGATGATATTTTAGAAGAGCTGGCCATGGGGAGAACACATTGAAATCATCTCATTAGAGATGGCACCCAGGTGGCTATTATTGTTCCCAGCTTGGATGAATTAATTTTCGGTTTTTTCTGTTTGTTTTCACCTGTCTTTTTGGCCACCATTGAGTAAGTGAGACAAATGGAGTATGGTTCTTTGACAGATGGTGGCAAGTGTCTTTAATTCCTTTTTGTTGGGGAAGGGGAGGGGACTTGAGGTAGGTGCCTGTAATTATCCCTAATTTACGGCAATGTGTTTCAAGGTTGTAGGAAGCTTTTTTTGTTTTAAGTGTAACCCAAGGAGAGATTGGTATTGAACACCTAAATCTTCAGGTTCTCTCTTCTTAGATTGGGACTAACTTCAGAGGTCAACTCAAATACCACCTTCTACAGGAGGCTTTTCCTGTTTCTCCCTCTCCACCCCAAAATGCTAATATTCCCCTCCTTTCCTTTTATTTGCTCTCTATTTTTTTCCTGTTTATCTATACATGTACATGTTTTTCTCTCCATAAGCTCCATAGTAAGTGACTTTTCAGTTGTTTCCAATTCTTTGTGACCCCATTTGGGGTTTTATGGGAAAAGATACTAGAGTGATTTGCCATTCCCTTCTCCAGTTCATTTTACAGATGAAAGGCTGGGACAAACAGGATTAAGTGACCAGTCCAGGGTCACACAGCTAGTGAGTATCTGAGGCTGGGTTTGAACTTAGGGAGATGAGTCTTTCTGACTTCAGGCCTGGTACTCTATCCACTGTGCTGACTAGCTGCCTCTATAGTAAGTGCTTAATAAACGCTGAATGAATTCATGTTGATTGTCAGTCAGTAACCATATGTTAAGTGCCTACTATGTGCCATGCACTATGCTAAGTACTGGATATACAAATACAAAAGAGAAAACCCTTGCCCTGAAGTAGCTTACAATCTGCTAGGGGAAGAAAACACACAAAAGGATGCAGAAAATAGAACTGGGAGGATAAGGAAGGTGGTCAGCATGGAAGATGTCTGAAAGAGAGAAATGAAAAAGTAGCTCACCTGGATAACCTTCTTAAGTGGAGATTTCAGAAAGATCTCTTCCACTCATCATTCAGAGGGGAACAGAGGGTAAGGATGATATGTAAGTATCAAAGCCAAAGGAATCTTCTAATGATGAGGTTCCTAAGGACACAGTTGTCATCAATTCTAACCCATTTGCAGGGTGTGAAGTAGAACCTCAGGGTTCTTTCAATGAGCATTTTTTTCTTACTACGGATGATTTGGTATATATATTTTAAATGATCATTGATGGTTTGTGATTCCTCTTTTGATAACTATTTGTACTTTTGACCACTTATCTGTTTCAAAATAATTCTTGGTATCAATATTATATCAGTTTCCCACATTTCTTGAATATCAGATTTGTGTTGGTGAAATTTGATGGAAATATTTTTCTCACTCTGTACTTTCTCTTCTTTCTTTACTTATTTTTTCATGCAAAAGATTTTCAATTTTGTAAAATTGAATAAGTAATAAAAATTAATTGCTTCTGATAACGTCCTAATGACTGTATGAGTTGTTTTTTATACATATGTCTGCCATTTTGTCTTCTGAATTATCTCTAATAATTCTTTTTTTTTTTAATTGAATTTTTGAGGTCCTGGTTAGGGTGTAATAAAGATGTTTAACTTTAGTTTGAAACATTCAGTTCTCCTTTAAAGTTTTGGTTTTATTTTTCCCCCTTATTGGGACCTCAGATTTCGTTCTTTATTTCTTCCTTCAGTTCTTTTAGATATTCTCTTCTAGTTATATTTGTGGCAGAATTGTTTCCTTTTGGTGTTTCGTCTTGTGATTCTCTTATCCCCTTAGCAACTGATCATTATAATTTTTCCTCAGCCTTCTGCTGTTTTTTTCCCATGGCAGATTACTTTCTTTTCTCTATTTTAGCTGTTGCGATGTCCCTTTTTGTCCCTTTTTGTTCCTTTTATGGGGGAGAGGGGTGTTTTTCATTTTAAGAGACATTGTGGGGTTATAGTGGCCAGAGCATGGGACTTGAAGATCGAGGTTTGAATTCTGCCTCAAATGGTTATTAGCTGTGTGTTCCTGGAAAACTCTGAAAATCAGCTTCCTGTTCTGTAAATTGGAGATAATAATGGCACCTGTCTCTTTTATAGATGGACTCTGAGACCCAAGAGTTGAAGGATCTTGGCTGAGTCAGCTAAAGCAATAAGTGGAAATTGTAAAGAGGCAGGTTTTATCTCAGTGTAAGGGTATGGGTAATTAGTACTACCCCAAGCAGGAGCAAGTACCCCATCGATTTAGGTCTTCAGACTGATAGCTGAGTGACCCCTTACATTATAGCAATGTTCATGTTTAACTATAGGCTGAATTTGATGGTCCCTGAGGTGTCTTCCTCTTCTGAAGTCCTGTGATTGTTGTCAGAGAAGGCTTCTAAAAGAAATTAGTTTTAAGCTGGCACATGGAGGAGGGGATCTAAGGTAAGAGATGTAGGCTGAGAGTAGAGTTTAGAATTATTCCTCTCTCCTCCACCCCCCCTCCCAGCCCCCCACCAAAGGTGATTACAAAATTCACACACGTCATCCATATGTGGGAGGAGTAATCAGAACGGGAAATGGTGCTTTCACAGCAGATTCTCCCAAGTACAGTTCAGCTTGGTGGAAATCCTGATCTCAGGTCAAGACTACCTAGGGTCTATATTACAAATTCGTATGTTGTTTAGCCTTTAACCACAAAGTGTTTAATGATCCAGGTTTTTATCTCATCAGTCAGAAATTCCCCAAAGTTGGGGGGAAAACAGTTCCCTTCTTCCCTCCCTCCCCTAAACATAATTATAATATCTCAGGGTATGTGATGAAGGTGCACTACAGGCTTAGGGTCCAAGCCCTTACATTTGATGGCAAAGTACCTATAGTCTCATAACCTCTGTATTTAGTGGGAATTGGAGTGCAAATGGGGACCTCCATTTGAAAACTTACCCCACTTCTCTAGCCTCATTTGTTAGCTCACCTCAGGTGAACTCACCTCACCATCCTGAATACTTCATCTTCCTACCTAGACTGTGTCATTGATGATAAGGTAAGGAAGGACAGAGAACAGGGAATTGGGGCCATTAGGGCCATTTTACTCTGGACATATTTTCTGCCATATCAGAAGAACCTGAGTTAAGAGTCTGTTTTCCTTTGGGAAAGAAACGCCACCACCCTATTAGCTTTGGGTTAGGACTCTGTAAATTAATCGCCCTCTTGACATTTGTATAAGGGCTTTCTATCCCTTTGTTTCAGTTTTGTTCCTCTTTTTTCCTCCCTCACCATCTTTCTCCCTTTTCCACTCATCTTTTCCCCTGCTCCAGAGCTGAAGAGACTTCTAACACCTCAGGGCAGGTCACTCTCATCTCCAGCTATCCACCATATCCATTTATAGAAAGAATGATCAGGAAATTCAGTTCATCTTATTGTCCTAAAGGATGTGAGTGAGTTTGCATGAGAGAAGTAAACAGCACAATTTGGAGACTCAGGTGCACTTTAGAGCGTGGAGCCATTGGGTTCATTCTGTTAGCCAGGATTTATTAAGCACCTGGAGGACACTGCCTTAGTTGTTATGGGGCGTATAAAGAGAGATAAATAGAAGACAGAGCATCTGCCTCTTTCTCCACTGTGTTCAGATAAGACATGGACAAAAGTGAATAAAAAATAAGGCAGTATATTAATGGTGTTGTTGCCCAGTTGTTTTTTCAGTCATGCCTGACTCTTCATGACCCCACTTGGGGTTTTCTTGGCAATGATAACTGGAGTGGTTTGCCATTTCCTTCTCCAGCTATTTTAATGTGAGGAAACTGAGGCAAACAGGGTTAAGTGACTTGCCCAGGGGCACATAACCAGTAAGTGTGTGAGGCCAGATTTGAATTCATGAAGGTGAGTCTTTCTGATTCCAAGCCCAGAGCTCTATCCACTGCACCACATAGCTGCCCCGTGGTATGAATAGTGAATATCTCAGAGGAGGGTGGGATGGCATAGGTGGTCAGAAGAAGTTTCACAGAGAAGATGGGATTTGCAGAAAGGGTAAATATGGACAAATTATAAAGATGAGGGAGGCATTTTAAGTATTAAAAGGAAGGTATGAGCAGAAGGTAAGGGATGGGAAAGTGGCAAGGGGTCTAGGGTAGGCAGAAGGTGAGATATTTAGCAAGTAGAGAGAATAGGTTACCTACACTGGATGATGGAAAGTTTCTGTAGGGAGGAAAGTTTGTACAGGGGATGGGAAAAGGCCAGAAATACAAGGTAAAGTTAAATAGAATTGAAATTGACAGAACTTGAAAAAACATCAGAATCGAGTCTGTCCAAAAATAACATCATGATCTAATATTAGGAAGAACACTGGATTTGGAGTCAGAGAACCTGGGTTCAAATCCTTCATCCCCTCCTTAAGACTTGTGTGACCTTGGACAGTTATTTAACCTTTCTGAGTCTCAGTGTCCTTATTTGTAATATGATAGGTTGGGTTACATGATAAACTTTAAGTGAATTTAAGTGATCCTTGACAAGAGATTGTCCATTTTCTGCTTGAAGAATTCTAGTGAAGGGACTCTCACTGGTTTCTTAGATGTAACCCATTCCATTTTTTAATACCTTTAACATTTTAGAAGATTTTTCCTTATTTAACTTGGATAGATGCCAGGCCTGGAGTCAAGAAGACTCATTTTCCTGAGTTCAAATCTAGCCTCAGACACTTACTAGCTGTGTGACCCTGGGCTAGTCACGTAATCTTGTCTGCTTCAATTTTCTCATCTGCAAAATGAGCTGGAGAAGGAAATGGCAAACCACTCCAGTATCTTTGCAGGAAAATGAGTTATACATGACTGAAACAACTGAATACTACCACCACTTACTACCATGGTCACTTTCCTCTGGATACTTTTCAGTTTGTTAGTGTTCTTTATGCCAGTATTTCATAGATATGGGCTGAATAGGCAGAGGACAATAGGGACTATTATCCCCCTTGCTTTGCATAGTACTGTTGATGCTGTCTAAGATTAGACAGTGGGTAGGTAGGTGGCAAAGTGGGTAGAGGGCCTGGTCTGGAGTCAGGAAGACTCATCTCCCTGAGTTCAAATCTAGACACTCACTAGCTATGTGATCCATGACAGGTCACTTTAGCCCATTTACCTCAGTATCTTCATCTGTAAAATGAACTGGAGAAGGAAATGGCAGACCTTTTGAGTATCCTTGCCAAGAAAATCCCAAATGGGGTCATGAAGAGGTGGACATGACTGAAACAACAAAAGATTACATAGCATTTTGTTTTGGTTGCCACATCACACTGAGCTGATTTTTATTGAGTTTACAGTTGGGTAAAAAAAAAAAAAGTAGACCCCTGGGTTTAAAAAGAAGTTTTGTTTTTTAAATAAATTGCTTTATAGCCATGTCTTCTTTAGCTTGTAAAGTCTACTATTTGAACTGTAATACATGACTATTGTTAGCTTTGATTATCTCATGCAGTATATTCACAAGCTTTTGGAGTTATGTCATGTACAAATTTGATATGTTCAGTAGAACAGACCAAGAACAAACACCTCGGAAGAATCTTAAATGTCCCTTTAAAGAGGCGGGATTTATAGCACTCTGTGACTTTATTCTGTGGATCCATTGAAAATTGTTGAGAAGGGAACACTACAATGAAAGTAGTATTTTCACAAAATGTATGTGACAATAATATGTGAACTGAATTGGCGTTAGGAAGAGACAGGACTGCTGAAATAGCTGAGGCATGAAATGCAGTGATAAGGGCATGAAGGAGGATGGTGGCAGTGGGGAAAGGTGAGAGAGGTGGAGATACAGCCTATCTCCATTTCTGTTGCCCACTGCCATCAGGTTATTCATGGCAGCTTCCTCTCCCCTGGGGATACCTATGTGGCTGCATGATTCAGATACTGTTCACAACTAACAAACTCCCTGTACCACCACAATTCCTACCTCCTTGGGACTGCATCCTAATGCCATGTGCTGATATTTAAAAACAAAACCCTCAGCACTCTCCCTTTTCTCTGTCTCTCTCTCTCTGTCTCTCTCTCTGTCTCTCTCTTTCCCTTCTCTCTCTCTCTCTCTCTCTCTCTCTCTCAGAAACAGTGAAAGACAGTTCTAGAAATGATAGCCATAGTAATAAGAAAAGAAAAAGAAATCAAAGGCACAAAGAAGGTCACAGAGGAGACAAAAAATATCTCTGTTTGCTAATGATATGATAGTTTACTTAGAAAATCAACAGAGACTGAGACAATGGCTTCAGTAAAGTAGCAATATACCAAATGAATCCAGAAAAATCTATACATTTTTAATATAGTAGCATCATTATTAGGAACAAATAATGGAAAGGAGATCCCATTCAAAAGAGCTACAAAATGCATAAAATGTCTGGGAGTCAATCAACCAAAGCACATGTAACACCTGTATGGATAGAATTACCAAAACAAAACAAAGTCAACAGAAAAAAAAAACAAACCTTGAAATAAAGAACAATTTTCAAAAATGGAGGAATATTCAATATTTGTGAGTAGCCCATTCCAATAATTTAATTTCATGTTTCTCTGTATTCATTGTTTCTTCTTGTTGTACAGTTATATACAACCCTTCATGATCCCGTGGACCATACTGTCCATGGGGTTTTCTTGGCAAAGATACTGGAGTGGTTTGCCTTTTCCTTTTCCAGTGGATTAAGGCCAACAGGTTAAGTGACTTGCCCAGGGTTACACAGCTAGTAAGTGTCTGAGACAGGTTTGACCTCAGGAAGGATCGGATACAACTGAACAATAACAAGAAAAAGCAACGAATACAGAGAAGGATGAAAAGACACATGAACTAATGCAAAGTGGTATAAGCAAAACCAGGGAAACAGTACATTCTGTGACCACAAAGTTCATGGAAAAACAACAAAACAATTGAAACTGATGTGAAATTATAGTGACCAAGCTTGGCACCAAAGAAGGAATATGAAGAGGATTCTTCCTTCTTTCTTTGCAGAGGTAGGAGACTATGAGTACAAAATGGGGCATGTAATGTCAGACTTTTTTGATGTGTTGGATAGTTTTGCTGAACTGTTTTCTCTCCTCCTTTTTTGTTGTAAGGGATGGCTTTCTGGGAGAAGGAATAGGTAGATGAGATGATATAAACAAAAGACATTTATAACAGGTGAGTTTTGGAGGGGAGGGGTTTGTTTTTTGTTTTCTAAAAGAAAGAGAATATGCCACCAGGAGGCAGCTTTGGTCATTGTGACATTATGTAAGTGACCTTTTTCATGTTGTTTGGATGACTAGGGCAAGGAGCTTGGTTAGACCGTTTGGACCAAAACATACTTGTATTTGATTATTATGAACATTATTATTCATAAATTTTATATTCATTTTTACATTAATTTCACTTAATTTTAGTAGTGTTTTGGGGGGGTTCTTTGTTTTTGCTTTTTGAAGTTTTGTATTTTCAAGCATCCTTTTACTAGAAGGAGGGCACATTGTATTTCTATTTTGTACATAAGGAAACAGGAGGCATGGAGAGATGAGGTGACTCGTCTAGGGTCACAATTAATCAGTGGCAGAAATGAGAATAGAAAAATATCTCCTAAACCTCAAAAATCCCACTTCAGGGCTCTAAAAATTTTTTATTGATGCTTTCATTTTTATACCACCTATTGCCACCTCCACGCTCCTACGTAGAACCTTCCTTTTTATTTCTTAAATAAGTTTTTTATTAATTTTTTATATCATCATATTTTCCCCAGTGTCTCTTTTCTTCCCTCTCCCAGAGAAGTATCCCATATAACATACTATTTTTAAAGAGGGGGAGTAGGAATGGGAGAGAGAGAAAAAATGGACATGACGGATAAGTGCATTGGAAAAGTCTGAAAATAAGTGCAAGATGCCATTCTCATGGATCCCCCAATTCTGCAGAGAATTCTATCTTACTCGATAGGGGTATCTTCTCCTATCTCTTCTTTGGAGCCTTGCATGTTCTCTGCAATTTTGATTAGGGTGGAGGGGATCTTTCCACTTACATTGTTGTAGTCTTTGCACATATTGTTTTCATGGCTCTGCTTGCTTCATTTTGCATCAGTTCATGTATATCTTTCCATTCTTTGTATATATAACCATTTCAGGATAACATATTCATGAATCTCATTTCTTAGAAAATAATAATATTCTACTATATTTGTGTACCACAATTCATTTAGCCAGTTCTTGATTAATGGGCATTTGTTTTGTTTCCAATTCTTTGCTATCACAAAAACTACTGCTATAAATATTTTGGTGTACATAGAAACTTTTCTTCTTGTCAGTGGCTTCCATGGGACATAACCATAGTAGTGAAATCTTTAAGTCAAAGGGTATGGATATTTTAGTCATTTTATTTACATAAGTCCAAACTGTTTTCCAAAATGCTTGTACTGTTTAAAATGCTCCACCAACCACACCCCCCTCAACATCAACTATTCCTATCCTTTGTCATCTTTGCCAGTTGCAGGATGTGAGGTAAAACCTCAGAGAACCTTCCCTTTTAACAAAGAAAAACAGCTAAGCAAAAATAAACTATCCAATAGATGTCATAGGCAGCATATACAACATCCTGTACCCTCTCTCTGCTAAGAGGAACAAAGTGTATTTCATCCTCAGCCCTCTGGAACCAAGATTAGTCACTACATTTATTGAGTTCTGATCTTTTATTTTAATTGAGTATCCATCTTTTTTCATTAATGGTTAGGCTCAATTTTGCCCAGTATGTCAACTTGAATTACATCTTCAACTCCTTTATTTTCTGAACACCATTCCATTCCTTATGGTTTCTGGTGGGTATACAGTAGTCCTGTGTTTGTAGAATTTACTTTCCATTCCTTTATATTTGAGAAGAGTGAGAAATTCCTTTGAACCTTCCTGCCACCTTCCACCTGCTTCCGTGCATATCCCCTGAGGCAAATCCCACTTCCTGTTGTGCCTTCCCAGTCTCCAACTTCTGGGGAGAAGACCAAACCCTTCCTCTGACTGGGCTTTCCATTTTCTGCTGTGCTGATCCACTAGGGAAGGTTGCTATTGGAGTGACTTCCATCTGCATCATCTATTCTACCTCCTAATGTCTGCCTAATCTCCCAGCCACGTTGTGGGAAACCTATAGTGCAAAAAAGAGCAACATACCCTTTGACCTCAGGGCTTTTCTCTCCAACTGTGCCTGTCCCTTGAGGGAAGAGATGGAAGAAAGTGGGGTTTTGGACTTTCAATTCCTGCATGCAGATTAGGTTTCCATCTCCTCCCGGGCAGTTTCCTGCCTAATCTTCAGCCTTTGAAGGGAATAGGAAAAGTAAAATAGGGATTCCCATCTGACCATCTGCCTTCTCTCTCATCCTACATTTGTGTCCAGACTGATCTCTAGCCAATTCTAAGGAGTGGCAAGTTCTGCTCAATGATGACTGTTCTCGCTTCTGGTCTACCCTACACATCGCGGTGATTCTAAATCCCTTTAGGTCTTCATACCAACCCCATTCATGATCTTCTACTACCTGATTCCTTATTCCCATCCCCTGCAACCCTTTGACCTCAAAGTTCCAACCAAATGCCTCCTACACCTTCCATTGTGCCCTGGGTAATATCTATTCCATAGGCAACAAACTTCCTCCCAAATCTTTTCTTCTCCTACTTGTGTTTTCTAGCTGTTACTGAAACCTGACTTCTTCCTATAAGATAACCTTCCTGTACACCTTTTCTAGTACTGGCTGCACCTTCAATCATTTCCCTCAATTTACTGAGCAAGGAAGGGGAATTGGAGTACTCCTTGCTCACCATTGCTACTTCCAGGTTCTTCCTCTACCTCCATCTCTTAGTAACCTCTCCTTTGAGTTCATGCAGCTCTTATCTACCACCCAATCAAAATCCTGGCAGCTATTGTGTACAAACTTTCTGGTCACTCCCCTTCTTCAATGAGTTTAGTGTCTGGCTCACTATTTCTCTCTTCCCCTCATACTTAGGATCTTCAACACACATATTGACTCTCCTTCAAATACTTTAACCACCTCTGTTCCTCTACCCACTCACTTCCTATGACCTACTCTACCCCACATCAGCCACACACAAAAATGGTCATACCCTTGATAAGTTCCTCATGCGCCACCGTTCAAAAATTCCTAATTCTCTTTATTTGACTATAATCTGTTTTCTTTCCACCTCTTCCTCTACTTCCCTTCCAAAATCCTGCTCTTTGTCCACACTATCCACACTGTGCCCTTCAGTTCCTCAGATCTTCAGTTCTCTTCCTGGCCATCATTCCTGCATGCTTTTTTCCCCATATTGACTCTTTACTTTCCATGTTGACTCTTCTCTGGTTCCTTGATCATATCACTCATTACTGACTGTTTCCTGTCAAGCTTAGGTCTTAGATGATTCCACTGTTCTCCACTTTTGCTCCTACATATGTGCTACTGAATGAAGGTGAAGAAAATCATGCAGTTATCCTGATTGAGTACATGACAGATTTGTGTTAATCAATCTCAAGGGGGCCCTTACTGTTGGCTAGGCAACCCTACTATACATCCTTTACCAACTCACTATCTCACTCTCCACATCAGCTCTCCCAAACTTTTTCATGTCTCCTCAAAATCTCCCTTGGCTCCCTCTCCCCCTGCTTTCTCAGCTGGCAACCTTACCTCATATTTTACATAAAAAATTGAAGACTTTCACCATGAACTCTCTTCTCCTCTCTTCCTCTCCCATTATTCATATACTTTTTGCCACTATTGCTTCTTTTCCCCTGTCCTTAAAGGGGTGATCTTACCAAAGTCACTTTACTACAAACTAACTACCTTCACAAGTGATTCTGTTTTACACCATCTCTTCCAACAGAATCCCCACTAAGTCATTCCCATTCTGTCCTTTATTTTCAGTCTGTCTACTGACTCCTTTCCTACTACCTATCTCCTCCATCCTCAAAAAAAAAAAGCCCTCACTTGATGTTTCCATCTCCACTATTTATTATTCTTCATCTTATCTGCCTTTTGCAGTCAGATTCCTTGAAAAGGGGGAGCAGTCACGATGGCAGAGTGAAAGCAGCATTTTTACTGAGCTCTCCTAACATGCTCCTTCCAAGTGAGCAGAACCAGGAGAACACTGTACACATTAACAGCAACATTGTTCAGTGGCCAGCTTTGATAGACTTAGTTTTTCTCAGCATTGCAAAGATCTAAGGTAATTCCAAAAGACTCATGACAGAAAATGCTGTCCATGTCCCGAGAAAGAATTCTTTAGTCTCAGTGTAGATCAAAGCATACTATTTTGTCTTTTGGGTTTGTTTTTTTTTGTCTTTCTCATGGTTTTTCCCTTTTTTCTTGATTCTTCTTTCACAACATGACTGATGTAGAAATATGTTTAAGATGATTGTACATAATATAAGAGGCAGCTAGGTGGTGCAGTGAATAGAGCACCAGTGCAGGAGTCAGGAGGACCCGAGTTCAAATCTCACCTCAGACACTTGACACTTACTAGTTGTGTGACCTCAATTGCCTCATCCTGGGTCATCTTCAGTCATCCTGATGAACATCTGATCACTGGATTCAGATGGCTCTGGAGGAGAAGTGAGGCTGGTGACCTGCACAGCCCTCCCTCACTCAAAACAAAGTCAAGTGCAAGCCATGTCATCATTTCTCTGATGGCATGGTCTTCTTTGTCAATGAAGGACAAAAACACTCACACACATAATATAGCCTATATCAAATTACATGCCATTTTGGGAAGGGGAGAGAGGAGTTAGGGGGCGAAATTTAGAAATTAAAATCTTATAAAAGTGAATGTTGAAAACAAAATAAATATTTTTTTAAAAGAAAAAGACTGGAGTATAAAAACAAGGCTCTTAGCCCTCCATTTTAATGGACAGTATTATCAAACAAAACGATGTAAATTGTCAGGTACAACACCTTTTTTTTTTGGAAAAACTGAAAAATCTTAAAACAAAACAAAACAAAACATACTCCTTCTAAAACAACCCCCCAAAAAAGGCATCAAATGGAATTCTGGGCAGAAAAGTCCATTAAAATTCACAGTGAGCAATTTTTCCTGCTCAAAGTAGCTTAGGAAGACAGAAAGAGAGGTCTACAAGAAAGACCAGATATAACAAGTACCTCTCCTTTCTCTCCTCTCACTTTCTAACCCCCTTACAATTCAGCTTTCAATCTCATCATTCCACTGAAACTACTCTCTCTCAAATTACCAATGACCAATTGCCATATCCAGTGGCCTTTTCTCAGTCATTCTCTTCAGTCTCTTTGCATCCTTTGACACTGCTTGAGATGCTGTTTTCTCTAGGTTTTCATGACACTCCTCTCCTGGTTTTCCTCCTCCTACTTATCAGACCACTTCTCAGTCTCCTTTGCTTGATCTTCCTCTTGATCAAACCCTCTTAATGACTGGTGTCCCACAGTCTCCTGCCCTAGGCTCTCTTCTCTTCTCCCTCTATAGTACTTCATTTGTTTATCTCATCAGTTCCCATGGATTAAATTAATTTAATTTTGGTGAGGTGTTTTTTGGGTTTTTTTTGAGGGAATCAGGATTAAGTGATTTGCCCAGGGTCACACAACTAATAAGTGTCTGAACCCAGATTTGAATTTGAATTCAGGGCCAGGTCTCTATCCACTGCACCACCTAGCTATGCTAACAGTTCTCATCTTCTTACACTCTTTTAACCTGTCTGCAGATCTCCAGTCTTATATCTCTAGTTCCTTTTTGGGACTTCTCAAACTGGATGTCCAGTAGCCATCTTCCACTCAACATCCATAACATAACATGTTATCTTTTCCCCTAAACCTTCCCTCTCCCCTACCTTCCCTGTTACTCTCAAAGGTACCACTATCTTCCCAGTCCTTCAGGCTAACTTCCTAGGTGTAATCCTCAGTTCCTCGCCATCTTTCACCCCCCTCCTCATATCCATTCTGTTTCCAGGGCCTATTGTTTTGACCTTTGCACATCTCTACAATATCTTCTCTTCTGTCACTGCTACCTCTCTAGGATAGGCCCTCATTGTTTTGTGCCTTGATAACTTTTATTACAATAGATTCCTAGAGGGGCTGCTTGCTTCAAGTCTCTCCCCTATCCAAACAATCCTCCATTTAAACAAATCACCAAAGTGACTTTCCTAAAGCACAAATTCAACCATGTCACTATCCCCTACTCAGTAAACTCCAATGGCTCCATATTGCCTCCAGAAACAAATACAAAATGTTCTGTTCGGTATTGAAAGCCCTTCATAGCCTAGCCTCCTCCTACCTCAGCAGGTACTCCTTGATCCAGTGACACTGGCCTCTTGGCTCTTCCACAGAGATGACATTCTCTCTCTCAGTTCTGGGTATTTCTCTGGCTGTCCTGCATACATGGAATGCTGTCCTCCAAATCTCTGCCTGCTGGCTTCCCTGGCTTTATTTAAGGCCCAACTGAAAAAGCCCATTCAGCCTTTTCTGTGTTAAGCAATTCTCATTTCACTGGTGCCTTCTTGGCACCAAGGGACTTCTTGGGAGACAGAACTGGCCTCAGCTGATTGCCAATATGCTTTGTTTGGATGGCCTGGTGGAAACACAAGTGCCATACTGCCCAATTTCTTTTTGGGCTTAGGCTAAGCACTGCTACAGCTGCACAAGGCACAGCTACATTGTAGTCCCAACCAGAAAAAGCTTCTACCTTTTGGCTTTTCATGATGGGGTGGAGATGCAAGTAGAGTTGACTTCTGTTTTAAGCCTGTGGGCTAGTTTGTGCAGCCCTGCCAGAGTATGGTGGTCATCAGGGAAGGGGTGTTGAGTGAGTGAGTTAGGCATTAGGGATTAGTCTTCTTTGTGGTTGGATCATTGGGGTTTTTAACTTCATTAGGTTTCTTGAAGCCCTTAGAGACAACTGAACCTTGCTTAACTCTTGTGCTTAATTCTAATTTAGAGAGTTTTGAGAGTATTGGAGAATGTTTCTAGTTTTCCATGTTATTGTTTTCATGTTGTTTTTATTTACATAATTTTGGCCATTCTGTTTTTTCTCTTCTTCTTTGCTCTCTCTTATATCAAGTCATATCAGTCTTTCCATGTTTCTCTGAATTCCTTATACTATGGAAAAGTAATATCCCATTACATTCATATATCACAGTTTTTTCAGCTATTCCCCAGTTGATGGACATGTTGGTTCCCAGTTTTTTGTTTGTTTGTTTTGTTACTGCTATGGATATATTGATAGATTTGGAAACAGTATATTCTATCTTTGACTTCATTAGGGTATATTTCCAGTACTGGGATTATTGTTTTAAAGGGTATAAAGAGCTGAGTAACTTTCTTACATAATTCCAAATTGTTTTCCAGACTGAATTAGTCTGTAGCTCCACCAGCAGTGTATTAGTGTGTCTGATTTCCCGTAACGCTTTCAGCAGTGACCATGTACATATGTTTATCATCTGTCATGGACTAGGCCTGGTGCTGTGCTACCATGAGGACCTGAGCCAAAGTACCATTCATCTGGTTTGTTAAAGGATGCAAATGAAACAACTAGCCAGGCTATGTGATGGTTGAGTGCAATTCCCTGTCTTCCTAATTCCACTAAAAAAGCCCATCTGTGATCCCAGGATACCAGAAGTCACTGCCCAGCGGGCTGTGCTTTCATGGTCTAGTACTCTTGCAGTTAGCCTCACCCCCAGGGTCCTTCTGAGAACAAAGGACAGACAACAATCTGTGAGCAATATAGACTGCCCCACTGGGGACCCAACTGGCCAATTCCAGTTGGGCAATGCTCTCTCCCTCTCCTTCCCCCAGATTGTTTTGTTTTGTTTTGTTTTGTTTGTATATAGAAGAGGTCATTCTTTGTCTCATTTCTTACCCAGACTTAATCACTCAATGGTCATTGCCTCAGTCAAACTGAGACCTGGGGAAGACCTTAGTTTAAAAAAGGCCAAGGTCTCCCACTGCATCTGAGTCCATCTCCAGTCATCCTGATTTGTAGCTTGCCACTGTACCTAGATGGCTCCGGAGGAGAGTGAAGCTGGTGACTTTGCATAGTCCTCCCTCACTTAAGTCCAATTCACTTGCATGGAGGACAAGCACCATTTAGTGTAAGGTAATCCTATGGGCAGCTAGGTGGTACAGTGGATAGAGCACTAGGCTTGGAATTGGGAAGACTTACCTTTATGAGTTCAAATCCAGTCTCAGACATTTACTAGCTGTGTGACCCTGGACAAGTCACTTCACCCTGTTTACCTCAGTTTCCTCATCTGTAAAAAGAGCTGGAGAAGGAAATGGCAAACCACGCTAATATCTTTGCCAAGAAAACCCCAAATGGGGTTGGATGTGACTTGGTTCCATCTTATCTTGCATAAACTTAGCTTAATAATATCTGTGGCACAGATATTATTAAGCTTATATTATATTATTATTATATTGTTATCTCAGAGTGCCTGCCAGCAATTATAGGATCTGTTTTTATTGGTGTAAAGTGAAACCACAGAGTTGACTTAATGCACATTTTTCTAATTGTTAGTGACTTGCAGCACTTAAAGAAAAGATTAATTTCTTGTATTCTTTTGAGAAAGTCTCACATCCTGGATCATCTTTTGAGGAATGTCTATTTAAATGTGTGTGTGTATATCAGTTTCTATAGTATGGGTAAGAGACTTTTATTCGTAGACATAGATTGCTAAATCATAGATTTAGAGTTTCAATTTATGATGCGAAGATTTTTTTCTCCACTCAGAAAAAGAGAATCACCAAGATTTTTTGCTCTAATTTTACTCTAATTATACTTTCTTCTGTGAAACTCAAATTTTGTGTAGTCAAAATGGTCAGTTTTGTCTTTTGTGATGACCTTTGCAGGAATTTTCCCTACTATCTTGTGCTATCTTTTAGGGCAGGCACACAGATGTTCCTCACATTGCTAGAAGTATTGATTTCAGTTCCCTCATATCTGGGTGAATCTTTTTACTGGAAAAGGATACGTGACTGAGCCTGGCTCAGTAGAGGTCAGAAAACCTTTGTTCTAATCTTGGGTTCAGTTCAGTTTATTATATATTCACTACGTGCTTCCCATGTGCAAAATGCTACAGAGGCTATGTAATGAAAATACACATTTCCTGCCTTTAGGATGCTTATAATCTGTAAGAGTAGTTATTTTACACACACACACACACACACACACACACACACACACACACACACACACACACACACACACACACACACACACACACCATCACCACCACCATCATCATCAGATATACAAGGCAGGCTGTGATAAATGCAATAGAAGAAATAAGAACAAAGTTCTATATTGTTGGAATGCAGAGGAAGACATCGTGTTTATCTAGGCTAAAGTTCATGGAGGACTCAGAAGTTGGGTTGCATTTTGAAGGGTAACCTAAAATTTTAGCAGGGGGAATCTGTGCAGGAGTGGAGCCATTCTACATACGTGAGAGTGCATATACCTATTAGAGGAGTTAAAGGAGCCATTCTCAGTACATCAGAACCCCACACATATCTGGGACTAGGATGAAGACCTTGGTTTACCCAGAGGGATTCCCAGGAAATCTAAGGGAATTAAGGAAATCTGACTAATTTCAAAGATGAGGAAACTGAGGATCGTTGCCCAGTTGTTTTTTGGAAAAGTAAGTAGCAGAGACTAGATCACAATGAATTTTTGTGGTTCTAAATTCATTGCTTTTCCCCATTATGCTATGATGATTCTACATGATATATTCTCCTTCAAAATTTAACACTCTCCTGAGACTCTGGACATGGGAAGAAGTTGACCTTTGTTTCCAAAGACCAGTCCCACTCTACCCCAAGGAAGGATTCTGTCATTAAGTCCCTTGCAAAGAGGAGTTTCTAAGGACTTCTTGGGTTCTAGAGAACTGATCCTACAGCCAGAATGGAAATTTCCCTGTTCCTGAGACACAGAGAATAATTTCATCTTTATTTCCATGACAAAGGCTTACTCTTGAAGGTGAAGCTGTTGGCACTGCTTGCCACCTCTCCAGCTTCAAACTGCGCTCACATCCCTACCATGGAGCTCACAAAGCATGGATTAGTGTGGTGTTTTCCTTTTCTATCTAGTTATCACACATTATGTACCACTTCCTGTGTTATCCTCATCCCTTGCATGACTCAAAATCCCTGCTGGTACATTTCTTATTCCTTCTTATATGTAACATAAAATTATACTTGAATGCCACCAAGTTAATGGGGTTGTTCTGGGAAGGGTCACACTGAACATTTATCTTGTGCTTACATAACAACCTCCAGATGAGCTCAGCTGCCTCATTGCATATATTTAAGCAATAGAAGCTTAAAATAAGTATTTCTGGGGTTTGAGAACGCAGCCAGAAGAATCCCATGGTGGACACCATTGAGACGTTTTCTCTCTTCTCTACACATAGTTTTTTGATTCATTTATTAGGCATCTGCAATGCAGTGTGCCTACTAATGCTTACTATTTTGGGCACCTAGGGTACAAAGACAAAAATGAAATGATCCTTCCCTCAACAAATTTACATTGTTAATGTAATAATAATTAATGGGTAAGCATTACATGCATAAATACTTATATAAGTATACACAGAATGGGTAGAAAGCAAATGCAAGGTAATTTGGGGGGCTGGTCAGCATCTAGGTTCCAGGAAAAGTCTCGTATAAAAGGTAGCCTTTGAGCTGAGCTTTGAAGGAAGCAAGGTGTTCCAAGAGATGGAGATGAGGGAGAAGAATCAGAGTTCATATGGAGTTAAAGTCCCCAAGGAACTGTTGGTGATCAGGTAGTCCCAGCTCCGTGGCCAACCTAAGACTGACAAAATGTGAAGTTGCCATGTCTTCTGCTGCCTTTTTTGTTTGCCCATTATCCTCCTGGGGCCCTAAAGTAATCTAGTGTCCTCTCCATCAAAATAAGCCCCTCTAAACCTCTTCCAAATTCTGCTAATCTGATCATTTATTTTGAATATTTATTTATTCAACCAGATATTTATTATGTGCTATGTACAATGAACTTGTGATGATATTATTAATCTGACATTTATTGATTCAACATTTATTATGTGCTGTGTACAATGCATTGTGATGGCTGTTATCGAGTTATTAAAATAACTATGAAATAACCTTGCCCTTAATCTATATTTGGATGTTAGACATATAGATAGGCACATATAATTTGGATTAGGATGTATAAGGTGCATAAGAGGGGTACCAGTCTTACAGCATCCTTCTCTGTAAATGTCCCCTTTTACACATCGCAGTTGGGTCCCAGTGTCAGGGTAAGGATAGGCACTACACGTGGTAGAATTTTAGGTTCTGTGATAAGTCAGCCTTTTGGGGTTGGGAGATAATTTGGGACAAATGGAGCTTGTTTGGACAAATGGAGCTTGTTTCCCTTGCACTCTCCTCCCCTTCCCCCTACCCAGTTCAAGTCCTTTATTTTATAGATGTAAAAACGGAGCCTTGGATAGATTAAGTAACTGCTGCTAAGTCACACAGCTCACTGTTTTATTTTTCTAGCACATGGCATTTAAAGTATTTCATAGGAAGAAAAGGAGTGGGGGGAAAGGCTGCATTTTATCACATGTACTGAACATGTACATTAGTGGATTTTCAAAGGGACCTTTTCTTAGTACTCCTTAGATCATACTGTGTAGGCGTTTGCCTATTGAGGCTATAGGTAAAGCCAGCCTTTTTATTATCAATCACTTGCTCAAGCAGGAAATATTTTTTCCACCAACCTCCCCCTTCCTTTTTGATTCTTTGTTTGGATCTCCCTAGCCAATATATTTCTTTTATTTAAACATATATATTTATTTTTTCAGTTTTCAACATTCACTTCCACAAGAATTTGAATTCAAACTTTTCTCTCCATCTCTCCCCACCACCTACCCCAAGACAGCATGCATCCCATCCCACCCCTTCCTCCAGGCTGTTCTCCCTTCTATTACCCACCTTCCTCCATCCCCTTCCCCTCTATTTTCCTATAGGGCAAAATAGATTTCTATACCTTATTGACTGTATAGCTTATTTTCCAGTTGCATGCTAAAACAATTTTTAACATTCATTATTAAAGCTTTGAGTTCCATATTCTCTCCTTTCCTCCCTCCCCAACTACCCTCATTGAGAAAACAAACAATTCAGTATAGGTCATACATGTGTGACAATGTGAAACACTTCCATAATAGTTATGTTGCAAAGGACTAACCACATTTCCCTCTGTCCTGTCCTGTCCTCCATTTATTCCATTCTCTCCCTTGACCTGTCCTCCCACAATAATATTTGCTTCTGATTATTCCTTTCCCCAACTTGCTGCCCCTTATTTTCCCTCTCCTATCCCTTCCCCCTTGCCTTTCTGCAGGGTAAGAATTGATTTCCATATCCAGTTGAGTGTGTGTTATTCCCTTCATAAGTCAAATTCCATGAGAGTAAGGCTCACTTATTTTCTTTCCTCTCCCCGCTCTTCCCCTTCATTGTAAAAGCTTTCTTGCCTCTTATGTGAGATGATTTGCTACATTCTGCCTCTCCCTTTTGCTTACTCCTAGTACATTCCACTCAATATTAAATTTTATTTTTTTTAGATATTCTCCTTTCATATTCAGCTCACCCTGTTCCCTCTGTCTGTGTATATTTACACACACACACACACACACACACATATACCCATGTACATATACAAACCTACATACATATATAATATACATACATACACACACATATATTTCTCTCTTTCTCTCTCATTCTCTCTCTCCATATATATATATATATATATATATATATATATATATATATATATATATATATATATATATATATATATATATATATATATTCCTTCTAACTACCCTAATACTGAAAGAGATCTCATGAGAAATAACATCTTTCCATGTAGGAATGTAAATAGTTCAACTTTAGTGAGTTCCTTAAGGCTTCTCTTTCCTGATTACCTTTTCATGTTTCTCTTGATTTCTTGTATTTGAGAGTCAAATTTTCTATTCAGTTCTGGTCTTTCCAACAAGAATTCTTGGGAATGCTCTATTTCATTGAAATTCTAATTTTTTCCCTGAAGTATTATACTCAGTATGGCTTGGTAGGTGATTCTTGATTTTAATCCTATCTCCTTTGACCTCTGGAATATCATATTCCAAGCCCTTTGATCCCTTAGTGTAGAAGCTTCTAAATCTATGTTATCCTGATTGTATTTCCACAATACTTGAACTGTTTCTTTCTGGCTGCTTGTAATATTTTCTCCTTGACTTGAGAACTCTGAAATTTGGCTACAGTATTCCTAGGAGTTTTCCTTTTAGGATCTCTTTCAGAAGTAGATTGATGGATTCTTTCAATATTTATTTCTCTGTTTCTACAATATCAGGGCAGCTTTCCTTGATAATTTCTTGGAAGATGATATCTGGACTCTTTGTTTGATCATGATTTTCAGGTAGACCAATAATTTTTAAATTATCTCTTCCGGATCTATTTTCCAAGTCAGTTGTTTTTCCAGTGAGATATTTCACATTGTCTTCAATTTTTTCATCCTTTTGGTTTTGTTTCATAATTTCTTGGTTTCTCATAAAGTCATTAGCTTCCATCTGTTCCGTTCTAATTTTTAAAGAACTATTTTTTTCAGTAAGCTTTTGAACCTCCTTTTCCATTTGGCCAATTCTGCTTTTTAAAGCGTTCTTCTCCTCATTGGTTTTTTGGACCTCTTTTGCCACTTAGGTTAGTGGTATTTTTAAAGGTGTTATTTTCTTCAGTGTTTTTTTTGTCCTCTTTTAGTAAGTTGTTGACTTGCTTTTCATGATTTTCTTGCATTTCATTGCATTCTTGCATTTCTCTTCCCAATTTTTCCTCCACCTCTCTTACTTGATTTTCAAAATCCTTTTTGAACTCTTCCATAGCCTGAGACCACTGTATATTTATTTTGGAGGCTTTGGATCTAGAAACCTTTACCTTACTGTCTTCCTCTGCTGGTATGCTTTGTTCTTCCTCATCTGAAGGGATGGGAAAAAATACCTTTTCACCAAGAAAGTAACCTTCTATATATAGTCTTATTTTTTCCCCCTTTTTGGGGCATTTTCCCAACCAGTTACTTGACTTTTGAGTCCTTTATCAAGTGGAAGGTGTACTACCCTAGGCTTCAGAGGTTTTGTGCAGCTGTTTGCTAAGAAAACTCTAGGGACCTGTAAGTTTTCAGTTCCTCTAAGGTGGCACAATTAAGGGAGAGGAGTTTATACCTCTCCTAGCATGCGCTCTGGTCTGTGGACAATCAAAAGCGCTCTTTTCTTCCCTGGAACTGTGAGTAGGATTCCCTCTCCACAGCTACCACCAGTTCCACCAAGCCCGTGCTCCTCCTCTCTCCAGGAGTACCCTTAAGGACAGATCAGCCACTCAGTTCCCCCAGTGCTCCTCCTCTCTCCAGGAGTACCCTTAAGGACAGATCAGCCACTCAGTTCCCCCAGTGCTCCTCCTCTCTCCAGGAGTACCCTTAAGGACAGATCAGCCACTCAGTCCCCCCAGTGCTCCTCCTCTCTCCAGGAGTACCATTAAGGACAGATCAGCCACTCAGTCCCCCCAGTGCTCCTCCTCTCTCCAGGAGTACCCTTAAGGACAGATCAGCCACTCAGTCCCCCCAGTGCTCCTCCTCTCTCCAGGAGTACCCTTAAGGACAGATCAGCCACTCAGTCCCCCCAGTGCTCCTCCTCTCTCCAGGAGTACCCTTAAGGACAGATCAGCCACTCAGTCCCCCCAGTGCTCCTCCTCTCTCCAGGAGTACCCTTAAGGACAGATCAGCCACTCAGTTCCCCCAGTGCTCCTCCTCTCTCCAGGAGTACCCTTAAGGACAGATCAGCCACTCAGTCCCCCCAGTGCTCCTCCTCTCTCCAGGAGTACCCTTAAGGACAGATCAGCCACTCAGTCCCCCCAGTGCTCCTCCTCTCTCCAGGAGTACCCTTAAGGACAGATCAGCCACTCAGTTCCCCCAGTGCTCCTCCTCTCTCCAGGAGTACCCTTTAGGACAGATCAGCCACTCAGTCCCCCCAGTGCTCCTCCTCTCTCCAGGAGTACCCTTAAGGACAGATCAGCCACTCAGTCCCCCCAGTGCTCCTCCTCTCTCCAGGAGTACCCTTAAGGACAGATCAGCCACTCAGTTCCCCCAGTGCTCCTCCTCTCTCCAGGAGTACCCTTAAGGACAGATCAGCCACTCAGTCCCCCCAGTGCTCCTCCTCTCTCCAGGAGTACCCTTAAGGACAGATCAGCCACTCAGTCCCCCCAGTGCTCCTCCTCTCTCCAGGAGTACCCTTAAGGACAGATCAGCCACTCAGTCCCCCCAGTGCTCCTCCTCTCTCCAGGAGTACCCTTAAGGACAGATCAGCCACTCAGTCCCCCCAGTGCTCCTCCTCTCTCCAGGAGTACCCTTAAGGACAGATCAGCCACTCAGTCCCCCCAGGGTCTTTAGGCTGAGGGCTCCAAAAGTGGAAATTGCTACTATGGGCTGCTGCTACCCTGGGACCAGACTGGGCCTGGACCAGCCTCCCCTTTCACCCAACTGAAAGATATTTCTTACTGGCCTTTGAAACTCTATTTGGCATTTGTGGGTTGAGAAATCTGGGAACTCCAGCAGCTGCCCATGATTTGGCACCCTGAAGCCTGCTCCAGCCCTGTCCCTGCCATGTGACCCATGCTGGGCTGTGCTCTCATGCGATAGACCTTTCCTGTCGGCCTTCCAGGCTGTCTCAGGCTAGAAATCCATTTCACTCTATCATTTTGTGACTCTGCTGCTCTAGAATTTGTTTAGAGTCATTTTTACAAGTATTTTATGGGCTATGGCGGAAGAGCTAGATGAAGTCCATCCTTCTACTGCACCTTCTTGGCTTCTAATATATCCTAAAATATAACCCCCAAAATTTCAGCGGTTCAAAGAAACTGTAGCATTTGTAGTAGCCACACTCCAGTAAAACTATCTCAGTACCTGGGTAACCAACAGGCCTCAAACCTGTTGGTAACTTAGGGGGGTATCTACCCGAAGGATGTGAAGACTTCCCTTGGGAGAATGGGTGGTTGAGAAGGTACCTGAAGCAGGGTCTGTGGAGTACTTAGAGCTTGATCAGACGTTGACTCCATCCCAGGCCATTGCCAGTTCTGGAAGAAAGAATGAAGCTGATGACTTTGTGCAACTCTACTTTACTTAAATCAAGTTCATGAGCAAGTCAAGACATCACCCAACATCCACTACTTTACCTCAAAACAGTGATATTGTTGATTCTCTTCAAAAACGATGGATAAACAACACAACAAGATCCCTACAAACCTAACTGGTCAGTTTGTTTCTCACACTTTGTCCCTTATATGAGTCACCATCTGGTCTAGGACCTCTGCTACCTTGGCTTTATCCAGGCAACATTACCTTGCCCTTATAATGATGGACATCAATATTCTATCAGAAGTGGGGCTTCTTCGGGTCTCTTCTCACCTAATTGTTGTAATAGAAAGAATTCAAAACACCTTCCTGAACTATGGTGAAAGTATGCCGAACTCCTTCCCAAGTAAAAGCAAATTGATTTTGACTGATCTCAATCCCAAGAATGGAGAAGACATTGGCAAGATCAGTATTCTAGTACTGCCTGCCCTGGAGGTTGGATTACCTGGCCACATCAGTAGGTATAATTCATCAGTTCACTATAATCTTCAGTAGGTCACGGCATACCATAAATTTTCTTCACCAGCCATAAAAGGGAGTTTGTACACTAGCTTCCTTCATCTCCATTAGTAGGAGATTTCTTTTACCCTTCTCCTCCCAGGAGCTGTTAGTATTTAATAATAACTACATGGGGAAATTCAGGCAACTTCAAGGGCTTCCACTTATTCCCACCCACAATAACCATCATAGAAGCCATTTTCCAGTCCAGGTACTGACTCCCAAGAACTCATACTTTCAATGCCAAAAATATACTTCCCCTGAAAAATCACCACAACTAAGACCCAAACAAGGGATCTTTCACCTACCTTCCTGTGAGCAAAAGTACCCCTTCCCTTGTTGGGTTTACTGTGCTCCCTATTCCCTGCAAATCCCCAGTTGAAGCTCAGGGGTTTTTTTTGGCAGGGGGAGGAGGTTGTATCCTTAAATGTTTGTTTGTTAATAACTGTTAAATTCACAATAACAAATAAAGGTTACTCTTCCTAAAGGTAGGAAGAGTCTGCTTTAACACTTTATTATATCACTACATAATGCCACCTTGTTCTTTTTGAGTAGGTCTTAAAAAACAGGAGCAGTGGAGGAATAACCAGATGGAATGGAGGTATGACCAGGAAGAGCAGAGTTTTCTTTGCATATCTTAATTTTGTTGACTCAGGAAGATCCTTGCTGCCCTAGTCTTGGATCTCTTGATACAAATTTTCTAACACCTAGGTCATTCTTCTTATCTACTCCATACTTTAAAAGCCATACCTCCTTCTTATGGAGGAGAGAATCATCACCCTCTGCCCATCTAACATTGTGGTCATCATGCCTACTCCCCATCTTCACTAGAACACTTCTTTTTATGGACATCTCTATTTGTCTGAACAGCTGCTAGGACTGAACCAATTTCCTATTCAAATTTCACCAGTTGTCCCATCTGTATAGTAGTCAGTAAAAATTCACTGCCCCATACCCCCATGGAGGACCTTATTCAGGTGAGGTCCTATTCCAAAGGCAGGACATAATTGCACCAGAAGCTTACTACTGGTCAGAAGGAATGGGAAGGGGAGGGGAGTCATAAGAAAGGAGTATAAATCCTGTTCTTCAAATCCATCTCTTTAAAAAAAATTTTGCCCTCTCCCTCCCTTGCTTGTTGTTTCAGGGCATGCTAGAAAGGGAATTCATCTTTATGGTCCAAGTATGCAGAATTCACTATTTCATCCACTTAAAAATTGACAAAAGGCAGACCCCCTCTTAAAAGCCTCCAGTTGATTCAGTTCCTTATACTAGAACAAATTTATCTCCTAGCTGTTCCAGCCAGGGGAATTCTGCCTCTAATCAACACCCATTAGACCACACCCTCAGTAGTTATTGTTTTAAGGATTCTTTGGCTTGCTGCTTAAATTTGTTTTACAGCTTGCCAATTCCTTAATGTTAAAAACCTGTCTTTTTCAGATTACTTACTTAATGTCACTCCACAAGAATTAGTTTGCAGGGTGGGGTAAGTAATAGAACAAGCCTGAGGCTCTTTTACCATCTGCTCTAATTCTCTTTAGGATTCCCCCAACTTTTATTTTCATGTTTTATAATCCTAATTTCTGCAGGGCTCAAGGCATTCTTATAAGAAACCTCCACAAGGAACTATGTTTCCAGCACATAGCCTCTTAGACCCTTCTTAAAGGGGCCAGCCTGGTGTGCTGCCAAAAGATCACCTTGTAAATACAGTATTCGGAGAAAAGAGGAGGGTCTGTGATGAAAAGGGAAGGAGGAAGGGGATCTAGCTTCAACCTGTTTACTCCTTCTCAACAGCAGCTCTCCAGCCCCCCACCTTGCTGTCCGCATGAAACTCCTATCACAGCTCCTGGGAGGCACTCTATTAAAATGTGCACCCTTTGCACCCAAGGACAATACTGTTGACTGTTCCACTATCCTAAGGATGGGCGGTTTGAATTGGTCTTCCATTCCTGAAGATGGGCTTTTACTGATATCTAAGTTAGTGCAAACTTGCCTGTTGCCCTAAATCTGCCTATCTCCAGGCCATACTATGCTTTACTGTCTTGCTGTCCGCCATGAGTACCATTTGGATACTTTCCCCAAACCACATATTTATTAGATGGCATAGTGGATTGAGCTCTGGGTTTGGAGTCAGGTTGACCTGAGTTCAAATGTGGCCTCAGTTTCCTCCACTAAGGTGGGAATAATAATAGCTTGTACCTCCCAGGGTTTTCATAAGGTTCAACTGAGATAATCAATAACCCATAAACATTTAATAATTAATAGAGAGAAGGTGCTAGAATTGAGGGGTTCAGGAAGGCTTCCTGAAGGTGGAATTTTAGCTAGAAAGGTCAATAGTTGAAATAGCTAGAGTGTTTCAGGAACAAGAAAACATTTGTAAAGTACTTAATTAACATAGTGCCAGGCACACAGTAGCCACTATATAAATGCTAGTCACTGTTGTTAATTATGGTTACCGATTCCTCAGAACACTGGCAGGCTTACCAGCCTACTAATAGATCAACAGGATGAAAGTCTCAGGCTACACCTCTCATTTCTCCCTGTTAAGCCAGGGGTACTTAATCACTTTTGTGGATTTCACCCCTTTGGCCATTTGGTGAAGCCCCTTTCTCAACACAATATTTTTAAATGCGTAAAATAAAATACATAGGAGTACAAAAGAAACTATAGGGAAATATAAATATTAAAATAAAAATTGTGATATAGTAATATTTGTGCTTTATTAATACACTAAGTAATGAGAAAAAACATTTAAAATGTAGACAAAGTAAAGTTAAATTTTATTTCTTGAAGTTATCAGTGTGAAAATTATTGTTGCTTAGCTTGAATAAGAACATTAAACTCCAGATGGTCTTTGATGTGGCCACAAACACGTCATATTTGATGTACAGTTGATTTGAATTTTCTGTTCTGATGGTTATAAGTGTTAAAAATTCCAATTTGCTAAAATGTTGTTGCATATGGAATCATAGTTTCTACAGCTCACTTTACAAGGGTTTCTCTCAAGGAGCACCAGAATTCTAAAAGACTTTTTGAGTTAAACTCCAGTTGTAGTAAGTTTTTGTTCTAACTTCAGTTAGAGGTTAGTGAAAAATAAATATGTAATTTTTCCCATTCAAGTTCTGTCCCTCTTTCCCTCCCCCCATCCGTTCAAGAGTTGGTGATCCCTTACCCCTTCCAAAAATAAAACCCAAAAAAGACCTGAGTTTAAATACAGCCTCCCCTCCAAAAAAAAAAAAAAAACCAAAAAGAGTTGTGGTACTAGGCTAAGATGTTGCTTTAAACTTTAGCTTTGATGCCCCTCACACCCCTAAGCCTGTTCCCACTGAAGAGATTTAGAGAAATAGGAGAGACTACCTTTCCCTTCCCCATATTATGTGACTCCTTGTCTGGAGTTCATTCAAGCATACTTCAAGGTGGCCAGAAGCATGCTACCCTGAAGGATCAACTGCCCAATTTAGGGGTGGATCCCTGGCAATAGAATATATTTTTGGGCCGCTTACTTCATGGAATTAATTATTGAATTCTCCAAAATGAACTAATAGCTTTTCCACCTAATTCACTTCGGGGAACACCCAACTTTAACTGAAATCTATACCCTGATAACTTTATCTTTGGAATTTAGACACAATCATACCTACAGCCCAAGTGAGAATGCCGTTGTTCTGTCATTTCAATCATGTCTGACTTCATGACCGCATTTGGGGTTTTCTTGGCAAAGATACTGGAGTGGTTTGCCATTTCCTTCTCCAGCTCATTTTACAGATGAGGGACCTGAGGCAGAGAAGGTGGCTTGCCTAGGGTCACACAACTAGGAAGTGTCTGAGGCTGGATTTGAATGCAGGAAGATGAGTCTTCCTGATTCCAGGCCTGTCACTCTATCCGCTGTGCACCTAGCTGTCCCACACATGCCATCATAGACTCCAAGTTTATAAAAAAAGTTTTGGCAATAGTCATTGTGGACTGAAACATTTTTGGTAGGGTTCATGGAGGAGGTGCGATTAGACCTGGACTTGATTAGGTAGGGTGGATGGGAAAGGACATTCCAGGTGAGATGAACAGTGTGGACAAAGTTCAAAAGTGGTGACTCACATGAGTTGTTTACGGACAGTTGAGATGTACCTAAATGGAGGGAGCATTCCCAGCGTTTCTGGGAAGAAAGAAATGATGTTGGACAGGTAAGTTTGGACCAGATTCAAGGTGTCTTTGCCCAAGGTTGTGCAGTTAGTATCAGAGCCAGCATTTAAACCTAGGTCCTTTGTTTCCAGAGTGCCAAGTCTGGAGTCAGGAAGACTCATCTTTCTGAGTTCAAATCCAGCCTCAGACACTTACTAGCTATGTGACCCTGGATAAATCACTTAACTTTGCATGCCTCAGTTCCTTTTCTGTAAATTGAGCTGGAGAAGGAAACAGCAAATCATTCCAGTAGCTTTGCCAAGAAAACCCTGAATGGGGTCACAAACAATTGGACACAACTGAAAACGACTCAACAGTCTGTTCTCAGTACTTTTTCTACTTCAGCCATATGAGGAAAAAAGATTTTTTTTTTTAAATTTTACCCTTTTCTCTAATCATAGCAGCTCAGAGCTGGCAGAAGGCCATCTAGTCCAATTCATATTTGAACCAAGATCCCTTTGTTTCCACTTTTGGATAGTTCTCTTTGGGAATTTTTCCTTCCATTGAGGTTTTGGGGTGGTATATCAGAGTTGTTTTAAGTTGAATCTCTTTGATTTATTAGTGAGATCCAACTTTTTTTCTACATTTGTCTAGTCAAATTTTCAGTACTTGTGCAGTTGATTCTTTGAACCAAAGTGTTCAAAGGCATTTATCCTTGTATCATCCCAGAGATGACCTCTGAGAGCCCCTACAACTCCAGGAGAGTATAATTTTACAAGTGAGGCAGCTGAGACTCAGACAGGTACACTGACCTGCAAGGTCATCCAGCTAGTTAGTGGGAGAGAGGGCTCAACTACAGGTCTCTTGATTTCTTTCCACTCATCTGTCGTTCTTTCCATTACCATGGTTTCCAAAGTTATTCAGACCTTCATATGATAATTGTTGTTGAGAAAATACATGATGACTAAATGCTCTCAGGAATTCAGTATTACTTTACAAATGAGTTTGCATTTTATAAATTTGAAAATAGTAATACATAGTTGTGAGATATCTATCACATTTAGTCTGTAGAAACTATTATTCAAAATTTAATAAAAATTCTGTGTGCCAGGCAGCCTGCTAGTCATTTGGAATACAGAGGCCAAAACAAAACAGCTGCTGCCTTCACGGAGCTTACATTCCATTGGAAAGGGAGGAAGGGAGGAAGTCTTTAAATACTATGTGCCAAGTGTGCTATGTACTTTTACAGATACTATGTCATCTGATCCTCACAACATCCCTGTGAAGGAGGTGCTATTACTACCCCCATTTTACATTTGAGGAAACTGAGACAAATGAAGCTTAAGTGATTTGCCCAGGGTTACACAGCTTATATAGGAGGCTAAATTTGAACTCAAGTCTTTCTGACTCCAGGCTCAGTATTCTATCCACTGCTCCACCAGCTTCATGGGGGAGGAAAGAAGAAGCAACATGCACACAGAGAAGTAGGTGGAAAGTAATTAGGGGATAGGCACTAACACCTGGTGGGGGTAGGCAGTAGCTTCATGTAGGCTGTAGCTCGAGGATACTTGAGCCAAACCTTGAAGGAAGGTAGAGAACTCAAGAAACAGAGATGAAGAAGGCATGCATTTCAGGCATGCAAAACAGACAGGGGAAGGCAGAGACAAGAGATGAAATGTCCTGTATGAGGAACATCGCATGGACCAGCCTGGCTAGAAGGTAGAGTAGATGGAGGGTAATATGCAATAAGCCTGAAAAGATTGGCACAAAACAGCTTTTGAAGGGTTTTAAATGTCCACCAGAGGAGTTTGGGTTTTATCATAGCTTCTTATCATAGGGGCTTCTTGAGCAACGAAATGTTCCTGTGCTTTAGGTACATCACTTATGGTGCCCGTGTGGAGGATAAATTTGAACGAAAGAGATCTGATGCAGAGAAGTTAATTAAGGGACAACTGCAATAATTCAGATGAGGAGTAATGAGGGTCATAGTAGTGGTAGTGTGAGTGGAGAGAAGGGATTGGAAGTGAAAAACCCTGGCAACTGATGATCTCAGGAATGATGAGAGTGAAAAGCTGAAGCGGATTCTCAAGGTTGCCAACATGGATGACTAGGAGGCTGGTGAGAGATAAGGAAGTTAGAAAGATGGATGAGTTTGAGAGGAAAATGAATTCTGTTTTGACTTTGTTGAATCTGAGATGTATATGTAACATGCAGTTCTTTAGAACGTCTTTGTGACTTTAGTATGAGAATAAAGCTGAGAGTTTCAATGATGTAAGGAAAAACTTAATTATTAGAGATATATGGAAGATGCTTCCTCAGGAATTACTAGGCTCTTCCTTCCTGGAGGTCTTTAGGTGGAGGCTGTATTGTTGGAGATCTTAAGAAAGGGATTCTTGATCAGATTTGGAGTTGGACCAGCTGACCTCTAAGTGTCTTCCAGCCCTGTGATTCTTTGTGACGAGCTCAAGGTCTTGTGGCTAGTAAGTCACAGAGCAAGAATTGGAATCTAGATCTGTTCAGAGCTCTTTCCCCGACACCAGCCTGAATGAATATAAAGTCTAAATTATAGAATATGCATTTTCAGTGTATTTTTTTTTTTTTTGCTTTTAAACACACATAGTAGTATGTGTCATCTAATGAAGGTCCTTAGCCTGTTCTAATAGATAAACAGGATTTGTAATTAGCATACTCATTTCTGGATGTAAATGGTGATTCTAAAGCACTTGGAAATAATTCACTCCACCTAAATAGCTTAATTATACCACCCACCACCACTCGATTACAACATTACTTAAGCTGTTAATTTATTTCGGAGATAGACCAACCCTTGCCCAAAAGACTATGCTTTTTTGCTTTCTTTTATCTGCAGTACATAACACTCATATTTGCAGTAGCAGCTGATGTCCTTTCTAATTTGCTCTAGTCTGGGAATACAGATAACTAAAGCTTCTAATATTGTCTATAAACTAAAAGTCAGTTGACTCTAAATGAAGACCTCTGAGTGAAAGGCATGAACTTTATCCCTGCTTGGCTGCTCCAAGGACTTTTTTTTGTTTCCTTTTCAGTCCTTGACTATGTTCTAGATAGTCGGTTCGTCATAGGGAAGTGTCCCCAGCCATACAACATCAACCTATGTTGCCAGAATAGAGATCTTTAAGTCATCTATTTTCATGAATAAATATGACATATTTGTTGATGTGAATGTATTTTTGCTAAAGTCACTAAACGTTCACACAAAATGGGTTGGCAGGATTTCCTAAAATATTTTCTCCTTTTCCTCTTCTTTCTCATATGTAGGTTGCAAGATGGGAATACAGAACACGCAAGCTGAGCCGGGCCTTTGGGTCTCCCTATGTTGCATGTTCCTGTCTGGGCATCATTGTCCTGCTGCTGAACTTCCTCAGGTCTCACTGGTAAGCCAATGACTTGTCTTTGAGCAGCCCTCTTTTGGAGACCATCCTATCCTATCCATCTCCCAGCATAGTACTTTCTGGCCCCTTTTTGTATTCCCTTCTCCTGCCTTTTTGATGTGTTTCAGCTTTTCCTCAAGGGTAATTCTTCCCAACTCCCCCAGTTGTTTCCTCCCCCCCCAAAAAACCCCACAAACAAACAAGTAAACCTGTTTTTAATTTAAATAGCAAAAAAAATAAAATAAAATTTAATGGTATAGTACCTGGAAGACTAATAGGGGATATATATTAAATAATAACTCACATTTAAGTAGTGCTTTAAGGTTTACAAAAATGCTCTCTTCACAATGAATCTGTTGGGTATCTAGAATATATTTGAACTGGAGATGGAGAATGTACTGGAATGGAGAATTTCATCACTCCATTTTACAGATGAGAAAACTGAGGCTCAGAGAGATTAAATTACACACTCCTGATTACATAACCAGCAAAAGTTCAAGGCAAGATTCAAATCTAGGTATTGTAGATTCTACTCGGGAGGTTCAAAATGTAGAAACATACAAATCTCAGTTTCTTTTATCTCTCTGCAAAATGTGTGTAACTGTAGTGATCTCTATCGCTAGACTAAGGAATAAGTAGGATGAGAATAGTGCTCTTGGAGAATCGAAGGTGCTAGGGGTCTTGATGTTGAGTTAGAAAGTGAGTGCCAGAACGACCTTGGTGACCAACCACCTAGTGCAGCTCAGGCCCCTTTGCTCCATGAGGAGGAAGCTAAGATCCAGGGAAAAGAGAAATTATCTTCCCAAAGGTCACCAGCTAGTTGGTAGCAGAGAATTTTGGTCTCTTTAGATCACAGTCTAATTTCTTCGTATCCTTCACATTTACTTCCCTGATTATGGTCTATGCTAATAGGGCCAGAGATAAATAGCATGAATAAACAAAATCCCTAGATGAAACAAAAACTTCATTCTGACCATTATTTTCATTCTGTCTCTCTGGCAGTCTCCAAGGATATACACTCTTAAAATCAAAGGAAAAACAGATAATCCACCCACTGACTAATCTTTTCTTTTGTGTCATCTTTCTTAAGAAACATCAGCTTTCTTACTGTATTTAGAGCTTCAGAAATCATTGTATATTCCATCCTTCTACTTCTAGCAACTTCTGCCCTCCAACCACCTCTGAAAGATGAACCAAAATAGTACCCCTCTGGAAACAGAAGGTGACCTGAACTTAACTCCCAGGTATATCAGATTTTCTGCATTACCTGGAGTGAATCTGTCCTTTGCAGCCTCCCTCCTCCTCTGGGCAGAATTTGTCTTTAGTAGCCCTTAGTTATGGTCTGTTCCTCTCTACTCCCACCCCAGGCATTCAGAACCCTTATTCCACCTACCCAGCACTGTACTTTCTCCATTAATTGAACCTGACCCATTTCCTCAAAGTCACAGAAGGTGACAGCTATGTAATTTGGTAACTGAATTCAGAGTAATTTACTCATTGGGACCAGTGGATTAATGTGTAATATACCCATTTACCAGGGAGGGCATAGTATCTTAACCCAAAGCAGAAGT
This sequence comes from Notamacropus eugenii, assembly GCF_028372415.1. Taxonomy (NCBI): domain Eukaryota; kingdom Metazoa; phylum Chordata; class Mammalia; order Diprotodontia; family Macropodidae; genus Notamacropus; species Notamacropus eugenii. The sequence goes on along the minus strand of NC_092874.1, from coordinate 334,366,959 downwards.
AGTAGAATATTCAGGGTTGGTAGAGAGATATTTTCAGATATGGGTCTCTTGTAAACCTCTGCAATGTAGATGATCATTTGTTCTGCTTATGTGTAGAGCTAGTCCTGCCTATTTGGAGTTAAAGGTGGAGGCAAGACCTTGGGTGAAAAGAACTTAATGGTGTTCTAAATAGATATTGTTTCTATACTATTCAGGTTAGGCCAAAGGTACTTGCTCTTCTAATTTGGGCATCAAATAATTGATGTACTACTGACTACTTCATTAGTTTCTAATTCAGAGTTTGGTGGCTAGGGTCATGGGATAGGCTAAGAAATATGTTAGAGAAGATGAGAAGTTCTTTTATAAAAAAAAGAAGTTTTAGATTTAGGAAAAACCTTCTACATTAGCATTATCCCACAGAGGAATGAATGGACTACCTTAAGAACTTAACAGGCTTCCCCTCAGTAAAGAAATTTTAAAACAAAGGCTGGGTGGCTACTTCTGGCTATTTGTTTTAAGAAGCCCTGGGTTCCATCCACTCTTTACTCTCCCAGAAGCAGCTGAGGCTACAGCTGGAGCAGGTTCAGTGATGGCTGAAAATCTCAAGGACTTGAATTCCCATTACTGCCCACACAGAATGTACCTGCCCAGAGCTGTAGTTTTTTTTTTTTAACTTTTGCAGTTATTACGGTAATAAAATGTAAACATGCATGAGTAGGAAGAACAAAGTGTACTTCTGCCTTTTCAGGTTCCCTCAAAAATGAATATCTCAGGTCCTCTGAAGTTGCCAAGATCAGTGGTATAGTGTGACACCTGACAGTCTCACAAGACCCCCTTGTGAAAGCTGAGAATTCCACCACTGATGATCCTTTTCTTTGAGTAAAGCATTGCCCTTCCTCTGCTTTTTATTTTTAAAATGTAAATATTACTAGGAGGGTGTAATATTAAAACCCTAGCACTTTTTTCTGAATGAGGTTGTCAGAGCCTTTTGTCTTTAAGGAAGAGTTAGTCTTCTTGTGATCAGAACACAGAGCTGGGAGTTGGAGGGTCTGAGCTTTAGTCTCTTGTGTTCCACTAACTGTATGACCTTAGGAAGCTTATTTCCCCTCTCTGGCTCTCCTTACCTTTCTCTACAAAATAAAAGGTTTGAACTAGATAGTCTGAAAGGTCCCCTTCCAGCTTTACCACACATTTTAGTTTCACTGTTTTGCCTTGAGCTCCCTTCTCTGAGATTCCGGTTTCTTTCTCCTCATTTCTACCACTGCACGGTGTCTGAACATTTGAGGATTGTGCTGTGCCAAAAAAGTACAGAATGTTTCAAGAAATAGTTGCTCTTAACAGAGAAGATAAGCATTGAACTAGTCCTAATTTTAATTAAAGGTGTTCTCCTATTTCAATCTTTTTTTTTCTCTAGAAATGGAGTGAGTGAAGATGGATCTAGGGGGAAGGTTCCCTAGTGTCCAGATAAAATGAGAATGAATTCCCCTATGTGAGTCAGCCCTGTTAAGGGGGTCTTCAGCAGGACTGTTTTATTCAGTTATGTAATTACAGCTATCTTATGACCAAGGCATAACAATTATGTTAAAACAGGTGCTTATCACATAGTTTAAGGTGAATTCTTTCCATAGGCAACAACATTCTTTCATGTCCAAAGTGCTGTTACAGAGCGCAGTGTCACAGTGGGACTCGGTGCTGCCAGTGGGGGTGGGGATTAGGATCTGGTTTCCCTGAGCTCACCATGCTCTTTGCTGCCAAGAAAATGCAAATCTGAAAGTTCTCTTCTGTTCTGCCCTGATGTTGGTTTTAATAGATGACTCTGTGGCACTTATGTTCCTCCATATTGTGTCTGTGCTGGATGAAAATAGCTCACTTGTTAGAGAGTGAGAGAGAACACCTAAGTTGATTCTGAGTCACTTTGGGGTTTGTTTTGTTGTTATGTAGTATTTTATTTTTTCTAATTACATGTAAAGGCAATTTTCAATATTCATTTAAAAAAATTTTAAGTTCCAATTTTGTCCCTCCTTCTCTTCTCCCCTCCATCATAAGGTGGATAGATTACATATGTATAGTTATGGAAAACATTTCCACATTAGTCAAATTGTGAAAGAAGAAACATATCAAAAAGAATAAAGCACGAAAAAGGTAAAGTGAAAATCATATGCTTTGATCTGCATTCAGACTCCATAGTTCTTTCTCTGGATGTGGGTAGCATTTTCCATCTTGAGTCTTTCAGAATTGTCTTGGATCATTGTACTGCTGAGAAGTTATTCATAGTTCACCATCGCACAATGTTGCTGTTACTATGTACAATACTCTCCTGGTTCTGCTCACCTCACTTTGCATCAGTTCGTATAAGTCTTTCCTAGGTCACTTTGAAGATCACAAAGCAACTTTTTTGATATCTGTGACAGTATGTTTTGTTAAAATAGGGAAGAAAAACTGGAAAATGACAAAGTTGAAGGTAGAAGGGGCTCAGTGTCTTGTCATGGCCCCAGAAAGATATGTAAGAATGTTGGATTTAGTTAGAAGGGACCTTAGAGATCACTTAATCTGACCTCATTTCCATAAAATTCTATAAAAAGAAACAGAGACTTGGAAAGGGGAGATAACTTTCCCAAGGTCGCACAGAGTAAATAGCAGAGCCTGAATTCTTCACTAATTAGCTAATCAAATCCTACTTGCCCTTCAAGCCCCACCTCCTTCTGATTTACTTGTCTAGCCTCTGCAGGTCTGTGCCCTGAATGCTTATGGTATCAGTGGTTTCGACCACGTAATGTAAGATTTAGTCATGTAGTATTTTTTATGTTCCTAATTGTATTGGGTGCATTCATTTTGTCTTCCCAGTTAGGGCATAAGCTTTTTTAAGGCACAATAGATCTCTTCTGTATTGTCGAGGTTGAGAAAGCCTCCCTCACTGCCACAGTGCTGAAATTTGTACCATTAAAGATTAATATCCTTAGCTTTGGAAGGCTAAATTTGTGTCCCTTGTTAAAATATAGATGTTTCTTTGAGAAATATCTGTTGTGTTAAAAAAAAAAAAAGACACCAATAAAATGTTTGAAATACATACATATATACATACACACATACATACATGTATACAAAAATGTTCCTACATTTGTATAATACAGATGGCCCTGGAATCCTTTTAAGCCACTATCTGCTACTATCTTTACAGGATTCAATTTAGAGCTGTTCCCTGCTGGAACAGGCTATTATAGAACAGATTAGCAAGGGAGAAGAGTAATAAAAGGGGTGGAGAGAGCCCCAGAGACAAATTTTTCTAGATTCCTAAGTTTGCTAAGAGTTGAGACCAGGAGATAGATCAAACCAGTGACTTTCTTCCCCTCAATTCTCCTGCTGGTTTTGAATATGGGTAAGAGAGATTCTGAGCCTTCTTTCTTTGATTTAGGCTAGTTTTGGTTAGAGTTTCTCCCTAGGACCTTAGCTGGGTCTCCATGAATTAGTACTATTGGAAAACGGGCCCTGTGACCCATAGAAGCAGGGTAGTTTTGTTACTGTCATTATATTTAACATGCATTTCACACGATGAAAGTTAATCTTTTCATATAAAATCCTCATTTCTGTGCTTTATATATTGAAATTTTTGGATTTGTTCATGTTAATTTAGTAATGAAAAAGGCTAACTTGTTGTATTTTTTTTAAAAAAAAAAAAAAGGAAGAAAATGGAGCCAATATGCAGAGAAATCGTCAACCTCTTGCCTACTGGCCTGAAGCAAGTGCTAAATTGACCTGGGCAAGTTGGATACATGGTGGTGATAGCCCATAGCAGTAGAAGGGTGAGAGGGTCCAGTGCTGAGGGTCTGAGCCTCGTCTCCCTAGCCAAGTGCCTGTCAGAGGAATGACAAGAGGCACACAGAAGGTTTTGTGTTTATTGTTTCCCAGTCTTTGCAAACAACGCTTCAGGATGCCCTGAAGGAACACCTGGCACATCAAAATGCCTTAAGGTTTGTCCCTCCCTTTTGACAGTTTTTGACTAGAAGTGTGTGTGTGTGTGTGTGTGTGTGTGTGTGTGTGTGTGTGTGTGTGTGTGTGTTTGGTTGGTTGGTTGGTGTCCCTTGTTTTCGAGGAAGACCAAAATGACATCACCATAATAAAGTGAAGTTTCAGTGTGTCTGACTGACTGATCAGACCAATGTGAGCTCAGAATGCTCTACCACAGACCAGGCTCAGATAGTCCATATGAATATTTGGGGTGGATACCCCAAATCTGCGCATCCTACTTTTACTTTGTGCTGTCTCAATTCTGCTTTGCTCATAGAGCCCAGGACCCTTTCTGATGTGGGCACGCCGTGCTGAATGGTCCTATGCCAGCATCTCTCATGTTGCAAATCCAAAGTTCTATATATACACATACACATACATATAGATACATACAGATGCCTATATATGTAGGTAGATGATAACAAATATCCACATGTGTGTTTGTCCTTTGTTGCTGAAGACCATGCCATCAGAGAACTCATGACATGACTTGCACTTGACCTTGTTTTGAGTGAGGGAGGGCTATGTAGGTCACCAGCCTCACTTCTCCTCCAGAGCCATCTGATTCCAGTGACCAGATATTCATCAGGATGACTGAAGATGACCCAGGATGAGGCAATTGGGGTTAAGTGACTTGCCCAAGGTCACACAGCTAGTGAGTGTCAAGTATCTGAGCTGAGATTTGAACTCAGGTCCTCCTGACTCCTGCACTGGTGTTCTATCCACTGCACCACCTAGCTGCCCACAGGTATACACATAATAGAATCTTGAATAACCAATCAGTAAATCAACAAACATTTATTTAGTGCCTGCTAGGTGCCAGCCACTGTGCCAGGACCTGGGGATACAAATACAGAAACCCAGAACCTGACTCACTGACTTCATGAAGGGGGAACTTGAGCTGAGGACAGATGATAAGGCTTGGATAATGAAAGAAGAGAGAAGGGCATTCTATGGAAGGGGAATAGTTTCCACAAAGGAGTGAAGTTAGTTGGGAACATGTATAGTGGGCAACTTATCTGACTGGGGCAATTAAAGATAAGGTTGAGTAATTAGAATGGGGTCCTGAAATCCAGATTTGACCTGATACTATAGAACAGCAGTTTAAAGATTTTTATGCTGTGTTAAAAAGTAGAATGCTTTTAAAATATGAGTACCATTGAACCAGATGACTGTTGTAAATGCTTTTCTGTGTTATTCAGAGCTTCAGTCTTTTGGTTCAGCAGCCCTGGAGCACAGGGATTGGGCAGAGAATCAAGTATTTATATGATAACCTAGAAACCTGTGAATAATTTTTGCGAAGCAGAAAGCTCGGTGGATGAGAGTAAGCAGTGAAGAAACTGGTCAGATTGACTTTGTTGGAAGACAGTGGACTGGCAGAAAGCTTTGTATGTGACTCCGTTGTTATGAAACCTTATTTCCTGGATTGGCTGTTTCTAGTGCAATTGGCTTGTTTCTTTCTTCCCAGTCAGTCCTGTTTGTCCAATTACTCCGCAATCAAGTGCTGCTTTTTGAAGAGTCAACTGTGAGGAAATTGTAACAGCTTCCTTCCTTACCAATCCCACCATTTTGTATTATTGAACTCATCTTATATAACCTGACCATATTCCTGGCAGCCTACAAACTAAGTAGAACAAATGACCCCTCCATCTGCCCCTAAACTTCTCTTTTGCTTGCTTGCTATCACTGCCTTTCAAGTGAACAACTCCTAGGACTTTAGGAAGAAATTTGTTGTTGTTCATTTTCAGTCATGTCTGTGTGAACTCAGTTGGGGTTTTCTAGACAGAGATGCTAGAGTCGTTTGCCATTCCCTTCTCCAGCTCATTTTACAGATCAGGAAACTGAGGCAAGTAGGGTTAAGTGACTTGCTCAGGGTCACATACCTCATTAAGTCTCTGAGGCCAGATTTGGACAAAGGAAGTTGGGTCTTCCTGACTCCAGGCCCAGTGCTCTATCCACTGCACCAGCCAACTGCCTTCGTAAAGAAAAGAGGGACATACTAATTTGGGCAGAACTCAAAATTTCCAGTCTAGAGCTTTTCCAGTGCCATAAGATATTTCTGGCTTGTTTCTGAACAGGTGCCCTCTTTCCTAAACTGGTAGCTCAAATAATTGTCTGTTGCTGTGGTCACTGCCTACTCCCATCACTTTGTATGGTCAGAATGGGGCCCATGTGCCCAGGGCACAAGCTAGTAAGTGTCTGAGGCTAGATTTGAACTCAGATCTTTCTGAATCCAAGTCCAGTGCTCTATCACTGTGCTACCTAGCTGCCCACTGTGCTTAGATAGAAGCAAAAAGAAAGACAGCCCTTGCCCTCAAGGAACTTCTTCTAATTATTCTAATGAAGGAAGATAACACATAAAAGGGACCTGAAAAGGGAAATAGGAAAGAGAGTAGGGAGAGTTACATGTGCAGAGGTGGCACAAGTCTGCAGAAAGAAGGGTGGCTGGTCTTAATCCTTCTTCAAAATGTAGGTTCCAAGAACAACTTGCCAGTGAGAGAAGGTACCCTCAAACACCTTGCCCTTCAAATTCTTTAACTTTTACAATTCTCATGAGCTAAAGGACTTTACTTTAATCACCCATAGGTCAAACCTTAGATCTCTCCATCACCCACAATTGTACCACTTCCATGATACTGTTGAAATTCCCCTTTCAAAATCTCTTGAACCTCTGTATTTGTATTCTCACTCTATCTCGTTTCTCTTAACTGTTCTTAATCCTAACTGTGACCTCCATCCACCCCATCTCCTCCTTTTCTCCCCAAGCCGGTCTCCCTTTCCTTTCTTCAATTTTGTTCCTCCAGTTATGTTCAACTGTACATTCCTCTTCACCCTTGAATCCTTTGTCTGAGTTGTGTCTGATTCATTGAAACCTTTCCAATCCTCAACCTTGGGTTACAGCTCCCCCTTCCCCCTTCAACCATCTCTGCTCCTACTCCTATGTTACTGAACATGCTAAGGATACCATAATGTCATTCATGTCCTTTAATCTCATCTGAGATTATTACACAACAGTCCTTTTATTCTTCCCTGGCAGATTATCACATTCCCCACAGTTATTATTATAAAGTCTTTCCTTCATCCCCACTAGACCAACCCAGCCCCTCTCCTCAGGTGATAGCCTCATTTCTTCCTTTAAGGGGCCATCTATTCTTTCCTCATACCTTCAATCCCCTATAGATCTTTGTTCACCTTTGCTTTTCCTCTAGTCTCTGAGCAACCCCTCTACATGTTTGCTTGATCTCCAGCAGATTGCATCTTCAATCATCCTCCACCTCAGATCTTTGTCTGTCAACTGTCTATCAACTATTTATTTCCTAACTGGCTTCAGACATGCCAGAGTCTCCTATGTCGTTAAAATCTGCGTCTTCTTGTCCCCATAAACTATTGAGCTATGTCTTTAAATATGTCTGCATTCACTGACTCCATTTCTTCTCTTACTTATTCCTTATCTCTTTGGAATCTGACATTTCTTCTCTAGTCTCTCCTCTTTCTTATCTGTTGGTGTGATCCTTTGATGACTCATCAGTCTTCATCCTGTCTTCTAAGTATGGGTTCTCCTAAAGCTCTGTCTTGGCCTCTTGTTTCCCTGGTGAGCTCTCTGGTGAACTCATCTGATAACTCTCAAATCTATATATCTAGCTATAGTTTCTTCCCTGAGCTCCAGGCATGTAATTCTGGCTGCTAGCACCTTAAACTCACCATGCCCAAACAGAACTGATCATCCTCCCCACACCTGCCATTCTCCAAACTTCGCCATTCATGTTAAGGGCTTTAACCATCTTCCAGTCATACAGATTCATCACCTTGTTTAGAATTTTCTTTGATTTCTCTCCTTTGTTCTTTATATTAGGGGAACACTCATTGACAGCTAGGTGATGCAGTGGATAGAGTGCTGGGCCTGGAGTCCTGAAGAGTCATTTCCCTAAGTTCCAATCCAGCCTTAATCATTTACTAGTTGTGTGATCCTGGACAGTACCTCTGTTCCTCATCTATAAAATAAGCTGGAGAAGGAAATGGCAAACCACTTTAGTATCATTGCCAGTAGAACCCCAAATGGGGTCATGAAGACTAGGGCATGACTGAAAATGACTGAACAACGTTCACTGGCTCTGGTGTTAGAGTACCTGGGTTCAAATTCATCCACCTGAGTCTCCTCATCTGTAAAATGAGGTTAGCCTAGGAAGCCTCAGAGTTATAACTCTAGATCTTTGCTCTTGGCAAGGATTTTTGTCCACTTTACCTCTACACCATCTCTTGCACCCAACCACTTTTTTTTACTCATGCAGCCAATACCCTGGCTTAGGCCTTCTGCATCTCTGACCTAGACTCTTGTACCTGTCTCTTAATAGGCCTTTCTTCCAGTCTCTCTCCTCTCCAATCTATTGTTACTGAAGCTTCAGAATTAACATTTGCAAAGGTACCTGTTGGACCACTTCACTTTGCTTTCTGTTTCCTTCTTAATTTTTTTGTGTTATGTCCTATATTTAATGAAACTAACAAAAGCAAAGAAAAATGCTCTGGCTGTCAGCAATATTGACTCTCCTTGTTAACAGGGATTGATTGGCAGTTTCTCTCTCACCAGTGGTCAGGGTGCCAGGGTGATGCTTATAGCTAGAAGCAGAGAAATAGGGGGAGTTCTTCTACCTCCCCTCACTCTCACCTCTAACCTGAGACTGTGATTACCGAGGAAATGGAAAGAACAGATCTACCTGAAGCCCAATTCCTAAACCATGGCCTGTGGCTTAGAACAGTTTGGTTCATGTCAGTTTGAGACTCAGGAGACTGACTCTGAGGTAGTTGAGAAGGAATCATTATATTTCTACACTGGTGACAAAGTCTATATTCTTATCCATTTCTTTCTCTGCAGACTTTTTGAATGTCACCATTGTGCCTAGCCTAGGGTTCTTTTTTCCCCCGTCCTCTGATTTCCTCACACTTAACTTCACTAATTAGCCACCTGGGGGAGAGATTCAATGTGGAGAGAGATGGAGGTCATGGAACGCTAGAGGCCTTTTGTTTTCCTTTATATTTTAGGGGAAAAAATGACAGCTTGCCCACATTGTTGGTACCTGGGGAGACGGATGCTGACTCAGAAGGACAGCAGTGAGGGGCATTGGATTTTGAGAGAGAGTCAGAGGCAGTAAATTGCACCTATTTCTGGAAAACAAACAGCCTAGCAAAATCACATAGATCAAGTTAATTAGAATAAAGTTATTATTGTGCATTAATTAAGGCTCATATTAGGAATCTACTCTATCATGATTTCCATGATGTGTACTGTGGGAGATAGAAGTAGAAGTCAGGGTTTTTACTCTCAAAGAGCACATAGTAAGAGATATGGAGAAAGCATATACACATGCATACATGCATTCACACATGTGTCAAGAAAGACACTGGCAAACAAGATAACTTAGTGATCAATGATTTTAAAGGCAGTTGGGGATAAGTGACTTGCTCAGGGTCACACAAACTAGTAAGTATCTAAGGTCAGATTTGAACTCAGTTTCTCTTGATTCCTGTGTTTGTGTGTGTGCATGCTCTGTGCTTATGCACATATGCATTGATTCAACCCTCCTTTGTCTGATTCAGATTAGAGTGAGGTTCATGGGAAGCCTGGTTATTGCCCTCCTTCCTCAATATTTGTAAAGTCATTTCTAGCATAACCCATTTATGAGAAATAAGTTCTACCAGTCCTTCTTCCTCCTTTCTTATTTACATTTTCTTTCCTCTCAAGACCATCAAACAGACCAAAATACCTTTTTTTATTATTTAACTCCTTCATGACCTTGTGTTCTCATGGGTTATATATCTCTTCTTCTGTTGTATTGTATTGTAAACATTCATCATTATTTAGCCCCATTCTGATTGTGCAAGTGTATTTTGTTTTTTAGATTTCTCCTGATTGCTGAGTGTGCGTTTCAAAGTTCTTTTCATCAAGAATGTTTGCATGCCCTCTGTTCTAATTTTTTTAACTGTAGAATTATACTCTATGTTGCAAGGAAAATTACATTTGGTTGTAATCCTTTATCCTTTACCTTTTGGTGTATAACATTTGAATATGTTCTCCATTGTAGCAGCTACTGCAAAGTCTTATGTGACCCTGACTATGATATTCAGTCTCCCTACAGTACTTTTTCTTTGATTTGGAATCTTTGAGTTTTAACAATGACATTCCTGGAAGTTTTTATTTGAGGGATTTCTTTCAAGAGTTGGCCTGTGGATTGCTTCTATATATGCCCTCTCATTTTAATAGATCTGGGGAATTCTTATTATGATTTCTTGAAATAATGGAATCTAGGCTTTTTTTTTCAATATGATTTTAAATGATCTTTCCTTGACCTGTTTTCCATGTCAATTTTTGAACACCATTTTCTTCTATTTTTTTAATCTAATATTTCTTGTCTCATGAAGTCATTGATTTCTGTTTGGTCTATTTCAATTTTCCTGGAGTCTGTTTCTTGAGTAAAGTAAGATTTTCTGTCTTCTGTTCTGAGCTATATCTTTACCTTTTAATACTTTTTCTCCAGAGATCTCATTTCAATTATAATTTTTTTTAATCTCTTGCTTCATTCTTTTTTAGATCCTTGTTACCAAGACATTTTTTTTAATGCCCTATTCGTGGTTGTTGTGGAATTACTTTTTGAGTCTTGGGTATCCCTGAATCCATAATATTTCTCTGTAGTGTTTGAAATCTTTTTTTAATTATTCATTTCTCCAGCCTCAGTTCCTGATTAGGGAACCTGTGCCACATCTGGGTTCCACCCCTTCCCACACTTTCAGATGGTCCTTGTTTGGTCCTGATTGTCTAGGTTACTGCTGTCTTCCACTTTCCCTGTTGTGTCTGCTCTCCAGAGTTCTGATTTTGGTACCCTTCTCTCTCTAACCTGGTCCCTTCCCCTCTCTTTTCCGCCAGCTCCCCTCTCACTTCAGATTGCATTCAGAGTGATGTGGTCTTTGGGGCTTTCTGAAGTTCCTCAGGTCAGAGTGCTTCAAATTTCCAGTGTCCCTAGGGCTCGTGCTTTGAGCACTGCACCCTGGAACATCTTCATTTGAGAAAAGATTCCAGTCTTCTAGCCCTTGGATACTGAACTGTCTAAGCATCGGGTGTCCCTGCAGCATCTCATTTCTGTTCTAGAAAAAAGCATCTGGCTTTTTTGTCTATAGTATGCATGCTGGCTTTTCTGGCTATGCCCCTTTTCTAGTGCCCACAGGAACGAAGGCATTGTCTGTCTTTTGTGTGCCTTAGACTTGATAAAGGCACATAGTGTAGTTTCTTTTTGGATTTCTCCATCTTTCTTTGTTCTGGTGCTCTTTTTAGATCTTTGCAGGAGGTCTTTGGATAGGGCTGGAATACAACTGTTCATACAACCATTGTAACTAAAAATTCAGCAAGATTTCAAAAGTTTTGGATTGATTGTGGGAAATAGACATCTGGACAGCATTCCAGGTAGGGGGCAAAGCAATAACATATATGAAGTAGATAAAGTAGCTGCTTTGAGGAAGAGGGCTTCATTAGGTTGGATTGACTCCTACTACTGTACTAAGTACTGGAGGTTGAAGGAAAAACCACAAGCAGCATGATCATGATAATAGCATTTACTATAGCACCTACTGTGTGCCAGACACCATACTAAGTGCTTTATAGATACCATCTCATTTGATCCTCAGGCACTCCCAGGAGGTAGAGGCCATTTTCCTCCTTTGACAGCTGAAGAAACTCCCTGTCCTTATGAAGTTAACAATCTAGATAGATAAAGTGGGCCTGGAGCAACAAATAAGTGGTTGAGAGCTGTAGTGATAAGCATTTGTTCTTCCATTCATTCAGCATTCAGCATGGATTTAACACCTGCTACATACCAAGTGCTGTGCTGAATCCCGATACCTGTCTCTAAGCATCATCCCAGATTCAAAGAGACCCATCCAAATGATAGTATAAACCAGAATCATGGAATGTTAGATGCAGATTGACCCTGGAGATCATATGCTCTGATGTTTGAATCCAGAAAGAAATATTGTTGTGGTGTAGGACATGATGAGCTGATAGATTTAGAAAAACATGGAAAGACTTGCACTTATGAAGGAAGATGCTATCCACCTTCAGAGAAACCGATGACAAGTGGAAATAAATATAGTATGGTGTTACTTGTATGTGTATGAGTGTATATTTGTATATATGTCCATGCTTATAGATATCTAAGTATGTATATCCTTGCATAATTGTAACCATTTTAGGGTGGGGGGAGAAAAAAAAAGTAAAAGTATTCAACAGAGAACAAGAAAAAACCAATAAGGAAGCAAAGAAAAGTAGTTTGGAAAACAAAGTGTGATATTTCTTATGTAGGCTTTCTTGAAATAGAAATTTGTTTTATACTGAGTCCTCTCTTAGGGTCTGCTGTGTACGTAGCAGTTTTTTTCCTTTTCTCATTTTATATTTAAGTGTAAAATTTAAAAAATTAGAAAAAAGTTCATATGGTCCAACATCCTCATTTAAAGACATCCTTTCTTAACACTTATAATTGAGATCACGTCTTGCCTTCTCATTGGGTAAATGGCCAGTGCTGCTTGGGAGCATTTTTACTCATTTGGGGTGAGAGGGAGAGCAAATTTTAGAACTGAAAAAAATTTTAAATGAATGCTAAAAATAATAATTTTTTAAGAAGAGGAGATAACAAAAAATAAAGGTGTCCTTTCTGTGTAAGCTTGTCCACAGTCACACAGGGTATTTCCAACAGTCAGAAGTAAAACTTTTGCTCTCTGAACTAACATAGACCAGGAGTAGTCTCAAGGAACCAAATTTCCCAAGTGTTTATAGGGCCTTGTCCAATCTGTCTGAATGAACCCAGGAGAGTGGCTTTGTATATATGAAGAAGGCAACAGTAGCTGGTGGCAATGGAATCCTTCCTGCCTGCTGTGGTTGCTGGTAGCCCAGAGCCAGTCCCAAGGAGTCTTTAGCAATCCTGCAAAACCCTCCTCACATTGAGGCAGGGTAAACACAAATTCTGTTTGGGGAAGGAGGCCTTGTTGCCAAGGTTTGAGATAGTCCGTTATCTCTGGGCAAACAGTACCACACCTCTCTGTAACCTAAACAGGAGACTACAGCCAGACGCCTGGATTACAGTGGGATGTGTTTGTACTGCCCACAAAGCGTGAAAGAGAAAAATATATGAGGTCTTAGGTGGCTCTGGTGGGGGTGTCCTAGCAAAACAAAGTACATATAACTCACACACCCTCTCCCATAATCCTCACACTCTACCCCAGATAAAGAGAGAAGTCCTTCAGCTAGGTGTTCCCGTGACATCTTATCACCTGGAGCAGGATGTTACTAAGCACTTATCCCACTGATGGGATAAGTACTGGCACTGCTCCAACTAAGGAATGTCCTCTTGTACATTGGGACTAGCAGTGTGTCCTGGCCTTGATTAGTGGGCTATAGGTACGTGAATTGTTTTTATTTCTACCCTTGACTAGAAAAGCCAGCAAGGACAGCATTACATTCAGTCTAATAGCCTGTGTGGTAGAGTCCCTCCACTGATGCCTAGAATTGCACTCCCTACTTTCGAGACTCTTCTATTGTAGTGCAGCTACACCCTGAGAAGTGAAAGACAGTATTCCCAAATAAATATACACACTGTAAATTACTTCAGTAGAATAGTTCTTTGACTGATGAGAGATGGGCCTCGGCAGCCTGAAGAAGGAGGAAGAAAAAATGGGAGCCTAAAGACCTCTCCAGACCTCTCCTACTTCATATTTGCTGAGGGCCTGCTGGACTCTCTGGCTTTACCTTCCCTTGGGTAGCAACTACAATACAACAGTAAGAGTAGGATACCTTCGTGTAGTAATTTAGAGATTGCATACAGCTGGTAGGGGTCCTGTTACCCCCACTTTACATGTGATGGGGAGTCTTCCACTCTGAGGGCCCTCACTATGATTGGATTCATTGTAGAAGAAAAGGAAATATAGTCTTAGCTTGAGCCCTATCCATTGGTAAATCACCAGAAATCACATTTTTTTAATTAAATGGAATGATATTAACAACAACAAAAAAAAACCCAAACAGGAAAATCTGTGTAATTTAAAGGGCAGCTGCGTGTGGATCGTGTTGGGTCAGGAAGACCCGAGTTCAGGATCAGACACTTATTAGCTGTATGGCCCTGGGCAATCACTTAACCTTGATTTGCCTCATTTTTTTCTTCTGTAATATGAGATAATAATAGCACCTCCCTTGCAGTGTTGTTGCGACAATCAAATGAGATAATGGTTGTGAAGCACTTAGTGAAAGGCCTGGCACTTAGTAGGTGCTGTGTAAATGTCAGCTGCTGTTCCCATTGTTATTATGATTCCTAACTCAAAAACCAATTGAAAATCATCTCCTCCCCAGGGAATAAGTTTTGGGGTGGATACTAGAACTGGCTCTTGTGACCCTGGAGGGAGGCCTTCTTTGTGTTTTCTCTAGAATGCCTCTCTGGGCGGTTTCTTGCCTCCTAACCTATGCCTCTGAGGAGATTATAGAGAAAACTGCCCTGGGTTATAGCTTGAACACCTTGCTTTCTCCCCTGTTACTGAGTGAGGCTCCCATCATATCCCTGTCGCTGTCAGCCCCAAGCTGTCTCTGTGCCCATTGGGTGAGGTAGTGAAGACTCAGGAGTCTTCCTCTGCATCAAGCCTATTTCCTTCTATTCCCATCATATCCTGCCATGTAAAATTGTCTTTTGTAAATGCAAAGAAGGTCCCAAAACCCTGGTGCGGAGGACACAAACAATTGTGTCTGATTCCTATTACCATAGCAAAGTCCTTCTTGCCTTTATGTAAGGAAAGGAAACTGGGACCAAAACCAAGATTTGATGACTCCTGAGTCCAATGCAACACCCAAAGTCACAAACTTCCCAGTAAAGACAGGGAAGACATCCTCTTCCCTTATTTTTTTTTTTTTTGACAGTGTTAAAGGGTTCATTATCTATATATTTTAAAAACATTGATTAAGAAGTAGAATCTATTATTTGTTATCTGTAGCCTAATGGGGCTCTATGATGATAGGATGAAGCAAACTCTTCCTTTATTTTTAAGGGGTGATAAGGAGATGGTATGTTGCAGTGGATAGAATGTAGTGCTGAAAATTAGGAGGTACTCTAACCTTCGTGTTAAATAGCTATATAACCATAGGGAAGTCAGTCACAGCTCTCTGATCATTAATTTCCTCACTTATAGAAAGTGAACAAAAGTCTCTGACCTGCTAACTTCCCAGGCTTTTAGTGATACTTTCATGAAATAATGAAGTGAAAAGCACTTTGAAAAGTGCAAAATGTCATAACAAATGCAAGGGATTATTTTGGCATTGGAGTTACTGTAGTCAGGATGTGGAGTTTTATTTTCTTTTTTGTAGCAGGAGTTTTATGAAGCTTGAAAGAAAGTGGGAAGCAGGATTAGATAACTTGACCTCTGCAGTAGAGCCAGACCCTCTTTGCCCTCCCTCTTCTGATAAGTAGAAGCAGTCATGACCTAAGCACCTCTAATTCAAGGAGCCTGGGAGGGAGCTACTTGGTGAGGCCATCTCCTCTCCCTCCCCACTCACCCACCCCTGTTATAGGATTTCCCGTATTTCATAAAGAACAGGAAAGAATGTCCTGAGGTTTCATTGGTGGGGAAAAAAAGATACCATGGAAACTTCAAAAATAGATCTAAATGTAAATAAATATTCACTCTCTGTGTGTCCAACACCTTTCTGCCCCATACAGATTACTTTCCAAAGGAAATTGCCTTCTATTACTTTATTGTATTACTGAGATAGTGGCCCAAAAGAGCTGCTTGTTCCTCCATTAATTTTATGTGTGGAAAGAACTGTACCTTCTCTCTGAATGGAAGAACTGAGGACACCAACTATTGACTTAATTGGATTTGAAATATATGATTCCTGTAAACCAGAAATTATGACCATTGAATATACTCATTCCAAAGTACCCAGAACTGACCAGGGCAGGACAGGCTACACTAGTGCTATCACCTCCTAGTCCCAGTCACTATAGTTTACAGGTATCTCCCCTGTCCTTTTTTTTTTTTAAATTAGGACAATATTGGTGTTTATCCAGTCCAGCATCACTTCTCCTAATTTCCAGTATTTTGAAGATCAGGGAATGTTATTGATGTGGGCCTGAGGACTGCACCTCATCATGGGAAGCTCAGCAGTGCCTTCCCATCTTCCTATATACCTTGGGTCTCAACTCCTTGTTGGCCATTTTTTATTCTCTCTGTTCCAGTCCAAAGATTACTCTCCTTGGAGGAAAAGAATTAGAAGACAAATAAGCATTAAGCAGTTTTGTTTTGTTTTATCCAGTGTCATCCACCATGAACTGTAATCTTTTCTCTTCTTTAATATTTCTCTTCCCCTCAGTTTTTCAGGGAGTAAGAGAGTTTAGACCTATGTAGGGAACAAGTCAAGAAGAGCTGCCTGTACTGGTATAAATAAGCAAGCGTTCTGCTCCTTCTTCTAAGGTCCTAGAGACTAGCCTCAGACTAGAAATTAAGTGAATGGTCCAGGGTCACAGAGCCAGTTTGTGGGGCAGCGGAGGGACTTGGATGCAGATCTTTCCAAGTCACTATACCATGATGCCTCTTTCCCCAATATATAGGTTTGGGTTTTTTGGGGTTTTTTTAGATTATAATGCCCATATATTTTCTCACCAATCTCAACTCATTCTAAGTTCCTGGCATTATTCTTCCATAGCTACATCCGCCTTTGCTTCCCATCTTCTACATCTCTCTTTTTTTTTTTTCCATCTAAGCTAATTGATAAATTCTCTGGACATTCACTCTCATCTCTTTAGACAAAGGCCATTTCCCCCCGTTATAATTGTTTCTATTAATGTCTTCTGAATTTCATTCTGTAGAGTTTCCTTTTCCTATAGGACTAACTTTCCTGATAGAATTTTAGATCATGAGATCCTACATGTTTTTTCTCTTTGAAATATGTTTTCTTAAAGTTCTAAGGGCATGAGATCCTACCTATCTTTTCTCTTTGAAATATGTTTTCTTAAGGTCCTATTTGTACAAAAATATTTATAGCACCTCTTTTTGTGGTGGCTAAAAATTGGGAATGCCCTTCATTTAGGTCATGGCTAACCAAGCTGTGGTATATGATTGTAATGGAATATTATTGTGCTTAAAGAAATGACAAGCAGGATGATTTCAGAAAAATCTGGAAAGGCTTACATGAACTGATACAGAGTGAAGTGAACAGAACCAGGAGAACATTGTATACAGTAACAGCAATATTGTTCAGTGAAGAATTGTGAATGACTTAGCTTCCCTCAGCAACGATCCAAGAAAAATCTCAAAGCACTCATGCATACTATCTGCCTCCAGAGAAAGAACTGATATTGATTGAATAGATACTGAAGCATGCTATTTTTTTCACTCTTTCCTTCATTTCTTTTCTTTTGATTCTTCTTGTACAAAATAACTAATATGGAAATGTTTTACATAATTGCACATGTATCACCTACATCTGATTGCTTACCATATCAGGGAAGGGGGAGAGGAGGGAAAGAGGGATAAAATCTGGAACTCAAAACTTTAAATAAAATGTTGAGAAATATGCTTTTACTTTCCTACAATCTGGCCTACATTTGTGACTGTGCCCTGATTTTCTCTTCTTTCCTGTCGCCAGCTCTTAAGACTAGGCTGGCACTTTTCCCACAAAGTTCTCATCAAATTCACTGCAGCAACCAGTTTCTCCTTGTTGGCAAAGATGAGCTACAAAATAGCATTTCCCTTTGTTACTTCCTCTACCTTTGGAAGGATGAAATTATCATTAATACAAGTCCAGACATTATTGACTGTACAACTTTTGGCAGCAGATGTTCAGATAATTCAAATCCCCCATTACTACTATATTATGCCTCCATACCAGGCTTCTAGTCTATTTCCTAAATGTCTTCTTGTATTTCCTTTTCTGTCCAAGTGGTCTGTAGCATATTCTGATGATAATTTCAGTTCTGTTTCTGTCTCCACTGATCTTCACCCATAGGATCTCCACCATGCTTACCTCTCTGACCCTTAGATCTCCCCATCAGGGTTTCTTGTAAAATTCAGTGCTACTTTTCCTTTGCTCTTGTCAACCTTGTCTGTTCCTTTTGAATAAGGCTTACCTTTCTAAAACTAGATTTCATTCTGTGAAGTCTCAATGGACCTACAAAGTCAAATTTGCCTCTTGACTTTAGGATCATTGACTCCCTGTGCTTGTTACCCATACCCTGTGTATTGACATTTGAAACTGCAGGTTTTGGTATTTCTTAGATTTTTATCTGGAATGAATTTCTAGGTCTATCTACTGCTGTTGTTGATCTACCTTCTAGTTAACTACCCAAATAAAAGTGCCTTGGGACTAGAAAAGATCAAATGTCCCAATTTTGAAAAATGGGAAGAAAATCGAATCCATAAATTATGGGCTAATGTACTTAACTTCGATTCCTGGTAAAATTCTAGAACATATTATTAAAGGAGTAGTTAATGATCACCAAAACAGGTCATGCCAGGCTAGTCTGTTTCTTTTTTTGACAGTGTTGTTGTTTGTCCTTCATTGTCAGAAGGGGACTATGACATCAGGGAGGTGATGCCATGACATGCAAGCAAATTGGATTTAAGTGAGGCAGGGCTGTGCACCAGCCTCACTTTCTCTTCCAGAATCATCTGGGTCCAGTGGCAAGATATAGATCAGGACAACTGGAGATGGTCTTGGATGCAGTGGGAGACCTTGACCTTTTTTACTAAACTGGTTGATGAGGGAAATGCTGGATTTATCTATATTTTAGCAAACCATTTGGCATATTTATCATAGTAAGATGGAACTGATTGAGTGGCCAAACCTAAAGAAGAGTCATTATAATGGCTCAGTGTCAATTTAGAAGGAGTCTCTAACAGAATACCTACCTCAGGGATGTGTTTGCCTCTTGTTTTACATTTTTATCAAAAATTAGGGGGACAGGGCTGGTTAAAATATTAGATGAAAGAATCAGGATACAGGCAGATCTCAATAGACTAAAATCTGAGCCACATCCAAGAAGATGAAAGATAGTAGGGATTATTATGAAATTTGATTTACATTTGGTTTAAAAAAATCAATCTAACAAATCCAAAATGGGGACAAGATGGCTAGAGAGCAACGACCCTGAAAAGTATCTGGGTGTTTTAGTGTGCTGCATACTCAGTGTGATTCATCAGTGGAACATCATGGTCCGAAAGGTTGATGTGATCTTAGTTTGCCTTGAGATTCATAGTGTCCAGGAACAAGTGATGAACCTATTATACTCTGTCATTGAGAGACCACATCCTCTTCCCCTCCTCAAGATGGTGTGCAATCTGATATAGGTTATACATATACATTCATATTAAACATATTTCACATTACTTGTGTTATAAAGAAGAATTAGAACCAATGGGAGAAACCACAGGAAAGAAGAAACGACAAAAAAGAGAGCAAATAATATGCTTCAATCTGCTTTCAGACTCCATAGTTCTTTCTCTGGATGTGGACAGCATTTTCCATTGTGAGTCTTTTGCAGTTGTCTTAGATCCTTGCATGGCTGAGAAGAGCTAAGTCTATCAAAGTTAGTCATCCAACAGTGTTGTTGTTGTGGGCACCACATTTTAGGAAAGCCTTGATATTCTTTGGAGAATATCCAAAAGGGAGTGACCAGGGTAGTGAAAGGCTTGAGATCATGCCACATGAGGAAAAATGAAAGGAAAGAGGGACATTTTCCAAAAATTGACATCGGTTAGGGGAAACACAGTAGTTGTCTGCAAAAATTTGAAATGCCAGGTGGAATAGGAATCAAGATTTAATTCGACTTTACCCCCATGGGTAGATATAAGAGTCATGGATAGAATTTGCAGTAAGGCAGATTTAGATTTTATGTAAGGGAAAAATGACCATTGAAAGAAATGGACTGCCTGCAGAAGTGGTAGTTTCTCCCTCACTGGAGGTTTTAAAACAAAAGGTGGATGAATGGTCATTTGTCAGGTGAGTTATAAAGGGAATTCATATTGATGGGACTAGGCAGCTCTTGAGGAGCTCCTCAACTCCTCCCAAATCCAACCACCACTAACTCCTTATACCCCCAAAATAATATTTCTATTTGAGAGATGTGGAAATTGAATGTTAGGGAAACTAACTTCCCCCATGGTCACCCAGTGGCAGTGGTAAGACTAACCAGAAAATGAATCTTCTGACTCCCAGTCAGATGGTTTTTTTCTAACCATAATACTACCTATCTATTATCTTTATCAAGATTTAGCAGATCTTCTTAAACCATGGGTATGGGGTCGTGATTCATGGTTTAAGAAGCACTGAAGGGGTCATGAGTAGAAAAGGTTTAAAAAACCCTGGTTTAGAGTATCTGTTAAGAAGAAAAATTATACTGGTTTGATCTATGATCCAAAGAAAAGGAATCTAATCTATCCAACTGAAAGATGATTTAACATTTCTTCCCTGCCCCCCTCCCCCTTATGTCTCCCCCTTCCTGCCCTTTTCCCCGCTAAAGCAGGGAGCTAGCTATTCCAGACTTTTTAGGTAGGTAACTTGGGTTGTGTTACATCAATTTTCATTTCAGTCCTAATTTCAGAAATGACACTGACTCCTTTGGGGCACTCCTTTCACCTTCTCTTTCCTCCAGGTCTTCATCTTCTCCCTTTTGCCTTCCCTTTATCTCCTTTCCCCAACAAATCAATGAAAAGATCTTTATTGAGAACCTAAGGGGCAGCATGACGCAAAATATAAAAAACTTCCCTCAAAGGCAGGAAGATCTGAGCTCAAGTGCTGTCTGTGACACATAGCGGCTGTTTGAGCAAGTCACTTAACCATTCTCTGTGTCCCAGGGATTTCTCCAAGACTTTGTGTTCCAAAATGTGAAGGGAACTATGATTTAACAAAAGCAAACACTGATTTTTGTTGGTAGAGGGAATTTTCCAATACCAGTGAAATACCAGATTTGGTCTAAAAGGAAATATGGACAACCAGGGTTCTCCATATTAATTAATTTAATTAATGAGCTATCATTAAGTGCCAAATTATATTGTATGGAGTGAAGGAAAAAGATCAGAAAGGAGAAATTCTATGGGCTGAAGTTGTCACTTCAATTTCACCTTCCCAGAAGATAGAGAATTTAAGATGGAGGGTCTTAAAGATTGGAGAGGACAAGATGCAGAAGA
Organism: Notamacropus eugenii; assembly: GCF_028372415.1. Taxonomy (NCBI): domain Eukaryota; kingdom Metazoa; phylum Chordata; class Mammalia; order Diprotodontia; family Macropodidae; genus Notamacropus; species Notamacropus eugenii. The sequence goes on along the minus strand of NC_092874.1, from coordinate 334,345,773 downwards.
CATAAAATAAGGAAGTAAGAATGAACATGGTGTGTTCATAGCACTGGGACGTGATCTGGGATGCTGAAACAGAGTTTGCATGTTGGCCAAGTGGAATGGAAACATTGAAGAGAATTTTGAAAACGAAGAAAAAACATTTGGACTTAATGTGATGTCATAGCCTTCCCCCTCCTCTGCCCCCCAAATTCACTGTGGAATATGGACAGCAGGGGACATGAGGGGCCAGGATCAGTAATCAAGAAAATCATGAAGTTATCTGACAGAATAACACAGACAAAGAATCAAGGTGAGTGAGGGGAAGAGGAGGGGGTGCAGTCAAGACAGGTAGGAATTAGCAGATGGCTTTCGTATAGATTAAGTGTCCAGAGTCTGGCCAGATCAGAGCTGAAATCTGAACCTCAGACTAAATCTATTGGCTCTTTGTCCTCTTTATGCCTTCTTTGTGTTCAGAACTGAGTCCACAGATAGTGTAGCCAATAAAACATCTTTAAAACTTCTTCTCCTCTTCCTGTTGCCCACAAAGTATTGGCATTTTTGGCCTTCTTTCTTTTTTATCCCCCTCTAGTTTGTTTCCTTGACAATCTGTTCTCCTGGCTTTTAATTACCCTCTCTATGTAGATGACTCCCACATGCATACATATGCAGCCCTGACCTCTCCCCAGGTTCCATTCCCACATTTCCAGCTGCTTGTTGGAGCCTTCCACGTGGATTTCCCACTGGCATCTTACTCTCAACATGTTCTGATCTCAATTTATCATCTCTCCACACCCATACTTCCTCCAAATTTCCCTATTTCTATTTATGCATCACTAACCTCCTCATTACCCAGGCTCAAACACTTGAGGTTAGCTTTTACTTTTTCCTTTCCCTCAACGCCCACATGCATTTTGTTGCCAAATCCTTTGTCTCTATGTAAAGTATAAGATAATTCCCATCAGTACCTTTCTTTCTAGTTCCACTACTACTAGGCAGCTAGGTGGTGAGATAGATAGAACGCTGGGCCTGGAGTCAGGAGCACCTGAGCTAAATCCAGCCTCAGACATACTCAGTTCTATGACCCTTGGCAAGTTACTTAACCTCTGCCTCAGTTTTCACATCTATAAAATGGAGACCATCATAGCAACTCCTGCCCAAGGTTGTTGTGAGAATAAAATGAGCCAATTTTTATCAAGTATTTATAAGAACCTTTTATCATTACCAGCCTATCCAAATTCTCATTACTTCTTGTCTGGACTATTATGATAGCCTCCAAACTATTCTCCATACGTTGCCTCTCCCCTTTCCTTCCCTGCAGGATAAAATAAAAGCTTCTTGTCCTAACATTTAAGGCTCTAGTTTGCTTCCTCATATTCACATCACCCTTCTGCCCTCTGCAAACTCCAATTCCAAGTTCAATGAGAAAACCTGCCTTTCTTGAGTCAAGGATGTATATTAGGGAAGGGGGAGATAAAGCTGGAAAAGTAGATTGAGAACTGATTTAGAGGGCCTTTCAATGCCACGTTGAAGAGTTTGGACTTTGTCCAGTAGGCTATGAAGAACCACTGAAAGTATATGAGCCTCTACATTTCAGGACACTGGGAGGCAAATGAGCCTATGGCTCAACCGTCCTCCAGATTCCTCTCTTCCTACTTCTGCCTTTGGAAATCTATAAGTCATCTCTCTTTGGCCTCTCCTAAAGCTATAGATAAGCATGCTGAATTTCCAAACAAACTTTGAGAGAGTGGAAAAAGAAACGTTACTAGAAGCAGTCATTCAATCCCTTGGCACAAATGCCAGAGAGAGATGTGTGAAGCAAAGTACAGAGCCAATTTCCTTCATCCTGCCAAGAACAGGAGGATCAGAACTTTGCCACAAAATAGTCCATCTTATTGATGAATTAGGATTGAATTAGGAGAGGAAACACCATACCAATTTCTGGAGAGGATACTTGCAATACATTGATATTGGAATCAAGATTCGACCATGTTAGAATAACATCGTGATCAGAGCACATCTGAAGTAGTATGTTCTTTTCTTGGTGTAAGGGAGAGAGGGGCAAGCTGTAGGGTGACCACAATGATGAGGGATCTGAAGCCGGTGTCATGTAAAGGATACTTGAAACAACTGGTCATACTGTCTATGCTTTTCTTGTGATTGTTTAGTTGTTTTTCAGTAGCATCCAGCTCTCCATGACCCTATTTGGAGTTATCTTGGCAAAGACACTAAAGTAATTTGCCACTTCTTTCTCCAGCTCATTTTACTGATGAGGAAACTGAGGTAAACACAATTAAGTGACTTGCCCAGAGTCACACAGCTAGGAAGTGTCTGAGGCTGGATGAGTCTTCCTGACCCAGGCCTGGTGTTCTATCCACTGTACCACCTAGTCGCTCCTATACAATGCTTAGGAGAGGAGAAAAAATGACTAACAAATATATGTATTTAAATATTTGAAGGTCTGTTTTGTGTAAGAGGCATTAGACATCTGAGTGGTTCCAAGGGTAAAACAGGGATTAATAAGTAGAAGAACTTTAACCCTTAGAAAGGGACTGCCTTGGATAGTAGCAAGCATCTCATTGCTGTAACTATTGAGGTAGAAGGGATATGTATAATGAGTGGAAGGCTACACTAGAATGACCATTGAAATCCCTGCTTATCATGAACTTTTCTGATTGTCTGCTGAAGCAGTCTAGGATAAATGTATCTGTGGGGGTCCATTCCTTATTACCTCACCTCTACAGTTGTGCCTTGATCCACCTTCCCTCTTGGAATTTCCTAGTCTTATGACCTCCTCCCTCAGAGAAGATTAACCCTGATCACCTGGAGTAACTGGATAAGCTAAACAAAACTAATGTGTTAATAACTGACAATGGCTTGTTATTATTAATAAAAATAATAACCCATATTCATATAAGGATTTTGAACTAAGTGATTGCTGTGGTCCCTTCTGAATAACTGATTTCCCAACTCAAATCCCACCTCCTAAAGGAAGTGTTTGCTATATCCAATGCTTTTCCTCTTTAAATTATTTGCGATTTATCTTCTATGTAGCTTGCTTTGTATATATTTGCTTGCATTTTGTCTTCCTCTTTAGACAGTGAGCTCCTTTAGGACAGGGACCATCTTTGCTTTTGTATTCCCCATGGTTCACCATGGGCCTGCCACAGAGTAGGTGCTTAATAAATGCTTGTTGAATTGAATTGAATAACCTGAGTCATCATAGGGTTCTACTGCTATGTAAAACCAACTCAAGAATCTGGATATGATGGCTTTAATGGCTTTAATGGACTTGGCAAATTTGAAGGAATAAGTCCCTGGCTCTTACAGACCACAACTTCCTCTTGTCTTTTCTCCTCTGTCCTTCTAGCTTTACCCAGGCCATGCTGAGGCAGCCGAAGATGGAAGGCTTGGACTGCACAGGGGCCTACTATGTAGGCCTCTTCATCCTGGGAGTTGGCATCATCTTTGTGCTCTCCAGCTTCTATGCCCTTGGATTCATTGGGACTTATCTAGGTAAGATCCTGAGGAGCTTATGACAGAACACCTGACTCTGAGACACGGTTTTTGTCCCTACCTCACCCAGACAGCGCTGGCAGTGGGGGAGACTGGGGAAGCTCCACACTCAATATCAACTATATTCTCAAGGTTCACTGCAAATGGCATCATATAACTAGCTCTACTACCTTATCTTAGTAGGAAAAAGCTCCCTAAGGATCCTAAGAAAATAAAACTTGTGTTCAAGAATTCTGGCCTCCAGATTTAATTTAAAAAACACAAGCAACTCTGCTACCTTAAGAGAGTAATTTATTCTGAGCCTTAGTTTGTAAAATAAGGAGATTGGTCCAAAAACCTTCTGAAATTGCTTCCAACCCAAGTATTCTGTGATTCTATAAATGCCTTGAAGAAATATTTAAACACCCAACATGTTGAGAGAATATTGTTTTGGCATCTAGGTGCCATGTGAAATAAAAAGCTGAATGAAGCCTGGTCCCTCTCCGCTGGGAGTATACTACCAAATAGAATCACAGCTCAGGGTTGGAAAGGACCTACAGCCCAGCCCATATCCAAACAGGAATCTGCTTCACAGATTACCCCATAGCTGGTCATCTAGCCACTGAGTCAGGACCTCCAGTGATAGGGAATTCAGTCACCTTTCCCATCAGTCCATTCCAGTTTAGGAGTGCTCTAATTAGTAGAAAGTTTTACTTTAGGTCAAGGTCTCCTTTGCAACTTAAACACATCATTCTTAGACCTTCTCTTTGACACCAAAGAGAAAAGATCTAAGCCCTCTTCCGCATCGCATGTTAATATTTAAATTATAATTTTTCTCTCTCCCTTTAATACCAAGTCTTCTCCCCACTACCAAGTTCCTTCAACCAGTCTTCCAATCTTGGTATGGCTTCTCGTCCATGGACCATTGAGTTGTGTCTCCTTGGCCATGCTTTTCAGCAACCTTTCTAAAATGTGAACCCCACAACGGAACACAGCATTCTAGATGTGGTGAGATCTAGGTACAAAAGAACTAGAATCTGCCTCATTCTGAACACTGTTTTTTTTAGTGGAGACCAAGATTGCATTAATTTTTTGCTGCTTTGTCACACTCTTAACTGCTAGTTAGCTAGTAGACTATGAAAAGCCTTTGGTCTCTTTTACATCCATCTTATCTAAAAAAAGAAAGAAGATATAGAAAGATAGCCAGCCGGATAAAGCACTAAATGGTAAATTTTTGTGATAGACATTGGGTACGCTCGGTCAGCTGTAGGAGAGATTGCTGGGACCTGGGATAAAATGGAACCACAGACTCTTAGAACTTTAGTGTTTGAAGGGACCTTCGAGGCCAACCCAAAAGAGAAAGGCTCTCCATAGAACTAATGGGTTACCACCTAGACTTGGCTTGAACTTGAACATTTCATGGCAAGGTATGGAACTCCATTTCTAAAACACCCCCATTGTTAAAAAGTTCAGGAAGCTCAGAGCTATTACATGAAGACCTTGACCTATTGGTTTTGCCCTCAGGGAAGGGCTCATGAAAGAAATGGGATTTTAGCTCTGCTGGAATGAAGGAATGACTAGTTCTAGTCATGGCTTTGCCATGTACTAGATATGGAAATTTGGACCCATCACTTTACTTTTCTTGCTTCAGTTTTCTCACTTGTGGCATAAGGGACTTGAATTATTCCTCTTTTTCTACCTCCAAATGGAAAACAGGGCAATGAGTTTTAGAGTGGAATGATTTTTTTCCTTTTTTTTTTTTGGATACATAGTAATTTTTTCCAATGACTTGTAAAGATAGTTTTCAAAATTCGTTTTTATAAGATTTTGAGTTTCAGATTTTTTCTCCCTCCTTCCCTTCTATCCCTCCTCCCCAAGACGGTAAGCAAACTGATATAGGTTATACATGTGCTGTCATATAAACATTTTTCAGGTGGAATGATTTCTATATTCAACCTGATTTACTGCTTTCCACAAAACTCCTGGAGGTTTGTTTTTACTGGAAAATAAAGGGCATGAGTTAAATAGCCAACAAAGTGGAACAACTCCAGTCTAGTCAGTTCTGGGAAAAACTCCTGTCCTAGCAGGCCTCTTGAAGTTAGCCTGGAAATAGACTCTTCCCTTGAGCAGCAGTCCAGTTTCCTATAAAGTAGATGAGTCTGTGCCTTGGATGAGATCCTTTGCCTCTGAATGGAGATTCCTGCCCCCAGAGTCTGAACAGCTCTGGCATAGGGCTCCCTTGCTGTAGTTTACTATTAATATTGTTCACTCATGGGTCCTGGTTTTCAGATCAGGCTGTCACTATTTGATGTCCGAAATCAACAACACAGGCTTTGTAAGACTAGCCGAGGCACCTGCACCAACGATGCAACTTCTCCCTCTATCTTGGAAACCAGCAAGTGGAAACAAACTATGGAGAGTCTAGGAGGATGAAGGAGAAAGAGGAGGGAGCTTGTCAGAAAGAATAGGGACAAATCTTGGGGGAAGAAACCTACTTAATTTTATTTGGTTTGCCCTTCAGTAGTTTGTCTTGTGTATTTTGTCTTGAGTTTTGCTGCCTTCAGTACTCTTTTCATTTATGTTGTTGTAGCCCATGGTTTTTGGGTTTATTGTTCCTTTGGCTCTGCTTTATCAAGCCATATAAATCTTCCCATGTTTTTCTGAATTCTTGATATTTGTTATTTCATAGTTACATTTGTAAATCATACTTTCTTCGGCCGTTCTCCAGTCATGAGACATGTAATCTGTTTCTAGTTTTCTATTATTACACTAGTGTTACTAAGAATGTTTTTTAGGAGTCTTTCTTTCTGTCACTGACTTTGTTCCCATGTAAATGGCTCTCAGGCTCTTGGGATTAGAAAGCATAAATAATTCAGTACCTTCTCTTAAATAATTTCAAATTGTTTTCCATAGCATTTGGACCCACTTATAGCTTCATTTGCATTGAATTAATGTTCATCTTCCAACAGCCCTTTCAACATTGGCTTTTGTTGTCTTGGCAATTTGGTGTGAAATGATACCTCAGGGTTATTTTAAATTATTTTGAATTGCTCTGTTCATTCATGATTTTGAATAATTTTCAGATATTTGTTGGTATTTCTTTTTTATATTTCTTCTTTTGGAAGACTTTTTTCATATCCTCTGATCTCATGTCTACAGGGAAGTAGAACAGCTTGTCCTGTATCTGACAAAAAGAAAGTAGAATGATTCAGGTGTCCTTCAACAAAAATTTTATTTATTTATTTTAAAAATTAATTTGTTTGTTTTCCATTTTCAACAATCACTTCCATAAGTCTTAAATTTTCTCCCTGTCTCTCTCCCCTCCCTTCCCGAGTTGGCATGCAGTCTTATGGGTTCTAGACATACATTCCATATGTAAAAAAATATTTATTGTAGCTTTCTTTGTTGTGGTCAAGAACTGGAAATTGAGGGGATCCCTATCAATTGAGGAATGACTGAACAAGTTATGAATATCAATGTAATGGAATACTATTGTGTTATAAGAAATGATGAACAGGTGTCTTAATAAAGAAGGGTACATGGTGGACTGATTTGGAATCCTCTAAGACTGGAGCAAAGGAGGATGGGATTAGGGAGGATGTCAAACTGATTGAAATGTGGAATTGGAAAGGGAGTATGCATAAAATAATCTCAGTTTTTTTCAGCAAAGTATGAGTCAAGGTCCTGTGCCAAAAGAGAGTGGGAAAGGTAGAGCTGGTGGCTTTAGAGAAGAGAAGGTTTGGAACAGCTGCTATGGAGAATGTGAAATCTCCAAATATATATGAGTTAGTTGTCCTCAAAGATCAGTTCAAGAACCACTTTCTACACAAAGCCTTTCCTGATCCCCACAGCTACTAGTGCCTTTCTCTCCAAAATTACTTTATACTTATTATGTATAAATTTTGGATGTTATTATATGTGTACATGTTGTCTCTCTTAATAGAATGTAAACTCATTGAAGGCAGGGACTTTATGTATTTCTATCTCTAGGACCCAGGACAGTACCTGGCACATAATAAATGGTGGTTAATTGATTGATGCTTACTGAACTATGAGTATATCTTAATATGAAATGCTACTTTTTTTCCCCTAACTCTTTTAAATAATTCTGTTTCTACCATTCAATTCTAATCCTCACCTATTTGACTTCCAAATTACCTGCTGCCCCCATGCTCTCCTGTATTATGGGAATTCTCCATTGCCATTCCCTTTATAATTTTTTATTTGGCAGTAATAAGAAATAAAAATCAAAAGCTCCTCATAAGGAAATGATTGGGGACCCTAATCTTAGGATCACAGAATCATGGGATCATAGATTTAAAGCTGGCAAGGGACCTTAGAGGCTACCTTGTCTAAGCCCCAAAATTTTCAACTGAGGAAATTAAAGCCTGGAGAAGTGGCAACTTGCTCATGACCATGCAGGTAGTCAGTGGCAAAGCCAGGATGGTGTACGCAGGTTCTTTGCCACCAAATCTAGCACCTTTTGCCGTAGCCACACAAAGCAAACACTGTCTCATGGTTCTCCTTCATCTTGCCATCCAGTTGGTATGGGAAATGGCCATGGTAGAAGTCCTTGTGTCCTCTGGGAGGAAGGAGGAAGCCCATTAAAACTATTCTCAGTCCGGTCTTTAGATTTTGCCTATCCTGAGTGGAATTGACCTAGAAATGGGAACATTGTGTTTGGCATCAAATGTAGGGCGAGCCCAAGGGCTATGAGTCACTCTTCTCAAACAAGGTTTCTGTGCCAGGTGGCTTCTCCCCCACTGAAGTGTTGGCATTATCACCTCACCCCTACCACCATAATGCCACTTCCTGCTTCCTTGGAAGAATAAGCTTTCTAGCAGCCCCCAGGGCCAGCACCTCAGGGTTTCCTCTGCCCTTTGTGCCTTCACAATTGCTGTGATGCAGTTAGCAAAGGGCCCCAAACTCATTTAACTGGATCCCAAAGCAGTGCCCATTGTAAAGGCTCTTTGCCCTATTTTTCCACCTTTGGTTACACAGAATTGGCCTCTTAGAAGGGAGACAAATTAGGATCTTTCTAGATGGGAACAGAATGCCTCTAGTTTCTATAGCCTGGATGAACTCATAAAAGTTTCTGAGGATCTCAGATTTGCCCTATATATGTAAGGAAGCAGGGTAAAATCATAGTATTTAACAGGGCTAGTTCTTGGACAAATGGTAAAAGTGGGGATAATTTGGGTCCATCAGCCCCAGCCCATCCCCATCTCATTTACAGGCCTGGACTTTGCACTATAGTGATTTTTTTTCCAAGTCCTAACACCCTCTGCTTCATCCCTTTATGGCCCCAATCTCTGCCTTACAAAAGGACAGTTTCTCTCATCTGGGAAAGCTGAAGATATCCTCTTTTCTCAAATTGCACATTTGGTTTTTGAGACTAGGTCTCCCCATGTCTCGTGGGCCAGAAGGGCAACAACCACTTATACATCCCAAAGCTGATCGGTATTGAAGCTTTAATCTGTTCCATTTTTCTGATCTAGGCTAGTTCTCCCATCCTCACACAACCTGGCAGGTTCCCAGGGGCTCACCATATTGGCACTGTAATTTACTCAGAAACTCAGTCAGCTTTAACCTTACTACAATTTAGACTTTCCAAACTCAAATGAGCTTCCAGCTCCAACCTCTCCCTGTAGCAGGGACCACAGGCATGTGCCACCTTCAGTAGTCATTTTAACAAGGGCCTTCCTCCACAAAAGTTCTATCCTGATGTGTAATCTTGATTGGCAAATGTCTTTCATGTCCTCAGGAAGGCCAAGTTGGCAGGTCCTGGTAAATTTGCCTATTAGGTAATGAATTATTTGCCCCTGGCAACCCATGAAATGAAGAACAATTTGTAAAAAATCATCCTCATTCCTTTATGGCCCTCTGCTACTACTATTACTGCAGTGATAGGGTAGAGTAACATTAAAGAGTGAGGACTACATGCTTTTTAAACTGTCTAAAACATTAATTTATTTATAAGGTTAATAAACAATTTAATTTAATTATTGGTATTCTAAGTATCTCCCATTGATTGATTGATATGAGATCTTTGTCTGATAAAAATGAGAAAACTACTGAAGAAATTGAGCCATGTCAGTATTGACATCTTGTTTTTCATTTCATGGTGAGTATAAACAGGACAACCTCAGCTTATGTAGAATCTGTTGAAGAGCTGAAGGAGCACAGAAGTTCTGTGAAGCATATGATAGGTCTTCTAAATCAAGTTCTTATCTAACTTCATACTCAGTAAGATTATAAAATGAAAGGATCCAAAGTTAGTCAGCATGTCTATTGTCTTTACTCTTTGTCAGACACTGTGCTCAATATTTAGGGATACAAAGGAAAAAATAAAAACAGTCCTTGCTCTCAAGAGCTTCCATTCTAATGGGGAAGGCATCGTGTAAATCAATAGGCATAGACAGAGTAGATGGAAAGGAACCTTTAGTAGCTGGGGAAGCCAGGAAAGGCCTCCTGCCAAAGACAGCATTTGAGTTGGTTCTTGATGGAGGTGGAGTTGAGGAAGGAAAACATTTCAGACATGGGGGACAGCCAATGGAAAGACAAGGACTGGAAATGTAGAAAGGGACCAGATTGTGAAGAATATTAAATGCTAAATAAAGCAATTTATATTTTATCTAGGAAGTAATAGGAAGGCACTGGAAGTTATTAAGATCTCACATCAAGTAAGCAAGGACTTATTAGACATTTACTATGTGCCAGGCCCTTAAGAATACCAATAATTAAATTACTGTTTATTAACATTATAAATAGAGGGTCATATGGTCAGGCTTATGCTTTAGGAAATCACTTTGATAGGTGAGAAGATTGAAATGGGGGAGAGAGAAATGAGGCAAGGAGACCAGCAGTTTGAGTGATGGAGCCCTGAGCTGGAGTGATGGTGGTATGTATAGACAGAAGGAGTTAGACACACACACACGTACATATATATGTACGTATAATATATATTATAGAATTATATGTCATATAATTCTATAGTATATATTATATTATACTATGTGTATATGCATATATATATATATATGCATATACACACGCACGTGTATGTGCATGCATGTGTGAATAAAGAGAGATATTGTGGAGACAGAAAGATGAAGACAGAGGCTTTGAGACCACCGAAAGGCTTTTATCGATCCAGAAGAGAATCAAAAGAACATCAGTGATGAAATTGACCATATCCTAACAGATAAGAAACAATTGATTACTGAAGGAGGAATTCATTTCTTAATTGACTTTCTGTATGCCATCAGACAGGAGAAAAGATAAAAGTCAATACCAAATTAAAAGTACAGAGAAGATGAGAAGACAGTGTTCAACAGTTCCCAACCCAATTTATTTTAACAAGCTATTGACTCTAAAGAATGGAAAGTCAGAGCTTTAATTCTCACTTAGAGTAGGTTATGATGCAAATTACTCATACTCCAACTACAAGGCCAGAAGAGCACAGAAACCATCTCAACCAGCAAACACTTGATGATTTTTCTACATGGCAGCCAAGAGGAGCATTGGCCTAGAGTCCAAGCTCACTTATAGATAAAGAGGAGGAATATTACAAGTGGTACCACCTTACAAAACAATGAAAAGTAATGGAAGGGAAAACAAACCTGAGGAAAATTTGGTATGAGACCTAAACAAGTCATCATTTTCAAGAACATTTATAGATTTGACTGGAAAGAAGGCAATAAATGGATGCAAAGTGAGTGATTCTGTAACAGCTTATCCTTTTTACTGATAAGCTTATCTTCAGCTGCTGCATTTAGACTCAGACACCACCGTACCTAATGAAATGACCCTGAAGATAAGATGGGGGAGAGCAGATAGATGGTCAAGTATGTGGAAAAAAAATTCAAAAAAAGAAGTAAATTCCATGCTGAAAATATCTCAACGAGGTGGATACCAGAATAATGGAGAAATTGATGTACTGTATCATTGCCAAATAAAGCTAGTGGCATCACCAACTACAAACATGCAACTTGACTTTTTCAACATCATTAAATCTTTATGAGAATGTTCTGTTGAGGATATCCTGGATGAAAATATGACAGAGAAACAGATAATCTTTCACAGAAGAATTTCTGCAGAGAATATGTCTTTACAGTCACATGCACTGCTGTACTGTACACCAGATCTCTGAATGCTGCCCACTCCTTTTCTGCTCCACTGTTGCCAACTGTGTGTTGGCTCAACTTTCCCTCCAAGTCAACAGCAAATTGTTCACGCTCAGAGAAGAGCTCTAATTGGTTGACATTAATTCTTCTGGTAGTCATTTTGCCTTGGGGGTGGCACTTTTGATGTATCTAAATATTTAGCTTGGAAAGGATAAGTCTATGATCAGTCCAGCACTCTGCACCACACATCACCTTTGTCACTCACATCTTGTCTGTCTCTTCTCCTTACAAACACTTGGTCTATTAGATGCCAGTGTTTGCTGTGAGGGTGCATCCATGAAGTTTTGTTGAATTTAGGTAAACGGAAGACAGTGTTGGTGATGAGAAGGTCATGCGATGCACAAGTTCTCAGCAGTAAATGACCATTGCTGCTGCTGTTTCCAACTCCATTCCTTCCTAGGACTCCCTACCAAGTCTGGTAGTCTAAGCCTACTCTAGCATTGAAGTCACCCAGAATTATAAGCTTGTCCTCTTTTGACACGTTGATGATAAGCTCTCTAGGTCTTCACAAAATTTTTCTTTGACTTTTTCAGGGTTTGTCATGGTGGGATCATAGGCACTGATGATGGTGGCATGGCGTTTTCCTGTGAGTGGCAATCACATTGTCATGATCTTGTCATTCACTCCTTTTTGGCAGGCAAGCCAGCTTGCTGATTAGATTGGTTTTGACTACAAAACTCATGCCAGCTTCACAGCTCCACCCTTCACTGCACCCACTCCAGAAAAAGGTGTATCCAGCTCCAACCTCAGTAAGCTGGCCTTCATTTGCCAACCTTGTTTCACTCAGGGCTCATCTGGGTCAGAACACTTGCAAACACCAAGACTGGTTTGATGAAAATGATGGGGAAATTCAGAAGCTGCTAAATGAAAAACTTGAACTCCAGGATTTACCAGCAGGATAGTTCATCTACCTCTAAAAAGGCAGCATTTAATTCTATCAAAAGCAAAGTATAGGAAAAGCTTAGAGATTCCTGGCTCAGTAAGAAGGCAGATGAAATTCAGTTTTATGCTGATAGTAACAATCCAAAGCACTTTTATCATTCCTTGAAAGCTGTCTATGGACCAAAACAATAGTGCATCACAACTACTCAGTGCTGATGGAGCCACATTGATTAGTGATAAGGACATGATCCTAGAGAGATGGACTGAACACTTCCATGGTATTCTCAACAGACCATCATCAATCAATGCTGAGGCCATTGACTTGTTTACCTCAGGTTGAAGTCAATCCCTCCTTAGCTGAACTTCCAACTGAAGAAGAGATTTTGAGGGCCATTAGGCTCCTTTCATATGGCAAAGCACCTGGTGCTGATTCTATTTCAGCTGAGATTTACAAGGTAGGGGGACCACTGCTCAAACAAAAGCTGACTAAAATTTTCCAGGTGATATGGCAAGAGGAGGTTATTCCCCAGGAGTTCAAGGATGCCTCCATTGTCCATCTCTATAAAGGTAAAGGGAATAGATTGTCCTGTGACAATCACAGGGGGATCTCTCTCTTAGTCATTGCTGGCAAAATTCTTGCTAGAGTCCTCCATAATAGGGTGATTCTTCACCTGGAAGATGGTTTTATACCTGAGAGCCAGTGTGGCTTCAGAAAGGGCCAAGGAACAGACGATAAGGTATTTGCTTCCTGACAACTCCAGGAGAAATGCCAGGAGCAGAACAGAGGTCTGTACCCAACATTTGTAGATCTGACCAAGGCCTTTGACACTGTTAGTCATGAGGGATTATGGAAAATTATGTCAAAATTTGGTTGCCCAGAGAAGTTCATCAGTATTGTATATCAATTTCATGCTGGCATGCTTGCCCAGGTTCTGGATAGTGGACAATGCTCTTGTGCCTTCCTGGTGACCAGTGAAGTAAAACAGGGCTGTGAACTTGCTCCCATGCTTTTTAGCATGATGTTTTCAGCCATGTTGACAAATGCTTTCAGTGATGATGAACATGGTATGAAGGTCACCTACCTTACTGATGGTAAGTTCTTCAATTTGAAAAGACTACAAGCCAAGACCAAAGTGAAGGGAGTGATTTTCTGTTTGCAGATGATTGTGCACTCAATGCAGCCTCTGAAGCTGAGATGCAACAAAGTATGGATCAATTCTCCATGGCCTGTGCTAATTTTGGCCTAATAATTAACACCAAAAAAATACAGGTGCTCCATCAGCCACCACCACACCATCCATATGTGGAACCATCATTTACAACAAATGGAGAAGTTTTGAATGCTGTGGATAAGTTCACCTACCTTAGTAGTGTACTTTCCAGGGGTGTGCGCATTAACAATGAGGTTGATGCATGCATTGCCAGAGCTAGCTCAGTGTTTGGGAGGCTCTGAAGAAAAGTTTGGGAGAGAAGAAGTATTAGGCTGACTATCAAACTGAAGGTCTACAGAGCTGTTGTGCTGACTTCATTGTTATATGCTTGTGAAACATGGACAGTACCAGCGCCATGCCAGGAAACTGAATCACTTCCATTTAAATTCTTAGGAAGATTCTGAGGATCACCTGACACTGAAGTCCTTGCTGGAGCTGAACTGCCAAGTATTCAAACTATGCTTCAGAGAGGGCAACTCTAATGGGCTAGCCACAGTGTTCGAATACCAAAAGTATGCTTACCAAAAAGACTGTTTTACAGAGAACTTGCATGGGGCAGGCTATCACATGGTGGCCAGAAGAAATGATACAAGGACACTCTCAAGGTCTCTCTCAAGAACTTTGGATTTGACTGTGCAACATGGGAGATACTGGCACAGGACCGTTCAGCATGGCGTGCCCACATAAGAAAAGGTGCTGTGCTCTTTGAGCAAAGCAGAATTGAGACAGCACAAAGTAAATGCAGAATGTGCAAATTTGAGATATTCACCCCAAATATTCAAACGAACTACATGTGCCCAACCTGTGGTAGAGCATTGCGAGCTCATATTGGTCTGATCAGCCACAGTCAGACACACTGAAATTTCACTCTCTCACAGTGATGTCATTTTGGTCCTCTTCGAGAACAAAGAACGACAACCAACCTACCAACAGTCACATAATGGATCAGTGTCTAGTGTAAGAAATACAAGACCATTCTGTTTATTAGTTCAGTCATTTTTAGTCATGTCCAATTCATTGTGGCCCCACTGGGGTTTTCTTGGTAAAGAATATTTTTGCCATTTTCTTCTACAGATCATTTTACAGATGGGAAAACTGAGGCAAACAGAGTTATATGATTTGGCCAGAGTCATGCAACTGGTAATTGTCTGAGGCCAGATTTGAAATTAGGAAGGTGAGTCTTCCTGTTTCCAGGTCAGGTGCTCTATCCACTGTGACACCTAGCTGCATCTTTTTGTTAGTTCTATAAAAGTATTTGAGTAAAACAAAACTTACTTTCTCTTCCACTAAATTGTTTTTCATGTTATGTTAGGATAAAGTAGTAGATAGAGAGCCCACCAATGTGCTGCTTCCTCAAGAATTTGCAGATATCAGAGCAGGAAGGCAGCTACCAATCTTTGCTCTGGAGCAAAACAATTTGGGAACACTGCAAGCTTGTGGGTTCTCAGTCTGAGCTATCCCTGAAATCTTGGAATAATACAAAAAAAATGGTAGATAGAGAGCCAGCCTTAGAGTCAGATAAACCTTAAGTGCAAGTCCCATCGTGACACGTACTGGATGTGTAACCCTGGGCAAATGCCTTTTACTTCTCACTGCTTAGAAAGTATTGGTCTCCATTGATAGAAGGAATTCCCCAATGGAGATGTTCTAATCCAATGACATCATAGGTTCAGTCCCTGTTCTTATCCCTAGCCTATGTTCAGATCCTACAAGATTCCTTAATTAATGCAACCATAGACATAACTTAGTTTCTTTATCATGGCTACGCTGATGGTGAATTAGACCTTCCACCTCTTTCCAGAAATGATAGCCTTAGAGTACAAAATGATGTCAGTATGCTGATGGGGTGTTTTCCCCCCTTTTTAAGTTTGTTAACACCAAATAAAGTGCGCATTTCCATAGACATTGTTGAACAGGAGATTATACATAAAACCAAGAATCTCTTTTATGTTGCATTTGCTTTTCTTTTGATTTATGTAATAAATTTATCAAAGCTGTCCTGCTTATCTATGATTCCTAATGGCCTTTTTTCTGTGGTCTTCTCATTTGAAGGATTTGGGGGCAAAGAGGTAGAATTTCTATTGTTAACCCCTCCTTCCACCTCTTCTCCTACTGAAATGAAGATAAAACCTTGTAATATGTGCAGAGTCAAACAAAACAATTTTCCACATTCGCCATATCCAACAATATATCTATCCTTTACCTTGATTCTACCATTTCTATCTATATCAGGAGTAAGCAACACATGCTTCATCATCAGTACTCAGAAATTAGGGCTGGTTATTATATTGATTGAGAATTCTTAAATCTTTTTAAGTTGTTTTTCTTTATATTATTATATAATAGCTTCATTCTGCATCTGTTCATGCGTATCTTCCCAGGTTTCTCCAAAACCATCCCCTGCTTCATTTTTTACAGCAAAGAAATTATTCTGTCCCATTCATATACCATAATTTGTTCAGCCAGTCTCCAATTAGTGAAAGTCTCCTCAGTTTCCAATTCTCTGCTACCACAAAAACCTTCTATAAATATTTGTGTAGATTCTTAGTTAGAGTTTGTGTTGCTTAGGACTAACCCTTCCCTTTATGGGAGGTTTGTTTATAAATGTTTTGTAGTCACTCTCTTGTGGGGTTGTGTTTTAAGTATACCTGTCACCATAATAGTTTTTTTGTTTTTTTTTTATGGTGACATTGGTTTTTTTGGTTGCTTTTTCTTCCAGCCTACTTCCTCACTCCTGACATTATGTTAGGGATATTGCCCTCATTTTCTCTTTATGGTGGGATTCTTATTTACATTTCCCCATTTCCCTTCTTCCCCTTTTCTTCCTGTTTCCCTGTTGAGTGATGTGTTTCTGTAGTACTCTGTGTGTCTCCTTCCCTCCAGTTCAGATAAGAGTAATGTTCTTGCCTTCTCCCCACTCCTTCCTCCTTGTTTGTGTAAGACTATTTATATACCCTACTTATTTGAGATTTTTCTCATCCATCTTTTCCCTTCCTCCCTCCACTCATCAGTGTACTCCTTTCCCCCTCCTTTTCCATTCTTCTTTTAAGATCATCAAGACATAAGAGAACAATTCCCAGACTTTCTAGTGTCTAATTAGACCCCTTCTCTGACACCTATGCTGATAGAGTTCAGAAGGGACCTATGTATCCTCTCCTCATAATTGAACATAAAAAGTTTATCCTTGTTTAGTTCTTTATGATTCTTTGCTCAAGTTTTTTATGTTTCTCTTTACTCCTGTGTTTGAATTTCAGAATTTCTATACAGCTCTGGTCCGGAATGCTTTGAAGTCCTCTGTTTCATTTCCTCTGTCCATATCCCCCTCAGTAGGATTATGCTCGGTTTTGCTGTGTAAGTTATTCTTGGTTATAAGCCTATATCCTTTGCCTTCTGAAATATTGTATTCTAAGCTCTCTGTTCCCTTGTAGTGGTGGCTTCTAAATCATGTGTGATCCTGATTACAAGTCTTTAGTACTTGAATTCTTTCTTTCCGACTGCTTGCAGTATTTTTTTTTCTTCAACTTGAAAACTCTGGATTTTGGCTCAATTGTTTCTGGAAGTTTTTGTTTTGATGTTTTCTTCAGGAGGTGAATGATAGATTCTTTCTGTTTCCATTTGGCCTCCTAAGAAATCTCGGCAGTTTTCTTTTGTGATTTCTGGAAAGATGATGAATAGGCTCTTTTACCCCTGGCTTTCAGGTAATCTAATGATTCTTAATTTATTTTTCTCCTCATTCTGTTTTCCAGGTCAGTTTTTGTTAGGATATACATTTTCTACTTTTTTTTTTTTTTAGTCTTTTGACTTTGATTTAATATTTCTTGTTTCATTAAGTCATTAACTTTTGTTTGGTTCATTTTAATTTTTAGGAAATTTGTTGAATGGTCAAGGTTTTGTGCCTCTTGTACCAAGTTATTAATTTTTTCTCATTCCTTCTTCCAAAGTTCTCATTTCTTTTCCAGTTTTTCCCTCTAACATTCTTCTATAAAAACATTTTGTTTTTTTTTTTACTTTCATGCATCATCTCTTCCAGGAATTCTTCTTGAATGTATGCCCAAGATGTGTTTTTCTCTGAGGCTTTGCTTATAGGTATTTTGGAATCATTCTCTTCTTCTGGGTTTTTGTTTTGAGCATACATAATTACCATTATCAAAAGCTATTACCAAAATAGCGTTGGTAGAATTCTTTTTTGTTTGCTCATTTTTCCTATTTCCTTTTTTAAAAATTAATTTGTTTTCCGTTTTCAACAATCATTTTCATAAGTCTCAAATTTTCTCCCCCTCCTTCCCTGCTCCCTTCTTGAGATAGCATGCAGTCTTATATGGGTTCTACACATTTATTCTTCTTAAACACATTTTTACATTAGTCATGTTCCATAGAAGAATTAAAATGAGTGGGAGAAACCATGAGAAAAACAAAACATAACACAAGAGTTTGCTTCATTCTCCATTCCAGTTCCATAGTTCTTTCTCTGGATATGGATGGCATTTTGCCTCAAGAGTCCTTTGGGAATGTTTTAGGTCCTTGCATTGCTATGAAGGGCTATGTTTATCAGAAACAGTCCTCACACACTGTGGCTGTTACTATGTATAATGTTCTCTTGATTCTGCTCATTTTACTCAGCATCAGTTTATGTAAGTCTTTCCAGGCCTCTCTGAAGTCTTCATGTTCATCATTTCTTATAGCACAATAGTATTCCATTACATTCATATACCACAACTTATTCAGCCATTCCCCAATTGATGCGCATTCCCTCAATCTCCAGGTCTTGGCCACCACAAAGAGAGTTGTTCTAAATATTTTTGTACATGTGATACCTTTCCCTTTTTTATGATCTCTTTGGGATGCAGTCCTAGAAGTGGTATTGCTGGGTCAAAGGGCATGCACATTTTTATAGCCCTTTGGGCATAGTTCCAAATTGTACTTCAGAATGGTTGGATCAGCTCACAGCTCCACCAACAATGAATTAGTATTCCAACTCTCCCACATCTTCTCCAACATATATCATCTTCCTGTTTTATGTTAGCCAATCTGACAGGTGTGATGTGGTACCTTACAGTTGTTTTGATTTGTATCTTTCTAATCAATAGTGGTTCAGAGCATTTTAGCTTTAACTTCTTTCTCTGAAAACTGCCTGTTCGTATCCTTTGACCATTTATCAATTGGGAAATGACTTGTATTCTTGTAAATTTGACTCAGTTCTCTGTATACTTTAGAAATGAGACTTTTATCACAGACACTAGTTGCAAAATTTCTTTCTCAGTTTTCTGCTTCCCTCCTAAACTTGATTGTATTGGGTTTGTTTGTGCAAAAACTTTTCAATTTTATGTAATCACAATTATCCATTTTGCACTTCATAATGTTCTCTGTCTCCTATTTGGTCATAAATTTCTCCATTCTCCATAAATCTGACAAATATACTATCCCTTGTTTACCTAATTTGCTTATAGTATCAGCCTTTTTACCTAGATCATGTACCCACCCCTTTGGACTTTATTTTTGTGTACAGTGTCAGGCATTGTTCTGTGCCCAGTTTATGCCACACTATTATCCAGTTTTCCCAGCAGTTTTTGTCAAACAGTGAGTTCTTAGCCCAGAAGCTGGGGCCCTTGAGTTTATCAAACAGTAGACTGCTATATTCATTGACTACTTTGTCTTGCATACCTAACCTATTCCCTGTTCTACCTCTCTGTTTCTTAACCAGTACCAAGTAGTTTTGATGATTGCTGCTTTATCATACAATTTGAGATCTGTTACAGCTAGGCCCCCTGCCTATTTCCTAACTGCAGACTTTGTGTTACAGCTGGTCTCTTCACACTTCTGGAGGAAAGGTCCTGCTGCTCCTGCTGCTCCTTTCCTGGAATAC
Organism: Notamacropus eugenii; assembly: GCF_028372415.1. Classification (NCBI taxonomy): domain Eukaryota; kingdom Metazoa; phylum Chordata; class Mammalia; order Diprotodontia; family Macropodidae; genus Notamacropus; species Notamacropus eugenii. The sequence continues at coordinate 334,326,163 of NC_092874.1, read as the reverse complement.
TAAATTTGTATTATTATAGATCTCAGTGGACCAGAGACCTATAAACTTTCAGAACTCCCAAAATGATCTGATCCAGAGTAAAATCTTATTGCCACCCCCTTGCTCTGAGCTCTACAAATTCCTGACCTAGTATTGGGACTGAGCTTTGGATAGGCTGCATCTGGACTCAGCCACTATCAACACTCTGGGAGCCCTACTGGTTCTGAGTGACACAACTGCAGGCATCCCTTTTGTTCTGGGATTCTTTCCCTGGTTGTTCCTCTTTAGGCTTCAGACTCATCCAGAAGTTTGAACTGAGACCCTGTTCTGTTCCTAGGGTTAGTGCCATGCCACTACTCTTTGCTTCTGAACTTCCTCACAACCTAGGGTCTGTGGCTCCTCTTTACCCAGGAACAATCCCTACTTTGGAGCACCACCTCTGGCTGTAGGTTCCCTTGTGCAGTTCATCTTGTGCAGTGACATGAAACTGGGTAGTGAATGAAAAAGCTGCAAGTTGTCACCTGTTCTCACACCCTGTGATGCCCTGGTATGAATAGGGATCCTCCTCTTTCTGTGTTGTCCTCCCTTGGTGCCAGAGGGCTCTATGTAGTTGCTTCAGACAAGATCCCGACCCCAGCATCCGCAGACTTCTTTGTCTTTCTCTCTGTGCCAATCTGGGGTAGAAAAATGATCCATCACTTTTTCTTGGATTTTCCCATCAGGATTCAGTCTGAATGCATTTTTGAGATTTGTTTGGAAGAGTTTGGTGGGAGGAGTGTATTGTATTTATTCCTACTCTACCATCATGGTTCTGTCTCTCTCTCGCTTATGAAAACATTTTTAAGCTTTTAAAAACTCTCACTTCATCTCTTGCAAGAGATCTAGTTAAACTTATTCCCAAACTGTATTTTTTCCATGAAACTTTGCTTATAAATATTTTGTGATCATTCTCGTTTGTGTCTTAAGTTTCCTGCAATCATAATAGCTTTTTGTGATGGGATTCTTTTTTCATTTGCTCGCAATTTCCGCATTCTTCCTGACATTTGACTTTATATTTAAATAGGACCCTTTACACTGCTAGAGGGGAATGTCTTGACTGAACGTGTGTCCTCTAGGATCCTGCTGTTACTTTCTTGGGAGTATTGAATGTTGCAATATTCTAGTATCTCATGGATAGCTCAGGCTGGGGAGCCACAGACTTGCAATGCTCCTAAATTGTTCTGATTCAGAGTGAAGACTGATAACTGCCCTCCTGCTCTGAACTCTGCAAGCTCCTAACCTGGATTTGGTATGAACAACACACCTGTGGGCTTGCCCCTGCTTGAAGTTCTAGTAGATTGCTACTGGATTTAACCATTATCTGCAAGATAGAAAGCTCTACTGGTTCAGAATGACAGAACCAGAATCTCCCTTTTCATCTAAGATTTCTGTCTATAGGCTTCAGACTGTGCTAGAGGCTGAAACTGAGACCCTACTGAACTCCCACGCATACCTGCTGCTTGCTTCAGATTTTGCCCCTTGCTCAGTATGCAACCTACAGCCTGGGACTGCTCTTCACCCTGAAACATCACCCCTAGAAAGAAGTCCCCTCTTCATTCCACCTTGAGCTATGATTTAGAACTGGATGCTCACAGAGATGCCAATTGGTATCTATTCCCTACACAATCCTTTTTTTTTTTTTTTTTGCAGGCTCTGGGACATCTTCTTGCCCTAGTGCACTATCTCTCCTTGTACTGGAAGGCTTTACATGGTCCTTCCTGGCCAGACTCTGTCCCCAGTGTCCATGACCTCTCTCTGTCTCTCTCTCTACCAACCTGCACTGAAAAAATGACTCACTTTGATTTTTTCTTTTTTTAGGTTTCCCAGTCAGGACTCATTCTGGTATATTTTCTGTTTCTGGGTAAAAAGTTGTGGGGTAGAGATCAGCTGTACTTTTTCCTGCTTCACCACCATTTAGGCTTCCCTTGAAGTGTGTTTCTTGCAAGCTAGATATTGTTGGATTTTGCCTTCTAATATTTTGCTATCCACTTCCTTTTTATAGAAAAGTTCATTCCATTCACAGTTGTGGTCCTTAATTTTGTATTTCCTTTCATATTATTCTCTTATGCTTTTTCCCCTCTTTGCCTCACCTACTTTAGATAGGTAGAAGTAAGAGATGATGGTGAGAGAAGAAGGTACTAGTGATTTGTGCTTGATGCTCTTCATTTGTACTCTCTGTTCCCAATCATAACCTTTGTACCCTTTCTTTCTTTTTTTAAACTCTCCTTCACAATCCACCCTTTGAGGTTGAAGTTCATTTTTCTTATAACTAATCCATCTCTGAATCTACTTTTTCTCCTCCTCTCCCAGTTTCCTCTTGTTTCTCTATTGATTTAAATGTATTTTTTTCATAAATTCAAGGTATTTACATACATGTATGTATTTTCTATATTCCTTTGACTAGTTCCAATGAAAATGAAATTCAGATGACACTTTCCTTACCCCTTCCTCCTTCTTTGTATAGTCTTCTACTTGCACTTCCAGATTATATGAGATAGTTTCACACAGCCTTGATTTCTCTCCCTTTAGCTCTCTTTTTCTTTTCCCTTTTCTTTTTGCTCTTAAGATCATATATCAAAACTATTTCTTTCTTTTTGTCATTTAGACAAGTGATTCTTCTTTCCCTTATTAAACAGTAAACACTTCATCCTTGTATATTCCTTTTCCAATTGCTAAAATGTATTTAAATTTTTCTCTTGACTCCTGTTTTTACATTTCAAGTTTCTATTCAGTCTTCTTTTTAGGAATGTTTGGAAATTCTCTATTTCATTCAAGGTCTGTTTTTTTTCCTCCATAAGTTTGCACTCAGTTTTGGTAGGTAAGTTATTCATGATGGCAAACTTTTATCTTTTACCTTCTGAAATATCACTTTCCAAGCACTCTTCTCTTTAGCATGGTAGCTGTCAAGTCTTACATGATCTTGACTGTGACTCTTCAGTACTTGAACTCTTTCTTTCTGGCTGCTTACAGTATTTTTTTTTCTTTGACTGGAAAGTTCTGGATTATGACTGTACCATTCCTGGGAATTTTCATTTTGAGGTTTCTTTCAGAAGGTTTTATTTTCACTTTACTTTCTAGTTCTAATGGGTCTAGAAAGTTTTTATGCAGCATTTTTTGAAACATGGTAATAATTCTCATTTCTTGATTATTGCTTTCTAGGTCAGTTTTTAATATGAGATCTGATATCCTTTCTTCTCTTTTTTCCCAGTCTTTTGACTATTTTAATATCTCCTGTTGTTTTATGGACTCATTTACTTTTATTTGATCCATTCGGATTTGTTACTTGTGTAAGGTTTTATATAACCTATTAATTCTCCTTCCATGTCTGTCCTCTAGAGTTCTCATTTTTTCCACTTCCTTATTCTAGAGATCTTCTTTCATGTATAGTGTCATTTTAAAATTCTTATTTCATTTAGTTCAGCACTTCTCAAACTGTGGGTCTCAAGTTTAAGAACCACTGAAGGGATTGTGAATGGAAAAAGTTTAAGAAGTCATGAATTTTAGTTGTCTTTGTGGCCAAGGAGTTTTTTTCTTTGAGATTTTGCTTGTAGATGTTAGAGTCATTCTCTTCTTTTGGGTTTGTGTCTTGGGCAGTTCTTTATCATCAAAAAAGCAAGGAGCCACACTGCTACTCCTACTTGGATCCCTGTAGCTGTTTCCCCCTGGAACTTTTCCATGGCTCCCAGTTCAAGAAACGTTAACTCTAAGTACACATGATAGCAACTTCTTATGAAGAGTGTGCATTCCAAGTAGAATGAGTTTCTTTGTGAGGTAACACTTCCCAGAAAATGAGCTCTCTTTTACTAGCATGTAGAGATGAAGTTCCAAACATAACAATTCCATCTCATTTTCTTGCATTTGCATAGCAGACCCTTTTTGAGCAAAGGGATAATCAGTTCCTAGAGTCTTGAAAGTCCAAATTCTTCTTGAAACTCAAAAGTTCCCTTTTACTTCATCTGCATAACAATCAGCATAATTCAGCTTTATTTGCATGAAAAGAAGAACAGCAGGTCAAATTGGCCATGATATTATTTTTCCAAGTGCTCTGAATCAGAGGAAGTAAGACACAGGATGGGGCTTAGCAAGTAAGATTGTGGGGCAGAGCCAAATTCACAATGACAGTATTTAGAGGGTAAGAAGATTTTTGTTAAGAAGTATGCACAGTACCATGTAGTTGAAAAGAGACTCAGGCACAGGACTAGATTTAATCTGACTGGACTCTGGATGAAAGACTATTCTACCTTCAGGATTCTTTTATCCAGATGCCAACGGAAACAAAAGCATCACCTGTAGGGAGGCTGGTGGCACTGATGGAATACTTGGAAAACCCCAAGTAACATATCCCTGAAACAAAAATGATATTTGCTGGCATTAAGAAAAGGGGGAGGAAAGAGACTTGATAGCAAAAAAAAAAAAAAAAGCTACTAGTGAATAATAATTATCTCCTACCTAATTTATTACAGAAAGATGTCTCTTACACTGAGATTTTCTTTTATTTTACATGTACTATTACTGTCTCCTATTTAAATTGGTTTCATCAGCCAGAGAACTTGAATCACAAGTGGCTCTTTAAAAGTTTTCTTCAGGATGGTCTGAGAATACAGATTGAAGGATATTTTTTACCTTTATTTTCCTTGCCATTTTTTTGGGAGGGAGGAGTGAACATGGTTCATATGGAAATATTTTACATGGTTTCATATGTATGATGGGTAGCATATTTCTTGCCTGCTCCATGGGTGGAAGAGGAAGAAAAGGGAAAACTTAGAAATAAAAATAAAATTAATACAAAAATAAATTTGTGCATCCGTCCTAAAAAAGAAATTGTGTAGACTTGGTAAGATTGTGTTTAAATGAATATTATTATATTATTATTATTTTCAATCTTGATCATAATTCCAGGTACAACTAAGTTATTACACTTTTGTTTTTCTTTGAAAGATTTAATTAAGTTTGACATTTCATTGAATTGATCAAGGACCAAAGGCAGCTGTTTCTACTTTTCAATATCTTGGAAGAATTTTTCTTAAAATTTATTCTAGCACCACAAATTTATTAAACTATGTAATGGTTTTGTATGCCTTTGACATAGAGTGTATTTTGAATAAGTTACTTAGTATGCAAAATCATCTTGGTTAGTCAGTATACCTCAGCCTATCCAAAGGTAGGACCTGCTAAAGCAGGTCCACTGAATTAAATAAAAGTAGGCAGTTCCACCTTAAATTCCCTAATTTTCCATATGGTAATTAGCCTAATAATAAGTCTTCAATTAAAATATTGTTTTTCAATTATTGAAAGACATTTCATACTAGCTAGTGTGTAACAGTCCTGAGTAAGAATATCGTGTCACATTTTATAGTATGAATGATTTGAATGTCAAATGTTTAAATATTGTAATTAAGGTACACAGATTGCCTTCTGTTGAAATAACTAGCTTAAGCTAGATTGTACCTTAGGCTTGCCTTCAGAAATCTATTAAAATTATGTTTTGCATGACTGCTCATGTATAACATATCAAATTGCTTGCCTTCTCATTGAGGGGGGAGGAGAAAAGGAGACAGAAGAGAAGAGAATCTGGAACTAAAAATTTTTTATAAATGAATATTAAAATTTTTTACACCTAATTGGAAAATAAAATATTGAAAAAGTATATTAAATTTAAAGGTTGCAGACATGTTACACAGTATGTGAGTAGCAGGCCTAATGTAGATAGAGAGCTGGTCCTGAAGTTAGGAAGACCTGAGTTTAAAATTAGCCTCAGAGAAAGTATCAATCAATTAAACACTGTCTTCCTCAGTTTCCTCATCTGTAAAATGAGGGTATGAATAGCCCTAATTCCCATGATTATTATTTTTTTAATAATATTTTCCCCACTTATGTGTGAGAACAATTTTTAACATTTTTTGGAACATCAATTTGAGTTCCAAATTCTCTCCCTCCCTCCCTTCCCTACTTTCTGAAACAATGAGCAGTTTCATATAGGTTATATACATGTGTAATCGTGTAAAACAAATTTTCATTTTAGTCATGTTGTATAAGAAAACACAGAAGAAAACCAATCAAAAAACAAGGAAGTGAAAAATAGCATGCTTCAGTCTGTATTCAGACACCATCAGTTCTTTCTTTGGAGGTGGATAGCATTTTTCATCATGAGTCCTTTGGAATTGGAAGAAATCTCAAACGAATTATAGAACATTATAGAATTACAGAACAAGTCCTTTGGATAGCCCAGTGGAAGGTGCAGACAGATCCAGAGTAGGGAGGGGATTAAGGTTCAGGTGGATGGAAATGAGAGGGTATACAACTGGGATAGAGGATTGGTATTTATCTGTTTGTTCATTGGCAATCAGGAGTTCAATATCATTAGGACAGGGAGGGTATGAGGAGGTGGAAGTATGTTAACCATTGGGAGAATAAGTCCGGCAGCATATCAGAGGAAGAGAGGAGATCTGCTGAGTAAGGCAGATGATTAAAAGGTTCAAGGTCTATGCTGGACCAAGGCCCTCAAAGTCTTCCTCATTTGCTTGGCCTCATTGCAGTCATGGTTGCTGGTTCCTCAAAACTTCCAGAAATCTGGCCTTTAACAGGTACAAGAAACAGCTAGTAGTGCTATGTCCCAGAGATCACCAGCATCCTAATGACAGGGCAAAAGATGGTAGGGCAAATGAGTGGGCAAGAGGCAGTGATTAGCTGATAGATGAAGGGAATTTTGTAAGTACAGGTCAGTAAGTACAGGAGATAGAGAGTTGGACCTAGAATCAAGGAAGACCTGAGTTCTAATCTAGCCTTAACTAGCTCTATGACCCTGGACAAATCACTTAACAATTGTCTATCTCAGTTTCTTCATCTGTAAAATGAGAAAAATAATAGTGCATGCACACATATGCACACACACTCTCCCTGGCTTGTTATGAGAACGAGTTGAGATAATATTTGTAAAAGCATTTTATAAACCTTAAAGCACTACATGAAATGCTCTGATGATGACGATGACTGTTTACCCTGGTTTTAGCAATGCTTTCAATAAAATATATCATAATTTTTTGAGTGGAGAATGTAGAGATATGTGAACCAGCCAACGAATGCTGAATATTCAGAACTTGTTGGATCACCAGTTAGAGAGTATTCATTAATGGTTCCACATTTATGCAGCAGAAGGTTTCTAGTAGAGGACCACAGGGATCTTTGCTTGACTGTACTGTTTAGCATTTTTATCAGTGACTCAGGTAAAGGCATGCATGGCATGCTCATCAGATTTGTAAAACACACAAAGCTGGTAGGTAAGACTAACACGTGGATGTCAAATTTAGGTTGCAAAAGATCTTCACAGATTAGAGGATTGACCTGTCTAATAAAGTGAATTTCAACAGCAGTGTCTCTGATAAGGGTATCTGTAAAAAGCAAGCACCCTGACACATCTAGGATGGCCTGCTATCACAGGTTCTTAGATCTACTTTTCTAAAAGGATAGCAACTTTTGAAAGGTCAACAATCCCTTTAATCAAGCACATATACCAATAGAGAAAATACAAGCAGAAAAATAAAGACCAACAGACAGGGCTTCCAACTGTCTGACCATAAGCAGTATATATATATATATATATCACAAATCAACAGACAGATCCAACTGTCTGACCATTACATACATACATACATAGGTTCCAGAGACAGAAGTACCAACATCTGGGTTTTCAAAGTGGGCTCCTTAGTGGCTGCCCAGAGTCTCATCTGGCCAAACAAACACTTCCAGTGAGTGAGCCTCTAAGTAAAACCTCACCTCAGAGTATTTATACACTTTTCAGAGCTGGAGGGCAACCCTCTGACCCAGTGCCTCAATGAAATTAACAAAGTATTGGGGCCTATTAATAGGAGGGGAAGATCTTTAACTCTTTCCCCCATCCACCATTAACCTTACAGTAACATTATAATATCAGAAGTATATAGGGAACTACAAAAATATATAAGGACAAAAAACATCCCCCCCCAGTGAATAGTCAAAGGATATGAATTGAGGTTCTCAAAAAATTGCAAACTATTAAAAAACTGTATAAACAAGTGTTCTTAATCATTAATAGTAAGACAAAAGCAAATCAAAACAACTTAAGGTTTCACCTCACACAGCAAATTGGCAAATAAAAGAAAAGATAGGAACAGTCAAGGTTGGGAGGGTTGTGGAAGGATAGGCATACTGCTGTATTCTTGATGGAATTATGAATTGGTGTAGCCATTTTGGAGAACAATTTGGAATTGTGTGAAAAAAGTGACTAAAGTTTCCATACTCTTTGACCCATAAATCCCACTGCTAGGTATATACTCCAAGAAGGCCAAACATAGAAAAGTCCCATCTGCACAAGAATATTTATAAATGGCAGCACTTTTCATAATATCAAAGAATAAAAAACAAAGTAGATGTCCATAGATTGGATAATCCTAAACAGGTAGGGACATTGAATATTAATTTGACCAAATTGTTTCCAGAAAGACAGACCTCAGTTTTGCAAATACATAAAACACAGTATATCAATGGAATCTAATTTTTTAAAATGTCTTATTGATGCCTTTGTATATTACAAATTATTTCTGTAAATATCTAGATTGAAACTTCTCAACAAAGCACTTAAGCAAAAGCATCAGATTCAGTGCTTTGACAGCTTCCAACAGTATGTCTATATGACATTCTGCCAATGGACTCTCCTTTTCTATGAAGTACTTCTGAGATCTTCTTTGAGGTAATAAGGAGCAAAACAGCTGAAGGCCCAGTACCTCTGCACAGAAGCTAATGAAAGACTATTTCGGTTACAGAGAAGAACAAAGGGAAATCCTGAGAGTTTAGAGGTGAGGAAGGAGGTTATAACATAACCCTTTCTGACTGGGCATTTGCATGTCCTCAGTGAATTTGAGTGGTGATGAAAAGATTTTCTCACATGTACACAAACACACACAGATAAACATAAACACACATGGTCCACAATCATTCAACCCTATGGATAGTACATTGCCAGACTTTCATTGCCAGGTTAAGAGCTCTGGCAAAGTTTATTTTCTCTGTGCTTTGAGAGAACTTGTGTGGGCAGAAAAGCCTCCACCTACCTACCAGTCCAGAACAGTACATTCATTTGGCTCTTCAACATCTTATTATATTTAACTTCAAGGAGAAAATGACTTTTCATACAATGTAACTTCCTCCAAAATCCATTTATTAAAAAACAAAACACCCATGTGCATGTGTCTCAGGTTCAGTTTTCATCTAGAAAAATCACAAAACTTGAACGGTAACATTTTAAAATTCATTGTTGGTTAAAAAACCCAACTATTTGAAAAAGGCCATCTTTTTCCTTAGAAAGGCTGTTCAGTGGTAAGATGTACCTTGCACAAGTACAACTGGGGGAGAATTTTTAACTAAACAAGGGGTAGAGTTGAACCTAGGAAATAAACTACATAAACATAAAGTTGAAACACTTTTGCACAAATAAAATTAATGCAGCTAGAATTAGAAAAGAAGCAGTAAGTTGGGGAAAATCATTGCAGGAAGTATTTCTGATAAAAGCCTGATATCCAAGATATATTGGGTATTAATACAAATCTATAAAAGTAAGAGCCCCATTCCCCAGTACATAAGGAATTAAAAGATATGAAGAGGAAATTTTCAAAATAATAAATGCTCTCTATCAACTATATTAAAGAATACCCCTGAAGCACTAATAATTAGAGAAATGCAAATTAAAACTGAGGCTTCACCTCACACTGAGGTGGTGGTATTATGAGTGGAGAGAAAGAGACAGATGCAAGAGATGTAGTGGAGGTAGAATGAACAAGACTTGGCAAATTGAATAAGTCAAGGAAGAAGGAGAAAAAGAGGTTTACACTGAGATTGGGAATGTGTGTGGTTGACTGGTGGTGCCTTCCTCAGAATCAAGCAAGTTTGAGGGAGAATGGATTTACAAGAAAAGGTAAGAGTAAGTTCTGTTTTGGACTTGTTGAGTTTGAGATGTCTCTCAACATTTGAGATCCAGTTTGAAATGTCACTAGGCAGTTGATGTGGGAGAGACTGGGGTTGGATTTATAAGTCTGTGTGTCATCTGCATAGAGAGGATAAATAAAGCCATGAGAGGGGATGAGGAACCTATGGATGATGATCCAGTAAAGAAAATGAGAAGGAGCCATTAGACAGATAGGAAGAGAGCCAGGAAAATGAAGTGTCACCAAATACCAGAAAGAAGAAAGGATACAGAAGGAGGAATGACTAAGGACAAATGAGAAAATACCATCAGAGAAGTAAAAGATCGGGTAAGGAAGTGAAGGCAGTGACTATAAGTGATGTTCTAAGAGTGTGACTGAAAAGAAGACAGGATGTAGAACTGCTTGAGGGGAATGCAGGCTCAGATTTTAAAGATGAGGGACACCTGAACATGTTTGAAGTCAGCCATTGGATAAGGAGAGAATAAAGGTAAAAAATGAGGAATGGATTCAAAATGGTGAATGGAATAGATTCCTGCTTGAGAAGAGAAGGGATTCTGTTAGAAAATCAGTTAGGGAATTCCATGCAGCACTGAGGAGCCAGTTGAGTTTTATTTGTAGTGGACCCTCTTGGCTTGGTTGTATGACTTTCTTCAGCAGGCTTCAGAAGTATGTAAGTATAAATAGCCAAGTCAGGTGGTGGGGGTAACCCAGGATTGAATTTACCACCACAAGAGTGATGGTGGGACCAGGAAGCAATGGATTCAACAAGTGTATTGCAGATCTGGTCCACCATAGGATCAACAGAATGTGAAACGGGAAGGGATTGAGGTGAACAGGGATGATAGGAAAGAGAGAAGTAGCAGGAAAAAGAGATTTCCACCTCAACAGATGCTAACTCTGAATTGTAGGAGTTCAAGTTTGCCTGTGGTAGAACGATCCTGTGAGAACTGAGCATGGAGTGAGTGATGTTTACTCCAAATCTTGGAGAATTCGAGTTGGGGTGATAACAGCAGAAATTGTTCTGGTGTCTGAGGTTTTTGAGTTCTCAGGACACATTCAGGGTCACCTCTGTAGCTTCATCCCAATAGGGGATCAGGCACACCCAAAAGACAACCTGCCCTCAGGGCAAACACTGATTTCCCAACCTCTGAGTGAGCCATTGGAAGCACAGGCTTTGGTGACCTGCGGCTCAGAAGCTTGGATGATTGTGACACCCTTTTCTGATGCTACATAGTCCTAATTAGAACCTGTGTCTCCTGATTTATGGTCCTGACTTCTTTTTACTACATCTTTCAAAGTGAGCTGTTGGATTGTTTGGGGATTATATGTTTTTAATTCTGGAGAAAAATGATATGTAGTAAAGTCATCTTCCCTGCCTCCAAATCCGTGCATCACTTTCTATTGCTCTGTGAGGACACATGTTGCTTTGGGCCAACTCTGTTATTATTAAACCTGTGCACACATCCCTCAGTGATGCTATAAACTCCTGGAGGACAGATGTCTCATACATCTTGCTCCTTCCCAATTCTCCTTGTCCTTCCTCTGTAGCTAGCAAGTGTTAGGCATATAGTAGACTGTAATAACTTTTTATGGGGTATAGGATGTGTTCAGGAAAGACTAGTACCTCCAATATGATGGCTGCCTAGCCCTTTTTGGGGCTGCTTTCCACCTTTAATGTTCACCTATTCCATCCAACTCTCACTTGTGGCTCTAAGAAGCTGCAGCAAGGATGGTGGCCACACTCTGGTAAACTGTTTTGGCATGTAGACTAAACCAAGTCAAGGGTAACCAAGGGGTCTCACACCCATTGGTGAGTTAGGGGGGTGTCTCCCCAAGCATGTGAAGACTTCCTCTGGTGGAATGGGTAGATGAGAACAACCTGTTGTAACAGCCATGAAGGGAGCTAAAACAGAAGCTGTGGGGAACTTATAGTTTGGTTAAACGTCAAAGACGCCAAGGTCATTCCCTGCATCTTGAGCCGTCACCAACCTGCTTGATTCTTTCTGTTCTGCCACAGGATTGTGATAACTGTGGAAGAAAGAGTGAGGTCAATAACTTCGTGCAACTCTGCCTCACTTAAATCTAATTTTTGCATGAATCAAAAGATATCACACACATACCCCGTTCCCCCTCCAAAAAAAAAATAAGTATTTGTTGAATGAATGAATGATTTTCCTGGTCCTGTTTTTGTCCATAGGTGATTACTTTGGAATCTTGAAGGAAGCAAGAGTGACAACGTTTCCATTTAATGTCTTGGACAATCCCATGTATTGGGGGAGCACAGCCAACTACCTGGGGTGGTCAATAATGTAAGTATAAGTCTATGTGTAGTCTTTTTACTGTCATTATGAATCTCATCTTTCTGTAAGATACCAAACTGTTATTAATAATACTGTCATTTAAAATCTATTGTAAATATTACTTGTAATCTCCATAATTAATTATTTTTATTACCAGTTATTAAATATTATCAATTATTGTGCCTAAAATAGTTCATAGAACATAGTAGGAGTTTAGCAAATGCTTGATTGATTGACTGACAATAATCTTCTTAAGGGAAGAAAACATGATTTATTCAGAATTTGGAACCCAAAACAGACTTTAAAAGACATTCTAATCCTGTTACTTCACAATGAGAAAATTGAGATCCAGGGAAAGGAGGTAACTTGCCTAGGGTCACATAGTTAGTAATAATAGAGGAGGGGCTGAACTCAAGTCTATAATTCAGTCTATAGTTCTTTCCTGCTTTTTTCTTTTATGTTTTGTTTTTGTTTTGTTGTCTTTTGTTCTATTCTTTTTCATGCTTCTTAGTTCTCCCGTAATATGTAGCCAGGTGCCTACGCAGGGAGATATTCAATAAACATTGGTGACTGATTTTAGCGAGACATGAAATCAGTCAAGACACTTTGATCTTTTTAAGAGGGAATTCAGGATAGCTCGGTGGCACAGTAGGATAGAGTGCCAGCCCTAGAGTCAGGAGGATCTAAGTTCAAATCCATCCTCAAACACTTACTATTTCATGACCCTGGGTAAGTCACTTAATCCTGATTGCCTCAAAAAAAAAAAAAAGGTGATTATCCCTGATAAATGCTGAGGTAGTGGTCACCCAGACCGATCTCATGTTCACCCACATGGGAAGCCCCTAGGGTATTTATATTGAGCATTGTTGTATAGAGGGAAGGAGGGTATTTTTATAGGTAAAGTCATCATTTTTCCCATAGTGGAAAAAAAAAATCAGAACTGCTTAATCACTTTCAGTGTCAGAGTGGTCCAGAGGACAGGACATGGCTTCAAAGCTAACTCAGTGACATCGGGCAAGTCACTTCATGTCTTTGGGACTCCCTTCCCTCCCCTATAAGATGAGGAAGATGGACAAGATGACCTCTTCAGGCCTCTCAGCCATAATGTCCTAATATTTTCTGATTTTTCCTTGGCCAAGGAGAATGGTGTCGACTCTTAGCTGGACAAGTGTAGACTCAGTTGATGGTAGCAGACATATCTATGGTGCTTTACGTATAAAGTCATTTGAGCCACACAACAACCTTGTGTGTACTAGAGGTAGTATTATCCCTATTTTACAGATAAAGAGACTGAGGCCATAGAGTTGATGTGACTGAGTAATACATCCAGAAGCAAATTCTTACCCCAGGTTTTCCTGGCTCCAAGTCTATCACTCTCTCTGTTATGACAACTTTCCCCTGCTGTCTCAGGCTGTCATTTGCCTGACTGATAGTAGGTGCTTAATGCATGTTAATTGATTGATTCCTTTGGTCAGATACTTTACTCAGTTAGAAAAGGACGGCTGCACCTAGCAGCCCCAGAGAGGCAGACTTTGTACACTTATTTATGGGGCTAGATCCGGAGTATGTTTAGGAGATGGCTAATGACTCTTACAAAATCGTTTTAGCTATAACAAAGCAGCCTAGGTATTAGCAACAATTTCAGTCATCAAGTTGAAAACACTGGGGGAGGTTGGGAGAAATGAGAAACAAAAATAGACTCCAGCCCAAGATGTGGGATTTTGGAGGCCTCCAGACAAAGAAAGGCCATAGCTTGTGTAAAAGCATATGTTCATGTATTGGGAGTTGAGGCTACATATCATTCATTTGTGGAGAGGAAAAAATATGGCTGTTGGGAAACATGGTCTGAGCTACTCCCAGCTCAGTGAGAGTAAGTAAACCTTTGTGCAAAAACCAAGAAGTTTTTTTCACTATTAATGGGGGAAAATACTCATGGGTCTCTTGGAGATTATGACTGTCAGCCAGGGAGTACTTAAGGAACCCAGATTCCCCAGGTGAACTGCTAAGTAAGCCTTAGGGACTCTCGGGAGAATGCCTCCTATTTACTGTTCTGTGAGGGAAACTCGGCTCTGCTGCTGTCAGGAAGCAGGGGAAGAGAGAAGAAGGATTGATTGTGGCCTGTCTGAGAGCCCATTAAAGATGGGCAATGTTTCATGCAGGCCCCACATTGCTGACCAAGCAGGACTCCTCGTAAATCTTCACTGAAGGCCATCTGCCTCAGCCCCCGGTGCCCTTCCTCTTTGTGGCTTCAGAGAGAAAGTGGGGGTGGAGGAGAAAGGAGGAATTGTCATGGATTGTATTAAGACACAGAGAACCTGCACAAAGTGTTGTATAATCTGAGGCCCTTGGTTAAGAATCCCATTTTAAACTCCCAACATTACTTACTTTCCTCAGTAAATGGAGGGAACTGGGGTAACATAAGAAACCCAAGCATGGAGTGGTGCAAGAACTTTCCTAACTTTCATACAAGCACTGAGACAGGGGAGGATGCAGAAGGGAGCAGTGGGAGTCACTGAAAGGAAGCTTGACTGACTTCACATTTTTCCAGGCTTTGGTCCCAGGTTTCCTGTGGAAGGTACCAGAAAGTCAGGGTCCTCTCCTCAGTTGCGTTCCTTGCCCATCTTTCCACCTTTCTAACTGATATGCACAAGTTGGAGGGAGATGCTCCATCATAAAGGAAAATTAGACCATTTGGATAAATACCTATATCTATCAGGCACTGAACTGAAGCAAATCATCAGCCCAAAGTTTGGAGTGAAGTAGGCTAATATGCTAAGCCTCAAAAATTGTTTTTTAACTAAACCCCAAACTGAACCAAAATTTCTTTGGGTTAGGTTTTTTTTTTCAACTTCTTTTTCTCCTGCTCCCAAGAAATTCAGAGAACTAGTTCGAACTAAAATCAGAATCAGTAGACCAAAATAATGTAAGAACTTCCAGATTATCTCCCTTTTACTCCAATCAGAAGCAACATAGTATAGTGGTAAAATGAGACCTAGGTTCAAGTCTTGCCTCTGACTCATACTGGCTTTGATACCCTGCTGTCAAACTCAAATAGAAGTTGATCCCTGCTGTCCCAATTACCTTTTAATCTGCTTCTGGCCACATTAAGGAGTTTTGCAGCCCCCTCATCCCCATCCCACCCCTCCACCCCCTGAGTTTGATATCATTGTTTCAAGCAACTCTCCAGTACTATAATGTGCAGAGAAGCTGTTGACTTTCACAGATAGGGAGTCTCCATAGCAATGAAATCTGAAGTCTAGGACCCATTCCTTTCCGCTAATCCCATTGTACTTGAAACAGAAAATAGACATTTAAATTAAAATACTAGCACTAGAAGGGGCCTCAGAAACCTCGGTTGGCCATTCATTTTACAGATGAGAAAACCCAGGCCTTGAATAATGAAATGACTTCCTAAGGTCACATGGTTAGTTAGCGGTCAATCTGGGCTAAGAATCCAGAGTTCTTGCCCCTCTGCCACATGGCCTATTCCCCAGACTGGAACAGAATTCATCTGTAAATTGATCTGTATATCTAATGTATTATATACAACTGGCCACATGGTTTCAAGACCCTTTAAAAACAACAAAGACTGATCACAGGACTTTTGGTTAAGAGGCTGAAGTTCCTACACTTACTCCCCAGGGAACCTTATAACTGGTTTTACTAAAGATAAAGGTCTTTACTAAGATGCCCTCCCTCCTCACCTCAGCCTGTGAGAGTTCTTGTCCTTCAGGATAGCTCAAGGATCACTTTTTATGTGAAGCCTATCCTGATTTCTCTCAACCACTATACATACATATATATGTGTGTGTATATCACATAAGCACACACACACACACACACATATACACACATATATACATATATAGTATAGTTCCCTAACTACTCTGTACTTATTTGTACATTTATTCTGTACATATTAATAAATGTCCTTGTAGGGATTGTTTCATTCCTTGTATTTTTATCCCCAAAATCTAGCCCAGTGCCTGCCAGGTAATAGACTCAATAAATGCTTAAAAAAGAAAAATCTTCCTACCAACTTAGAGCTGTTATTAGGAGAGCCAAAGAGAGGCTCTATTTGGATGCTTTGAGCTTCTTGGAAGAAAGGTGAAGCCAAGGTATTCATTAAACGATTGTGTAGAATCCAGAGAAGACTTGGGGACATTACCATGATTTTATAAGCTGTTCTGCTGAGACCCAAAGACCCAAAGGACAGTGCCACAAGTCACAAAGCTCGTGTATACCCTAGGAACTCCTGCCCATAAAACATACTGGTTCTCATATTTAAAACAAAACAAGACAAAAAGCTGCCACTTGTGCCCATATCCCTGGGAAAGGAGTGCCATTGCTTGGCATCCACATCTGGGCAGAGGTAATTCTCATAAGGCTACTCAACTTTTTGAGGAAGTAAATAAACATGTAATTAAAGGGGAAACACAAAGATGCCATTTATTTAAACTTTCAACAAAGTTGCTGACTTAAAGGGTTTTTTTTCTTTTTAATTGAATGTTTTGTTATTAATAGGGAAGTAGCTTAGTGATCAGAAATAGGGACCAAAGGGTACTTCTCTTGTCACTGAAGTATAAACAACAGGATCCCAATTGCTGCTCAGGCTGTTTCTTATAAATGACCTAGGAGAGAAGGGTGGTTATGACACAGAAAAAGGAATTAGGAGTTACTGCTGACTATTCCCCAAAGTATAAACCCCAAAACTTTTATCAGTCACCACATATTTGTTAAAGTTTCTATTAGGCACCGGTAATACAAAAACAGTCCCCATCATCAAAGAACTGGGGGACAGGGGAACAACATGTACACATATAAGGTACACAAAACGTACAAAATAAAAACAAGGTAATTTTGGCAGGAGAGTCTTAGAGCCTGGGGCAAGTCAGGGGTATAACGTGGAAGGGAAATCGGGAAAGGCCTCATAGAAATTAGTTTTTAAGCTAAACTTTGAAAGAAACTAGAGCTTCTAAGCAGCACAAGTTGGAAGGGGATGCAACAATTTGTGCAAAAACATGGATTAAGAAAGAAAAGTCCACCAAGCAGGGTACCAAACTACAAGATACCTATCCAGAAAATTCCATGCAGTTTTGGGCATTTTGCCTCAAGGGAGACAGAGCTAGAGACAGGGAATAGAAGTGATCAAAGGGTTGGGTGTTTCCCTATGAAGAAAGACAAAGAAAAAGGCCTATTTAGCCTGGAAATATGAAGGCAAAGTGATTAAGAAATCTTGAAGTAGGGGTCTGAGACATTCTGGACTTCATAGGTCAGGGGGACAAACATTCCCTCTCAGCCCTAAGAAGAGATTTGAGTCACACTGAGAAGATTTTGAAAATTCCTGTTTAAAAAACAAAACAAAAGGGAACAGTCTGCAAGCAGGCATCTGCCAGGTTTGCTACAGAAGGAATTCTCCTTTGGATGAAAGGCTGGACCACATGACCTGCAAAGCTCCTTCTAAGATTCTTCGATTGAGTGGAAGAACGTAGTGTCGGGCAATTGTAAGGGACTGATATTATGGAAAAGGGTCTTGTTTGTAAGCAACCTCTTCTCTATTTTCTCAGATATACCTGTGTACAGTAGAGTGGGGGAGGGGAAAGTGAAAAGTAGGGCAAGGGACAGCCCCAGTAAAGAGCCACACTTCTACTGACATCAGAGCATCCATTGTCTCAAAAACATAAGCAACTCCCCACCACACATGAACAGATCCTCATCTTATTTTCTGCCTTGTAGGAGCTGCGAATGCAGGGACAATGGCGTATTTTTCCTTGTCACTCTTGCCTGTCTCCCAGCACCTGATACAGTGCTCTGAACATAGTGAGGATTTTGTAAATATTTGTTCAACTGAATTGCCTGGTGACCTACTCAAATCATCCCTGAGTGACATGCAAAATCCTTTTAGAACTTCCCTTGACTGCTACTGTTATCTCCAGAATTTGTTTTCACTGAAAAACCTGAGAAGGCCACCCTACTGGGCAGACATAGAGGATATTATCCTGGCCTTTTCCTCATCACTGACCTAGAAGAAAGTATGTGAGAGATTTAAAATTTGTGTACCAGCTCCAATATAGAACTTGTGTTATAAGACTGTGGTGCCCAGTGCCCAAACTAAGCAGATATTGAGAGCTTCCAGTGATTACAGCCTACTGACTTTGAAGCTGGCTGTCTAGAGACCTCCCTCCTTCAATTCATCTAAAACCATTAGCCCATTAACTATTAGCCTGTAAGAACTAGCTTATTCCAGCCTAAGGATCAGAAGGTAGCTAGAGAAATAAATTGGGGAAGCAGTGTGACAGCGGCTATTTCTAGAAACAGGAAGCAGATGTGGCTATGACTCCTCAGCCTTTGTCACGAAGGAGCTGTTCCTTTTCATTAGCCTTAGAAGTCAAAAGTAAGTCGTGTCCATGAAAAAGACTTTCCATGAACAAACAGTAGGATTTCCGCTTCTCTTTGCCCTCAGCCAGGCATATGGGCCATTCTGCTTAGAGAGATGATGAAGAGCCTCTCCTTTCCCTGCCTCTCCTGTAACCAGGGCAGAGCCAAACATGCAGTGGCAGTTTTAGGGTGAGGGAGGAGGAATCACAAAGAGCTCTTGGGTCCCTAAACTCCACATTCTTATTTAGCCAAGATATTAGAACTTAGAGCATACAGCTCCAAGAGGCACAGATGACAAGACAGTGCAGAGGCCAATGAATTTTTTGGGCACCAGATCCTTGGGCTGTATGGAATGTTCAAGAATAGACAGCCACTACCACTGTCAATGCCACCAGTAGTGGAAATCTCATACTGGTTTTACTCTAAGAAGCAGCTTAGTAGATTTGGGGATGAAGGAGACTTTGGACAGTAATACTACTGTCCAATGGTAGGAACACTGACTTTGGAGTCAGAAGACCTGAGTTCAAATCCTGCCTCTGTATGACCTTGCTAAGTCATTAACCCTTTGTGGGTCTTGGTGTCCTCATCTGTAAAATGAGGAAGTTGGAGTAGATTACCTCTAAGGTCCCTTCCAGCTCTTAATTTATGATTGTATGGTCCAACAGACAATGAAATTCGTAATAATAATGGCATATTAGAACTTCCTTATAATACCTACAAACTGTAAATACCACACTGCTTAAGATGGATCTGTCTTCTATACCCAGGGGCTTAATTCCTAAAGTTTTGAAAGGTCCTTGTTAGGAGGCAGTTTCCCCCATATGAGGGCATCCCATGATAAAATTCTTGAAAAAAACATTATAGAAAGGTTCCATCAGAGGACTGATAAGGTGTCACATGAAAAGGCAGATCCAATAGCATGTTCCAGATTTTATGCTGAGACCTCCACTATCAGCTTT
This sequence comes from Notamacropus eugenii, assembly GCF_028372415.1. Classification (NCBI taxonomy): domain Eukaryota; kingdom Metazoa; phylum Chordata; class Mammalia; order Diprotodontia; family Macropodidae; genus Notamacropus; species Notamacropus eugenii. Next base: position 334,306,552 of record NC_092874.1, on the reverse strand, counting down.
CTCCTTTATCCTAGCATAAAGCATACACAGGCACCTAGATGGGGCCTGGCAGTCCCAGTGGACAGTAATTGAATCATGATGCTCATGTAGAGAGTAGCATATGGTTGATTTGACTCCACTATGAACTACCAAGGTTTGGTCTCTGGCCATTTACTTGCAGTAGCCTTTTTGTTTGTCTCTCTCTAATTAGACAGCAAGTGTTCCAGCACAAGGCTACACTGCTTACCAGGTAGTGACAGGTTTGGGGATGGGAATTTCTACAAACAACTCTCCCCCACATACCTCTCTTCTAGCTCCAAGTACCCACAGCATCATAAAATGTTAGCTCCAGAAAGCATTTCATCCATTTTTCTTCTCTAACTTCCTCATTTTACAGAGGAGAAAACTGAAGGGGACATGACTTAGTCAAGGGAAAATAACAGTTTAATATCAGACACAACTCAAGAAGAACCCAGGTCTCCTGACTTCCAATCCAGTGCTCTATCCACTGTATCATCTGTGAAGGACTTGAAAATGGGAATTGGAAGATTTCATTACCCAGCCCTGATTATATCAACTAAGCTAGAAAAAGATCCCCAGAAATTAGAGGGGAAGGTTCAGGGGCTATTGTTTTCAAAAAGAGCTATTTTGAATCATACTGATTAGATGGACAGTAGGCAAGGGTTGGCATCAGAAAGACCTGGGTTTGCTTACCGTCTCAATGCTCAAGAGAACTCTCCAAAATTACAATCTATAGCACGACTGCTGTTCTACTTTGAAAGAGGGAACTTTGTCTACCAATGGAATCATACATCTGAACCCTACCCCCCGTCCCAAATGAGATGTCCCAATCAGTGCTGGAAAGGTCCTTCAAGATGAAATCATCAGCTGCAACCCTCTTTTTTATTAGAGAAGAAAGGAGAAGCCTCAAGTCAAGTCAGTCTCCTCATCGTAATATGAGGAGAATAGTAACAGTAGTCCCTACCTTCAAATGACTTTGTGTGTGTGTTTGTATGCATACATACTTATATATACATACACACATGTATATGGTGTTATGTCTATATTATATATACACATACATATGTATGCATATAGTATTAGGTAAATGTCAGTTCTTACTGTGATTATAGAAAAATCGTCATCTTTAATCAGTGGAATCCGTGCACAAATGGTCTTGGGACAAGTCACTATCTTGCTATTTAATTCTCTTATTTTATATGTTCTATGGACGGTGGCACAGGTGGATTAAGAAGCTGCTTTTTTTATCTGAATAAAACTATTAGCATGAAAACTTGTCTTCAGTAAGCTTGGTATAACTAAAGGAGCAAAGCAGATGACAGGGACATGTGCCTCATGCAGCTCCACATGGTTCTGATTCCTTCTGCCGGGACTCAGTAGTGTGAGAGCTTTGGGTTCCTCCCCCCTCCTCAGCTTAGAGATTGAGCAGTTGGCAGCATAAAGTCTGTCACTGTTATGTCCAGGCAATGCCAGGTAGCACTTCAGCCTGTGAGGGTATATTGTTTTATCCACTGGTTGAATTCTCAAGGCTACTTGGAGATCTGTTTTGGGAGGATGAGGATTTGTCATTTGTTAGTTCCAGAAAAATTATTTTAGCCACCTTGTCTGGCGAGCTAGCCATTAGGTCCTAAATTTGCATAGGTGGCCTTGAGTGAATGGTCATCCATTTTCTTGCATAATTTATATGTTATTATTAATAGTAGACACAGTACCATGACCCTGATGATATGTTCTCACCCTTCCCACAGCTTATCACATAGGTGTCTGTACCTTATGTGCCGTGAAATAAACACCTGAGCTAGCCATGGAATGGAGGCAGAAACTTGGAAATAAGCAAGAACAGAAATCTTCCAGATAATAAGAGCACCTGCCTCTCAGAGTTGAGGCTAAAAATGAATTAATATGTATAGTGCTTTGCCAGCAATATAAATACTAGCTATTAAAAGTATTTGTGCGTTTGGTATGTCTTATCACGGGATGATTATCTAGTATGTTCATGAACAGGGGCCCTTTTCCCCTTGTATCTTCTCCTTCTGGTTATTTATTCTCTTCAGTTCTTCCCTTGGGCTCTTACTTGATACTTTGGGGGCAGTCATGAGCTGGGGTAAAGATTCAGTGTTTCTCAGGGCAGTGAGAAGGCTTGGAGATGATACACTACCACAGCCACACATTGTACCCAGGAGCCCTTGTCTGACTCCTGCCTGTGGCAGCCTAGCACTTTTCTTCTCAGGTATTTGCTAATCCCAGCTTCTGTTGGATTGATTTAGACATCAGTGCCCTGGGGACAGGGAGGAAGGTGAGATGCAGGGGAAAGTCTCTTGGTGTTCCCTAGTTAGAGCCACTGAAAAACGATGCATTCTCCCAGCCAGAGGAAAACATAGAGTTCTTAACCTTGAGTCTCTGAACATGTTTTGAAAAAACATTTTGATAACTTTATCTCGATATGATTGGTTTCCTGTGTAATTTTAGTTTATGCAATATTCTGAGGTGTTCATAAGCTTCACCAAACTGCTAAAAGATCTTTGATGAAAAAAAAAAGTTTAAGAATTTCTTATACTGAGAATTCTTTGCCAACTTAGAAGCACGTATTCCACCCTCTATGGCTTGAGTGGCACCCTTCAGAACCTGGTAGTCAACAAGTCAAGTCACTGTGGTGTATTGAATAACTACTATGGGCCTACTGCTGTAAATATGGCCTGTATAAACTCTAGCAGTTCTTATTCCAACCCTCGCTTGCACTGACTGACTGGGTCTCCAGGCCTGTCTATCTCTCAGTCTCAGGCTGCTGCTGAGTGGTTATTGTGTTTTCTAATGCCACCAGATCTGAACTCCCAATTCCTGTGTCTACTCAGTATCCTTACCCGTGATCAGCTCCCTAATATCATCTAACCAATTAACATCAATTAGCTTTTACAAGGGAATTTTTACTTCAAAGATACAGCAAGAACCAAATTATAAAAACATTTCCTCAAACCAGAGCATACTCTGCTCTCTGTCATCTCAGTCCCTAGAGAAAATGAACTCAGAATTAAAGCTGATGCTATAAAAACATTCACCTCACCAAAATCACTCCCACATGTGGTCTTTCTGAATTCCCTGCCTCACTTGCAGGACGCAGCATCTCTCAGCTGCCAGATCAATTCCCTTCTGGTCTGGATCTCTGGTTGTTCCTTGGGACTACAGTGTCATCTCACTAGCTTGGCCACAGCAATATATGCCATGAACTTCTGGTAGTTTTTCAGACCTTTGATCATCTCATAAGGTCCTGTACCAAAGGAAAGAACATAGACAGAGATGACCCCATCCTAGACACAGGTTTACCTAACAGGTGAAGTGCTGGGCTTTTAATAAATGATCATTGATTGATTGATTGTGGAAATAATACTCCCTTTCAGGATTGTTGTGAGGATCAGGTGAGATCATGAATGTGCAAGAGCTTTGAAAAGTTCAAAGCTGTACAAAAGGAGAAGAGATGAACTTTGACCTCAAGGAACTCTCCATCTAGACAGGGTGACAATTCTAACACACAAGAATGATGGCAGTTTATGAAAAACAACCCTTATCTCTGTTCTCATTAACCACACAGTCTGGTTATTCCCTTTCACACCCCACCAGAACCTAGAGGAACCTCCTACCAACTTTGTTTCCAACTCTTTATCTTGGCCATGGTGGAGCTCAGATCTAGTCTTCTCACCCTCCCCTGCTGAGAGGGAGCTAGGGTTGCCATGGATAGAGCACTGGATTTGGAGACATGAGTTCAAATCTGTCCCTAAGATTCTTACTAGCTGTGTGATCTTCTACTTACCTCAGTTTCCTCGCCTATAAAAATAAAGGCCATAGTAACACCTGCTTCACAGGGTTGTTCTGAGAATAAAATGAGATATTTGTAAAGTTCTTTGTAAACCTTAAGCTCTGGATCTCTCTCTAATGGCCATCATCATTATTATCTATGATGATTTATTATCAGCCTGAGGGGTCATCTTTAGCAGAGGGTTCTAGGAATCTGCCACATTCTGTTCTGAATTTTTAATCAGTTACTTGGAAGAAGTTACAGATGGAATATGTATCAGATTTGTAGATGACACGAGGGTGGAAGGAAGAGGTATCACAGTGAACCACAGAGATAGGTTCCAAAAAGATTTCAACAGTCTAGAATGCTGAGTCAAGACTAAGGTAGCTCAGATAATGTAGTGAAAATCAAGTCCCTCAAATAAGGGATCAGGTTCACTTTAGGGGCCTCATTCATTATTCCACACATATAGAACATTGCATGTAGATCTCTTCAGTGTGTTAACTAGTTAAATCAACTGAATTTTCTCTTTTTTCTTTTTCTTTTAAAAGTTTTTTTTTAATATTATAAGAGATAGCTCTCTAGGAATATTTGGGAGAGAGATACGGGAGAAAATCTGAACAACATAAAGACAAAAAAATGAGTAAAATTCTGGGTTTTTTTAAAGCTGGCATTTTACCCCAACATAGGGGAGATCCCCCCCAAAGGGCATTACCCTGGGAGAAGGCAGTAGCTGTAATATGTCCAGAGTGGGAAGTGTATATATTTAGTGATAGATCTAGACTAGGAGAAATGAGAGCATGGGGAAGTCACCTTTTCTGAGACAGAGTACCTGTATAAGCTCCTCAGGGGAGGCTGGTACCCAGAATGGGGGTGGGAGATGGGAAGGGGAATGATGTAGTCTCAGAGATGAAATGTCATGAGGAAATCAGTCATGTCATGGATAGAGAGAGAGTAGGACTGAACCATACAATTTAATACAGAGTAATTTTTTACTGTTTGTTTTAATGTTTCTGTCCAACATTACTTCTAATGAATTGATATTTTTCTATGTATAAGGCACAGCAAAAAGGCACTAAGTCATCAGGCGTTAATTAAATGCCTACTCTGTTAGAAACTGTGCTAAACACCAAGGATACAAAGAAAGGCGCAAAAAAAAACTTCCCAGCTCTCAAGGAATTTACAGTGTAATGGAGAAGGGGGGAAGGATGGGTATGGATGATGAGGCAAGATCTATCAAGGCAACAATATAGAAATTAGTTAGAAGAGGGAACTCAAATTCAGTAATTCAAAAGCTTTAACCCCATAAAGAGACTAAAGAAAAACAAAGAAGAAACAAAGAAATGTCTAATATGTTAATAAAAGAAAAATCAGAATAAACTGAAAGGGTAGAGAAATAGCAAATAGAACAAGACCAAGGAAAACTTCTTTTTTAAAGTCATAGTAAAAAAATTAAGACATGTGAAGGAGACAGGATGGGAGATTTTTAACTGAGAGCTAAAAGGGAAGGAGTAATATAGGGGAAGAGATAAATAAACAAATAAAAGAAATCAGTAACAGAAATAAAATTTTTAAAATCGGGTAAGGGTAGATATACAGGGACAGAGGAAAGGGAAAGAACCTGTGAGGAATAAATAGATATTAAGGCACAGAGAGTAAATTAACATTAAAAAAGGAAAAGATACTAAATATATCCTTTATAGACCATAACAATAAAAATAGTAATTAATATAGAGAGCACAAACAAAAAATGCAGAGTTCGTTGAAGCCTCCATAACCATATCTTTCCTCCCTCCTGATCACCCTCCTTCCCCGCTTAAGTAAAAGTTAACACTTTTATTATTATTCATTTCGCAGCAACATGCCAGTCTGTAAAGTATGATCCTTATAATAAGGGAATGTCTTGAAGGGGCAGATCTTACCTTGGGATAAAATAATAAAAGCAGTAATTTGCTTCATTGTTGTTCAGTCAAGTCTAACTCTTCATGGCCCCATTTGGGATTTTCTTGGCCAAGATACTCCAGTGGTTTGCCATTTCCTTCTCTAGCTCATTGTATAGATGAGTATCTGAGGCAAGCAGGGTACAGCACAGCTAGTAAGTGTCTGAGGCTGGACCTGACTTCACTATTCACTGCACTACCCAACTGCCCAATAGTTCCTTAAAGCTTATGAAGCACTTTTACCCTAGGAGGCTACAATAACTTTATTTAAGAGGATGAGACAGTGTATCAAAGTTCCTGACATGAAGCAAATGGACCTAAGAGGAAAACTTATATCCCTGAGAACACTGATTAACAAAATAGAAAAAGGAAGATTTATCAAATTGAATATTAAAAATTAGAAAACCAATCCAAAAATGCACCAAGAAAAAGGAATCTTGAAAACCAAAACAGATTTTAAATTTATTTTTTTTTGGGGGGGGGGGATGTAATCAGAAAATATGGACTGATAAAAACTAAAAGTTGATTCTTTGAAAAGATTAAGCAGCATCAATAAAATGTCAGCCCACCCTGACATTTGAAAAGGAAAATCAAATTTACAAAATAAAAAATGAACAAAATGAAATCACAACAAGCAAAAATAAAAATAATTATCAGTATATACACTGTTATATCATCCAGACTTGATAGAGCACTCAGTCAACAATTCACAAGCATTTATTAAGCATGGAATGTATGCAAAGCACTGAGGACACAGAAAGCAAAAATCAACCCCCATCTTCAAGGAGCTCACAGTCTAATAATGGGAGAAAAAACATGCAAACCTGCTGTGGAATAGCAAGCTATGTGCAGGATAAATTGGGATTAATCTCAGAAGGAAGGCACCTCATTAGCATTAAGGGGGAAACAGGGAAAGGCTTCTTGCAGAAGGTGAAGTTTTAGCTGAGCCTTGAAGGAAGCCAGGGAATGCGGGAGGCAGAGGTGAGAAGGAAGAGCATTATAGGCATGGGGACAGACAGAACGTGCCTGTACCTGAGAGATGGAGTGCCTTGTCTGAACTACAGCTAGGAGGCTGGTGTCACTGGATCAAAGAGTACATAGGGTAGCTGACTGGGGAGTGGGGTGAGAGGGAGTTGGGTATAAGAAGACTAAACAAGAAGGAGGCACTTTCTGAAGAGCTCTGAACTCCAAACAGGATTTTCTATTTCATCCTAGGGGTAATAAGGAGCCTCTGGCATTTATTGAGTGAGGGGGGTGACGCTTCAGGAAAATCACTTTGACAGCTGAGTGGACTGGAGTAAGGAGACACCCCAGGGAGACAGACCAGCAGGCTATTAGAATATGTAGGCATGAGGTGATGCGGCAGTGTCAGAGGAGATAAGGGGCCTTATATGAGAGACGCTGTGAAGGTAAAAATCACCCAGACTGTCAAAGTCCACAAGACTCATCAACATATTGAATAGAGGTAGCTGAGAGCAAGTCTGAGGGTATGTCACCTACTTTGCAAGCCTGGATGACTGAGGATGTGACGGTGCTTTTGACAGTAACAGGGAGTTATCTATAAAAATATAGAATACCCAAATTAATGCTATGTAGAGAGATCTTAAAACAATCCAATTCCAGAAGAATAACTAATTTTATAAAGGATCTACCAAAGGCAGTGGGGAATACTGGTCCAGATGAATTTACAAGAACATTTGATCAACTTTTTAAAGAACAACAGATGCTTTTGCTGTGCAAATTAATCCCCCTAAAATGGGAAAGAAAACACTATCAGACTCTTTTTTGCAAAACAAATTAAACATAACCAGCATAAGTGGAAAGAATGACAACAGCAAAATAACAGAAACAGAATGCTCTGAAATGATAGTGACCAAGCTCTGCCTCCAAGGACGACGTGGAAAGTGATGTCTCCCCATTTTGATTTATTTATTTTTTTACAGACTATGGATTTGTAACACTGCATATAATGTGTGTGTGTGTGTGTGTGTGTGTGTGTGTGTGTGTGTGTGTGTGTGTGTGTGATTTCTTGGTTAATTTTATTGCATTTTTTTTCCTCTTTGTTAGAAGAGTGGTTCTCTGCAAGGCTGTCTAACGTAGAAAATAAACTTCTTGAGGGCAGAGACCATTTCATTTTTTCTTTGTATTTGTGTGATAGCACAAGGCCGGGCACACAATGAAGTACAATGATTGAATGAACAAAAGAAAAATGTTTTCCGTAAATAGGCACAAGATGTACAGTGAAAGATGAGTGTTTTATTTTCTTTTTGATGCACTCATCTGTAATGCCTGGACTTTGGACACTCAGGTACACAGATTCTCCCTGGGGTAGACTCAGGGGAGGTACTAGGACTTGATCATATGCAGTAAGTATTTATCATTACCACTAACAATAAACATTTATAGATCACCTATTGCATGTAAAGCTTGGTATTAGCTCTTAGAATGCAAACATATAAAAGCCACAATCCTTGCCTTCAAAGAGATTAAAATCTATTTAGAAAACTACTCCACAGCCCCATATTCAAAGAACATTTCTGGGTCTATGTACTAATCTGAACCAGCCTTTTGATATTGATCAAGTTCAAGGTATTCCAGTTTTCTAGAGAATAAACACAGTCTGGCAAGGGAGGATAGTAATGCCACCTTACATTTCTGTAGCCTTTTTAACCAACCTGTAGCCTATCTGCCTCTCAGTGACCAGTAGCCAAAAGTGGTCTGTGATTCACCTATAGAAGGTGAGCCTGAGTCCCCCATCCTTGTTCTGGAAACCTCATAATCATTATAAATGTAAGGAAGCTTCCTTGGAGATAAACTTGGTATAGTAGAAATATTACTAGCTGTACTGAGGGCTTGGGATCCAACCCCTGATGCTTATTAGTGCATGACTTTGGACAAATCACAACCTCTCTGAGCCTCTGTTTCCTCATGTGTAAAAGAGGAGTTGGACTGAATGTGCTCCAAGGTCCCTTCCAGCACTAAAGCTGATCATGTGATCTGCTGCCTCTCAGATCTCCTTCAGTGTCAGAGAATCATACAAACCCTCCAGACAGATATGAATAAATGTGAGGAGGTAAGCATAGGGAAGACACATTGAATGTGGAATCGAAAGACCCAGTTTTTAATCCAGTTCTGCTACTTACTTACTGTGGTTGTGTTGCGGTTTAAACTCTGCCCACCCAGGGATACCAAAAACTGTCAGGGTTTCATGATGTGTTGTGGTGAAACCTTCTCAAAGAATTCAGAGTCAGACCACCTCTGATCCAAGTACAGGCATTTATTGAGACTGACACTTCTCCTGAAGTGAGGCTCCAAGAGGAACCAGCAACTTCAGAGAAAGCAAGATGGATTTTTATAGGGTAAAGATGCAAATGCATAACAAAAATTATGAATATTAAAAAGGCAGGAGAAGTTTGTTAAGGGATTAGGTAATAGGGGAGGGGTACTAGGCATGGTGGAACTGCTGATGCAATTACCCACAATGCATACCTTGGGGAGGGGTATGTATGTATATATGATAATGATATTATAATAAGCCTCTCTACAGTATATGTTCACTCAGTTCTTTACTATTACTGCTCAGATGCCTACTTAGGGAAAGTCCCTTCTATTGTTTTGGGGTTCACATCCTGCTTGGGTATCCTGCTACTTTCTGACTTCCTGAGTATTGTGATCCTGTCTGAGACTAAATGGATGTGGTTGTGGTTGAGTGCATGGACACATCTGCTGTTTCTGTAAGAAAGATGAGGAATAGGTCTAGGGGCAGCAGCTAGCTAGAGGCAGTACCTGGGATCCCATCACATGGACATGCCTTCTGTTCTGTGAGAAATAGGAGTTAACAGACACACCTGTTGTTCTAGTGAGCAGTGAGGCATGTATGGAGAAGTTAGGATATAGAGTGTGTATATGTAGGGCAGTGGGCTTGCAGTTCAGTGGGGCCTATAAGGAAGTTAGAATACTGGGGCTGGGGGCAGCTTTATTAGAATTCCATCAGTTGAATTACTTCTTGTCTCTCTGGGGCTATTTTGTTGTTTTTTTTTTTAATTACAAAATGAAGAGGTTAAACCAGACAATCCTTGAGTTCCCTTCCACCTCTCAAATCCAGTGATTTTTAAGGGGCAATGAGAACTCCTCAAAGTGAAGAGACCCACAGAAGCTGGTTTTAATTTTTAAGGTAAAATTCACTGTGAAATCAAAATAATGGAAACCAGGTATAGTTATCCCTTCCACAGCAAGTCTTTCCCCACATCAGTTTCCATATATCTCCAGTCAGCACAATAAATTAAATGGAAATTTTGGGAGAGTTTTGCAGAAGCCTGACGATATACAAAGGCCAGCAGGTGACACAGAAAAATTTTAGTAACTCAAAAATGCATAAACTATATGTCCAGTGTTGTATGATATCAACATATTTTATCTTTTAATACCATAAATGTACCAAAACTTTACAATAAGGTACTGTAAACACCCCACAAAAGAAAAAGAAAAATTCAGCTTTATTCCTTGGTACAAAGGGTGGTCCAAAACATTTTATGAGGATTTTCTAGATGGGGGGGCCTCACTTGTAACAACCCTCCTTCCAAAGTGCATTCCCCCCCCCCCCCCCCCAGCTGCCATAATGTGGAAGGGATAACTGTAGTTTGCTTCCTAAAAGGAGAGGGGATCCTCCTCTACCCTAAGCTCACATGCTTTAAAAATGACATATATAGAAATCATGGACCATCAGAATTACAAGGAACCTTCAATGGTATTAGAGACCATCTAAGCTAATTCCCTTATTTTATAAGTGAGGAAACTGAGACCTAGAGCAGTGTGATCCATTCAAAGTTGTATAGCTAGTTGGGGCAGAGCCAGGGCTAGAATTTTATGCAAATACTTAAGCATTCTCTCTCATCCCTTCCCCTCCCCTCCCTTCCCTTCTCCTCCTCTCCTTCTCCCTCTCTCTTTTCCAGGAATGCCAGCCCTACAGGCCTCCTGCTGACCGTCGTTGTAGCTCTCACCTACGCAGTTGCCATTTTATATGAAGAGTAAGTAGCTTTGAAGCATGGCATCTTTAGCATGGTCAGAGATGATGGACTGAGGAGGTGGGGAGCAGGAATGAGACTAGACAGAGCCTGGCTCACTTCTAGTTCCCTGACTTAGAGAGAATGATTGATTCTTCCTCTCTTGAGGACAGTGGGGGACTTACGCATGGCCCAGGGAACCAGTCTGACCTTTTGGATGCCCTCACTAGACTCATTAACCACTGCCTGTGTCACTGGTAACTGGATCTGTTACCAGTGAAGAGGAAGGTAGAAATGAGGTGGCTTTAGTATCCACCTGGGGCAGGACACAGCTGGTAACACATCTGGCTTCTCTCCTGCCTTTGGGTAAGGGCTTTGTTAATTAGGCATCATCTCAGGAGTGGAGCTCTCCTCACCTCATCTCCCTGCCTTTCCCTGCTCTTTTAACCCATGTTTCTTTCTCCCAGCATTATGCCCACAAACCTCTCCTGTGTGAAGAGAAACTGCTCTACTTCAGTCAATGGAACTATGAGGATAAAGGATGTTTGCAAGTCAAATAATCACAGCTCAAGAGCATAGACTCTGAATCCAACTCTGAAAGTAGTTCTTAGTAGTAGTTAGACTCTTCTCTGATGTCCTTTATTCCATGACCTTGTCCTAGCAAAGAAGTTGGCAAAGGGAAATGGGTTATACTGACCAGGCCCAAGGACACCTTGAACTTGGAGCTTGGAACCTCATGAAAGGAGGAAACTCATCCCAGAGTCCATATCAAAAAAAAAGTGGTCTCTTTGCAAAAATTTTATTAGAAACTAAAACCTAGGATCATTTAAGTCAGCTAAAAATGTCGATGGACAGAATCCTGGAAGGATGTTCCATCTCACCATACCAAATAGTAGGAGACCCCAGATTCAAAAAACTCAGCAAGGACAAGAAAAGGATAAGTGAATGAACTCACCACCAAGTAATTCTTACAGAAAAAAGAATTGAAAACCATCTCACCAGCCCATCACTCTTACAGCTTCCATCACTTCTGTCCCCATTGTTTCCAACTCCCTTCCCTCCCCACCCCCAGCACTAGGCCTGGGGCCAACCCTTGTGGCTGTGACAGTTTTAGACAGATTTTTTTCAGTTACTTTTGGCAATCCACTAGGGGGTCCCCATACTCAGAATGGATGGAGATCCCCTTATTCACTAACTTCCTCTCATTCCCCCATTACTGTCAGCGTGCTGGCCTGGAGCAGCAATACAACCTAAATGACTAGACAGTTTTAACTACCAGACTTTGGAAGTTAATCCTTTGGTAGATTGTTTCCTTCTACCAGGATGAGTTAAAACCCACGAATCATTACAGCTCCATAGCTCAAGAAGGAAAGGGGGCATGGCTGAGGAGGCTGGAGGACAAGAAAGTAGAGGAAGCAAGACATCAGAAATATGGCACCGATTAGAATTCATTAACCCAGCACCAGAGGAAATGGGGCCAGATGAGAGAGGGAGAGAAAGATGGAGAAGAGTACTCTCTCTTAGTACTCTCTATATAGTATCCTTGGAGACCTTCCTCTAACCCTTTTACAAATAGCCCAAAAAGTCAGTTACATAGAGCATCATAGCATAGTAAAGGCTTAGAATAGGCCTCCCTGCATTGTACAATTGGGGGTCTCCTTACCGCAGTGTTCCACTTGGTCACCCTCATTCATTGAGGAAGGCAGATGGCATCCAACTCTGATAGCCTTAACGGGGGAGCAGCAACGGTCAGTGCCAGACCTTCAGATGGAAAGCAATTGGCCACAAGCAACTGTTCATCCAGGATAGGGTAGCAAAGCAGACAGAGTGATGAAGAATGCCAGAAGCTGGCCGAGGAAGGGGAAAAAAGTTTCAGGAGAAAAAGCTCAGGCTGCAAAGGAAGGCAAAAATATCACCACAGACTCTGCAAGGCCCCAGTAACAGCAATGACGTAATTCAAGGATGGCTGGAAAGAGCAGTCAGAATTAAGTAAAAAGAGCAGGAAATAAGGAATCGGAGCCCTGAAGGAAAAGATTAGCAAGTCTAATCCAACAGTAAATTATCTGTAAAGTGTCTGGCGGAATGGGAATGCAAAAATGCAGAGGCAGAAGGAGAATGAGTGGAAAAAATGTTTTTTCTAAGAAGATTAGAATGTGTAAGAGCAAGATTATACTAAACAGGAAAAACACAACACCCTTTCCCCATCGTTGGACAGAATTAGAAAAATGTTACTTATAGCAATAAGACAAAAATGGCGAAGAGAATACTGAACTGGCTCTATTTTCAAAGGCATAATGGTATACCTTTCAAAAAAAACTGCACAGCCCCTAACACGCCCTAAATTGGAATATTTAATAAGTACAGTAAGGTAACAAAGACAAAATAAATCCATAAGAAAAATCAACAGCACTTCTCTACAGTGTTTTTTTTAAAAGGAATGAAATTTGAAAGAGAAATCCCATTGAAAATAACTACAAAACATACCTAAAATATATGGGAGTTAACTTGGAGACACGGAAAATTATAGGAATACAACTATGAATCACTCTTGACAGAAATAGAGAGATTGAAAAAACTGGAGAGAGATTCACTACTTACAGTTGGCCCATGTCAGTATAATACACATTGCAATACTGTTCTGACTTACAAATTTAGCCAATCAGGGACTGTAGAAATGTTTTGCTTTTTTTTGAACTAGACAAGTTAAGTCAACAAGCATTATTTATTTATTTAACACCTTCCATGTCCCAGCCACAGTGATAAGCACATAGGACACAAAGGAGGGCTGTGCTCTGAAGGAGCTCAGTCTCTAATGGGGGAGAAACATTCAAACAACTGTGTATATATGTGTATATACCTGAGAGGGTGGGGGGAAGCTTGAGGATGGACAAAAACATAAAATAATCCATTGAGAAGAACAAAAGGCCTAGAATCTCAAGAGAGATAATTAGCAAAAAAGTGTGAATGTAGCATAGTAATATACTAGACTCGAAACTAAATTATAAAACTAATCATCAAAACTATATGGTCCTGATTGAAAAAAACAATAACAGAAAAGAAAATCAGTGAACCAGATTACTTAATTAAGCAAGAGTCAAAGCAATGGGGAAGAGTAGTCTGATAAACCCAAGAACATAAATTATTCGGGGAAAGACTTTTTTTTACAAGGACTGCTAAGAAAACTGGAAAGTAATTGGCAGAAATTAGGTTTACAGGAACACCTTACAAATAGCTATTAAACGCACAGCCTTCAGTCCCATCAAAGCCACACTCCCAAGTGCACTGGAGTAAATTAAAATATAATGGGAAATACTTAACAAAATGAATAAAAGACAATAAAACATAGGTATTATTAATAGGTGGTTTTCTAACTCAATATACAGCCCACAGGGGTCCTTATATATGCCTTAGTAGCCCCCATTTCTATTTCAGTTTGCCATCAGTGCCTTATGCCATATAACACAATAAACTCAAAATGGCAATGTTAGCTAAATATAAAAAAGAAAGGTCTACAGCCTTGCCACTCTGAACGTACCGGATCTTGGCTAAGCAGGATCGAGCCTGGTTAGTACTTGGATGGGAAACCTGTATCAGATGTCATAAAGTCTGGAGTCATTCCATGAGCAATTTTCAAAAGAATTGCAAATTATAAACAGCGTTGGAAACATGCTCCAAATCACTCATTGCAATAGAAATGTAGATTAAAACAACTGTGTAGTTGACAAATTGACAAAGATGACAGTAGTCACTGTTGAAGAGATAAAAGGATATGAAGAAACTCAGATTGCTCCACTCTGGATGAACTGTGATACAGGGAATTAATTATTCTGGACTTGAATTTGGAATTCTGTAAGAAAAAGTAGCAACATCCTCTGGCCCAGCTGGTCCTCCTCCTGGGTCCAAGATAGAAACAAAAAATGCACCAAAACATAGCAGCATTCTTTTTATCAAAGGAACTAGAAGTAGAAACAACATAGGTCCCCAATAATCGCAGAATGGCTAAAAAAATAACCAGGGTATATAAATGTAATGAAAGTAAGTAAGAAATAGCAAGACCTTAAAACACTGAGAAGAACTGTGTTCAAAACATGGCGTTAGGTGAGGAAATTGAGGTACAAAGAGGTCGAGTTGGAAAAAAAGAGAAAAGAAATAGCAAATGAGGGACCCAGGAGGTATGAGAAGATTTGTATGAACTGATGCAGACTGAGATAAGCCAGACCAAAAGAATAATATACACGATGACTGCAACATTGTAAATAAAAAAGATCACTAAAAGGAAGTCAAACTATGCATAACTGAGAAACCAACAAAGATCTCAAGGAACAGACAACGGAATAGACTTTCTCCCTTACTACAGAGAGGTGGGGGGAACGCTGGAACCGAATACTGTGTTCTTGTCAGCTGTTGTCACGCTATCAGATACACATGGCTGCAAGAAGCTGTAGCTTGCACAGTGGCCACAACCCATAAGACTATCTTAACAGATGGGCTAAACCAGGTTGAGAGTAATCTACAGGCCTCAAACCCATTGATGATTTAAGGGGTGTCTATTCAAGCATGTGAAGACTTCCCCCAGCAGAATGAATAGATAAGAACAGTTTCTTCCACTGACCATGAAGGCAACTGAAGCTAGCTCTATGTAGCGCTTAGAGCTTCATCAGACATGGAAGATGCCAAGGTCATCCATTAGATCCAAGCCCATCTCCTGTTGTCCTGACTTTTGGCCTGCTCTAGACTTCAGTGACTCGGGAGGAGAGAGTGAGGCTGACAACTTCGCCCAACTCTGCCTCACTTAAATCCAATTCATGAACAAGTCAAGACTCATCCAATCAGATATTTTTACTTAATTGTTTTTCTTTGTCACAAAGGTCATGGGGGTCTAAAATGGAGGCAAGCATGGCATGACTATATCATAAAAACAAATAGTAGGACATATTAAAAAATATTATTCTTGCCTAAGTACAGACCCCGTGTCAGATTCTGAGGGAGATTGAGAAATGTTTGCAAGATTGTCTCTCTATCCTAAAGGACTTAGCTTTTTATAGGGGAACTAATTCATGCACACAAGTAACTAATATAGATACTATAATGTGATGAGTGTCACAGTTAGTAGTGTATATACGGTCAGTACTTAAAGGACTGGAAAGAACTTTAGTTTCTAGTTCAATCTCAGCCATCTCCTCACATCACAGGTGAGAAACCTGGGAAAGTGACTTTTCTAAGACAGATAAGTAGTAGAGCCAGCATCCCAAATCCAGCAGACCCTCCATTGTACCATACCTCCTTCCTCTGTGTACTGGCATGCCCCAGGGAAGTCTTCCCACAGAACACAATATCTGAGTTGGACCTTGAAAAGACAGATAGGATTTGAGTAAATGGGTGGGGATATTCCAGGGAAAGTCAGGATGCACAGAGAGTATCCAGGGAATGATGACTCCACTGTGTCTGCAGTAGAGGAGAATAATGTGAAATGTGGCTAGAAAGTCAGATTCAGGGGGCTTGTAGTAGAGGGTCATTCTAAAGAATTTAGGCATAATCCCTTAGGCTGCGGGGATCATTCTGAAAAAGACTGATCATCATGGTTCCCCTTTACTTTTACCCTTTTGTATCTCATCCCCAAAATTGGGGGCAAAGAAAGGTACTGAAGAAGGCAGATAGAACTCCCAAGAAAGTGGGATATATATCCTCAGCCTAAACATTTCATCAGACCCCTATCCCTAAATAGGGGACAGGTGAGAACATATGGTCATTCTATGAGGGAACTTAGTCTGCAACTCCTGGGGTCTGAGAAGGGTGCTCTTGGGCAGGGGCTGGGAATGGAGGCATCTAGCTAAGGGCCACCTGGGTAAGAAGGCTTAGTTGCCTACTCTACTGCCAGTATCTGGATAATCTGAGAGTAATTGCTCAAAACTTTGGTGCTGGGAGGAGAGAGAAGATCTTCCTTGAAAAACAATTGGCTAATGGTTTTTTCTCATCTCTGCCCTCTCTTCCTTATCCCTTTCTTCCCCTTACTCTAATCCTTTCCCCACCCACACCCACCCCCACCAAAAAAACCACCTCATACAGGCCTTTCACTGAGAAGATCTACCAGCAAAAATCTCCGAAGTCAAAGAAGAATAAATAAATTCTGGCAGGATGTGTTGGAGAATGGGTGGTAGAAGGAGTCGGGCTGGCTGCATTGCTGGAAGCCAAGCTCTGTCGGCTACATGTGTTGGATAATTTCAGCTGAAATGCTTGGTGACCTCTTGGGTACTCCAGCCCCTCTCCACCCCACCAGGGACTCAGAGTGGTAACATAAAGTGCCTTTTAAAACTGCCTCCTGGGGGCTAGGGGCTGGGGGAGTACACCACTGGGTACGTGCCCTCACCCACCCACCCCCAACTTCCCAATTCAATAATAAAATAATAACCTAATTCATATCTACCTTTCCGTTCATCTTTCCATACATGAGTACAGTAAGTAAGAGCAAGAATTCTTGGTATCTTGAATAATCAGCAGACACTGAGTAAAACCTACAAAGTAATACAATTATCCCTTCCATAACTCAGGGGTTAGAGACATGGCGCTTCTGCAATCTGGCAATTCTGTGAAAAATTCTTTTGCCCTCTCTTCATACCAGAGAAGAAATCCGAATTTTTTTCTTTTTCTTTTATGTGGTGTTTATAGTACCTTATTATAAAATGTGGGTTAAGTATTTGGTCATAGACTCTGTATCATCTACAGGCCTTGGCATGTCATCTGTGGCTTGCACAAAACTCCCCCTAAATTCCTATTTAACTTCTTATCCTCACCCAAGATATATCAAAACCACAATGGGGAAAGTCTCAGTGTGGAAGATATAACTGTATATGGTCTTGGGGAAAGGTTGTCCAGGAGAGGCAAGATTGTCTTGCTAGGGAAACATGTGTATGCACGTGCGCATGCACTTAAATACACAGAGTCAGGAATATTTCTAGAACTATTATCTCCACTAAACCAAGGTTCTCAAGCCACTGGAAGACTGGTTGCATCGTGAGTAGAATAAATTTGGATGCACTTCTTGCACCGTATGAAAAACTTCTGTACCCATTGACCAAATGATGAGCCCTTGCAGACATGTCAGACCTAGAATAAAGCATGGTTTGGGTATCTGGGCAATGAGGCTAAGAGGCTGGTTATGTTAGACAGGAGAATAAGAGGTGAGATGCCTCTACTCCCAGGGATTTGTAAGGCAGTGCAGGAAGGTGGTGAGGAGCCATGGACCCATTCTGACATTTTGCCCCAGGCCCCCAGATGAGTCCTATGCTTTTCCCATGATATAGGCAGTTTATGTTTCTCTTTTAAAATGTAATTCGTTATTCACATTGGCCTTTCGAGGTCCCTCTATTTCTAGGCCTTTGCCTGTTCTACTACCACAAACGTATCCAACGTGGGGAGAGAGACTGTCACCTCAAATCAACATTTATTGAGCCTACAAAATATAACCCTGTGCTAGGTAGGTTTTTGGGTGAGAGGGTACGGTGGAAAGGCCACGATGAAAAAGAGTAAGGAGGCCCCAGAAAGTTTGAAGGGATAAGACTATGAAATATTAGTGAATGATATAAATTTAATTATAATGCAATATATTTATATCACTTATATATTTGCAATAAAATTTAATTGTAATACAGTATAATTAAATATTGTATTGGATAAACTCAAGCAGTAAGTGCTGTAGGTCAAAAGAGTAAGAGATTACTGTTGCTGGGATAAATTAGGGAGGCCTGTATGCATTAGGTGAAACTTAAAGAATGACCAGAATTAAATACTCAGAAGAGAGATGGGCCAGTTCTTGTTTTCAGTAAGCCAATGTAACACAGAATGGGGTGAGCTTCAGTCTAGACAATTCCCTTTGAAGGGGAAGGGAAAGGAGGGAAACAATGCATCAGACATGTGCTAAGTGCTTCATAAATGTTGTCTCATTGATCCTCATAATAACCCTGAAAGGTAGGTGCTATTATTGGCCTTATTTTACAGATGAGGCAACCAAGGCAAACAGAGGTTAAGTGACTTGCAATGGGTCACAGCCAGTAAGTGCCTGAGGTCAAATTTGAACTCAAGTCCTCCTAATTTCCAGGACCAGTGCTCTAACCACTGAACCGCAAAGCTTCCTTAAGTGGCCTGCAGAGGGGTTTTACTTCCTTTCTTCCCATCTTATTACCGACCTGTTTCTCCTTTGAGATGGACTCAGTTCTATTTCTAATATCTTCCCTAATGTATAGGTTTAACTGACTAATGTTCTCGATCTGATCCAAGGTTCTTCTACCCATCCATAGGCCCCCTTTGTTTTGATGCTTGTCTGTGGCCCCATCTTGTTGGTTTGCCCAATGTTTCAGTGCAGGTACTAATGAGAAGGTTGTGTGGATGATCTCAAAGTGAACCCCAGCCACAAACCAA
Organism: Notamacropus eugenii; assembly: GCF_028372415.1. Classification (NCBI taxonomy): domain Eukaryota; kingdom Metazoa; phylum Chordata; class Mammalia; order Diprotodontia; family Macropodidae; genus Notamacropus; species Notamacropus eugenii. Next base: position 334,287,404 of record NC_092874.1, on the reverse strand, counting down.
ACTCATTCACCCCAGTCACAGATTGTGCCTTTAATGATGGCTTTGAGATCTACTGGTACGTCTCAATCTACTAGTTAGGTGTCCTTGTCAATACTGTAGAATTTTAGAGCTGGAAAGAGCTTCTTCCCTCTTCCTATGGTCTCCTGTAATGTTACATTCTCTTCTTCAGCTTCTCCCTGATTCTGGCAGGTTCTCATTACCCTTCCCTAAACCCCAAAGTCTGAGCAGGGCCCTGGAATTCCACAAGTGGATAACACCATGCCAGGATCCAGCTGACAATAATAAAGGTCATAGTTGATGTCTTCTGGCCTTATGGTTAAGTTAAAACCAAAGACCTTTTCAGAACTCCCTAATGCCAGTGTTTAGAGCAAGCCACGTGAAAGAGACCAGAGGAGAAATGAGTAGGTGACGTAGGTAGGTTATTGTTTCTCAAACCCAACCTGGGATCTACTTTTTACTCCTGTCTTTCAGTCTTCCAACTCCTTGATGTTTGTCCCCTTCTGTCACTTGGCACCAAGCTTTAGTCAGCACTTAATGCCTTGGGTTGAGCCTCATGGAATCTCCCTACTGTTTGGACATTATCAAACCTAGTCTGTGACCCAGTGCATAGTCCTCAAACAAGCAGTGTTCATCAGTAGATGTTGATTAAATGCCTAAGTGCTGGGAATACACATGCAAAAATAAATCTTTGCCCTGGAGGAGCTTACCATCTAATGGGAGCCCACAGCACACAAAAGGGAGCTAAAAAGCAATGGGGAGGCAGAGGTACCCGTTGAGGAGTCATCATGAAGAAGTCAGAGTAGAAATTCCTGGTTTGGAGACAATTAACATACCACCTTTTGCCAAAAGTAGAGAGCAGAATCTGAAATTCCCAAGGCACCCAAACCGCTTATAACCATTATTTTCAGAACTTTCATAAGCTGATACACTTTGTAAACAGCCTTCCCCACTTATTTGTCTTAAAGGAAGAACTCCTGGGGAGAGTTGTCCAACAGTAAAAAAAAGTTTCTAGAGGGAGAGAGGACCCCATCCACACTGAAAGTATGGCAGGAGAAGTTAAGTGACCATGTAGCAGAGATACCATAAAGGGGTCCCCTGCATTAGGTGAGAGACTGAATTGAAATATAGTACAAGTTGAGCTCTGCTAAATTATGTTGCAGGGGTGGTGGGGAGAAGTACCACCCACACCCACACCACACACCACACACACACACACACACACACACACACACACACACACACACACACACACACACACACACACACACACACACACACACACACACACACACACACACACACACACACACACTCTCTCTCTCTCTCTCTCTCTCTCTCTCTCTCTCTCTCTCTCTCTCTCTCTCTCTCTCTCTCTCTCTCTCTCTCTCTCTCACACACACACACACACACTCTCTTTCCCTTTCCCTCTCCCTCTCTTCCCCTCTCTCCCTTCCTCCACTTCTATTCCCTCCCCAGCACTTACTTACCTTTAATTGATTCTCTTGCCCTGGAAGTTGAAGAAAATGATGATTTCACTGGTTTATTTTGGGGTGGGGGGGGGGGAGAGGCAGAAGGGGAAGAGCACAGACCAGACTTATGATTTCACTGGTATTAGGGACTCCAAGAGAAGAAATTCCCTCTACCAAAGCAGATCAGTACCTACTCCGCCATTTGTTTACAATTGTCTGGAGACATGGAAAGTTTAAAGGTTTGACTAGCCTCAAATAACCAACGTGGATCAAGAGGGAGGACTTGAACTCAGGTCTTCCTCACTCTACAACCAGCAGCTTTCTTAAGAAGAATAAAGAGAAGAGGAAAATGAGAGTAAGTGAATGTGACCTAGAAGCAACATGTGGGTGGGAAAAAACACCAACCAAGGTTGGTCCTCCAATAAGGAGATTTCAATGCGCTCTAAGTCCCAGCTCTGCTACTCAGTAGCAATGGAACACTGGATAAGTCTCTTGACCTCTCTCAATCTCAGTGTCCTCATCTGTAAAATGAACATAATAATGCCAAAACCCTGGCTTCCTCCCAAGATTATCATGAGGATCTAGTAATGTATGAGAGACAACTTTAAAAAAGTACTCAATGAAAAGCAGGGATATGACAGTTTTTAACATCCGTTTATTTAAATGTCAGTTCCAAATTTTCTCTCTCCCTCTCACCTGAGATAGTAAATAATTTGTTATAGGTTATACATGTTCAATCATGCAAAACATTACCATGTTAGTCACTGTGAAAAATGACACAGACCCAAAGGGAAAAGAAAGGAAAGGGGCTTCAGACTGTGGCCATAAGGCACTTAATAAATAAATGACTGACAGGGATGAGAGCTACATCAACTCTTTAGGGTAAACAAGGTTAGGAGGCAAATGAACACGCTAAATTAGGGCTCTATCTGTGGCTGGGGTTTGAAGGAGTAGTTTGTGGTCAGGGTTACAGGAGAAGTCATAGACCCTTAATGGTGGCACAGTGGATAGAGCTCTGGACCTGGAGTCAAGAAGACTTACCTTCCTGAGTTCAAATCTGGCTACAGACATTTACTAGCTGTGTGACCCTGGGTATGTCCCTTAACCCTGTTTGCCTCAGTTTCTTCATCTATAAAATGAGCTAGAGAAGGAAATGGCAAACCACTCCAGGATCCCTGCCAAGAGAACTTCAAATGGGGTTGGGTTAGGACCCAAATGGAAAATGCTTTAACAATCACAACACAAGAGATGACTGAGACTTTCCTGTGTGACATTCCACTGTAAAGAGGAATTCAGTGTAAGTTGGGTCCTTCTTGAATTTCAAAAAATAAATTCAGTATTGAAGTCCTAAAAGGACTTGATTGCCTGGGCCTGGAATGCTCTCCGCTCAGATCCTTCCCACACTTCAAGGTTCAGTTTCCAACTCACCTCCTCCTTCCGAGCTTCCATGACCCTCTTGAATTTTCAAGTTAGCTGAATTTGTCTCCCGTACTTCCAGCCTCTCGTGACCCAAAGCCACCTGGGAGTATCCGGGCTCAAATGAGTGCTTTGCATTTTAATTTTAAAGAGCTGTATGAATGTCAAGTACTATTACCAGCTGCTCTCTCCCTGCCCCCATCCCCTCCTGCCTATCAAAATCTGCTCTCATAAAGTCATTTACACTGAGGAGCTAATCATTGTTTACAATGTGATCCTAGGGGGCATTTGAAAATCAAAGAAGAAAACCTTCAAGGAAAAGAAAAAGAAATGACAGAATTTCAGGTGTCAGCTAACAGATGAGAAAATTACTTTAGGGGCGCTTTCTAAGTATTTCCAAGAATGAGGGAACTAAGTATGTAGGGGGCTACCTGATCTGTTATTTCATGAGGCCATCCCTAGATCTTTTCCATACAACAGAGACAAATTTGGCCATAATATAGGAAAATTCCTTGTGGGCATAGCTCATGCATAGACAAAAGTCATCTGCGCAGACATGTGAGGAGCATGCTGCACAATACCTCTACCCTCTAAATCCCTGGCCCCTTACCATTCTCTCCCTTGACAGAAAAGAACCAGGACCTCCCCCTCTCTCGGTTTGAAGAACCAAGGTCAATAGGGCCATGGAATCTACTCATCCAAAACTTTGTCTTCAGGAGCTTTTTAGTCATTCCCTTCTTTTACCCCACTATTTAGGACCAAAATCCATTGGCCCAAGCACTCTTCTCACATTGTTCCTTCCAGCCGAGGGTCAGATGAATGAAAGTAGGAAAATGGATGGGTTGACATTTGAAAGATGCTCCCAGGCTCAAGGTTTTGTCACATGATGGTTTCCTAGAACCCTCCACCAATACAACAATGCTTTGTGCTTATATTTGGTTTGGGAACTCCTTCATCTCATCTAGAACTCAGTAGATAAATCTTGGAGAGGAAAAATCCTTGCCCAGGCAGGATCACAAAAGCTCTGCAGTGTCAGAGACTATATCTGAACCCAGAACATCCTGACTTAGAAACTATAACTTAGATATATTATGCTGGATTGCCAGAATGCTCCCAAGCATTATCTAATTTCAGCTTCTTCCTTTAAAAAAAAAAAAAAAAAAGGAAGGTTGTGAGACCTTGAGTAAATCACTTCCCATTGATAAGATAGAGTGAAGGCCAGTTACAAAATGGAGTTGGTTTAGTGCGGGAATCAGGAGAACCAAATGGAGTCAGTGTATCTTGTGCTGCCACATCCATGGAAAATTGGATGCTCTAAGTCATCTATTGTTTCATAAATGCAGGCAGACACAATTAATCAGCATTTCAATTCTGCAAACAGACAGACCCCAAAACCCACTTGTCGTCCCCCCTGCAATTTGACGGAAGCTAACTCTTACCTCGTCCCAACTTGGAAAGCCCCTAATCTTTCCCTTGATTAGAAATCAGATTACCTAATATGGTTTGTATCCTGGTTGATTGTTTTTTAAAAATTAATTAGCTTTATTTGATCATTCTTAATACACAAAAATGTGTCTCCCCCTGTATTCAAGGTCTTTGTACTGCCTGAGGAGTCCACTGACCTATTTATTACACCTGCCTTGATAATAAATCATGTTGCTTGGATGTTTTCCTCAGTTTTTATTCATTAACTGCCACAGTTTTTGGTGAAGCTAGCCAGGTTGGAACTTGACAAGGCTGTAAGACTTTGGGGAAGTCAATTCCCATCTCTGGGCTTTAGTTCTACCTTGTTAAGTGAGGATGTTGGATAAGATGGTCTCTTCTAGCACCAACATTGTAGGTTCCAGTTGATGAACCTCTATTTCATGCTAGATACTGTGAGAAAGCAGAGACTGTGTGCCCTTAGAAAGAGACAGTAACCTCCTACACACAGCACATCTTGGGGAAACTATTCAAGGAAGTCTGTGACCAAGCATTAAAGTGTGTGGGGCCAATAATAAACACCGTAAGTGTCAGGGGAATAAAATGAAAAAATAACCTAAAATCGGCCAGGGCTGTGAGAGTGGAATCTGAGCCAGGTTTAACTGGGCAGAAGAGACAAGGGAGGGGGCATGCCACAGGGAGAGGCCAAGCAGGCTCTCTTCCCTCAGTACTCTCTGTGCCTGGTATTTCAGCACAATGAGCTGCAAGGCTGAACCCATCTCTGGTTACCAATGACATTTCCTCCCTAATCCCGAACAACCTACAGGACTTTAAACTATATCAGAAAGTGTGACTGCTCAGGGCCTCCAGATGAACGCAACAACACTACCTGATAAGACTAAGGTGTCCCCTTTTCCCTCCTTCCCTCCCTTCCTCCACAGCACTACCACCCTTCATCCACACAGGGAAAAATAATAACAAGAATACATTTATATAATACATAATATAATTTATATTTATATAAATACACATTTATTTATACAGATTTGGCCTGGATTTCTCACCAGGCTGCATTCCCACTATTGCACCCCTTCTCATGTCCCTTTATGTAATGTCTTTGTCATTAGATGTCAGGCACTTTCTTTGTTTTTGATCGTATTTGTAACCAAAATACTTAGCACAGGGCCTGATCCTGTGTTGTTATTCAGTCATTTTTGGTCACTCTTTGTGATTCCATTTCAGGTTTTCTTGGCAAAGACGCTAGAGTGATTTGCCATTTCCTTCTTCAGCTCATTTTACAAATGAGGAAACTGAGGCAGAGTTAAGGGACATGCCTAGGGTCATATAGATAGTAAATCTAGTCTGAGATCAGATTTGAACTCAGGTCTTTCTGACTCTAAGCCTGAGCTCTATCCACTGCACCACCCTTTAGTAAATGCTCTAAAAATGTTTGTTGACTGATTGATTTGGATTCAGGTCCCAGTCTTAACTTTGACACTGATTGGTTTTGCGACATTGGACAATTCATTTGATTGCTCTGGACTTCAGTATCTTGATCTGTATAGAAATGATGGCACCTGTAGTATATACTCCCACAGATCTTTCAGAGAATCAAATGAGAAAATATATAACATTTTGCAATCCTTAAAGTAAATAGTAATAATTATTACCGACATTATTAGTCTTACAAAGTACTTTGCCCAAACAACCTATGAGTTGGGTGACATGCATTCCCATCCCCAGGTAACAGATAAGGAAACAGGGCCACAAAGTGATTCCAAGGTCTCGACTCTTGCCCCACTGAGGATACATTACTTGGTCACTTCAGATCCAGGGATTTTAGAACCTGGACCAAGTCAGGACCTGTCCACAATGCCTAGTTTAACCCTTGTCCCTGCTTCCTAGGGAAGGTGGAATCAGTGAACTGATAAGAAGATGGAGTGTGTGGAAATAGTGCTCACTGGATTTGAAATCAGAATCAATCAACAAGTCCTTCTTAAGCATCTATTGTGCGCAATGCACTCGGGCTACAAAGACAAGAATGAAAGAGCTCCAGACCTCACAGACCTTACCTTCTATTGGGGAAACAAGTACGTATACAAAGTAAATACAAAGTGAGTGGACTGTAGGGAGTCTGCACTGGCCTACCAGCAACCTCTGTGACTTTGGCTTCTCTGGTCCTTACTTTCCACAGACCTCTAGCTCTTTGAGAGCGGGGATTGGTTTTTTACCCTTCTTTTTTTAGCCCCAGCACTTAGCAAGGTGCCTAACACAAAGGAAGTGCTTAATAAATGCCTGACATGCAATCAACTTTCTTATGATACTATATTATGGAAATGCTTGTTTTATTCTATAGATTAAAAGTAAAATAAATTTTAAAAAATAAATTCTTGATGACTGCCTGATAGGTTGAACAAGATGGTGAACTAAGGTCCTTTCCAACTCAAAGTTCTACTCATTCTCAGATCTTATGGTTTGCCCCATGTCACACAACTAATGGATATCAGAGCCTGACCTCAAACCCAGGTCTTCTGACCTCTGCTTGTGCCTTATTCCTTAGTACCAGTCCTTCTAGAAGTACCTGAGGCCCCAGATTTTCTGTCCTGCTTCCTAACCTTACCACTCTGGCCCCTGAGAGAGAGGAGCCAAGGCCTCTCCTCTTTAGACTTGAAGAACAGGAGTCCATAAGGACTCCAGCCAATAGCACTAGCTGATCATTTGTTATGTGGGTGACCCCATACTAGGCATTAAAGGGAGCTGGGGGATGTGGGCAGAGCATGAGAAAAGTAAAATATTGTCCCTATCCTTGAGACTATAGTAGAAGAAGGCGAATAGGAGATGGTTAAAGAACAATTCACAACTAGGTTTCTCCCAAGCCCAGAAAGTAGCTTAGGACTGGCATGCAGGAAAGCAGAGTTATAGCAGAAATAAATGAAAACAAGGTACTGGCCAGACCAGAAGAAACGACCAGAAGCCAGTAGCTCTGGCAGTTGGTGAGAACGAAGCACAGCCCACAGCTCCTTCCCACACCCTTGTCTTGGCTGCCTGAGGAAACTTCTCTCCGACTATTTTTCTTCCTGTTTTCCCTTCTGACTAGTGGGGTGGAAAAAACAGGCCTACTACCTCCCTCCTCCTCCTACAAGCCATATTGTGGCTATAACTTAATACCTATCTGTGCTTTATGCTATTTGATAATGCCATTAAAGGTCATGACCAATTAACTTATGATCTGTGTCCACGTCTATAAGGGCACAGTTTGCAATTGCGAGCTGAGAAACTTGCCTAAAGGGATAACACATTTTTCTCTCTGTCGAAAGGGAGTGGCAAAGAGAGGCCAAACAGAGAAAAAGCTTTCTACATTTGGGGTAAATTTGATCAAATTCACGCGCTAGACTACTTATGAGCCCAGAGAGAAAGTTATCTGGGAAAAGAGCCAGTCAGCAGAGACGATAAAGGAGCTGGTGAGGCTGTATCTCCCTCCTCCCCCACCCTACCACTTAGCACATATTGCTTTGCACCTAGCCTGGTCTGGCAGTAGATGACATCTTTCACACACCCACGATTTCTGAAACACACACTGCCTGGCCCCGTTAGACAAACATGATCTCATAAAACCAACCAGGTGACCCAAATGTTATCGTGTGTGGAAAGAAAGGAGAGATGCAAAGTTCAGCGTAGTAGAGACGAAATGGGCCTTACATGTGATATTGTAAAGTACATTTATTTTGGTGACTGCATCCACTAAAATGAGAAGTTGTCCAGTGATTGCTTTATTTACAGTTGTTCCATAGCAGAGTTAACAGCAACCTTTTGGGGTTGCTGCTTCCTGCTGGATCTTTCTTTCCAAATAAGTTTTTATTGATGACATATGTTCTTTTAAGTCACTAAAATTTCTCCCAGCATCCCTTCCCGTCCCAGAGAGCCATCCCATATAGCAACGATAACAAAAGTAGAGACAAAAAAAAGGAATAAAAAGCATAATCTGAGGGGAAAAAGGGAAGTGTACCACACTCATGAACCTCCCACTTCCACAAAGGGAGTAGGGTGGGGGTATCTTCTTATATCTCTTCCAAGCCAGGCTGGTTCTTTGTTAATTGGCAGCAGTTGTGCGTGTGTGTTTCTGTCTGTCTATATCTGTGGTGTGATTCCTTCCATTTCTATTGTGGCAGTCATTGAGCATGCTGTTTTCTTGGGTCTGTTCACTTCTGTATCAGTGCAGATGGATTTTCCCATGCTTCTCTATATTCATCATACTTGTCATTTCCTATAACACAGTAATGGGCAGCTAGGTGGTGCAATATATAGTCTATTGGGCCAGGAGTCAGGAAGACTCAGTTTCCTGAGTTCAAATTTGGCCTACTAGCTGTGTGATCAGGGGCAAGTCCCTTAACCCCATTTACCTCAGTTTCCCCAAGTGTACAATGGAGATTATAACAGTACCTACCTCATAGGGTTGTTGTGAGATTAAAAGATAATATATGTGCCCAGCACTTAGCAGGTGCTTAATAAATGCTTATTCCCTCTGCTTCCTTTTAGGTATCTGTCACTATGAGACATGGGGCAGCTAGGTAGTGCCATAGCCCACAGAGTGCCAGGTCTGGAGTCAGGAAGACTCATCTGCTTGAGTTCAAATGTGGTCTCAGACACTTACTTGCCCATGTGACCCTGAGCAAGTTACTTGACCCTGTTTGCCTCAGGTCCTCATCTCTAAAATGGGCCAGAGAAGGACATGCAGACCATTCTAGTATCTCTGCCAAGGAAACCCTAAATGGGATTGTGGAGAGTGGAATACAAGTGGGATGACTGAACAACAAGATAGCACAGGAATGATAACACGTTCATGTTGCACAATTTGTGTAGCCATTTTCCCCCAGCTGATGGGCATCTACCTTGATTCCAATTCTTTGCCCTCACAAAAAGTGTTACTATCAATATTTTGGTGTGCGTGGGGATTTTCTGCTTACCACAGACATCTTTAGGGTATAAGCCCAGTCCTACAGCACCTGTTTCACTGAAACAAGCTACTCTCTTAAGATATAAAGATAGATTCATACTTTCATGGAGAAGGAGGACAGTTAAGGAATTTTTAAACCTTGAGAGAGTTGCAGAGATGTTTTGGCCTGACTCTGCCTGAGGGCTGCTGTTGAGAACCTGTTAGACTGAAGGAGGCACCTCCCCGACAAAGAGGTGAGGACTCAGTGTAGAGAAGGCTTTTTTATTTTTTACATAGCTAGTGCAGGAATTTGGTTTGCTCGACTATATATGTTTGTAATGGGTTTTTTTTTCTTGTTTTCTCGAGGGGGTAGAGCAGGAATGGTAGGAAAGAATGCAGATCTGAAAATATAATAAAATTGAATTTTTAAAAACACCCCCAAAATGGAAAGAAAATTGAACATTTCTAGGGAAGAAAAAAAAAGAGTCTGCCTGATAGGGAAGACAGACAAGGAGAGGGAGGGAGGGAGGGGGAGAGAGAGGAAAGAGAGAGAAGTAGATAGACAGACAATTTATTAAGAGCTGACTTGACACATGTCAAGTACTATGCTAAGTGCAAAGTGGATAAAAATAAAAATAAACAAGATGGGAAAAAACCAACAGTACTAAGGAGGAGAGAATGAGTATATTTCTGATACTGTAGACATCGAGGGACAGCCATTGAAGTGACACCATCTCATTTGCAATCTGAATTTTTATAATGTTTGCCTCACAGCAACCCTGCAAGATGGATACGCCCATTTTACAAGTGAGGAAACTGAGAGTGCAAATGGCTGGCTTGGGAGTCACAAAGCTAGTGAGTGGCAGAGCTACTCAAGCCTAGCTTTTCTGATTCCCCATTCAGCAATCATTCTTTCTACTAGGCCATCTTGTCTTTCCAGTCTGCACCTGCATTAGCATCTGTATCCTCCCAGGCTCTTTCCTTGGAAAAAAATATCTTACCAACTAGTGATGAGCCAATTAACCCAAATTGAGCAGCCCTGTGAGAAGCAATCTGCAAGAGAAAAAGAAAGCGGGATGGGAGAATGGGATTTACTTCATAACTGAAATTGGAAGCTGGGGTGGGGATGCTCTTTCTTTCTTGGGGGAAGGGAAGCAAGGGAAGGAAAGTTCCTTAAGTGGTGAGATGCCTGAGGGGAAGAAAATAAGGAGCAGAGGACCCAGGGAAGAGGTCCCAGAGGATGTTGGTGGATTTTGGGGCATTCCTCCAACCTTTAAGTCCTGCCCAGGAGAGATCTATCCAGCCATCCAGGCAGCAAGGGTACATAGAAAGAGCCCTAGGATTCCAGTTTGGGCTCTGCCATTATCTTGCTGAGAGACTTTGGCCAGGTCACTTTCCTTCTCCAGATTTCCATCTCCTCATCGGTAAAAGGATGGTGATAATATTCATTCTACCTACTTCATAAAGTAGTTGTGAGAAAACAGTATGGTACAGTGGAAAGGGCATATCAGATGAGAAGTCTGGACAACTGTATTCTAGCTGTATCTAACTGTATCTCTCCCTTCCTTGTCTATTTCAGGGGTTGTCATGAGAATGATATGAGATACTATGCATACTAGGGCTTTGCAAACACTGATACTACAAGAAGATTATAGTTATTCATAGGCATTAAGTACCTACTATGCGAAAAAAAACAAGGACAATTAGGTGGTACAATGGTTAGAGTTGAAATCTGTCCTCAGATCCTTACTAGCTATGTGACACTAGACAATTCACTTCACCTCGTCTGCCTCAGTTTCCTCATCTGCAAAATGAACTGGAAAAGGAAATGACAAACCACTCAAGCATCTTTCCCAAGAAAATTCTAAATAATGGTCAAGATGAGTTGGACATGACTGAAAATGACTAAACAACAACAAAATGTGAAATACAACATTTGAGGTGCTAGGGATAAAAGATGAAAATAGTCCCATATGGAAGTATTTTGAAAAATGTAAAGTATTATGCAAAATTAGTGGATTTTCTAAATTAAATGTTTTATTAAAAACAAAACTGAGTACCCACATAAGCAACTAAAACTGCTTAGTAACTATTTACGTTTAAATGAACTCATTTCAAGGGATAAAGTATCAGTAATTTTTCAGTAAGGCAGTTTATTTTTATGTTTTAAAACAAGCCATGTTCCTTAAGCTTTTCCTTGCAATTTCAGTCAACCCCTTGGATGTGGGTCTCTGTTAGAAAGCTCTCCCAATCCAGACAGACATGTTTTGCCAACTCAGCAGCTTGTCTCGGTTCCTAGTCCTAGAAGCATCTGCTTCCTCTGTCACCGGAGAAAGCAAACGCATTTTCCATTATTCCAGGCAAGCTTGAGAGAACTGGTTTTGGCTGGACTATTTCTGCAGCCTTTTAAGTGCTATTCATGTGCTCCCAGCGACAGATCAACTGCTGGGACAATTTGGACGCAAAGTCTGGAGACCAGACGATCATTCATTAGTTCCATTAGCCGCTAAGGCCAGATGTTCTTGGAAGGGGATCCAGGGCCCCTTCCTGCTGAGGGAGCCCACTTCCATGCATGCCATATAATGGGGTCACTCTTCAAAAGAGTTCTTTTAGGGGACTGTTGAGGTGCTTGCCTCACCTCGGGGGCTGCTGTACTCTGATAATGGTGGAGAGACCCTCTCATACAGAAATGTTTCTTACTTTTTCCTTTGGCAGGTATGGAGGAGACCAGAAACTAAGAGCCCCAGTTTTTAAAATTAAATTTTTCCTTGAACAAAAATCAGTGTTTTCTCCCTACCACTTACTGTCCACTGCCATCAATGAAAAAAATAGAAAAGACAAACAAAATACTTGTAGCAAACATGCATGGAGAAACAAAATTAATTTCCACACTTACCATGTGTGGATAAAAGCTATAGCTCACTCCTCCCCCTGAGTCTATCACTTCTCTGTCAGAAAGCTTGCAGCATGCTTCACCTTCTCATCAATCCTCTGGGATCATGGTTGGTCACTGGAGGCCCATGACAAACCAGTCCCAAAGCTGAGTCCCATTGGTACTACCTGCCTCCATCAGAGCTTTGTGGAAGAAACATTTTGTTTCTCTTGGGTGCTGCTCTGTTCAGTTCAATTCTATATTGATCAAGCCTGCTGCTGTGCACAGTGCCTGCTTTCAAAAAGGATGGAGAGTACCAATGAATTGTTCTTTTATCCAGTCATTCAGTACTGTCTCTACCTGAACTCATAGTCCATGGAGTTTTCTTGGCAAAGATCCTGGAGTGGTTTGCCATTTCCTTCACCTGTTCATTTCACAGATGAGGAAGCTGAGACAAACAGGGTGAAGTAACTTGCCCATCATACAACTAGAAAGTGTCTGAGGACAGACTTGAACTCGGATCTTCCAGGCCCAGTGCTCTATCCACTGTGTCACCTAGCTGCTCCCCCACCAAGATGAATGAGACATATTTATAACCCAACACTTAGCACAGTGCTGGGCACATGGTAGACCCTTAAGAAATACATGTTGACTTGACCTTCAAGGGACTAGTAGAGGAGATAAAGACAAGGACGTAAAACTATAAGGCAGAACAAGATGTATTGAGATAAACAAAGTACTTATGAGGTTTTCAGGGAAAGAGGAATTTGTGGCTTCTGAGGTCCCTTCCCAGCTCTAGATCTATGAAGCTGTGAATGTTTAATTGTAGGGTTCAAGGAAGGCTTCATGGAGGAGGTGGCATGTGATCCCTATACAAAGGAACATCCCAAGGCAAAATTGAGTGCAACATTGAGACCCACCCTCTCTGTTGCTTCCCCTAAGAAAGTAGCCCTTTCATCTTGTCCCCTCTACTTTGTGCCTACCCCTGGGCCTCTCTATTCTTCCTCTCAACTAAAACCTACCCTATAGTGGCTGATATTCTGCATGGGAGTACTCTCAGCTTCTGCCAGGAGAAAGAAGTTTAGTAAACTCATTCACGATAACGTATAAATGACTGATAATGGCTTAATGAGAGGTCACCCTCCAAGGGTGCAGAATCAGAGTCCCAGAGTTGGAAGCTTCTAGTCCAACGTATGCTAGAATGGGACTCCCTTTGCCAGCATCCCCAGCAGACTTGAACTTGAAAAAGAGTCCTCCAGTGGTCGGGAATAGATTGCTTTCCAAAGGCTCATTCCACTTTTGGACAGTCAGGATAGTTAGGAAACGTTGCCTTACTCAAAGCTGAAACCTGACCCTCTGCAACCTCTCACCATTGCCTCTAGCTCTGCCCTTCTTGAGGGAAAAGAGCAAATGAATTTTTTCTGGCCAAATTAGATGTAGGACATCTGCCCCAGATAAGCTATCCCTTTGCCCAGCTGTGCTCAATATCCTTCCCAGGCACTTGAGACCATTAGTGAGGATCCCTTTGGGGATCACCTGCTGGCGTCACTTGGTAGGTGAAAAAAATGAGAAGACTTCTTGTTTCGTTATTTCCATAGAGTCATAATTCCATTGGTGTGGGTACTCAAAGCATCATAGAATTTAGAGTTAGTTCCAAGAGGCTTTAAACGGTACCTAGTCCAGCCTCTTCCTTTTATAAATGAGGAAACAAGCCAAGATCCAGCGACACTGGCCTTCTGGCCCTTCCTTGAACAAGACCCTCCATCTCTCAGCTCTGGGAATTTTCTCTGGCTGTCCATGCCTGGGATGTCCTCCCTTCTCTCCTCTGGCTTTTTGGGTCAGTCTAGTCAGATACGCTCTTTCAACGTCAATATCTTTTCTTCTCAATAAGTGGCCATCCACCTGCAATGCAAATGTGGATAGTAACTCCCTCTGAACTGAATGGTTTTGGGTTTTGTTTTAACACAGTAAACACCATTTCAGCCATTAGGACAAGGATATAGAACTACTCAGGCTTTTGAAATTGTACCTGAGGTGCGGTTCCAAGGTTTTCTTTTCAAACTCAGAGTCTCTAGTACTTCCCATCAAATAATACATCATGCCCCTGTTACCAGCCAGCCCTTTGGTTATAAGATCCTAAAATTTCTATTTTGGGTCGATCCTTGCTGCTGTAATGAGGTATCTATCTAGTGCAGGAGTGGGGAACCTGTGGCCTCAAGGTCACATGTGGCCCTCTAGGTCCTCAAGTGCAGCCCTCTGAGTCCATTAAGTTTGGTTCCCCACCGCTGATAGTGTGAGGCTTGCTCTCAGTGAGGCTTCTCTGTGACTCCCAGGGGATCCAGCTGTTACCTAAAGTTCAAAAAGAGCTTCTCCTTATAGAGGAACCCTCCATCCTCAAGGGAACTAGGCCTCACCTTATGCATAGATGAGCTGCCCTTTTCTGCCATAAGAGACCTAGCCTTGGCATTCCTTACAGGTGAGCTGCTAACCTGGTTTCCTCTGGAGGGTGAGCTGCCCCTTTGTGCCACAAGAGACCTAGTCTTGACTCTTCCACAGGACATGCTCCTCTATATGGCTTAGAGGAACTAACCTTCCCCCTGAAGAATTAAAGCTCTCCTGTCTGGCATAGGGAATATGGAATCAGCCTTACCCACAAATGAAGTATCCATTTCTGAGGAAGCCCCTAGAGCAGACCTAAGTCTGTCCCTCAATTGCTGCACTATGTCATCCCATTTACTTGTTCATTTTGCAGCTTTTTAAACAGAGTTCCTCCACTTCAAACAGGAGCCTGCCAGCTAATTCCTGTGCACTTTCCCATGTGGATTTTGTCAAGAATTGCTGGTCAAATGGATCCGTTGATTCACAGAACATGCTCTTAGTGGATTCTCCTACTCTCATTATTTATAATATGTAAATTATTCTACAGCAGCCCACCCCAATTTTTTTTGCTGTGTCCCTCATAATTTTTGTGATATCTGCAGCTCCATGCATATGTTACTGTTGTTTTTCAGTCATTCAGTCATGTCCAACTCTTCATGATCTATGAACCATACTGTCCATGGGGTTTTCTTGGCAGAGGCTGGAGTTATTTGCCATTTCCTTCTTCAGTGGATCAAGGTAAACAGAGGTTAAGTGACTTTCCCAGCGTCACACGGCTCGTGCTTGGTTTGGACTCAGGTCTTCCTGACTCCAGGGTAGGTAGGTGATGCAGTGGATAGAGTACCATGCCTGAAGTCAGGAAAATGAGTCCTCCTGAGTTCAAATCCAGCCTCAGATACTTACTAGCTGTGAAAGCATTTAACTGGATAAGTCATTTAACTCTGTTTGCTTTAGTTTTCTCATCTATAAAATGAACTGGAGAAGGAAATGGCAAACCACTCCAGTATCTTTGCCAAGAAAACTCCAAATAGAGTCAGATAAGACTGAACAACAATAAAACTTCCTGACTCCAGGGTCAGTGCTCCACCCACTGAGCCATCCAGCTGCCTCTTCAAATATCAGTAGTCCCTATGGGTGTTAATGTCCAATAAGAAACAAATTTTCAGAAGATCAATCCATAATGATAATATTTGACGGACTACAGGGTGAAAATGGACTAGCTAGGAAGTCATACTACAATGGTAATAGAAAACAGTGCTCTTTGGTACACAGTAAAAAATAGAAAAGCAAATATGTAAATCAGCAGCAATGGTAGTACCAACATTCCATTCTCCTCCAGACAACTAAATAACACTTTAATGCAACACCAGTCTTGCAGTTAGCATTATTAAATAACAGGTTTTCATATGTAAATGGAACACAGGGACAAAGCACAGCTGTTGGGATGGAGGCATTTCCCCAAGGGAAACTGAAAAACCAAATACAGCACAAATCAAATCAAAAGAAATAGAAACAGAATTCAAAACAAAATCAAACTGCAAATAGCATTGGGAAAGGAAATAAAGGAGCATCCAAAGGAATGAAAAGTGTACTTCAAAAGCAAACAAAACGATATGTCAAAAATAAAAAATTCAACAATCAACTAGTCTTCCCAAAGACAGCGAAGAGGGCAGCTCAATTTAATTATAAACTCAAAGCATCAATGGAAAAAAGTGAAATAACAGAAAGAGCACTTTAAAAAAATAAAGATTAAGATTTTCATAGTATAGGTATCTTCAAGGCTTGCTAGTAGTTCTAGAAAGTTAGGCTTAAAGGAAGAAAGAATTAAATATATGAACTCTAAATTAAAAGTTTGAAGAAAATCCCAAGATAAATTTTTACTACTAGAATTGTGTGAGGGTTAAAAGGAGGAGAACTGGTCACCTTCTCTTTCTCTTGTCCCTGTTCTCTTGTGGTCAGCACTACTGTTGCCTAACTCTTCTGTTCTGATAGGACTTTCTCCCCAATTACCATCCTCAGACTCTCCGATAGGGAAAAAAATCTTCTTCCTGAGAGGCAATAGCAAGGAAAGATGCTTGAGACCATTGCCTCTGACAAGATTGAGTGCCATTCACATACCACACCTCATCCTCACCAGAGAACTGGTTTTGTATTAGCTTGAGTTCCCACTTGGCATTCCCAGCAATTAGTCTCTGTCTATCTGTCTGTCTGTCTGTCTGTCTGTCTGTCTCTCTCCTCTTTGTCTCTCTCTCTGTCTGAATGTCTGTCTCTCTCTCTCTTCTTCTGTATATCTAGCTGAACGAAAAAAGAAAAGAAAGAAGAAAGGAAGGAGGGAGACAGGGAGGAAAGAGAAAAGGAATGTTGCCAGGCCTAGAGGCCTGTATTGGGCTACCCGAGTCTTTCCTACCTCACCTCCAAGGTCTTCGGCTGGCCACGCCGGATGCACATATGAGAGAAAGGACGTTCCGGAGTCGAACAGGGGTTGAGCTTTATTTCAGGGTCTGGGTTACAAATGCAGGGGAGTCTTCCTTAGGAGGAAGAGGGGGAGATTTCCTAAGGAGGCTAAGCTTAAGGGATTGGAAGTAGAAGTACAAGCGGGGAGAGAGGGGGAGGGGAGAGAGGAAAGAAAAGAAGCGGAGCCCTACTGTCCTCTTTGGCTCCACACGTGCTAAGAGAGCTTTTAGGCTTCCTCAATCCTACTTAACTCTCCAGCAGCATAGTTTGCATCTAAATACCGTGCTGTTAGGTAACTAGGTGTGCTCCAATCCGGGACGACCTCGAGGGCAGGGAGACTCCACCCATCACGTATCTCCCGGGGAGAGGCGGAAATACCCGAGCTAGCCGAGCTAGCTCAGTCTAACCTTCTCGAATCCCCCGCTGTTCATGGAGGGCCTCGTAAGACTCTAAGATTTAGAAGTCCCACTTTTACCCGCCCGAGGCCGTCCACACGGAATTGAGCTTCCAATCCCAACAGAATGTATGTTCAGCTCTCCCTTACTTAGTTCACATAAGAGTTAGGTTCATGAGATGGCCACACATTCACTCCTTCCTTCATGTTTGTATATCCTTCTTCTGGCTCAGGCCAATTATAAGAAACAATAAGTTTCTCCTTCTTCTTCGTTTCCCCTTATTGCAGGGGTAGGAAACCTGCAGCCCCGAGGCCACATGTGACTCTCTAGGTCCTCTACTGTGGCCCTTTGACTGAATGCAAACTATTCAAAGGTTCCCCACCTCTGTCCTGGTGTATTCATTTCCCCCACCCTTTTCTTTCTTTTCTTAAAACCAACAAAACAGAGCAAAATTATCTTTCTTTAGACTCTGTGATTCTTTGAAGACCATGGAATTCTTAAGGAAGACTTTATTCTTCCCTTTCTATTACAACATGAGCATTTTATTATTTTTTTAATCTGCTTTCACTTCCAAATCCTCAAATTATAGTTCCTTTCTAGGTTTCT
Source organism: Notamacropus eugenii (assembly GCF_028372415.1). NCBI lineage: Eukaryota > Metazoa > Chordata > Mammalia > Diprotodontia > Macropodidae > Notamacropus > Notamacropus eugenii. The sequence goes on along the minus strand of NC_092874.1, from coordinate 334,269,458 downwards.
CTCATTTCCCATATTTGCATTTCAAAGATTCTACCTTTCTCTAGCCATTTCATTGGAAATGCTAATAGAGGACTTTAAAGTCCTTTATTTTGTTAAAGGGACTTTCCCCCCCTTATAGAATTATATTCAGTTTTGCAGGGTAAGTTATTTATAACTATAAGCCATTTCTCTTTTGCTTTTTGAAATAAATTCCAAGATTTCCTCTCCTTTAAAATAATTGCAGTATAGTCTTATGTTATCCTAACTGTGATTCCTTGATACCTAAACTCTCTAATTGATTATAAAATTTCTTGGAATTTCTGGAAACTCTGAATTTTGCCTGTGACATTCTAGTACCTTCCAATTTGTGGTTTCTTTCAGGAGGTAACTGGTATATCCTCTTTATTTTCATTTTGCCTTTGGCTATAACAGACCTGGACAGTTTTATAATTTCTTGAGCTATGGTATCTATGTTTTTTGGTTTGGTCATGCTTTTCAGTTAATCTGATTTTGTTAAATGATTTCTCCTTAACCTATTCCCTATAGTAGTTTTTTTTTTTTATGATACATAACTCACATGTTCTTCTAATTTTTGACTTTGTTCTAATACATATTATTGTCTCACAGAACCACTGGATTTTGTGCTCCATTCTATTTTTCAGGGAGCTCACTATCTCCATATGGGTGTTTTCCACCTTCTGTTCTAAGTTTTTTATTCCTTTTTTTTATACTTGAGAGCTCTAATGTCTTTTCTTTCTAATCTCTAGCTTTAGTTCCTTCATATACTCTTGGACTCTTTGTGGCCATGTCACAATTCTTTTCTTTGATGTTTTGATTATACGTACTGTGGATTTACTCTTTTAGATTTACCTCAGGAGTTTCTTTCAACTTAGAGTATTCAGAATTTTCTTCTGTTCTCTCATGTCTCCAGTTTCAATTCCCAGACTGGAACCTTGTTCCAGGGCCTGACCTACCCTATATATCTTAATGGGGTGGGCAATTTTTCTGATCCTATCCCTACTTCAGTCTGGCTACTGCCGCAGCTGCCTTGCTACTTTTCCACCCTTTTCTGCAGTCCTGGTCCAACACAGGGGAACTCAGTTCCAGAGCTGGGACCATGCCCCCACTCTCTGTTGCAATCACTGACTTCTGCCTTGGTCTCCTGGTGCCCCAATACGAGTTTTGGCCTCATCTCTGATTTTGTCTCCTTTTCCTTGCACAATCACCAAATGGAAGTTGGCTTTATACCCTGCTGGAGTCTTGACAAGCCACAACGTGATACTGGAAACCACTGATGGTTTCATGCCTTCTGGAGGGCCCCAAGGCACCTCTTACTCTGGCTCATGATCCTTGGCTCTGTCTCCTCAATCCTCTGGGAAAGCTACCAAATTTTAGAGATCATACTAGTTACAGGACTTCTGGAAGGCACTGTAGCCCACTGTTTCCTTAGGCATACCTCTACTGGCAGCTTGGCTATGTCCCCTGCTGTGGCCATAGTCTCCCAGAGGACCCACATGCACAGATGCACGGCCTGGGGCTAATTCACCTAGGTGTCCTTGCACAATGACCTGCCAGCGTGTGATTTGTGTACTTTGCTGTTGCTCCAAAAGACTAGGGCCAAGATCCCGCTGATTTCAGGCCTTGTTTACCAGACATGATAGTGGTTTCATGTTTCCCTTGTGCATGCTTCTGCTGTCTCCTTATGCAGCCCTGGACTGCATCCATTGGCGTTTTCCTTTGGTTTTATTGATGTTGGTACCCTTTTAAATCTTAGCCAGTGAATTTCTTAGGGGTGCTGGGCTCAGCACTAACGTTTCATATTGTGCACTTTACAGGAATTATGAGTTGAGCTTTGTTGGAAGATAAAGAATCTGAAAGGCAGTGATAAGGACTGAGTACATTCCTGGACAGCAATGGCCTTACCTTGTTACAAATCACAGTTAATATCGAGAGCCAAGGAAGGAATGTTGAGTTTATAGTCCAGCTTGGCTAGAATATGAAGTATAAGAAGGGCAAAGTGAAATAAGGCTAGGGAAGTTGGTTAGGGCCAATATTGTAGAGAGTTTTAAATACCAGAGCAAGAATTTGTATTTTATCTTAGAGTTACTTAAGGTTTTTAAAGAGGAGGGTGATGTGCTCACACTTAGGAATCTTGTTTCAGCAACTGTATAAAGGATGGAGACAGATTAGGAGACAAGGAGAGAACTGATGAGCACCTGAACTAAGGCGATGGCAGTGTAAATGGAGAGAAAGGACCAGATGGGAGAACTCTTGTGGAGCTAGAATTGCTAAGGCTTGACCAGTGGTTGTATGTGGGAGGTTAGAGAGAGAAAGTTCCAGATGGGAGAGCTCTTGTGGAGCTAGAATTGCTAAGGCTTGACCAATGGTTGTATGTGGGAGGTTAGAGAGAGAAAGTTCCAGATGGGAGAGCTCTTTTGGAGGTAGAATTGCTAAGGCTTGACCCATGGCTGTATATGGGAGGTTAGAGAGAGGAAAGGCAGTTAGGTGGCACAGCAGACAGCATGCTGGGCCTGGAGTCAGGAAGACCTGAGTTCAAATCTAGCCTTGGACACTTACTAGATGTGTGAGCCTGAGCAAGTCACTTAACCTGTTTGCCTCAGTTTCTTAACTGTAAAATGGGGGGGGGGGGGAGAGAATAATAGAACTGACCTCACCGGGTTGTTACAAAGATGGAATGAGATGACATTTGTAAAATGCTTGGAAACATAGCAGGTGGTCAATAAATGCTTGTTGTCTTCCCCCTAAACACTGGGGAGACACAATGTTTAAATAGCTGATGGATATATCTTGAAGGTTTGCAAAGTGCTGTATACATACATACATACATACATACACATATATGTATATACCATCTTATTTAAGCTTTACAACCACCTTGTGAGGCAGGTCCTACAGAGTTGCTTTTTATCTCCATTTTTTGGATGAGAAAATAAAGGATGAGAGAGGTTATATCCCAAAGGTAGCAGCTATCTGAGGTGGAATCTTGTCCTTGCAGAGCTTATAACCTGGAAGGGTAAGATGTCCCATAAGAAGGTAACTCTAAGACAAAAACACTACGTGAGGCCTGCACTCAAGAGGTGAAAAAAAGCTTATTCATGAGCAAGTTCCCCATATCCAGGGGAAGGTCGTAATGATTATCTGAGGCCTCAGTGTACAGACTTCATCATATTACCAACTCCAAGAGAACAGCTAGTAGGATATCAGTAGTAACCTCAAGGACTCAGCTCACTGGGATCCAGAATTATAATCTGTAGGAAGGCTAATTAATTAGAAAAGGATTTGGGGAACTTACTCATGGATAACCACCTTTCTTGTTGAGTTGTTTTCCAGTTGTGTTTAATTCTTCAGGACCTCATTTGGGATTTTCTTGGTAAAGATGCTGACGAGGTTTGCTATTTCCTCCTCCAGCTCATTTTAGAGAAGAGGAAACTGACTCAAACAGGGTTAAGTGACTTGCCCAGGGTCAATACAGTTAGTGTCTGAGGCCAGATTTGAACTCAGGAAGATGAGTCTTCCTGATTCTAGGTCTAGGTACTCTATCCACTGGGCCACCTAGCTGCCTAACACCCTTTTACTTCAATGTAATTTTAAAAAAACACATTGATCAAATCTCATGTTGGACACTGTGAGTACAACAGAAGTAGAAATAGTAAAAAAAAAAAAATGTTGAAGTAGTGAGTTTACTAAGAAGCTGAAAAAAGAAAAGAGACACCTAGTGAAACAGTCAGAAGCATCCTGAGGTTAGACTGCTGGACTTGGAGTCAGGAAGACCTCAGTTCACATCCTGCCTCTGACACATTAGTGGCGCTACCATGGGCAAGTCAATTCACCTGACTGCCTCAGTTTCCTTAACTGCAAAATGGGGATGATAATCACAGAATTCAAAAGTGGACAGTGACCTGGAGGCCACATTGTGCAACCTCATACAAGGAAGGAATGTCCTTTACAACTTGGGAGGCTCAAATGGGATAATTTATCTGCAGCAAGGTGGAATGGGTCTTCAGGGGCCATCCAATGTAGAATGCTCAGAGCTCTGGGCAACCACATGGGAGCTTTAGGGCCTGCTTTATACCATGTGTGACTCATTGACTTTGAAATCATCACCCTTATCATCATCCTCACCCTCCTCCTCCTCCTCATCATGCCAGGTAACTTGTTAAGCACTTTAAGTCACTCAGTGACTTTGGAGGCAGAAATGAATATCTTCTTCAAGAAGCAACTCCTCTCCTCAGCCTTCTTTCCCTTTCTAGTAGGCCATTCTGTGAGGTCTATTTTGAGCTGTTACCCAGAAAGAAGTTGGGGGAAGGAAACTTGGCCCTACCCTACCACTGACTCTGGTCGCTATAGGGACATAGCATTTAAAGAACACATTCTTCCTGAGCAAGATTGAACCTGAGTTTGGGCCGCCTCTTTTGTGCTGTCCTTTCCTGATTTGGGGTGAAAGATCCCCCGTGAGGCCAGTCTTGGAGGCAACCTAGTGAACTCTAAAGAACTGTAGGTCCTGGGTACCCTAGGTTTGGAGCTAAATGTTGTCAAGGGAGGATTCCCCAGCAACTACTCCAGTTCACTTGGAGATAACAGTGATAAAGAAGGAGATGGCCATTTTATCAGCAGACACTTACCAGGACCTGTTTGGATAGGGCAGAGCAGAGATAAAAATGTCACATGCCTGTTCAGCAGTCCTGCAAATTGCTTTATGTTCTGATGAGGTGTGACTGTCAGCCTCCCAGGAGATTATAACAGGAGTCATAAATCACTAAATCTTGCTTTAAGTTCATCTGTTAAGGCTGTGAGTTTAGCATTTCTTTAGTATGTTGGAATAAATTACCATCCCTCACCTGATTCATATTGTACATCGTATACCCCCTTTAGAAACTCTGGATATGAGCCATAGTCAAAGCTATAAGCAAATTCTGCCCCCCCCTTTGTGCTGGAGTTGGAGCTTCAAGGGTGTAAGAGAAAGCATTTTGCCTACCTCTCATTAGAGGCCAGGCTCCCCAGTCCTCCAGACCACAGGGAGAGGCTGAAGTACTCTACTTCCTCTGGGTCTAACATTGGTTCCTGATTGTCAAATGGTATGCAACAATTACCTTTCCCAAACATGCTACTGTAACAGTAAATCCTATAGGAGCTTGGAGAGGGATCAGTGAACTGGGGCTAGTCAGGCATGGAAGACTTCAGGAGGCTGGGCTTGAATGGAGCCTTGAAGGGGTCAGATTCGAATAGGCAGAGATGGGGATGATATGTCACATAGTGCAAAGGGATGCTCAAAGTAGAAAAGCAAAGAAATATGGAGGGCAGTGAATACAAGCTAAATGGTGAGTTGGGAAGGAGAGAGGCAAAAGGTGAGGCCAGGTAGTGACCTGCACTGGTTGCCGCTGTCCTGGCTGTAAGTCCAGCATCTTCCTTAGAATCCCCAACTACCTTATCATAGTCTTGGGATGCATCACCTTGGACCACGACTGGCCCCTCTGGGTTGTTTTGGGTTTTTCTTGGTTGGTGTTTAGTTTTGCTCTGAGTCTTCTGGGGTCAAGAAGTCCCTCTGCTTCCCACTGGGCACAAGAGGGCAAAGAAAGCACAGGGGGCTTAGTCCTCTAGCTCTGGAAAGCTCCCAACCGCTACTAACTGGCGTTTGGGAAGGAGTCTCAGGGACAACTCAGATCAGAGGACAGCTACTGCCAGGGTCCGCAGCCTTCTGCCGCCTCCTAGCGGACCGCGTCCACACAGACCCACCGAGTCTCAGTGCCTACACCTCAGCTCCAGCTCGCGTTCCAGCCTGGTCGCCTGGTCCTGTGGCCAGAAATAAGGAAAAGAGAAAGAAAAGAGAAAAAACCCCAAAAGCCACTGGTCCAGGCTGATCGGGGTCCCCGGGGACGGGAAAGAGGAGGCTGGGCCTCTCTATAGTAACTCAAAGTTGAACTTTCCGGGAACTTCTGTCTCCCACTCACTCACCCACCATCAGCCCCAGGGGTTCTGTCAAAAAAAAAAAAGGGGGGGTCCCAGACCCCAGAATTTCTCTAGGTTCAGTCCGCTTCTTAAGAGCAAAGAGAAGCTAAAATTCTGTTTGGCCGCCTGCTCTGGGACAGCAGCCGAACGCAAAGTCCCCCCGCACTCCATCTCCTCCTCCCAGACCCTTCCCCCTCTGCGCCCCTCCCAAACAATCATCACCCCCCACTAGGATCCTTGCCCCTCTGCGCCTGGCACAGCACCCCCCTCAGAGCAGGAACCTTCCCTCAGTGCCCCTCTGGCAGATCGCCTCCCCTGACTCCAGAACCCATTTCCTTCGGCTCTCCCCACCCTCACCCCAGCCCAATTTGTTTGAGTGAACTCAAACAACGCCATCCAGTAAGGCAAAGAAGTGAACCCTGCCTGGACGGAAACTGGGACTCAGTTTCCCCCTCCCAGGGCCCCAAAGGTCAGACTGAGAGAGGAGCCAGGGAAAGGAGAGCCAGTATTCCCTGGGGCGCCCCCCCCCCCCCCCCCCCCCCCCCGCCCCGCACTCAGCAGCCCAAGGCGGCCAGCCTCGGCTTGACGCACAGATGCTGGGAGGGCGTGGCGGCCGCCCTGGTTCTCTATATAAAGAAGGCGGCGGCGGCGGCGGGGAAAGCAGAGTCCAGCTTTCTTCCCTTCATAGCCGAGCCCAGCCGAGCCGAGCCTGAGTCTCTTCCCCACCGCTCGGTCGCGCTCACCTGCAGCCCCCTCTGCCTCTGCGCCCCTCACCGCCCCGGGCGTCCCGGCACCTACTAGCCTTTCCCCTTCAAGTCCTCACTTTCTCTCTCTTCCCTTCCCGTCTCCTGCCACAAATGAAACTGGCGGCGATGATCAAGAAGATGTGCCCCAGCGACTCCGAGCTGAACATCCCGGCCAAAAACTGCTACCGGATGGTCATCCTGGGCTCTTCCAAGGTGGGCAAGACGGCCATCGTGTCGCGCTTCCTAACGGGCCGCTTCGAGGACACTTACACACCCACGATCGAGGACTTCCACCGAAAGTTCTACTCCATCCGCGGGGAAGTCTATCAGCTGGACATCCTCGACACATCGGGCAACCACCCCTTTCCAGCTATTCGGCGCCTCTCCATCCTCACAGGTACGCAGAGGCTCGTGCCTCTCCTCCACCTTAAGCGTCCCCCTTAGCACCACAGGCAGCACCCCTTCTCCCCTGCCGAAGCATCTCTATCTTGTCCTTCCCTTTCCGCAAGAAGCAGTTAGTTGGCCGATCTCCGAAATCTAAACTCAGTTCGCCTTTCCCCAAAGACAAATTTATTCTCCAGAACTTGGGTCTGATGTTAAGGAATCTTGGAGGTTCGGTTTCTGTTCTCCCCTTTCCTTCCCCCCTTCCCCTATAAGGTGTGTGACTTTCTATTGCAGTCAGCCTAGAAAGAGAACTGAGGGTCCTCATCGCACCCAGAACACCCCCCACCCCCAGCTTAGGTAAAATTGTTGCTGGCTTGCTAAGTCGACTAACCATTTTTGTATCTTTCTTCCCTCCCTCTTGCAGGAGATGTCTTTATCCTGGTCTTTAGCCTGGATAACCGAGACTCCTTCGAGGAGGTGCAACGCCTTAAGCAGCAGATTTTAGACACTAAGTCTTGCCTGAAGAACAAGACCAAGCAGAACATTGAAGTGCCCCTGGTCATCTGTGGCAACAAAGGGGACAGGGACTTTTACAGAGAGGTGGAGCCCAGGGAGATCGAACAGCTGGTGGGAGATGACCCTCAGCGCTGTGCCTATTTTGAAATCTCTGCAAAGAAGAACAGCAGCCTGGACCAAATGTTCCAGGCCCTCTTCACCATGGCCAAACTGCCCAGTGAAATGAGCCCAGACCTCCATAGAAAGGTCTCAATACAGTACTGTGACATATTGCACAAGAAGGCTCTGAAGAACAAGAAACTCTTGAAAGAGGGTAGTGGAGGTGGGTCAGGAGAGGCCTATGGGATAGTGGCTCCCTTTGCCCGAAGGCCCAGTGTCCACAGTGACCTCATGTATATCCGGGAGAAAGCCATTGGAGGTAGCCAGGCCAAGGACAAAGAGCGCTGTGTCATCAGCTAGGAGCCACCCACTCCTTTTACTAAGCTAATAACTAAAACAAAGATTTTTTTTTGTTTAGAAAAAAAAAATAAGATGTTCTGGCTGACCTTTACCCTGGTGGCATGGGCTCCAGGCTGGCATCTGACCTCCAAGTCAGCTTCCCTGGGGGTACTTACCATCTGACTTTCCCCATCCTACATAATGGAGTCATGGTGGACTATGGGTGTTCTTCCTTTGGAGCATCTGAAACTTGGGAGAAGGAAAGAAATGACTTAAACTGGAGAGCCCCATCCAAGCCATGGTGGGGAAGGGGGAATGCCCATCATAGGGGGTCTTAGGAAAGGACAGAAATGTGAATAATGGGGTAGGGGGTAATGGTCTGGAAGTGTGCAACTTGTCATCTATTTTACCAGAATACCAAAAAAGGGGAGGTATTTTCTAATATAAGACTCCTGAACTGCCACAAGCATCTGGCACAAGATTCCTCTTCCCTCGGTATCAAACCTGGGATGTGGTTGAGGGTCAAAAAATCCAGACAACCCAACAAAAGCTAACTGTGTTTACATGTGTTTTCAGTGGGAAAAAAACTTGCACTTTATAGTAGATATGTTGTCATGGACATGAACAAAATCTTTTTTAAGTGTTTATATTGTGTGTGTGTGTGTGTGTGTGAAAATGTTATGGTTGTTATTTTTTTTTTTTTACCAAAATAAAATCATTACAAATGAAAAACTTGTTTTGCCTTCTTTTTCTAAATGCTGGGGGTAGGAAACTGTTTTCCACTGCTGTGGAATTTACATCTCGAGCCAGTGTTATGACTTTTGCCAGAACTCTGCTATAAAGTTCTGGCATTCTGAAAATAACATCAGCACTTTTAACAAAAAGAAAACTGCCCTCAAAAAAAGCTGCAGATAATAATTCAGAAGCAAAGACTGTCTGAAGGAATCAAAAGCAGCACAAGGCCTTGCTATTTGTGGTAACACTTCCATATGTACGAAGACCATAAAGAGCACTAGGAAAAATGAATTTCAACATCTTTATGACCAATTATTCTCCCCTGACCCTTCACATTTAATCTCTACCTCCTCCTATTTAAGTTAAATAGCCTTATCAAAGGAAAGGGGATTTCTTATTCAATTCACTTTCAAGCCATTCCAAGTAAGTTTCTAATATGCTGTGTGTAGTTGTCGGGTGCCGATTACTAATTGTATGACCTTGGACAGGTACTCAAGCTCCCTGGGCCTCTGTTTCCTCTTCTGTAAAATGAAGATCTGGATTAAACAACCTCTCTAAAATTGCTTCCAGCTTTAAATCCTATGATCTGAATATTTTCCAATATCATTCTTTCCTTTCTGACTTTTTATGGCTCCAACACTACATGAGTTGGGAGCCAAGTTCATTTCTCTGGTTCTCATGAAGGGCAATGAAAACTTTTTTTAATAAAGTAGAAATGCACAAAAGTTCACAGAGGCACAGATGTCCAACTTAGATGGTTCAACAAATATTTAATGAGTCCAAGGTTTTCAAGTAAATGAGAAGCAGTAAAAGTGTTAAGACTTGGACCCTCTGTATGTGCAAAAATCATACAGTTATGGCAGGACACAAAGGAATGATAGTAAGTAGTGGAGGTTTCAGGTCACAGTCATTAGGCTGCTACCATGTGACAAATATAACTATCCTATAAGCAGGAGTGTGTTGGTAAATGTTTAATAATCAGCTCTCAAGAAACATGCACAGGACACTTTTTAGTTTAATCTACATTGTTGACATTTTCTCCAATACTTTAAGTCTAGATAATCAACAAAGCAGTAAGTCAAACTCCATTTTTTTCTTTACATTTACCAATTTCTGAAGTGTAAAAGTTCAAGTTTAATAACATCACTGTGCCTGAATGAGGAACATTCAAAAGAGACACTGTTAAGGCCTCTGTACCTACCTTACAAAATCTAAAGAAAGAGAGACAAGAGCAGAGAGAGACAGGGAGAGTGCTGGGGAAACGGAGGGAGAGGGAGAGGGAGAGGGAGAAAAGGAGAAAGAAAACATAGCAAAAGACACAGACTTTTGATACTTTAAGTTAATTACATGTCTAAAAAAGTTACCAATACCAGACATTTTTAATAAACCCCAGAAATGGGTATTCACAGATACAGACAACAAAATTAGGTGGTAGCTGATGTAGCCAGCTCAAGCAAATCCTGATTCAAATGAATATGACATAGAGCTCCTTTCGGGGTACTCTGCCAGAGCCTTAGATTAGGCCCACATATTAATTACTATAAAATTTCCAGGAAATCATGAATTTGGTTGAGAGGTAATATGTGACATAGGGGATAGAAAGATTGCCTCAGAGCCACAAAAGGCTGGTTCAGGAGTCCCCTCTGACCCTGGTGTGACCCTGGGTGAGTCTTAATTTAACCTCATGGTGCTCTTGACACTTCTCGAAGACTAAGTTTCAGAAAAGGTTCTGCCAAGTCCTGGCAGAGTGCACTCCCTCAGCCAGGTGTTTCCTATGCCAATGAAATCACAGATCTAGTCCCTCTACTGATCCCTAAAGGATTCAGTCAGTGATAGGTCACAAGGTACAACTAGTCTAAATGGCCTTTGCTTCCCCTGATAACCCAGTCAAATTCAGAGCTCCCTCTTCTGTAGAAAGTAACCTAGAACTGCTTTCCCTCCTACACTGCACTGTCCCCTGCTGCTTCATTATACCAGACACATTCTAGCTACGGTGGGTGAGCTCTTGGCTCCTGGTAATGCAGTAAATAGATGACTGAAGTTCAACTTGCTGAAGAAAGGAACTTTTCAGACTGAACCCCTTCCAAAAAGATCTCAAAGAACACTTCCCAGCAAGCAGTAAGTGCACAGCATCCTACCAGGCACTTAACTGGATTAGCAGAGTTTAGAAACCCAAAATCCTGCTCTAAATAATATTTACTTGCTTGTCTGGAAGAGGCAGAGAAGCAACTTCAATGCCGATTTAATGGCCAAGGAAGTCGACACAAAGCTGAAGTGGTCACCCTCACAAATCTGAGGCAGGACAGGGAAAACATGAAGGCACTTGACAAATATTTGAAAAAGAGAACCCAGATGTACAACTACAGTGCCTGAGCACATTCTTAGCACTGTCCCATCTCCAAAGATGGGAGTAATCAGAACTGCCATTTAGATGAGCCTTTCAATTAAATGTGTTGGTTAATAGTCACTCATAGGAGACCAGCAAAAAACAAATTGTTGGTTTTTCTCCCAGTATAACAGTCTGAATCTGAACATCAAAGGGGTCAAGAAGCAGGGAGAGGACTTTTGCTCAACCAAAAAAATCGTTTTCCTTATGCAGTAACAGAACCACCTGCTCTCTCCATCCCAAAGGATAATTAGAGCTGATTTGGCCATCCTGGCATAATTATTTACTCTGGCACTAAAAGTGTGGCCAAATGTGCTAATTGAAGACAGCAGGGGACAATCTAACTAAGTAGCAAGAATGTGTAGGCATAGCAAGACCTGGACGGCATGAGGGCTTTGGTAGCTGCCTCACAGGTTCACTGACTGACACCCCCACTGACGCTGCTATCTTTACTGGCTCAAACAGAATGAAAACAAGCTATTTAGGGCTCTGACACTGCCACAAACACAAAAAAAAATAAAAATAAAAATCCTCCCTGTGGTGCCTCCATGCATTCAAAATTATATTCATTCTCCCAGAGTCACCCATTAATCACATTAAACCCAAGCAGCATGAGGAATAATTTGGCCAATTAATTCTATGTGAAAGTTTCACAAAACTTCCATAAATAGGAACAATATGTACCTCGTACATACTGAACACAAGCAAGGGGAAGGGAGTGTGGGATGGGAGGAGAAAGTAAAGAATATCTTCTTTCCCACTGTGTCCTCTAGTAATGCTGTCAGAACCAGAAAATGTGACAGATGGTTACTTCCCAGGAGGCAGCCATATAGTTTCAGCCCCCATGAAAGTATACTGCTCACTTCCATTAGCAGGCCTTTAATTCACAACAGAAAAATACTTGTATGCATGCCTCCAACCAGCCACAGTGACCTAACCACTGAGCACAGCCAATAAAGAAGTATGAAAAGAGCTACTCTAGAGAATGAGTAGCTGGGGTCCATACAGAACCACACCAGAGGGGAAGGGGAGGGAAGAAAAAATGTGATCTTGGCTTCTCTGGTTCAGCTTTTGTCACTTTTGTCACTGTCACAGGCCTGCTTTATTCTTTGGGGATTTCAAACATACAGAGACTTTTATATTTTTGCAAAAGTTCATTTTTGGTTCTGACTTGTTCCCGCAGACTCTGCAGCTGCTGCTGTTGCTGTTCTGGACTGGAATTGATGCCGGGCATTGCACTAATCACTTTTCGCATCTCCTGGAACTTGGTCTTGAGAGCAGTCAGCTCCTGGTGCATGTCAACGCTGTCTTTGTCCATACTGCAGAAGGCAGAAACCAAAGGTTAGCATTGAGGGCTAAGAACAAGGATGTAGTGTGTCTACACCACCATGTGGGGTGGAGCTGAATACACGCAGCAACTGAGAAATGGCAAAGTTAACTAAAATACGGAATCTGCTTCAATTTAGGACCCTCCCCATAGACACCAATATTCCCTCCCCATCAACCATGAGGTTTTAACAATCTAGCAATGGCTAAAGCCTGAAAGATTGGGGCTTTAACTTGTTACCATAAAGCTTTGTTGCTCCAAGAATGATTATCTGCTTTAAAAAAATCAATTCTGCTATTTGGATATTTTCAATAAGAATAAGGTCTCCCTTATTATTGAATAAACTCACTTAATAAAGTCAGCTGAACGCCCCTTCCTGGCTTCAGCCCAAGTTCCCTCTTAAATACTTTATTTACTTCAGTTAGCAACCAATCAAACAAGTGTTTAGGTGTCTACCATGTGCTAGGTATTACTCTAGGTTAAAATCCCATCCTCTCAAAAAACCTACATTCTATCAGGGGAGACAGCATGTATGTGTGTAAATATGTACAGAATAAATACAAAGTAGTTAGGAGGGAGTGCGCTAACAACTGGGGGGACCAGGGAAGGCTTCATGTCAAAGGTGGTGAGATGGAGTGTGAGAAACCAAGAAAAGAGCCATTTAGCTGGACTGCAGAGTGAGGGGACAGTAGTAATATATGAGGCTGGAAGGACCGGAAGGGGAAGAAGAGTAATGCATATTTTATCCTTGAGGCAACAGGGAGCCACTGGAATTTACTGAGGAGTGACATTGTCTGACAATGAAAAAAAATACTGACAGCTATGTGAAGGATGAACTGGAGTGGGGAGAGACTTGAGGCAGGGACACTAAGGCAGCCACTGAAATGGTCTAAATGAGAGGTGATAAGGGCCTGAATTAAAGTGGTAGCTCTGAGTAGAAAGAAGCAGTCAGAAAAAAGAAATGTTGGCTGGATATGTGAGAAGAGAAAGAGGAAGAAGTGAGGAGTCAGGGATAACACTAAGGCTACAAACGTGAAAGAATGGTGGTGCCTTCTACAGAAATAGGCCGCCTCCTCACCAAACACCTTACCAGCTGGACCAGAGTCCATGCCCTGGAAGATTTAACCCTTTCATCTCCAAAACTCCCTTCCCTGGTCATCTTTGCCTAAATTGGTAAGTCTCATGTGGCCCATAGTTCCAACAGTGCCTCACTCTACTCCTTAGTCATCTCTTACCAGCTGCCTAGCCACTGACCATGTAACCTGCACCGTCCTCTGCCCGTCCTCCCTTTCCAGCTGCAGAATCATAATCAAGTCAGTACTTCCATTACTACTTTTCTATGGCTCCACTCAGCACACCTTTAATTTTTATAAACTACAATATTCCTCCACGACCACCATTCCTATTCCTCTTTAAGAATTGTCTCTCCCGTCTACCCCTCTCCCCATTAGAATATAAGCTCCTAAGGGAAGAGGTGGATATGTTTTTTGCATTTGTGCCCCCAGCATTTAGCATAGTGCTCAGCACAGAGTAAGTGCTTCGTAACTGGTTTTTCATTCATTTACTCAAGTTTGAAAGAGGAGTGGGTTTGGAGGAAAATATGAGCTTTGTGTTGGACATGATGAATTTGAGATATCTTCAGGACAATCAATGTGAAATGCCCAATAGATAATTAATGACATGGTACTGAAGCTGGATATATAGATAATATTAGAGATAATAGATAGTGTTTACATAGGGCTTTAAGGTTTGTAAAGTGCTTTACAAATATGACCTCATTTGATCCTTACAACAAAGTAAGCACTACTGTTATCCCAATTTTACAGATGAAACTAAGACAGTGATTGACCCCGGTCACAAAGCTAGCATCTAAGTCTTCCTGACTCCAGGTCCAGCACTTAACTGTACCTTTTAGCTGCCTGTTATCTGCATTGAGATGATCACTCAACCCATGGGAGTTGATGAAGTCACCAAGTGAGGAAGAACAGAGAAAAGATGATGTCCAGTCGAGGGGGCAGTGATGTGAGGGAAGAGCCATCTAGCAGATCAGAGCTAGCACTATATAGCATTTTAAGCTTTGCAAAGTACTTTATATTTTAACTTATCTCAAATGAGAGAATTGGGTAGACAAGTAGGAGAAAAATCAAGAGAGTAAAATCACAGAGAAAAGAAAGTATTCATGAAGAGAGCATGGTTCGCAATGTCGAATGAAGAGGTTTAAAAAAGAATGAGGCCTGAGAAAAGACCATATTCAACAATAAGAGAAATCGCTGGCTTTCTTGTAGTCTACTCTACACTGTCTTTATCACAACTCACCTAGATCAACAGAGCTGCCTAACGAGCTGCTCATATGCATTTTTCAAAAAAATGTGTAGATAAGCTTTTGAAAACAAGCAGCTCATTCAATGAAAACTAATAGTTAATTCAATAAGCTGTTCTAAAATTAGGCCATTGAGGCAGAAAAGGGGAAAATTTGTCAATGATCATTTTTTAAAATAAAATTTCTTTCCTAGTGGGGACAGTTCAGACCAGATGGTGCTAATTCATTTTATTATTCATTTTTCCTGAGCTTACGCAGGCAGGGTAGTTTTTTTCCAAAGGTAGCATGTTACTCCCCTCTAAGTCAAATAACTGCCACTGACTATTAAGTATTTTATTGATTGTCTATATCAGTACAAGAATAGGGCTTTTATTTTAGGAACCAAGAATCATCTAATCATTTAACTACTACTGTACTCAATTTAAATAACCAACCAATGGTACATCTTACGCTAAATTCCAGGAAAAGGGCAACTGGTATTCTGGAAAATTACAAATAATTTTGAAGATTATTAAGTAGGGAGAATTTTAAACAAAAGCTTTTTTAATAAGAAGTAATCTCAACCCATATCCACAAGCAAACTCAAACTATCCCTGCTGACTACACTGTTCAGTCATGTAGTCATATCTAACTCTTCTTGAACCCAGATAAAGGTTTTCTTGGCAAAGAGAGTGGAGTAGCTTGCCATTTTCTTCCCCAGTGGATTAAGATAAACAGAAGTTAAGCAACTTGCCCATGGTCACGTAACTAGTAAATATCTGTGGCCACATCTGAAATGTGGTCTTCATAATTCTGGGCCCAGGCCACTTATCTACTGGCCATGTAGCCATTTAGTTAAGGCTAAAAAATAATGAAAGGAAAGCTGTCTACTGGGATATACCCACGAAAAGGTTTAACTAAAACTAATCTGGGAGACAAAGTATGCTCCCTCTCAGCCCAAAGAACAAGACGGTTTAATTAGGTTTGAAAATACAAATAACCGGCTAAATTATCACTAACTTGATTACTACTTACCTACTAAAGACTCTCATACGACCCTAAATTCCCCAATCTCCAAAGTCATCCAACTTCTTAGGCCACAGAGATGCTTTAAGTAAAGTAAAACAGCTCTAAAGATAATAATAACTGAATATGGTATATATTCTATATGGATGCAATACAAATATATTCTATATGAACATAATATTACATTCCATATGGATACAGAATCAATATGAAACTGTCTTATAAAGAGAGAAGCTGAACTGAAAGGAGGTCAAACAGTGTATAGAGAAGTGTTCCCCTCCACTGAAATAAGCCCCAATTGGCAGAGCCTTTCTGTAGAGTCAAAACAGCACAGAGCTCTCAGGGTGAGGAAAACACTATATTCAGGAAATGCCTCACACTCAGTGGGGTTCCTTCTAAGCTAGGACTACTTTGAAACACTCAAACAGACCAAAATAAATAAATAAATAAAAAAGCTTTTCATACGGCAGCCAATCTTCAAAAATGAACAAAAGAAGCAGTCCTTAATGGGCCTGGGCTTTTGTGCTCAAGGTTAGTCATAACTCCACCTTCAGAAAAAACGATTAGCAGAACATATGAGGGTCAAGAGAAATAGGAAGAATAAAATAAGACCAGAGTCAAGAGCACCTCAGCATCATCCCAACATTCTCCAAAAGGAAAACAGAAAACACAGCTGGTCGTTTGACAATTAGAACTGTGTTTGTTACATTAGTTCTCTTAGGAGATACTTATTTCATCCTCAAAAGCCTACCTGGTAGGAAGATACTAAAGGCATAAAGATAGGATGTACTGACGATGACTGCATACTTGGAAAAACCTACGGAATCAGCAGAGATAGTGACTGAGACAAGAGCTTCAGCAAAGCTCAAAGCTACAAAATAACTCCTCAAAATGAACTGCCTTTCTATAGAATATTAACAAAATCCAAAAGGCAGGAATACAAAGGGAAATTTCACCCCAAATAACTACACAATTCATAAATAATTTGGGGATCACTCTATTAAAGCAAACAAAAGACTTCTAAACATTCAGTTACAGAAGTGATTCTTAAAGAAATAAAGAACTTAAAAAGCTAGAGGAAAATTCAGGGTTCATGGCTGAGGGAGCCAGGCCAGTATGATAAAACTGACAATACTAACAAAGTTAACTTAAACTTTTAATGCTATACCAATCCAATTATCAAAGGAACTGTTTATAGAACATGAAAAAATAGTAATAAAATTCATTTGGAAAAAAAAAGATCTAGAATATTAAAGGAAATTGTGAAAAGAGGTATGGACAAAAGAGGAACAGCACTTTCAGACCTCAAACTATACATATAAAATATTTATATTATAAAGCAGCATTTATCAAAATTATCTCTTATTGCTTAAAAAAGATCAATGTAACTAGGTGAGAGGGAACCAGAAGCAAAAGAACTCAACAAACCAGCATTCAATCAAGTGTAAAACATACATTACTTGGGGATGAACACCCTACTTGATAAAAACCTCTGGGAAAACTGGAAAGCACTTTGGCAGAAATCAGACATAGACTAACACCTTATACCATATTCCACAATATATTTCAAATGGATATATGATCTTAACATTAAAGCTCAGATTACAATTAGATGAGAAATATACCATATATCTCAGAGCTATGGGTGCAAGATGAATTCTTAACCAAACACTGGATAGAGGAAATTACAAAAGATAAAACAGGTAACTGACTCCATGCAACTGAAAAGTTTCTGCACAGACAAATTTATTCACGTAAGACAAAAAAAGAACTGAATAGGGAAAAAAATCTTTGTAAATTTCTCTAATGAGGGTTTGATATCCAAGAAAGAGAAAGTGTGTGTGTTTATGTGCATAAAACAAAAGTCATTCCCTAACAGATAATAGATTGATAAGTGATCAAAGGATATGAACACGCAGTTCTCTCAAAAGAATTACGAACTATTAACAACCACATGAAAGAATGTTCCAGATCACTAATAATAAAGGAAAATGCAAATCAAAACAACACGGAGGTTTCATCTCATACCCTGGAAATTGGCAAAGATGACAAAATATGACAATAATCAATGCTGGAGGGGTTATAGGAAGAAAGGTAAAATGGCACATTGTTGGTGAAGCTGTTTATTGGTACAACCATTTTGGAAAATAATTTAGAATTATGAAAATAAAATGACTAAAAATGTCCATGTCCTTTGACCCAGAAATTCCATCATTAGGTTTATACTCCAAGGAGCCACTGATAAGAAAAAAGTCTCCAATACACCAAAATATTTATAGCAGCCTCTTTTTGTGATAGCAGAGAACTGAAAACAAAGTGGATTTCTACTGAATGGGGGATGGCTAAATAAACTGTGGTACATGAATGTAATGGAATATTACTAAGAAAAAGAATGTGATAAATACAGAGAAGCATGGAAAGACCTACATGAACTGATGCTGAGTGAAATAAGCAGAGCCAAGAACAATGTATACAGAAAGAATAACCATAAACACACACAAATCAAAAATGAATGTTGCAAAATTATTTTTTTTTAAAAAGCATGGTTAAAAGAAGAGATATGAGAAGACATTTCTAATCCTCCCCTTTGCATGCACATATTTCCAAGCCTTTTCAAAGTATTGATCAGTTATGCTGATTTTTTTCCTTCTTTCTTTTGTCCTAAAAATAATATTTGTTATATGGAATGGTAACTCCCATGCTGATATGGAGGGACACTCAGGAAAACCATGGTGATGTAAAAAACAAAAGACAACAATAAAAACTTATTTAAAAAAAGAAAATAGCATTTACTAAGAAACTGGGCCAATTATTTTTGTATGATAAAAGATGTACTCATCATAAAATCCAGAATTTTGATAAGTCATAAGGTTCAGGCAATGACATCCAAGAATTGTCAAAATTACTAAAATATGACTACTTTGGCACAAAAAGTTATAATCCCGGCAAGACTAAAGTTAAAGGAAAATAGTGTTTTTTATAAAAGGAGCTACAATTTGATAATTCTCTCAAATGATATCCACAAATATGTACTTTTCAAGTCACTCACTTTCTTTTTTGGGAAATGGCTGAGATGGTGACAATGGACAATGAACTGGGGTGTTTCTAGAGTACTATGGGTTGGCTGACAAGCCCCTAATGGGCAAAATACTAGTCAACTATACGGGGTTGGCCTGATGAAGTCATACTTCTGCAGCAATCCCAGCAGAGCCCCTAGCTGACCTGAACGCCCCACTCAAGTTTAGAAGAGGTACTAGTGTGTGCAGCAATAGGTCAGCAGCATCACGTTTTAAAAATCAAATCTTGCTGAGATCTCAAAGATCTTGGTGACCCACCCCAACTATACTTAGATTCATTTTAAGCCATTTGGCTTAAGATGACATTGGAGTCCTGCTAGAATATCACAGTGGACAAGGTTAGCTTTCTCTCCCATCATTCTCAAAACCAGATCAAATCTGGTGTGGCTGCCACCTTTCTAGGCACTTCCATTAGTCATGGTTAAGTGGGCTTATTTTTATGACTGAGCCAAGTAATTCACTCCAAAATACAAGGTAGGGAAAATTGCAGTATAGAATTCCAAAACTAGATATTTCAAAACTGGGGTCTGATAAGAATTTGGAACAGTATCAAAGGTTTTGAAAAGCCAATTTAAACAACTTTAAAATGTACTTCCAAACAGGCAAAGACAAGAAAAGACAGGAACAGTCAATGCTGGAGTGGCTGTAGAATGACAAGAACATAAATGCGTTATTGGTGGAGTTATTAATTGGTACAACCATTCTGGAAAGTAATCTGGAATTATGCAAAACTAAAACATCCATACCCCTAGAGATTCCACTGCTGGGCATATATTTGTCACTGACAAAAAGAAAGTCTTTTTTTATATACCAATTATTTATAGCACCACTTTTTGGGGTAGCAAAGAAGTGGAAACAAAGTAGCTGTTCACTGACTGGGAAATGATGAACCAAATTATAGTACCTGAAAATAATGGATTCTTACTGTACTATGGGAAATGACAAACATGATAAATATTAGACTTAGAAGAACTAAGTCGAGTTCTAAGTGAGGCACGCAAGGCCAGGAAAACATCATAAGCAGTAATTACAACAAAGAACAACCACCACAAAACAATCTTGGTGAAAGACTGAAAAATTAAAAAGAACAAACTTGACTTGAAAAAAAAAGACAGAAGATACCTTACCCTGCCCCTTTGCAAAGGTGGGGGGTTCAAAGGTGTGAAACACTGCATTTTATGTTAGATTTTTTTTTTTCAATGTGTTGAATGGTTTTAATGATTCTTTTCTTTAGTTTTTAGAGTTGGGGTTGTTTTTTGGGTTGCTGTTTTTTGGGGTTTTTTTAAGAGCCCAAGTATCCCTAACTTGCCCTCAGCTGGAACTGCAACACTGGTACAGAAGTTTTGACCTGCTCCATTTCCAACCTGGAATGTTTGATCAAAATCTCTAACTACAGAAGATATGATCTTCCGTTTTCCTATATTTCTTTAATTGTGGGACTTCTTATATGTAGGTCCAACTGGAGAACTGGGAAGACATGAGATCCAAGATGCTAATCAAAACCTATTTATCATGCATCTGCTTTTAAGTTTTCATAGTAATTCCTGTTAAATTAATAAGTTCCTTCCCAAAGCAGTTCCTGTTTTAGGATTTTATGTTTTTAAAAATCTATTTCCAGGTTGTCTGGATAATGATTGCTTTGTGGTTTAGGTTTAAGATCTAGTCATGCCAAGCCCACTTCCTTCCTCTTGTTTTTATTATGCCTTTTATTATTCTTGACCTTTTGTTATGCCAGCTGAATTTGTTATTGTTGCTAAACTATAAAAACTATCATCACTCTTGGGTAATCTGATTTTTACACAGAGAGATTCATCAAGCCCTTGCTAGATGTCAGACACTGTGCTATGCAACAGAGTATAAACACAAACCAGTGAAACAACCCCTGCTCTCAAGGAGCTTATGTTCTAGTGGAGATCTTAGAGTGAACTTGAGAGAGGGAAAAGGTCATGGGAGCAGTAGGTTTGGGACCTGTTGGCCAGAAAATGAAGTAGAGGCTTGGTTCAAGGTAACATAAAGCAAAAGCTCACCTGCCAGAGGCCAGAGAAAGGCAGTCCAAATTTCAGATGGAGAGGAGGTAGGGAAGAAGGCAGGAATGGAAACAGCATTATTTGAAGCTGGTGGGTAGGAAGAATTACTTAATAAAGTACAATAAAAAAGTTAATAAAGTTTAATAATATGGATCTATTTATTCTTTCTCTTCTTTGTTTTTGTAAATGATTGATCAGAGTATGGAAGTTATTTGCTCATTAACTGCTTGACAGAAATCACTGGTAAATCATTTGGTCCAGGATTTTTTTTTCGTTTTTCCCCCTTTTGGAGTTTAACTTATGGTTTGCCCAATTTCTCTTTCTGCCGCAGGATGTGATGGGTTTCCTCTCATTTGATTTCCTCAAGCAAATGCTGGATGATTATTTGGCAGAGATAGTGTACCAAGAGGTAGAGGTTGAACTAGATAGCTTCTGAATCCCTTCCAATTTTGATGATTCTGTGATCTTACAATCGAAAGAACTATAACTTCAGAATTGTACATTTACAGATGAAGGAACTGAGATCAAGAGAATTTAAGTGACAACCCAAAGTCACACTTGTAGTATGAAGCAGAGCCCTGATTTGAACTAAGGTCTTCTGAATTTAAATACAGTGTGATTTCTACTTAATGAGTACAATTTTCAAAAAGAATATTGAAATGGGATCCCCCTCCCTTTTTTGTTCTGTATTCTCTAAAGAAAGCATGGATAAATAAATCATGAATTTTTTCATTCATTCAATAAATATTTACTGAGCATCTGCTATATGCAAAATATCATGTTACGGGATAACACAGAATTGATTATCTTGTATAAGAGATAACAGATGCATATTAATAAAATACAATGCAAGAAATTATATGCAATAGAAAACTCAAAATTGGAAGGAACTTATGTAGACCAAACCTCTTATAGGGAACAAGTCACAGAGAGTCTAAATAATCTGTCCACAGCTGTACAGCAATTTAACTGAGCTAGGAGAATCCAGGTCATCAGACTTGGGGGTCACATAACAATGAAAGCACAAAGGATGAAGCACCACTTTTGGATCAAGGAAGTTTTTACACAAAGTCCTATTCCACTGCCTCATTTTGTATGTATATGGATCCTAGTTTCTCAAAGGTAATGAGAGGTTAAGTGAAGGCATTAGCAAGTTTTCTATTCTGGAAAAGCAATAGGTTGAATCTGCTTTCCAAGAACCAGGTACTTGGTGACAAATTTTTTGGCAATGGAAAATCATAAGACAAAGAAAAATACAAAAAGGCCCTCAGTCCTATGTGGTCTTCCTTTTATTTCTACAGTAATAGCAGTAATGTGTCAGAAAAAGAGAAAGAGGGAGCACAAGTCTTAGATCATCCATAAATTTCAACCTGGCTGTTAGTACTCTAAATGTGAGTTTCTTGTCCAATGAGCAGTGGACATGAAAATTCCTATTTTTAAAATTGCAATTATCACAACATATTCCTGAAACAACTGAACTGTATCAATCATAAACTTCCCATTATAAATAACACCAGAAGAAATGAGAAGTTACAATTAAATAAAGGATGATTTTCCCAAATACTTCTTGAAGGGGTAAATAAAGGGATTAGCAGAATTGGTTTTATTGTGAACCCAAAGGCAAGAAGACACATTATTTCCTGATACATTTGTCCATCTTGTATTTCAGTACTCATGATACTATTTGCAAAAAGGCCTCTGTGGAAATAACTGCAGCTCATGTACCAACACTTGTCATGAAAGATGACAGAGTAAAGAAATTCTCTTAAGAATTTGATAAAATTCTCCAGATTAAAATTAACATCTTCAGTGACACTCAATGGCCTCAATGCAAAGATGGCCAAAAATTTATTAGAAAAAATGTATCAATAAAAAGATGTGAGAGGGACTGATGACTTGTAGGCCACACAGAAGTCTAGGGGTAGGCATGGATGAGTTACATTCTGAATCCTTGGATGAAAACAACCAAATCTTTGACTGGTTCAAAGATTTATATGAATGTGTATATATATATATGAGTATATATTTATATAAGTAGGAATATTATAGGAGTACATGAGTAGACATCATCAAGAAAGCCATTGTGGAAGAGGTCATCATATGAACTTAAAGAGATGAATATAATTTTGATAGACTAAAATGGGATTGGGAGATACAACATAGGCAAACAGTAACAGGGAGAAATCTGACCACTTGCAGAAAAAGTCCTCAAAATCCATAATGGTTATGGTTTTAGGCTGAAGTTGGGGAATAACAGGACATGGGATGGAAAGAATGGAAAAATCACAGAATTTTAGAACTAGAAGGAACCTTAGAGATTTTCTAACCCAACCCTTTCATCTTACAGGGAATGAAATGGAGGTCAGGTGAAGCTAAGTCACCCTACTAGTTAATCACAGACCTGAGATTAGAAGATAGGTTTTCGGTGCTCTCTACACGATACTTTGCAGCCTTTCCCAGTCTGGGGCTAGTACAAAGGATGGGAAGGGGATTTAAATACTTGGTATAAATAATTATAACAATAGATGTGAAAGCCTATACAAATACAAGATGCTACATTATCTCATTTGATCCTTCCAATTCTGATTGCCAGAGAAGAAAACAAGAAAAGGGAAGTTGAATGATTTGCCCAATGAGGGGGTACTGAGCCTAGAATTCATGTCTGGGAATTCGGGGTGTGTGGGAGGGGAAGTGATCAAAAAAAGTAAAAGATGAACGCAACAAGAATCGGGAGAGAAAAGTTAGAACCCTGGAACATTAGAACCAAAAGGGATTTTAGACATTTTCTAATCTAATCCCTTGATTGGGCAAAGAAAGAAACTTAGACCCAGAATGTAAGGGACTAGAAACTTTTAGGTTTTCTAACTTCTCCTACACACTCTTTCCAATGAGGGCCACCTCCAGTCATCCTGATCTCTATTTTGCCCCTGGATCCAGACTGCTCTGGAGGAGCAGTGAGGTGGCAGAGGAGGTGACTCTGCACAGCCCTCTCTCACCTACATCTAATTCACCTGTATGTCATGGCATCACTTCCCTGATGTCATGGTCCTCTTGCAGGACAAAGGACAAACAACTCTTTCCAATACTCTGATCTGTCTGGGATTTGATAGGGGATGAGCAAGTGGTACCAACTGTGTACAGCTCAGATATTGCGGAGAGATGAAAAAAAGAAAGGTACTCATGCTCATGGCCCCTCTTTCAGTTCTGTGATGCAGGCCACCCTGCTCCTCTCCTCATTAATTAACAGAAAGTATAAAGACATACGTTTATTACACTGGGTCAACTTCAACACCTAGGGGCACTAAGGGCTGGTAGTCCACCATGACATCAACTTCAAAGCTTAGGAATTCCTGACCCCAAAATATCACACTAGGTCTTCCTTCCCTCTGAAATGATCTTCCACTGACCACCTCTACATCTTGTATGCGTAGTCTTTTGGCATGCTGTCTCCTCCATTAGAATGAGAGCTCCTTAAAGGCAGGGACTGTGTTTTTTCGCCTTTCTTTGAATCTCCAGCTCCAGCACACAGTGCCTGGCTTAGACAGTAAGCACTTACTAGATGCCTGCTGCTTCATCGCAGTAGCTGGATGACACAGTAAGTGCCTAATAAATGCTTGCTGACTGTCATAAGAGGGATCCTTGGACATCGCTCAAATCCAAGCCCTTCCCCTTACACGGGGCACTCGGGTCTACCGGGCAGGGCTGATCTCTGCATTGGACCCTGGGCTCCTGATCCACCTGAGGCAGCCGGAGCCATCACGGGTTCACCTCATCTCTTTGCCATGGCAACGTGTACTCTGCAAAGAGCCCATCCTCGGGGGACTCCGCAGATGCGCAGAACTTACCTGAGATGCGAAGGAGCACGTCACCCCCGGGCAGTTAATCGTGGGGATGTGGAGGAAGGGGGAAGAGAGGAGGAGAAAGGAGGAGGGGAGAGGGAGGGGGAGAGGGGAAAGGAGGAGGGGAAAAGGAGGAGGGGAGAAGGGGAAGGGGAGAAGGGGGAGGGGAGGAGAAAGGAGGAGGGAAGAGGGAGGAGGGGAGAGGGGAGGGGAGAGGGGGAAAGGGGAGGGGGCAAGGGGAGGGGCGAGCGCGGAGAGCACGTTACCATTTGATGACGTCATGGACCAAAGGCAGGAAAGAGTAGGTCTCCTCCTCCTTGAGGCCCGGGGGCGGCGGGGGCTGAAGAGAAACCGACGCCGGAGGCTGCGCCTGGGATGGCTGCTGCTGCGGCTGCGGCGGGGGCTGGGGAGCGGGCAGGGGCTTCTGCTCCTGCAGCGGCGGCTCCTGCGGCTGCGCCAGCGTCTCCTCCGCCGGCCTCCCGGAGACCACGCCGACGGAGGCCATGGCCGGTGGGCCGGCGGACCCGGCGCTCGGTCGATTATCGCCGGGGCCTGGGCGGGAGTCGCTTCCTTTAGACGTCACTGGGCGCGCCGCACCGGGGCGAGCTGGGTACGGGAGAGGCCGCGAGCCACCGAGCAGTCCGCCGCCCCGCCCCCTCCTGCGCTTCTTAGTGCGCATGTCAGGAGTGTGTGGCGGGGCTGAGGAGGGGCGAAGCGAGATGAAGGCGAGGCGGAGCGAGGCGGGACCAGGCGGGGCGGGGCGGGGGAATGGAATTGGCTGTTGCTAAGCAACGGCGTAAGCCTGTTAGCGAAAGCTCTTCCCTTCTCACCAGTCAATCAACCATTATTAAGCGCGCACTATATGCCAGACTGCGTGCTGTGTGCCCGGAATACAAAAAAGAGACAAAAGACTGCCCCTGCCCTGGAGGAGTTTACCATCTAGTGGGGGAGAAAACATACAAATGCAAAGCAAGATAGACACAGGATAAATAGGAAATGACAGAAAGCAGACGCTGGAATTGAGGGGTGGGGGAAGGCTTCCTGTAGACGGTGGGACTTTAGTTGGGATTTAAAGGGTTCTGGGAACAGAGGAGAGAGAGAGAGAGAGCATCCCTGGTGTGGGAGACAGCCTGGAGCCAAGAAAAGGAGACTAGGGGAATAGTCAAGAGGCCAGGGTCACTGGATTGAAAAGTATGTGTTGGAAAGCAAGGTGTAAGAAGACTGGAAAAATAGGAAGGGGGTAGGTTATGAAGGCCTTTGAATGCTGAATGGAGAATGGACTTGAGGCTGGCCGACCCACCAGCAGGATTTTGCATATACTGCATATAATAAGGTATAATGAGGTCCTATACCAGAGTGGTAACAGTATCAGAGGAGAGAAGAGATGTTGCAAAGGTGAAATCGACATGCTTTGGGTATGAGGAGCTGAGAGATAATGAGGAAACCAGGACGACTCCTAGGGTTTCCAGCCTGAGGGGCTGGCAGGATGGTACTGTCCTCTACAATAATAGGAAGGGTTTAGGGGGAAAGATAATGAGTTCTGTTTTGGACATATTGAGTATAAGATGTCTGCTGGACATCCAGTTCAAAATGTCAGAAAGAATTGGAGGTCAGGAAAGAGGTTGGGGTAGGGTAAGTAGATTTCAGAATCATCAGGATAGAGATTAAGTCCTTGGGATCTAATGAAATCACCAGGTAAAGTAGTATGGAGGGAGAGAAAAAGAGGGTCCAGGATGGAACCCTGAGGGCCTGCTGTGGTTAGAGGATCCAGCCAAGGAAACTGATAAGGAGCTGTCAGATTTGGCTTCATGGGGTGGGGGGGTGGGAGGGGAGCGGGGGGTGCTGATACGTATTTAAAGACAAACTCTCAAAAAAAGTACATTATATACTCACTTTTAAGTTTAATCTGTTCATCACCTTCATAGGTCTAGATAATCAACAAAACAATAAATTAAAATCTAATTTATAGCTTTTGCTGATTACCAAAGTGTAAGTTTAACAACAGGCTCTCAGTAGTATACCACTGGGATTGATTAGGTCTCACTCTAGCCTTCCCTGAGGCATTTGTCAAAATCTCATACCTCACCTTGCCTGAGGTCTATCCTTTTGGAAGGATTGACTTTCTTTTGGGAGGACCAAGGTTCTCCAGGGAATGGGACTAAAGATCATTGACCTTAGGGTTCCTAAATGCTGGGGGGGAGGGGGGGAAGGTAGAAATGGAGATGGGATTGGGAGACAAAATTTCTCTCCCTTAGGCTGGTGAGCCTGAAATTCACACCTACCTACCCCCTCCATCCCTCTTTCCCATACTACCTTTCTGCACATTTGCTCTTCTTTTCCCCTCACTGTCAATTTAAGCCTTCAAAACTAGATTCCAAACCTACCTCCAGGAAACATTTCAGTCAATCTTAAGCACCTACCACTTAAGCATAGCATTAAGTTCTGAGAATACAAAGAATAACAAAAGACGGTTTTCTGCCTCATGGAGATTCCAGTCACAAACAACTACGTACAAACTAACTATATACAGGATAAATTGAACATGATCAATAGAAGGCATTAGAATTAAGGAGAACCTAGAAGATGAAATTTTAAGTGGAAGCTGAAAAAAGATAGGGAGGTCAAGATAGAGAGATAAGGAGGGACAATGCTCCAAGCATGGGGACAAGCAGGAAAAATACCTGGAGTCTGGAGATGGATTGTCTTTTTCAAAGAACGGCAAGGAAGCTAGTGTCACTGGATCTCAGAGTACAGAGAGTATAAGGTAGAAGAAGACTGGAAAGGACAGAGGCAGGGGCAGGAAACAATTGACTTCCACCAACATTTATTTAAGTCTGCTATTTACTACAGACATTTAAATGGCTCGGTGCGCTGGACCTAGACTCAGAAAAACCTGAATTCAAATTTGGCCTCAGACACTTCCTAGCTGTGTGACCCTGGCTGTATCACTTAACCCTGCTTGCCTCAGTTTCCTCATCTGTAAAATGAGCTAGACAAGAAAATGACAAACCATTCTGGTATCCCTGCCAGGAAAACCCCATGGATAGTGTTTGTGTGCTATGGTCCATGGGGTCACTAAGAGTCGGACTCGACCGAACAAAAACTATTTACTATGTGTAAGGAACTATGTTAGACACTGGGGATACAAAACTGAGGAATACAAAATCCTTTTCTTGAGGCATACAGGCACACATATATGTATGCGTAAATGCATACATACAGGTTCTACTGGGGTAAGGGAAAATGAATGACATAGTTCCCTGTTGCTTTTAGGATAAAGTATAAAATAATTTTTAAACTAGCAGGGACTTTAGAGAAACCTTCTGATCTAGTTCCCTCATTTTGCAGATACAGAAACTGAGGCCCAGGTCACATAAGTAGTACAGAGAAGACCCAAGCCGAACCCCCAGGTGTCTGTCTGACAGCAGATGTAGGACTCTTTTCCCTGAACCATGTTGCCTTCACCTTGCATATAAAATTCTCCACCGCCTGTCTCCTCTCTACCTCTGTTTCGTTCCATATCATTCTCCAGAACTCTCAGTCAAAAGGAGCTACTGTTTCCTCTGTGATATAACAGCTCTATGACCTTACTCTAATCAACATAGTATTAACAAGCAGCATTTGTATGACATTTTTAAGATTAAGCATTTTACAGATACTTCATTTTATCCTTACAACAACTCTGGAGGTAAGTGCTGTTACTGTCTCCATTTTATTTTATTTTTTATTCTGAACTTAAGAAATAAAATAAGCATTTCTTTAACAAAGTCGAATAGTAGCAAAAAAAAAAAAAGCATTGCACATGAAACTGCAAATCTATTATGCACAACTTGCTTTTCCTTTAAAGTGCATATTAAAGTTATTATGTAACTTTCTTTTTTCTCCCTACCATTGGACACAAATATGTATATATGTGTAAATGCGTACTATCCATACTTCTATTTATCAATTCTTTCTCTGGATGCAGACAGCACCTTCCTCCACAGGTCCTTTGTAGTTAAACTATCCCCATTTTATAGATGAGAACACGGAGGCAGGCATCCTAATAACTTGCCCAGGACATGCTGCTAGTAAGTATCTGGAGACAGGTTTCTAATTTAGATCTTCCTGGCTCCAAGCCCAGTACCCCCATGCCCTGGGATGGGGCTAGGGTCTAAGCATTACCACTGGCCCCCTATACTTGGCTCTGCCCTGGTGGGGCCTGACTCTTGGACTATATCAGATCAAGTGTTTCTCAATCATTCCCCACCCCCATGCTAAGGACTAAGCACTTTTCCCCTGTTCTCCAAGCCCAAGTGTTGCCTCTGTCTTGGCATTGCCAATGCTGGCTCATAACTCTGTGCCCCTATGCCAGGCCAAGTGTTTCCTCTGCATTCCCACTCCCCATGCCTTACATAAATGCTCATACTTTGTAAGGCAGTTTTAGGAAAACTTTAACACTTCCTTTACACTCTTTCTTTGCACCTTGTAGGGCTGTAACAAAACTTTTAACACCTTCTGTACAAATAGTAAACACTTAATAAACAGTGAATAAACAAATGAATCTGAGGTTCCTACCATCTCCCAAATTCTCTAGGATTCTAAATACCACAATTATCTTTCATTTAATTCAGAATACAATGTGAGATACACTAATCCAGTGATACATGCCTTATAACTTACAAGCAAAAATGGGTTTCAGAAAATGCTCTGAAACACTATTAATCAGAGAAATGCAAGTTAAAACAACTCTATACCACCTCACACCTCAACCTCACATCAACAAAATGTTGGATTTTGGGGGGGATGTGGGAAAACTGGGACACTAATGCCCTGGAGTGGAGTTGTGAACTGATCCAACCATTCTGGAGAGCAATTTGGAACTATGCTCAAAGGGCTACAAAAATGTGCATACCCTTTGACCCAGCAATACTGCTGCCAAGTCTATATCCCAAAGACATCCAAAAAAATGGAAAAGTACCTATTTGTACAAAAAAAATATTTATACCAGCTCTTTTTGTTGTGGCTAAGAATTGGAAACCAAAAGGATACCCAGCAATTGGGGAATGGCTAAGCAAACCCTGGTATATGATTGTAATGGAATAGCTTTGTGCTATAAGAAATGACAGGCAGGATGATTTCAGAAAAACCTAGAAAGTCTTACATGGACTGATGCAAAGTGAAGTGAACAGAACCAGGAGAACACTGAAATTGTATTAAGTCCTTATGAATGCAATATATTATATTCTAAAAAAAATAATATAATTAGGAATAAGGTTTTGACTTCATTACCTTGCATGCAGGTGTCAAATACTGTAAGTGCAGCCATTTGCTTTGGAAAAGCTGAAATAGCCATGACACGTTTGTTTCTGGATATTTCTATTTACCCTGAATGTCAAAAGTTTTAAAATGCCGTTTTTTTCTCCATAAATTTGTTATTGTACAGGGGAGTACATTGAGCTACAAATGTCAGAAAGTTAATAATTTTTCACAATTTTTGAAGTCTGCATTATTAAGGACTAAGGATTTTCCCCATCTTCCATTAAAATGTCTGTCAATATCCAAGTTTTGAACTTCCAAAGTATTAAGGTAGAATTTACACCATTAATGACTATGAATAGATTATGATTGTATGTCTTTAAACAATTTGTTTCTCTTACATGGAGACCACAAGTGGCATTTCTGTGGTCAGGGAAGAATTGTTAGTACTGTTGTGGGGACTTTACATCAAAGCTATGTTCCTGTTCATGATTCTTTCATCTTCATGACATTCAGACCCAAGGCAGATTGAGGAATGTGTTAGACACTCTGATGTTGCATGGATTTTTTTAAAAGGTATATTTTTTTATTATTTTTATTTTTTTCTATTTTATACACCACTTCCTCCCTGCCCCCACCCCAACTCCCGCCAAGGCTACAATTAAGTGTGGATATATTTATATATAGATATATAGATACACATATACTTATATATACATATATAGATATATACTTTCCCTAACAAATTTTACTTCTGATCTTTGTTTTTCATTTGTGTCTATATCTTATTTCCTATCCCTCCTAACTCCTATTTACTTCTTCTTTACTTCTATTCTCTACCTTGGTCTCCTGTTACTTAACCTAGCCCCCTTCCAAGAATCCCTCCCTTGTCCTCCCGTTCCCATTAATCTAAACACCCTTGTATTCCCTTAATCTATTCCCTCACCCTTCCCTCTAGAGATCCCTGCCTTATCCTCTTTCCCTTCCCTATTCCCTTAGAGTTTTATTTCTCTCTGAATTTAGAAGACTTTTATACTCTTCTAGATATATATGTATTGTTCCCTCTTGAACCCATTCCCAATCAAAGCAGGTTTCCAGAATTAACAACCTCCTCCCCATCTAATTCCTCTATGTTGATTCTTCTTCTCTCACATCATGTGTATAAAATAATTATTCTTTTTAGCTGTTTCTAAATGATTTTGCTTTTTAAAATTATATCATGCTCAGATCTACCCCAGCCTTTCTTACAAAGTACCCAATTACTAATGACAATTTGAGGCATACATTTTGTACACGTAAAAGGTAAACAGTCCATCTTTATTGAGTCCCTTGTAATTTTTGGTATGTACCTTATATTTTTCTTGGCTCTTGTATGCAAAATCGTCTATTAAGTTCAAGTTGGGTTTTTTTTGTTTTTTGTTTTTAACATTTCTGAAGTCTGAAAATTCATTTAATATCCTTTTTTTTTCATTCAGTATTATCCTTAGTTTTACTGGCTATTAAATTTCCAGCTGGAACTCCAGTTCATTTGCTCTTCATTATATAGTGTTCCAAGACCTGCAGTCTATTTATTAGTATCACCACTGCTAGGTCTTGTGTGATTCTAATTGTGGCACTGCCATGTTTAAATTGGTTTTTCCTTATTGCTCGTGATGTTTTATCCTTGAGCTGGGGGTTTCAGAATTTGACTATAATATTCCTATGGCTTTTCCTTCTAGGATCTCTTGCAGTTGGTGATCAGTGGATTTTTCTACTTTCTTCTCTTGTTCTAATGTTTCAGGACAATTTTCTTTAATTATTTCTTATGTTGTATCAAGATTCTTTATTGGATCATAGCTTTCAGGTAGTCCAATTATTCTTGTTTTCTCTTCTTGATCTGTTCTCTAGATCAGTTGTTTTTTTTATGACATGTTTCATATTCTCTTTTATTTTTCATTCTTTATATTTTGTTTTATTATTTCTTGATCTCTTATAGTTTTTCTGGCTTCCCCTTGCCCAATTCTGATTTTCAACAAGTCATTTTCTTCCTTAAGATTCTAATTTCCTGGGGGGGCCGGAGACAAGATGGTGGGGTAGAAAGACGCATATACACATAGCTCCGAACCCACAACCCATAGAACATCGGTTAAAAGGAACTCACGGCGAATTCTGGAGTAGTAGAGGCCACAGCACAGTGGAGCAAAGGAGATTTCTGTTCCAGAGGGACCTACA
Organism: Notamacropus eugenii; assembly: GCF_028372415.1. Taxonomy (NCBI): domain Eukaryota; kingdom Metazoa; phylum Chordata; class Mammalia; order Diprotodontia; family Macropodidae; genus Notamacropus; species Notamacropus eugenii. The sequence continues at coordinate 334,237,263 of NC_092874.1, read as the reverse complement.
AACCTCTCTCAAAAGGTCCATCGGGCTGTGGACGCGGAGCCTAACCCAGGCCTGCCGCGGCACGGAGAGGAGCAGATCTGAGCGGGTTTCAGGGACGGGATCTCCAGCGGCCGCGCGGGTCCCTCCACCCACAGGTGACGGGGGTCAGTGAGAGGGTCTTCTTGGCAGGTCGAGAGGGGAGTGGGGTGCCCCCATAACTCAGGCCCCCTCGGGAGGCAGTAGCTGATGCAGCGGCAGACCAGGGCTCCACAAGCAGGCAGGAGCCTGGGTCCATTGTTGAAGGTCTCTGCATAAACCCCCTGAGGGAACTGAGCCCGAGAGGCGGCCCTGCCCTGACCTGAGTACCTGAACTTAATCTCACTCTGAATAGCAACCCCGCCCCTGCGGAAGCCATAAGGCTGGGAAGCAGCATTTGAATCTCAGACCCCAAGCTCTGGCTGGGAGGATCAGGAGGTGAGGTGGGTGTGAGGAGAATATTCAGAGGTCAAGTCACTGGCTGGGAAAATGCCCAGAAAAGGGAAAAGAAATAAGAATATAGAAGGTTACTTCCTTGGTGAACAGGCATCTCCTCCCTTTCCTTCTGATGAGGAAGAACAGTGCTTACCATCAGGCAAAGATATAGAAGTCAAGGCCTCTGTATCCCAAACATCCAGACTAAATATTCTGTGGGCTCAGGCCATGGAAGAGCTCAAAAAGGATTTTGAAAATCAACTTAGAGAGGTGGAGGAAAAGCTGGGAAGAGAAATGAGAGATATGCAGTCAAAGCATGAACAGCAGGTCAGCACCCTGCTAAAGGAGACCCAAAAAAATGCTGAAGAAAATAACACCTTGAACAACAGGCTAACTCAATTGGCAAATGAGGTTCAAAAAGCCAATGAGGAGAAGAATGCTTTCAAAAGCAGAATTAGCCAAATGGAAAAGGAGATTCAAAAGCTCACTGAAGAAAATAGTTCGTTCAAAATTAGAATGGAACAGATGGAGGCTAATGACTTTATGAGAAACCAAGAAAGATTCTAATTTCCTAATTAGTTGATTTTTCATAATCTTCTCATTTTCCTTGAATTGTTCTTTCTTTGTTGTTTTTTCTCAATCTCTCTCATTTGATTTGTCTTTTAAGAATTCTTCTGTGAATTCTTTTTGAGCAGGTAACCATTTGGTGCTACTCTTTAGGGGTAGAAGAGGATTTCTTTGCTTCAATATTCTCTGAAGATGAGCCCTGAGCTTTTCTATTCCCATAGTAACTCTCTATGGTTGAATTTTTTCTCTTTTGCTTATGCATTTTTTTTTATTTGTAGTAACTCAGTTTTTATGATCACCTCTAGTCCTGGGGTGTGTGAGATGGTGCCTCTGGCCTCAGATCCTCTGACAGTTCCCCTCTGGCTTGGACCTGCAGCCAAGACCTCCAGCCTACTGTAAGTGCCTGCAGCCAGTGGTGTCCCTACCCCACTGCTTCTGCACTCATCAGAGGTGTGCTGGTTCTTTCTTGCCCAAGCCAATCTCTGCAGCACAGCTGGGACCTTGTCAGCAGAGGTTCCTTTAATCTTCTCCCACTCATACACCCAGTACTCCTCATTGTCCCAAGGGTAAAAGAGGCAGCCTCCCAACCCTGCTAACTCCAGGGTTTGCTGCTTGTTGTTTAAGCAGAACCTAGGACCTAACCTGAAGGTATTTATTCTTCACATGGATCACACTTCCTCCTGGAACTTTTCTTCAGATCTCTGATTGTCCCAGGAGGACCCCTGTTCTGCCCCTGCTCTTCTTTATTTTTACTGCTTAGTATTCACCTGAGGTACTATTTCATGTCTTGTGGGGGAAAATCTTGCGAGCTTGGAATTTTCTGACCCACTCCACCATCTTCCTAGAATCCTCTAAAGGTATATTTTAAAAGAAAAGCAAGCTATACATCAGGGAGACTTTCTATTTCATGAGCAATCATCTCTTTTTTATCGATTATGATGTATATGGAAATGCCCATTTATATAGTGTGTAAGTTCCAAATTAAAAAAAAAATTAAATAAGCATTAACTGATCATTCACACTGAAGGTGGTTTAACATACTAGGAAACAACTTTTATAAAAATGCCTTTTATTATCAACTTCACCAACAACACATATGAATAATTTTATGTAGTAGGAAACCAAAAAAAGACTGTATATGAAACATTACAAAAATGTTTACATTTATATTGTTTATTAAATTAACATAATTAAATTGAATACAACAAAACCACCTTCCTTGTGTATTTCCTCTTAGACCAAACTTTCCACTCTCTTTTGTGTATTTTTAAAATGTTGCACTGCTCTGTTCCTTTTTCCTTTTTAAAAAAATCATCCACATATGAATGTAATGGAATACTATTGTGCTAAAGGAATATGAACAGGAAGACTTCAGAGAAGCCTGGAAAGACTTGTATGAACTGATGCTGAGTGAAAGGAGCAGAACCAGGAGAACACTGTACACAGCAACAACCACAGTGTGAGAGGAATTTTTCTGGTAGACTTGGTACTTCATTGCAATGCAAGGAGTTAAAAAATTCCCAGTGGACTCGAGGCGAAATGCCTTCCACATCCTGAGAAAGAACTATGGAATTTGATCGCAGAATGAAGCAGACCATTTTCTTTTGTATTATGTTTTGTTTTATTTTGTTTTATGATTTCTCTCATTCATTTTAATTCTTCTATGCAACATGACTAAGGTGAAAATGTATTTAATAGGAATGTATGTGTAGAACCTATATTAAATTGTATGCCGCCTCAGGAAGGGAGTGGAGAGGGAGGGGGAGGGAGGGGAAAAAAATCTAAGATATGTGGAAGTGATTGTAGAACACTGAAAACAAATAAAATAATTTTTAAAAAGAAATTAAAATAACTTAGAAAAGAAAATTAAATATAAATTTTTTAAAAATCACCAATCAATTAGTCACTCTGTCTCCACTAACTAGATGCCATCCCTTGTAACCAATAAGTATTAAAAGAAATCACTTTGGCTATGTCTATAAATCCATGTCTCTTTCTAAATGAAGTTCTAAAAATCATGCCTCAGTATCAGTCTTGTAAAGTTTTGATTGATCACTGCATTGATCAGAGTTCTGAAAAGGTGTTTTCCTTTATGTTGTTATGGTTATCACATATTGGTTCTGTTCACTTCACTTTGCGTTAGTTCATACAAGTCTTCCTAGTTTTCCTGAATCCATCATCACACAGAACAGGCACTTAATAAACGCTTATTGATTGACTATTCAACATTTCCCATAACCAATAATATTCAGTTGCATTCATACACCAGAGCTTATTCATACACCAGAGCTTATTCATCCTGTTCTCCAGTTGATGAGTGTAACACCAATGCAATACCCATAGCAGCTGCTATAATACACATGCATATTTCCAGGGTAAATTTACAAAATAGAATCATCTCTCTTCCTTAGACGCAAAACCAAAATATTTATTTGGGACATCATGGTACTTATCAATAATGCAAGGAGCAGTAGACATCTTAAGTCTTCTTTTTGTCAGGCTTCCCTACAAAAACAAGGTCCCCTAGACAAATTCCTCCCTCTATCCACTCAAAGCCTATTCTCTCTCTCTCTCTCTCTCTCTCTCTCTCTCTCTCTCTCTCTCTCTCTCTCCCTCTCTCTCTCTCTCTCTCTCTCAGCTCCTCCTAGTCTGAGCTGGATATGACCCAGGCTCTATGTGGTAGGCCTATAAATGGCCAGGGAAGATCTTCCTATTCTATTAATGTTACAATGAGTCTGCCAAAAGGTATTGTAAGATCAAAACTTATGAACAACTTAATAATTTTTTTGTTATTATAATCTCCCATCCAAGCCTAAAATGCTTTCCTAGGTATTCCTACATCCTGAAGACTAGCCCTTTGGCATTTTGCTGAGTGTTGGAGGGACTGGGGGGCTTACATCATTTTTAGTCAGCTGGAAGCTCTTCAGAGTAAGTAGGGAAAGCAGTTTTATCCTGAACCACAAGAGCATTGCATCCCTACTCTACCAATATTTGGTTAATGGTACTTGAGAATTTAATGAAGGACTGAGTGTTCACCTGCTCTTCTTTTTGCTCCTCACAAAGGCAGAAATTGAAATCTTCCATGGAAACTAGATGAGACAGATCCCAGCAGATATCTATCTAGACTTTCCACAGAAAGACTAGCCATTTTATTTTACACACAAGGATCTATATTTATATTGCATATGAGTTGGGAGAATGAATCCAAAATGTGACTACAATATGATCCCATATTACTTTCTGGAATTATTGGGGCAATTCACAGCAACGGAAGCAGTGCCTATCCTCTTATAGCCTCTAAAAATTTCCATTTCCCTTTTGTAGTGGGGTTGAATTGGCATATAGGGACCATCTCATGGTGTATGCTCAAAGTTGCCATTTTTTGTTCCAATTGACCATATGGGAGTTTGGGTCCTTCTACAGGCCTTGCATGAATATTGGCTGAGCATCATGCTGGTTTTATGTGGAGGGGGAGTGGGGTGCTAAATGTTGGAAAGAAGTGGTTAGCCTATCTAAGCATGACCATGATTCCTGTGTGAAAGTCAAGGCCACCTCTTCCCTCCTTTTCCCCTTCTTCCTCTTGCCCCTCACTCTATCTTTCATGGCCTCTCCAGAGACTCTACCCCTTGTCTTTCATCCCCTGCTGCAGCTGCAGTGGGGCTGCTCTTTTAAGGAGAGAAACTAGGAGGCTCTTTATATGCATTACCATTTGAAGCTACAGGTTAAACATATATTTTAAAGGAAGAGTAAGTTGTACGTAATAGACATCTTTGGTTTCATGTACAATCCTCTTCTTCTGTCGTAGTATGATTATGGAAATGTTATTTTACTTGGTGTTTAAATTTAGAATAAGAATTATTTTTTAAAGAATGTGAGTTCCACACCCATCAGATTGGCTAAGATGACAAAAAGGGAAAACGACAAATGCTGGATACAATGTTGGTGGAGCTGTAAACTAGTCCAACCATTCTGAAGAGCAATTTGGAACTATGCTCAAAAAGCTATTAAACTGCATACTCTTTGACCCAGTAATACAGCTACTAGTTCTAGAAAGAAGGAAAAAACCCATATATTCTAAAATATTTATAGAAACATTTTTTTGTGATGTCAAAGAACTGCAAACTGAGGGGATGCCCATCAGTTGAGGAGTGGGGAGAGTGGCTAAACAAATTATGGTATATGAATTTGATAGAATAAGATTGTTTTATGAGACAGAGGTGTCAAATTCCCCTATCAAAACTCAGATGCAGCAGAACCAGCTTTAAATATAACTGGGAAATATTTAACAAAATAAATGAAAAGACATTTGCTGTCGCTCAGTCATTTTTTAGCTATATCTAATTCTTTGTGACCCCATTTGAGATTTTCTTGGCAAAAATACTGAAGCTATTTGCCATTTCCTTCTCCACCTCATTTTACAGATAAGGAAACTGAGGCAAACAGGGTTACATGACTTATCCAGGGTCACACAGCTAACAAGTGTCCGTATTCATATTTATAATAGATTTTGTTGTCTTGCCTTCTCGATGGGTATAAGAGAGAGAGGAATTTGGAATAGAAAATAAAAATGAATTTTTTAAAAAAAGAATATGAGTTCCTTGAGAGTAAGGGCTATGTTTTTTACTTTCTTTTAGTCCCCATTGTACCTAACACAGAGTAAGTGCTTAATAAATGCTTCTTGACTGATTGAAAATGACATAAAGCCTTTGTATACTGAACTCCAGTCCCTCATTTCCAACTGCCTGCTTGACATATCTGCATGAATATTGTATGTACATCTTAAACTTAACACATTCAAAACAGAATCCATCATCTCTCCAAATTCATTCATTCCCTTAATTTCTCTGTTGCTCCTGAGAACACCACCATCTTTCTAGTCACCTAAGTTCAAAACCTAGGAGTCAGCTTTGATTCCACTCTTCTGTATCCATTATCCAATTGGTTGACAAGTCTTGTCAATCCTATCTTCTCAACATCTTTCTATTCGCACCACAACTCCCCTAGTTCAGGCTTTCTTCACCTCTTACCTGTATTATTCCAAATGCCTCCCAATTGTGTAATTTCTCCCCTATCTAATCCAGTGGCCATGTTGCCCTTTGACTCAAGAAGCTTCAAAAGCCTCCACTGCCTTAAGGATAAACTATAAACTTCTTTGTTTGGCATTTAAGACCCCTCACAATCTTGATCCAACCTAGCTTTCCAGCTGATTACACATTATTTAGGTTCATATCTTCTTCGCTCTAGCTGACATGACCAACCTACTTGCCTTCCCAGTACATATCACCCCATTTAGCTTCTCTGCTTTTGCCCAGGGTATCACACATGCATGAAATGCTCCTCTATCCCTTTTACCTCTTAGAATTCCTAGCTCCCTTCAATATTTAGCTCATTAGGCTTTCCTCAGCTGTTAGCACCACCACCTACCCACCCCAATCTCTGTGTATTTATTTTTTCCATGTCTGTATTTACTGCCCTTCCTTAAAGATTAGCTGAAGACCCAAAATGAACTTCCCTCCATATTTTTGCTTCCCACATCTTATATACATAGATGACCATATTCAGAGTTTATTTGTCTGACAGAGGAAACCTGGCAATCAACTGATCTCTTCCTACCATGACTTATAATAACAATAGCATCTCAATCTGTTCTGTATTCCAAATTTCTAAGACATGGTTTGTTTATTTACTACACATAGCCCAAGTTTTTCTTTTGACTTCTACTGTCCCACAGGCATCTTAAACTCAGCACATTCAAAGAGAGAACTTAGCATCTTTTCCCCAACCTACTCCTCTCTTCTTCTGAGCATCTTTTTGTAGCAAGGATACCAGTACCCTTACAGTCACTAGATTTACAACTTTATTGTCATCTTCTGCTCTCTCTTATACCACACAACCAATCACTTCCCTTCATCTGCTCTGACCCTCCAAAATACTTCTGAAGTCTCACTTTTTCTCCGTTTACACAACCATGACTGAGTTTAGAACCTCATCACCTTGGACCATTGCAATATTCTAATTGTCTTTTCTCCCTCAAGTCTCTCCACTCCAATCTAGTCTTTACACAACTAACTGCTGAAAACATTAAAAAAATTTGTTGATGATCTATGAGTACCACATTTCATTCCAATATTCAGCCTAAACTAATATGAAACCTGCCTGAGTCAGGTCTACCCATTACACCCTGTAATTGTGTATGAAAAGAGTAGTCTGTAAAATATAAGGGAGTGTTTCAGAAAAACCTGGGAGGACTTGTACGAACTGATGTAGGATAAAATGAGCAGGACCAGAAGAAAAATTTATACAATAACAACATTATAAAGAAAAAAACACTTTCAAATATTTGAGAATTCTAATTAATGAAATGGTTGACCACAATTTCAGGCAACCAATGAGAAAGGATACCACTCACATCCATGACAAAGAGGTGATGGACTCAAGATGCAGAATAAGATACATTTTGAGACACAAGTAATGTTTGGAGATTTTTTTTAGCTAGGACATGCATATTTATTATAATGGTTTAATCATTCTTTCTTATTTCCCTTAGAGGACCAGGAAACCTGTGTATACAGTTAGCTAGAGGCCATGAGAAAGCTGCTTCAAGACCTTAATGCCCTGGACCACAAAAGTCCTGAGTATAGTTTGGTCACCTTTTGAAAAGAAATAATTAGCTTAAGCCATGGAGCAGTTGTGATGGGGATCCCTCATAGACAGTGATCTTAGCACAAAAGCAACAATATTCCATTGTTTTAATATATCACAACTTACTCAGTCATTCCTCAATTGATGGACACCCCCTGCCTTAGTTTATGATTGTTTGCTATAACAAAAAGAGCTGCCATAAACATTCTTGTATGTATGGGTCCCTTTCTTCTCTTTGATTTCTTTGGGATGCAAGCCTAATAGTGCTAGGTCAACACAGTATTTTCTATAACATAGATATGATCACATTATTCCCCTTCTCAATAAATTCCAAGGATTCCCTATTGAGTCTAAGTAAAAACTCTTCTGTTTGTTTCATCCTTTGCATTTGTATCCCTCATGCCTAGCACAACAAGGTGCATAAAAAATGGCTGAAGTTGATTGAGTGATTGGCATTTCAAAACATTCGCAATCTGGTCTTTCCCAGGCTTATTACTAGATGTGGCACTGAGCTTGGAAACTCATCTTCATGAGTTCAAATCTGGCCTCAGACACTTACTAGCTGTGTGAACCTGGGCAGGTCATTTAACCCTATTTGCCTCCGTTTCCTTATCTGTAAAGTGAGCTGGAGAAAGAAATGGCAAACTATTCCAGTATCTTTGCCAAGAAAATTCCAAAAAGAGGTCACAAAGAGTTATCTATGATTGAAATGACACAACAAAAACTGTCCTTCTTACTATTCCACACACGATGCACTCCATTTCTGATCTCTGTCTTTTTGCACTAGTGGTTCCCCCATCTCTAGAATGTATGCCCTCCCAACCTTTGCATCTTAGAATTCCTCATCTCTTTCAAGACTCAGCTCAAGCAGTACCTTCTATAGGAGGTCTTTCCAGACTCTTCTATATGCTAGTGCCTAACTCACCTGATCACCTTGTATTTATTTACATATATCTATTATACACGTCCTCTCCCTTGATGGAATATAAGTTCCTTGAGTGACAAGACTATTTCACTTTTGGTTCTGTATCCCTAGAACCCAGAATAATGCATTTCACAACTGCTTATTGACTAATTGGTTGTCAGAGTCCCTCTTGAAATTTCTTACCCACAGTTCCAAAAGACTCATGGTGGAAAATGCTATCTACATCCAGAGAAAGAACTATTGACTGAATGCTGATTGAAGCATACTATTCTCTCTCTGTCTCTTTCCCTCTCTCTCTCTCTCTCTCTCTCTCTCTCTCTCTCTCTCTCTCTCTCTCTCTCTCTCTCTCTCTCTTTTCATTCTCAATTTCTCCCCTTTTGTTCTCATTCTTCTTCCACAACATTACGAATGTGGAAATATGTTTAATATGATTGTACATGTATACCCTAAATCAGGTTGCATGACATCTTGGGGAGGGAGGAGAGGAGGGAGAAAAAATTTAAGACTTAAAATCTTATAAAAGTGAATGTTGAAAACTAAAAATAAATAAAATTTTTAAAATACATTGGTCATCCAGATTTGTAGTGTTTCACAGTATCAGTAAGTTCCATTGGCTTGCTTTTTTGGTGCAAACCACTAGTATTATAATAGCACTTTGAAATTTGGTTGTCAAGGGCCTAATGATGAACAGGCTCTGGCTGTCTTGCTATCACAGGCCTTGGACAGTGAACAAGAGGGTGGTAGTTCTATTAAAAGGCTTTTAGTCATCTTAATTGATTACTTTTATGGAAGGTAGGTAGATCATAACCAAGGAGGCTTGTCGATAACCACATATGCATAAAAAGAAAGGAATTTGTAACAAAGGATTGAGGTGTAAGGTTATGCTTTTATCTTCAGCAGAGTTTATAACCACTTATGTGTGTGTCATGGACCATTTTGGCAGTCTGATGATGCCTACAGGCCTCTTCTTAGAATGATATTTTTAAAAGTGTAAAATAAAATACATAGGATTGCAAAGTAAACCAATGATATTGAAATACAGCTACCAAAAAAAAAAAAACCAACCCACAGAGCTCACAGAGCCTTTTGTCTTTTCCTTTCTCTCTTTCATTTATTTGCATGAGAAAAATCAATCAGGCTTTAGAGCCAGCTATCGCTGATTTGTTGAAAGGAGAGCCCCTTGAAATGATTCCAAAGAGGCACAGTTTGGCAATCAAAAATTCATTGTGAGGTACAGGGACTTTTTAAAACCAGTCATATTAAAACTTGGAACAGAGACTTTGTCCTCAATAAGAAGAAAGGGAAAATAAATAAATAGATAAATAAATTTAAATAAAAATAAATCAGTGTGTGTGTGTGTGTGTGTGTGTGTGTGTGTGTGTGTGTGTGTGTATCTTTATTCTTAGCTGAAGAACACCCTCCCAGGCATCAGGCCATGCCTGAGTATGATGATTTTTAGATTCAATTATGAGCAACAGCTGTTATTTCACCTTTATTTGGGAAAGATGTAGTGGGGATATTGAATCCTATGGCCTTGAGTCTTATGTGAAATTGTGAAGGACAGAACTTGAGGGGTCACTTCATCACTCAAGCCATGTAACATGGTTTCTAGAACCTAAAGATTACCTCATGGAGGAAGAGAGATCGCCAGCTGCCATGTCTAAGAATCAAGGCCTTTTTCAAACATGGCAGGTAGCAGGAAGAAAGGAAAGAGTCCAGAAAAGCAACACTTTCTAGGTTGCTTCTTAGTGGAACTGATGAGCTATGGGACCTGGATTCCCAACACAACCCAGTTCCTGAACTTTCCCACACATCCCTACCTAGATACTCAATAATTCTTTCAACTCTCCTTTCACTGTGGTCTGGTGACTCAGATCAGCCCTTCATTGTCTATTACCTCTGGACCAGCCCAGGCTACTTCCCATCTCTGAATCCCATCTAGATCCCTTCTCTGTTTCTGAATCATCCCAAGCTATTTGCCATGCCTTGATCCCATCCAAATCTTTCTACAATCTTTTTTTCTATAAAAAAAAATCAGTCTTATTCCTAGCAAATGCACAGTTTCTTAAAATCTCAATCTCTTCTATTGGCAACACAATTAACCTTGTCTCTGACTGAAAGAAGACTTGAGTAGTTTAATTCCTTTGAAGCAGACCTGTGTCCTTTGCTCTTGCATTTTGGGGTTCCTAAGATCCCTAGACTGCAACAGAACTGCCACTGTCTTCTGGCTTAAATAGATATCAAGTTTCTACCTTGATCACCAAGGAAGAATCTCAGTGCAAGGACTTAACTATTTGCAGCTCCCTTATGAGTGGTAAGTGTAAGCTTCTAGGGACCTAGCACCAAAAGATATTAGAATTAATCATCCCTGGGAGCTCTGTACAGTTACAGTTTCTAATTTAACATCTCAGCACAGTGCAACCTGTAAACACTAGGAAATAATCTTATATTTGTAGCAGTGGCTATGGGGTTGGAGGTGTTCAACTTGCAGCAAACTACTCCCTCTTGTATGGCCCTCACCCTTGTTTGAATGGAGCCACTCTGTTTCCAATTACTCCGTTCAGGGGCAACTTTTTCTCTAGTCATGACCCTCAGTTCCCTCTCCTTAGCAGAAAGATTTCTTTAAACTTCCTAGGGAAGAACAAGGAGTCATCTAAGGCAAGTAGCTGTATGGAGAAACAATTACGACTCTTCATTACCAAGTCTCTTTTCCCCTCATCCCAAGACTGTTATTTATCCCAGTAGTTTCCAGGAGAATCCACGTGAAGCTCCTATTTTTCTCCTTTCTCTGTCTAGATTCATTTCAATTTCTGTTTTGGGGGAGTTTAATAATATGCTTTCGATAAAATTCCTTTGATTTATTAAAGCCTCAGTGGGTACTCCAATTTAGCAAGAAAGTTTCCTTCCCTCTCTTTCTATATAACTGACCATTGGTTTCTGTTTAGCTTCTTTTCCTTAAGGACACTCATATAGACAATGACATCTTAGATAAATCCATTTCTTTTGATGAAACACATGGCAATTATTGAGAGAGAAAGAGAGAGAGAGAGGAGAGAGAGAGAAAGGGAGGAGAGAGAGAGAGAGAGAGAGAGAGAGAGAGAGAGAGAGAGAGAGAGAGAGAGAGAGAATAGACTTTTAAAGAAATGCAGAATGCAATATATTGGTTTTGTGGGAGAGAGACAGAGTGAGGTAAGAGACAGGGGGATGATCGAAGTTTTACCATTGAGTTTCTTGGCAAATTGGGTTCCAACTACTTTAGTATCCTGCATGGTCTCTTAGTAATCCCACATTACTTAGCTATAATATCTTATTTTTGCTTTCTCATTCCCATTTGGGGTTGTAGATTGCTGAGCTCTCATCTCTCCTCATCATTTAGCCTTGGGTCACCCCTCAGGTGAGGAGTTATTGGACTCAATGGCTATGTATGATGGGAGAGGATAGAAAAGGGAGACAGCATCTTCTCTTGCCTCCACTCACCATTATGGCTGCAATCCTTCTGTTCCTCATCCATCACCCCCCTCCAGTACCTTTGCCTTTCTCTCCAGCAGTCTGACTTTATCTCCTTGAGTGATAAATCTCCTATTTTTCTCCTTTCTCTTAGGGAAGAATGGGGGCTGAATTTATGGTCTCAGTCCTGCAGGTCTCCAGGAAGACCAACATTTGTGAGCCCCTAGTTCCATTCTCATGAATGAAATAAATAATTGAAAGAATTTTTAGATGGCATCACCTACAGGTCTTCAACACAAGCCAATTCCCCTTTCTAGCTTTTGAACTCTTTCGCTGCAAAAGGAGAACATTAGACTAGATATTCTCTAAAGGAACTTCATATTCTGACAGTCCATGATTATCTTTAATAATACTGGAATGTTGTTTTTTTTAAAGGCAGCATGGTATGCAGTGGTTTGAACACAGGAAACAATTTTGGTTCTATTGGATAAGTAAGGGGTTGAGTAAAGAGTTCTTTTCCTTAAATCTCATAGTCCTGGAATCCAGATTGCTGTTTTCTGTCTGATGATCAAGGAAACTGAAGCTTTGTCCACTACGGGATTGAATCAGAAATGGATATATCAAAGGAAAAAACCTGATTCCCTGATGTTAATCACTAGAGTAGGCTGTAGAGAACTAGCAAATGCCAGGACTATTTCTTGTGAATTCACCTTAGATGAGCCTTGATCCATTAGAGTGAACCTGGTAAAATGAAGTCCACTGGTCCAGGAGTTTAGAGATTCAGGTTCTAGTTCTGGCCATGTCATTAATTCACCGTATGTGACCTTGAGCAAGACATTTAACTTCTTTGGGGTTTTGTTTCTTTATCAATAAAATATGGGCCTTGGAAACTAAACACTATGTAATTGTAATGAACTGTCTTAAGAGCAGAGAAGAAATAAAGAAATGTGTCTTCCTCTGGGAAGATGGGAGATTATGGGTGTGATATGTTGCTTACAATGCCAGAAGTGGTCACTGCCTTGTTTAGTTTTTCTTAACTGTTTCCCTTTATTACATATGTCCGTGGTATGTGTATGTGTGTG